>NC_080673.1:169325215-170575215 GCF_030445035.2 Dasypus novemcinctus | reverse complement strand
GACAATGTGTGAGCATAAAGAAGAGTTTGAAAGTTTAAAAAGAAATGTAACAGAAATAAAGGCGATGCAAAACCCAATAATGGAGAATAAAAATACACTAGAGACATACAACAGCAGATTTGAACAGGCAAAAGAATGAAACAGCAAAATAGAAGAAAAGTTAGAGAAAAGAAAAAAAAACTGAGCAATGTCTCTCAGGTATTTGAGTGACAGCTTGAAGTGTCTAAATATACACAACATGGGTGTTCCAGAGAAGAGAAGGGAAAAGAAGCAGAAAGAATATTTGAAGAAATAATGGCTGAAAATTTCCCAACTATTATGAAAGACATAAATATACAAGTCCAAGACGGGCAATACCTCAAAACAAAACAAATCTGAATAAACCTACTCTGAAACACATACTAACCAGAATGTCATATGCTACAGATAAAGAGAGAATTCTGAAAGCAACAAGAGAAAAGTGATTCATCACATATAAGGCATCCTAACCATGGAGATGAGAAGGAAGTGGTATGCTATATTTAAGGTACTGAAAGATTAAAACTGCCACCAAAAATTCCTTATCTGGAAAATACTGTCCTTCAAAAAATGAGGGCAAGTTTAAAATATTCACAGATAAACAGAAACAAGAGAGTTCAACCAAAAAAAAAAAAAAAACCTGCCTTACAAGAATTACTAAAGGGTATTCCATTCTATAGGCTGAAAGGAAAAGACATGAGTGGCTTGGAATACTGTGAAGAAATGAATGTCTGCAGACATAACTGAAAGGATAAATGCAAAACACAATAGTACTGTATCCTTAATATATAACCTTACTTTTTACTTTCTATAAGAGCCAAAATACAATTGAAAAGATAAAGGCATATTTCCCGATAATGGACATCCAAAATATAAAGAAGTAACATTAGAAAAAGACAATATTGAGAGAGGAAACAGAGGGATATAAGAGCAAAGAACAAGCATGATATTGAAGATAAGTTGATATATTTTAAATTAGCTTACAGATGTCAATTGGATAATAAAAACCCAGGGTAACCACAAAGAATGGAGTTTAAAAATATACAGGAACAGAAATAAGAAAGGGATGAGTCATGGTTTGTAGCAATGATTCAATATGTGTTCACCATTTCTAACAAATGTCCCAAACTAATGAAGGATATTAATAGAGGAAAGTGTGGGAGGGGTAGCGGATGGGCAATATGGGAATCCCCTATATTTTTTATGTAGATTTGTGTAATCTAAAGCTTCTTTAAAAAAAAGAAGGGATAATCAGATATATCACAAAAGAAAAGGAGTTTGAAATAAAGGAAGAGAGACAAAACAAAGATAAGACATAGAAGAACCAAAGGACAAAATGTCTGAACTAAGTACTGCCTTACAGTAATGTTACTGAATGTTAATGGATTTAACTCACCAATCAAAGATACAAATTGACAGAAAAGAGGAAAAAAAGCATGATTCCACTATATGTTGTTTACAAAGGACTCACCTTAGACCCAAAGGCACAAATAGATTGAAAGTGAAAGGGTGGAAAAAGATATTCCATGAAAATAGTAACCAAAAGAGAGCTGGAGTAGCTATACTAATATCGGACAAAATAGACTAAGTCAAAAGCTATTAAAAGAAACAAAGGATACTATACATTAATAAAAGGGTCAATCCAACAAGAAAATATAACTATCATTAATATTATGAACCTACCTATGGTGCCCCAAAGTACATGAAGCAGACACTGGCAAAACTGAAGGGAGAGGTAGACACTAACGCAATAAAGCTGGACACTTCAATAAACCACTGTATCAATAGGTAAAGCCTCTAGAGAGAAGATCAATAAGGAAACAGAGGATTTGAATATCATAAATAAACTAGGCCTAACAGAAATATATAGAATATTGCACCCAAATAGAGGAGGATATACTTTCTTCTTAAGTGTACATGGATCATTCTCTAGGTAGACCACATGTTGGGTCACAAAACACAGTGGATGATGCAGTGTACATTCTGGGAAGCCAAAATTGGTTCTCTTAACGCAGAATTCTTACTTCCTAAATTCAGAGGGAAAGGACAAAGATAATTTAGAGAGAGGGCACTTAAGGGCATAGCTTGAGGTCCCTGTGACCTCTCCCCATGAATAACTAAGGAGTTTTGACATAAGCTTTACATGGCAAGCCATCTGATTCACAACACCATTTCTCAGTGTAACTGTTGTCAGGTTTGCGCCTTCAAAACATTTATTTTCCAGTCCTCAGTCAAGAGATTCTGAAAGTGAATTTCCATTGAGCTTTCATTTGTAAATGATCAAATTAAATCCCAACTTGTTCTGTTAAATTCTTTCCTCCTGAAGTATCCTTTTCAATGTGGTTTTGAGACACAAATTGAGCATGTGGTTGTTACTCCTACTGTCCAACTGTTGAACAGATTGCTAGCCTGGCTTTGCCATCCCCCAAACAAGTACCAGCTAACAGACTAACTTAGCTGTTAAATTTTTTACTACATACAGAAAAAGAAACATCCAGTATGCAGAGCAAAGTGGGAAATGGCAGCAGTGTGCTCACAGACTACAAAGCAACGTTGGTAAAACATTACTACTAAGGGTTCAATGAGTCATATTTGTATAATCTGTCAAACGCTCTGTTTCTTACCTACAGTGAAAAACATCAGGGCACTTTTATTCTTTTAAATGAAATAAGATATTTTACTCAAGTTGTGAAAGGCCCAGTTACTGACAGAAATAGTGTAGAAATCTTCATTTGTTTCAATTATGTTGTATCTATTAAACTGACAACCTTTAAAATGTGAAACTCTAACAATATGTTTTCTTGGATTGTTGTCTTTAAAAGGGATTTTTGTGAAGAAAGTGATTTAGCAAAGCAAAAAAATATATATAGAAACAAAAAGATAAATAAATTTTAAAACTTTGAAATTATATGAAGCATCTTGTATGACCATAATGGAATGAAGCTGGAAATCAATAACAGGCAGAGAAGTTGAAAATACACAAACATTTGGAAGTTAAATAAGATATTAAGACCCACTCTTAAAAAGTGGGTCAAAGAAGAAATTACAAGAGAAATAATTAAATACATTGCAACAGATGAAAATGAGGACACATATCAAAAAATATAGAATGCAGATGTGAGGAGCACGCAGGACAGGGCGCACCTGGGACACGCTCATAGGGAGTATGTGAGTGTTCATCTTGACATACTGTGTTGTATCAGTGGATAGAGACCTACATAATGAGTAGGAAGATGTTAGACTCCCATCCTGGGGAGTCCTGCTATGTTGTAACAGAGGGGCAGGAGTCTCTCAAAGCATAAGCAGTGCCTAATAGGGAAGGACAGGCCAGTACGTCAAGCCCTCAATGTAGTAACTATGACTCTTGTTCTTTAAGGAGTGAAGCTTGGTGCTTCCTGGGGTCTGGAGAGGAGGGGGATAGAGGAGTGGAAGAGATGGAACATGGGGCATTTTGAGGGTGTTGGAAGTGTTCTACATGATCTTGCAATGATGGACACAGACCTTGTTAAATTTCATCAAAACATATAAAAGTGTATGGTCCAACCAAAATGTAAACCATAAGGCAAATCACTGACTGTGGTTAGAAGCAATGTTTCAATATTTGTACATTATAACAAATGTACCATCCACACATAAAATGTTATTTATAGGGAAAAGGGGAAAGGGGGAAGGATGTTGTGTATATGGGAATCTCCTATATTCTCTATGTAACTTTTCTGTAACCTAAAGCTTATTTGGAGACAAAATGAAAAAAATAAGACAATGGGGGAAGAAAATGTCACTGTATGTACAAGACAACAGATCTTACAGTGATGATAGACATAATATCAATTTTTTTATTTTATATTTTGTACTATTTTTTATTATTCCAATTTTTTTCCTTTTTTGTATTTTATTTATTTTTAAAACTATCATTATTATTTCATTTTCTTATTAATTGTATTTGGTTATTTTGTTGGCAACATTTTGAAGAAATTTTAGATCACAACAGTGGCAGGAGAGGATCATTGGTGTGGGGTGTCAGTGATGGGGAATGCATGGCAGGCACACCATTAGGGCACACCAGTAAGGCATATCAAGGTGTTCCAGTGTTCATGGGATTGGACATTGTCATAGTGAGTGGAGATTCACACAATAACCAAAGGAATATTGAGTTCCCATGCTGGGGAGCTCTGCCACATTCTCTAATGGGACAGCAAAAATCCCTCAAGTACAGGGGCAGTGACTAGTGAAGGAGGATGGACCATTGACAGACCCTTGATATTGATGACTGAACTTATGAACCTTTATTTTGAAATTGAAACTTAGCCTAGTATTATAGGGTGCCTAAGAGTTACCTCCAAAGAGTCTCCATGTTGCTCAAATGTGGATTCTCTCTAAGCCAAACTCAGCATATAAATGCATTACCTTCCCCCTAGCATGGGACATGCCTCTCAAGGATAAGACTCCCTGGCAACAAAGGAATTGCTACCAAGCACCAACTAGCAATGCAACTGGAAAAGATCTTGACCAAAAGAGGGAAAGGGTAAAGACAAATTTGAGTATATATGGCTAAGAGACTTCAAAGTGTGTCAGTAGATTATTCCAGAGGTTATGCTTATGCATGTCTGAGCAGAATCTCAAAGACTGTGAAAGTAAATGTTGCCTGAAATAGCATGGCTCCTGAGGGCTCTGGAGACATCCAGACACTATAGGCAGGGCAGACAGCTTGGGAGTTTCGCACTCTGCCAACAGACCCTACTTTGGAATGCATGCTCCCCAGTATGGCACGGTTGGACTCAGTTGTGATTTCCCTACACATGGTTCTTCTGTTCCTTCTATATGAACATATAGTTAGTACTAGATTGGTAGATCTATGTCTAAGAGACTTAAATCTTTGGACTGACCTTGTGCCAGCTGGGCCTGACGTCTCAAAAGAGTTGCAACGCCTACTCTCCATTTCATTGGAATCACCCAGGACAAGTAATAAGATGATGATGGACAATGATCATCCCAAGGAACAGAGAGATTATGCCCCATCAATCTGCCCCATGGGATTTAAGCCCCCTTTCAACTAGAGGTGCAGTGGATATCACCACCCCAGAATCCTCAGGACTGGGGCATGATCGATGGACTAGAGTAGACTTATTGGAATTCTACTATAGACTTATTGTGATTCTAGCAATGGAAGAATTTTTGTCATTGATGTGGCAGCAGTGGACACTGGAGGTTCTGAGGGGAGGGAGAGGGGAAAACAGGTATCTTATGTGGGCATTTATGGGACTTGGGAATTGTCCTGAATGGCACTGCAATGACAGATACAGGCCATTATATAACATCATAACTTACAAAATTGTGCAGGATAGAGTGTAAACTACAATGTAAACTATAAGCCACACTTAGTGGCAATGCTCCAAAATGTGTTCATCAATTGTAACAAATGTACCACACTAACGAAGGATATTGTCGATGTGGAAAAGCGTGGGAGGGGTAGGAAGTGGGGCATCTGAGAATCCCCAATATTTTTTATGTAACATTTATGTAATCTAAGTATCTTCAAAAAAAATTAAGTAAATGAAGAAAATATGGGATGCAGTAAAGACAGTGTTGACAGGGAAATTTATAGCCCTAAATGGTTACATTAAAAGAGAATAAAGTGCTAAAATCAAAGACCTATCTGCACAACTGGTAGAAATAGAAAAAGAACAGCAAACTAAACCCAAAGCAAGCTGAAGGAAAGAAATAACAAATATTAGAGCAGTAGTAAATGCAACTGAGAATTTAAAAAATAGACAGCATTAATAAAAACAAAAGTTGGTTCACTGAAAATATTAATTAAATTGACAAACCATTAGCTAGACTAACAAGAAAAAAGGGGAGAAAATGCAAAGAAATAAAACCAGAAATGAGAGGAGGAGGGCATTACTAATTACCCCATAGAAATAAAAATGGTCATAAAAGAATATTATGAGCAATTGTTTGCCAACAAATTAGGTAACCTAGATGGACAAATAAAAATAAATGAACCTAGACTGAGTCTAGAAGAAATTAAGATATTAACAGACCAATTACAAGTAAAGAGACTGAATGAATCATCAAAAAACAAGAAAACAAATGTCTAGGACCAGACAGTTTCACAAGTGAATTCTACCAACCATTCCACAGGAATTAAAACCACTCCTGCTCAAACTCTTACAAAAAAATTGAACAGTAGAGAACACTACCTAAGTTATTCTATGAGACCAACAGCACCCTAATACCAAATCCAGATAAAGGTACAAGTAAAGAAAGTAAAAGATTTTTTACTTTCAACAATGCCAACAATTGTTCCTATGAATACAGATACAAAAACCCTCAACAAAATACTTTCAAATCAAATCCAACAGCACATTAAAAGAATAATACAAGGCGGCGGACTTGGCCCAGTGGTTAGGGCATCCTTCTACCACATGGGGGGTCTGTGGGTCAAACCCCAGGCCTCCCTGACCCGTGTGCAGCTGGCCCATGCACAGAGCTGATGTGGGCAAGGAGTGCCCTGCCACACAGGGGTGTCCCCCGCATAGGGGAGCCCCACGCACAAGAAGTGCACCCTGTAAGGAGAGCCGCCCAGTGCGAAAGAAAATGCAGCCTGCCCAGGAATGGTGCTGCACACACTGGAGAGCTGACACAACAAGATGACTCAACAAAAAGAAACACAGATTCCCGTGCCGCTGACAACCACAGAAGCGGACAAAGAAGAAGATGCAGCAAAGAGACACAGAGAACAGACAACCGGGGTGGGGCGGAGAAGGGGAGAGAAATAAATAAATAAATCTTAAAAAAAAAAAAAGAATATTATACACCATGATCAAATGGGTTTTATCCCATGTATGCAAAGATGGTCTACCTAAGAAAATCAACTAATGCATTACACCGCATTAACAAAATGAAGGGGGAAAACTACATGATCATCTTCATTGATGCAGAAAAGTCACTTGACAAAATCCAGCAACCTTTCTTGATTAAAAACTTAGAAAATTAGGAATAGTAGGAAATTTCCTCCACATGATTAGGGCATATATAATAAAAACCACAGCTAACACATACTCAATAGTGAAAGACTGAATGCTTTCCTTCTAAGTTCAGGAGCAAGACAAGGATACCCACTGTCACCACTATTATTCAATATTATGCTACAAGTTCTAGCCAGAGCAGTTAGGCTATAAAAAGAAATAAAAGGCCCCCAAATTGGAAAGGAAGACTTCACTATTTGTAGATGAAATGATCCTATATGGAGAAAGTCCTGAAAAATCTACAACAAAGCTAAGCTAGAGCTAATAAACAAATTCAGCAAAGTGGCAGGGTACAAGATCAAAATGCAAAAAACAGTAGTGTTTCTACACACCAGCAATAAGCTGTCTAAGGAATAAATAACAGGGAAAAAATCTATTTGCAATAAAACTAAAAGATTCAAATATCTAGGAATAAATTTAACCAAGGATATAAATGAATTTTTCGCAGAAAACTACAAAGCTTTGCTAAAAGAAATCAAAGAAGATCTAAATAAATGGAATGACATTCCATGTTCATGGATTGGAAGACTAAATATTAAAATGCCATATTTTCCAAAATGATTTACATTTCATCAAAATCCCAATCAAATTTCCAAGACACTACATTGCAGAAATAGAAATGCCAATCATCCAGTTATTTGGAAGGGTAGGGGCCCCACATAGACAAAAAATCTTGAAAAAGAAGAACAAAGATGGAGGACCCACACTTTCTGACCTTAAAGCTTATTACAAAACTACAGTGGTCAAAAGAGCATGATACTGACAAAAGGATAGACATATAAACCAATGGAATCAGATTGAGAGTCAGAAATAGACCCTCACATCTAAGATCAAGAGTGACTTTTGACAAGGCTGTCAAGTCAAATCAATTGAGAAAGAATAATGTCTTCATAAAATGGTGCTGGCAGAACTGGATATTCATAAGCCAAAGAATAAAGAAGGACCCTATCTCACACCATATGCAAACATTAACTCAAAATGGAACAAAGACCTAAATATAAGAATCAGGACTATAAAACTAGAAGAAATGCAGGGAACCATCTTCAGGAAATGTGTTAGGTAAAGGTTACTTAGCCTTAAGTAAAGGTTACTTAGCCTTTACATCCAAAGCACAAGCAACAAAAGTAAATTTTTTTTTTAATTAGATAAATGGGACCTCATCAAAACTTTAAAACTCTAGTTCATCAAAGGCCTTTATCATGAAAGTAAAAAGGCAACCTACTCAATGGTGAAAAAATATTTGGAAAAACATATCTGATAAGGGTCTAATACCAGAATATATAAACAAGTCCTACACCTCAACAATAAAGACAGACAATCTCACTAAAAATAATAAAACAGGCAGACGACTTGAATAGACATTTCTCCAAAGAAAATATACAAATGGCTAAAAAGCAAATGACAATATGTTCAACATCGTTAGCTGTTAGGGACAGGCAAATCAAAACCACAATGAGAGGGAAGCAGATTAGGCTCATAGAGTGGGGTACCCACCTAACACATGGGAGGTCCCGTGTTTGGGTTCCAGTGCCTCCTAAAGAAGACAAGCATACACCACACCCACTGCAACAAGCTAGACACGCACCTGCCTCAACAAGCAGATGCCTAAATGAGCAGATGCCACAAGCCAGCAGACACCACAGCCCGTGTGGAGCAAATGTGGCTCATGCCACTGGGTACTCGTTACCCATGTGGGAAGTCCTGGGTTCAGTTCCCAGTGCCTCCTGGAGAAGGCAAGCAAACAATGAGCAGACAGATAAGAGAACCATCTGGGGAAGGGGGAGATAAATTAAAAACACACACAATGTGATAACATTTCACTCCTGCAAGAATGGTTATTTGAAAAATAATAAAAATTAAAACCAGAAAATACAAGTGTCAGAGAAGAAATGGAGAAATAGAAATAGTAATTCATTGTTGATGGGAATATGAATGATGCAGCCACTGTAGAAGACAACTTGGAAGTTCCTAAGAAAGCTAAGTATGGAATTACCATATGACCTGGCAATACCTCTACTTGCTATATATCCCAAAGAACTGAAAGCAGGAACTAGAATAGATATTTGCACATCTATATTCATAGTAGCATTATTCACAATTGCCAATAGATAGAAACAACCCACGTGTCCATCAACCAATGAATGGAAAAGCAAAATGTGTTCTTCAATGGAATATTATTCAGCATTTAAAACGAATGGAGTTCTGGTTCATGCAACAAGGATGAACTTGAAGACATTATACTGAGTGAAATAAGCTAGACACAAAAGGACAAATATTTTATGATCTCACTTTGTGAAATAATTAGAATAAGCAAACTTATAGAGATGAATCTAGACTATGTTAGCAGGGGATGGGTAGTTGGGTTGGGAATAGGGAATGGGGAGCTAACAGTTCATTTGTACAAAATATTGTGAGTATAATTAACAGCACTGAATTTTATGTGAGATTACAATTAAAGGGGGAAATTTCAGGCCATATAAATGATACTGGAATAAAAATTAAAATATCAAACATAGGATTGTATAACACAGTGAATCTTATTGTAAATGATGGACTATAGTTAATATTACAAGTTGAAAAATGTTCTCTCATGAATTATAGTAAGTATACCACAATGATTCAAGGTGCTAATAACAGGGTGGTAAATTGGGGGAAAAAATACACATTAATGTAAACTATGGGGTATAGTTAATAGTACTATAATAATAACATTCTTTCATCAATTGTAACAAAGGTTACACTAATATACAGTGTTGATAATAGGGGGCTGGGGTATACGGGAATGTGGTGTTTTTTACGTAATCTTTCCATCTCTCGACAACTTCTCTAATTAAAAAAATAAAAAAGAGCAAAGGATTAAGAATATTAAAATGAAGTAAATATCTGTAAACCAACAATGATGAAGAAACAAGAAAAGTAGACCATAGTAACATTTAGCAACTTGGAAAGTAAAAGGAGGAATAGGAACTGACTCAGCAGACTTCAAACAGCTAGGTACTGAGCTAACAACAGATGACGTTCAAAGGAAAAGCAATTTATCCGACAACAACAACAACAAAAAACAAAATCTCAGGAAACAGGGAACTCTGGAAGTGACTATGAAAGCAAGATGGATGCTGAGAATAGGAAGATTTGATAAAAAGCAGTTTAAGAGGTAACCACTATATCCCATAATCCCTTTCTCACTTCACACTGTTGGAAAACTGCCCCTCTCCTTCCTAAACAGAGTAGTAGACTTTCACTCCCTGATGAAAGTAAAGCAGGGGTCTCAGAAGTGAGAGAAATCAGGCATGGTGGAAGGCAGTGCATAGTATTATAAACAGTAGAGGGGGGAAGCAGCTGTGGCTCAATCAGTTGGACTCCCTTCTACCATATGGGAGGCCCTGGGTTCTTGTCCAGGGACCTCCTTGTGAATGCAGGCTTGCCCACATGCCACGGAGTGCCACCTAGTCCATAAGCACCACAGAGAGCCAATTCAGCAAGGTGACGCAAAAAAAAAAGGGGGGGGGGTAGACAATAACACAGAAGAGCATGCAGTGAATGGATACAGAGAGCAGACAACAAGCAAGCAAGCTGCGGGGGGGTGGGGGGGAATAAATAAAAAATAAATACACACACACAGAAGAATGTGCAGCAAATGGACACAGAGAGCAGAGAGCAAGCAAGCCACAAAGGGGGGGAGGGGATAAAAAAAAAAAACCAGTAGAGGGGAATGGATGTAGCTCAAGTGGTTGAGCATCTGCTTCCCACATATGAGATCCTGGGTTCAATCTCTGGTACTCCCTAAAAACAAAAACAAAACAAACAAGCAAACGAATGAAAAAACTAACTCAAGGGAGCTGGTGTAGCTCTGTGGTTGAGCGCTGGCTTCCCACATACAAGGTCCTGGTACCTCAAAAACATAAAACAAAACAAAAAACAACAATTACAAAAAAAAATAGCATAATAAAATAAAAGTACATCATATGTATTAATATTCAAAGTCCTTCTACTGGTTCCAAGAATTCTGTTTTCTATGTTTATAATCCTCAGTAAGGAGATTCATTTAAAAGATACTGCAAGGAAGATTCCCCAATGAAAAGGCATTACTAAATCAATTTATAAGAAACAGATAATACCACCCACCTAAGCCTGCAGTGCTTCCAATCAGATTTGAAATACTCACTCTAAAATCAACAGTCCCAAATAAACAAAACATTGAGGAAAACAACTCTAAGGTGAAATACAAGGAGGGTCCCCTCCAAATAAAATTGAAGAAAACAAACTAACACTGGTAAAAGAAAGCTTCAAAAAATTATTCATACCCAAAGAGAGATAACAGAAGATATAACATTCATTAAACAATATTAGTATAATAAGAACAAAGACAAGAAATGTTTTAGATATTAAAAATAGAGTAACAGAAAGCAAAAACTGGTTTAGGAAACACAACAGAAGAAACTTCCCAATCAGAGGGATGGAAAATGGAAAAGCTAAATTTTTATCAGTAGTTCAGTCCTGGAGGTCCAACACGGAACTGCCAGGAATTCTGAAAGATAAAATAAAATCATCAAAAAAATTAAACAAGAAAATTTCCCAGGACTGAAAAACAAGCTATACACAAAGGATCAAGGATTGGATTTCACAATACCAGCTCTAGCATGTTATGGATCTAGAACACAATGGATTACTGACAACAGAGATTGTATTATTTCCATTTAAGACTTCTTATATGACAAAGTATTGCTTAAGCATTCTTAGAAAGAAAGAAAAATTCAAACATGCAAGGTCTCAAAAAATTTACCTCCCACCCAACTGAATTCAGGAAGCTCTAAAGAGTTATGCTTTACCCAAAGAGATGGCAGGTGGAGAGAAAGGATGATGTGAAATTTGGGAAATACAAAAATTACATGTAAAGTGAAGCACATACAGAATTATAGTGAGGAGGGTACCAGGATGTGCAGCATACCTGGGGAGTAACCAGCCCAAATTAAATGAGTTTTCCTAGGAGGTGCTACAATGATGAAATTGGCAGATAAATGTTTTTTTGGCTAGTTCAGATATTTACATTTCTGAGGAAGAATTTTAGGATGACTGAAAAATTTTATATTAAAAAACTAAATAACAAAAGTGACAATTATTTCCAAGGAAAGCTAAAAGTTGTACGTGAAAAATATTAATCACAATATGCTATACTGTTCAACTCTGGACAGCATTTACACACTCAGATTATAAAACTAAATATAGATACAACCTAATTTTTTTTTTATTACAAAGAAAAGATGATAGACAGGAACTACATGGTAGAAGGGATTTTTTCTTCCCCCGAGGGAGGGGTGGCAGTGATGAAAATAAATATTTTAACTTCCATGGAGGTATATCAAATTAATTCCAAACACTGAAAAGAATCAGCATAAAAATATTAATATATATACAAAAAGAAACTACCAAAAGAGTTGAGAGTGATTGCCTCTTGTGAAAGAGAATGAGAGGAGGAAAGTTGATTTTTTTAAAAAAAACAAGCCTTTGTATAATTTTCTGACACATTCTATAGAATTTTCTAACTCTTTAAACTGAGTGTTTCTATAACTACTCAAAAATTTAATTTAAAAAGTTCGGTGTTAATATACTATTTCTTTACATTACATTTGCCAAAGTAACAACCAACGAGGACTTACTTTCAGTATCATTATCAAACGTCACTTCCAAGAAAATGAAGTTTCTTTGACAAGAAGAAAAACTGAGGTTTTTTTTGATCCTCGACTAAGTGTCAGGCCCCATATGACCTTTTTTTTTTTCAAATAATTCCATAGAGAAAGGCATCCTCCACTTTTGTGAGGGAAATGGAAATTCTGAGAAATAGAAGCACACAACAAACTAACCATGGCATAGTAACTCTTCAGTTCATCAGGTTCCAACACTCTTATCCATTTCTCTGCAGCTAGACTGATTGAAAGGAATTAGCTGTTATTTTCATAAAGACTGACCGAAAGGAATTAGCTGTTATTTTAATAGACTAAAATTGACTAAAAATTTTGTTTCTCAAACTACAAATAAAATATTGAAGTTTTCAATTTGCTTGGCACAATCTATACCTAAGTGGCATGTGATCTGAGAAATAGCTAACTAATTTGCCAGGATAAAAAGATAACTTTTTATCAGGGATTTAAGAGTCACCTTTAATATAGTGATTGATACACCTTGTCAGAAAGTCTTGATCAAATAGGGATTTGTCAATTTTCTCCTACATTTGCCTTTCCCTATAAGGCCAGCCACAGAATAGCATTACCAGAAGACCTATAGCACTCAAATGCTTGTGTAGCAGGGTGTGGATATGCTCCACTAAAGCAGCCTCAGATGCTCGGGGCACTGGCTAGAATATCAGCCAGTGACTAAGCCATGAGTACTATAAGCTCTGATCTCCCACCAAGTCATAGGCTTCTAGATAGTCTGTGACTACAAGGCCATTGGCGAGGATTTGCCCTTTTCTTGCTTTCAGCATTGGCTTTTTCATTTTTACTACTGCTCTGTTGAACCTGAACATCAATTCACTGACAGTTTCTCCCTTCAGGTCCCAGAGCCCAATCTTAAATCTTTAATAAAATAACCTGAATCTCCATTTTGTTCTTAACTCTACAATCCATCTCACAGACCAGCATACCAGATATCACCTACCTTGGAGCCTCTGTACTCGCCCTAGCAAGAAAAGTAGTTCATTACAAATGCAAACCCATTTTCCAAGGGCCAATTCAACTGCTCCCTCTCTTCCATGAAGCTTTCCCTGGGAGGTCGTTAAGGAAATGTTCTCTCAACCGTCTGTACATCAATAGTCATATTCTTCAGCACTTTAATAACTGTATTCTCTGTGGAACTTT
Source organism: Dasypus novemcinctus (assembly GCF_030445035.2). Classification (NCBI taxonomy): domain Eukaryota; kingdom Metazoa; phylum Chordata; class Mammalia; order Cingulata; family Dasypodidae; genus Dasypus; species Dasypus novemcinctus. The sequence continues at coordinate 170,561,312 of NC_080673.1, read as the reverse complement.
CTATACCAATTATTATACTTGGCTTTTTTTTTTATTTTCAATTGTACATATGTCTTTTATTCCCAAATGGAAGGTACAAAACCTACCTACATCAAAGAGAAGAGTGATCATGACTTAAACTCCCAGCAACCTCTGCATAAGGAATGGGAAGGTACCACCTTGTATAATTAATTAGCATCTTACCCTCACAATAGCCTACAAAGTCTAATTAGGGAGAGGAAAAATTATGACTCTACTTCTGAACTAATAATACATGCTTCTTGATCAGTTTCAAATTTTTATCTCAAGTCATAGCAATAAAATCACATAAAAGAGTTTTTAAATTCTTGGTGATATAATAAGCTCCTCTGTTTACTTTCTTATCTCCATTCATTCTGGTATCCAGGAGAACACCTTTCAAATGAGAAAACTCAATTATTTGCAATACAGTGGGGAAATACATATGCAGACCAATAGCATCTAACTTTAGGCAAGTTCAGGCTAGAAAAAAATGTAAAGTCAAAATTCTGATAACACAGAGAGAAGGAAAATGTTCTATCTCAGAGATGGTCAGTAATGGTGAAGTTTCTCAGTCTGTCTGAACCATAAGCATAATGGTGAAGTTTCTCATTGTGCCTAAACCATAAACATAGCAACCCGGTAAGAGCAAGGTGCCGCTTCAGACCATGCAGGAAAACACAACTGCTGGAGATCTCTCTGCAGAGTGCTAAACCTTCCAATGATACTTTGAGTAATTACATGGATTTTCCTAAATAACTAAACCTTACAAAAATGAAAGATTTGGGGACAAACACACTGTTCATTCCACTGGTGTGTATATTTAAGTGCTGACTCATACCTTTGGTATCGAATATATATTTGCTGGCAATATTGATGGATGATAAAAATAGATAATATACACAACAGGCTTTTGTGATCATAATATAATCAGAAATAAGTTAGGCAAAATAACAAATACTAAGAACAATTAGTACTATTAAAACTTAATTTTTCTAAAAGGAAGCAATTGTAAAAATAATTAACCATATAATTACTAACCATAAAAGGTTTATTCGTTTTAGTTTGTTTTTGTTTTTGCTTTCTTAAGAAATGTCATTTCTGTTCCTACTAATCATCTAGTGCTTCTTCTGATAATATTTTTTCTAATTTCTTTTATAACAAACCAAGTATCTCTAAAATGATGTACATTTTCAGAGGTATAGTAGAGAAAATCAGCACATAGGATATTGCAGGGAGCCACCATGTTAACTACTTAAACAGGAGAGAGTTAATCACAAAATACTTAAATAATTCATGGGATACATTTGAAATAAGTATTTCAAAAGGGCCTCCAAAAATCAGGACACCAGAAAATAATTCTAATTAAACATAATCCCTCCCCAAAGATTTCTCAGTACTATAAAATATTTAATGAACAGAGTTTCTTTATAAACATCTGAAATAAATAATACATCTGTTTTAAAAGTGTAATAGTCAAGGGACTCAACTTTTGTGCAACATACAAAAATCAAAACAATATATCAAAACAGCAAAGACCAAAATCTAACAATGACATACTTTTCCACTAATGACAATAAGCCTTGTTTTCCCAAGCAGAACTCTGTTATGATATGAGCAAAATCTAAACAGCATGGGCCAAGTAGTAACAACTCAGTCTGTGTTGTTTTCCTTTGCCACAGATTAGGACACAGGACAGTGCATTTAGTGCAAAATTTGTAAGTAACGTTAAGAATCTAGATGTTGGATCCTAATTTTCAACTCTAATTTGCTATTCAGAACCTTAACCCAGGATTCTATATAATGCACTGAGCATGTTCCTCCTTATGTCTACAGAATAGCATTTGCAAATTTTTATTAAAAGTCCTTAAAAACTATATCTATGTGTATTTATGGCTGAAGGGTAGGCAGACGAGCAGGGAGGCAGCAACCTAGTAGACTTAGAAATGAATAAACATGAATTTTTAAAAATATGCTACTTATGCATTTGTAAGAAATGAATAAATACATACCCTTGAGGAGAGAGTTTGTCCAGCCACCCAGATTTAACCTTTCTTGCAGATGATCCATAAAAACAAGCATAGGGCGAAATTGCATTTGAAGGAATGGTTGATGCATCAGTATTTCCACTTGCTGAACTTAGTGGAAAACTGTGCCTATTAATGAGGTCCAAATTCACTGCTTTTTGAGTCTTAGATTTAGAGGGCTTTGAATTTCTTCTTCTTAAGCTCTGAAAGCATTCTTCTACTGTTGAGTATTCTGAATCAGAAGCAGAGTCCATTGGACAATTATTTTTGTCTTCTCGCGGTATCCAAATATCTTCCACTTTGTCTTCACTTGTTTTTTCCTTTCTGTTATCATATATGCTAAATGGAAAGGAGCAGTGTTAGCATTTCAAAGTGCTATAAAAATCACATAAACTTAAAATCTTAAGAGGTCAATTAAGTCAAATGATAATTCTTAAAACTCTTCCAGAAAATAAATGCAAACTTCTCATGATCCTATGACATATTTAAACACTACTAGGAAGGTTTTCCTTATGTATAATTTAAATCTGATAGCTTTTATTTTTGAAAAATTGGATGTAGGTGGTAAGGATGAAGACTAACCATATTCTTCCATGATAATTTAAAGATCTTCAAGAGCACCATGAAATAGTCAGCCCAACCTTACCCTCTGAAAAAAGTGAAGAACCACTACCTCATCTATTTGGAGATGTTATTTCCAACTTGTTGTTTCCCTCTCTGGCTCTTCACTAATCGACCCTAAGAACCCCATGGTCTACCATAATATAATAACACAAAGGGTATATGCCTGACTGCTGAGAACTTCAGTACTATTTTGTAATGCTAAAAAGGAAAAAGCGCACCACAGAGCTGGCAGAAAATGAGAACGGGTCGCAGTACAAGATTCAAAATGTAAAAGATGCTTAATATGGAAAATCTACAAGAATGCATTCATTATAGCTAGGCATATTCCTATAGACCTAAGGAATGACACAGTAGATTGACTCTGTCATTTATGTAAACAAAACTCATTACAAAGGAATTTGTGATAATCAACAAAACAGATATACCTAGAAGTCAAATTCCATTCTTCTGGATATTATATTCTAAAAAGCATTTCTTCCTTAAAGACAGATTTATTCTGGCCCTTTCTGCATTTCACATTTTAATAGGTTCATATTAAATGCCTACTGAAGATAGTCAAATTATTTAGTTCCAACTTAGGAAATTTCCAACAAAGTTTTAGCATTGGAAGATGAAGGATAAATAGAAAATACAGTGAACATTAAGTAATGATCTTGGATACCAAGTTCCAATAAAGGTGAGGGGGAAAAAAAAAAGACAAAAATAAAATTTAAGTTAGTTCCCAAGTACTGTTTACTTTCATATGTAACCTATGTCAAGCCTCTAGTCAATGCTGAACCTGTAATGAAAAAGAATATATTTCATTTATGAAAATTCTGTACCTCACAAAGTGATATTTTTACTTTGCATGCCTTCTCATTTTTAAGGATCAATCTTGGTTACTATATTTGCCACTTTATCGGGGGAGGGTAGTGGTTTCAACTGGGGAAAGACATAAATAATATGCTATAGAATATCACTGTAACCTCAATTTACACAGTCTTTACATTCAATTATAAATGGTGCTATCAAAACATTTAGAAACAAAAGGTTCAATCTTACCAATGTAAATCTATTTTCTTAGAAACAGTATTAATTCTAAGAATGATATGAACAAGAAGTCAACATTTTGTAACATTTTATCCAAAAGAATTAATCATCATCAATCATTGACCTCTTACCTCGATTTGACCAAGTGAGTATTCCTTTCAGTAGCTGCTCTCCCTTTAAGGGTTTCTTCATGAGTCCAAAATTCATTCTTTATAGATTTCTTCTAATAAAAAAATTGCACTTAATTTTTTTTTTCAATTCAGCAATATTCTATAAAGATCCACAATATCTGGGTGTACTTTTATTAAACTAATATCTAATTGCTTAGATCAATTTTCAGTAAAAACAAATTAATCGGAGTAAGTATAGTAAACTGTATTTTTAATGCCTTTTTCAGTATTTTATTTAATGTCATTAATAACCTGTCATTTCAGATAATCAAAAAAGAAGATGATAATCAAGAGCAAAGGTAATTTTATTATTACGCATCTGCTTTTTCTGTCTTCCAGTTTCTCTTTTATCAAGGGCAAAAAACAAAATAGTGAAAGAGTACAAGTACTGGAAAGACTGAGTCATAAACTGAATAATTAAGATATATAAATAGTTGAAAATCTGTATTCCTGAACATCTGGTATTTAGGTATAAATGTCCTATATTTACTGAAATCAAACAAAAAATTTTTTTGTCATATATTTAAATTTATAGAATTATCATGATTTTAATAAACAAATTTTAATTACTAGAGATTACATTCATCAATATAATGCATTTTTCAAATTCAAAAATTAAGAGGCATACATCGGCAGAAGAATAAAGAAAATGAATAGGAAGAAAAAATAAAATGTATGGGACTAACCTTAGAATTTTCTAGTCTCTGAAAGAGAAAGGTTTCTCCATAAGGAATAATGGAAGATGAATTCTCCTCATTTGAATCTTTTAGAGGAATCATAGGATGAGAATGGAAAGACAGAAATAATGTGAATTATTATTCTTTAAAAAGACATGTTTACTTATTTTATGGTAATACTACTTAACTTTTATTCTGTCAGTGTCCAAAATTGAGTTCGTAATTCGTGCCTCCAAACTAATTGCCAATTTTTTTTGATATAGCACTGCTTGTATGTATCACTCAGTTGCAACCATGATATATTAACTCGGAGTTTTTTAAATTGTGATATTTCATAAACGTCCTTCCTAACCTCTAAGATCCACATTAACATAACCAAGTGTGTTTTCCACATACAATGGAATTGTGGTGTTGTCACTTTGTTAACTTCTAAATCAGAGAATAGCATAAATGGCAAAAAAAAATCATACATATATGGCAATTTTAAATAAGCAATTACAAAAAGTTCACTAACATAACAGCTAGATGTTACACTGCTCAAAATTCCAGAGTCCACTTAATTCCTTTAAAATTACAGCTATTAACATAACTAAATAAACCATTTCAAGAGAATATCTACCCTCCTTAAATTGCACTGATCTACAAGAAAGAATTCTCAACACCTGAATTTTCTGTTATTGAACAGTTCAGTAGCCAAATGTTTGCCATCTTTTTATTGAGAAAAATATTATTAATTTATATACGCAGAATTTTCAAGAGGTAAGGGCTCTGTTAATGATCAATTTACTAGAACAAAAATGCCAGACCTTTCCTGTTTTCATGGAAAAATTACCTTCTATATATATTTGTTCTGTCTCACACTGCCAGAGCCCATTTTAATTTAGTTAAATGTTTTTGCTGATGGCTAACGATAAATAAAGCTTCTACAAAAACTATTTTTGTATAAGTATGTAAAAAAGTGCTTCAGATAGTGTATGTATGAATACGAACACAGGCAAAAAGTAGTTCCCATTATTCCCTATTCCACAGGTAAGCGAACATGTCAATCATGATTTTTACAAATTTAACACTATCAAATGAGTGCTTACTAATTTACAGAAGCTTTAAATGTATAGACTCACTTTGTTGGGCCAAGGGTTTTCCCGTTGAGGCAGCAATTTTTCTTCTTTCACGGCAATAGCTTAAATCAAAGGGGAAAGATTTATAAGTAACTATCTTGAGTAAAGGATTAATTATAGAGATTTATAAGTAACTATCTTGAGTAATGGATTATTTATAGAGGAGAAAACAAATATTCAAAAATAAGTTTGATTTGATATAAACAAAATGGCCAAATTCCACAATGTGTTTTTCTATAGACCCTTAAAGGAAGAGATTTTCCTGGATTTTACAAGTATTTGTTTCCCACCTTTGTAATTCACAAAAGTAAACAAATTGTGTGTGCAAAGATGCCAGGCTTAGGCAGTAGAAATAGAGATTAAAACAAAATTTAAGACAAAACAAAAATTTATAATTTTAATCAACTGGACAGAATTTGCCAATATATACACCAGAGTCTTGGGAAAGGTAGGGAAAAGAAATTTCAGCTCTCTTCTTACACTGCCCTTTGGTTTCCCAAATGGAAGATGATCTCTACATTGAGAATGACTGGGTGTTGCCTCAGCTTTTTTTAAAAAAAGGAAAGAAATAGTCTTTAAAACAAAAATAACTTTAGACTTACAGAAAAGCTGTAAGTACAGAGAATTTCCATATAACCTTCACTTAGTGTCTCTTAACGTAAAAAGCTTCCAGTTTCACAGCACAATTATCAAAACCAGAAGATTGACATTGGCCCAATACTATTAACTACAGACCTTATTCAAATTTCCATAGATTTTCCACTATTGTCCAGGATCCCATAATGCATCTGGTTGTAATGTCTCTTTAATCTCCCCACTATTGAGGCAGGTTAGTATAGGGAAAGGGAAGGCTTGGTTCACACCTGAAGACCCAGCAGAAATATGGCTGAAAGACAACATGGCTGGCAGACCACATGGCCATGAGACCCAACGCAGAAATTTCCTGAAGGATCCTGTGAGATCCTGGAATGAGAATCTCATTTGGAATAAGAATCTCATTAGGGGTCAAGGGAAAACCCTGGATAGCCTCAGAATGCCTTACCATTGGCCCCCTGAGAAATGACAGGTGGGGCAACCATCAGAACAGCAAAAAATAAAAATTTTAAAAAAAAGGGGAGAAGCAGATTTGGCCCAACAGATAGGGCATCCACCTACCACATGGGAGGTTCAAGGTTCAAACCCAGGACCTCCTGACTCATGTGATGAACTGGCCCACATGCAGTGCTAATGTGTACAAGGAGTGCCATACCACGCAGGGGTGTCCCCCACATAGGGGAGCCCCACGTACAAGGAGTGTGTCCCGTAAGGAGAGCTGCCCAGTGCAAAAAAAGCCTGCCCAGGAATGGCTCCACACAGAGAACTGACGCAGAAAGATGATGCAACAAAAAGAGACACAAGATTCCAGGTGCCTCTGGCAAGAATATAAGCGGACACATAAGAAGACACAGAGAATGGACATAGAGAGCAGACAATTGGCAGGAAAGGGGAGAGAAATGAAAAAAAAAGAAGAGCAAACAGACTTTAAAAAGTCCTTACCTAAGTTGAATATAGACTTGCCATGTGACCCAACAATACCATTACTAGATATATACCCAGAGGAACTGAGAGCAGAGACACAAACAGATATCTGCTCACCAATATCATAGTGGCATTATTCACGCTTGCCAAAAGGTGGAAGGAAACAACCCAGGTGTCCATCAACTGATGAATGGAGAGACAAATAGTGGTGTATATACACAATGGAATGTTACTCAGTGGTAAGAAGAAATGAAGCCATGAAGCATATGACAACGTGGATGAATCTGGAAGACATTATGCTGAGTGAAGCAACCCAGACACAAAAGGACAAATACTGTATGATTGTGCTATTATGAACTAAATATATTTTGGAAAATCATGGAGTTAATAATTAGAATATAGGTCACCAGAAAATAGGAGGGTAGAGAATGGAAAGCTAAGGACTAATTTGTGCAGAATTCGTTAAAAAAAAAAAAAGTTTGTTTCTAAATCTTTAAAAATGGTTAAAGCATATCATGGTGTTTATAACTAGCAGTGCTATTGTATGGATATGACTGTGTTTGAAAGGGAAATACTAAGGTCATGCATATTACTAGAAGGAAAGCTAAAAACTAACATGGGACTGCATAAAATAGTAAAACCTCATGTAAAGCACAAAATTGCATATAAGACTGTTTTTACAAAATATAAATGCAAATATATTAGAGAGAATAAAAAAGAATAGCAGCAATGTATGTCAGGGGAATCAGAGAGATTGAGAGGTGGTGAGTTTTGTTTTATTATTATTATTATTATTATTATTATTATTGGAACATTGAAAGTGTTCTAAGAATGAAGTGATGTAATCACAAATATGTGACTACACCAAATACCACTGATTGTACAATTTGGATGGATTTATGCTTTATTAATATGTGTCAATAAACTGATTTAAAAAAACACTACAAACTATAAACTTCTTAAAGAACAGGTAGTTATTTCCCAGGAGACTATTTTGAATTTTTCATAGGATTTTTGGTATATTAACAAATCCAGAATGCATTATGCACTCATATTTCCCAAATTAAATAAACAATGCAATATCATCATATACACAAAAAAAGCACTGGGGCCCTGTGCATGCAACTCACCAAGCAGTCCACCCACAGCCATGCCTCGGACTGTGTACTTTTTTCATTTTCTTGTTTCTTAATAAACTCCTTTCTCCATTGTCTGCCCTATGGCATGTCCTTAAATTATTTTATGCAACATAAGCCAAGAACATAGAAGCCCAGAAAACAGAGCCATCCAGTAACACTATCTGTGACAGTCCCCCAGTCTCCATTTCTTTCTTGACCATGTGACTTATGAAGAGTTTTAGTCAGTGATTATATAGAATGTCCCTCAGTTTGGCTTAGTCTGATAATTTCTCAGGATTAGACTGAGCATATCTATTTTGGCAAGAATACCACAGAAACGTTATTCCTTTATTAGATCATCACAATGGGCATACTTATTGATATGTAATATGATATTACTGATCATTAAACTTAATTAAGGTAATGTCTACCAGTTTTTCCACTACAAAGTCACTATTTTTTCCTTCATAATTAATAAATGTTTTGAAGAAGCTACTTTGAAACTATGAAAGCATAGTGTTTCACTTAAAGCTTATGCTCATTAATTTTAGAATCTTGCTTGAAACTATTATTATTGCAGTTTTGGTCATTGTGATTTTCTATTTCCCTCATCCATTCCTCATCCTCTTCCAGAAGGAAGAGGTGTCCCTAATTTCCCCTTTATTTATTCAGTTACTTATTTATATTGGTCCAAAATCATATACATTTATTTTATACTTTCAGCTATGATCCCATAATATCATTATTTATTTTGTAACTTAAATTGTTCCAGGTTCAGAAATTCAAAGTTCCTTCAGAAACCATAAACAATGAAAAAAATATAAAATATTTAAAACAACTGCTTTTAGACACTGAACAGTAGGCAGTGAGGGATGGTGATCTCTGAGACAAAGAAAACAAATGAGGTAAGCCCTACAGCTTTCCTGGAATTCTGCCTGGAGTAGTTTTCCAGAAAGCTGTACAGAGATAGGAAGCCCAAACAGACCACCAGTGATCAGAGATTGGAACAAAGGTTTAGGGAAGACAAAGTGCTAGAATTTAGAATGCAGAGTACCAAAGAGGAGGACACTATTCAGAGAAGGAGCTTAAAAAATAAACCTAGAGTTCCCTTGAGTCTTTGACTAATTCTTTTTTTCTTTTTCTTTGTAAAGATGCTTTAAATTACATAAAGGTTACATAAAAAATATAGGGATTCCCATATACCGTCCTTCCCTTCCACACTTTTTCCCATTAACATCTTTCATTAGTGTGGTACATTTGTTATGATGAACACATATTGAAGTATTCCCACTGACCATGGTCTATAGTTTACATTATGGTTTACACTTGCACTGTACAATTTTATAAGTTTTGACAAAATGTACAATGGCCTGTATTCATCATTGCAAAGTCATGCAGGACAATTTCATGTCCCAAAAACACCCCATGTTACATCTATTCTTCCCTCTCCCTCATCTCAGTACCTCTGGTGATCACCACTTTTATATAATTGTTACAAGTTCTTCTATTACCAGAATAATAAATCTACTATAGTCCATAGTTGCAATTCCCTCTTATGTTTTTTCATTCCTCAGTCTTGAGGATTTGGGGATAGTGGTGTCCACTATGCTTCTGATTGAGAGGGGGCTTAGATCCCATGGGGAAGATGAGTAGATCTGTCTTGCTTGCAGTCGTTCTCTGTTTGTTGGGATGGGAGTTGTCCATCATCATCCATTTGTTAATTGTCCTGGGTGAGTCCAATGAATTGGAGGATAGGTGTTGGCTGTAACTCTACTGAGATTCAGGGCTCAACCAGCATATGAAAAGCAGGAAGATTTAAATCTCTGGGTCATTTATTTAATGGGGACAGTGCTAATTATAGGTTCAGATAAAAGGGGTATAAGGAACATGTGTAGGAAAATTATAAATGGGTCCAATTCTAACACACAGGGGGGAGAGGTTATCATATATTCCAAGGTAAGGCAAACTGACAGGATGCCAAATTCCTGGGGTTGTCTGCCCTGACTATAGGGTCCAGTTGTCTCTAGAGCCCTCAGGAGTCCTCTGCTTAACGCACAGTTTACCACAGCAGAGAGTGGAATCTTTCCCTAAGATGTGTAGAAGCATAACCGCTATATTGACCTCCCAACTCATTTTGAAATCTCTTAGCCATAAAAACTCATTTGTATTTAATATTTCCCTCTTTTACTCAGTCTTTTTCCAAGTGCTTTGCTAGTTGGTGCTTGGTAATACTCCCTTGGTGCCATGAAGGCTCATCCCTGGGAGTCATGTCTCATGTTTGGCTAATTATTAATCTATTCAATGCATAGCATGAAACTCTTCAAGGTCGGGCAAAAAAAAAAAAAAAACCTGCCAAGGAAGAATAATTATGGGGTGCTGGAAGCTGAACATTCCCCTAGAATACACATGGACCTGAAAAATGTTCAAGTTCCAGTAGCCATAGTGAAGACACTGCATTAAATACAAGGGAGCGTTTCATAGTAAGTGACCCTACAAAGGTTACACATTGATTGTGGGTACTAAAACTAGAGCAGAGACTACTCAAAGCCTACCATTAAAAATACCTTTAAAAAATATGCTTCAAAAGAATCAGTCTAATCCAGAAAAAACAACAGTGTGCCACAAAAGTCAGACACTCTTTTAAAGAAACAAAACAAAATCTAACATGCAAAAACGTAAAAGTTATAATGTGAAGCAACCAACCAACTTAAGATATGCAAGGAGGATGCATGTGGCCCATGAGCAGGAGGAGAAAAAAAATCAGTCTATTAAAAGAGACCAAGAAATTACAGATATATGGAATTAACAGATAAGGAATTAAAAATATCTGTTATAAATATGGTCAAGATGCTTACAAATTTAAAGGAAAACATGAACAATATGACAGGAGAAATGGAAAATATTAAAAAACCTAAATGGAAATTTTTGAGATTAAAAAGAAAATACAGGAAACAAAAATCCCTGAATAGAATTAAGGGAAGATTAGAAACTGCAGAAAAAAAAGATAAGCAACGTTGAAAACATATCAACAGAAACTATGCAAACTAAAGCAAAGAGAAAAGGGGAAAAAACTGAAGAGTCTCAGAAACCTGTGGGACATAATAAGAACTCTAACAAATGTGTCATTAGAGTACCAGAAATAAGGGAGATAAATTTTTTTAATAAATTTTGCCAAACATTTTCCAAATTTGATGAAAAATGTAAACACACAGAATACAAAATGTTCAATGAACTACACACAGGATAAATAGAAAACTACATCAAAGCATATTATTATCACTGAGAAACAGTGATAAAGAGAAACTCAAGGGGAGTCAGTGAAAAAAGGACATGTGGAATAACAAAGAAAAGATGTAATACGGCAGTCTTCTCATCATAAAATATGCATGCTAGAAGAGAGTAGTACAGGAGATTTAAAGAGCTAAAAGGGAAAAAATATTAACCTAGAATTCTACAGCTGGCAAAAAATAACTTTAAAAGCAAAGACTATTTCAAACAGACAAAAAAAACAATAAGAATGGTCCACAGGACACTTGCATTACAAGGCATGTTAAAGGAATGATGAACACTGAAATGTTAAGCGTGTAGGTAAATATAAAAGAAAACTGCATTATTTAATTTCATGATAAGATAACTGCCACTTTATAACAAAAATAAGAACAATACATTGTGTGGTTCATAGCATATGCAGAAGTAAAACATGGAGATAATGGCACAAAAAAAAGATGGTGGAAAGGAAATAAAGTGTTGAAAAATTCCTCAATAATAATACTATTTGACATTTCAGTGTTTAGAGGTGTACCTTATAAACCAATAGTAAAAGTAAAATAGAACACAAAAATGTTTCTATTCAAATGGTGTTAAGAAATGCCCTTTAAATATAAAATAGGTTAAAAGTATGGAAAAATACATTGTATAATCTTTAAACATAAGAAAGGTAGTAAATATAAGATAAAGTAGAATTCAGGATAAAGAATATTAAAGGAATAAGTTGAAACATTTAATAATAAAAAATGGATAAAACCAGCAAGAAGACATTCTACTAAGAAAGCATAACAACAAAGCTTAAAAACATATGAAGCAAAACCAAACAGATTTCAAAGGAGAAAAAGACAAATTCACAATTGAAATCAATGACTTCAATACTCTTTTGTCAGCAATTGATTTAAAAAGTAGACAGACAATCAGTAAAGATATAGAAGACGTAGATAACACTAGCAATCATTCCCCATAATTGACAAGTTGGAGAACACTCTGCCCAGAACACAATATACTTTCTTCTCAAGTGCACAGTGGTCATTCACCAAGACAAACCTTATTCTAGGGAGCAAAATGAGTTTCAATTAATTTAAAAGAATTTAAATCATAAATGTTATCTGATAGCAACAGAATCATAGAAATCAAAAAAAGGAGGACATCTGAAAAAACCTCCAAAATACAGAGAAAATAAAAAACACAATTTTAGATAACCCATGAATCAAAGTGGAATCAAAAGAGAAAAATAAACGGAAAAAATTTGAACTAAAAAAAAAAAATTATCAAAATAGTTCATATACAACCAAAAGTATACTTGATGGGACATTTATGGGTCCTAGATGCTTAAATTACAAAAGATAAAAGATTTAAAAGCAATGATCTATTACACCTTAAGGAACTAAGAAAAAAGAAGAACAAATTAAATCCCAAGTAACTGGCACCAAAGAAATAAAGAGTAGAAATCAATGAAATGGAATATGGACAAAAGAAAAAAAATCATTGAAACCAAAAGTTAGTTCTTTGGAAAGAATGCTAAAATTGATAAAACCTTTTATTCTGCCAAAGCAGTGCTGACACAAACAGAAATCTGTTGGCGTTTATAAAAGGTGTTAATTTGGAGTAAATCTCCACAGTTACAAAGTCCTAAAGAGTTCAACTCAAGGTTGCCCTGTGTTGAAGCAAGATGGCTGGCGATCTCTGCTTCGTCTCTCCTTCTTTCTTCCTCTTAAGACTCTGTGGGCCCTCTTCTTCTGATCCTAGCTGTAAGCTGGCACAGGGCTAGTTACTCAGGCTTCCTATATCAGTCTGGCATAGGGTTCATTTCTTTCCAGGCCTTATCTGCTGCTTAGGAGCTCTGTTCTATTCAGTTGCAAATTATCAGGCAAAGGGCTCATCTCTCCCAAGGGCTTTTTTCAGAATCAAAATTGACAAAGTTCTATCCTTCCATGTCTTCCTCTCTCTTCCTGTGTATCTTCTTGATTGAGTGTCCATTTCTGTCAGCCCAGGAGACAGGAACTCAACCCTGAGTCACACCCTACAGAGTGGTCAAATCAAAGCCCTAATTTTTTATCAAGGAAACTTAGAACTTTTGAATTTAATACAATCAAAGGGTATCACACCCAGAGTAACAGGCCAGTTTAAAGCATAATTTTCCTCTTTTTGGGGGGATTTATAAATAATATCAAACTCAGAACCCTCTAGAAAGACTGATCAAGGAAGAAAAAAAGGAGAACAAAAAGACAGATGACACAAATTACCATTATCAGAATTGAAATTACAAATTTTACAACATTAAAAAGGATAATTAAGATTAAGAAAAAGTTTATGCCAATAAATTCAACAACTTAGATGAAACAGACACATGCCTTAAAAGACACCAATTACCTAAGCTGACAGAATAAACAGAAAATTTTAATAGCCCTAGATCTACTAAAGAAATTCAACTCTGTCATTAAATACCTACTCATTACAATTCTAGGCCCAGATACTTTACTGGTGAATTCTACCAAACATTTAAGGAAGAAGTAATACCAATCAATCCCTTGCAACATCTTTCAGGAGAAGAGAGGATGCATTCAGCTCACTTTATGAGGTCAGAATTATTCTTACACTAAACCATCAAAAACAAAACTGCAGATAAATATTCTTCATGATCACAGGCATAAAAAGTTAAAAAGTTAGCAAATAAGGGAAGCAGCTGTGGCTCAATCAGTTGGGCTCCCGTTTACCATATGGGAGGCCCTGGGTACATGTCCTGGGGCCTCCTTGTTAAAACAGGCTCGCTCACATGCTGTGGAGAGCTGCCCTGCCCACATGTGCCGGGGAGAGCAGACTCAGCAAGGTGACACAACAACAACAACAGCAACAACAACAAAAAAAGGGAGACAAGCAGAAAAAGCAAAAGAGCACAGCGACAGACACAGAGAGCAGACAGAATGCAAGCCACAAGGGGGGAGGGGAAATAAATACAGACACAGAAGAACACACAGCGAATGGACACAGAGCAAATAAAATTTAAAAACTTATAAAAAGATAATATATTATAACCAAGTGGGATTTAACCCAGGTAAGCAAAATTTAAGCTTGGAAAATCAGTGTAATTCACCACATTAACAAAATACATAAGAAAAATCTTATAATCACGACAATACATACAGAAAAGAATAACTGCCAAAATTCAATATTCTTTCATGACAAAGCCTCTCAGCAAACAAGGAATAGAAGGAACTTCTTCAGTCTGATAAAGGACCTATATTTTGAAAAATGGTTTTCCAATAAGATTGGAAGCAAAACAAGAAGATACACTCTTACCACTTCTATTCAACATATTTTAGAAGTAGTAGCCAGTGCATTAAGGAATATGAAAGAAATAAAAGGCATCCAAACTGAAAAGAAATGATAAAACTTTCTTTATTCATGGATAACATCGTGTAAGCAGAAAATTCTAAAAATCTACCAACAGATTTCTCAAACAAGTAAATAAGTGAGTTCCCAGAACAAAGGGCCTATTTTCTATATGAATTTATATACACACACATATTATAACACATCTAAAAATCCGTAGTCTTTCAGATGCTGACAATTGAACAATTGGAAAAATATTTTAAACACAGTTTCTTTGACAATAGCATACAAAACCATGAACCTAAGAGAGTAAATATATGGTAAAATATGGTAAGACTGTACACTGAAAAAGACAAAACATTGCTGAGAAAAATTAAAGCAAGCCTAAATAGATACAAAATCCTTATGGATCAAGACTCAATATTGTTAAAACACAATATTGACTATACAGCCAATTCTCCCCATACTGATACACAGATTGAATACAATCTCAACAAGATTCCAGCAGGTATTTTATAGAACTTAACAAGTTAACTGTAAAAATTACATGAAAATACTATAGATTTAAAATAGCCAGAATAACTTTGAAAATAACAAAATTAAAAGACATGCTACAAAATTTCATTGGCTACAAAGCAGACATAAATCAGAAGAAAATGGGAAGCTCACATATAATTCCACACAACTATGTCCCATTGATTTTTAACAAATCAATTTTATTGATACATATTAATAAAGCACATCATTCATCCAAATTATACAATCAATGATATTTGGTATAATCACATAGTTGTGCATTCATCACCACAATCATTAGAGAATTTTCATTTTTTTGATAATAATAATAAACAAAAAACAAACAAGAAAATTCTTCACCTCTCAATCTCTCGGTGCTTCCCCTGCTGTACATAGATGCTATTTCTGGCTATTCTTCCACAATTATTTATTTTTAAGCAGTTTTATTGAGATATATTTGCATATCATATATCTATCCAAAGTATATTATAGCTTTTAGCATAATCACAATATTGTGCATTCATAACAAAAAATTTAATAACAATTTCATTATTCCAAAAAGAAAAAACCCACACCCCTTAGCAGTCCTTCCCCAGCCCTATGTAACCACTAATCTAACTTCACCTTTATGAATTGATTTATGTTTACATTTTATATAAATGGAATAACACAATAGGTGAAACTTTGTGTCTGGTTTCTTTCACTTAGCATAAAGTTTTTGTGTTTCTATGTCTGATATTAACATCTTATAGTGTTAAAATACATTTGTTCAATTTCAAAGAAAAGTCTTATATATACAGTTTTTACCCATATTCATATTTCACATGTGGTTTTACTATGCTATACAGTTCCATGCTAAATTTTTTAGCTTTCCTTTTAGTAATACATGACCTTAGACTTTTCCTTAAACCTTCTTCTACACCCACATAATAGTACTGTTAGTTACAGACATTATGTTGGACTTTCACATTTTCTATTCATTTCCAAAGATAACACGTATCTTTTTCATCAGTTCTGTACAAATTAACAGATTTCTGTTCTCTAACCTCATTTTCTGGTGACCCATATACAAATTATTAACTCCATGAGAATACACAATATATGTAGTTCACAATAATGCAATCATATAATATTTGTCCTTTTATGTCTGGCTTGTTTCACTCAACATAATGTTCTCCAGGTTCATCCATGTTGTCATATACTTTACTATTTCATTTCTTCTTACACTTGCATAATACTGCATCATGTGAATGCACCACATTTCATTTATGTATTCTTTGGTGATGGACACCTGGTTGTTTCCAACTTTTGGCAATTGTGTACAATGCCACTATGAATATGAGTGTGCAGATGTCTGTTCATGTCACTGCTCTCAGTTCTTCTGGGTATATTCCCAGTAGTGGTATTGCCAGATCACATGGCAAATATATTTTAAACTTCTCTAGGAACTGCCAAAAAAGTCGACCACAGTGACTATACCATTCCACATTTCCACCAATAATAAATAGATGTTCCTATCTCTCCATATCCTTTCCAACATCTGTAGTTCTTTGTCTCTTTAATAGTGACCATTCCAATACCTGTGAAATTATCTCATTGTAGTTTTGATGTGCATTTCCCTTATAACTAGTGAAGTTTTTTGTTTTGTTTTTGAGTACCTGGTCTGCAGATTGAACCCCAGACCTTGTATCTGGGTAGCCAGCGCTAAACCACTGAGCCACATTGGCTCCTGAATTGTTCTTTTCATTTGTTTGCTTGGTTTTTTGTTGTTGTTGTTTAGTAGGCACTGGGATCCAAACCCAGGATCTCCCATTTGAGAAGCAGGCACTTAACAGCTTGAGCCACATCCAGTCCCCTTACCATCTAGACTTACTGATTTCCGGCTCTATTCCATTATGAGCTGAGAAGGTGCTTTGTATAATTTCAATGCTTTTTTATTTTTAAAAAAGGCATTGAGACTTGCATTGGGACCTAACCTGTGGTCAATCCTAGAGGAAGATCCACGAGCACATGAAAAGAATGTATAACCAACTGAGTTTGGGTTCTATCAAATGATGTGAGAGGCATGTTGAAGTCTTTATTATTGTAGAGATGTCTATTCCTCCCTTCAAGTTTGCCAGAGTTCTCCACATGTATTTTGGAACACACTGGTTAGGTGCACAGATATTTATAACTTCTTTCTTCTAATGGATTGCCCCTTTTTTAAATATAAATGGGCTTCTGTGTCATAACTTTTTTGCATTTAAAGTCAGTTTTGCCCAATATTAGTATAGCTATCCCTGCTCCTTTTTGGTTATTATTTGCGTGAAATATCTTCTTCCTACCTTTCACTCTCAGCTGGTTTGTATCCCTGGGTTTAAGCTCTGTCTCTTGTAGGCAGCATATTGATAGCTCATGTGTTTTGCCTATTCTATTAGCATATGTCTTTTGATTGAGGAGCTTAATCAAATATATTCAGTGATATTACTGAAAATGCATTGTTTACTTCTATCATTTTCTTCTTTGGTTTTCATAAATCATACCTTATTTCTGTCTTTTTATGCTTTTGGTTATCCTTTCTGCTATTCTTTCTTCTATAATGTCCTCCAAGCCTCTCTCTCCTACCTTTTTCTATCAGACTCTAAGGCTTCCTTTAATATTTCCTGCAAAATTACTTTCTTTTTTTACAAACTCTCTTAGATTCTGTTTGTAATTTTAACTGACCTTCATATTTGAAGGACAATTTTGCTGGATAAAGAATTCTTGGCCGGCAGTTTTTCTCTCTCAATTACCTAATTGTATTGTATCTTCTTCTCATCCTCTTCTCATCGCCATGGTTTCTGGTCAGAAATCTTAAGTCTTAGTGGGTTTTTCATGTATTTGATGTTTTGCTTCTCCCTTGCTGCTGTCAGAATTTTCTCTTTATCTTTGACATTTGACATTCTGAGAAGTATGTGTTTTGAAGTAGGTCTATTCAGATTTAGTCTGATTGAGTTACGCTTCTTGGACATATAAGTTCATTTCTTTCATGAGAATAGGGAAATTTCCAGCTATTATTTCCTCAAATGCCCTTTCTGTCCCTTTTCCTTTCTCTTCTCCTTCTGGAACTCTCATTAATCATATGTTTTTGTGTTTCATCATTCAACTCCCTGAGCCCTTCTCAATTTTTTCCATTCTTTTCTCTCTTCAAATTCAACTGTTCTGTCTTCTGTATCACTTATTCTTTCTTCTATCATTTTGAGTCTGCTGTTGTATGCCTTTAGTGTTTTTTTTCCCCCTCACCCATTGTGTTTTTCATTCCCATGAACTCTGTTAATTTTCTATTCAGGTTTTAAATTCTTCTTTGTGCTTGCTCAATGTCTTCTTGATGTCACCTATCACTTTAGCCATATTGTCTTTCAACTCATTTAATTTGATTTTGGAAATGTGTGTGCATCTCGTGAATTAGTTGTTGCAAATCCTGAGTATCTTCTGGGGCTTTGGTATATTCTTTTTCTTGGGCCATTTCTTTGATTTTCTTAGTATGGCTTGTAATTTTTTGCTGATGTGTTGGCATCTGATTAGGATGGTGAGTTTACTCTGATGCTCAATTTCTCTCTCTTACAGAGAGATTTAGTGGCAGGAGGCTGTGTGTGACTGTTGTTCTTTGATTCTTGGTTCAACCAGTTCTGGGTCTCAAGGATTGTCCTGGTTAATTGCTCAAAACTAGGTCCTGGGTCCAGTAATGGGTTGCAAATCTGCTTCCTAGAGCCTTGGGGAGGCAGGCAGTAAAGTGCAGAAAAAGCTTATCTTATTTTTAATTTCCTCATGTACAAGATGGTGCTGTTTGGCAGCCCTCTCCATTCAATGCCTGGTCCAAGTGTTTGCCACAGTATAGTTAGGATCAATGTGATAGAGAATACTGCATGGAGGCTAAGAGCCTCATAATTCAGTTTGTCAGAGGCAGTTCTCCAACCTTCGCTGGCAGCCTCCTCTCTTTCCCCAGGTAGGAAATAATTCCACTCCCCTCTGTGTCTTCAACAACCTATACTGGTCAGCAGAGAAGGAGCTTGAGAGGGTCAGATCTCTTTAGTCACAGATCTCTTTAGTCCCAAGTCAGCTCCCAAGACAAAAAAAATGGTGCAGTCCCAAACCACCTGGAAGGACTGGTGGGACACAGCAGAACAAATCTGTGAGTCAAAAGATGAGACAGCTTTATGCTGTGTCCCTCTATAATTGTTTGATATTGTTTATGATTTCCAAAACTGGTATTGAATTTTGTTTGTAAACGGGCTGTTCCTCTGGGCATATTAGATTATATTCGATTCAGAGGTTTCACTTTTACTTGATTAAATAATGATTAAGGCTTTGATTGGATCAGTCAGTAGGACTCACAGAGAAACAGCATCACAGAGAAAGGAGGTTGGAGTTGTTGAGCTGGAGCCCAGGAAGTAAACCAACTGGGGTTGTGCAGAGCATCTGAGCCCAGAGAGAATCCAGCCCTAGGAAGAGAGATAAGCTATTTGCCTGATAGTCTACAGCTGACCTTCTGGAAAGAGCAGAGCAGCTGAGCTGGGAGAGAAACCAGCCCCAGGAAGAGAGGAACTTAGGAAGCCTGAACCCTTGCAGATGTCGGCAGCTATCTTGCTCCAATATATGGCAACAGACTTTGGTGAGGGGAGTAACTTATGCTTTATGGCCTGGCAACTGTAAGCTTCTTCCTCAAATAAATACCCTTTATAAATTCCAACCAATTTCTGGTATTTTACATCAGCACCAGTATCCACTTCTTCTGTGTGTTTACTTCTTGGGCTCCAGCTCAACAACTCCAACCTCCTTTCTCTGCAGTGCAGTTTCTCTATGAGTCCTCCCCCACCAAGGCATGACCCAATCATTATTTAATCAAGTAAAAGTGAAACTTCTGAATCCAATATAATAATATGCCCAGAGGAACTGGCAAGTTTACAAACATAATCTAATCTATTTTTGGAATTCATAAATAATACCCAACTGCTACCGAGTGTAAAAGGGTACATCCACTAAGATCCAGCTTTTCCAATCCTAGACAATTTCCCAAAAAAAATTTGAAAACATATGTCCACAGAAAGATCTGTACACAAATCTTGATAGCAGCTTTATTCTTAATAGGTAAACACTTGAAAAAAGTGGACATTAACAGGTGAATGGATAAACAAATGGTGGAAAATGGCACAAGGGAATATTACTCATCTAAAAATAAACTACTGAAAGGAAAGAAATTAACAATAAATCGCAAAACTATCATGTTGAATGGAAGAAGCCAGACACAAATGAATTCATATTCTATGTGGGGTATGAGAGAGGGATAGACTGTAAAAAGGCACTAGGAAATTCTTAGGGATAATGGAACTGCTCTGTTTCATGACTGTGGTGGTATTTATTGGGCTTACACATCTTTAAAAATTCATCAGATTATAGTCTTTAATTATTTAAAAGCTGACTGTACATATAGTATACCTGAAAAAGTTGTTTAAAAGTAAATTTCTTAAATTTACCTTTTATTTGATTGATATATAAAATACCAAACTGTATTTCTAAATATAAGCAAACATAAAGTATTAGAAATGTCATATACAAGAGCATCCAAAAACATAAACATGTAGAACTAAATCTAACAAAATATTTGTAATACCTCAACTAAAAAACTATAAAACATCACAGAAAATCACAGATTTAATCATAATTAAATCCTGGAGGTATATACAGAAGACCAACTATTACTTAGACTTCAATACTATTGCAGAAACATTAGTACTCCCATATCAATCTGTAAAGTCAAAGCAATACCAATCAAAGGAATTCCAGATACTGTGTCTATGTATGTGGAATTTGATAAGGTTATTCCAAAATTTATGTGAAAACCAAAGCACCAAAAATATCTAAGATATTTTTAAAGGACAAGGTGAAAAAACTTGCTCTACCAGGTATCAGGATTATTACAAAGCCAGTAATTAAGACATTGCATTATTGATCAAAGTATAGACATACTAATGTAGAAGATACAGATCACATAAAGAGACTCATCTGTCATCTAAGACAAAGACATAAATATAAATCAAAGGGGAAAGCAAGGTTTAAAAAAAAAAAGCAGATGAGTTGTATATACATATGAAATGAAACTTTACCCCTACCTCAAACCATATATAGAAATCAATTCAAGCTGGATTATAGATACTTGTGATAGGCCAAACAATAAAGCTTCTAGAAAATAATACAGAATATCTTCATGTGTCTTAAATAGGACAAGAAATGCTCTAACCCTAAAGGAGAGTACTGGTAAATTGAAATTCAGAACACTTAATCATCTAAAAGTCACCATTAACGAAATTTAAAAGAAATAATACAGAGGAGGAGAAGATATATTTAAAGAGTTCATACCCACAGTATATGAAAAACTTTTAAAAAAATCATTATGACAGACAGAAAATGCAATTCAAAACAATGTAAAAAAAAGCTAAAGAACTTGAACAGCACTATGCAAAAGATATAAACATAGTCAACATACATTGCTCAACACCCTTAATCATCAACAAATGCAAATTAAAACTATAAGGAAATACAACTACATACCCAGGTTTATGGCTAGAAATTTTTAAATAACCAAATGTTGCGGATGTGAAACAAGAGGAATGCATACACTGCTAGTGGTAATATAAATAAGTTTAAGTTTAATCTCTTTAGAAGTACTATTTCACATCATCTAGCAAAGTAGAAGATATGCATGTCCAATAACCAAGCAAATATACATCTAGGTGTATACTCAACAGACATGCACATAGATATGCTCCAAGACAACCCAAATGTCCATCAACATACAAATGGAAAAATAAGTTGTAGGAAATCCACAAAAAGAACACTATTTAACAATAAAAGGAACTAACTGGCACACAACAACATGGATGAATATCAAAAACATGCTGAGTAAAAAGAACTCAAACACAAAAGATTACATGCTGAATAAAATTTGTATGGAATTCTAAAATAGACGAAACTGATTTTCAAGAGATCAAGAGATGTCTGGGGCAGAGAGTGGGAAAATTTACTGCAAAGAGGTATAAGAGTTTTTTGGGGGATGGAAAAATTCAAAATCTTGATTGTGCTGCTGTCCACATGGGTAAATATATTTGTCAAAATTCATCAAATTATAGACTTAAAGCAGGTGAATTTCATTATATGTAAATTAAATCTAAAGTATATAATTTATATATGTATAAACATAAAATATATAAATACATAAAATACCACATGGATATGTTCATACAAGGATATACTTTAAAACAGAAAAAAAGAACAAAATAAAATGTAGGCACCAGCACAGATGACTCTCTCAAAATTAAACAAAAGAAACCTGATATTAAAGAATACTCAATATATGACTGCATGTTTTAGTAAAAATTCATAAAACTATTCCAATTGACCAAAATGGCAGCATAAGACACTTCAGAGTGCCATTCCCCACACAATCTCTGAAGAACAAGCAAAATCTGGCAAAGCAATTTTCCTCAAAATTCCAAAAAACAGGTAAAGGTTTGAAGTAACTGGATGAACACCCAAAGAAGAAAAAGCAGCTTTAGAAATGATAGGAGGGGAGCAGATATAGCTCAAGTGATAGAGTGCCGGCTTCCCATGTACAAGGTCCCAGGTTCAATCTCCAATACTGCCTAAAAAAAAAAAAAAAAAAAAAAATTCTTTTGGGAGCGGAGGTAGGTTAGGTCAGTGGTTGACCTATATACATGGTCCTGGGTTCATTCTCCTGGTACCTCCTAAAAAAAATAAAACATAGGAGGCAAGACAGCAGAGTAGGAAGGAGCAGGGTGCACTGGTCCTGCAGGAGCTGCAGGAAGACAGGGAAGTAGTAAGGCTATGCAGTGAGTGGTGGGCAGCCTTTTGGGTTTTTTTTTTTTTCACCCTGTACTTTTTTCCTTTTCCTTTTTCTCTTTTTAATTCTCTTTTCTTTACTTCATTTTACTTTCCCATTTTTTAAAATCAGTTGACACAGGCAATCCTAAAAATTTAGAATAATTGGAATGAAGTGTAAAAGAAGAGCCTTAACAGAAAGCTAAACAATAAAACCCTAGGCAAAAGAGAAAATTTGACCAACAGAGGAAAGCCAATTAAGATAAACAGATACGTAGACATCAGCAAAAAATTACAAGCCATACTAAGAAACAAGAAGAAATGGTCCAATCAAGGAAACAAATTAAAAATGGGGAGGAGACACAGACTTGGAAGAACTAATCAAAGATGTCCATACAAATCCCCTAAATCAACTCAAGGAGAAGAAGGAAGAGATAAAGAATATTAAGGAAACACTGGGTGAGCATACAGGAGAAACTGTAAATATACATTAAAAAATAACAAACCTTATAGTAGTGAAAAGCACAAAAGAATAAATTAAAAATACACTAGAATCCAACAACAGATTTGAACAGGCAGAGGAAAAATTAGCAAATTAGAAGATAGAACACCCAAAATTGTACAGGTAGAAGAATAGAGGGGGAAAAAAAGGGAAAAATTGAGCAGGGTCTCAGGGAACTGAATGACAGCATGAAACACATGATCATACACATTATGGGTATCCCAGAGGGTGATGAGAAGGGAAACGGACATAAGGAGTGTTTGATTAAATAATGGTTTAAAATTTCACAACTCTTATGTTATGGCTGTACATGTCCAGAAAGCAAAGCATATTCCAAACATAATAAATCCTAACAGAATCACTCAGAGACACACACTAATCAGATGTTCAAATGTGAAAGATAAAGAACCCTGAAAGCTGCAAGAGAAAAGATATATCACATACAGCAGATGCTCAATAAAATTAAGTGCTGATTTCTCATCTGAAACCAAGAAGGCAAGAAGGCAATGGTATGATACATTTAAGGTATTGAAAGAAAAATACTGCCACCCAAGAATTCTGGGAAAATTGTCCACAAACAAGCTAAGGATGTCTTCTGCCACTGCTGTTATTCAACATTGTATCAGAAGTTCCTGCTAGAGAAGTTCGGCAAGAAAAAGAAATAAAAGGCATCCAAATTGGAAAGAAATAAGTAAAATTTTCACTATATACATGACCCTATATATAGAAAGACCTGAGAAATCTACAACAAAGCTATTAAAGCTAATAAACAAATTCAGTAAAATGGCAGAATATAAAATCAACATGAAAATTCATGAGGTTTTCTATACACTAGAATGAGAAATCTAAGGAGGAAATCAAGGAAAAAATCCATTTACAAGCGCAACTAAAAGAATCATATCAAGGAATAATTTAACCCACGATATAAAGGACACATACACAGAAATCTACAAAACTTTGCTAAAAGAAAATCTAAGTAAATAGAAGGACAGTCCATGCTCATGCACCAGAAGACAAACTATGTTTAATATGTCAATTCTGCCCAAAGTGATTAACAGATTCAAGGCAATCTCAATAAAAATTTCAACAGCCTTTTTTGCAGAAATGGAAGAAATTATCAAATTTATTTGGAGGTGTAAGGGGGCCAAAATAGCCAACAGCATCTTGAAAAAGAAGATCAAAGGTAAAGAGTCACACTACCTGATTTGAAAACAGGTGTTCTTAACCTTTTTTGTTCCATGGAACCCTCTGCCAGTTAGGTGAAAATCACAGACCTCATACTAAGTCCACACTATACTGTGCACTATTTAAGAAATAATATCACACCCACACCAACATGTCCCCACAAGAATAATGTTTTCTTGAATTTCAATTCAAGCTCACAGAATCCTTGTTAAGAGCCTCTGCTTTAAAGCATGTTACAAAGCTATAGTGGCCAAATTACATGGTATTGGCACAAGGATAGACATATCAACCAATGCAACTGAAGTGGAGTTAAGAAATTGACCACTCATATCTATAGCCAACTGGTATTTCACAAGGCCACGAAGTCCACTGAACTTAGAACTGGGATAGAATAGCATCTTCAACAACTGAGGCTGGGAGAACTGGATATTCAAGTCCAAAAGAAAGAGGACACATATCTCACTCCTTATACAAAAATGAGCTCAAGATGGATCAAGATTTAAATATAAGATCTAGGATCATAAAATTCCTAGAAGAAAATGTAGAGAAGCATCTTTGAGGTCTTGTGGTAGATAATGCTTTCATAAACTTTACACCCAAAGCATGACCAAAAAAAGAATAAACAGATTAGTGGGACCTCCTCAAAATTAAAAACATTTGTACTTGAAAGGAGTTTGTCAAGAACAGATAGCCCACTCAATAGGAGAAAATATTTGGAAATAACATATCTGATAACAGTCTAATATCCAAGATATACGAAGAAATCCAAAACTCAACAGCAAAAAGACAAACATCATTAAAAAATGGGCAGAAGACTGTGGACTAGAAAAACACAGGACTCTCTTCTCTCCCAGAAAAATAGCTAGAGGACAGGCAGAAAGAACGTGGGAAAAAAATCTTCTAGGGTTTAAGACACCAGGGGAGTACTGGACACTACCCAGAAGAGAGAGGGACAAAGGAAAAGAATTGCAATGACGAAACTATGAGTTAAAAGCAGCAGCTACTACTGCAAACTAATGACACTTTTGAATACTCAGGCCTCTGGACTGGTAGCTGGAAACAAAGAAGTCCCTGGGATCCACCTTCCCAGAAAGGGGACAGAGAGGGACACAGCCTAAGGTTGACTAATCTTTTGACCTACAAATTTGGTCAGCTGTGTTCCACAAGCCCCTCCAGGCCAGGTGGGGCCATGCCATTGTTTGCCTTAGGAGGCAGTTCAAGACTAAAGATGAAAATTATCTGAGACTAAATATATCCAAGCCTCTCAATCTCCCTCTCTACTAACTAGGGCTGATTATTGAGGATGGAGAGGGGAGTAGAATTATTTCCTACCAAGGAAAAGGGAAGAGGCTGCCAGTAAGGGTTGGAGAACCATCTCTGAGAAAATTTGAATTATGAGGCTCTTAGCCTCCAGGCAAGAAACTGTATCACAGTGATCCAGTCCGTGTTCCAGCATGCACACTCACACCAGGCATTGAACTGAGAGGGCTACCAAAATACACCATCTGATGGCAGAAGAAAGAAGTGCATATGAGGAAATTAAAAGTAAAGGAGACAGGCTTTTTCTGGCCTTTAAAGCCTCTCTCCCCAACATCTGGGAAGCAGGTCTGCACACAGTACTGGGTCTAGAGCCCAGTTTTAAGCAACTGACAGGGACAATCCTAAAAGATCCAGGTTGAAACAAGTATCAAAGAACAGCAGTAACGCACAGTCTTCTGAGACGAAATCCCCTCATAAGGAAGAGAAATTGAGCATCAGAGTAAACTCACCATCCTAATCAGATGCCTAGACATCAGCAAAAAATATGAGCCACACTAAGAAAATTGAAGAAATGGCCCAAGAAAAGGAACATATGAAAGCCCCAGAAGAGATGCAGGACATGAGACGACTAATTAATGAGCTGCACACAAATTTCCAAAATCAAATTAATGAGTTGAAAGACAATATAGATAAAGAAATAAACAACATCAAGATACTGAATGAGCACAAAGAAGAATGTGAAAACCTGAATAGAAAGTAACAGTGGGTTCATGAACAAAGTGGCAATGGTGGTAGGGATGGCAGTTGTGCATTGCTCAGCAACAAGGACTTCTTCTCACCAAGGTTGACTTGGCTACAACCACTATTGAGTGCCTAGTCTGCCAGCAATAGAAACCCACACTTAGCCCCCAATATGGCACCATTCCTCAAGGTGATTAGCTTGCTACCTGATGGCAGGTTGACTACATTGGACCACTTTCATCATGGAAGGGGCAGCGATTTGTTCTACCTGGAATAGACACAAAGTCCGAATATGGGTTTCCTTCCCTGCACACAATGCTTCTTCCAAAACTACCATTTGTGAACTTAACGAATATCTTATCCACCATCATGGCATTCCACACAGTTTCTGATCAAGGAACCCACTTCACAATAAATGATGTGTGGGAATGCATACATGTTAATGGAATTCACTGGTCTTATTACGTTCCCCAACTCCTGAAGCAGTTGGATTGATAGAACAGTGGAATGACCTTTGAAGACTCAATTAAGTGCCAACTAGGTGGCAATAAATACCTTGCAGGGCTGGGGCAATGTTCTCCAGGAGGCTGTGTATGCTCTAAATCAGCGTCCACTCTATGGTACTGTTTCTCCTATAGCCAGGATGCATGGGTCCAGGAATCAAGGGGTGATAATGGGAGCGGTACAACTCACTATTACCCCTAGTGATCCACTGAGAAAAATTTTGCCTGCTCTTCCTGAAACCTTAAGCTCTGTTGGTCTACAGGTCTTACTTTCAGAAGGAGGAGTACTGCCACCAGGGAACACAAAAATGAACCTACTGAATTGAAAGTTAAGTCTGCCACCTTGCCACTTTGGGCTCCACGTGCCTCTGAATCAACAGGTAAATAAAAGAACTGCTGTACTGGCTAGGATGAATGATCTTGATTATCTAGGGGAAATAGAATTGCACCGATACAATGGAAGTAAAGAAGAGTTTGCCTGGAATACAGTAAATCGCCTAGGGCATCTACTAGTACTCCCCTGCCCTGTGATTAAAGTCAATGGAAAACTGCAACAACTCAATCCAAGTGAGACTAACAATGGCCCAAAATCTTCAGTAATGAAAGTTTCCGTCACCCCACCAGGCAAAGAACCACAGTCAGCTGAGGTACTTGCTGAGGGTAAAGGAAACATAGTATAGGTAGTGGAAGAAGGTAGTGATAAATACAAACTTTGCCCACATGACCAGTTACAGAAATGAGGACTGTAATGGTCATGATTATTTCTTCCTTGTTTTATAATGAGTATGCCTGTCTATGTACATAAATGAGTATCTTTTTTTTCTTCCCTAACCTTCTGCCTGATATAAGTTGTATTAGTTTTATGTTGTAGTATTTAAGGATGTCAAGTTTAAGAGTGAATATTACCCAAGGACTTGCACCCTATTCTGGAGGGAATTGGTGCATTTCTGGATGTACGCAGGACCTCTTTATATTGTTAGGTGGATATATGTATATGTATATGTTTGTCTGTTATTGTTTTTAGAGACTGTGTGGTTTATTGTTATGTGTATGGCTGTGAAGTTGATAAGGATTAGGCTAATGGGATAACGCAGCCAGGAAATGGTAAACAGTTGTTCCATCAAGCAAGCATTGAGCTAATTGTAATAGAGGAACAATTCATGGACTTTAATCATCAGTGATTTGACTACATAGATGGCTGGTTACATCTACAGTCATCTAAGGAAATTGCTATCAGCAGTGACTATGCCCCATCCAATCAGTTTAAGGCCTTAAAAGGGGAAGTGATTTCAGCATTCAGAGAGAGAATTCCCATCTCTACTTTAGACAGCCAGCGTCTCCTGGGACTCATCAAGGACCTTCATCAGAGCCTCTGGTTTGCATAATTTGGACTTATGCATCCCCATGGCTGCATAAATGAATTTTATAAAATCTTATACTATTTACAGATATCTTCTGTTGGCTCTTTTTCCCTAGATAACCCTGACTAACAGAAGCACCATCTATGTTACCCACGTTGATACACAGGACAAGGACACACAAGGCAATAAAAATCACTGGAGTGACCTAACCAACAAAGGATATACCAAGCTGCTTTTCACACCTGATGAGGCTGGAATGTCTCCTGGGATAGAAGTAGAGGATAAGCCCTTTCATAGGATGAAGACAATGAAATTAACTTAGTGACATCTGTGAAATACCTGAACTTACCAAGGCTGCTTCCACCACTGGGTGAATCCACCACTAAGTGGACATGGAAATTATGACACCATGAAATTATGGGCCCAGAAACATAGAGGACCTCTCTCATTAGAAGAAGGCCAATCTGCCATTTATCAAAGTAAGAGATGTCAACTACAATCAGACACAAAAAGACTATTTAAGGGTTATTCTCAGAGTGACATCACCAACCTACTCTTGGCAGTGGGCTACATCAGCCCTCTCCCACCATCCCAAGGTATATACTATACCTTGATCATGGTAGACACCTATTCAGGTACAGATTTGCCTTTCTAGTTTGTCATGCAAACACAGCGCATACATGGGATACCTAAAAACCAGCTTTGCCACACACTGGGGTACCCAGATGATATCATCTCTGACTGAGGACACCACTTTACTGCACAGTCCAGTCAGCAATGGACCCAAACTCACAAAATTAGATGTACTTTCCACATCACCCACCACCCACAGGCAGCCAGCATTGTGAAGACCTTTAATGGCTGCCTATAAAAGGAGCTGTAGCATCTACACCCTAACATCTCTCTTGCTGAATGGACTGTCTGTCTTACTTGGGTCCTTTGGAAGTTAAACTCAGCAGCAACCCAGAAGAGAAACATAGCTTTATCCCACTTCCTAGCCAAAGGAGGGATAAGGGTGGGTGAAGAACCCAGGCTTTTCTGCATGCCCACCCTTATATACATCAGGATGAGGACTGGCCCCAAAAGGGGGGCCAAGGACACACCACTTGAGTCTCCCCTCTTCAACCATTGTCAGGATCATCCTGCTTTGTCCCCCATTACACTCTCCACATGATTCCTAGAATGGTGGGAGGTTAAGGGCTGCCAGGTAGAGGGGTGGGATGATGGAAGCAGAAGGAGATCTAAAAGTGCTTACACACATGGGGCAACAATCCAGTGGTCTGGAGCCACATGCTAGAAGTTAGTGGGCAATTCCTATCCCAGGTAAGCCACCGGTCCCCTTGGGAATGGTCATGGGACCCCTTTGAGGAGTCCTGAAAACTCCCATCTATCAGGAAGTGGTGGAAGTGTGTGGGAAGATCTGGGTATGGAATTCTGATCAATGGGAAAGGAGTGAGGTTATAGCTCAGGGCAAGGGGTAGACCTGAAAGGAAAACATCTTCAGCTGAATTGCAATGACAAGGAAACTGACCGACTGCTGGATTTGCCATCTGGTCCCTTGCTCCCTCTCCCCTCTCTGCTAAGTCTGGATTGCCACTCGGGGAGCTGATTTTACCTGCTTCACATTTGAAATAACAACAACAAGTCCTTCATTTACACTCTGTAACAATAATAACAGCAGGACCATTGGCTGTGCACTCTTCTTCTCCATACCCCTGGACAACCTATCAGGATGCAACAACTCCAGATGTAAGGAAACTGACAAATGGCTCAGTTAACTTTCTAATTTATGATTTCAAGCAAAGCATGATTTGCCTGGTGGAGTCCAAGATTCTGGGTTCACCTCTTTCAGCACATCATTATTGTCCTGGTTGGAGTAAGCGGCAATGAACACAGTCACTAGATACTTCCTGCTATTTCCAACAAGGATGCATATGTGCTGTTGCTAATATCTCTTTCTATACCTGGGTTAATACCTCAGGAGTAGGAACAGGAGTTGACTAATATCCAATGGCAAGCCCACTGCCTACAAAGTGTACCAACGGATTCTATGTGGGACCTTTTCAGCTGTTTCTTGGGTGGTTGGGGGACATGGATACAAACATTACTCCAGATAAGGCTTATCACCTTGCCTGGAGGAATGGTATACATATTTTAGTGAAGCCCTCTTAATATGCAGCAGCCGGAGTAAAAGTGGACATTTTACCTCACAACATACATAAAAATTAATTCCAAATGGATGAATGATATACACAGAAGAACCAAAACTATAAAACTCCTACAAGAAAATACAGGGAAGCATCTTCAGGACCTTGTGTTAGGCAATGGTTTCTTAGACTTTATACCGAAAGCACAAGCAACAATAGAAAAAGTAGAAAATGGACCTTATTCAAATTACAAACTTCTATATGTCAAAAGACTTCATCATTGAAGTAAAAATACAGCAGTGGGAGAAAATATTTGGAACCACATATCTGATAAGGATTTAATAATCAGAACATATAAAGAAATTCTATAACTCAACAACAAAAAGACAAACAATCCAATTAATAAATGAGCTAAATACTGAATAGATATTTCTCCAAAGGAAAAAAAAATGGTCAAAAAGCAAATGAAATTAAGCTAAACATCATTAGCTATTAGGAAAATACAAATCAAAACCACTTTGAGATAACATTTCATACCCACTAAAATGACTACTGTTTTAAAAAATGGAAAATAACAAGGTTGGAAAGGATATGGAGAAATAGGAACATATGTTCAGTGCTGGTGGGAATGAAAATGATACAGCTGCTGTGGAAAACTGTTTCCTGGTTCCTCAGAAAGTGATGTATAGAATTATGATATGACAATCATATTTCTAAGTATATAACCAAAAAAATTGAAAGCAAGGACTCAAGCAGATACTTGCACACTGATGTCTGTAGCAGCATAATTCACAATTGCCTAAAGATGGAGGCAACCCGGGTCCATCAACAGATAAATGGAAAAACAAAATGTGGTATGTGTGTATATATACACACACACACAAATACATACAATGTAATATTATTCAGCTGTAAAAAGGAATTAAGTTTTGATTCATGCACAATATGGATGAACCCCAAAGGCATCATGTTGAGTGAAATAATTAGCCAGAGAAACAAAAGGAAATATTGTATGATCTCACTGACATGAAATCATTAGAATAAGAAAATTCATAGTCAGAAACTTAGAATACAGGTTACCAGGAGCAGAGTGGGGGTAGGGAATGGGGAATCAACATTTAATTGGTACAGAATTTCTGTTTGGAGTATTGGAAAGTTTTGGTAATGGATGGTGGTGATAGTAGGAAACATTGTGAATGTAATTAACACAGCTGAATTACATATTTGGATGTAGTTAAAGGGGAAATTCACGATTGCTACCTATGTTACTGGAAAAAATTTTTTAAATCCATAGATTTTTGCACAACACAGTGAACCCCATTGTAAACTATGGACTAAAGTTAATAGTACTATTATAATAACATTCTTTCATTACTTGTAACAAAGATACTACACTAATGCAAAATTTTAATAACAGAGAAAACTGTGTGCCTGTAGTGGAGGGGAGGGTTATATGGCAACTCTGTATCTTCTGCATTTTCCTGTAAACCTATAATTTCTCAAATTAAAAAAAATTAAAAATAAAACTTGCCTTTCCTGCCCCCACACACAAGAGCACCCAATAAACAGCAAAGAACTTAACAACAACCAAAGAAAAAACTCACAAAACTAGTGTTTTGGACATACTTGAGAAGTGAAACTTTTAAGAGCAAGAAAATGATCACATTTAAAGTTCCATTTGGTGTGGGAGGGGTTAATTAAACTTATCAAACAGTTTAAAACAAATTCACCCTTTATTTTTTCATTCTCTCTGAATAATTGATAATTTTATACAACTATAATTGTTTCCTCATATTTGTATATTACAGACACAGGTACATATTAAAGATTTGAAAACTTCAGTGGCGCAATTCTTATATTTTCTATACCTTTGGTAACCTGTGCTAAAAATAAATATCGCTAATTCTTAATGAGCATTTATTATGGATCAGACATATGTCTAAGAATTTTATATATACTAATCATCACAAAAACCTTAAGAGGCAATGACTATTATTTTCTGCATTTTTTAAAAGAAAAAAATTGACACACCAAGCAGTTAACTAAATTTCCATGATCACACAGCTCATAATTAATCTGGGATTTAAACCCAGGCACTCTAGTTCAAGAATTCATGTTCTAAACCACAATGCTTTACAAAAATAACTAACTTCCTCAAAATAATGCACGAATTTAAAAAAAAGATTTTGAACTATTATTATCTAAAGTCCTTGAGGTTTTTTTAAGTCACAATTTGCTGGGTTTACTAATGAGTAACATAAGCAATATTTTTTTAAAATTTTGTGATGATTTTTTCTGATTTCATTTTATATCCATCTGCAAGCAATTATCAAATCAATCAACCAAGTTCATTTTATTTACTGTACATGAAAGGTTATTTCAATATAGAAAACAAGTCTTTTTGAAAAATGTAGTTAGCAATTTATCTTCTCATTTATCTATGAGTAAAATTACCAGAAGCTATCCTATAAGCTAATACTTATTATGGCCAAAGTATTATGTTAGGGACTTTATATATCCATCTCCTTTTATCCTCATGATAACCGTATGATACAGGACTTGGTGTTCTAATCCTACCGATAAAGAAACAGGCTCTCCTTGGCAAATTCCACAGCTAATGAGAAGCAAAGTCAGCCTTCGAGGTCAATTTTGTCTTGAGCGCAAAGCCCACATTCTTTTTTGTTTCTGCTATTTTCTACCCTATACTTTTCCCACCAATTGTCCTGAAAAAATGTGGATCACTTCTAAATTCAAAACATAAAGCCTGGCTAATTTGCAAAATTTAAAAACCCACAAAACAAACCAGTAGTCATCACCCTCTCTTGTTTTTAGGACTTTGTGACCTTGGTCAAGTTATCTTACAGTTCTAATCATGGTTTCCACATTTATTTAAAGGGAATAAAAATGGGGTCAGCAGTTTAGGAAAATTATCAGGATTAATGAGATGATGCTTGTAAAGTGCATAGGGCAATGCCCTTCACAATGTAAGCACTCAGAAGAAATAGCCAATTGTTATTATTTTTATTAGAGAAAAGAATGATTGGCCCTCCTGGTAAACCTACTGTGGCTATTTCTTTCTTAAGGCCCTTAAAAGTATGAATATCTTCCATTTGTAACAGTGAAAGAGTAGAAAGAACCTAGTAGGAGAATAAATTGTATTTTCTTCTTTTAATGTATACAGTATGCATAAAATACTTGCATCAGTGTGTACAAATTTCAAAACTAATATTAAATGAAACACAAGTTGTCAAAGCATAGCGTTGTCATAAAGTTCCATATTTATAAAGCAAAAACATCCAGAACAATACTGCTGTATCTAGAGTAAAAGTACAAAAGCAAACATGACTAGAATAAACAGCAATTTCATGATATTGGTCATCTGTAGGCAGGAAGAGAGTTGTGGGGAAATTGGTTGAATTTATATTTTTTTAAAAGTCTGAATCTTTTGTCAAAATATTAATATTTGTTAAATCTTGATAGTGGTACATGTTAACTCTTGTTAATTTATAAACATTTTTTGGCATGTCTGAAATTTTCCAACTTAAAAATCCTGTTGTCTTATTAATTTTACTGTGGTATTCAAACTATTTCTTAAAGATGACCCTTACTATAGTCTAAGACTCGAAAGTTGGAGTTATCAGCTTAACTCCAAAAAATAAGAAAGTGCCTTTTCCCAATAGAAGGGAACCTAGAACTTCAGAATTGTGACCTCATTTTCACCTTTGTATCACTTCCCCTGCCCCTCAGTGCTTTAGACTAATGTATTGTACAATAAGCTTATACTTGTTTAAAGAAAGTTCAATCATCAGAAACATGAGGGTATTTATAGCACTATTGATAGGCTCAGAAGTAGTCCAATATCAAATGTAGAGAGAAAAGTTGATGTGCAGTTTTAAAGGAAATGAAATTTAAAAACAGAAAAAACTTACTCTCAATAAATTAAAACGTGTTCAAATACAAATAAGGTTTTTAAGTCCAAATAATAGTGATTTACAACAATGGTTTAGTGTCATATTTACTTAGGAAATATTTTGTTAATATTTTCCTATGTTAGTTTTATTGTTTTTAAAACTCTAAAGCAATAGTTTTGTTTTTTATTTTTTGTCTTTTTTCCCTGCAAACAGAAGGGATTGCCAATATTCAAATGAGTTGACCTTTTGTAAATGGCCTTTCCACTTGGAATGTAATGTGTGTGTAAGGTCCTTGAAAGACCTAAATCCTATCTTTAAATACAGATTTAATTTCTATTTGAGTAAAGAAGAAACATCTCTGATGTCTGAATTAAAATGGTTTATTTGAAAATTTTGAATTAAAAAGAAGGGAAATGAATGAATAACTGATTACCAAAGTGAATGTTCAAAATACCTACGGTTATTTTTTTCACATATTTTTAATCATTAAAGATTGCCAAGAAAAGCAGTGGCATGAAGATTAATACCAAAGAGCTTCCTTTAGGAACTATAGTTACCTATAACTTAAGCAAGGCAGCCACACACACAGAAAAAAACAATCAATTATAGAGCACAGATGGATCACCATTTCACAGAATGTTGGTTAAAAAAAAAAAAAAGTTCTCACAATTCAGAAAAGATTAATTACAGTCACTGCAGGATGTTTTCAAAGGAAAAACAACCACAATCATGAGGTAGCACTTTGAAAACTACCTTGAGGTTTGCATGACATCTAAATCACACAAATCTGAATTCAAAAGACATGAGATTGCGTCAGATACAGGATAGAACAAAAATAAAAAATTTACAGTCCACGGATAACTACATCTCAATGAAGGTCCCAAAAAAAAGTCTTTAGGGTAAAAATAAATGATAATTACAGAAGGAATACAGCAAAAACACCTATACTGTTACCATGAAACTTCTTTCTAACCAACTAGCAAAAGGTACAGTTCAATTTTTTTTTCAAATAAGGTAGATCTTCTGGACAGAAGATCAATAAGGAAACAGAGAATGTAAATAACATGATAAATGAATTAGACCTAGCAGACATATACAGAACACTTCACCCCCAAACAGCAGTATATCCATGTCTTCTCAAGTACACATGGATCACTCTCCAGGATATAACACATATTGGAACACAAAACAAGTCTCAGAGATTGAAATTATACAAAACATCTTCTCTGACCATAACGGAATAAAGCTGGAAATCAATAAGAGGTGTAGAACTAGAAAATCCACACATATATGAAAGTTCAATAACATTCAAACAATCAGTGGGTCAAAAAAAGAAATTGCAAGAGAAATCAGTAAAGATCTTGAGACAAATGACAATGAGAACACATCATATCAAAACTTTATCCAGAATACATAAAGAAGTCCTACAACTCAACAATAAAAGACAAACAACCCAATTTTTAAAATGGGCAAAAGACTTGGGTAGACATTTCTCCAGAGAAGATATGAAAATGGCTTAAAAAACACATGAAAAGATGTTCAACATTACTAGGAATTAGGGAAATGCAAATCAAAACCACACTGAGATATCATTTCACATCCACTAGAATAGCTACTCTTAAAAAAAAAAAAAAGAAAACTGCAAGTGTTGGAGAGGATGTGGAGAAACAGGAACACTCATTCATTGCTGGTAGGAATGTAAAATGGTACAGCCGCTGTGGAAGACAGTTTGGCTGTTCCTCAGGAAGATAAGTATATAATTATTATATGACCCAGCAATCCAGCTACTAAATATATAACCAGAAGAAATGAAAGCAGGAACTCGAACTGATATTTGCACACTGATATTTATAGTGACTTAATTCACAGTTGTCAACAGATGGAAAAAGTGTCTATGAACCAATGAATGGATAAACAAGATGTGGTATATACATTACAATGGAGTAGTATTCAGCTATAAAAAAGAATGAAGTCCTGATGCATGTGACAACATGGATGAACCTTGAGGTCATTATGCTGAGTGAAATAAGCCAGACACAAAAGGACAAATATTGTTCAACCTCACGGATATGAAATAATTAGAGTAAGCAAGCTAATTTAGTCAGAATTAGAATATAGGTTACCAGGGAATAGATTGGGGTTAGTGAATGGAGAGTTGATGCTTAATTTGTAAAGAATTTCTATTTGGTGTAATTATAAAGGTTTAGAAATGTATGATGTGATGGTAGTATATTACTGTTAGTGTAACTGACAGCATTAAATCATATATATGAATGTGATTAAAAGGGAACCATTACACTGTATATATTGCTAGAATAAAAAGATAAAACATAGGATTGTATAGCACAGTGACCTCTACTGTAGACAATGGACTATAGTTAATAGTCCAAGTGTATGAATGCTCTTTCATGAATTGTAACCAATTTACCATACTAATACAAGTTTATAATAATAGGGTGGTACACAGGAATAAAAATACACCTAATATAAACTATAGATGATAGTTAATAGTGCCATTTTAATAATCTTGCATTCATTGTAACAAAGGTAAGTACTGTTAAAAAAGTGTAATTACAAAAAAGTGCTATCATCAATTTTAATGAATGTTCCACACCAATGCAAAGTATTGATATAATAGAATCCTGTATTTTATGCATGATGTTCTGTAAACCCACAATGTCTCTAATAAATTTTTTTTAAATTAATGACCTATAAAACTCTAAAAAACACCCAACTTTTACATATGCAATCAACATTTTAAAATATGAATTGAATGCAGTGGGAGACTCTGGCATCAGAAGTCCTAGAATGAAATTTCAGTTCACTAGTACTATAGAACTTGGGAAAATCATTTAATCTAAAGCTCATTTATCTCATATGTAAAATGGGGTGAACATTACTTAACTTAAAGGGCCATTGTGACGATCAGATAAACCATGGGAAATTATTAACCAAACTAGAACCTAGTGTTTAAGAATGACACTATTACTACTGGTTTTCTAGTAAATACTAGATATTTTGTTGGTTCTAAGAATGCAAAGATTAAGCCAAATAAACTAATGGCCTCAGTCCTGAAAGAACTTGTGTTCTAATGGGAGGTCCTTCAGTTAAAAGGGTCTTAAAAATTGCCACATTCTCTCTTGAAAATTCTGCTGACCATGAAATTACCAGGGATACCTAAGGGCAAGAGAACAAGAGGAGGCAAAAATATGTTTACAAGGGGTAAAGGGGAATCTTACAGAGGTGCCAGCCAAAAATCTATGCAAGTAATCTAATAGCATTTAGCGCAACATCATTAACAATGAAATCTGAACACCCTCATGCCTCCCGGCTGAGATACAAGTCTTAGCTTTCGGTAAAAAAGTAATATTCTATCCCAACCCCAGAGAAAATCACATTTTTGGTATAACTTTGAGAAATGGATGAAGGCTCTCTTTCTGCTGTGAGTCACCTCCCCTTAGACTCCGCAGTTACTGCAGGGTGCCAATGAACAAACAAGCCCTGGTATGGACACCCTAGAGTTCCAGTCTCTGTGTCTCTCATGGAACTGGTTTCATCCTCTGCTGTTACCATCTCTTTGTTCCTGGCTCCTTTCCTTGTCTACCCTTTGATTCCTCTTCATATTCCTCACAGCTAGGTCAATGACTAGTACCAAGTAGGTATTCCATAGATGTGTGATGGATTATTAATTGGTGCCAAGCTCAAACATTAAAAACATGGTCTTTGCCAAAGAACAAATAATCTAGTGGAGTGACAGTCAGCAGTTCAAATACTAATATGAGAACTGTTCAAAAGGAAGAGCATAATCCCAGAGTTGAAGGGAAGGGATGGAAAGGAATATCCAGGTAGAATGAGGGGAAAGGATGTGCCCTAAGCAAGTGGGTGAAGGCAGAAGAGTTCTAGTCAGTTATAAATTGGAAATAGCAGGTAAGATAAATGGCATGAGGAAAAAGTTTTAAAAGATACAAAAGGGGAATTGTGGGAACATGGTGACGCATTATGCAGAAAAGATGCAGCTCTAACAAAAACAACAGAGAAACAGCCAAAGGCTGCTGCAGGGACCTACTTGGGGGGTCAGCAGACCAGGACAGTGCTTCACAAATGCCAGGTGGTTGAAGGACAGAGAGACAAAGAAGTCAATACAATAAACTGTGAGTTACTAAACCTCCCAGCTGCTGGAAAGGGCTCCCCTCCCCGACTCCCAAGATATTCAGTGGGGTAAAACCCCTGCTCATTTCAGCTGGCTGAAAAGGGAGCAGAGGTCTTCCTCCCTGCCAGCTGTTACAAGGGAAAAAGGAGGGGTAGTTGGGGGACTTTTTTCAGTGAATTTGGCCAGTGAAGCCCATTTTGAATTTTAGGTCTGTCCAGAGGAAAACAAAGAAAACCCTCCAAGGAAAGGTGTGCCAATGAGTTTCATCTGCTGACCAGTCTGGAAAATACATGGACAGAAACTGCTTTTATAGCTCTCTTTACCCTACACCTCGGAGAAAGTCTATAACACATTCATGAGTCCCTGGCACAATTTTGGTAACTTAAGCTGGGCAATTTTAAAGACTTAGGATATAGTGAACCAAATATCAAAGAACTGTGAAAAAATAGTAGCAGTAGGCAAGAGAGAGAAATTGGCCATCAGAGTAAATTCACCAACATTATCAGATGCCTAGATACCAGCAAAAAATTACAAGTCCTACTAGGAAACACTAAGAGATGGACGAGCCAAGGAACAAATCAAATATCCTGAAGAGATTCAGGATTTGAAACAATTAATTAATGATAATCACACAACTCTCCCAAATCATTTTAAAGAATGCAAAGAAAATATGACTAAAGAGATAATGGATAGTAAGAAGACACAGGGTGGGCATAAAATACAATCTGAAGATCTGCAAAGAAAAATAACTGACCTTGTGGGAATGAAAGATATGATGGATGAGATTAAAAATACATTAGAGGCACATAGAAGCAGATATGAAATGCTTGAAGACAGAATTAGTGATTTTGAAGATGAATATCTGAACTGGAAGACAGGAGAAAAGAAAAAGAAGAGAATGGGAAAAATGGAACAGGGTCTCAGGGAATTGAATGACAGCACGAAATGCAAAAACATAAACATTACTGGCATCCCAGAAGGAGAAGAAAATGGAAAAGGGGCATAAAAACTATTTGAGGAAATAATGACTGAAAACTTCCCTCCCCTTATGAAAGACAAAAATATTAATATCCAAGAAGGACAACACACCCCAAACAGAATAAACACAAACAGACCTACACCAAGATACCTACTATTCAGAATGGCAATAACAGAAACAAAGATTTTGAAAGCAGCAAGAGAAAAGCAAAGCATGACATACAAGGCAAACTCAATATTATTAAGTGCTGACCTCTCATCAGAAGCCATGGAGGAAAGAAGGAAGTGGCACAATGTACAATGTATTTAAGGTACTGAAAGAGAAAAACCAAAGAAAAGATATTCCACGCAAACAGTAAACCAAAAAGAGCCAGAGTAGTGATACTAATATCAGACAAAATAGATTTTAAGTGCAAAACTGTTAGAAAGGATGAAGAAAGTCGTTATATATTAATTAAAGGGGCAATTCACCAAGAAGAAATAACTAAATATTTATGTACCTAACCTGAGTGCTCCAAGATATATGAGGCATACACTGGCAAAACCAAAGGGAGAAATAGATGCCTCTACAATAATAGTTGGAGACTTCAAAACATCACTCTCAGTACTAGACAGAACATCTGGACAGAGAATAAATAAAGAACTTGAATAATATGATAAACTGACTAGACCTAACAGGCATCTACAGAGCATTGCACTCCAAAACAGCAGGATATTTTTAAACACTCATGGATCCTTTTCCATAAACCATATGTTGGGTCACAAGACAAGTTTCAATAAATTTCTAAAATGACTGAAATTATACAAAACACTTTCTCTGATAATAACAGAAAAAAAGCTGGAAATGAATAATGGACAGAAAAAGGAAAAAGTCATAAATATATGGAGATTATATAACACACACTTAAACAATCAGTGGGTCAAAGAAAATGCAATAGAATTCAGCAAATATCTTGAGATGAATGAAAATGAGGACACAACATATCAAAATATATGGGACATGGCAAAGGCAGTGCTGAGAGGGAAATTAATCTTCAAAGTTTACATTTAAAAAGAAGAAATCTTTTTTTAAAGAAAAAGAAACAAAAAAGAAGAGCTAAAATTGATGTTCTAACTGCACACCTGGAAGAACTAGAAAAAGAACAACAAACTAATCCCAAACCAAGCTGAAGAAAAGAAATAGTAAAGATCAGAGTAGAAATAAATGAAATTGACAACAAGAGAAAAAACATAGAATCAACAAAACCAAAAGTTGGTTTTTTGAGAGAATCAACCAAATCAGCAAACCCTTAATAGATGGACAAAGAAAAAAAAAAAAAGAAGACACAAAATAAAATCAGAAATGAGAGGGCATTACCACTGACCCCACAGATAAAAGAGAGGTCATAAGAGGATACTAGAACAACTGTATGTCAAAATACTAGAAAATGTAGATGAGACCGACAAATACATAAAAACACATGAACTACCTACACTGACTTCAAATGGAAGACCTCAACAAACCAATCACAAGCGAAGAGATTGAAACAGTCATCAAAAACCTCCCAAAGATGAAAAGCCTGGAATCAGATGGCTTCAGAGTTGAATGCTACCAATCATTCAAAGATGAACTAAAACTAATCTTGCTTAAGCGCTTTAAAAAAAGTGAACAGTAAAGCATGCTACCAAACTCATTCTATGCAGCCACCATCACCCTAACGCCAAAACCAAACAAAGATCCTACAAAAAAAGAAAATTACCAACCATTATTTCCAATGAATATGGATGCAAAAATCCTCAACAAAATACTCGCAAACAGAATCCAAAGCACATCAAAAGAATTATATACCACAATCAAGTGGGCTTTATCCCAGGTATGCAAGGGTGGTTCAACACAAGAAAATCAATTAGTGTAATAAACCACATTGATCAATTAAAGAAAAAAAATCATATGACCCTCTCAATAGATGCAGAAGGGGCATCTGACAAAACACAGCACCTTTTCTTGATAAAAACACTTCAAAAGATAGGAATAGAAGAAAGCTTTCTCAATATGGTGAAGTGCATATATGAAAAACGCACAGCGAGCATTGTACTCAATGGTGAAAGATTGAAGGCTTTCCCACTAGCATCAAGAATAAGACAAAGATACCCACTGTCACATTATTCAATACTGTGCTAGAAGTTCTAGCTAGAGCAATTCGACTACACAAAGAAATAAACGGCACCCCAAATAGGAAAGGAAGAAGTAAAACTTTCAATATTTGCTGATGACACGATCCTATATCTAGAAAATCCTGAAACTTTCACAACAAAGTTACTAGAACTAAAAGACAAGTTCAGCAAAGTGGTGGGATACAAGGTTAATGCTCAAAAAAACAATAATGTTTCTACACTCTGCTGATGTGCAATCTGAGGAGGAAATCAGGGGAAAAAATTCCATTTATATTAGCAACTAAAGCAATCAAATATTTAGGAATAAACTTAACCAAGGACACAAAAGACCTGTATTCAGAAAACTACAAAACATTACTAAAAGAAACTGAAGAAGACTTAAATAACTGGAAGGACATCCATGTTCACAGACTGGAAGACTAAATATCATTAAATTGTCAATTCTACCCAAACTGATTTACAGATTCATTGCAATCCCAATAAAAATCCCAACAATCTTTTTTACAGAAATCTATAAGTCAATAATAAAATTTATTTGGAAGGGTAAGGGGCCCCAAATAGCAAAAAAAAAAAAATCTTAAAAAAGAAGGAAGAAGTTAGAAGACTCACTTCCTGACTTTAAAGCATATTATTTAGCTACAGTGGTAAAAATAGCATGGCATAAAGACAGAAAGACTGACTACAGAACTCAATCAAGAACTCAGAAATTGACCCTCAAATCCGCAGTCAAACAATTTTTGACAAGGCTGTTAAGCCTACCCAGCTGGGCCAGAACAGTCTATTCAACAAATGGTGCTAGAAGAACTGGACAGCCATTTCCAAGAGAAAGAAAGAAGACCCCTATTTCACACCTTATACAAAAATTAACTCAAAATGGATCAAGGACTTAAATTTTAAAACAACAAACATAAAACTCCTAGAAGAAAATGTAGAAAAACATCTTCAAGATTCTATAGTAGGTGGTTGTTTCTTAAACCTTATGTCCAAAGCACAAGTAACAAAAGAAAAACTAGATAAATGGGACCTCCTCAAAATTAAACACTTCTCACCTCAAAGGCCCAGACACAGAGTACTACATATTGGATGATTCCATTTATATAAAATGTAAATATATAATAAATCAATTTATAAAGGTGAAAGGAGATTAGAGGTTATGTAGGTCTGAGGAAGGAATGCTAAGGTGTGTGGAGTCTTTCTTTCAGGAGTAAAGAAATTGCTCTAAAATTTTTGAGATGATGAAGTACAACATTGTGATTTTACAAAAAGCCATTGATTATACACTTTGGGTAGAACAGTCAGAAACAGCAGTGATTAAAAGTGGGGGAAGCATAGAGGGATTCAGAGGTGAGGAATTTCCTTGTTTGTCTGTTTTATGTTTATTTTTATTACTGAAATAATGAAAATGCTCTAATAATGACTGAAGTGATGAACACACAACTATGTGATTATAGCAAATACCATTGATTGTATATTCTGGATGAATTATATGCTTATTAATATGTATTAACAAAATCGATTTATTTTAAAAAGAGAACAAAGAAAACATACCTTGAAGAAGAAAATAAATATAAATTGAACTTAAAAAGGAAGACTGAAAATACAGGAACACTGAAAATACAGTTAAAAATAGCTAAATCTCCCCAACTTGAGTACTTCTGGCTTTTCATAGAAGTGCTTACCTCCCTGGAATTCCTCTTGTTGACCCTGGAATCTCCGGTACAGGCCGGTGTCTTAGCAGGAAAGATCGGG
Organism: Dasypus novemcinctus; assembly: GCF_030445035.2. Taxonomy (NCBI): domain Eukaryota; kingdom Metazoa; phylum Chordata; class Mammalia; order Cingulata; family Dasypodidae; genus Dasypus; species Dasypus novemcinctus. The sequence goes on along the minus strand of NC_080673.1, from coordinate 170,517,423 downwards.
ATGGTCTTGAAACCAACTTGCTACGACTTCTCATAGGTACTAAGTTTGGTGAGGATGGAATATACAAATCATTTACAACCATTTCTCCTTGAAATTGAAAGAAAGGGGATGGTGGTGAACTTTCTAATAAACTATTAGGTCCATTTCCAGAATTTGCTTCTGATACTGAACAGGAGGAAGGGGAAGAAAGACATTCTGGATCTGCTGCAGGTAGCTTGCTAAGATTTTCTGAGATCAAATAATCTTCTTCTGTTTGTTCTTCTTCAGGTGTGCAATACACAGCCTTCTTTGAATTCAGAGATTCTGTTGTAATATTTTCACTACCAAGAAAAGAATCTTGAAAAGAACCCAAATTCAGGTGTGGTTCTTCTCCTGGAATGAGGAAGTGGTGTTTAGGAGGAGACAATTTATCATCTGATTTAGGAGATTGGCTGTTTTCTACACTAACAGTATTTTGATCAAGATTTTCTGTAATAGTGTCCAACTGTATTGGGCTAGGTACCTGAACGCTAACAGAATCTGAAAGTTCTAAGCCGGCATTCTGATCAGATGATAAAGTATGGCCATTTTTTGAAGTTTCATCATTCTTCTTTGTTTTGTGAACATTTGCATATATTGGGATATCTTTCATTTTTGATAAGATTATCTGTAACTGTTTAAGGATCCTCCTACGGTGACCCGTAGGTGATATTCCAATTTTGTGCAGCACGCTGTCATTTATTGATGCACAGTCCTTCACAGTATTAAAACCAAACTCTCGGAAATGTAAGAGATACTGCTCCAAATTAATACTCATGAGGAAATCCTTGATATCAACATTTACTTCACTGGCTGCGGACATACTGGTGGCTTCATTACTAAGCTGAGTTATAAAAAACAGTACAGCAAGGCTCACAAACAAGAGGATGCACTTTTGTAATGGTTCTTCCTCTTATCACTTGCAACAGAAAAAATTCTCAAAGTTATTTTCTCCACAGTGATGGTTTTATATCCTTAAACCTGGAGGAAAAAATAGACTTAATTAGGACATTTCCATTATTAAAAACTAGTTTCACATCATGACTTTTTTTCTAAAGAAATTAAATAGATATTAAGGTAATCTAGACTCACTGAGAGTTTGGAATCTTTGTGCACTGGTTTGGATGCCCTATAATACCAATGCTAGGAAATGTATAGAAGAATAGTACAGAAATGCAATGGCGGTGTCAAAGTATGACTTGAAAATGACAAAAAAAAAATTTTAATGTAAAAAATGACTCATACACAAATATAGAATAAAATTATCATGGATAATTGGCACTGTCAAAAATTTTATTCAGCTCAAGGAGGTTAGGCTGATTTCAAAAGCATTTGTCGAACAGGTTTACAAAACCCACCAGGAAAGGAATTTTTTTGCCAATGTGTCAGAATGACACTGCTAGTTCAGATTAGGGGAAAGAAAAAACAAAACTGGTTAATATCTTCCAGGGCAACAAAAACATAATCTATGGGGCTACCTATTCTAGAGGACAAAAATTTAAAAGCTAACAGGTAACTTCACAGTGTCTAGACTCTAATCAAAAAGTAAACAGCAAAGTCAAGCACAGGAATTAGAATTAAATATCCCTAGGGTGGGTTTGTTAAATAATACCTCCAAGCCTTCATTGAAAGAATATGTTGTACACTCTCTTTTGATTTCCAAAGATTAGATTTTTTTCTTCATATCTAAATATAATCACCTTTACCCTTTCTTTCAAAGACTCTCTTAAAAATTGTTTAGTGCACATTTCTCAGTTCAATGGCTTTCATTTCAAAAAAGCTGTATTATATGTAAATGATACTGATGTACAAGATAAGATTAACTGAATAATTAGCAAATTCCTATACACTAGATAACAGGAAATAAGCTATTATGAAAGTAAAAGGAAAAGGTTTAAAGGTTACATTTTCCTCCAATGTACACAGAAGATTAATATAGGTTCATTTTTCACCCGAACAACAAAATTAAACATTTTATGAAGTCAACCAGCGCCAACAAGATGCTGGTAAAACAGGTGTGTTCAGTTTGTGAAAATGCATGCGTGCCATTTTCTCTATATTACACTTCAATAAAAAGAAAAAAGTACAGAGTATGCATAATATCCATATATTGAAGTAATAAAATGAGATACACCCAAGCAAGGTAAATTCAGGTAGGAAATGCCTTTATCATTAACGTCAATTAGATATTCTGTGTCACATCAACAGAGCTAAATTTTTACACACAAAAAAAAGTTAGGCCTCAACACTATACCCAACAAAATAAATGTATAGTTTGCTTACCACAAAATGGAAATAATGATTCCCAATGGAATAAGTGGGTGTATAATTTACACACTTATAGACATGTCAATTGCTCAATCATTTTAGAAGAATAGAAGTAATTTTATTCTTGTAACATTCTTTTGTAATAAATTACAAAAAGTCTGAGTCTTGCTTACTAGCCTCCACAGAAACTTGACAAAGGATTAATAGAACAAAAACGATTTTATTACAAAATAAGCACACCTTGAGAAGTCTCTTCCCTACTATAGATATGGCACTCTCACCACCCAGGCACCCAACCATAAAGCTTGGAGAGCATCCCCAGTTCCTTCCTTGGCTGACCCTCCACATCCAAGGAAGCATGCATGCTCCTGATTTTACCTCTCCTTCCTCCCTGCCCTTGCCACTATTCAGACCCTTTCTTAATTGTCCTACTACAATAGTCTCTGAACAAATCTTCCAGCCCAGTCTCCATCTATCAGTGAACTATCTAAAATTCAAATTTGGCATGTCATTCCACATTCTTAAAGTCTAACCTCCTTTTCATGGCCTACCACAATCTGGTCTCTGCTTAACAGTAATAATAATAGCAGCTAATCTTGATGCAAACAATGATTACGTGTCAGGCACCAAACCTCATGTGCTGTGTATTAACTCCAGCCTCCATGTTCAACCCACCAGTCTACCAACATCCTTCACTCATAATTAATTATCTTTCTCCCAAGGCAGCTAATTGTTTAACAGTCCCTATAACTTTTGCATACGCCATATCTGCTGGCAAAGTCTATATATTTTGCAAAATCCTATGTACCTTTTAAAATTCTGAATAGGCAAGTATTATCTCCTCTGTGAAGGCTTCTTATGAACCCTGAAATAGAATGAATCAATCCTTCCTCCATATACATCTATAACTAGTATTCCAGAACTTTGCACAGTTCTTGGAATATTAATCTCTAAGAGATGGGAAAAAGGCTGGTAGAGACAATAGAAGTGGTTGAAAGGTCAATTTTGTAATTTTTTTTTGGTGACTGTGCACACATTTGTTTATGTTTTTAGTACACAAAGGCTTTTCCTTCCTTTGGACTACACACACATATTTCCTGGTGGCTGAATCAAAGATGGACACATCAAATGCTTTGCCAAAACCATCCCTCTCTTATCACTAGACAAGCTGAATATGGCTAATTGAACCTTATCCCTTTATATGACACAAAAGTTTCCGAAAGCCCTACAATCTACTCTTCACTTTAATGTCTGCTCTGTCCAATAATCACCTGATTTTTAAAATATCTAACCACCCAAGGGTGTTCATGGGTCCAGTTCTTTCCTTAAAAGGGGCATTTCTAGCCCCCACAGAATAAGTAGATGCAAAGAGAAAGGCATGCCTAACTCTAAAAAATTCCACAGTGTATACAGGTACCATAATATGAAGCTGAAATCCTCTACATTTGACCTCCACTTGGATTTACTGGCCTGTCTACCATGCTGTAAGTCAGTGGCTCTCCAGGTACTGGTCTGTGGATCTGCTGTAGCAGCAACAACTGCTGATGATAGGGTCCAAAAATCTGCATTTGTAACACAAACCACAGATGATTTGGATGTGCAATCAAATTTGGTAATTACAGCTCTAAAATCTTTTAAATCTCCCTCCCATACATGCTTTATACCTTCTCTTCTAAGCCCAAACTCATCACTCTCCTCCCCTTGGGTGGAATGCCCCTCCTACCACATTGCCTACATGTGTGGAGTCAGGCTAGGTTTGAATCCCACCTCCGCCACTTTCTAGAAGTATAAACATAGTCACATGTCTGTGTCTCTGTTTCTTTACCTATAAAATGAAAACATTCAAAAGTACCTCAATGTTGGTAAAGATTAAATAAGATAGTCCATTGTAAGTGTTAAAACTGTGTCTAGGACATTTTAAGTGTTCAGTAAACAAGTACTTGATCACTGTAATTATTTTCATCATTACAGTTTGAATTTCCCCTGAGCTGAAATTTTTTCCATTCTTTGAATGTTATTTCCTTACAAGGTCTCTACTGAAAAAGAAATAAACTCTCCTCTGCATTCCTATAGCATTTACTTCCTAGAACATTTCATCACATTCTGTTTCATTTCCTAGTAACTTATAGAGGCAAGATAGTATACTGCAAGTGTTAAGATGTGGAGCTAGAGAGCCTGGGTCATGTCCAAGTTCCTCTAGCTAATTGCTGTGAGCTTGGACAACTATTTAACTGCTCTAAACTCTGTTTGAGAATTAAATGAGCGAACATATGCAAAATGCTTAGAACTCTAACTGGTACACAGTAAATGTTAAATGCATGCTTTTATCTTTATTATTTTATTATTTTTGCATAACAAATTTTGCCAAGATGATGACCAGCCCATATAAGCTGCCCAATAAATGTTTGTTTATAAACATAGAGCAGGATATATATCTATATATATAGATAGATAGATAGATAACATGCAGATGTTATTCTGCATATATAATGCACAGTATGTGTTTAGAGAATGTATGAATAGTTGGCATTACAGATGTGGGTATGCATTTGCCCATCCTATCCTGACCCATTTCGATGAGGAAAGCAAGGTGAAAGAGAAGTAACATTTATGAGCACTTGCTACATGCCAGATTTGTGATATCACTACTTAGTAAATATCATCTTATTATTTTATTCAGCTCTCCCTTGAAAATATATCCTGTATCCAGCTACTTCTCACCACCTGTCCTACTCACATGCTAACCACTGTAATAGCTTCCTACCTGATACCATGATTCTATTCTTTCCCCCATCCTTATATAGTATATTCTTTTTACAGCAGCAAGAATGATTAATTTTATAACAAAAGTCAGACCATGTCACTCTCCTTTTCAAAACCGGCCAAAGACATACCCCTCCACCCTCCCACACACACACACAATTAGAAAAGATCCAAAGTCCTTGCCACAGCCTACAGGGACCTATGTGGTCACCCTGAGACCTCCCGACTTCTCCCTCCCTGATGACCCCCTCCAACACACCACGTCAGCTACACTGGCCTCAGTCCTGTCCCCACCTCATGGCCTAAGTTCTTGCACTTCTTCAAACCTTTTTCCCCAAGATATACCCATGAGTCACTCCAACACTTTAGTAGGTCTCTGCCCAAATGGGGCCTCTTAAGAGGGGTCTTCCCTCACCCCTTTATGCACACAAGCATGCTTTGTGACTCCCTCCCCTTGACCAGTGTTGGGCATAAAGTAGATGCTCAATAAATGTTTACGGAATAACTTCATCCCAGTTTGGGGGTGTTTTAAGATGAGAAGCAGAAAGCTTAAATAAACGTAATTTTAAATTTTTGTCTATTTAAGTCACCAAGCTGGTAAGGATTTCCACAGTCCATCTAACTACAAAGAGAGGTCCCAAATCAGGAGAGTTGGGAGGGAAGAGGAAAAACAGGATCTGCTGGAAGCACTCCAAACCATCTATGGGGCTTTTAAAAACTCATGGGTTGGCACAGCCTTCCCCCTCCCACTGCCTCAATTGAGTAAAAGCCCCTGTTTCCAATGACGCTTTGTCATATTCCCCAGTTGTACTAGAAAGGAAATGATTGAAAACTATAGGGCACTTAAGACAAATTCAATTTTGACAACTTCTGAAATCATCTTTGCCTGACTCCAATATCTTATATGGAAAAACAATCAAATTCAGTCATATATTTAACTTACTAAAAAAGTATACCATTTTAAAATCAGAAACATAACCTTTGAATAGTTAGAAACTGAAAATTTGTTGAAATAGGCTTAAAAAATCATTGGCATGTAAGACTGAAAGGAACCTTAGAAAATATCTACCAAATAAAAAAGACTAGGATGTTATACCTTTCAATATAATCAAGAGAAACTTTATAGATTCTAGTAACAATGAGAGTTTGACATATTCCAGAACAGCAGTTTCCAAAGTATGGAACTATCTTTCAGAAGGAGATACAGAGATGTGTGAAAAAATGCCTCTGCTGGTCACTATGATTGAGTGGTACAAGTAGACAAGAACCAGGATTATACAACATCCTATAATGACAACTAAACTAGAGGCCTCAGATATAATTTTTACTCCTCCAACTCTCTACAACTACTCAGCTCCCTATGTGGTACCTGGCACTACTGATGGAAAAACTGGAAAGGGTCTCTACCTCCAAACTGATGATAAACTTATTGGGGAGAAAAAGCTAATAACTTGAAAAACTAGGGATGTCTATACTGATAAGACACAGCTACAGGTCATACAGAAGTTCACCTTTGCTTCAGCACAGAATATATTCAAAAGAATTGGGTGTTATTTATATGTCAAGCAAACTCCAAGATATTAACTCCCAAGTATTCATAAAGATAACCTGTTCACCCACAACCACACAAAAGAGGAAGTGGTTTTGAGAAAATAAGCTAGTTGATAGTAATATTCCGTCCCACAGTATAAAGCAGACTGCAAAAGGTCAAAGATCAAGACTCTTAACTTATTGATCTAGCCTGCAAGCTTTGCCCCCAGTAAACTGTAAAACTGGCAGTTTGGCATTCCTTTCTACCTACCTTAGCTGAATCATTCTCCATTAGTCTTATGTTGCTAAAAATAAATAGGTAATATTTGTTGTGTTTATAAACCATTTGTCTTTTAATCTAATATAATCCTCACAGCTGCCTAGAAAGCAAGCCCCGTGCCCAAATTCACATAGCAGATAAAGGAGCCAGAATTCCAAGAATGGAACTCCACGGCCTGGTGCTATTAATTTTGACACCTCTTAATAGGTAAACAATAATTAATAGTAGAGAGGTAAATTCTTCCTATTTTTCTTCTCATTTCATTGCTTAGCTCTTCATAAGCACTAGTATTCACTAAGGAAATGCTGCTTAAACATAACATGAAGGCAAGTTCAAGACTTATACATTTTTTGGATTGATTAAATACAGAAGTCAACATTCGTATATATTTGATAACTTGAGACATAAGAGCCAATCATAACTTAAGGGAAAACACCTTTGACTACAGAGTATAAAACATTTTATATTATTATAAATTATTTTATATCTATATTGTAGAAATAAAGCTAATACTAGAATATAGTAAAATGCAACAATATGAATTCAAAATCAAATAATCAAATATGACCAAAATAATTATTCACTGTTCACCACAATAGCCAGTAGTGAACACAAAAGCCAGTTGTGATTACTAGAAATCTTTTTAATAGAAGAGAAAGTATGGATACAAAAAGATATTTCACCATGGTCTTGAAGGTTTGACTTTAAATATGATGCAAAAGGAAAGAGGGAGTTACACAGGAAGACATGGGCCAACCTCTCAGCTTTTACTCAAATTAATCTCCTTGTGTGTGATGTTTGTGATGTTTAATTGCATTTATCAGCTAGGTTATGGTGTCCAGTTGTTTGGCCCATAAGCACTGGCCTGATTGTTATTATAAAGGCATTTCATAGATGGATTTGCACCCATAATTAGTTGATTGCATCTACAGCTTATTTTATCTTCAACTAACAAAGGAGACTGACTTCAGCAATGAAGAGTGTCTCCCCATCCAATCAGTTGGAGGTAGCAAGAGCCAGAACTGAGGACTTTAAAAGTCAGAAAAAATATTTTCTGCCTCTAGTTCAGCCAGTCAGCTTCTTCTGGGGAATTCAACTTCAACTTCATCAGATTTCCCAATCTGTGGCCTGCCCTACAGAATCTGAATTTACCAATCCTTACAGTTGTGTGAGCCAATTTCTATAATAAATCTCATTATATATATCCAATTGGTTCTGTTTCTCTGGAAAGTCCCCATTAATACAATCTACATACCTGGACACTTTTTACTCTTTTTGGAGGCCAATTCAAGTCTTACATGTCCAGTACCAACAAATCCATAAGGTTTCCCTTACTATTCCAACCCTCATGAATTCCATCCAGGCAGTAGCATAGTCATGCTGCCTGAATTCCAATCCAGGCTTCCCCATTTACTGTGTACTTTGATTCAGTTGTTTCACTTCCCTGAAGCACAGATTCTTCATCTGATGTTAATTCAGTAAAAGACAGACTGTGTCAGGATAGCGAGAATGATGATTTTGCCAGAAGACTTTAGAGTTGGACCACAGAGCACAGTGATTTCTCCTGGGAGCACTGGAGTCAGACCACAGAGGTATTGATCCCAGCTCTGCCATTTGCTAGGTGCATGAAAAGTTTCCTTTATTTCTCTATCCCTCAATATTGTCATCATTAATCAGGGATGATAATAGTACCTAACTTGCAGAGCATTTTGAGGATGTAATGAGTGAATTCACATAAAGATTAGAGAACAGCAACTAGCAAGCAAAAAGCATTTTATTAGTGTCTGCTAGATGGAGGAAAACTGAGGTCTAAGTCGAAAATAGCCAGGTTCTGGGCAAAACCACTTTATGTCTTAGATCAAGGAGAAAGGGTTATTCTAAATTATATTTTTATTATTTTACTGTACAATCAGAAAACCAGCTCTTTCAAAATCTATAATTTAATATCCATTGCCACATCCTAAAAAGGTAGTGGTAATTCTTTCCTTATTATGAAAAGTTAGTAGTAGCATAGGTAATACCTAGGTTTAACTCTTGTAGATATTATCTCAATAGTTAATTATTTTTAATAATGGTTTCTAATCTCCTTGGCTTCAGTCTTTTCTCTTTCAAGGTGCCCATCTACATTTTAAGTTAATTGGCTAAAGTTTGAAACTTGTTTTAAATTCTAAATGAGAGATCTTTAAAGTTGAGCCAAAATTCTTATGTAACAAGGAACAAGATTCCTATAAGAGCAGAAGGACGGTATTGGGGATTGAACTGTGTACCCCAGAAAAACATGTTCTTAATCTTAATCCATTCTTGTGAGTGTGAACCCATTTGTAAATGGGATCGTTGAGAATGTTCTTGGTTAGTGTGTCCAGACTGAAAGAGGATGTGTTTTAGTGCAATATGGTGAAGTCCTTACAAGCAAAGGAAACTGGACATGGAAGAGAAGCCACAGGGAGCATCTAGAAGTTAGACATCAACAGAACTGGATGAGAAAGAAGATGCCTCCATGTGCATCACCATGTGACCAAAAAGTCATGGAATGTCAAAAAGTATGGATCCCAGAGGAAACGATCCTGCTAGCCTCTGAAATCTATAAGTCAACAAATGCCTGTTGTTAAGCCAACCCATTATATGATATTTGTTTTAGTAGGCAGTAAACTAAAACAGGGGTATAATGGAAAGGAATAAGTCAAAGCCTGCATCACTATAAAGGACCCACTCATATGAGTGCAGGACTGCTGTCATCTCCTACCTTCTGCTATACTGTCCAGCTGCTGTTCTGTGCCAATCCACTCCTACCCTTCTTTACAGTGTAGGCACATCTGTAATCTGACAGCTGAAAGGAGACACAACCAGATTCCTTAGAACTCTTGACCTGAGTACCCACCACTATTGTTCAGAATCCTGTTCCATTTCATGTTACACTGTACATAGCTTGAATGTTTAATGCATTCAGATCAAAAACCTGTACAGTATTATACCTCAAAAAAAAGATGTTAAAATGTATATTTATATATGCACTTTTTTGTAACATATACACTACATTTCTATTTTAAATTTTAGTACAAACATATACTTTACCATTTCCCTGAATTTGTTACATTTTTAGACTAACAACCAGATGTTTCAAAATAGCCTACTGTGAACTGTTCCTCTCTTTGCATTTATAAATAGCACCCTGACCTCTTTTCCAACTGAATTTGAGAGCTTATTCCTATTGGTTCAGTAACTAGAAAATCTTCTTTTCTTATGAAAAGAGGGTATTCTCAGCAAATGTCTCCTAACTTATTGACACATTTATTTACATTTATTCATTCAACAAATATTTAAGGAACACTACTCTCTCCTAATAAAAGTCAGAAGTATTTGCAGTTTATCATAATAGTATCTATTATCGCATTTGCGAGCAGTGCTAACGGCTACAAAGAAAAGGAAGACACAATTTCTTCCCCCCAAGGTGTAAAATCTAAATGGTATTGTCAGACATGACTATAAGCAAAGGAAAATATCATGCATATGAACAATCAGTTCTTTACCACTCAGTAAATACTGGTAAAGAAGGAATGCTAACATATATGTGCATGAATCTGATGCACCCCAAAAAAGCACTGAAATAGTAATGATAAGAAAAATTAAATTTTGTGACCTTTCCTTTCACATGGTTTACATTTTAGTATTATCTTCATTACATAGAGAAGTGGCGCTATTATCCTTCATTAATGTGTAGAACTCCAAAAATCTCAAGCCAACACCATGAACTGTACAGCAAAATAACGCAACAATTAAGGGCTTTGAGGCTGGGACATCAGTGAAGGAGTCATGGAGCTGAGTTCCAAATGTTGTAGGAAGACATAATGGGTGGAGAATGTAGCATCTGAAGTAGAAGAAATGCCATAAAGGGGCTGAAAGGAAAATGTTTTCAGGCAACAGCAAGGAGACAAAAATAGCTAGGACCCACCGAGGATTCAACTAGTAATGGAAGATGAAGCCTGAAAGGGACGCTGGAGAGACTGTGGAGGTCCATGAGTAGCAGACTAATAAGTCTGAACTCCATCAAGATACGCAGAAAGTCTCAGCAACGCCTTTCACCATCTGCACCCCATGAGCCTGAGCCTAAACAGCATGACGACTATCCTTTTCCCGGACCATCCCTTAAACCAGAAAAAGGTTAAACCACTCTTTCCTCTTCCAAAAGTTATATATTGTACCCAATAGAATGCTTTTTAAATCCAATTTTGGGTGAGCCCAAGACTTATAAATTGTCTGAGTATGACCCTCTCTGCATGTATCTTCCTTTGCCCACCATTTTCATACATAGAATGGCAAGAGAAAAAATAATTCTTTCAGTGTCTTCATTTGGAGATTTTGCTCAAACAAATGGCTACTCCAACCCAGACTCCTTTGTTCCCTCCATAGCATGGGTAAAGACGAAAGCTTATGCTGAGCAAACACTGCAATCAAAGTTCACATATCTAATTTCTAAGTAGAAAAGATCATGTGAAGAGGATGTCATTGAGAATTATTTCAATAAGAAAATAAGTAAGCAAAATGGCTTAACCACCAGTATACTCTACTAGTATATAACGCTAGAATACTATTTAGACAATTAAAAATAACACATGAAAATAAAATAAGAAATTGCAAAGGTCCAGGGCTTTAAGAAAAGATTAAGATAATATCTCATGGCCACAAATCTCATACCAATTACATTTGGTAAAAGCTAAGAAATATTTCCAACACTCATAAGAAGTTCCATACCTAATTAATATTTTACAGGGAATTCCAAAATTCCCTATAATTTAATACGGGCAATGATTGAACTCAAAAAAATGAGTCAAAGAATAAGTGAAAAAAATAACTACTTAAAAGAAAACTATTAAAGCAACAACAATCATTTATAATTAACATTTTTATAGCCTCTTTAGTCAGACTTTCTCAAAGTTGGAGGAAAGCAGGGTGGAAAGTAACAAAACAAAATGCCTTCTTGGATATCATGAAGATCTCAGAATCCAAAGCAGGTTTTAAAAACTTCATACTTTTAATGTGTTAATCTAAGAATTCCCAAGAAAACTGCAATTCATTCTAATTTGATTTCTATGCTTAACGAAAGTAACAAAGAGTAGTTGAATATGAAAGTACCTACTAACACCTATGTGCTTAACACTCTGCTAAGAACTTCTGGTGATATTAGAAAAATAAGAATTTGTTTGTAAATGCACGATCAGCTTTTCCTTTCACGCTGAGCCCACATAAAATCTAAAAGGCTTACAGAGGAAGAAAAAAATACAAACATACACACCCACATAAATAAGTTTTAACAAATCATTTGATTTACCCTCTAGGTATATTTTAATTGAAATTAACTTGTGAGCACTGACAAATCAAGGCTATATAAACCACTCCAGGTGTTAAGAACCATGTTTAAAATGTGTGTCTTTTAAATATATGTTTGGAAAGAAGCCAGGGAGATATTTCCACTTCAGGCTCTAGCCTAGTTCCATGACCTACTTTACTTTTTTATTCTTTTCTAAACATTTTTAAACAGTGGAATGTCATGAGTACTTTGCCTCAGTATCACACTTAGAAGTGCATGAAAAGTCATAACTAAGAGTTTAGAGGTATTTCCTTTTTTTAAAAAAATTAGCTGCCTTTTTAAAGCAGTCATAATTTCATCTTCCAATTACTTATGGGCCACGTTCCATTAACTCGTGGGGTGTAGAGTGCTTAAGTGCAGGGAAATCAATACTGAGCCTTTAAATACAAAACTATTATTGGTAGGAACAATGACATCCGATGAAACGTATTTTTAAAAATAGCTCATTTTATAATACAAACACTCTTTTAAACCAAAAGGATATATTCCACTGAGTAGCAAATTTCAAGGACAAGGTTGTGAAAAAATGTTGCTATCACCATACCAACTTGCAACAGCCTAAAATGTCATTATTCCACACAAGCTAGTTTATCATTCTTTTGTATTTTTTTTCTAATTATCAAAGATTATGGCTTACAATATAATTTCATGAGGCCTTCCCTAAATAAAACAAAATTAAAATCAAAACAAAACAAAAACCTCCAGATCGCCATAATGAGGCGGGGGTGGGGGTGGGGGGTGTTTAAGAAAATAAGCCAGAATGAAATAGTAAAACTTACTTAAGTGATAGGAACACCCATTCTCCCAAAAGACGTGTCTCCAAAAGTAAAGGAGAAAGAGCAATCTGGTAAACTCGCTGCTTCCGACAGGTCCCTGTGTATGGTGTTGGGTTCAGGCAGGTGGAGGCCAAAGGATTGTAATTAAAGTTAATTAACAAGCCTTTCTTCCTTCAGAAAGAGTATAACAAGCAGGGTGCGGGGGAGCATAGACACCAGTGCAAAGTCATTATCTCAAACAAGTAAATAACTTGGTGCCTGAAACTCGCTAAAGGCAACTCCTTTTTAGGGGGGCGGGGGAGGTGGGCGGATAGGAGAGTCTAGTTGTCTGTCCGGACAGTCACCGTCCCGAGCCAAATCCCAGAAGTAAATTGAGTTTTTATTATCACTTACCGGCTTCTGGTTTCCTTTTAGACGCCCTCACGCGGGAGCGAACTCCAAGGAGTAAAAACCAGAGCCCAGCACTTTGCACTCAGGAAATTCACCCGTCAAAGCGCCGAAAAGCCCCTAAGCATCCTGAGACCGCCTCCCCCACCCGTCCTCTGCCCCGACCCCGCCGGCCGAGCCTACCCTCAAATTTGGGGTACTCGCCTTGCACGCGGGCCGCCGAGCCCAGATGGCGGGGCGGGGGCGCCCGGGCGCCAGCGTCCGTCGCTGCGCGGGTCGCTGGGTTGAAACTCCTCTGCCACAGGCGGCGGGGTCTGTTTCCCCGTTCCCGCCGGCTGCGCACAGCCGCCTCTGCTCCCCTGCGCCGGCCGCGCGGGCGGCGCTGTCACTGGGGCCCGAGCGCCGCGGCCGCCGCACCTGGAGGCGGGTAGCGCGGGCCGCGGACCCGCGCGCAGCTCCGGAAGCGCCGCGCCTGCCGCCGGCCTCCCGCCCAGGTGCTCCAGCGCCGCGCCTCGGTCGCTTCCTCTGGGCCCGCGGGGGCGGGGAGTCTACACCCGGCTGGGGCAGCCCGCGCTCAGCGGCTGGGCTGGCCGAGCCGGCCGCCCTGGTTCCGCAGCATAGTTGGGAGACTGACTCAATTCGCCGCCACTTGGCCGCGCCTGGCACCCTCACCACCTGGCGCACCTCGGCCGGGGAGCGCCCGGCCGGGCAGTGCTCGGGAAGTTGCGAGGGCGCGTCCCGGAGCCGAGGGCAGCGGCAAGGGCATTATCCTTCCCGGAGGGAGATGCCCATGACCCTTTCCTGGCTCCTGCTGGCCAGTTGTTTTGTCTGCCCACTAAGGAGGTTTGTAAGGTGGGCGGAACATCACCACGACTGATTATTAGTATTACCCTACTAAGTACCTTCCAGGTTTCCTCAGCGTCTCCCAAACTTACGCTCATCTGGGGTTTAATTTTCCCAGGCTGCTGCTTCATAAATTCTCATCCACTGGGCCCGAGAATCCATCTTTCCAACAAGCCCGCGGTGGTTAGGCTGAGCCCATTTGACTGGATTCTCCTTCACATCATTTATGTGAGGTAGGAATTAATATTCCTGTTTTCTAGTTTAAGAATTCTGAGAAGCGGAACAAGTTGCCCAAGCAGATATAGCTTTAAGGGAGTGATAAAGAGTCTCAATTTAAATCTGACAAAATTTCTTACATCATTTATGGTATGTGTCAGAAGGACATTGCTTTGTCCTAAAGTTATTTCATTTGGTAATATTATTAACATATTGGGCCTTTGTGCTTCTTTATAACAGTACTTAGATTCTTGATTATGATCTGTTACTTTTGTTTAAAAAACTATTGAGCACCTTCTTTGTGACAGTTTGAAGACACAGTGATTGGCAAATCAAGTTTAAGTCTTCTCTGGGAGTAAAATAAGGTTAACAGCTCTTAACCATAAAGCACATTAATGATGTAACAATAGAGTTGGGGAATGAAAGAAAAACATCACTTCCCCATTGAATGTACACATTCCTTTAAGATTTTTTCTAATTTTAGGCATCTTAATATATGAAAGAAACAAAAATTCAGGAAATATGGCAAAAATTATCTAATATTAATTGCTCATTAAGCATCAATTTAGGCAAACACCTAATATAGAATACATGCTTAATATATACAACTTTATGAATTCAAATTATTTTGCATTTTATGAATATGAACTTAACTGAGACAAAGAATTTAGCAGAAAACAGTTAATACATTAAACACAACTAGGCCTCACTCATGTCTATAGAGTATGAATTGTTTATTTTTAGTCCATACAGTGAGGCATTAAGTGAGCAAAGTAAACCAAAAATACTGATTTAATAAGAATCAGTTATGAAGATTTGTTTGCCAGTCAGGTTATATATTCTGAGTAATGTATATCTAAGCTAGACTTATTCCAAAATGGTATACTCCCATCTCTATTCACTAGAACTTTAGTGAAAGAGCAGGTAGAGCTGGGCCCTTGCCTGCCTTTGTAAAGTCTTTGCTTCTCTCCTCCCTTCTACCTAGAATGTACTCTGTTTATGAAAGTGGCAGTCTGAGAACATGGAAATCATCCTCTTCATACTGGTCTCCTCTCCTCTTTTCTCTTTCTCATCTCTTTCATGCTCCTCACATCATTTGTGGCAAACACTCACTGAGCACTTAAATGCTGGTCATTGTACCAAGTACTTTAAGAGCTCATTTAACTCTCTCAATAGCTCCTTGAGGAGATACTGTTGTTATCCCATGTTATAGATAAGAAAACTTAAGAAGAGGTTGGATAACTTAAACAAGTCAACTAAGTAGAACAATAAATGGAAGGAGAATTCCAACCTCCTCTGCTGCTGGACCCACCCTCAGCACTATATTACCTCTTAGGAAAAGCATACAGTACTGAGATTTAAAAGACCCGTGTGGAGCTGGCCCATGCACAGTGCTGATGCTCGCAAGGAGTGCCATGCCACACAGGGGTGTCCCCCGCGTAGGGGAGCCCCGCGCGCAAGGAGTGCACCCCGTAAGGAGAGCTGCCCAGCGAGAAAGAGAGTGCAGTCCTTGGGGAGGTGGACTTGGCCCAGTGGTTAGGGCGTCCGTCTACCACATGGGAGGTCCGTGGTTCAAACCCCGGGCTTCCTTGACCCGTGTAGAGCTGGCCCATGTGCAGTGCTGATGCACGCAAGGAGTGCCCTGCCACGCAGGGGTGTCCCCCGCGTAGGGGAGCGCCACGCGGAAGGAGTGCGCACCATAAGGAAAGCCGCTCAGCGTGACAGAAAGTGCAGCCTGTCTAAGAATGGCACCGCCCACACAGATAGCTGACATCAACAAGATGACTCAACAAAAAGAAACACAGATTCCCCTGCCGCTGACAACAACAGAAGCGGATAAAAAAGACAGCAAAAGGACACAGAGAACAGACAACCGGGGCGTGGGTAGGGGGGAAGGGGAGAGAAATAAATAAATAAATCTTTAAAAAAAAAAAAAGAAAGTGCAGCCTGCCTAAGAATGGCACCGCCCACACGGAGAGCTGACACAACAAGATGATCCAACAAAAAGAAACACAGATTCCCAGTGCATTGACAACAGAACTGGACAAAGAAGAAGATGCAACAAATAGACACAGAGAACTGACAACCAGGGGAGGGGAGGGGAGAGAAATAAATAAATAAATAAATAAATAAATAAATAAATAAATAAATAAATAAATCTTTAAAAAAATAAAATGTTAAAAATGTTAAAAATGAAAATAAATAAATAAATAAAAGCTTTGGGTTCAAAACTGAGCCCAACCAGGTAGGTTGTGGCATGTTGGACAAAAGAATTAACTTATCTGAGTCTTGTGTAGCACACCTAAATATAAGGAATAAAAATACCTGCAGTAGAGGGGAGCAAATGTAGCTCAGTGGTTGAGCACCTGCTTCCCATGTACTAGATCCTGGGTTCAATCCTCAGTACCTCCTAAAAAAATAAAACAAAAAAACAAAAAACCTATGGTAGGGCAAGTAAGGCTGTTCCAAAGATTCCTGCCTCCTAATCCCTAGAACTTGTTGGTTAATGTTTCCTAACATGGCAAAAGGGATTTGCAGATGTTATTAAATTAAGGATCTTGAGATGGAGAGATTATCCTGAACAACATGTGTGAACCCAATTTAATCACAAAGGTCATTCTAACAGAAAGGCAAGTAGGTCAAAGTCAAAAAGAGGTTATATGATGATAGAAGCAGAGTCCAAGAGATATCTGAACATGCTAGGCTGCTGGTTTTGAAGACAGAGGAACAGGACCACAAGTCAAGGAACATGGGTGACCTCCTGAAGCTGGAAAAGTCAAGGAAAGGGATTCTCTCCTTGAGCCTCTTGAGGGAGTGTGGCCCAGCTGACTGCTTGATTTCAGCCCAGTGAAACCGATTTTGGGCTTCTGACCTCCAGAACTGTAAGAAATTACATTTATGCTGTTTTAAGCCATTATCTGTGTGGTTTAGGAATACCAATTGAAAATTAAAACAATGCCTATGAGAATTTAACATGATAACATATATAAAGCATCTAGAAAATAGTGTTCCTTCAATAGTTAGTTCTGTTCTCTTTTCTCAAACTGTTCTTCATGACTAAACCCAAATCCCATCTCCCTCTCAAACCTTTCCCAATCAACTATAGCGTTTAGGGATGTAGATCAAATAGGTAGATGTCTACTTATAATATTTAATTCGCTAATTAGTACATATATTTAGTGTAATATAAAAAATTAAATATCCATTAAGAAATACTATTTGTTTCCACTCTCAGTTCATGATTTTTTTTTTACTTTTTAAAATATATGTATTGTTTTCATTAGAGAAGTCATGTACTTACAAAACAATCAAGCATAATGTGCAGAATTCCCATACATTACCCCTCCACCAACACCTTATATTGTTGTGGAACATTTTTTATATATTATGAAAGAACATCATCAGAGTATTACCCACTAACTTTGGTCCACGGCTTACATTTGGTATAATTTTCCATACCGCCCCCATTTTTAACACCATTTATTAGTGTACAGTTGTTATAGTTCATGAGAGAGCACTTTCATATTTATACTGTTAACCACAGTTCATCTTACACCACATGGTTAACTGTGTTATACAGTTCCATGCCTTGTATAATCTATCCAAAGTGTACACTCAGTGGCTCTCATGTTCATGAAATAATTTAATAAAATTCTTAACAAGCAGCTTTAACATCAATGACTTCATCATCACTGGAGCAACATTTTGAATCATGAGGGTTTTTTTTCTCTCTCAGAGCATATTATTTTCACTTCTGTCAAAAACTTTTGAGATACCTAACTTTCCAGATCCATTTATGATTCTGTTACTGGAAATTTTATTCAAACCACAATTTCTCAGTTGCTTTATATTAAAAGATTTTTTTTCATCCATTCTAAATATGCACATTAGAAATCTACACAGGCTGCTTTACTGTTGTTGTTTTGGGTTTTGTTTTGTTTTTTTAAACTCTTTTAAGGCATGCTTATGACATGCCATATGACACTTAAAATTTATGTGTGGTCATCTCCCCATACATACTTATTTAATTTGTTTACATTTCTTAGCTTCCTTCTCATTCAAACCAATTTAGAGAAATACATCCTAAACTAGGATTGATAGATGTTTCAGCCCTCTACTCTCCAAATTTAGTAGTTTTCTGTTCAGAATAATATACGTTGAGCAAAAATAGTGATCCTGTAGTGCATATTTATTAAACCAAGCATATTACACAGTATTAACTCTTCTTAATTTTCATGACAGGGCTAGAAGATAGGTACTATCATTTTCTCCTGTTTTAACTGATGACTAAAGTGAGACACAGAAAAGTTACCTCATCTAAGAACTTATAAGAAGTAAAGGAGCCAGATTCAAATCCAGATAATCTGGATTCAAAGCCTGTGCTTTAGATATTATACCATGATACCTCTGAATAGGCTTTTAAAGAATTTGCCCATAGGGGAAATTTCTGAGGGTGATTTTTTGGAGAAAAATTATATGCCTTATATTCAGACATATATGACACTATCTCCTGGCTTTTCTTTGTTTTTTTCCATTGTTAGAGTATTCTTGTTAGTCTGCTTTGCATAATGGATCCTGAGAAGCTTTTGTTATTACTCCTTGTCTTCCCTAAAGTACCATTACCTCTATTGCAGTATATACGTCAGTCTGCCTTGCATTATGGACACTTGAAATCTTATTACAATTTGTGTGTCATGAAACACCCATAATAGAGCCTTAGATAAATGTTTATTTCATTAAATTGAAATGTTTATATCCATTGGCAGTGACTCCTTTTGATGTTTTAGTGTAAGTTTATAAGAGTTGCTTTGAAAGCTTTATTAACTCTTTCTCATTACAAGGCTAGTGGATGGCATTGGTGGTTACCATAAACATAGGAGCAATATAAAACAATTCAATTATTGACCAAAAGTTGATGGCATTATGGAAATAATTTATTTTAAAATGTTTTTCAAAAATGATTTTAAAAAATCAAGAAAAAAATGAACAAAAGTTTAACTAATGTTTCAGAAACTCATTTAGACACTGGAGAATATAGTATCTCATTGATTCCGGTACACACTGTTTTACATTTTAACATTTCTGCATTGGTGATTCATCTTACAATGAATTGCTCTTGGCCAAGTAGCAGTGATAGAATAGCTGTCACTGTCTACGTGTTTGTGGATGTCATGGTGATAGATGTTTATATTGTCATCCTCCATTTGAGTTATATGTATTGATAGTGTGACACATGTTGAGATTTTAATCACCATTTAAAATGTCTTCAAAAAGATTATACTGTATTTCTGTAGGAAGGCAAAAAAACAGAGAGGTGATATTTGATAAAAATCTATGTCTAGATAAGTCTCAAAAGCATTTTCTGTATGTATAAAATAAAAATTTAAGTGATTAATAAATGTTATATCATATTTTAGGCAACAGGGAATTTTTTTTTCCTCAGTGGTATAGAAAATATTCATGTGGCTTAAAATAGATTTCATTTCATTCTGAAATCCAGAAGTTTCTACCACTGCTAATGTAAACATCTAATTTTATTTTCCTATAGAAAAATGTTCCTTAAGGGAAAATCATTTTTAACAGAAATTCCAGAACCTAACTACTGCCCAACAGATTTGCAGATAAATACATTCACTTAACATCAAAATATTGCTTCTACTTTGACATGTCAATTCTTCTCATATATTTCCATAGTTAAATATACTAAACACATCACAAAATTCTATTTCTCTGTGTGGTAGCTTGAAAATACTGTGTAGCTCCATTATTTTTCAGTTTTGCTAAAAATGCTACACTTGTAATAGATAATTAACTTTGAAAGCTCTTCTGACAAAAAAAAATGGGGAGGGAATTAGAGAAGCAAAAGATAGGGAGGTAGAAATACAAAAGCAACAACTAGAAATAGATTCTTTATATAGCAATACAATTGAACTGTTGAAAACTAATTTTAAAACCACTGAATAATATTAATAGAAAGGGTATGTGAAAAATAATGAAAAGATTGATAAAACTTATACCATAAGATGCTTGTCATAAAAGAAGAGATCACAAATGGACTGCCTGTGGGCAGCATAAAGTCCACAGATTTTTTTTTTGACCACATAGAATTTAGCTATTTTTAATTAGTTTCAAAAGTTCAGAAGATTTTAAATTAAAATATGGATTTTCCGCTTCTCTTGAAAATTCAGAAGGTTTGATATCCCTGAACTTACATCTCCACAAAGCAAGTCTAAATGGATTGACAAATTGGATAATCAGATGCCCTTTTTTTCACAGAACATAAACTCTCTATAGCTTGCCATAGTCCCTTCTCACCCTATTTCTCGTAGAAGTTTTGACTCAAGAGCTGTGGAAGTGGTAACTATGAAATATTATCTGAAATTATGAGCAGTTAAAGAAAAGCTGCATGAGTGACCTTCAAGACAAGTTTATGAATTTCTGAAGTGAAAATGTATTATAGAAATATATAACCAAGATCAATATTTAATGCCACTATATTTAGACTGTTTTATTGTCAGCAGCATTGCAATCATCATAATGGCTAAAACATATTGAATTCTTAAAATAAATAAAATAGTCCAATAAATGTGCCTAATGCATTTACAGCTATTAGTTGTTCAGCTAATTTTTATAGATACTATAAGATGTGATTACCCATAGGGATAGAGGTAAACAAATTAGTCCTATTTCATTGTCTTCTTGGAGCTTACAGTATGAAAGCAGAGGCAGATAATGCCTAAATATCATACAAATATATACACATACATACATATTACATGTATATGTATTGCATGAACATATGTGAAGTGTATACATGCATACACATACATACTACATTATATGTATATGCATGCAGACACTTGTTTTTATGTTTACATGAATGTACACAACATATGCATGACAATAAACCATATGACTTTGCTATTTGTCTATAGTTAATCTTAAAAATGGTCTCTTCACATGATGTAAATTTAAAAAATTTATTTGAGAATGGAGGAAATGCTTTTCCATTACTCCTGCTCTTTGGCTTATGTTTTTGCCCATGCCCTGCCCCACTCCACACTCTCTGCCCCATGATAGGGGTATAACTAATATGGTGTTTGGAAGGAGGAACTGATGCTGTGAGCCCTGCTCCTTACCTCCTCTTTGTCATCAGCTAGAACTCTGCTGCTTTTCCAAGATGTAAGGCCTAGGGGTCTGGATCTGTTCAGAGACTGATGTGTTTATCTAAATGTAACAAAAGTGATATTTTGATTCCTCACCTGACTGATTACTATCCTCCCATTCATTTCAAACCAGATAGTCCAACATTTGTGGTATTAGGAAGGAACAAGATTCTGGGCCAGATAATAAGAAGGAAGAGGAAGTCGTTTTTGATTGGTAGATCATGAAAGTCCTCTTTAAACAAGTGGTGTTTAAGCTAAGTCATAAAAGTTGGGGGAGCGTGTGCTATGTGTGCTGTAAATGTATGTGGGAGGACAGAGACATAGTCCAGGCAAAGAACAGCATTGGTTAAAACCTCAGAGGCAGCAGAAATTAGGAACTTGGGAGGAACTGAAGAGGTCCTTTCAGCTAGATAGTGAATACAGGGAAAGTGGAACAAGATGAAATTAGAGGGACGGGCAGCTCCATCATGCAGGGTCTTATAGGTCATGTCCAGGATTTGGAATTTTGTCAGAAGAGCAATGGCAAGTCACTGATGGATTTAGGGAGGAGGATGATATAATTCATTTTATTTCCTTATTTTTTATAATCTTCAGAACAACCCTTGATAGAATATCCTATTATTAGGCCCAGATTTCAGCTAAATAAATGGAGATATAGAGAGGGGAAATTGCAAATGTCTCATATCTTGGCACAAATAAATTATTTGAACCACCCTCCTATTTCACCTTTCCGAAAGAAGTTCACAGTCCAATCTGTAGAAATTTTATAATAAATGTACATTTGCAAATAAAATATATGACTAACCTTTTGGAGAGGTTTATAAAAATTTTGTGGATGTAATTCAGTATCTCTATATTTAGGCAAATAAAATGGAAAATACAGTCAATTCATCCTTGGTTTCTATACTAGACTTCTAATCAGTTAGGGAAGGTTTACATTTTTAAATTCCAAGTTGCCTCTTTTTTGTTATAAAGATGAATTTGATAATTTCTCCCAAAACAAGTATTTAAAAATAGATTGGTGGGAAGGGGAACAGAGGATAAGTACATCTTAACACTTCATGGAAAGCTTCTGGTAGATTTGAGAGTGAAGATGCTGATCAAGTTATTTTTGTGGATGAAGAAGTGCCAGAAATTGACACAATTTAAAATTTCACTCATCATTGATTTCATGTACAGTGTGTACCATTGGTTAGTAGAAACCTCTATGCCAGTGGTGTCTGTCGTTCTTACTTTAAAAAAAAAAAAAAAAGATTCATAGATCCTGTTTCTCTGTCACAAAAAGCAGTGTTCTCAGATTCACATTTTTTTAAAAACCTATCTGCCATTTGATCAGTTTCTGTGTGTGAAATATGACATATCACCTCAGTTATGCTCAACAGCAGGTGCAGAGACCTTCAAAGACCTAACAAACATCTTTGGGTTTCCTTCACTCCACATGGCTTCTGTAGCATCCTGTGCAATGGTTTTGTATTTTTTCCTGTGGAAACTCTCCTACCCACACTACTTCAGCTTCAATCTGGTTTAGCAATCAGAAAACAGTGTCTGCCTACTACATTTTGCAAGTTTATTAAGAAGCCTGTGGCTGTCATGCATGATTGAACTTTTCTTTCTTTCACTTTTAAAGGAACTACTGGTCATGCATTCATTCAGCCATGAATGCTTAGCTTTTTCAATAGTTTCTAGGACACAAAAAAGGAGGTATTTTTTTCCCCCATTCAAATCCAGAAAAACAGGAAGAAAAAAAAAAGCACTGGAATCAGTGCTTTATGCTCTGCCTTGGGACAATTTTGACTTAAACAATAAAATAAAAAGACACCAATTTAACTCATTGGATTATCCTCATAAATTGCTTCCAAATATAAAGCAAAACATGTATGCAATCATCAGATGTGTAAATGTTTAATTGAACCAGCTGAGTTTGAAAGGAAACAAATATAAAGAACTTTAGTATTTCTTCCTCTCTTCTATTGTCCCTTCCAAACTGTGACTTTGAAGGGATTTTTTCTTCCCCTGAATGAAATATAGGGTGTGTCCCTAGATTTCCTGATCCCTGTCAATGACAAGAACAGTCTAATTCAGGTGATAAAAATGTCTAGTCTGATCTAGCATGCTAAAACTGCAGTCCAATTCATTCATTATAAACCTTACACATTCAGTAACCACTCCCTTCCCCACTGACCTGCTTCAAAAATTGAATCCTGCATTGGTGCTTGTGGGTGGGGATAGGGGTAGATTTTTTTTTTCTCACTGGTTCACCTCTTCCCTTATTCAGTTGCTAGCTATTGCATCAGATCTTTCAAGGCTTAGGTTAAAGGGAAAAATAGGTTGGGACAAAGGGCAGTCTTTTAGGTTGTAGGTACAGTTGTATTTTAGCAACATTTTCTGACTCTTTCTTTTCCCCACTCCCTCCCCACCCCAACCCCCAGCCACTGCTTGAGTCTGAACTCTACCTGTAGTTCCTGGAATATCTCCTCTCAGCCAGCAGCTTTGACACCCCTTCTGGGCCCCTTCTTGGTACTTTAAGTTTCTTTCTTTCAGTGGACGAAATACCCCTGAAGTCTACC
The DNA here is from genome assembly GCF_030445035.2 of Dasypus novemcinctus. NCBI lineage: Eukaryota > Metazoa > Chordata > Mammalia > Cingulata > Dasypodidae > Dasypus > Dasypus novemcinctus. The sequence goes on along the minus strand of NC_080673.1, from coordinate 170,493,244 downwards.
TCAAACTCCTTTACACCCTCCATACCTTCCAGCAAAATTCAAGATATAGCGAGGACAGAAGTGTGTTGCATGAATATGCTTGTGTCAGGAAGTCATATTTATTATTTATTTTTTATTTATTTACATATTTATTAAATACACTCCACATGAAAGACCAGTAAGCAAGCTATCTTTCTTAACCTTTGCAGTCACTCTATGAATCAGAATTTATTACTACTCTTATTTTACAGATGTGGGTACTTAGAGGTTAAGAGTATAAGTAACTTTTCCAAAGTCATATACCTTGTATACGGTAGAGCTGAGCTCAAGCTTAGTCCTATTGTCAGACACAGAGACCTAATTCACTGTAATGACTACATCGAGCCATCTTCTTCTCCTTGGGATCGGAGTATTATTAGCTTAAATAGTGACTGAACCTAGGATATTATTAATAAAATGACTTCTTGCATCCATACCCAAAAGTTGGCCAGATAATAACCTTTAATAGTGGTTTTCATCTGTGTTATTTGTTTGCTTATTTTTGTTTTTGTAGTAAATTTTAAAGAATTTATTTCAACTTCACTCAATATGTTATGTTTCTTTGAATGGGAATGTACACATTATTCACCAGTAAATGATTAATGCTTTAATTTTATAATTGCTCTATTTGCAGAAACTTGAAAAGCATTCCAATTTAATGAAAAAAATATACATAAAGTACCTTCTTTTGACCTTATAATTCAAAATAAACTCATCATTTTTATAGTAGTCAAACCTTCAAACAAAAATTTAGAACTGTAGTCTCATAAACTTAACTGTTACATTGTAATAAAAATATGATGACTCCTAAAACAAGGCAGACTAGCAACTGATACAGCTTTCCCTTCTGGGCACTAAAAGCTCTGCCCTTGATTATTTTTATTTTCTCAGTTCAATCATATACAATTGCTCCAAATTAAAAGAAAGTATATATGGGCTTTTGGCACTTAATAATAGTGATGCTGGCTAAGATTTGAGGACTCGAACAATGAGATCAGAAAATGACCCACAGTTTAAAAAATTTTATACTAAACGACTTACTACATGATGGAATCTGGTATTCAACATCAATCATGTTTTTGATCATATGACATTTTTTTACAAACACAGTACCTCATTCAAATATCTGGTAAACACTTTGCACACATAATAAGGGCTAGAAGACCAAGTTCCAAAAAGAACTATGTGATGCATGTGAGATAACATTGCAAGACCATATTAACTTAATTATGCATTGCAGGCATAATTATGATTAGGGACCTAATCTTCTACTGAATCCCCCCTCTCTAAAGGGATGCTCATTTATATGGGCATTATCCTCTTGAACATGATGTTTTGCTTCCAAAGCCAACAAATAGCACCTAAACACTGAAATGGACTCCTGCTTTTCAAATGATTCTGTTAAATGTACTGCAAAACAAAGCAAATCAAAATTCTAAAACATCAAAAGAGAGATGGTTATTATTTTATCACCTTTCCTCCAGGTAATTCTGTTAAAAAATTACTAAATGAAGTCCAATTTTAACTTGTAAAATTTTGGTGCAAAAACCAATATTCTGAAATCCAGTAAATTTAACAAACAACTACTCATTTTGATGAGTTTTCAAAAACTGTACTCTTGACCTGAAGAATTTTTTTCTTTTTATGCCAGGAAATGGAATGGTCTTTGTAGGAGGTGTGGATACAGTACCAGGTGAGTTGCTCCATCAGAAGTACTTGGAGATGATGCCAGCTAGGGAACTTTCTTTCTTCCAAGGACTCCTCCTCCTTCAAATCCTCCTTCCTCCCTTCACAAAATTTTATTTTCATTCTCATCTTCTGAAGACCTTTTCTTGGATTCTGAAAAACCTTCAACTATTTATGAGCTTCCAATCTACTATCTGATTCTCTCCAATTTTTAAAAATTTCTGTTCCAGGAGACTTTCTTTCAGTACATTATATTTCCCTGTTGCCTGCTTCACTTCTGCTTGTGTTGGACCCAAGTTAGCATTTCCAGGAGCAGCTTTTTCTACATTTGTGTTCAAATTAATAGTCTGGAAGTCCCTATAACTATGAAAACTCTCAGTCCTCCTTGCCCTTGCTAACAAAGGACTCACTCTGTAAGGTCTCAGGGTAACCTTACTAGCTGCTTTGTGGTGGGTTTATGGTGTTGAAGCTGAAGGCTAGACTTTGAATCCCGTAGACAGCAATGCTGAACCACAGAAGTTGCTGGACTGATGTTAGGAGTAGCAAAGCAAGATGTGCTCAGATCACACTGATCCAATAATTTGAGTAGCTCTTTTTCAGTTTGACCACCTATGTCCTTCTCTTCACTTTTGTTACCTATATCCACAGCAGTGGTCAGAGCCCACATTTGAATCCTGCCATTTGTATGGCCTGTGAGCAAGTGGTAGCTTGGTCTTGAGCCCATTCTACTGGATCCCTAATATTTTGTCATGGTAAATGAGGATATTGTGGTACAGTCAACAGCTTGGTTATCACATCTTCTTTTCCCAGTAGATGAGAGCCTCATATTTCGTTAGTGATAGGAACAACTTTCTGGATAAACACTTGTTGAAAATCTCACTCTCCAAAAGACCCTATGTCATTCCCAGAAGAATAGCTACCATGACTTTCAGTCTTCTCCAGAAAAAGTATCCTGAATTATGCTAAAGGAATAGAGCCTGGTTGAGTAGAGACCAGTCCTCTGAGTCCTGTTACTGTCCATGCCTGGACATGATTATTATCTGCACAGGCTGATACGAGATGCTTCTCTGATAGCATTATTTTGTAACAGGACTTTGGCGAAAGTCTTGCAAAGTGGAGGACCTGACCCAACTTATTCTGGGTGTTGTACAATTACTTGTACTGCTCCAGAGCTCTTACCCTAGGCAACCTCAATCCACTTACCACTGACACTTGTTTTGGGTGTGAGGTAAACACTCAGGGCAGTAATAGCATCATTTGGGGATCATGATAAAGCTCAGTCACAAGAAGATCATGTCTTTCATTCACAAAGGGAACTTCTGCATATCTATATAATTTATTGTAATTTACATCTCTGTAGAAGGAATGACCCAGCAGGGTCATAAATAGATATAGGAACAATACCTTGAATTTGCCAGTGTTGAGTGACAGGATTCCACACTCCTACTTTCCCTTAATGCCTCATGGCCATCAACTGGTTATCAATAAAGAAGAGAGCATCTACAGGAACTCCAAGGCTGAATATTCCTATTTCGCTTCCACTTCCTCCATCTTGAACACTCCACAGGTGCTACTCTCTGAGGTAACAGCAACCACTTTATCTTTATCTCCAAAGGGACCTCCAACCACTTTTGCATTTAAAGCCACTCCTTCAATAGTCCAACCCAAATGTGGGCTTGTAAACACTTGTTGCCATCCTGAAGCTTCTTTGATTCTGGAAATCAAAACAAAATGGGTACACAGCAAAATGACCAACTACTATTAGCACCTTTTGCCGATCCACAGGAAATCCTAGCCTAACAGTTTCTTCACCAGTGCCAGAGAGAACAGGCTGGGTATCATTTCCCTGGGCTTCACCTTCTGTAGAATCCAGCTCTAGAATCAGCTGAGGTGTTTATTTCACAACTAGGAATACCTGGCGGAGGCAAGTAAACCATGAAACGACACTGCTCCAATTCTTCACATACTAACCGAGTTTACTAACGGAGTAAACTCTGCTTCGTGCCAGAGAACATTAATACTAGTCCCCTTAAATCTAGTTCTTTCCTCCGAAGAAAATTTAAATGGGTGCAGATGTTGCCGGATCTCTATCACGAAGTATAGCACTAGTTTAATTTCTTAAGTGTTGTTCTTCCACTCTGTAAACTTGGGAGCGAGAGACTCTGGGATCCCCTTAAGAGCTTATCTGGAGGTAGTAAATCTGGTTCCTCCCACCGTCAGCTGGACTGTAACGCCTTGGCCAGGGCCGCAGTGGCGGCGAAGGGCCCCAGTGCCCTCCCCCCGCCACCGGAGACTCGGGGCCGGCCGGCGGGGAGTGCGGAGCGGCGGTTGGAAGCCCGAGACCACGGCGCTAACAGCCCCTGCAGGGCCACCCGGTCGGCGGCCTGGGAGGGCGAGAGTTACACGGAGTCCCCACCTTCCCAGCAGGCGGGCGGGGCTTTCATCTCTGTGTTATTGGTAGGAATCTTGCCCTGAGTGAGACAAGAGCAGGGTCTTAAAGGCAGTCCAAAAACCCCTTACGTTTGTTGCATGTTGTTTAAATAAGACAGTCAACAATGTTCTGATACAAATTTCTTCTGACAGTTAATGAAATTTATAATTTATTTAGTTATAATTCCCAGGAATCTAGCTATGCATTTAGAATTCCACTTTACAGGTTCCTTGTGACATCTTTGAGCATCGAAAATAATCTTTTTCCTAATAATAGCTGGTGAGAAATAATGAGCTCAGTCAATAATGTTATCAGGCAGGTCATCCATAAACAACCTTATTATCATGGTGAATTCAGAGCAAGGTAATGTGCTAAAGGCCAGAACAAATTAAGGTTCTTGGGTTTTAGGCCTACAGCAACCTCAAGGGCAAGGTTCAGTAGAGAAGAAAGCCAGAATCCTGGCTGAGGACAGGCCCTGGAAGTGGTAGTTTTCCTAATGCAAAGCTAAAGAGGGTTAAGTATCAAGGGCTTGATCCGAGAAATCATTTGACTAAAAGTTTAATCTGATGGGAAGGATATGCTCCCAGAAAATCCATGCAACTCTCCAATGACTCTGCTTAAGCTAATCATAAAATCGGCACTTTCAAACTAGGGTTCTGTATTAGAGCTATATGAAAGTAAGGGCTACAAACATTTTGGGAATTTTTAAAAATAATTCTTTTTTTTTATTTTTAAAATTATTTTTAAAGAAGCATTAGATTACATATATGTTACATTAAAAATATAGGGGATTCCCATGTACCCCACTCCCTCCCCTTCCCCCCCCCCCACTTTTCCATATTAACAACATCTTTCATTAGTGTGGTACATTTGTTACAAGTGATGGGAAATGTTTTAATCAATACTCTTTCCTAAGGATTTATGATGTGCATTACCATATTAAAGTATTCCTAGGAGTCCTGTAGAAAAGAAATCTGTTTAATGTAGCATTTCCTATATGTATTTGATCAGGACATCTTTTGGGGTAACGCCCTTAGTTTACTGAACCATACTTTCAGAAAAGTTGGTCCAATTTAATTAGGGAAATCATAAGTAATTACCCCATGGCTAATCCTCAAAGAAGATTATCAAATGTTGGTTCTTGCAGCAAAGCTATTGAAGAATTTTTTTGGCAGGTATGTGTTAAAGGAAATAATCTTTAAAATGTTACTGGTATGCAGATATTCTATGAGATTTGTTTATGGTCCATATTCTTTAAGCTGGAGATATGGTTGAAGAGCTGAAATAAATTTGTAGAGCTTCGAGGATATGGGTCTGAATACAAGGCCAGTAAACCTCTTCATGGAAATTAGACAAGGAAGTACCAATGGATAAATTAAGACTTTTACATAAAAATCAATTCTAAATCAAATCTGGTCCACAGCCAAAGAACAATAAAGACCATAAATTCTATATCATTGAAAAAATTATCCTAGAAAATACATAAGTGGATAGAAACAAATGCCAATATACAGTCTAAAGTATCTCCCTTAGAACAAGTAACCGGGAAAAATATAACATCCAGGTAACTCTTGTGATAGTTATTTGCCAAAACTATGTCTATATAATTGAAGGGTTGACTAGCTGCTCTAATAAAAGTACTAGCTAGCTAATACCTTTGAAGGTTTATTCTATGTCAGATACAGAGGTAAGTTCTTACATGGATTAACTATTTTAATCCTCATAACAACCCAAATTTTATAGAAGGGAAGGTAATCTGAGGCTAAGAGACTTTTAAGTAATTTGATCAAATATTTTCTGATAGTAAATTGTTAAGCCAGAATAACCAACTTTATTCAACAGCCCAGGACAGGAATTTTATATATATGGGTTGCATGAATTAGAATACTTGTCTGGATGTGCTAAGAAAGGCCAAAATAAGTAGTTCAGTACTGGATCAATGATGATGCAGACTCACTTTCCATCTTTCTCAGCTTGTGGCATACATCTCATGACCAAAGATGGCTGCTCTAGACCTCATCCATCACATCTATATCCCAGCTATTGGGAGGGAAAGAAGTGAGAGAACAGTTTACTCATTTACAGGCCAGACTGGAAGTTGCCCATTAATTTTGCCCATGTCCTCTGGGCTAGAATGTAAGTCAGATGGCTACACCTAGCTTCAAGAGAGACTGGAAAATTGTCTTTATTCTGTGCAGCCAAAGACTCAGTTGAAATTCCAGGGTTCCATTACTAAAGGAATAAGGGAAGAATATCTATTTGGGGACAACTAGTACTCTTTGTCACAGGGTCATTAGCTACAGACTAATTATAGAGATCACTATCAAAACTTTTGATTTGCTTTAGAAGAGTTTATATTAGGCAATTCTTTTTGTTAGAAATTGAATGGCAGTACCATTTGGTTGGTAGGTATTGAAGTCTGAATCAAAAAATTCTTTCCTCATAAGCATAGGAGAATGTTGATATTTCTAGTATCATGAGGGAAGATGCATCGAAGCTTACTCCAATACTGGTTCATCAATTATAACAAATGTTCCATACGAATGTAAGGTGTTAATAATAGGGGGAAATGTGCATGTATGTATGTGGGTTTGGGGGGGAGGTTATATGGGAATACCCTATGTTTGATGTAAGTTTTCTATGATCTAAAACTTCTCTAAAAATAAAATTTATTATTACAAAAATATCATAAAGTCATTGGAAATTATTGTCTGATCCATCTGGAGATCACAAATACTCACGATGGTACTATCAGTATGTAGATTTTGTTAAGATATCAATATCCTTGGTTTTACATTAAGCTCATGATGCAGCTAAGCCTATGAATAATACTGGTCTACAAAAAGTCAAGGGAAAGTCACTAAAGCTATTAACAGTCACATTTATTTCTAAAGGATTTCAGGTATTTTTAACCCTGTGTCTATGAGCTTGAATTGAAATTCAAAAAAACATTCATGTAGTGGCATGTTGGTACAGGTGTCTTATATTAAATAATTCACAGTATAGTGTGGACTTAGTAAGGGGTCCATGGTTTTTACCTGACAGGCAAAGGGATCTGTGGAACAAAAAAGGTTAAAAACCCCTGGATTAAATGGATTTTAAGAGAAGAAAACTAACGTTGAGTATAGTACTATTCACTAATTAACTTAAAACAGTCACATAAACAGTAACAAAGAATACTTATCATAAATAAATACACGGTGAAAATCAACAAACTGTTTAAAAGATGAAGTTGGACAATGTGTGACAGAAAAATCTGAAGAAGAGGGAAACAGACTTGGCCCAGTGGGTAGGGCGTCCGTCTACCACATCGGAGGTCCGCGGTTCAAACCCCGGGCCTCCTTGACCCGTGTGCAGCTGGCCCATGCGCAGTGCTGATGCGTGCAAGGAGTGTCATGCCACACAGGGGTGTCCCCTACGTAGGGGAGCCCCATGCACAAGGAGTGCACCCCATAAGGAGAGCCGCCCAGTGCAAAAGAATGTGCAGATTGCCTAAGAATGGCACCTCCTACACGGAGAACTGACACAACGAGATGATTCAACAAAAAGAAACACAGATTTCCGTGCCGCTGACAACAACAGAAGCAGACAAAGATGAAAGACACAGCAAATAGACACAGAGAACAGACAACCGGGTTGGGGGATGGGGAGGAGAGAAATAAATAAATAAATCTTTTAAAAAAAAAAGTCTGCAGAAGAGTGACTGATTCCAAAATCTGTAAGGACAGACCATAATAAAAAAATTCCATAAAATCCATTTTCTTTGGAAAGTATATATATATGAAAGAGCTATGGAAGAACACAGAAATTATTGTACATATCATAATATTGCAAGTAACTGCCAAATTTAAAACTAATATTTCCCACATTTTTCTTATTTTAACTGTTAATCTACTTATTTAACAGAAATAAGTCAATTAAAAAGAATTCTATTTTTATATGTCTTCTACCTATATAGAGTTGTGATTTATTTTCATTTTCTTCATTTTCATTTCCCTTTCTTTTCTATTTTCCCTTTCCACATACCTCCCCATGTAAATCCTTTTCATGGAAAGCAGAACTGAAAATATCTATCTCATTTTTATCGGTACTTTATTACTTCCAAATCCCTTTCATATGTATTTTTTCATTTAATCCTCGGAAATAATGAAAATAAATGCAAAGTACACATTTTATTAGAGATCTCCAAAGCTCAATATATGTCTTAATTTTCTCTGGTTTAACTAGTGAAATCCAGGGGTTCTGATTTTCAATCTTTTTAATTGTTGGTCAGAGGTTCTCCTTGTATTCTAGAGTCTCCAAGAAGCACTAAATATGACTCTTGCACCTTTTCAAATAAGTTTTTGAACTCACAAGTACAATTTCAAGGATTAAATGCTTTGAGTTTCTTTGGAGAGCATATACACACAGTAACACTTTTCAACAAATAAAAGTTTATTTTTTTAAAATATTAAAATGTGGGAGACATTTTTATACTGAAACCTAAAGATCAGGAGCCATGTAGATTTTTTTTTTACATATTTAGTCATGGTTTTAGCTTGAATCTTAGATATTTTTGTCTTTGGTTTTATCTGGGCATATCTGGGGATCTCTGCCTGTAGGTTTCAAAATCTTCTTGTGCAAAAGACTCCTTTATTCAAATGAAATCTTCAGAGGAAATGAAAATAAATAAAATTTAATCTAACTGATGATAATCTGGTTGAAATAGGGCAGGGTAGGGGTGGGAGCTTTACAAACTTGCACACCTCTTCCCCTCTGTGGGAGAATGGGACATTTTAAGTACTTCACTTTATCAGTGAAATAGGTTGCCTTATAGCTCAGCCCCGTGACTCAAACATGTGCTTTAGGGTGAGACTTGTAATAAAACAGACTGTAAAAGTGAAACCTTTTCCCTAGATGTCTAAAAGATACTGAAAGCCCAACTCAAAATAATCTGTAAAGTACCTCAAAGAATGCAGTCCGGGAGGTTATGTCATGATGAATATTTTTGGAGCATAGCACTGGCGCCATTGAGGGGCTGAATGAGCGACAGTTACATATCTGGGCCTTCAAAGAAGACAAATCTTTGATGCCTACCAGCTCTAAGTCCTTCCAGTGCCTTCATCTGTTGTAGGAAGAAGTACTACTGCCCTTCCTAACAGTTTCATGGCTTTGGAGACCTTGGCAGTGGACATCAAAGGAAAAAGGGAAAAAGAAGAAACTTGCTGATGTCCCATTGTAGCTGATAGGATGTTTGTTGAGAACATTTGAGACATATTCTAGTAACATCCATATATAGCAGGGGAAGAAGTAGGCAGGGGAGGTGGTTTAAATGCCCTTTTATATGACAGAATCAAGTAATAGTGAGTGTATCAGACAGGGTCCAGCCAAGAAAACAAAATTCACATCGGGTGTTTCAACAGAGAAGATTTAATATAAGGAGTTGGATGCTCTGAGAGCAAAAAAGGCAACACCAGGTGTATTAGTCTGCCAAAGGGGTACTGATGCAAAATACCATAAATTGGTTGGTTTTTATAAAGGGTATTTATTTGGGGTAGGAGCTTACAGATACCAGACCATAAAGCATAAGTTACTTCCCTCACCAAAGTCTATTTGGAGCAAGATGGCTACTGATGTCTGCAAAGGTTCATGCTTCCTGGGTTCATACATTCCTGCAGCTTGCTTTACTCTGGTTTCAAGGTTCCTTTCTTCCTGGGGCTGGCTTCTCTTTCCTCTTCATGCTGACTTCCTAGGACTCCAGTTTAAGTCTTCAGCATCAAACTCCAAAATCAAAACTCTAACATTAAAAGCCCCAAAGGGTAGGGACTCAACCCCCTAATCAAAACTCAGTCATGTCCAGGTACAGATCAGATTATAAACATAATCCAATATTTCTTTTTGGAATTCATCAATTATATCAAACTGCTACACCAGAGTACACCCAGAGCTTATAACTATAGGAAACAAGTGCTGCCTCATGGAAACCAAAGGGAGCAGACAAAGGTTCCCAAACTAGGAGCTTGGTAGTGGGATGGGTCATATGGAACTGGGGCACAGACCTTTGCTTAGAGGGATCCCATATGACTTGTTTTAGAGTGCCAAAAGGAACAGGAACAAATGGTTACCCTGGGGCTGAGGCAATGCTAAGAGAGAGGAGAAAGAAAAATAAGATAATTTCTGCCCTCATCTCCACATCTAAACTCTCCCTAGTGCCCCCTATTGGGAGATTGTAATAGGATATCAGTTGGTGAAAGTGTTCCATGCAGAGGTATATAGAAGGATGGATTTGGGATTGAGACATAACAGATAACTAGAGCAAGCACAGAAAACTGTGTGTGACTATTATTATTGCTCTATATTTTTCCACCAAGGCTGATGTGACACCATAATTGGTGACTTCTCTTTTTTTTTCTTTGATTTATATTGCTCAAAATTTACAGTTGAATGAGCATAAAATAGAGAAATGTCTTATAAAATTACTCTTAGAACAGTTTGATATAAATTATGGTGAAACCATTATTTTGGAAAGATATTTTTCAACACTGGATTTTATATATTTATACAATAATGTAAAATAGCTGCATTTGTCATCTTGAAGATATGTTTGTAGACAATTTTAGACACATTAGAAATTAGTTTAATATTAGAGCCGTAAGTGATAATGCCTGCTCTTAAATTTTCCTTAGTCTAAAATAAAATGTTATCGCCTTCTTTCTAGGTCTTTAAAACTCTTGGGTCTCAATCAGTTGTATTTGTAGGTATTAATACTAATTTAATATTTTTTGCCAAAATGTTGGCCCTACATATCACCACTGTATATCAGTAGGAGGATACTTATATGGGGAATCTACAAATTAGGTACTTTAATTTCAATAACTTCTGGTTGAATTTTATTCCTGCACAATTGGCATTTAAAAATAGATTGATTATGCTTGCTTTAATCCAAAACAAAAGGTACTGGACTCTGAAGTCAGGCTGCCTAGATTTCAATCCCTAGGCTATTGTTAATATCAGTCAGGGTACAGGTTAAGGGAGCAGAGTTACAAAATTCTGGGATCAGAGGTTTATTATCAGGTTAAAACACAATTGTTGGAGAAGCTGGGAGAGGATGGTCTGGAAGGGGAAGTTAGAGGATTAAAGAAGGACTTAGCAACCAGACAATGTGAGAAGCCAAGAGTATCTGGTTGTTAAATTGGAACCATAAAGGGGAACCCATGGAAGGCTCTATGGGAAGTTGTTTCCTCTCTAACTACCATCTCTGTGCATCCACAGTCAAGCATCCAGTAGTGGGTATGGGACCATTAAGGGTTATCAGGATGAGTAGCCTGGAAGAAGAGCAGAGGAAAACAAAGACAAGATGAAAGTCACTTAAGCAATGGCTTCATCTGTCCTTCTCTTCACCTGACTGGAAAGCAACTTTCAGAAAGTAATGTCTGCTGCACTACTTTCAGTTTTCAAATATCATACAAGTTTTCCTTTTGCTCTATAGATAAGGGGACCAGATAGGTAAGGGATTCTGAGAAACAGTTCTTAGTTTAACTAAGATAATGTAATATCTCATTGTATCCTGTCTGTGCAAAAACCTGTACTAAGTGATCTTCTGTAAAATGGGAATAATAACAGGGTGTTTGTGAGGACAAAATGACATAATTCATGAAAAGCTTTAAATGTTGTCTTCAACATGGTGAACACTCAAAAGGTGATTTTTAAATGATACAGTAAATAGATAAACAAAATTATATATTAAACAAAAATGGAAAGTAACGTGATTAACTCTGCTCAAGGTCCATTATTAAAGACAGAATATGTACATTGCTGTGGTGATCATGAGACCATACTTCCTGGATCTTTGACTGTGGGGAGTGTAACTGACAAAGAGCCCAGCTACTTGGTTCTGGAATCCATTATCTCAATTGCACTGAGGTCACAACTTCCTCTGTGCTACTCCCAGCCAATGACTGAGCAAGGCAGGGATACTAAGGCAGGCCTGTTTTGGGGAGACTCCATACCCCTCCAATGGCTAAAGGCTTGAGAACTCCCCAATGGCCATACTGAACTTTACTTAGAATATCAAGATCCATCTAGAAGGCTTCGACACTACTCCCACTCTCCCTTCCTCCATTCCCGCCATCATTCCTTCCTTTCTTCTATCTCTCTCTCTCCTTCATCCAAGTTCAGACTAATATTCCTCCAGCTCTCTCCACATATTTCTTATTGGAAATCCCCTTAGTATATTTCTAGCATATTTAATCCAGTCTTGGTATTTGCTTCTTGGAGGACACTGACTAACCCAATTGTAAAAGTAAAATGTCAATACAAAAGAAAATGAGGTCTATCAACAAAAAGTGAAAAAAAAAAAAAAGAAAATTAATAAAGAGATGATTAATTTAGAAAACCTTACTTCATAATTGATTACACCACCTAGAAAAGCTGCCCTGGCATTGATTCAAGATTTCTTTTCCTACATGGAGTTTTTTTTTCCCTGTATTTTTAAAGAAGTTTTATTTATTTTTTATTTTTTATTTTTATTCATTTTTTAAAAATTATTACATTCAAAAAATATGAAGTCCCATTCAACCCCACCGCCCCCACCCCCCCTCCTCCCACAGCAACACTCTCTCCCATCATCATGACACATCCATTGCATTTGGTAAGTACATCTCTGGGCATCGCTGTACCTCATAGTTAATGGTCCACATCATAGCCCACACTCTCCCATGTTCCATCCAGTGGGCCTTCGGGGGATCTACAATGTCCCGTAATTGTCCGTGAAGCACCACCCAGGACAACTCCAAGTCCCGAAAACGCCTCCACATCTCATCTCTTCCTCCCATTCCCTGCACCCAGCAGCCACCATGACCACCCTTCCCACACCAATGCCACATTTTCTCTGTGGACACTGGATTGGTTGTGTCCATTGCACATCTATGTCAAGAGGGGGCTTAGATTCCACATGGATACTGGATGAAATCCTCCTGCTTTCAGTTGTAGGCACTCTAGGCTCCATGGTGTGGTGGTTGACATTCTTCAACTCCATGTTAACTGAGTGGGGTAAGTCCAATAATCAAAGTGTAGGAGTTGAAGTCTTTTGAGGTTCAGGGCATGGCTATCATATTGTCACTCCAGAGATTCAAATCCCCTAAATATATCTTAAACCCCAACACCAACTACAATTCCAGTAAAGTAGCATGAAAGTCTTGTGAAAAGAGATCCCATCTGAGTCCAGTTCCATCATACAGAAACACCAGCTCCAAAGAAGGGCCAACTGACATGGCAGTGAACCCCATCTGCCATGACCATAGAACCCGTGGGTCTCTTTAGCCCTCAAAAGAACCAATACCTGGGGTTGTATCTACTTTATCTGTCTCTGAGACTCTGCTCAGGTGTGCATAAGGGCAATCCTTCTGACAACCTCCAGACTCTTTTTTAGAGACTCATAGCCATATAAACTCATTTCTCCTTTCCATTTCCCCCTTACATTAGGTCAAACAGCATTTTAAAGTCATGTTATTATATGTAGACAGGGATATTCTGCTGATCCGCATTGAACCTTTAATTCAAGGTCATTTTCTAGTTGCATCTTCAGCTGGTATTTGGTAGTGATCCCTTGGTGCCAGGGAGGCTCATCCCCGGGTGTCATGTCCCACGCTGGGGGGAATGCACTGCATCTACATGCTGAGTTTGGCTTCGAGACTGGCCACATTTGAGTAACATGAAGGCTGTCAGGCACAATGCTGCTCTAGGCCTTGTTCTTATTTCAGGCGTATAGGCTCACAAGCATAGTCATTAGTATCAGGAGCCCACTGTTGGACCCTCATTCCTTCCTGGTTCTTACTGTTGCATCTGGGGGACTGCTGCTGCTCCTCTAGGGACCACGACAGAGCACCCCCAGCCAGGAACCCAGTACCCCCCATTTTAAAGAAGTTTTAGATTACATAGACATTACATCAGAAATATAGGGGATTCTACATACCCCATCCCTCATCCTCTCACATTTTCCTCCATTAATAACATCTTTTCTACATGGAGTTTTAAGTTAAGGGTTTCTTTATAGAGAGTTTACACTCATAGGTCATACAGCCTGCCCTCCCTATAGAAGCCAGGCTGTGACTGGGGAGCTCTATAGAAGGGAACAATCCTGAGATCTTGAAACAACATCCATGAAGACCCATGGAAACAACTCCTATGCCATCTCTCTTCACCTTTTTATGCACTTCCACTAGGTCTTTGTCTGAGGTGAAGGTATGAATGAGAGAATATCCTGGGATGAGTATCTACCTTTCCATGTCCCAGGAAATCCAAGTAAATGAAAGTCCACTTTATGTCCCTGCCTATAATACAATATGGAAATGGACTGACATCTATTCTAACCCAAAGCATAGTTGGTGTAATATTTAAAACAGTCCGCAAGGGATAAATTAATCCCCATATCTTCAATTGCTTGAACATCTATTCTTGTTTTATTGATATTATCAAAACGTGTATATCTAACTTAATACTTTATATTGGTATATATAAAATTCTTTTCAAATATACAATTTAATATTCAAATGCTTTTGCTGGATTTAATATAAGAACCATGTTTCTAAAGAAAATGTGATACTTTTTTCTTTTGGAGGCCTTATTAAATATATTAGCATCCTATACATAAAGATTGAGATGCTGCAATCTTTTAGAAATCAACCCAAGAAGCATGTTATGTCATGAAGACTGATTATACATCCTTTCATCTAAAAAATGGGACAAAAGGACTTAATCCTGATATTGTCTTGGTGGCTATGAAGCTCATTGTTAAGTATAATGCTTAAGAACAATCTGCCTTTTTTTAAGTAATTTTTTTCTCTTCTCCTCTATATGATTTCTGATATTTCTGGTTTTATTTGTAATGATCATATTGTTTATTAGTCTATTTTATGTACCCTTAAATATTTGTTTTTTTGGAGGGGGTATATGCAAGATGTCTCAAATTTTATGTAAACTGTATATATATATATATATATATTTGATATATAATATAAATCCATGTTATACTCTGCTCAAACTATGATTACAAATCACTGATGATGTTTTAGAAAGAAATAATATCTAAAAGATCTGTGAATAATTTAAGGGTTCTATTTTCAAGTGAGTATGTAAAGTTTACATATCTTAATTTTTTTGTTTGACAGAATGAATCATTCCCTATAATTTGGAGCAGGTTACTGAAACTGGAACACAAAACTCATTGACTACAGATTCCACAGCATATAAGGCAGCTAGTTTGTCCTTCGGTATCCTTGTTAATTAAAGGGGTTTAACTAAAAAGACCTAAGAAATTATGTCCAGCTCTATAATACACATATCTTTCAAAACTTCAAAGGAAACTACTTAGCTACGCAATCAGCTGCAACACAAAAGCAACACTGTTCTGAAGACTTACCAAAGACCAAATGCACAAATCTTAAGATTCAGCAGAATGGGGCAGAAAGTAATTATCTAATAATATATACTTCCATTAGGGTTCCAATTTTGCACCCCAGAAGATCATTTGAGAGGCAAAAGCCATTGGTGAATAGCATGGGGTAGTAGAAGGAATCTCAGGATAGCCTATGGTCATTGTGATGGTTAGGCTGTTTTGTGTCAACTTGGACAGGTAATTGTACCCAGTTTTTTGGTCAAGCAAGCACTGGGTTAACTGTAATACAAGGACATTTATGGACTTTAGTCACCATTGACTTTACTGCAGTGATAAATTATAGATAGCTGGTTATAATTACATCAATCAGAGAGATTGCCATCAACATTGAGTGACACTTAACCCAATCATCTGAATCTCTTAAAAGGGGAAGTGATTCCAGCATTGCAAGAGATTTCCCAACTTGTCTTTGGACAGTCAACATCTCCCAGAACTCATCAAGAACCTTCATTGGACTTTCATTCATTGCAGCCCCTGGTTGCAGCCTGCCTGAGGAAGCTGGACTTGTGCATCCCCATGGCTGCCTGAGAGATTCTTATAGAATCACAGCTATTGACAGATATTTCTTGTTGATTCTGTTTCTTTAGAGAACCCTGACTAATACAGACATGTATGCATGAAACTATTTTTTAGCACCTTACATAGTATAAGTCGGGAAAAAAATGCTTAAATTTTCATTCAAACTCACATCCACCAAGTTTACCCTGAGCCAACCAAACTGAATTATAAATACCAATCTGAGAGATTTAGATATTGAGCAGAAGAATGTCACCCTTAATAATAAGTTGGCATATAACTGGGGGACCTCTTTTTTTAAGTTCAAGATTTTGGCTGCTTCACAATTCTCATCCCCACAGAAACAGTATGTGCTTGGTATAATTAGAATCCAAGTGAAACAGCAGACTCACCTTTCTGTAGCTGTATCCCTGGAGATGGTTTCACTGTGAACTTCTGACTTCTACATTCTTGGTTTATCTGTGGTTCCATGGCTCTTTCCACAAGTCAGAAACATTGCAATTATTTTGTAGTTGCATTTGAGACTATACTGAGGTATATTCTCACTTGCCTTCTGTGCTATTTGCCATTTCTTCCCTGTGCTTTCCTTGTCTAAACTATAACTTTCATTCTTAAAACCTTTATTAAAACATGGCTAATTTGTTCTTTTTGAATATAAATTCTGTCTTTCTTTGGTCTTTATCAAATGCAATGTTTGGTCACTCAAGGTAGGTTTTTAATATCCCCAGGGAGAAGAACCATTTAGTTTAGACCACCTAAGGAGTAGGATGATGTTTAGCACACAGAAATCCACCATGTATATTAACTGGTATATTAACTGGTTGATCAAGCTATGTTCTCTGAAATATATAGGTGTACAGGTCAGCTGTCCTAATTTTTAGCCAACAGAACTTTGATGATAAACATCTGCCTTTGCTCCAGTGAGATATTATTGATGGTCTTGTCTTGCTGTAAGTGCTATTCATGGCTCACAGGTGATATGGATTAAACTTGTCCCCAAAAGGTTTGTAATATCTATTAATGGTCCAAATCTTACAGCTAAACTGTAGTTGGATACCATCTTACAGTTGGTAGGACACAGACAATCCAAGATTGTGACTCACAATCACACTAAAATAGTTAACACTGTATGGAAGCTCAAGCTATATCCACAAAGCCACATGGACATCTGTAAACTTTCCCAGTAGTTCATTTGTCTTTTTACATTCTGCTACTTGGTGTATCACACAGAAGGACATTGCTGCAACTGCTGGATCAAGTAATGGCTCACAGTGTCAGTCTTCAAGGTCATGCAAACATACTACTATAGCTCCTTTGGACAAGGATAAGGATTACAATTCCCATAAAAGTTCTAGAACACGACTATTTGCTTATATATCATCCACCTATGGATCACTGCTTCCTCTCAAAAAGTATACTGAAGATACTTTCTTATTTTCTTGTTTTTTTCCCCCATTCCTAGCATGTCTTCTGCTATCTATCCTTGAAGTGTTCTACTTTCTGGACCCTTTTGGATGTAAGATTAAAAATAAAGAAAGAAAGAATGTAAGATTATCTTCTAGGTCTTAAGTTTAGAACTTGTTGCTTTGAAAGCAAGTGAACTGCAATAAAATATTTAAAAGTCTGGAACATAAAAAAAAATCTGTACATTTTTAATGAGACTATTTTGAATATGTTAAACATGCATATTTTGAAATCTCATGGCAGTGCCCACAAGGTAAAATAGGAAAGATGCTTATACTTGCAGTTGTTGAATTTTTTTTTTTTCTTTTTAGGAGGTACCAGGAATGAAACCCAGGGCCTCGTACATGGGAGACTGGCATTCAACCATTGAGCTACACCCACTCCCCAGTTATTGAATTATTAATTGTCAATTCTTTAAAAATTGCTCTTTTTTTAGGAAGCAGATATGACTTAATTGATAAGGCCTCCACCTACCATATGGGAGGACCTGGGTTTGATCCCTGAGGCCTCGTGGTGAAAAAGGAGAAGAGAAAGCATGCCTGTGCAGCAAGCCACTGCCTGCATGGTGAGACAAGTGCCTGTGTGGTGAGCCGAGTGCACATGTGGTGTGCTGAGTGCCTGTGTGGCTAGCCAAGTGCCCATGTGGGTGCCTGTGTGGCAAGCCAAGTGCTCATGTGGTGAGCCAAGTTCCCACACGAGTACCCATGTGGAAAGCCAAGTGCCTACGTGGCAAGCCAGTGCCTGCATGGTGAGCTGAGTGCCCATGCAGCAAGCCAGTGCCTGCATGCATGGTGAGCCAGTGCCTGCACAAGTAAGTCACTCAGCAAGATAATGACGCAACAAAAGAGAGACGAAGAGGAGAGTCAAGGTAAAGCACAGCAGAAACCAGGAACTGAGGTGGCGCAATTGACAGGAAAATTCTCTCCACATCAGAGGTCCCCAGGATCAAATCCTCATGAATCCTAGAGGAGAAAGATGAGAAGACAAAAAAAGAGAAATAGATACAGAAGGTCACCCAGCAAATGGACACAGATGGCAAAAAAAACCAGCCGGGAGGAGGAGCGGGCAGGGAGAGGAAGAAAAAAATTGCTCTTTTTTTCCTTTTCTTTGTTATCATCAAAATTCTAATGGTTTAATGAATAAAATAGTGGACTTTACAAGTATTCAAAGAGAGGAATCAGTTCTTCCCATGGGTGAATACATTATCATTATTCTTATTGTTACATTTGAAGTAAGAAAACTCTTCTACTATTGAACATTCAGGCATATAGTTCCTTGTACCATCAGTCCCTCTTAGGGCATACATGAGGCACTGAAGGATTAACTCCTTCACACAAAGAAGGGAGCAGAAGTGGTTCCAGTGGTTGAGAGCCTACTTCCCAAAGGGGAGGACCTGGGCTTTGTCCCCAGTGCCTCCTAAAAGCAAAATCAAACAAATGGAAAACCCAACTCAGGGAAGCCTAAGTGGCTCAGTGATTAAATACCGGCTTCCTCAGTGATTAAGTATCGGCTTTTGCATATAGATCCCAGGTTCAATTCCTGCCCCAGTACTCAAAAAAAAAAAAAAAAAAAAAAAAGACACAAAAGAAGCTATTTCCTAAACAGAAGTCTTGGCTTCGTGTACTGTGCTTTGTAATCAAATCAATTCCTATAGCATTATTACAAAGATGAAATTAAATTAGTCCCTAAGCATGTTATTTATTTTCCAGGAGTGAGCTTAGATTTTAGGAGAATACAGACCAATTTAAAGTTAGGAAGGGACTACAACCATTTATTTGCAACGAAAGAGGGTGTATTGGTAGGCCAAAAGGGGAGCTGATACAAAGTACCAGAAGTCTGTTGGCTTTTATAAAGGGCATTTATTTGAGGTAAAAGCTTACAGTTACAAGGCCCTAAAGAATTCAACTCAAGGTTAGTTCCTCATCAACATTTGCTGCCACGTGTTGAAGCAAGATGGTGGGCAACAACTGTGAGGGTTCAGCCTTCCTCTTTCCTTTTAAGGTGGGCCCTGCTTCTTCTGATCTCTACTGTAGGCTGGAGAGCTCATTTCTTTCCAGGACTGCTCAGCTGCTCTGGGCTCTTGCCTCTTCAGCTGCAAACTATCAGGTAAATGGCTCATCTCTCCCTGGGACACAGGATCAAAGTCCTCTTCTGTGTCTATGGAGCTCTCTCTCTTTTCTTAGGTATCTGCTTCTGTGTGTCTCCTTGACTGAGTGTCCATTTATAAAAACCATAAATGGGGCTGGTACTCAAATGGAGTCACCCTAATGATGTGGTGGGATCAAAGTCATAATCTTAACATAATTAAATTAAAGACTTCTCAGCTGATCTAATACAATCAAAGGGTATCATGCCCAGAGGAACAGACCATTTTATAAACATAACTTATATCTCATTTTGGAATTCATAAATAATATCAAACTGCCACAGAGAGTATGAGAGGTTAGGTAGGGAAGACAAACTGGACTCTTAGTGAAACTAGAATTTCCTTATTTCTCCCTCCATCTGGATAAATGGTTCTTATAGAAATTCACCATATATTACTGTTTTTGCTTTTTTTTTATTATTAAAGTTAATAGATCACAAGGAATGCTTTTGCTTTTAAAACAAAATTAATATACTTAATAACCACATAAAAATTGAAGAAAAGTTTTTAAATATAAAGTATATACTTGATTTGAGACCTAAGTTTCAAATGGCTGTCTTTGTTTCTATGTTGGTGGCAGTCAAGAGTTAAAAATGACTTTCATCATGTGTCTTTAGATAATAGAACAGAGAATATTTCTTACCTTAGCTTTAGCTTCTGTCTACTTGTTAGATCTATTTAAATTGCCTAACCTGTTTAATGAGCTCCAAAAATAAATGTATATTATAGAGAAAACTAAAGCACACCCACTATTTACAGAGAAACGGCACAGAGATGGTATTTCTGAAGTATTTGACCTAAAAAAAACAAATCAAACTTAATTCAATATGGGAACCTGGGATTACATTGGAGCTGTCACCTTGGTGTACAGGAGCTGGAATGGCATCTTTAAAAGGAGTCACAATCGTGGATTGTCTGTGTCCTACAAAGACTGAGTCCTCGTGAATACAGAAATTAACTCATTCTTGGTCTCATTTTTATCACAAGGAGTTAAAAAGGATTTTTATGCAAATGCAGGGCCTTTGGTTATTTTATACTTAATTCTGAAATAAGTAATGAGCCAATAAATTGCATGGATTTCTGACAGTGATCAAAATAACAACTACAACAACAAAAAGTATTGCTGATGATATCACTTCATTGTGCAGACCCAGCACATAGGCTTAGAAGTATCTGAAAGACTTCCATAGAAGCTTCAGACTTTACCATTACAAATTCATCCTTAAAAAATTCAAATCATGATGATGAGGAAACTCACAGACCTGCCAAAAAACTCTAGTGCAAATTGGTGTGTCCAAATGATTTTTGGCAGATGATTAAAGGCAGCAAGAGGGAAAGAATGGCATGGAAGATAGGCTGAAAGGGTGAGGTGGGAGGGAAAAAGGCCAAAAAGGCAGTGCCAGTGATAATTTCATAATTAAAATGCTTGCCTAGGGCCATGATCGTTCCTCCCAAACCCATTACTTAGAAAATGGCCCTGAATCTGGTGATGAGAGAAATAAAAAGAGATAGTGACAGTCTTTTTTTCTCTGATATTGGATATGGTTAATAACTGTAGTGGATATAATTTAACACAGTGATTGGTATTATAAGATTGATTCAAGATAACAAGGTTCTAAAAGGGTGGAAGTTGTTGTTCTAAGGTATTTAATCTTTTCCAGAAATAGTTAAAGAAATAGTTTACATGGTGTTGACAGTGTAGTTCATGTTGGAAAATTTGCTTGTTGCAGCATGAGCAATAATGTTTCTGAACATAAGAGTCCTTATATGATACGTCTAAGAATATGGTCTCTAAAGAGACATCATAGAGAATAGGTAGAAGGGAGATTTTATGGAGGTGAAAGATAGAATATTACAAATACTATAGGTAGATTTCTTCATGAGTGTCCAGAGGTAAAGAAGGAGACCTTACAGGTGAATTTGGAAAAATATTATATTGGGCCCTTTTTTCTTTTCTCTTTAAAAAAATCTCTTTATGAAGTCCATAGAGTAAATGTTAGCTGTTCTGATGTAATCCCCTTGATATGATATATTTTTTCAATTTAATATTATCACCAAAGAACCTGTCATGAATGTTGCCTTTAGCTTTAGTTCTTTTATAATATGCGAGTTTATAGTTTAAACGAATTTAGATAGTATGACAAAAACCTTGAAAAAAGTCACTAATCCTCTTCATCTTCCCACCCAAGCACCTATCAATGCCCTCCAGTTAAAGACCACCAGGAATACAAGTATAGTTGAACAAGTAAGACCTATTACTTGTTGAAGTCAGGGAGAACTCACATCATGGGGAACCTCAATAAAAGGTTATAAAGGGGACTTATAGGAGTTGACTTTGGTGGGGATTTTGAGGTAGTCCTTGCTCTGGATTGAGATGCTGTACAAAAGTGGGGACTGTTTTATGACAGAATATTGTTTTAGTTTGCTAAATGCTGCCAATACAATATACCAGAAATGGGTTGGCTTTTATAATAGGTATCTATTAGAGTAAAAGCTCACAGTTGTAAGGCTGTGAAAATGTCCAAAGTAAGGCATCGTCAGAGATGCTGTCACACCAAATTGCAGCTGAGGGTGATCAGGTCTTCCTTTTGGGCTTCCTTCTTCAACTCTGGGCTGCTCTGCTGACTCCAGCCTCTGGCCTCTCTCTCAGCCCCTTGGGGTTTCTTTGTCTTTCTGTAGCTATAGGCAATCCTGGAGTCCTCTCTCACATGGCAGGATAAAATGGCAGCTCTCTTTCTCTGTAAAAGGATTAGAACCCTCCCTGGACCCTGCAATCTAATCAAAGGCCCTTAACTGAAGCAATCTAATCAAAAGTGATCTAATCTGAAGGCTACATATATAATAGGTTTACATGCATAGGAATGGCTTAGCTTAAAAATGGGATTTTTCTGGGAGCTACAAAAGGCAAACCAGGACAGATATCTAATAAACATTATCTACAGAGAGGGCAGCCAGAACTGTGCTAAAGATGTAATTGGTAAGCTCATATTAACTGGGAAAGGGGGATGTTTTGAAATGTGGCTTTGACAAAGTTCATGCTTTTTTGTGTGTATTTGTAGACATGATTATGGAGTAGTCTTTGTTTTGCCTTGATCCATCATTGTCACAGAGTGGCCTTGTCTGAGTTTCATAGTCTGTGAAATTGTTTATATTTACAGGAGAATGCCACAGATCTCCTGCCTTTCTTCATAGCGAAAATCTCTAGTTTCTTCTGGAATGAGAGATGGACAGTTAGTTGCCTAATTATATGGAACAGAGAGGAATCTAGAAATCTATGTTTGTTTAAAACAGACATTCAATAAAAACTTCTGTTTACCGCCCCAAAATTCACACCCACTATCAGAGGTACTAACTAGATATGTCAAATTCCTGGGACTGTCTGAAATTCTATTGTAAGAACTGGCCTATTGTCAACCATAAAGGTTATTAGGTTTCAACCCTTTTTGCTTGGTTAACTCATTTACTACTGTTCATTGACTTTTGATCTTCCCAAAGTTTTTTTGACATCTTTTGTCTGTCATCTTATCACCCGTTTTCTTTGTCCTTTGGAGTTTATATATTGTTTTATCCTTTTCCTGGGCTTTCAGTAGGATGCAAGTAAATGTATATTTAATCTATCTTGTGTAACCTTAAGTCTTGGTTTTAAAACAAAAATATTTTAAATTGAACAAAAACATCATTTTTGTTGAACCAAAAACATTTTTAAACTGACAAGCACATTGACAATTCTGATAGGTAGTTTGTATTCTTCCAGTTCTATAAGGTTATTGGAGGTAGAGAACAAAATAAAACAACTATTTTTCCTTCTCCTTTCACCAATATCCAGTTGTAATAGGTGTATTAAATAGAGGATGAACATACATTTAATAAGAGTTTATAATTGGGGAAAAATTATTCTGGGCTGCTTACACCAAAATCTCTGATGTAGGCAACCCTAGGAACTCAAATAAAGTAACATATTCAGATAAAAGAACTAATAACAGTGACCCACCTTGCCTGAAGCATACGTAACTCTTTTGTTTACATCTGGCTTGTCCACACTACCCATAATAAATTCCATGGAAAATAGAAGACTTAATTATACTTCAAAAATTTATTTTCCTAACCTCTTCTCTAGAATCAGCAAGTTATTCAGTCTGTTGGAAAGTTTTATTTCTTCAGGCAGTAAACAAGTGAGAATCCTATTTACTTGAATCTTACCTCTATCCACTTTGATACTTTCAGTGTTAAGAACTGTTGTTTTTTCGACCACGTAATGTTTGGTGTGAATTCAAGAATGCATACTAATTCCTTTAATGTCAGTGAAAGCACAGAATTCTCAGGAAGAAAGTAAAAGGTGTTCTAATTACCCTTAGCAACAATGGAAATGCTAATCAAATGTTAAAACTATCAAGATGAATTTTTGCAGTTAACTCCTGTGGGTGTCACAAATCTTGACTGTAAATGTCAGTTCTTTCCATGGTTGGTGTTGACATCAATTAATTGAAAACAAGATGCAGGAACATGCAGATGCTTGTTTGAACAAGTAAATACAGCTTGGCCTGTGGTAGGTCTCACTTTGCAAATATTGCATGTTCTTAAGAAGCTAGACAGGGCAAGTTTAGACTTAAGAATAGCAAATGTTCATAAGGGCAAGCTTTTTCTTTTCTTTCTCAGAAAGGATTTTCCCACATATTGAGTTGGAAATAAATATAGATTGATTCAGCATTCCATTATAAGTTTTATCAATATTGTAAATGTGTAGGGTGTAAATTTTCCTTTGATCTCTTCTACTTCCTGGGATTCATTCATCATATATTTACTGATGACATTGAATATCCTGATATTTTTCTGACTTTTCTTAACTTCTGGTAAATTTCAAAGAATTGTCTTCAGGAATTTCAAACTCAGTCCAAAATCAACCAAATTATCTACCCATCAAGCCTAATGATTTTTCTGAATTCCTTAACTGAATTAATGGTTTTACCATTTATTCAATAATCTAACCTGAAAATTTTAGATATTTTCAGGAATAGATTTCGCACCAGTGGCCAACAAATATTTCTAAAATGTATGAAGGAAGGGATTTTCAATGCTTTCTATTCCTCTAGACCTACGTCTGATGATAATTTCTATCCACCCTACTTCAAAACCTCTCTCAAGGAACCTGCTTCTCTCTACATTGTTGCTTCTCTAATATATACCCTCAAATTTCCTAACTATTCTATATTTACCATCTAAGCTTTCTGTATCCCTGCAGCACAGAATTGGGCATATTTTTACTTGGTTCAAAAATATTTGGGAAATTTCTCCCTATTTTTGCAAAGTAAAATCCCACTTCTCTTCCTGACTGTTAACAATTACCAAACTTGTCTCCTGCCTCTTTCCTTGAATCATTAAGTGAACCCTACTCTAAAGCCATGCTTTCAAGTTTTTTACCATGCTGTGTAATTTTATGTTTCCATGCCTTGGGGTGAATTATTTCCTATGATGTAGTATTCCTTCTCTTTTGACCTTGACCGAATTCTGCTCATCCTTCATCTTTTTTTTTAAAGATTTATTTTTTATTTATTTCTCTCCCCTCATCACCCCTCAGTTGTCTGCTGTGTCCATTTGCTGTGTGTTCTTCTGTGTCCACTTGCATTCTTGTCAGCAGCACTGGGAGTCTGTGTCTCTTTTCGTTGTATCATCTTGCCGCGTCATCTCTCTGTGTGTGCGGTGTCATTCCTGGGCAGGCTGTGCTTTTTTTTTTTTTGTGCGGGGCAGCTCTCCTTGCAGGGTGCACTCCTTGTGCATGGGGCTCCCCTATGTGGAAGTCACGCCTGAATGGCATGGCACTCCTTGCACACATCAGCACTGCGTGTGGGCTAGCTGGCTCACCACACAGGCCAGGAGGCTCTATGTTTGAACCTTGGACCTCTCATATGGTAGGCAGATGCTCTAAAAATTGAGCCAAATCAACTTCCCATCAATATCTCCCAGACTTCTAATCAGAAATAATTTTTTATTCCTTAAACATATCATGATACTTTTTGTTCATACCTCTGCTATCACCCTCAACACACTCTAAACTGCATGTAAACAATCTGTTTATGTGTCTGTCTCTCCCTCTTATGTCCTAAAGGGCACTAATCGCAGCATTTAGACACTGCCTGGCCCATGGTAAAGGTTGTGGAAAGTTTTCAGAATTGACAAGGAACTAAAGCCACATGTACATTTTTCATTAAAATTATTGAGAAGTACACATATGTTTCAGGAGTTAAAAAAAAATTTTAAAGTAGCTTAAATCAGAAAATCTTTAGTATTGAGAATAGGATACAAAATATTGAAACAATGCGATTCATGATGTGATACGGACTCATATTTCAAAAAACCTACCCTATCCCTCTGCAGACTTAATAAGATTGCTAATAGAGAAGGAAGTCCCTCTCTCCCCCATATTGCTCCTTTCTTTTTCCTTCAGAGTCTTTGAAACAGAAGCAGCTTGAGCAGTATTCACGCCTGTGGCATTCATTTTAATTTTGCCTCATCTCTCCAGGTTTCAAGAGCCCCAGTGCTTAAGATGAGATAATGTGGTGCCTGTGGGAGGGAGCATTCTGGCTCCTGTTGGAAGCTTTCATTTCATTCCAGTAGCTCAGAGAGAATATGAGCCTGTCTGGAATGCCCTTTCTCTCTGGTATTTGTTGTTGCTTATTAGAGGAGGGAAATGGAGAGGAAGGAGCAGGCTATTCTGGTTTCCTCTCCACGCCCACAGGGCCCCAGTATCAAGTCCTGTATCGCAATGACTCCATATATAATGTGTTGACCAAGAGGGAAGCAGTGGTGAGAATTTACTGTATCTAAATTTTAATTATAAGTGGTAAGGACTCATAGCTTTGTTCAGAGAAAGCCACACTTCAGGTTTGTTTTCTTTTAGTGAAGGGGTATTTTATTCAATTAGAGGGAAATTATCAGAGTACAGAGGCCAAGTACTTATCTCAATTTCACTACAGACTTGCCACATCAGAAGGTGCTAATTATACTCAGCTAACCAATGGTTATGGGATCTGCTCCAGTTGAAGAATCTTTATTACGAGAAATATATAAATATATACCATAGTAAAGAGAATCATAAAGATCCTAGCTTCAAAAATTATTCATTTATAGCCAGTCGTGGTTTATCTATACCCCCTCTTCTCCCACTCCCAAATTATCACGAAGCAAGTCCCAGACAGTCCATCATTTCATTGAAGAGTATTTTTAAGTATTACATACTTATCCTATTAGAATCATATTAGAAATCTTGTTAAAAGAGTTTAACTTTGATCTATAAACTTCATCTTACCTTAAAATTCAGATTTTGTTCCCTCAAAAGTTGAAAAATATATGGGACTTCCACAGTATATTGAATTGGTGAAACCTACAAGGAGAATTGGATTGTGTAAACTAGCTCTAGTCCAGTGATTAATCTATCCTGTATACAATGGCACTTGGTGCAGGAACGCCCCTCCTTTGGTCACTTAGTAACTTTCCACTAGTCAACAACAAGCTGAATAACCTATTATGTTGTGGGAAAGTGCTTGGCTAGCAGTCTTGGAACGTCTCCTATATTTTAGGAGAAATAACAATTGCCAAGTTTGGTAAACCTTTAAGTTTTGCAGGCAAGAAAGAAGCATATCACTTTTAAAGCGTAACATGGATACAGAAGACTTGGGCTCAGGTAAGCTAGGCCAAATACTGAAGCACGTTTGGAGACAGAACCTGATGCTAAAACAAATGCTCCTAGGTGAAGCCCTTTGTGAGGAGGCTGGAGGGGCCAGTTGGATAGCTACAGTGGTCTTTCTGGGTCAAGAGCTCAGTGGGGCCCTTCAGCAACTGCTGGAGCACACTGCAGGGACCCTGCGTTCCACATGCCAGCAGCTGCAGGTACTGCTTGACAAGGAGAATCAGTGCACATGGAAGCAAGGTATGCAGTTCTTTTATTTATTATTTCTCTAAGAAAAAGTTTCTGAGTAGCTACTCTGAAAGGAGCTAAGGAGCATACAAACAAGGCTAAGTTAGAGTCTCTATCCACAAGAGGCTTATGATCTAGTAGGAGAGATAGGACAAAGGCACAATAATGGAAAGGGCTATGAGGCCAGTATCCTTAAAGCCATACAGTGGAGCTCGAGGGTCTCAGAAGCAGGCAAAATCACATTTTTAGACTGGAAGATGGAAAATTCTGCTAGCATAAATTTGGTATTTAAACTGAAGCTTAAAAAATGAATTATATCTATGGAGCTGGAAGTTAGGTGTCCTGAAAGAAAATTCCAGGCAAAGGTATTATTAGCAGGTTCCCATACTTAGAGGTAGGGAAACACAGAGCCTATTTAAGGCAGAGCAAGCACTTTTTCTAGAATGGATTTTAATAGTCTATCTCTAGACTTATCTAAGTATGGACCCACTAATTGCAAAAAAATCCTGGGAAAAAATACAACTAATGTAATTTATAGACCATAGCTAATAGTACTATTGTAATATATTTGTAGTGAACGCAAAAGAAGACACTATATCAATGTTTAAAGTAAAAAAAAAAAAAAAGAATATGGGATTTAGTTTTATGAGATGTGAATATGATCAAGCATTTTTTTCATTTTCTTCACTAGCAAGGAGACTTGGTCATGTCATTTAACCAATCTGTGCTCATTTAATCATCTTCTGGAATACTGGAAAAACAACTAAGTTTGTTTTTAGGATTAAATAAAATAGATGTGCCTAGACAGAATTTTTTAAAGTAATGCTTCCAAACCTTGTTAAGCTGCCTTTTGTTTGTTATTTTATTTTTTGAAGTTGAAATAAAGTTAAAAAATAAATCAGGAAGACTAGGGTGGACTCAGACTTGAAATTCAAACTTCCACACAGACTAAGTTGGAGTAAAATTCTTAGGAATGGGCCTCTTATGAACTCTGAGAGGAAGTACAGTAGTCAGAAAGAACAGGTTATCGGATGAATATGATCTCAGACAACAACAGTTACTCCAGATAAGAAAATGAGTAAAAAAAAAAAAGGAAAATGAGTGACATCATGAAATCCAATCCTGCGTAACATAGTGTCAAGGTCTGTGTACAAATCCCACCAGTCAGTATCCAATGTGGATATTGTTAAGAAATTCAGTCTCCAAGGCAGATAGTAGGCATCAGGGAAATCTGTCCAAAGGTAGTATGTCTCAGAGTCCATCAGCTGGAGCTCTGAACCAGGCTTCAGTGTTTGGAGAGAATTGGAAGTGGTCCTAGGCAATGTAACAAGAATTTAGCAGGCAAAACAGTAAAGATTCAGTTATCAGAACTGGAGTTCAAAATATAGGACAAACAAGCAAGTTGTCAGAACTGGAGGCTAAAGACAAGAAAAGACTAGTGAAGGGATGAGTTGAAAAACACTGAGCTATGTGACCTTAAATCATATATTCCTTAGTTTAGGATGGAATTTTAAAGATTGGAGAGGTGCTAAGCCTTGGAGAAGTTAGCTTCTTAGGTCTCCCAGCTGTGGGGAGAGGTGGAGAATGGTAAGAAATGGGGAGGAAGTGAGAGGTTATATCATATTGTGGTGAGGGTTTCCACTAGAGTGAGGAAGCTTGAACTGATTTTAGTAATCCTTGAGGAGTCACTATAGTTACCAATGAGAGAATTGGCATGATCAGAGATATTCTTTGGGATACTAATTTGAAAACTCAATGATCAAAAGCTCAGCAGAAAGCACAGAATCCAATTCTCATAGCAGCAAACTACCCAATAAAAATAGATCAGTGAAAATATTGTAACTATCATATTCCTGCTGGTCTGGCCTCATTAGGAGTGTTCAACTAAGTTTTAGGCCCAATTTTTAAGTGGATCATTGATAAAACTATAGGTTATCCAGAGGAGAAGGAAAGTTATCAAAATCATACCAAATGAGGGAGATGTAGACGTCAGTTGTAAGGAATCCTATGGAGTACTCAATATTTGTCTTCAAATATGCAAAGCACTTTCATGAGCAAGAGGGATTATATTTACTCTATGCTATTACTTTGAAAAGTAGTTTGTCCCCAATACCTAAAAGTGTTAAAAGAGTAGCAGTTGCACAAATGACTTTCTCCACCAGGAAGGAAGTTGGCCTAGATGCCCAGAAAGGATCGTTTTAAGTTTATCTTTACCTAACTCATTACAGGCCGGTGCAGAAACACAATTTGCTTTTCGGTTTATTTTTGTGTGTGTGTATATGTGTGTGTGTAGAAATCACTACTTTCATAGACTGCATCATGAAAATAAATGAATATTTGGGGAGCACAGCTACACTTCTAAAGAAAAAAGCAAAGGAGATGTGTAATTTATGCTGCAAGCAGGATGAATGTACTCCACAGCAGACAATGTCCACCATTCAAGATATCAAAGCAACAGACATTGCTGCAAGAGGGGAATTAGATGTCATAGAAACAGCTACTGTTTCCCCGACAAATGGAGAGGACAGCCATAACAAAAAGCAGGTCCAGTTAAAGAAAAATAAAACCCATATGAGTTCAGAATTAATGGAAAAAGAAAAAAACACACCACTGAATGGAAATGTAATAAGGCAAGAGGAGTCACAGAACAAAATGTTCCCAGATAATGCAGAAAATGAAGATGATAAACAAATAGAACACATGACTGTTGAGGACATAGATGACTATAGGGAACAGATTCATGACACAATCCAGACAACAGAAAGAGAAATTCATGAGATACTGGAAAGCCAAAGAGAAATTACCACATCCTCAGTACCACCTGGAACCTTCAATAAATATGTGGATATTCTTCCTCCTCATAATTCAGAGAGTCAAAACCAAAACAACAACATAATGGAAAAGGAGTAAGTAAATGGAATGTGAGAAATGGTTATGCATTCCTGCTTTCATGTGTGTTTTTGTATTTAGAATGCACAGTATTTGCACATGAATAAAATTATACATTTCCTTTTTTCTAACTCCAAAAGTTATTGTGAATAACTAGTTAGTATATCAATAATCAGTTTTAACTATCCTTGTAAAAATTTGTGTGACTGCTATTACTAATATTGTTTGTTGTATAGTTTTAGGAAACAAGCATATTAAATGTTTCTCTAACAGGGAAGAAATTCAGTAGTAAGAAAATGATTAAATACACAATTGTCCAGAACAAGTTCACTTTTCTATTATATTTAAAACACAAGCAAACAAACCAACAAAAAAAAATCCTAGGAGTCTGCAGAGCGTTCAGAAATTGAGAGAATTTTCTTGCTTCAGATTTATTTTATTTATATTCTCAAGCAAATAATCATGAGTTCTTCACCTGCGTCATAGAATTCTAGGGTCCTCATGGATAAGCTTTGGAAGGTCCTTAAAATTCAATGTATATGTTCATACCCCTTTTATAACCCTTGGAGATTGTTCAGAACTTTCATTTATTCTCAAACAGCACATGACTTCAAAAAGACTGATCTCTTATGCATTATCACCTCTCTAAAAGTTCCTAATTATTCTTTATTTATCCAGACAAAATAAAATATTCACAGACCACATTTTCCCAGGAAAATATAATACCCTTAGAAGGCAACAAGGAATAGTGAGGGTGGAAAATCATTGGCTTGGCTTTGAAGTTAGACATATTTAAGTTTGCTATCTTGTTTTATTACATACTAGTTCTGTAATCCTGGGAAACTTACTTTATTTCTCAGACTACTTTTCTTGATTGTGTAAATAAGGCCAAATTAGAAAATTATTAAAGAATCTACCACTCCACCACTTTGCAGATGCTCAGCTAAATGTTAGTGTGTTATTTCACCCCAACAACCTTCAATCTCCCCACTTCCTACTCACTACCATCCTTCACTTACTCCCTTTTCTGCTTCGGTGTTCTTTCGATTGTACAATTCCATTTCCGGGACAACATCACTGAATCTATGATCTCAGGAAAGTCATTTTACCCACCTTCACCTTCACTATTCCATCTATAAATTGAAGGGGTTGGACTACTTTAGAGCAATGTCCCTAAAGTTCTGAGACTCAAGTGAATTCTATGAATGTTATAAAAATATTTTCAATGCATGAAAGACATCCATGGTTTGAGAGAATTATAGGTCCTGCAAAACAGCCACTAGAGTCGTCAATATGTGGTTGCCCATTTCACTTGAGAAAAACAATAACACTTCATATCCTCGCATTCAGAAATGACTCAAAGCATCAGCTAATGAGTCATTGCCTGAACCACTCCCTCTAACACCTCCTTTAGGTTAGGTGTTCCCTGGTTAGTGATTTCCTCTTTGTGGCATCCAATCAATTGTGCTTGGCTAGCATATTTAAGAAGATGACTACTCATTGCAGTCCCTCAGGCTAGGAAGCCATCATGCCACATGAAAAATGCTCATCATAAACAATACCTTGTTAAGAATCTGTTGTGATTCCTTCCTGGATAGCTTTCTGAAAAAAGCCAATTGCTCCAAGGGTAGCTGTCTTGGTGAATACAGATTCAAGGGGAAAATAAAACTAGAATAGACCAATGGTTTATTTTAGGCATTTGGAATAGATCTATTTGATTAGGGCCAGGAGGGATGGAACTATGTATAGGTCCCCTCACTTTATTTGTTCTGTCAATGGGGAAGCATGCCTTCTGGAAGAAGGTTGAGATTGTTTCCAAGGTACAGGTCTTTTGTAACCACAAAGAGTCATTCATGGAGATATACAAGGCTGGGTCACTGTATACTTTCTACTTAAGCAATGTTTCTCATTTTTGAATTGCCATTATCACCATCATCAGAGAATACTCTAGCAGAGTGATGTGCTAGGTAATTTTCTATTCCTTCTACCTTTACAAGTGCAGAATTATAAATATAGATAAATGATACTCTGCATTTGCAACACAGTTTTTTAGATTTTTATGTATAAGTGCCCTATAAAATTCAATTTGCTAATGATTGAAAAACAGGTATACCTGATTATTCTAGAACTTTTTACAAATGCTGAGTTTTATATAAATTATCTTATTTCTCTTTGACATTGTCTATATTTCAGTCATTTCACTGATGTTAAATGAGAAGTAGCAAGAAAAAGAGAAACTAAATTTGGTAATTTTAATGTAGAGACCTAACATCTATTGAGCACCCATTTCTGTGAAAGTCCATTAATATAAGAGTTTGAAATGTTTTATATCATACAATCTTTGTGCTATTATGAATTGGGTATTAGTTTTAATTTGTAAGGGATAACGAAGCTAGTGCTCTGAAATGATGAGGAAGTATGGTATTATATTTGAGAATTTGGGCTTTGGCGTTAAAGATAGATGGATTCTATGATAGGTTCTATCACTTACCATTGATGTGATCTTTAAACTTTCTAAGCCTCAGTTTCCCTATCTGTAAAATGGTGATGATAGTAGTACCTGCCTGACACCCCAGTTTTGTAGATTAAATGAAATAATGTATAACTTAAAACCTGGTCAATAGAAAGCACTAAAATATTATTTATCTTAATAGTAATCATTAATGTCTAAATTTCAACAAATAGTAAGTGATTGATCGCAAATTGATTTCAAATCTATAAGACTCTAAAATTTATGATAAAGTAATGGTGTAAGAAAGAAATCTTCTGGAAGAAAATAATTGTGTGGAAGAATTTATTCTTAATCTTGCAAGAAGGGGTGCACAACCAGGAAATGTGGCTGACACCCCAAACAAAGGAAAATGCCACAATTTATACCACTAAGCCTAGAATGCAAGCCCTTCCTCTGTTTCTCCATAGATTGGATACTTCAGAGGTTACAGCCTATCCAAGAGGTCTAACTTTCTCATGTAAGTCCCCCAGTTTTTGATTAACAGCTTCCCCCATCACATTCCAATCATTATGGCTTTTACTTGCTCCTTTTGCCAAATGGAATTTAGTGCGGGATTGGTATTGACTTAGCTCTTTCTTGTGCATCCTTTTACCAGCTGTAAGATTGGCTTAAACTGGTTTCCTTTGTTCTTGCTTAACCGTGAAATGGGAGACTAAGGCAGTAAACTGCCAGGTTACATTAATTAATATTTTCTTCCTCCTTGCTTTATTTTACCTTTATGTGACAACTAAACTGATCCCTGTCTCTTACAATGGTAAACGATAAGAATAAAATGAATGGCCAAAATAAAGTTTATGGATTGATTCTTTGAAGATTGTATATATTCTTTTTATAATTACTATGGTTGATTCTATGTTGATAATGCTCCTGTACATTTCCAAAGATTTTTTTTAAAACATAATAAATGTCATCATTTAATATACTGCCACATATAGATTACTGCAACCACCCCTACCCTAATTTAAGAAACTATTCAGGTATTATCACTTGGTTTATCAAGAAGCTTCAACAATCTTAAGATTCATACTGTGGAATGATTAAAACCAAAGAATGAATCAATCACTTAAGTAATAATAGTAACAAAGTAACAACATTAATAATAGATAATGTGTATAACACCTACTATGTGCCAGCACTGCTTTTTAAATACATAACATAATAGTTAATTTAATTCACACAGCAATCCTATGAGATAGGGATTGTTCTATCACCAATTTATAGTTGTGGGAACTGAGGCACTGGGAAATTAAATATCTCACCCAAATCAAAGAGTCAGGACATGGGAGAACTGGAATTCACACCATGGAAATGGCTCTAGATGTGTGCTCTTACACATTTAATTGTACAATATATAAACCAAATAATTGGAAAAGTGATATCCTTTTTTTTTCTGCAGGTATTTTGATGTGCTAAGTGACGATACGAATCCCCACCTGTCTTGTTATATTACAGCACCATCATATGTTCTTCAACACTTAGAATGCCGGATAATTAATAACATGAGTTCTTTAATAGTGAGTGATAATGAAGAGTTGGTCAGCAATGTCATTACTATCGAGTTCTCAGATCAGGAAAAGAGAATCTCATTTCCAATATGCATCGCAATTCCATTTACTGCACATTACAAGGGAAATTATAGAGACATCATGGTGAAACTATATGATGTAAACCTTCAGCCAAGTTACCTAACTCCAAATTCACTGGAAGGAATAAAAGGAAATTATAAGGTTGGTTGGCTTCATCTACTTTTGCTGTTTAGCTCCTCATTTAAATATTACTCAGACAACCAGATTTTAGTGTAGATATAATCGCTCTATTGTTAATAAATGGAAGAGTCGATAGCTTTGTGGTAATGAATTTTTGCTTTTTTTTTTGCCATCCATAAAAATCAAAGGGCAGGAATTATTGGCCAAACTTAGGAAAGCAAAATCGGGTCAAGGACCTAGTAAATATTAGTTTTTTCATCTGGGAAGCAAAACCTTCATCATGGCCCAGTTAACTCCATGGTTTAGGCTAGCTTTAGACTAGCATTTCAAATGAAATGGCCCCTGCCTAAATTTAAGAAGAGCGAAAACTTTAGTTTTTATTATTAATTTTCATTATTAGAGAAGTTGTTGGTTTATAGAATTATCATGCAGAAAACACAGAATTGCCATATACCACCCCACCACCAATACTTGCATTGGTGTGAAACATTTGTTAAAGTTGATAGCACATTTTTATAATTGTTCTAATAATTAAAGTCCATGGTATAAGTTAGGATTCAATATTTGTATAGTTTCCTGGATTAAAAAAATATTTATTCTCTTTCTGTATATGGGAGTCTAAAACTTCCCCATTTAATCATATTCAGGTATACGTTTCTGTGCTGTTATTTGCTTACACAACATTGTGCTACGATCACCACCATCCATTACCAAAACATTTCCATCATTCCAAATAGGAACACTGCATATTTTAAACTTTAACTTCCCATTCTCTATCCCTATCCCATCTTCTTAGTTGTCCAATACATGAACATGGAATGTACTTCCATTTATTTAGGTCTTCTTTGATTTAGCAATGTTTTGTAGTTTTCTGTATACAAGTCCTGTACATCCTTGGTTAGATTTATTCCAAGATATTTGATTCTTTTAGTGACTGTTGTGCAAGGATTTTTAAAATTTATTCTTCCACCTGTTAATTGCTTGTGTATAGAAACACTACTGACTTTTAGGTGTTTATCTTATATACCATAACTTGCTGAATTCATTTATTAGCTCTAGGAGCTTTATATTTTAACATTTATGTGTTGGGAAAATATGTAAAAAATGAAAATATTCTGTGTTTGTGTACATGTGTGCATGTGTGTCTGTCTGTGAGATATTTATTAAATCTGTAAATGGTATTTAGTTTGTTCATTGAAGACTATGTATGTTAGTAGTTAGGATATGTCCTGAGGAGGCAGATTGACTGAATTTGAAACCTGGTTCCCGTGCTTCCTAGTGTGAATTAAGTTATTTAACCTTGCGTGACCTAATTTCTTCATCTGAAAAATAAACACAATAATTGTGTCTACATGATAATTTTGTAAGGATTAAATGATATAATACTCTTAAAAAGATCAAAAGAATTCAATCAATAAATGTTAATCACTAATAAATTATTACAAAGGTCATGGCAGACTTTGTAATAACTCTGAGATCCTCTATGGTCCTAAATTCATAGGTTGGGAAGAGAAAATGTACACAAATTTTGAACTCAGCATACAGTTGGTGGGAATTAATATTTAAGATACTCTGTGGGCCACTGAACTTATTTGAAAACAATTACAATATTTGTACTTTTTTCAGCTTTATATAATTAACCATTATTTGAAGAGAAATGCAGGAACTAAATGTAAAAAAAATTGTATGCATGCAGAAAACTTTTTAATTCATCTCTTTCTTTTCTGATTTTTGTTCTTTACTGAGTTATAAAGAAGTTGAATATGAAAGCTAAGCCTGCTCTAATTACTTAGTCCAATTCATGCAACTAATATATTTTACTTTCATTATATGAAGCCTATACACATAATCGTCTTACCAGCACAGCGCTGCTGTTGGGAATTTTAATCTTGGCCAGTTCATGTGAATGCGGTAGAAAGTGCAAAACCTGCCATAGTGCATGTGCCTTTCACAAAATGAGTACTGTGGATGTTTAGTAAACGAATAAATGGAAAAATCAAAGCAAAAAGAAAAATAAGAAAACCACTGTCTACATTTTTAAAAAGGCTCTTATTTATCTCTCTACTTTTTAATGGTAGTTACCTCTATTTTTAGCTCAAGAAAATGTAAACTCTGGATCTATTCCAAAAATTTTTATGTGGATCATATCATACTTAAGAACTCTACTTCTGGAGTCAGAAAAAAAATGTCATCTGGGTTCTTTTCAAGACACTCCCCTGTTTAAAAACCATTGTGGTAGGTTTATCCTCAGTACCTGCCAAATGTGCTCAGTGCTTTAGCATAACAATCAAAATTATTTCCCAGAAGACTGTCCTTTCTTACCTTTCACCATTTTCCCTCTGGCCAAAACAGAACATTCATCATGCCCTGAATTTTCCCAGTGATGGATTCACGCAGTGATGTTGTGAAATCTCTTCCTTAGTCAGCTTTCAAATGATATAATATTTTCCATTGTGATTGTCCCTGAGATGTTTGTATGTGTGTGTATACATGATTATCTACTCATGCTGGGGTGGAGCTGGCTCTTGTTTGGAGAAGCATGAAAGCATGAATAGACCAAACTACTTCCAAATCTTCCTCCTCATTTTAAGCTTTGATGATTATATGAGTAGATCATTTTGTTTTCATTTATATACTCAGTTCCTTTTTGTGTGATATAAAGCTTGAATAGGTGCCTGCATGTATGCATTACAAATTTAAATGTCACTATATAAAAGAAACACAAATAAGTCTCTTTGCAGTAATCATTTCCCACTGTACTGAGGAGAGAAATAGAGAAAATCATTAAACTTTGGTACCTAAAGAAATTTTGAGTTGTCGGAAGGAAGAATTTGCTGACAGTACAGGTGCTATAGGATTTGAGTAAACTACCCAAAGGTTGAAATTTCAGTCCTTACAATTCCCTTAACAGTATTGAAAGTCCTGGGAAAAGGTTACTATTTAGAGTTCATTCTGGCTAGGATTCCAGAAGCAATTAGTATTTTTGAAAACACTGAATGTG
This sequence comes from Dasypus novemcinctus, assembly GCF_030445035.2. Taxonomy (NCBI): domain Eukaryota; kingdom Metazoa; phylum Chordata; class Mammalia; order Cingulata; family Dasypodidae; genus Dasypus; species Dasypus novemcinctus. The sequence goes on along the minus strand of NC_080673.1, from coordinate 170,455,529 downwards.
GTTTCTATCATATATATATCATTCTTCTATTGTCTAGTCCAAACCTTAGAAATTCCTAATAGTCTACTTCTACCTTTATCTCCTGAAAGTATCATCCATTCTGGATTAATGGAACCTTTCCAAATGGTAGGAGAATACATAGACAATAGTCTTAGTTTCCTAGGGTTGCTGTAACAAAGTACCACAAATTTAGAGCTTAAACAACAAAATTTTATTGTCTCACAGTTTTGGAGGCAAGAAGTCCTCAATCAAGATGTCTTTAGGGCTATGCTTTTCTGAAACCTATAGGCAAGAAATATTCCTTGTCTCTCCCAGCTTCTGGTGATTGTCAGCAATCCTTGGTGTTCCTTGGCTCATAGATGCACCATTCCAATCTCTAATTTTCACATAGCCTTCTGTGTCTGTCTTTGCCCAAATTTCACTCTTCTTATAAGGATATCAGTAATACTGGATTAGTGCCCACTCTAATCCAGTTTGGTCTCACTTTAACTAATCACATCTTCAAAGACCCTATTTCCAAATAAGATCACAAGCACCTGACTGGGACTTAGGACTTGAACATACCTTTAAGGGGGACACAATTTAACGCATACCAGCAATATTTTTCATAGTATATACGTTTTACATGTATAGCATGAACTCCCCAAAAGAGTCCTGTAGCTTGTTTTAATGTCCTTTAATCCATACAGGGCACCTTTGCTGAAGTGAAAGTTTACAAGTTGGGTATCTTTTCTGTTGTGTCTTGTTTAAAGAAAGAGTCCTTCACAGTTACAAAGAAAGGTCTTACTGTTAAACCAAGCATGGATTCCCGAATATCCTTAAATTACCCTCCAGGAACTTTCAACTCACCAGTGCTTATACAATTAAAGGTAAATGTTAAAAATTGGTGAATTGCTTTTCATAGATTTTGTGTGTCATCAAGCATGCATGGTACTAGAAGACAAAGAGTAGGCAAATGTTTAACATAACAATAAAATAATTAGTCTCTTATACTTGCAATGGCCTAGTATGTGGTGATATCATGTTAAAGTGATTATTTTGAACATGTAGATTCATATTCACAATGAACCTCTGATTTATTTGAAAGGCTAGCCTGTTTTTTGCATTGTTTCATTTATGATGTTTATTTACAAAAACATGTGTTGACTGTGTTAGAGCTGATGTCAGACTTTTGGGGAGTTCACATAATCTAAGATTTCCAACTGAGAGGCTGCTATAAAAGAAACTTTTCAATTAAAAATTTTAATATGATGACTACTTGGCTATATTTAATTATAAAATATTTGAATAAAGATGTAATATATACAATGCTGTCTGAAAATAAATCATGATATATCAATGTAAATTTTAGATTTTGTCAAATAATATTCCTGTCCTAGCTTCAAGTCCACACGTTCTTCCTATTTTCCCCAGTATGTTACCATAAATGGAAAGTGAAGAAAAATTTAGGAAGAAAACGTTTTGTATATACTTCATTCATAAGATATTTCCATAAATTTCTAGATTTTGGAAGTATGTTAGCTATTTTGATTATTGCCTTTCTTATGTGAGAGGAAACACTTTAATAAATATAGTTTTGTTTTTCTAATTTCTAAAGATCATTTAATCTAAAAATAGTGCTAATTAGAAATTATATAAAATATATTTTTTTCTAGGTCATTTTTTTGCCTACAATTAAGAGTATTTCTCGGCTATTTATAACATAGGATAGGGAAACCAGACTTCAGAAAGGCTTTTCAGAAAGGACCCAGGGAAGCAGCTGTGGCTTAAGCATTTGAGAACCCATTTACCGTATGGAGGACCCGGGTTCCATCCCCGGGATCTCCAGGTAAAAAAAGAAACAAGGCATCCCAGACCTGCACAGCGCCGTGCAGGCACCCTCGCATAAAAAAAAAAAAAGAGGACCCAAATGCTGCTTTCTTTCATAAATTCATGCAGTGCTGATTCCAACCAATTTCCTTATACAGTTTAACTAAGCATCAGTTGTAAATTAAATAAAAACAAGTTAATAGTATATTAGAAAAAAATCTTGAATTTATAAAATATCAAAAAAATTTATTTTTAAAAATTTTCAAATTTTAGAAATGATACAAGATGATAACCAATTTTTGCCCCTTTTTAACATATTTGCTTTATCTCTTTTTTCTCTGTACATAATCTGATGCTTTTAGACAAATTTAAAAAGTCTTTAAGCTCCAAACGTTTCAACACATTCTGTTAAGAAAACAGGACAGTCAAAATAAAATGATCTCCTTCAAGAAATTTACCATGAAACAAAAATACAACTCTGTTATCGATATGTGGTCTATATTAAAATTTTCCCACATATACCAATAATAACCCTAATAGGTGTGAGTGTATATAAATACACATATACATATACACATACACACACATATGTGTGTATGTATATATATACATGCATGCACATATATAGCTAAGAAAGTAAATGAAAAATGTCAAATGAATTCAAAGGACCTGAAATCTTATAATCTTATATTTCACTAGATGATTTGGTATGGGTGATTAGAAATAAAATTTTAAGAAGGAGTTTGGACATAAAACAATGTTCTGTAAAATTTTCAGAATATTGGCTTAGAAATGTGTGATACTTTGCATTTATTGCTATTAAAAATGAGAATATCTACATCTCTATTTCTTTTTCTTTATTTAGGTTCAACCAGTTGACCCATCTTTGGTGGTATATTTAAAAACAAAGCAAGATACTGCTTACTCAGTAGTATCCACAAGCCCTCTGATTCACGTTCAGCACCCATCAACACATACTTTTCAGAAACCAATCACTGTTTTCCTACCTTGTTCTCCACATGCTGATAAAATGAATTGGGATCCTGAGACAGATCATAAAGGAAAAACAGCCAGTGTCATGAAAATCAGGGTAATACCTTTATACCTTAATCGGTGAGTAAGATCCTTATATACCTAAGTTAATGACTGGAAAATAAACTTAAATGGTTAAAAATGTAGTCAAATGTCTTGTATTTAAATGTAAGTATTGAAATATGAAAAATTTTTATCCAGAAATAAAAAAGTATTGTTCACTGCCAAAAGATGATAATTTTAGTCGTAGATGATCCCAAAGTATTTTAGTGGTAAGAAAAAGAAGGGAGGTAAAAATTAGATATATCTTTCAGAGAATTTGTGATATGATTAATTAAAAATATATAGTATAATGATTTTAATTTCTATATTTAATAATTCTCTGTTAATGTTACTAAAAAGTTTAACCTGACCCTTGCTGAAAAACAATGAATTTGAATCTACATTTCCTAAATAAGTAGATTGCTTCTTCCCGCATTCTTTAAAATTAAGCAACATTTCCACCAATAAAATAAATACTCCTTTAAAAAATCAGAAGAGGGAGATAAAACTAAATTGCAATAACAATTATTATTAACTGTGAAGTTAATATGTAGACGGTGCTTTGTGCATATTATCTTATTCATACGCCACACCACCTTGCCTTCATTTTATCAGTGAGAAGACTGAAACTCAAGGAGATTAAGAATTTGTACAAACACCTCTAACTAGTATGTGGCACTGATCTGGAATCATATCTATTTCTGGTCACGTCTATATGTAGCCATCATCCCTCTGGTTTGGGGGTACCAGCCTAGAAATTTAGAAATGGATAGTTTGCTTTTTTTTACAATGCTTGCAGTTTAGTAAGCTGGCAACTTCGTTGGATATGTCTGGGAGAAGAAATCTAGCTTTTTCTAGTGTCAGATGAGTATGAGAGAACATGGAAATACAGAATGATCCAGTTATATTTGCTTTTGCTACCAGAATTATATGTTTATCTCACTGTAATACAGCTAGTCCAAATTCCTATATGGCATGAGAAAGTGAAATTGAGACATAACCTTTCTGGAGCTTTCCATTTAAAATGTATCAGTCTAATAAATCAAGACTTATCTTCTCTTGAATATCCACAAAAATACCTATATCTGTTTAAAACAATGTTCTTTGCAACAAAATTGCTTGTGTCCCTTGTCCTTGATTCCTTCATATGGTAAGTAAAATATTAACACAATGACATGTTACAATTCATATACCAGGTAGCTAATGCTTTTTTTTTTAATTAAAAAAAATTTAAATTTCGTTAATGCATTTTTAAACTTTTAATCTTTAATCTTTTAATAATTGAGATTTACAGAACTTTACAAAAAAATATAAAGAGAGGTCCTGTCTACCCTTGACCCACTTTCCTCCAAGAGTAATATGATATGTTTATAAGTATTTTTGAGACTTATACGCAAGGCATTATGCAAGCGCTTTTATGTACTTTTTCATTTAATCTTTAAAACAACCCTCTGAATTAAGTATTGATATTGCAATTTTTAAAATAAAGAAACTAAAGCTCAAAGAGGTTAAATATTTTGACAAAGATTAGACAGCAAGTTGGAGAATAAGAATTCAAACCAAGAAATCCTCATTCTAAAAAATGATAGTAGAGTTTGTATATCATAACACTGATGACTTTTCCATCAAATTTTCCCTTCTCTGCCATCAAAAGAGAGTCTTTTTATGGTCTTTATGTCATCTTTGGCTTCATTCAAGCCAGTACTGCTCCTTGATAATTTTGCCTTTGAAACGTTTTAAGAGTCACTCTTTTACTCTGTTGCTGACTTAAAATCCTGACCAAGGTATTAACCACTTCAAAACCATACCAGCAACTTTCTAACTAACATTTTTCAATATTTCTGGCCAAGGAGACAAAAATCATTTTGTGTCGTGTAATATATTGCTCATATTAATTCCTGTGAAAATCTGAAGTAGGTGTCTTAATGCCCTCTTCCCAATAAATACTCTTTGTTTCTTTAGCTACAATTTACTGCCATTTGCTGGTTCTGTTTTAAATGAAGTTATCCTTAGTAGACAATCTTGAACTCAAAGGACGAATGACTTTTCCCTCAATCCATGTTCTTGGTTTTGTTTTTGTTTCGGGTATGTGTATCTGGGGGAAGAAGTTTTATATCTTTGTAATATTTATTTTTCTTCTCTGATTTTTAACCCAAAATTCCAATTGCATATTCTTGGAAAATCCAAAAGAGTATAAAGAAAAATTAAAATTCCAAATTAAGAGATTACAAGTAGGAATATTACTGCCTTTCTTTCCTGTTTTTTGCATTTGAAGTCCTAAATAAAAATTATTTTTAACATCTTTATTGAGGTACTTCTTAATTTGCTAAAAGCTCCTGGGAGCAATATATTAGAAATGGGTTGACTTTTATAATTGTAATGTATTAGATTAAATGCTTACAGTTCTGAGGCTGTGGAAATGTCCAATCAAGGCATTATCGGAGATGCTGCCTCATGGAAGCTTGGCTGCTGGCAAGACCCATGCGCACGCAATTAGGTACATGGCAGCACCATCTAAAGATGCTTTCTCTCCAAGCTCAGCTGTAGGTGATCAGGCACATGGCAGGGCATAATGTCAGCTCTACCCAAATCAAGGCATCAAGTAAAGCTCTCTCCCGGAGCTTCGCTGTGGGTGAGCAGGCATATGGCTTATCTCTTCCCACTCCTCCAAGCCTCCTCCCTTTCAGGATTTCTGTCCCTGCCAATTTTTCTCCGTGTATCTTGCTTTCAGTCCTCCATTTATAAAGGACTCCTGCACAAGTTCCAAGACCCACTTGGGTCATGTCTTACTGAAACAGTCCAATCAAGGGACTCCCAACTGAATCCAATCCAATCAAAAGGTCCCACATCCAGAGGAATGGATTAGCCCTAAGGAAATGATTTTCTGGTATCCACCCTGCTTCAAATTGTCACAAGGTGTAAATCACATACCATAAAGTTCTATTTAAATTGTACAATTCATTATTTTTTTAGCGTTTTCATGGAGTTGTATAACCTGCACAACCTAATTTAAGAACATTTTCATCTCTCCAATGGGAAACCAATACCCATTTGCAGTCACTCCCCAGTCCTACTCCCATATCCCTCCCCCAGCCATTAATGTACTTTCTGTCTCTATGGATAATTTGACTATTCTGGAAATTTCATATAAATTGAATCATACATTAAATATGATGTTAATGAATAACATCTTCAAAGATCCCATTTCTAAGTAGAATCACATTTATAGGACCAAGAGTTAAGATTTAAACATATCATTATGGGGGACACATTCAATCCATATTAGTAATATTCCCATCAGTTGTTTAAACTGTGCATTTTGGTTATTATATTTTCATTTCTGAAAAGGCTATTGTTAAAATTTAAAAATCTTTCTCCAAGTTGTCCTGTCTTTTTATTATTTTTCTATTTCTAACTTTATTTCTTTTATCATTCTAAACATACTCATTTTATAATCTTATTCAAGTTATTCTACCAACTATCTATTAACTACATGATGTTTACTATACTGTGATAGTATACTATGATGTATGCTATTTACTATAATCTAATATATTTTTGTTCTTACCAATTCTATTGCATGACTCTAACCCTTAGAAGTTCACTTCCAAATTGATTGTAAATTTTTTTTTGTTTTTGAGATACCATGGCTGGGGATTGAACCTGGGACTTCTTATGTGGGAAGCTGGTGCTCAACCCTGAGCCACATCGGCTTCCCCTTGAGTTGGCCTTTTAATTTGTTTGCTTATTGTCCTTTCTGATTTTGTTTATAGGAGGCACTCAGGACCTCCCATGTGGGAAGCAGGTGCCCAACAGCTTGAGCCACATCTGCACCCTGATTGTAATTTTTAAAAAATCAGATCTAAACATAATTTCCCTCTTTTGTGGTCAGTGCTGCCTCTTTTATGACCAAGCTGCCCTTTTAGGATCCCAAAATAAGGAATGAGATAGTCCCAGCTCCCTGCTTGTGCAGCTGCAGGTGTTATCTCTTGTCCACTGGTAGATTAAAAATTCTATCACCCAGCACCTGGTTGTGTGTGTATGTGTGTATGTGTGTGTTTGAAGATTGGAGAAAGAATGGAATGGTATGGGGAGGGAGTGGGAAAGGAGTATTCATAGAATCAGTTCCTCTAGTTGCCAGCAGAGGCAAGAAAATTATGGCTTTGAGATCCTTTTGTATTTCCAGATCATTGGGTTTTCTCTCCAGTTTTTTAGTTCTTCTAATTTGTGTGTGTGTGTGAGTCACATTTTTTCCAGCCGTCCTATGTAGTGGGAAGATGACCATTTGTCATTAGTTCGATTGGTCAAGTTGCTAAAAATCTTTTTCTTTGCTGTGCCCTTCATCTTTCCACTAGAAAATACTTTTTCTACCCAGTTTTGCTGAAGAACTTTTACTCATTCCATATACTGCAGCTCAACTCTTTCATTTCCCAGTTAAGTTAACTTAAGATTTAGAGGAGGCATTGATGGATCTTCCTTTTGTGCCAGTCCCACCTTTGTATATGTCCTACATCATAATGCACAATAATATGTGCACTTTTCCATTTATAGTCACTCAGCACAATTACAATGTAGCAGGTGCTCAAAAAAATGCTAGCTGAATTAAATAAATTAATGAGTAAATTTTTGGAAATGCAAATTGTACTAATAATCATGTATACTTTGACATGGATGGTATATTTTCTCCAGAATAAAACAATAAAATTAGAATTCATGTCAAATCTCTATTTAAATACTTTCATAAAAGGATGAAAGCCAGTTGAACATAAGTTAGGAAGGATGAGAGCTATTTGGGGTCAAAATATAGTCTGAATTTTAAGAATAAAAGGTTTGTATTGCATTATATTCATTCACTTCTGAATTATTTCTGGGGAAAAGATGAGAGTTGTTTAATTATAAGCCAGAAAAGACATCTTGGTAGTAATGAAAGGGGAAAATGAATTTGTTAAATAAAAACTTATTCCATGTGTATTAGTCAGCCAAAGGGGTGCTGATGCAAAATACCAAAAATTGTTGGTTTTTATAAAAGATATTTATTTGGGGTAGGAGCTTACAGATACCAGGCCATAAGCATAAGTTCCTTCTCTCACCAAAGTCTATTTTCACATGTTGGAGCAAGATGGCTGCTGACGTCTGCTAGGTTCAGGCTTCCTGGGTTCCTCTCTTCCCAGGGTTCCACCTAAGGCTTCAGCATCAAACTCCGACATCAAAACTCCAACATGAAAAACCCATAACTCCGTCCTTTGCCATGCATTTTATTTGTGAGTACCCACCCACCAAAGGATGGGGATTCAACAGCCTACTGGCTACAAGAGGTTTACATAATTACTTAATCAAGTAAACCTGTGAATCTGAAATAATCCAATACACCCAGAGGAAAAGATCAGTCTACAAACATATTCTAATATTTCTTTTTGAAAGTCATCAATAATATTAAATTGCTACACCATGTTATGCAAGAAATATTTTAGAGAGCTAGAAGAGAAAATATTTTTTTCTCATGAAAAACTTTTCTATATAATTCCTATTGATTTTAAATTATCTTATTAAATTTTAATATGTAAGTCATGCTCAATGTTTGTAAAATATATTAAGTAATATCACATAATAATAAAATTGACAAGTGGCAAAGCTACCACATAACTTAAGAAATTGAACAGCATCAATAAATATTTCCCCCTCCCTCACCACATTCCCTGCCTCCTTATCACAATTTTTCCTATTTTGAAATTTTGAATCATTAGTTTGCTTTTAGATTTATTACATGTATTTATTTTCATACTTATACAATATCCCATTTGATTTTACATTATTTAGGTTTATAAAAATGGTACACTACTGTGTGTAATTTTATAGAACTTGCTCTTTTTACTTATAATTGTGTTTCTAAAATTCTTCCTTCTCGTGACATGTTACACTTATTTTCACTTCAATATACATTTCCATTGTGTGACTATAAATTCCATTAATCCATTTTTCTATTGATGGACATTTAGCTTCTTTCCAATTTTTTTGCTGTTACAAATAACGTTATAGTGACTACTCTTGATTCATTATGTTTTAGAATTACTTCTTCAGGGCATATACTTAGAAGTAGGTATATTGAATATATAGGGTACACACATACAATTTTACAAGTTTTACAATGGGATAGATCTAATTCACAATCTCATCACCATTTTTGCTCATCATCTCCAACTTTGAATATTGTAAAATTTTATAATTTTGAATATCTAATTGGTGTAAAATGGATTTCATTTTGCTTTTAATCTTCAATTTTCTAATTACTATGATGTGGACATGATTTCGTAAGTTTTGTTTTCTTATATGTGAAATTTCTATAAATTTCTTTGTACATTTTTTTATATTTTTAATGTTGAGCTGTGGGACTTCTTTTAAATTTTTAATGCCAATCCTTTGTTACTTTGTGATCTGTATTTTCATATATATTTACAAAATTGTCATAGTTTTATTTTATGATTATTGCTCTTTGTATACTGGTCCTAAAATACTTTCATATACTGTATTGATAATTTTTATTATCTTCTAATTTTAGGGACTTGATTTTTATATAAGGCTTCAATCTAAATTGTATTTGCATCCAGTGTGAGGTAGTAACTCAATATTTTTCACACATGGATAACATATTGTCCCAGCATCATATATTGAAATGGTTCTTTCTTTCTGCAACAATCCACAATGCCTCCTCTGTCATCAAACAAATAATCAAATTCTGGGCACTATTTTTTTTCATTGTTCATTTCCCTCTACTTTTGAACCAATATACACTGTCTTAATCATTATAGCTTTATAATAAATATTAGTATTTAGTCGGCAAATCACCCATGTTTTTCTTCTCCAGGAGAGCTTTTTTTTTCTCTTTTTTTTTCTAATTTTTTAAAAATTAGAAAAGTGATGGGTTTATAAAACAATCTTAAATATAAAGATTATGCTTAAAATATAGATTCTTATATACCACCCTATTATTTACATTTTGCCTTGGTGTGGTTTATTTGTTATAGTTATACTATTGACAATAGTCCATAGTTTAACTTAGGGTTCACTGTGTTGTGCACTTCCATGGATTTTTTAATCTTTTTATTCTAGAGACATATATACAACCAAAAATTTCCCCTTAGAACTACATTCAAATATATAATTCAGTGCTGATAATTTTGTTCACAATGTTGTTACCATCCCCAACATCCATAACCAAAACTGTTCCATCGTTCCTTATAGAATCTATACCTTCCAAACCTAACTCCTTACTTCCTACTCCCACTCCATCCCTTATTAACCTATATTCTGGATTCTGAGTCTATGAATTTTCTTATTCTAATTGTTTCATTCAATGAGACCATATAATATCTGTCCTTCTGTTTCTGATTTATTTCACTTGACATGATGTTTTCAAGGTTCTTCCATTGTCACAGGCATCAGAACTTCCTTCTTTTTTATGGCTGAATAATATTCCATTGTGTGTATATACACATTTAATAAAGGAATTTTATATATAATATATGCATTCATTGGTTAACAGACACTTAAGTTGCTTCCATTTATTTTTTGCAATTAAAAAAAATTTATTACCCCCCGGCCCTTGTGGCTTGCTTGCTGCCTGCTCTCTGTGTCCATTCACTGCACATTCTTCTGTGTCTGCTTGTCTCCCTTTGTTTCATCATCTTGCTGTGCCAGGTCTCCATGCATGCAGGTCATCAGCTCTCTGTGGGCACAGGCCAGCTTGCCTTTGCAAGGAGGCCCCAGGACGTGAACCCAGGGCCTCCCATATAGTAGACAGGAGCCCAATTGATTGAGCCGCAGTCACTTTCCTGGGTTGCTTCCATTTTTAAAAACGCTCCCTCCTCAATTTTTTGGAAGTATTTTGAACAGAATTGGTGTTCATTTTTCTTGGAAAGTTTGATAAGATTCCCTTGTAATGCCATCTGGTCCTGGGCTTTTCTCTGTTGGGAGGTTTTTGATTACTGATTCAATCTCTTTATTAGTTAATGCTTTGTTGAGACAATATAAGTGCTTTGTATATTTCTTGAGTTTGTCCATTATATCTAGTTTATCAACTTTAACCGCATACAGTCATACATAATATCCTTTTATAGTCCTTTTTATTTCAGTGGGGTTGGTTGTGATGGCCCCTTTTTCATTTCTGTTATTATTCATTTGTATCCTCTCTTTTTTTCTTTGTAAATCTAGTTAAATGTTTGTCAGTTGATCTTTTCAAAGAACCAACTTTTGATGATTCTATCTATTGCTTTTTTATTCTCTATTTCATTTAATCTCACTCTAATCTTTGTTGTTTATTTCCTTCTGCTTGCTTTGGGTTTAGTTTGCTTCATTCTAGTTCTTCCATCTTTGAGGTTAGGTGTCTGATTTGAAATCGTCTTTATTTTTAATGTAAGTATTTAGAGCTATACATTTCCCTTTCAGCACTGCCTTAGCTGCATCCCATAAATTTTGGTAGTTGTATTTCTATTTTCATCCCCAAGATATTCCCTAATTTCCCTTGTGATTTCCTCTTTAACCCATTGATTGTTTAAGAGTATGTTGTTCAATTTCCATATATATTTGTGAATTTTCCATTAGGATATGATTTATCCTAGAGAATGGTCCATGTGTACACAAGAATAATGTCTAATCTGTTTCTGTTGGATGAAATGCTCCATATATGTCTATTATGAATAGCTGATTTAGAGAATTGTGCAAGTCTTCTATTTCCTTATTGATTTCATGTCTAGATGTTCTATCCATTATTGAAAGTGGTGTATTAAAATCTCCTACCATTAATGTAGAGCCATCAGTTTCCTCCTTTCACTTTATCAGTATTTGCTTCATATATTTTATGGGTCTGCTGTTAGGTATATATATATTTATAATTGTTATGTCTTCTCATTATGTCCCTTTATCAGTATATAATGACCCTCTTTGTTCTTTGTAACAGTTTTTTACTTAAACTCTATTTTATCTGATATTGATGTATCTACACTAGCTTACTTCTGCTTTCTACTTGCATAGTATATACATTTTTCAGCCTTTCACTTTCAACCCACTTGTGTCTTTTAATTTAAGATGAATCTCTTATAGACAGCATATAGTTGGGTCATGCTTTTTAATTCATTTCACCAAGCTCTGTCTTTTGACTAGGAAGTTTAATCCACTCACATTTAAGTTACTGATAATGCAAGACTTTCTTCTGTTTGTTTCTCAGTCTGAGTCATTTCAGTTGTTCTTGTCCTAGAGTTGTCTTCTGCCAGCTCCAATCTGCTGTTGAAATCCTCCTGGGTATTTTTCATTTCATTTATTTTAGTCTTCAACTCCAGTAGTTCTGATTTTTAAAAAAAATTTCTATCTCTTTTGTTGAGAGTCTCATATTGTTCATCTATTGTTTCCCTGATATCCTTTGGTTCTTGCTGTGTATTTCCCTTCATTACCCTGAGTATATTGAAGGTCATTTTTAGAAAGTCTTTTTCTGGTATGTCCACAGTTTGATCTCCTTGGTTAATGTTTTCTGGATTTTTATCATCTTCCTTTGGATAAGCCAGCATTTCCTGTTTCTTTGTTTGTCTTGCAATCTTTTGTTGCATATTGTACACTTTAATATTTTAAAACACAAACCCTAGGATTTAGTCCCTGAGATGTTTGTTTCTTGAGTTTGTAAACAGCTGATGATATGACAAGAGATTTTCTTGAGTGTCAGCCCTCCTATCAGGAAGAATGCAAAGTGCAAAGTTCTCCCTGTCTTTTCTGGGCCTGTATATTTTCCTGGGCTTATGCTTGCTAGTGAGTTTAGGATTTCTCCCTTTTACAGGACTATGAATGCCCCTTCTACTTCCTAGGGGACAAACTTTCTCTCCCAGATGGTCCACTGCCACTGCCAAACTTAAAGCAGGTAACCCTTTGTCCCAAGCCATCTGCCTCAATTAATTGTTTTACTACTTTTCTTGTCTCAATCTGCTTTTGCCTGGAGGGAAAATTATGGCAGAGGGGGGCACACTGGAGAGGAGTTTCTCACATTATTCTTTCTTAGCAGGAACAAGGCCAGGGATCCACAAAGACCACTGACTAGATTCCAACTGTCCTGGAGAGGTGATGAATGAGGAAGGGCACTGGGAACTTCTTCCATGTTTCCTAGAGCTGTGCTTTCTTGATCTTCCCAGCAAATGCAGCCCCTCAACTGGCCTCTGCAGCTCTGAAGAAGTGGAACATCTTTAAGTTCCCTCTACCAATTGCCCTGGGTGGGATGGAACAACAGCCATCCTCAGAGCTGAGCCCCCAACCATCTAAAGTAGCTAATCAAAAGTTGTGATTTGCAATCTGTCCATGCCCATCCAAGATCTTGGGAAAGTGGATTTTTATGTCCCTTTCTGATACCAGCAATATATGCCAGGGCCAAACCCCACCTTGGCCTGCTGTGAGGACTGGGTGATGGTAACCACCACGAAGAGAGCAATTTATCAGTCTCTTCTTCTTGCTCTTCCTTGGATGTACAGTGTTCTACTGGATTCCAGAGTTTCGAAATAGTTGATTCAGCCAATTCCTACCGGTTTAATAGTTGTTGTGATGAAGGATTGATTCCCGTAGCTCCCTACTCTGTTTTCTTCCCTTAATCTTCCTCAAAACTTGTTTATTTTCTTGGAAAAAAATCTGCATATAAAAATTACAATCACTCTGTCAAGTTCCACAAGAATAAAATCTCTTGGGATTTTGATTTTAATTGCCTCTAACTTATAGGTCAATTTGCGGACAAATGACATCTTTACCCTATTTAGTCTTTTTTTTTCTTATTAGCCTTTTAATCTATTACTGTAACATGTATTTCTATTTATTTAGTTCTTTAATGTCTCTCAATCAAGATATAACTCAAAGATATATCAAGAATTTGATATGTCTTACTGCTGTAAATATCTCTATACAAAAACTATACATGTTTTGCTAGACTTTTTCCTAGATACTGTATAGTTTTCTTGCTATCATAAATGCTATTTTAAAATTTCATTTTCTGTTTGTTGGGCATATATATTGATGTAGTGGGTTTTATATAATGGTCTTTAAGCCACCTAGCTTTCTAAATTCTCTCATTTTTTCTAATATTTTTCTGAAAATTCAAGTTTTCTATGTAAATTAGCATATAATCTTCAAGCAGTAAGAGTTTTGTTTTTCTTTCTAGTTAATATGTTCTCAATTTGTTTTTTCTTATCTTTATGCACTGATTAGGATCTTTAGTATGTTATTAATGGAACTGGTGATAATGGCCATCCTTGTCTTGATCTTGCTTTTAAAAAAATGCTTCTAAATTTCACCGTTAAGAAGGGTATTTGCTATAGGTTTTTGTTAAGTTAAGGAAATTTCCTTCTATTCCTAGTTAACTAAAAAGCTTTTAACATAGGTGTTGAATTTTAGAATATGTTTTCTGTAACTATTGCTATGTCTCATTATTTTCCTTGAAGTTGTTGATGTGGTAAATTACTTTTATAGATTTTTCTAAAGCTAAAACACCCTTGAAGGCCTTGGATAAACTTAATTCAATCATGATATATAATTTTCAATACACTGCTATGCTGGTGTGCCAATATATAGTTGATTAGGAATTTTGCTTTTAAATTAGTGAGTTTGATCAGCTATAGTTTCCCATTCATGTGGTGACCTTGTCTAGTTTTGGCCTCATAGAATGAATTCATGCAAATGACCCCCTTTCTTGTTCTGTAGAATTTTGTCTAAAATTAGAATGACTTCTTATTTGAATGTTTGGTAAAACAACTTATAAAATTGCTAGGCCTCGGGTTTTTCTTTACAGGAAGATTTTTAACTATTGCATTAATTTGCCTTATAACTTTAGGCCATTTAGAATATTTCTTCTTGAATCAGATCTGTTTAGTAATATATTTCTAGGAAATTATTCTCTTTGCATTGTCATTATTTTTAATCACCTCTAGATCTGTAGTTACGTCTCTTTTTGAGATTTAGTTTTTCATGTCTTTTTTCTTTTAGTTTTATCAGTCTTAAAATTTATCTATTTACCTTTCTAAAAAGCCTCCTTTGAGTTTTGTTGATATTTTCTAACAAGTTTTCTTTTCATTTAATTGATTTCTGCTCTCACCATGATTATTTCTTTCTTTGAGTCTTTTGGTCTTATTCTATTCTTTGTCGTTTTTGTAAAGAATAACTTTAAATGGATTCATATCTAATTTTACTTTTATTTGCTCTTAAGAAAATCACTTAAATAAATTTCTGTTGAAGAACTGTTTTCATTGCATTGGAAAAATACCAAAGTGTGTCATTTTATTTTTGTTCATTTCTAAGTTACATCGACATGCCAATATGAATTTTTCTCTGATCTTCGGATTATTTACAACAGTATTTTAAATTTTTTACATGTACTTTAAAATTTTTAAAATTTCAAATAGAAAATTTTA
The DNA here is from genome assembly GCF_030445035.2 of Dasypus novemcinctus. Taxonomy (NCBI): domain Eukaryota; kingdom Metazoa; phylum Chordata; class Mammalia; order Cingulata; family Dasypodidae; genus Dasypus; species Dasypus novemcinctus. The sequence goes on along the minus strand of NC_080673.1, from coordinate 170,440,221 downwards.
TTTTTTGTTTGTATCTATGTTGAAGGTTTTGGTAATTTCTCCTGCATATCTATCAAATTTTGCTTCTGTCATTTGAACCTATTTTGTTATAAACATAAAATTTGATAAATCTTACTGGTGTATTAAATTTAATGATTCACTCTGACTTCAGTCATTTTGTCTTTAATTCTATTTTGTCTGAAATTAATATAGGTATCATAGAAGTAGCATAACTTATTTTTTAAAATGGTTTAAAATTTGCATGGTATATTTTCCCCTTTGTTTTTCTCTCCAGCTTTTGTTTTATTTAGTTTTACATGTATTTCCTCTAAACAAAATATAGCTGGGCCCTTTTCTCATCCTACTGAGCCACTTTTACCTGACAAGTTTAGTCTATTTTTTTATTATTGACATATTTGGACTTGTTTCTAAATTCTATATATTTTTATTCTATAGACCCTTTTGTCTTTACTTCTTGTTTTAGCACTCTTTTGGGGACAGAGTTCATTTATATGGTTATTTTTATTTCCAACCTTCTTTCCATTTATTTAGAATTAATATAATTTATTTTTTGTTAGTTTGATGGTTACCCTTGAAATTTTATAATACATGTTTAATTTAAGAGGTTCTAAAGCTTAAAGTATTTTAAACTATAAAAAGAAAAAAAGCAAAACACACTAGAATCCTAATGCATGTTAACCCTTTCTTCTCCATCCCCTCAAGATTTGCATGTCTGTATTTTCCACCATTTTACTTTGGCCAACTTAAAAACAATCCTAAAATATCTAATAAAAAAATCTAGTAAAACTAGATTTTTAAAAATTATTTTATAGGACAATTTTCATTTAAATTTATATACAATTTTGGCATTTTAATACTTTCTATTCCTTCTTGTCTCTCCAACTATTTTTCTGTGGTTATTTTTCTTTTACAGAATAATATTCTTTAGAAAGTCCTTTATAAAGCTTATTGTTTCTACACTTATGTTTTACTTTTACAAAAATGTCTTTATTTTGTCCTTTTACTTGAAATACAGTTTTACTGAGTTTTTAAGTTTTCTATTGTAACATATCAAACTACCTCCAAAGGGCAACCATTTTATTATTTCTCATGATTCTGTGGATTGATTGGAGTCTCAGCTGTAAGATTCTTTCATTGCCCTTGCTCGGAATGTCTTATGCATTGCAGTAAGATTATACCTGAGGCTATAATACCCAAGATAGTTGTATTAACATATCTGGAGCCTTGAGAGAAATAGCTGGGAAGCTGGGCTTAGCTAGTATGAGATGTAGTTGGGTCTCTTTCTCTCTCCATGAAGTCCTCTTACTCTCCACCTGACCTCTCCACATGGTCTCTTCCTGTCATTTCGTCCTTTTGGAAAAGTAGCTGTATTACATACATGGAGGATTAGGACTTCCAAAACTTCAAAAGCAGAAGTTGTCAGGCTTTCTTAATTCTAAAGCCTGGAATTGTCAGAACATCACTCCTGCAGTGTTCCATTGGTTAAAGTGGGTCACAGAGCTGACTCTGTTTGAAGATGGGAGAGTATGACACAAAGGCATGAATATCAGAGACATAATTCACTAAGAGCCATCTTTGGTTAGGTTGACAACTATTTTTTTTTTCTTATCATTTTGGGGATTTTATGCCACTCTTATTGTACCTGTTATGAAGACCCCAGTGAATCCAATTTTCGTAATTTTATGGGTGATCTATGTTAGTTTGCTGGGTGCTCTAAAGCTCTTTCCGTTGTACTCACTATTCTACAATTTCCTATGATGTATCTGGATATGAATTTTTAATGAGAAGGAAGAAGAGAGAAAGGAGATATAATTGTTTCTCATTCTTCCTTTCATTTTTTATTAGTGAAGTTTTAGGTTTGCAGAAAACACAGAGTTCCCAAATATTCCCTTTATTAACACCTGAAACAATTGCATTATGACAATTGATGTAAGAATATTATTATAATTGTACTTATGAACTATAGTCCCTTTACATTAGGGTTCACTGTGTTGTACATTTCTATGGTTATTTTTTAAAAATTTTATTCTAGTAACATATATACAACCTAAAATTTTCCCATTTTACCACATTCAAATATATAATCCAGTGCTATTAATTAAATTCACAATTTTGTGCTACTATCACCAACATCCATTACCAAAACATTTTCATCACCACAAATAGAAACTCTGTACAATATAAGCATTAACTCCTCTTTTCTTCTTCCCACCTCAGGCCCTGATAATCTATATTCTAGTTTTCTACTCTGTTAGTTTGCTTATTCCAGTTATTTCATAATAGTGACATCATATCTTATTTGTCTGTTTCTTTCTGGCTTATTTCACTCAACATGAAGTCTTCAAGTTTCATCCAGGTAGTCGTCTGGATCAGAATTTTGCTCATTTTTAATGCTGAATATTATTCCATTATATGCCTGTATCACATTTTGTTCATCCACTCATTGATCCTTGATGATCTTATCTGAGCCTGTGTGAAGCTGTAGTACCTGCTGATTTTCCTGGGTTTGCGCTTGTTGATGGCCTTAGGAATTCCCCTGCTTATAATTTATCAGAGTTTGAAAGTCCTATCTACACCCTTTGAAATAGATTTCACCCCTTCATGTCTGCTTTATTGCATGACTTAATGCAGACCTCGAGCTTCTAATTGTTCCTTTCACTGCTTTAGCTGTCTGTAAAATGCTTCTCTGCCTTCAGGACAGAATCTGGGAGGGTGAGCCTGAGACGAGTTTCCTGTTTCAGTCTACAGACTTTCACCAGATAGATGGACACTAACCTGCAGGTGCCCCAGTATGTGCATAGAGGTTACTCTGCTTCCTCTAGAACAGGGCCAGAGACCCAAATGGGAGTCAGGCTGACTCCACACCGTGCTAGGGAGAGAGGCCAGCCAGGACACCAGGAGTTCTCTTATGGCTTTTAAAATTGCATTCTCTTGATTTGGCACTTGCACAGTTACTGCAACCCTCAAACTGTTTTCTGTAGATTTAAGGAAGATTATTGTCCTTAAGATTCCTCTGCTGCTTTTGCCTGAGGGTTTTGAAACAATGGCAGTCCTCGGAGTTGGCTCTCAGGTATTTGAAGTAGCTGATCAAAGGCAGTGATCATTGATCAAACCTCACACCGCTGTAGCTTGGAGGACTAGGTCTTTATATCCCACCCTGGCATCAGCAACCCAGACCAGGAGCTTGGGCTCCAGACCTCACTGCTGTCTGCCATGAGGATGGGGAACAAGGAATAAAGGCCACTGCAGGGAGAGTAAAACTCAACAGTAGTTACCACAATTTATTAGCCCCTTCTTCCAAGTCTTCCTTGACTTGTGTTCTGCTCAACTCTGTAGTTTCAAAATAGTTGAATCAGTTTCTGCCAGTTCAATAGTTGCTTTGGTGGACTCAATTGGCGTTTCATACTCTGCCATCTTTCCAATCCTCTAGGTGTGAATTTCTAAAAACATTTCTGAATGTGATACATGTGCTTCCTGAATAAGTGGATTTATATCTCTTCACATTTTTCAAAAAGATCTCATGTGTTTTCTAAACAAATATTGACTCTCCTCTATTTTATTCATTCCGTCTTTTGATTTCCATGTGAGCATGTAACATGAAATTTCTGCAGGCCTGAATAGAGTTTCTTTCCTCCAGATGGCATGTGTTTCTGACTCTGCAGAGAACCAGTACTATTTACATGGGGCTACTTTGGCCTCTTCTAGAATTTTAGTGAATGTCTCAAGTTCATCTTCTTCATATAGCTGTGTTTCCAAGCATCACAACTTCATGTTCTGGTCATTTGGTTATCACTCTCACTTCCTGAAAAGAAATATGTCCTCATAATAACCCCATCCTTCCTGTCAGCTTCAACCCTGGCTTCACACATTTTTTGGAGAAGAGTTTGGGAGATTACTTTAAGATTCTCACTGTTTATGCAAGGCAAAACATATGTATCAAAAAAACAAGTTTATCAGGATCTAGTTGCTCTGCATTAGGGAGGGAAGGCCCTCAGATTATTTATTCTAAATTTGTTAGTTATACTACTCTTTTTTTTTAATATTAAATTTACTGTATTTTAGAACTTCCACTTAAGGAAGAAATGATAACTTTAAAGATAGTAAAGTCAGACACATAATGTTTTCCTTTGTGCTCATCAGCTGGTGCTTTATTTTCATCATATAATAGCATGAAATGGTTGCAATAAAACTTTGTAGCAAAGGCTTATTGAGCAAATATGACATTTATTGAGACACCTTGGAGAAGATCTTTTTTTCTCTTGGGAAAAATCTTTTCCATGTACTTTTGTTGTGTGGCATAAAAGAATTTATCCTGGAGAGATGTAATGCAACACAGCTAGACTTGATAAAGGCAGTCAATAGTGGAAACATACGACTTTGTCTACCCAGCCATGGTAGCTTTTGGGAATTACACCACAATTTTTGGAAATCGCCCTTTCTATCCACGTGGATTCAATAGGAACTTCCAAGCTTCCATGTTTTCCAATGTCCCTACACCTGCTGATAATTTAACACCTGACTCCAAAAATGGGACAATTATAATTCCCTTAATGCCTGCAATTTTGTAATGGAAACAACCTTAAATTCAAAAAACAATAAGTTCAGGTTCTTTGGTAATTCAAATTTAGAAGGTTATCAGTGGGCATTTGCTGCCACTTGTAGGAAAATGGTCAATATAATAAGAAAGAGAAAAAGAAAAGATGTAGAGAGAAGATATAATTAAAGATAACATTTGAATCCATGATCCATCCAGTTTTTTATTCCCCAAAACCCTCCATGTTTGTGTATTTCTTCCATTAACACACCAGGATTATAATTGAATAATTTAACAATTAAGGAAATGGATTTGGGTTTCTGCTACTTGTAACTCAAAGAGTCCTAATACATACAGCCACCTAGCCCATATTCTCCTTGGTATATGGAACTGAATGTCCCTGGGGATGAATTAATAAATCTGCAGAGAAGGAACAGCCTCCTAAGAGGAAAGTGATTGAAATTATCATTCCTTTTAGTTTCTGAGATGCAACATTATTGAAACACTTCTGTTGGTTGAGGGAGCCATTCTGAAATCAGTTGAAAGGAAAGTCATACAGGAGAGGAGAATTTGAAAGAGGGACCCAGGATCATCAGGGAAGCAGGTTCTGGGCAAAATATGAAACAGTTCTAGCACTGTAAACATTCCTTTGCATCAAGAGGTTTGATCATCAAGAGGTTTGTCATCAAGAGGTTTGGGCCAGATATCTAAGTGGGTACATGGAAGTGCATTATCATTGGTGGCTCAAGCTCACAAGAAATAATTGAATTATGTGGCCATAACAATGGGTAAAGAGTTCTTATTCTTCCTTGCACCTTGGAAAACTATGGCTGAATAGTGGCATGTGTGGGCAACTGTATCAACAGATTAGCCTGGCACAGATCTTGAAGAATCCCTGTTTTCAATAGTAATGAGACAGCCACAGAAGCAAAAAAAGGAGAATGAGGAGTAGGCAGGGGCTACTTAGTTTTGTTGCAGCTTTTTCTCTGTGAGATGATTTTAACTGACATCTAATGACAGCTTGAACTGAGTAAGGCTGCAATGGATTTGTATGCTTGTGCTTGTGCTTGAAAAAGATAGTTGTCTCAGAAAAGAATTTTTATCTCTGTGATGAGGTAAAAACTCAAGCCATTTAAATTGATATTTAAAGGTGATTACATTGGTTACAAATATAAAAATTAAGATACACAATTTTATATGCAATATGTTCAGTGTTTTAGAAGCAGAACAAATAACTTTATTCAGGAAAAAAACTTACAAATTCATCAACATATTATAGTCTTTGGCTCTAGGGGATATGAGTGTGTACTTTCTTCCAATTACTTTTCTATCTTACAAAAAGTTCTAGAACCAACATGTATAATTTATAATGGAAAAATATAGAGTTAGCATACCATTGAAAATCAGTACTTTAATGATTATATTTTAGTTTTATGAGAAAAACTTAAACCTAAAACTTAATGGCATTCATACTTAAATAACTGCATTATGCTTATCACAAAATAAATATTCTGAAAGTAAAATACGAGAACTTTGACAATATGATTGCCTGTCAAAACCTGCATCTTATTTTATTTATTTTCTAAATAAAGTAGCAAGTACATTTTAATTAGTACCCTCAAAGGGTTTATTTCTGTAAGGGTGACTCCCATGCAAAACATGTCTTAATCACTGATTGAATAAACTATTGATTTAATAAAGATTGGTTATATTATATGCAATTGTTAGTACATCAAAATGTCTTTTTTGGAGTCTAACCAAGTGCTCCTCTTTGCTGGACAATATTAGTTGTCAAAGTTTGCAGTTTAGTTGCAGAGCTGTTAATAACAGCTAGGAAAAAGAAGGATTCCAACAAGTTATTTCATTTGAATGTGGATTGTATCTATTATCATATTAAGTAAAGTGTAAGTCTGATTTTTATATCATCAATGATTCTTTTGACTGTAAGTGACAGAAAAGCAAACCCAAAGTGTTTAAGCAAAAAGTAATTTATTGGCTTATGTAAATTAAAAATCTGGGCTATAGCTATCTTTAGATTTTACTTGAACGGGGAAAGAATCTATTCTGCTGTTTCTGCTTTTCACTGAGCCAGTTACATTCTCCGACATGTTTGTCTTTCATGCAGGCAATATGGCTACATCTACATAACTTCAAGTATAATGGAAAAGAAGATTCTTTTCCCCAAGAGGCTGCATAAAAGCCTCGGGCCCGATTTTCACTCCAAATCTGTCACAAACCCATCACTGAATAGAACCCGGGATCAGAAAGATGATGTACTATAAAAGTCTGACTAGGCTGGTTATGGCATGATAACAAAATCCCCAAATCCCAAGGGCTTATAAAAATGGTTTTTACTCTTGCTCACTGTGTGGCCATCACAGGCAGGCTGCCTTTCTGTCACCCTCATTCCCAGACTGAGTAAGCCTTGTCTGGAACATTGCTGTTATTGTGGCAAAAAGAAAAAGAACTCTGGATGGACCCACATTAGCAATTAAATGTTTGGATTCAAAGTGACTCATAGTTCTTTCATTCATAATTCATTAACCAGAACTAGTCACATTGCTCCACCCAATCATAGGGACCAGGAAATGCAATTCTTATCAGTTGCCCAAAAAGGAGGTAAAATGAAATTTTTTTGGTGAATAGCACTCATGAATAACAAATGCATTGTTTGGCTTGGGGTTCTACACCTACCTGGAGATGGGAGTAGGCTCAGCCTCACCACTGTTGGGAACCCATAAGTACACCAAGAAAATTAGGCTATTGGCAGAAAAAACTGAATGATTGCTATCAGGAAAAAACAGTCAATATTATATTTAAGCAAATTTCTAGTAAATGACTAAAGTTCTGGATTCAGTATATCTTCCTTACGAAAATAAATTATTTCCTAACGGTTATTGTAATTTACCATATCTATGGTTATAAACCAAAAATCATAAACTAAATATTCATTTTTTCTTTTCTCCTGATTTTAATCTGGTTGATCCCCTAGAGGAACTGGTACCATTTAAAAAGATTTCAGAGTAGATCCTTTAAATCTAGCTCAGGTCCTAATCTGTTTATGACAGGATGACTAAACCTGAAAGGTACCCTGTAAAACTAAGTGGAATTAAAACAGCAAGTTTAGCTCTATTCACAATAAAATATATGAGATTTACTTTTTTTTTTTTTTTTTTTTAAGATTTATATTTTTATTTCTTTAATTCCCCTCCCCTCTCCCGGTTGTCTGTTTTCTGTGTCTTTTTGCTGCGTCTTGTTTCTTTGTCCGCTTCTGTTGTCTTCAGCGGCACGGGAAGTGTGGGCGGCGCCATTCCTCGGCAGGCTGCTCCCTCCTTCGCGCTGGGCGGCTCTCCTTATGGGTGCACTCCTTGCGCGTGGGGCTCCCCTACGCGGGGGGGACACCCCTGTGTGGCACGGCACTCCTTGCGCGCATCAGCACTCCTTGCGCGCATCAGCACTGCGCTTGGGCCAGCTCCACACGGGTCAAGGAGGCCCGGGGCTTGAACCGTTTTTGGATCAGCATTCTTTGTACTTGACTAGAGTGAATTTGTTCCCTTGTGAATGGTAGCATTATTAGATTAGATTTTTTTTTCCTCAAGGTTTTCATTATCAAAGACTTGTCTGCTTTTAGTTGTGAGGAACATATATTCACCTGAGCTAATTTAAGAAAACAAGGATTTACTGTAAGGCTACTCTAGGTGGTCTCTGCTTTCTCTACCTGTAAAACTCCAGGATTCTTTCGTTTTCTCATTTTCTTTCTTAGCATATGTTCTACTTTTCTTAATAATCTTTCTGCAAATTAATCTTCAGGGTCAAGGTCACCACAGCCAAATGACAATGACAAGTTACAGTCTCTGGGTCTCTTTATTCAAATTCCAAAGACAAAGAACCAAATTGGTTGGCTTTTGGAAACCGATCTACTCTTAGTCAAATCAGCTCTGGTTGGAGGAAATTATCACATGATACACACAACTGGCCCTTTCAGGACATTTGGACAGGGCAGATTAAGCAAGAAGGAGAGTCAGACAAGAAAGTTAAATGGCCGACACATCTACTGTGGGAATTAGGGTGAGAACATGAATATCATTTACACTTACTATATTTATATGTCCTTTATAAATATTAGCTTGCTTAATCCTATAATGCTGGTCCTATCATTAGTCTTATATGATAAGGTGAGAATGCTGTGATGCAAAGAACTAATAACTTAGATCTGGTCTTAGATCTGGCTCCACAGTTCAGAAAAGGCAAAGCCACCAGGGTCTGAAATTGACACAGGGTCCAGGGCAGTCTTTTTCAAGTTCATGGTCTTACCTTTAGGCCTTATCACCACTCTTGGCTCTCCTGAAGTATCTGGAGCTACATCAGCAAATTTACTCATGTTTTGTGTTCCCTTAGACCTCTTTGCCAGTAGTTTAGTGCTTCTCATTCTCCAAATTCTATCTCCAATGTCAGCATTTGTACTTTGCAAGCTTACCTGGATACTTTTTTTCTGCTTCTAAACTACCCTATAGATTCCTTTAATTATTGTATACCATGTGTTTTAATTAGATAATACTGTAATACTGTGAGCCTCTGCAGGCTAAGGGCTACATATTCCTCATTTTTGTATTACTGGTGCCTAGCATAATGACTGGCAAATTGTATTTGCTCTAATAAATTGTGCATGGATTATCAACTTAATAAAAAAATGAATGAATTAAACATATGATTTGTACTATATACATTTTATCAATTTCTCCTCTGCTGTCATTACATAGGACAAGAAGTGCTTCCACAAGAAAACCTGTGAAAAATTCCTGTGAAACATTGAAATTACTGGGATTCAGAAGTCAAGATGGTGGTTGGTTTGGGCTGGATGATATTGTGGTTAGAACCATGCAGAGTGGCTTGGTATCCTTCGAGTTACATGAACATTTAGAGAGGTAATACAATACTAAATGATAAAAGTTGATGATATTTTATCTTGATGGCCCGTAACTGATGTTTACAGAAATGAAAACAGGAAATTAGGTTTGCTTTCAAGTAAGTATATGAATACTCCTTTAGGAGGTATGTAAAATGCAAATCAGAATTGACATGAATATGCTAATTTTAATTCCATTCATGATCGTTTTATTAGTACTTTTGGAAACCACTCATAACTTATTCATTTCTTCCTCCAGACTTATCCTAACTCTGAAATAGTTTTAAAAGAGCAACTTCAGTTCTGAAATTCCAAGGAGATAGTAATTAATTGAATTAGGGTTCTCGAGGAGGAAAACTCATAAAGAGAGGGTAATCATATGTCTAACAATAGCCTTGATTTCAAAAGAAATCTTACATATGCAATTGTCTGTTCCCTAAAAAGAGTCTGAGATGAGAATGCCTGTGCAAATTATTTATTGAGGGAATGATTCTCAGGCCAATCCTATAAGGGAATAAGGAAATCAGATAGGTGAAAGGAAGAAGTAAGGCAAAAATATGGTTTCAGGGAAGAGGATGTGGCTCAAGCAATTGGGCTCCTATCTACCACATAGGAGGTCCAGGGTTCAATACTCAGTGCCTCCTATTGAAGGCAAGCTGGCCCATGCAGAGTGCTGCCCCACATGGACTGCTGCCCTGCTCAGGAGTACTGGCCCATGTGGACAGCTGATGCAGCAAGATGATGCAACAAAAAGAGACACAGAGGAGAGATAATAAGAGATGCAGCAGACCAGGGAACTGAGGTGGTGCAAGAGAATGATTGCCTCTCTCCTACTGCAGAAGGTCCCAGGATCAGTTCCCGGAGCCTCCTAATGAGAATACAAGCAGACACAGAAAAACACACAGAAAATGGACACAGAGAGCAGACATTGGAGAGAGGGGGGGATAAATAAATAAATAAATATGTACATACATAAATAAATATTTTTAAAAAAATACGGTTTCAGCTGATGTCTTATCAGCCTTATACCTCAGAGTTGCTCTGAAAAGTGAATAGCACTCCCAAAGAGGCTGTTTTACACTCCTTGGCCTCTGAGTTGTTGGCTGTGGGCACACAGCTGCCCTAGATAAGAGGGCTTCCATTGGCCAAGGCCAATTCTCTGAAAAAGAATTTGGGATGAGTAGTCTAGCCTAGGGAAAGAGGCCCATCATAACGATCCTTACCAAACAGGAAAAGGAGCTGACTATTTCAATCTCTCCTTTACAATATGTATTCTGCATCTTATTGGGAGGAAAGAGATTATTTTGATCACCTTTCCCTTCTATTGTTTCAACCAATATTGTCTAATTTAAAATATGCTGCCACATTAGAGAGTTGAGCTGAGACGAGATGATTTTTGTGTTTAAGAACATATATTTAAGAACTTAGTTTTAGTTGAGTTGGTTTCCTAACTGTCAAGAATTTGCTAAAAATCCTTATGACTTTAGCTATTTCATCATCAGAATGCTTGGTTTTAAAGAAAGTTTGGACGATAATGCCTCTTGTCTTTGCGTTATTAGGTATTGGTGATGTTCTTAAAGGTATATTTCCCCTAAGTCATACCTCTTTTCTTACATGCAGGTTTATTGTGCTTCATCTCTCCTCCATGGTGGATAATGGCCCTTTGATTTCTTTTGTGAAGTCTTTAGAGGAAGCCATACTCAGCACCACTGCTTGCATAATACTATATCACCAGAAAGACAATCCTCATAGAGCAGTTATTTCACTGATGCCTTATAAAGATTTAAACCAGGAGCTTAAGAAGTTGCGATCAGAAGGATTTAGAGGTCCTCCAGAGCCATCTTGCCATTTCCAATTAAGAGAAGGAGAACAAGTTCTTTTAAGGTTTTCTGGAAACATATTTGCTTCAAGTAAGTACAAGGAAATCTTCCTGTATATATAAGGAGCTACAAGTCACAACCTTTTGAAAGAGTTGGCTAGACTTGTGCTATGAAGGAAAACTTTAGAGGTTTGAGGGGAGGTTTTAGGAAGTAGGAGGAGAAAAAGACATATTACTTTTTCTTTCTTTACAGTTTCTTCATTCTCTACCTAGAGGATGCCTCTTCCTTAGGGGAAGATTCTAAGTGACACTCCTTCAGAAAGAGGCACATTCCTGTCCTTCCTCATGATTACGGTCCTAGTCTGAACTAGGACTGTTTTTTCCTACACCAATGTAGTTACCTCCTAAATGCCCCTCTGCTTTCACTCTTACCCATATGAATGATCTTTTAAAAACATAAATTATATTATTCTCCTAATTAAAAACCTTATAATTCCTTCTTATTTTAAAATAATATCTGAACTCTTCACCAGGGCCTACAAAAAAGTCCAAGCTGGGGTCAGGGGACGCCCAAAGATGTGTGAATAGAACTATATTTCAGTATAATGACTTTCTTTGTAATTCTATACATTATATTTTGTGTATTACTCTGAGAAGGAATCTACAAGTTTCATCTAGACGACATACCCCTATGTACTTCTCATCCCCATATTTATCTAGTTTTATTTTTGTTTTTTTTTTAGATATATATAAATTTGAATTTATTTTACTTAAGTATTTGCTTTCTTCAATTTTTCATATATGTATGTTATGATCTTACCTGGAATATAAATTTCATTAGGGCATTAACTGTGTCAATCTTGTTGTATCCACTGATTTTAGCACTAAACTTTGTACACCAAAGTCCCTCAATAAATACGTAATGAGCAAATGTAGATATTATAATTCTGAGGGAAGCAAGTACATTATAGGAATATAAGAAACTGCATGGGAGGCTGGAGAAGTGAGTGAAAGCTAAGACAAGAAACAAAAAAGAAAGAAGAAAGAGAAGAGGAAAAGAAAGATGTTGGAGAGAAAACAGTTATGTAGAAAAATAGAGTAAAATATCTTTGAGAGAGTTGCCAACACAGAAATTTCTTTTTGATTAATTCAGTCCCATCCTTTGTAACTCCTTTCCCTGAAGCTGGGTAGAATCTAATAACTGTGTGTGTAAAGATGGGGTTTTGTGGATTGTTTGGATATGTGTTTTATGGAGAGTTCTGGTCCAGGAAGCTTTGTCAAACACTTCACCTGAGGTAATATTCTTTATTCACTTATAAGTTAATGTGGATCCCATTGAATTAAATGATGCTTATTTTCACTATGATTTAGGAAATGATTTCAAGGCCCATTGACTCTTTGTTACTTCCAAAGAAATAAGGCTTGAACCTGAGGCTGCCCTTTTTCTGCTACTTCAGGAATAAGTGAGGCCAAAGTACCCCAATTCGAAGTGCCTCTTCTACTCCCACATGCAGGATCTCAGACATCTGTGCCAGTGACAGGACATAGTGAGTGACAAGAATGTCAGCAAAAGGAGAAGGGAAGGGAGAGGGAAGAGAGGAAGGAAGGGTGGAAAAGATGCCTCCCCACTTGGCTTCCTGAGCAGAAACCACAGTGTCCACCCTCGGACAATATCTCTAAGGAGAGATAGTAAAACACCAGAAGTGTCCCACCCAAACTAATGTTACAAATGATTTTCCTGTTCTACTTGGAGAGCCAGCTGTGTTTATCACAGGCCCTAAATAGGAGAGTTACTGTTCTTCTCATAGACATTGACACTGAGTGTACTAGTGCCTATAATGGGGTCAGTAGAGCATATACTAGTTTAAGAGTATCCAAACATAGCAAGAGTGTGCAATCTTTCCATGTAAGGATAGTGAAGAACTCAACATCATTCAAGGAACACAGATCAGGAACAACACCAAGAGCCTTTCTGCTTTGCTTTCCCTAGAGACCCATTCTCAGATCTGAGATTCACTGGGTTTTTCTCCACCTAAAGCAGAAAGACATTCAGTAGAGGATTGACACATACATTCTTCCACCAGGGCCTGGGGCACATCCCTGAATCTCAAAAAGATGCAGCCAGAGCCTTGCCTAGAAGTTTCTTTCTACCCCCATCCTCAGATATTTTCCTGTTGTTATCTTCAGTTTTCACCTCAAATATGTTTCGGGAAGCCTTCCCTAACCTCCCTGATTAAGTCTTTCCTTATCATATCTTTCATAGCCACTGGTATTTTTCCTTTGTTGCCCTTACCATATCTGCAATTTTCTATTTGTTTAATTGTTTGAAATCAATTGAAATGATGGGTGCACCACCTTTTTTTTTTTTTTAAGCGGCCTCTGACATTTTTCTGGACACAAGGTACAATATTCTTTCCAGATTAGAGCTCAGTTCAGCACTTAAGCTTCCTATTTCATGGCATCCAAGCCCCTACTCCACACAAAATTAGAAAGAGTTGGAAAGTGCTTTTACAAAATTATTATACAGTGATACTTTAGCTTCACCTGCAACAACTAGTACACTCAATTGAGGTTTTGTCTCAAAGTTGCCCTGAATGCCTTTTGGTCCAGGGTAGTGATTTTTCTAGATATATGTGTAGGAAACTGAAATGACCATTCCTTTATTCATTCAACAAAAATTCCCTTCCCTTATGTGACTTATATCCTAGTGGGGGAGACAGAATAAGCAAACAAATAAATGTTCAATTTCACAGATGGGGAAAAGTATAGTATAGAAGAATAAAGCAGGGAAAGTATATTGGAAGTTTCTAAGCAGGTGGTGAAGTTACAATTTTAAATAGAGTCGCCAGGGAAGACCTTTTTGATAAGGTGACATTTAAACAAGGACTCAAAGAAGGCAAGAGTACAAACCATAATCCTATCTCAGAAGACTTTGTCCCAGCCTAAGGGAATAGTGAATAAAATGAACGGAGGCAGAAATGTGTTTGGTGTATTTGAGAAACATCAAAGAGGTTGGAATTACTGGGTCCAAGGGAATAAGAGGAACACTGTGGGAAATGACATGAACACTAATCATGCCTTGTAGGCCAGTACAAAGAGTTTGCCATTTATTCTAAGTGAAATGGGGAGACATGAAGAGTTTGCAATGGAAGAGCAACAAGATCTGAATTAGGATTTAACTGTGTTGAGAAGATGTTGTGTGTTTTAGTTTTCTGGGTTACTCAAAGCAATACCATGAAATGGGTTGGCTTAAACAATGGGAATTTATTAGCTTACAGGCTAATAAATTTTTGAGACTGAGAACATGTCCAAATCAAGGTAATGCTTTCTTCCTGAAGACTGGCTGCCAGGAATCCTTCGCTCCTCTGCCACATACTAGGCTCTCCCTTCTTTTCTGGGTTTAATGAAACTCAGAAGCTTCTTGCTTCTCTCTGTCCATCTGTCTGTCTCTTTCTCTCTCTCTCTCTCCCCCTCTCCCTCTTTCTGTATTCATTCCATTTATAAAGGACTCTAGTATTAGGATTAAGACCCATCCTGAATGAGATAGGTCATACCTTAATTGAAGTAGCCTCATCAAAAGGTCTACATCCATAGGAATTGATTAGATTTATGAACACAATTTTTGGGAAGTACATACAGTTTCAAACCACTGCACTGTGCAAGGGCAAGGGTAGAAGCAGGGGTCTGGTTAATGGGCCATTGCAATAAAAAAAGTAAGAGATGATGATGGCTTAGAGGTAGAGATGGTGAAGAAGAGGTTAGAATATAGGGATACCTTGAGCCAGTAGTTTTAATAAGATTTTTTTGGTTCCCCATTAAAAAGAAACTAACAAAAAATCTCCTGGTCTGGCCTTTCTAAGCAAAAGCAAATATCCTGATTTGTGTACTTTGTTCTTTTATGTAATTAATGAAACAGAAGACTCCAGGGATGGGATTAAGACCTAAAGGGATTCAGCTGGTCACACCTTACCTAAAATGATGTCTAAAAATGGTCCTATTTGTAATGGGTACACACTCATGGGACTAGATTAAGATTAAGACCAGGTTTTCTGGACTATGTAATTCAACCTAACACAGCCCATTATTGAGAAGAAACTATTTGCCATAAGCAACATCTAGTAACTAACTCCAAATAGAAATAAACTCTGCCATGATATGACATCTATTTATTAAACAGCTGCTATGGTAAATCCTGCTAGAGACTGTATACGGAATATGCTGAGAAGGAGAAAAAGCATTTTAGGAGGTCTATTATTGGTTGATTTCATACTTCAGATATACAAAAAATTGTCTTCTGCTTTTATTTACCCTTTAAATATGCCAGTGTATGAAAAAAAAATAGTACACTTTCTTTTTCCAATTTCTCTTTTTTAGGTTTTACTTTTTCTGAGACAAGAGTCTTCAAAATATACTGTTAAGTCCTTGAAACAATAAAATTGCAATTTAAAATATTAAATATCACTTTCTATTTATAGCACTAAGATCATGCTGCTTATTGCTCATAAACCCTTAATATATTTCATATATAAATGTTGTTCAGAGGTGCATTATAGATTTTTATTTTTAAAAATTGTTAATAAGTGGTAGATAAGTTTTAGATCTAAATCAACCCATTTGACAATGCTTCACCCTCAATCATTGCATCTTGTGTAGAAATTACTACTTATGAGTAATTGTGCAGCTGGAAGGGAGTATAGTTTTTGAAAGGGTTGAAGTTGAAATGTACTAAATGGTATTCTATTGGGTCCAAAGTGGTTACACATTACACTTTTTTTTTTAAAGATTTATTTTTTATTTATCCCCTCCACCCCCCTGTTGTTTGCTCTCTGTGTCCATTTACTGTGTGTTCTTCTGTGTCTGTTTGTATTCTCATTAGGCAGCTCTGGGAACTGATCCTGGGACCTTCTGGAGTGGGAGTGAGGTGATCATTCTCTTGTGCCACCTCAGCTCTCTGATCTGCTGCACATCTTACTATCTTTCCTCCTCTCTGTCTCTTTTTGTTGGATCATCTTGCTGCACTAGCTATCCCCATGGGCCAGCACTCCTGCATGGGGCAGTACTCTATAGAGGCCAGCACTCTGCATGGACCAGCACTCTGTGTGGATCAGCTCACCACATGGGCCAGCTTGCCTTTACCAGGAGGCTCTGGGTGTCGAACCCTGGGCCTTCTATATGGTAGATGGGAGTCCAATTGCTTGAGCCACATCTGCTTCCCATTACACTTTTCTTGATAGTACTCTAGTGGTATAGAGGAAGGAGTTTGTCAGATGGTACTCAAAAGATCTAGAAGCTTACTTAATTTATTAAATCACATTTTAATAACTCAAGAGAATTTGTCTTTTTAAAATCTTTTCCAGAATGAAACTTTAAGGAAGGCAAACCCTGGCTAGTCATTCATCTCCTAGGAATCTGCTTTGTTCAATTAGCCAGGATGCCTCACAAATTTAGAATTATGCAAAGGAGATACCTATACTTTCCTCAACCTGAAGTTATTCATTTCTGGATACAACTGTGCATTACAAATTCACCAAATGCCCCTCTAGCAGACACAACAAGGAGAAGGGCTGTGACATCTACATCTATCATCAAACTCTTACCTTACTGAGCAAAGTTCAAAGATAGTTTTGGACAGTGAACTTTAAGACATCTAGGAGCAGAAGTTTTGACTTTCATCAAGAGCTTTGTATTGGCATTTCTTTTAAAAATTTAACTGGGCTGTTTTTGGCATACAAATTCAAAATAATGGAAGAAGTATATTTCTTTCCTATTCTTCCTTGCTATCATTTATTGAACAATAACTATGCCATGCCCTGTACCAAACATTTTATCCATATTATCTAATTTCATTCCCTGAGCAATCCTAGGAGATAAGTTTTGTTCATCCTGTTTTAAAGATAAGGATGTTGGGTCTTGGAGAAGCTCAGAGATATGAAAGAATTAGGCAGATATTACAGTGTACATAAACCATAGAGGCTGGATTTGAATATAGATATTTATAACTAAAATATGTAAACTGCTGAAATATAGTTTCCTTTTAATTTTGCCAAGGGTAATAGAGACATACAATGCCTTAGAAAACATAACTGCACTCATTTTTCTGTTCCAATGATAAGATAAAACATTCTGATTGTCATGGTAGTATCACCATGAAGAAAAGGTTATGTTCACCAAAGCCCCAGTATTTTCAGTGGGGTGCTGAGAAGACTTCTATATGTTATTGTTTTGGAGGGATCCACCAGTTTTAATACAAATTTCAGCACATGAATCTAGTAACTATTCCCCTGGTATGTTCTGGACTGCTTTGTTGATGTCTATGAGGGTGGAAATATTCTATAGCTGCATTGTCCTTTAAAGTAGCCACTAACAAAACATGGCTATTGAACTTTGGAAATGTGGCTAGTGACTGAAGAATTGAAATTTTAATTTCCCTTGATTTTAACTAATTAAAATTTAAATTTAAATGCCATATGTTGCTAGTGGGTACCATATTAGATAATGCAGATCTAGGATGTCTATTATGAGGTCATGATTGTGGGATATGATATGAGTAGTTAGGGGAAAGGGAAAAGATAGTTCTTGAAAAGTGAGAATAATTTTCTGAATACTGAAAGAGCTGAATATTTTCAAGTTTCTTATTATAGCAAAATGGTATAAAAAAAGAAAACCAGAGATTATTAGATCTAGGAGAGCCAAAAGTTACCTGAATCCAATTACAGAAGAGAAATTTTTTAATATATGGTCTCAGCCTATTCCTACCTTGTCAGGTCATGTTTTGAGAAGAAGCAATGACACAACAAAGCTTTAATTATAGTTTAAAAATTAAATGATTTAGATTTAAAAAATAAGAGAAAGTGGTATTTCTTAATGGTAACTAATATATTTTACTTCTGTTTAGGCAATGGGAAGGATTATGCAAGAGACTACAAGCTTATTTTTCACTTACAAAGAAAACCCAGGCTGGAACTCCAACTCAAAGAGGTGGATGAATTTGGAAACTATAGCTGTCCTCATTATAAGGGTACCATTATAGGTTACAAAGTACCTAAAGAAAAGATAGCCCCTAGCTTGGATCAATCTCTTACACCTAATGAAAACTACTGTCAGTTACCGATTTTCAAATTACCATTGACCTTGCCAAAGGTGAGTTATTTTATTTCCCTGCTTACCATATTTTGTTACTTCTTCATAATTGTCTACCATAATCATACTGCAGGCATATGGATACATAAGGTTAAAATATATAGTGATAGGCAGCAGATTTGGGCCAGTGGTTAGGGCGTCCATCTACCACATGGGAGGTCCGCGGTTCAAACCCCAGGCCTCCTTGACCCGTGTGGAGCTGGCCCACGCGCAGTGCTGATGCGTGCAAGGAGTGCCCTGCCACACAGGGGAGTCCCCTGTGTAGGGGAGCCCCATGCGCAAGGAGTGTGACCTGTAAGGAGAACTGCCCAGTGTGAAAGAAAGTTCAACCTGCCCAGGAATGGCGCCACACACACGGAGAACTGATACAACAAGATGATGCAACAAAAGGAAACACAGATTCCCGTGCTGCTGACAACAACAGAAGCGGACAAAGAAGACACAGCAAATAGACACAGAGAACAGACAACTGGGGTGGGGGTGGGAGAAGGGGAGAGAAATAAATAAATAAATAAACCTTAAAAAATATATATATATAGTGATAAAGTTGATTAAAAAAAGGGTGGGTACATTGCATATTAGAGTGTGAGAATACACACTAAGGTTTCCATTTTGTCTCATATCAGCTGTTGTGTTTTTTTTTACCTGGAGATGGCTTCTTTGTCTGTTTGCTTGTTGTTGTTGTTGTTGTTTTTATCTGCTTTTTTTTTTTGCTCATTTTCTGCTCCTTGCCTGTTTTGAGGAGCCAGCAGCCAAACCTGGGACCAACTGCTTGAGCTGTATCTTCTCCTTGCTCCTTTGTTTCTTTCTCATTGCCTGCTCTGCTTGTTGTTCTGCTCATTGACTGCTCATTGTTCTCACTTGACATCTGCCTGCCCCCCCAGGAGGCACCAGGAACTGAACCCTGGAGCCCCTGCCATGTGGGAGACACGTGCTCAACTGCTTGTGTCACATCTGCTCCCCTCATATCAGCTATTCTAATGAGAGCAATTGAAATTGATCTGATCCTGATGGTGTATTGTAAATGACTACAGATATCATATTGTTCATTTTGTAGGTTCTTCTGAGTAACTGGGAAATCATTTATGAAAACATTGAATGTCATTTCCGAGCACATCACTTTAAAGATATATTATGTTCTGAGGAGGAAAATGACATTATTAAACACATTCTGTGAGAATTTTATTTAGCCATTGCCAAACTTTCCATGTTTGTTTCATGAGTTAATTTCTCTTATCCAAAATTATTAATCTTATCAGAAAGCAGGATTACCATTGTTTTTCCAAAGGTGTCAAGCAAATTAATTAATAAATTTTATGCCTGGAAGTGCAATTTCTTTTAGTAAGTTAAGACTTAGTACTTCTAAACTATATTCTTAATGAGAAATATAATTTAAAAGTCAATTTTGTTACTCCAGGGGAAGAACAAATCACTTATTTTCGGAGAGTCAAAATAATTTGTCTATTTTTTTGACATTTTGTATGATGAATAGCAGAAAAGTAGTTCACAAAGGGTTATATTTTGTACAGATTATAAATAAATTAGTAAATAAGTATTTTAACAAACATTTATTTAACTTCTGAAATAGTTAATGCATTATGCTAGGCATTATGGTAAATATAGAGCTATAGAAGATAATACAGGCTCTAAAGCGTTGTTCTCCCTAAGAGGAGCCTCCATCTACATGTGGCTATTAAGCAGCTGAAATATGACTAATCCAAATTGAGATGTGTTGCAAGTGTAAAGTACATGCCAGAATTCAAAGACTCAGTAGAAAAAAACTCATTATTAAATTTATTTATACTGATTGCAAGGTGAAATGATGATATTTTGGTTATATTGGGTTCAATAAAATGTATTAAGATTAATTTCACCTGCTTTTTTTTTTTAATTGGTTTTGTGTGGCTACTAGAAAATGTTAAATTACATGTATACCTCAGATTATATTTCTATGGGACAGCTCTGCTCTAAAAAAATTTGCAATTTAGCAGAATATGCAGAACACCTACTTCATAAGACAGTTAGCTGATTAGATTAATAGTATAAACAAATTACTAATAGTTGTTCTGGAGGAAAATGGTTTTTCTGGGAACTGAAATCAGTAGAAATTTCATGGTGATTGTGGCATGTTATCTGACCTTTGTAAATTGATAGAAAACTGACTATTGAAAAAGAAAAATAAAAGAGAAGATTGGATAGGGAAGTAGAATGAGTTTGAATGGGAATAGTAGGCATAGAGCATCTTAAGATTTGTCCAGTTTATCAGGAATTCACAATTCACATAATAGCCACAATAATTTCTAATGTTAATGTGTCCTTAACTGTGCTAAATGCTTTACATGCATTGTATCATTTCATCCTCATAAAAATCCTATGAGGTATTATCATTGTTCTCATTTTATACGAAACTGAGGCAACTTTCCAGTGGTTCCCTAGCTAACTAAGTGGCAGAGATAGGATTCAAATCAAGGTAATATGCTTTCAGAGCCCATGTGTTTAACAGCCATGAGCTGCTGCATCTTCAACAAGAAAGGATTCTTTGTCAAGGATATAAGGATGGATTTTAGGGCATCAAGAATTGTCTTTGAAGTTGCATAAAAATTTCATGTGTACTATGCTTTGGTGTAGAGGTGATATTAGAATATTTAACAACTTGTATCACATGGCCCTGACCAAATTGAAACCAACCCTTGGTACAGAGTGGCATGGTCCTAGAAACAGTAACTCTTTTCTTGTGGTTTCAGAGAGATCTTGGGGTTCCTAGAAGGTATGTGTAAGGGTGGCAGCATCTAAGTAACCCCTGACATGGAAAAGTCTGTATTTTAAGAACTGGAATTAGCTGTCCTTTATGCTAGAGATACTCTTCCCTCAGATAGTTTCATAGCTGGTTCTTTATCATTCAGGTCTCAGATCAAATATTACCTCCTCAAAGAGGCATCCCCCTCTCTCCTTATCTAAAGTCACTCTCTAACCTAGTTTTTAAATTTACTTGTAAACATTTATCATTAATTGAAATTGCTTGGTTTATTTATTTGTTTGTGTTATTTGCTGTTGGCCTTTGCACCTTGAGAAAGCAAGTTCCATGAGTTAAGGGACTTTGTCTCTCCTGCTTATGGCTATATGTGTATGTCTTCCATGGTTACAAAGTGTCTGGAACTTGATGAATGGAGGGAGGTGTAGCTTCTGTTAGATTAGAAAAGTTTAAGAATTATTGACTTCAAGGGATACTAGAACTCCATCAGAATACTCTTCAATTAGCAGGCTAAGATGTCGATTTGGATCAAATTGAAGATCCTGGAACAGGGGAAGGATCCAATTGGGTCTGCCCTTGAGGCAGCTCAATGTCACGTATTACTTCCTGAGAGCTCTAAGCTGTTCTGCTGCTAAGGCATGATCAGAGGGGGACCTGTAAAGGGTGTGTTAGAATTCTCTGGCAGGAGATCATGAGGGCCTTACTAAGGTGGTGGCAAACAATGGAAAGAAAGGCCTTTATGTAAGAGGACAAGCTTGGCAGACTTTCAAACAGTCTAAAAATATGACCGAAATTCAGCTTTCAGTTTTCAGTTTTTCCTCTGTGGCCTATCTGAGTTCATGAATTAATTAGCCAAAATAAGTCAATTTAGATAATTTAGGGGCTCATATGGATTTTCCTCAATAAAAATCCCTGTTAGGGATTGCCCAGGACTTTTGCATAAGCCCTTTACTCTGCCTTGATTCTAGCACATCACTCCCAGCCACTTGCCTGAGTACTTCCTACCAGGCATCTCTTACATCCCCGCATGAGTGTGGCTTCTAACAGAAAGCCTCCCTTGACCTCTGCCTCCACCCAAATATGATTCCCTGCTATGCACTGCCACAGCACCCTGTACTTTCCTTATCATTGCGGTTACTATATTGTATTATAATTGCTTGCTTATTTCCTTCCCAATAGACCAAAGTTTCTCAACATTTGTTGCTGTTATTGCCCTCCTTAGAATCCTTTTTAGACATTTTATGCTTAATTACCCCTCACCATAAGATATTAATACCACAGTTACACTGTATATCTGTATCTGAATGTGTATATGTGCTTTATACATGAAAAAGTGATATTAGGGATGATATCACCATGGTTGAGAAAATGCACGCAATAAATTGTGTAGGCACATTCGTTGTCCTGCCCGCTTATGTATTTCCAGTGCCTGGCATATAGTTGGTGCTCCATAATATTTGTGAATGAATAGATGAATATAACATTTTTCAAACCTTAAAACTCTCCAGACTTGAAATCGATAATCTTTAAGTTATATGGGCATGTTTAAAAAGACTACTTTTAAACATCTGTTGTCTTTCATTTATGAATCTGCTCCCATTAACAATCTGTACTTTCTTTCTTTTTCTCTCTGATGAGTCAGCAGAGGGCTTTCCAGTTTCACTCTCTTGGCCCTTCTTGTTCTCAAGCAAAATCTTGACAAGTAAGTTGGTCAGGGTTGAGACCATCTGTGGCTGTGGAAATTTTTTTCCTCTTTTAAAATGAACGTACCTAAATGGGAATTGAAACCATGACCTTTATATTTGTGAGAACAGTCTTCTTCCACAAAACTCAGGATTTTGAAAATCCACCTCAGCTAAGCAGTATTGAAATGTGCTATTTTCCAGAATATGGAAGGAGCCCTTTTATATGGAGCTTGGCATTAATGAGCACTGTATTTAGCAAACATTTATACATATCGCATAAGTTAAACCAAGGCATTTATCAAAATTAAAAGTGCTTTACATGTAGAAGACAGGAGGTAAGCATTTATATGTAAGTATAATAGGTGTAGGCACACATACACTAGCAAACACATGATTATAAGGTGTGACCTTAATATATTATGCCTGATTCCCAGTGACAGGAAAACATATCACTCATCTACTTGTGAGGGTCTCTGTGTATCTTATTCTTCTGCCTCCATGTTTCATTGATTCATGCATTAATTCATTTAGTCAGCAAACATGAATCCCAGGGACCAGGCACTGTGCTTATGATGTCCAGTGGTGAACGAGATGGACAAGGTTTCTACCATGCGATATGACTCCTTCTTTGTCTCCCTAGAGTCAGTTCTCAACTCAGGGGCAGAGTGGTCTTTTAAACCACTGCTATTTGGATCATCTCATGCATCTGCTCCTAATCCTGCCAAAGCTCTCATTTTCACTCAGAGCAAAAGGCTCTGGATGATTCCTCTTTACCTCTGGGGTCTTCTCTCCCATACTCTCCTCCTCACTAATTCAGCTCCAGGCACGATGACCTTCTTGCTGTTCCCTGAATATGCCACACAGCCTTTTGTGTCAGGCCTTTTGTGTTAGTGATTTCTCCTGCCTGGAATGATTTCCATCAGACACCTGCTGGGATATACCTTCACCTCCTTCAATTCTTTGCTCAAATTTCACCTTCTTTCTGAAGACTGCCCTGATTCTATTTAGTCTCGCAATCTGCTACTACGACCACTACAACCTCTGATCCTCCTGACCTTGACCTAATTTTTCTGTACCTCTAATAATTTGCTACCTTCTAACATATATGTGTTTGCTTATTATATATTGTAGGAACACCCACACCCAATGACCAGAAGATATGCTCTAAGTGGACAGAGACCTTGGATTAGTTCACTGCTGAATCACCAGTACCTAGAATAGTGGCTGGCACATGTTCAAGGGCTCCATAAATGGTTTTTGAATGAAGGAAGGAATTCATAAATAGAGTTAACAGTTTAAATACAAATAAATAGTGAGAGGAGGAATGTGAGATGCTCCAAGCAGGAAAATAAATTAAGATCAGATGATCTACAGACTTGGAAGTGTGTACTTATGGAGATGGGATGGTCAGGTAAGGCCCTCTGGGAATGCCTTCTGGGCTGAGAACAAACTAATAGCAAAAGCTCAACTTCCTGTTTGGCCAGGAGAGCACTGCAGTGAGTGAGCAGTACTAAGAATCAGAGGTGGCAATGAGCTTCTAATTAAGGACTCAAAGGAAGCCTGTTGTGACTAAGTGTATGCATGAGATGTAGAGAAAGGTGATGAGATTTGACAGATAGGTACTTTCCCAGTGATATTTCATATTTCAATTTGATATTTTGAACTTGGTCTCATCTATTTCACAGTATATGTAAAAATATGTGACTGAAAGAACAATGATTTGCCTCTAATCTTTCCTAAGTTGTGCCCAAACTCCTTCCTCTTCTCAAAATGTGCAAATAAGTTATCATACTTAGTATATTTGTACTTTGACAGCAACAAGGCAAGTTTCAAGAAACTGTCAAGATTTGTGGGTGGAAGGAAGTGGGTAAAAGTCTTTTCTGTGCTTCTGAAATCATAACACCTATGTGACTGTCTGTGCCCAGGGCATTTGTGCTACCTTGGGATATGACTGTCTTTTGCTACTCCTGCCTGGTTGGAAGTTTTGTTTTGAAGGAAAGAAGGACGCCACGTCTCATGGCTGTTTCAGCTGCAGTTTCCCAATAATACCTAACCTAAATGTTTATGTAAGCCATCTGTTGACCCAAGTTTTGCTTAGCCTGAACTTCCTTTTTTTAAAAAACTGATCTCATGACATGTGGTTTCTAGTAAATTACGATACCGCTTCAACACTTACTTTCTCACCACATTAAATAACTTGCTGTGTCAAAGGGAGGAAGTATGCAGATACTTGTGCTAGTTTCAGTTTGGCAGAATCACCACTTTTTTTTTTTTTTTGGCCACTTTGGACT
Source organism: Dasypus novemcinctus (assembly GCF_030445035.2). Taxonomy (NCBI): domain Eukaryota; kingdom Metazoa; phylum Chordata; class Mammalia; order Cingulata; family Dasypodidae; genus Dasypus; species Dasypus novemcinctus. The sequence continues at coordinate 170,415,094 of NC_080673.1, read as the reverse complement.
TTCATTATCATCTCCCTGTCCCAATAGAAATGACCTTTTCTATATGAATTTTTTTTCTAACCACACTAAGGAACAATCTTGAGTATTGAGAAACAAATGAGAAGATTCAGAGCTATTTAAAATTTCTGCATGCAAAAATACTTTAAGGCTACTTATCCAATTGTAATGTTATATTAGGGATTAAAAATAAAATTTAGCTTACTACACTATTACTAACCACTAGGAAAGTGAATTAGAAAAAAATTTGTTTGGAAATCAAATTTTTGTAGGTCTGGTATACTCATGGTAGCTTAATGCTTTCTACATTAGAGTCAGTTCCAGTGCCCCAATCCCCACCAATAATAGAAGAAAGTCACTACATAATTATAAGTGGAGAAATCATGTCATTTTTTTTAACCTTGTGCACATTTTAAAAACCTTCTCATTCTTTATAGTGCTTTGATTTTGACTGTCCTTATCTCTTCTTTAACATGCTTTCCACACCTGCAGTCTCAGCTTCCTCTAAGTCATCAAAATGATCTTCAAAGACACAATTTTGAGCATGTTACTGAAAAATATACTTTTCACTATATTCTACCTAAGATGCTAAAGGAGGAAAATGAAGCAAGTGGTTGATTTAGAAACAGAATCCTATAATCCTTTGTAGAAAGCACTTTGTCCACCAATTTCATCACAAGAGAATTTTCCTTTCCATTTCATTCTTCCTTTCCCCTTTGTCCTTTCCTTCCCCCCAAGTCTCCACTCCCTTCTTCTCCTTTCCCTCCCTTCTCCCCTCTTTTTTCTCCTCTTTCTTCATCCTTCTTCCTTTTTCTTTTTCCTTGACCCCATCCATAAAAGGGAGGCTTTCTCTGCTCTGAGGGCAGTATAACTAAACCAGGAATTGAGCACCATATTGTCATATAGCTTTTGATAATTCTTTTACAAAGGTGGCACATATATTCCTGCCTGTCTTAGAAAATTTAATAATTAATATAAGATATTTACTTTTTTGCATTTATTTTCTTAAAATTCTAATATTTAATAAGTAAATTCAATTCAATAATTAAAGTTATTTCTAGTTCATTAACTCAAACTGCTTTTTACTTATTTTTTCACTGTAGATTTATCAGTCATGTCAATGAACAAATATTAATTAAGTACCTATTATATATGAGTCATTTTGTAGGGCCTGAAAATAATAATGATGATGATGACAATAACAACAAGAGTAATAATAATAATACAGGGCAAAGTTCTTGCTTTCAAGGAAATTACAAACCATTACAGGAAATAAAGTGTAAACACTAGAAAAGTTATAAAACAATGTAAGAGATAAATAATATTGAACACAACAATACAGCAGTATCACAAGGCAGGAACTGACGATTGTTTGACAAATGGCCAAGAACAGTTCAGAGGAGGGAATGATCCCTGTGGACTGAGGTGACCTGGGGACACTTAATAGAGCAACAAAGATGTAGAGAATATTCAGAGTTCTGTACAAGAGGGATTGCATTAGTTGAAGTTTGGAGTGGCAAAGCACAGAATGTGTTTTAAGAAAGGAAAATAAATAGGCCATTGTGACCTGCATGAAAGACTTAGGTAAATCTTATTGAAATAAGTTGGGGAGTAATTATGGAGGGCTTTGAATGTCTTGCTTAGATCAACCAAATGTCCCTGTGATACGGTTATATGCAGGACTGGCTGTCAAAATTTGTCAAAATAATATGATTCAACACTTGATGTAGAAAATATACACATGGCACATGTGCAAGATGGGAATAAAAGCCAGACACGATTAGCATATGTGATTCTTAGAATTTCTGAGTATGGCCAGAGTTGAGAATAGAGAAGTAGGTATACAGTTAGCTTATAATTAAGTTTATTTCTCCTATAAATAATGGCAAGCCATTGGAAATTTTAAACCAAGAGGATTATATGGTCAAATTTAATGTGAGCAATATGATGGTATATAAGTTTAAATTAGCAAAAGGTGAGCATAGCAATAGTAAAATAAGGGGCTGATGAAATAATCCACAGATAGGAGAGGGTAATGGCCTAAAAGAAAATCATGGCAATAAGGGTGAAGAGAGACTTAAGACTTGGAGCGACAGGACTTGGCGATAGAGTAAGTGTGTGTAGGGCTGGGAAGTAGGAGGGCTTAAAGGGATGGAGGGAGTTGTAGAGACAGGCTTCTTTGGGTGGCTCCTAGGACTCTGGTTTGAACTATTGTCTTATATTATAATACAACATAGTATTCAGAAGTGTCATTTAAACTTGAATTTCATATCTATTTCTCCCAATATTACTCTGTCCTATGGATAACTAAAACTTTCTCCTTGAAGGCTCATGGCCAGTCTTCTTTTCTTCACTAGGCTAACTTTCACATAAGTGACAAGGTGGTTTTTCCGAAAAAGAAATATGATTATGTCTCCTCCTAAAATTTCTCAATCGTCACTGGATATCATTCGATTGAAGTCCACGTCCCAGCACATAAGGCCCTTTACCAACCCTACAACTTACCCCTCACAGCCTTCATGTTTGACATTTATCCAACATCTATTTTTGGCTCCAGTTCCATGTAAAGTCTCACTTCTCTTATGCGTCGTAGTCTGACTTGCATCAGAGATCTTGCCCACAACTCCTTCCACAGCTGTGCTTCTGACAGTTTCAACTCCACACTTAGTTCTATCATTACTTCTCTAGAAGAAACTTTTACATTTCCCAGGCAGGAGTATGCATTATACTCTATCTATAACCAAAGCTTTTGAATACTTATTAATGTACTGTCTATTATAATTTTTGTTTATATAATAATAATAGTAATGATAATATCTAAAATTCAGTTATTCCCTGCTAATAAATGGTAAAGCATTTATGCATGTTAATTCCTCTACTATTAAGCTGGGTTACTGAAGAATCTGAGTCTCAGAGAAGTTTTATAAATTTCCCAAGGGGAAATAGCTAGAGGAGAGCAGAGCTATTTCTTGAACCCAAGTTTTCCAGTTCTCATGGTGGTCTTCTACTGTGACTGAGTTTCTCAGGACAGGGAACATGGCTCATTAATTTTTGTGATCCCATCTCCTTGTGCATTCAGTAATGCTTTGTTGCACTATTTAGTATGTTTTCAATCATGTTTCTTTTTTTTTTTTATTTAAATATCCCCTTACATTTATTTTTTTATTTTATTTTATTTTTTTTACATTTTTTTAAATTGATTTTGTAATAATATTACATTAAAAATATATATGTGAGGTCCCATTCAACCCAATCATGTTGATCTATTTAATGAATAAATGTATCCATTCTGGGAAAATTAATTAAGCAATTGAAGGAGGAGTTTTAATAGTTGACAAAAGTTTTACTTATTTTCCTCCCAGATAATGGTTACGTTAGCAGTAGACTTTCATGCCTTGAAATGAATGACTCATGTGGGGATGTCGCACATTGTGGTCCGGCCTGGAAGGAAGATGTTTATAGCTATCCAGGCCTTTCCTGGCAACCATAATATCACTCTTTCAGTGGAAAAGTCCTCCCCTTTCTAGAAACTGAAGAAAATCCCATCAGGAAATTAAAAAAAAATATGCTAGAATATCCTAGAAAGAATTATGCTCAGAATTGAATAGGAGGCTTCCTAAAGTATAAACATTCTTTGATGAAGAAGGTTGGTGCTACCTTTCACTTTGTCACAAAAGTATTGGATTTGAAACTACTATGGATGGGAAAGAAGAGGTACACTGACAGACCTGCTGAACTGACATAAACATATTGGTATTATAATATAAAAGCTGAACAATAGAGAGAAGGTTAAAGTTTATGCACATTCTACCAGTGTTGTTTAGCTTTCTTTGATTTGTGGAATTGCTTTTAAAATCAATAATATCTCTTACATGATTGCATTTATAGATCAAAGGCATCTTCTTTTGCTAGAATTGCTTGGAAGATAAGAGTAAAGTTTTAAGCATATTAATAATAATGATTAACATTTATGGAGTGCTGGCCAAATGCAGGCTTGATTGAAATATTTTATATACATTATGTCATTTTATCCTCACTGCAACTCCATGTAGTATATCCATTGCTTTGCCCATTTGGTAGATTAAAAAGAGTGAAACTCAAGACTTTAATTAATAATTCAGGTCTATCTGTTTCAGATGGCTTTTGTTACTTATCTTTATGGACTAATATATATTCCATCTATATTTCCTGAATTATCTGGATCCTTACTCACATTATATCTGCAGCCACTACTTTCTATCTGTCTCAACTCACTAGATTTGTTGGGACTTCTTGAACTGGACCCATCTGACCACCAGGGGTCTAAAGTTGTCTCCTTTTTTAGCTGAGTTTCTCAAAGGGTGAGAGATATTTAATTCTGACAAAGCCATAATCATGCTGAAGCCTTAAAAACAGTAATTGTTTTTAAGCAGTAAGCAGCAATTGAAAAATAGTGTAACAGCACTACATAAAACTGATCACATAAAAACATACATGAATTTAAAACCAAGAAAGATCTGGATTAAACATACTCAAATCTCTTTGTTAAAAAATAAATAAAAATAAAAATCAGGATCCAAACAAGGTCCATGTACTTCATTTGGTTTGTGTGTCTCTAGCAGCATTTGTTGGATCCTCAGTGACACCCAGATCTTTTTAAACATTAACTTAATCTATCCTCATACCATACTTCAGAAGTAGGAGCCATCATCTCTATTTTACTGTTATGCACCACTAAAAGAGTTTAGCTAGCCAGCCCAAGACTGCATGACTTTAAAAGTGCAGGGAAATATCAGTACCCAGACTTCAAATTCTTTCCTTATAACTTTTATGCTTTACCATCTCCTCCTATTCCTTGAGCAAGTTTTTCAGACTGTTATGGATTGAAATGTGTCCCCTAAAAAGATATGTTCAAATCCTAATCCCCAGTCCCATGAAGGTGACCTTATTTCAAGCTAGGGTCTTTGAAGGCATGATTAATTAAAATGAAGCCAACCCGAATTAGTGTGGCCCTAATCCAGTAAGACTGGTATCCTTATAAGAAGAGGGAAATTTAGGTACAGACAGACACAAAAGAACACTATGTGATGATGGAGGCAGATATTGAAATTCTGAAGCTGCAAGCTAAGGACATCAATGACTGCCGGGAAACCACCAGAGGTTAGGAAGAGGAAGGAAGGGTTCTTCTCTAGATGTGTCAGAAGGAGCATGGTCTTGCTGACAGTGTGATTGCAGGATTCTAGATCCAAAACTGCTAGATGAATTTCTGTTATGATACTTTGTTATGACTGCCCTAGGAAGTTAAGACACTTATTTTATATCTGCTACGTTTTACCACTATACCATATTGCTTTTCATGTCCTTTGCATCTTCTGTGTCTCTGGCAAGTCTGAATCTTGCAAAGAGCCAGGTGGGAAGAGTGGTTGCACTTTTTGCTCAAACTAAACTTTGCAATTGAGCTGACATAGCCTTGGAGGGTGGATTCCCTCTTTACTTAGAAGACTTTCTCCATCATCTTGTTTTCAAATGCTTAGTCACTTCTGAACAGCCTAATAAGTTCTCTTTCCTGTTCATGTAGTGACATCAGCTTTTAGCTCATTTTCAGAGCAGAGAAGTTGATGCCATCCCTTTAACACAATTCTCCAGTTTTCTCTGACTTAGGGCAAGAGTTCCATCCACATCTGTTTGTTTGCTGATGACCTATCATTCAGATGTCCTCAAAATGTTATCTTTATTGTTTGGAAAGACAAATGTATTTTCTATACATGTTTACAGTAAATGATATAATTCTCAGTAAATTATGTTATACTGCTTTTTTCAAATTTTGGAATTGCAGGTGATTCTTTTTCTACCAACTTTAAACAGAATGGATTCACATAGAGAGAGTTATTCTGTTTTTAATCCTTTCTGTGATGCTTTTGAGTAGATCTCAGGGTGTTGTTATTATGTTTTTATACCTTGCAAACAGTTGTTAAGCTCCCTTTTGAACAAGCAAGGGAAAAGCTCTCAGGCTCAGGATTTTAGCCAGTAGTGGCATTTAATAACATTGTGTTTTAAATTTCTATTTATCTGTATGGCATCCTTGGATATATAAAAGTAAAATTGTTTTCTACTAATGGTTGAAATACAGAAATTTCTTTAAAATGTATTTATGTAGGAAAACATAATGAGTAATTGTAAAGATAAAATATTACATAGTAAAATGTAACATTTTGAGCACTTAATACATGTGAAGCCCTGTTCTAAGATTTTATATGATATAACTCAATATTTTCTTTCAATGGCACTATGAAATAGGTATTATTATTATTGTCCCTTCTTTATGAACAAGGAAATGAAGGCACAAAAGGAATAATTTGCTTAAGGTAATAAGGTTAATATGTAGTATGATTAGGATGTGAACTCCTTATCTGCCTCCAACTCCAAAGGAGTAAATTTGATATGTATAAATGGTGGTATAGGGAAGTAGGTATTGGAGAGGCTGGGTGGAAAGTACTGAATTACTTTACAACTTTTATGTTATACTTCAGTTGTAATTTATAGATTATAAATAAAGGATCTGGAAACTTGCAGATATTCAACATTAGATCCATTACTTAGTGTGTATGCTTATAGCCAAATTACTTTACTTCTCTAAGCCCCAGTTTCCTCATTTGTAAAACAGGCATGAGAACAACTACTTCACAAAGTTTTAGATTATAAAATAAGGTAATCTACTTTAAGTTCTATTGTAACATCTGACACATGGTAATTAGTAAAAATATGAGCTAACGTTATTACTTGGAGGCAATATTATTTATTTAATTTCTTCTTTGCAAATACCATGCAATGGGTTGACTTAAATAATGGGAATTTATTTGCTCATAGTTTTGAGGTTAAGAGGAGTCCAAATCAAGGTGCCATTAAGGCAATGCTTTCTTCTCAAAGATTGGTTTTCAGGGGCTGGGTACTAGTGATCCCTAGTCCTGGCCACCTTTGTCATGTGGCAATGTACATGGCAGCCTTCCTGGGCTCTTCCTTCTCTTCTGTGTTCTGTTCACCTTCAACTTCTTGCTTCCCATGACTTTCTCTCTGTCTGAGTTCCATTCTGCTTATAAAGGACCCCAGTAACAGGATTAGGACCCTTCCTGATTAGGTTGGGTCACAACACATCAAAAGGTCCTAATTACAAAGGATGCATACCTACAGGAACGAATTAAATTTAAGAACATGTTATTCTATGATATATAGCTGAAAAACCACAACATTGTTTAAGTTAGGGCTTTAGACAAATCTGGGTTTCAAGACCAGTTTTGTAAGGTATTAGTCATGTTACCTTGGAGAAGTTACCTAAGTCAAAGGGGAATGATAATACTTATTTCAAACCATTGTTATGGATTTGGGATGAAATAATATATCACATGTTTAGCAAAGATCCTCACATGTGCAAGTCCTCATTGGACACTGATAAAAGCCCTTCCTTGATTTATGGTTATCTTGGAAGCATAACTGCTGCACAGCTCTTATATTAAAATGAATCTTTTACACCAGATTGCTTCTTAGATCATTATGCTATTAAACTTGTTTACAATGTAACATTAAGAATTCTATATGATCCATACATTTTAAAGTTTGAGAACAATTATGATGCAATAAGAGCTTGAGTTAAACAAATGGCAACTTTTACTTACTTGAAGACTCCTCTATGCTTACATAGAGTAAGCAGTGAAAAATGGTATTTAATTACGGTAACTAAATCCATGCTAAGGATACAGAGAAAAATATCACCTTGGCTCCCTTCTAAATCTTTTAATTACAAAATAAATTACCTATTTACCAGAAAAATCTAGTGAATGGGAGCAGAAGGGGTGTGGTGATTAAGTGGTGATAGAGGAGTTACTGCTAAAAGATAGTGGAGAGATTACCTGTGAAAATTTCTTCATAAGTAATTGCCTTATGGTAAATGATAAGAAATAATACCAGCATGGAATTTTCTTTCATTTGTTTTATTGACATAAATGCCATTTGGCATTCATGTTAGACTGCATGTTAAGTATCAGAAAGTTCTTAGCATGTTACTTTATACAAAACTGGTTCTGCAGAAGAGACTCCAAGAAATGGTAGACAGTAGAAATTAGGAGGACAAACTATTTCTATACCTGCCAAATGGAAATAATATTGTGAATTCCTCTAAGATTCATGATCAAGTACATTATAAAAGAGGGTATTTCTCTAAGTTTCAAAGACGTCATTTTATTTTGTTGTTTCCTATTAGTGCTAATAATATCTGTGAAAGAGTGGGGAGAATTTATAAATTTTCTGGCTTTCTCCTCTTCCCACTTTCATATTAGATTTTATGAGTTATGCATGTCGACCTTGGAGGAATTTCATGCAATCCTTTTATCTGTACTCCCTAATTTGACCCATGTTCATTATTTTAGGTTGGAAGAATGCAAAGATGACATGATATCACCAGATAAATCAACCCTAATGCCATCTTCAATGGCAGTTGTTTCCAATGCATTGTTTTTCACTCTTGTTTTTACACATATATTTCTATAGTGAGCTAAGCTTAGTTAACTGCAGCGCTATCAAAAGATCCCTGAAAGAACGTTACAAACAGGATGAGTCATTGTCCGGTTTGAAACTTTGAGTCTCTCTCCCAGTCAAAACATTGTAAGAGATGAGATGACTAACAGGTCTGTGGGGAAAGCGGGAAGGGTACTATCTTCAGTGCTATTATATAATGGCAACACTTAGATCATATTTTTCTATATGTAAGGCAATACTTACAGGATTACCTTTCATTATAGATTGACCTTTGAACAGTCATCTATGTATTAGAATTTGAGGGGTGGAGAAAGCCTGTCTGCATGAAATTATTAATTCTATCAAGGCTTGTGTGATAAAAATAATTAGTTGACTTTTATTGAGGATATACTTTGTGCACAGAGCTGAACTAAGCTGTTTCAGTTTATTTCATTTAACCACAATCCTAGGAATTAGATTATATAATGACAGTCATTTTAAAGATCAGAAAACTAAGGCATGAATTGATTCAAGTGTAAATAATTGACAAGGTGAAGTTTAAACTCAATCAGCCTTACTTAAAAGCCCACATGCTCAGCTGGTATGTTAATAGGAAAGTATCAGATTTGGAATTAATCATACCTGGGTTCAAACTCCAGCCAAGGAGAACTAACCATTTCTTGAGCCTTGAAATTATCATCTATCTATGAAATTATCATAGATAGAAACAGTAATAACTGCCCCATTGTCTTTACAGTGTTTTGTGAAAAACAGTTGAGATAACTAAGAAAAAGCAATTTGTAAATATCTCTGAAGCAGCTCACTTCCAGAAGTTTCACATATGCCTAATAAATGAATGCAGAGTGACCACCAGTCTAAAAGGCTATTTGCATGGAAGCTGAGGTGCTTCCAGAGGAAATAAATTAACATGTGTGTACTGATGGATCTCAAACATAACTATCTGAGATATGATTTGACAGGAATCTATTGGTAGGAGGAGTTATCGAGGGTAGTTTGCCCTATATATATATTTAATATATAATTATATATTAATAAATATAATTATTTATATACTATTATATATTATATAAGAAATATATTTATATTTTAAATACATGTTTTAAATATATAACATATATAATGTATGTTTAAAGCTTTAGTCACCAGAGGCCAGTAGGTATCTGGAATAGAGCTCTGCAGTAACTAGTGAAACCTGTTTCCCAGTTCACTGCCTTGGATGCATGACTATGTCCTAGGAGAAAGATTTTTTTTTATTGTTGTTGTTTTGTTTTTTTTAAGATTTATTTTTTATCTATTTCTCTTCCCTTCCCCCCCCCCCCCCCCCAGTTGTCTGCTCTCTGTGTCCACTTGCTGTGTGCTCTTCTGTGTTCGCTTCTATCCTTATCAGTGGCACTGGGAATCTGTGTTTCTTTTTGTTGCGTCATCTTGCTGTGTCAGCTCTCTATGTGTGCAGTGCCATTCCTGGGCAGGCTGCACTTTCTTTCGCGCTGGGGGGCTCTCCTTACGGGGCGCACTCCTTGCGTGTGGGGCTCCCCTACGCAGGGTTCACCCCTGCGTGGCACGGCACTCCTTGTGCGCATCAACACTGCACATGGGCCAATTCCACATGGGTCAAGGAGGCCTAGGGTTTGAACTGTGGACCTCCCATATGGCATGCGAACACCCTATCCATTGGGCCAAGTCCGCTTCCCGTAGGAGAAAGGTTTTATTTAAAAACTGGAAAACCCTTTCCACTGGGCTTCGTTGCATATAAAGCTATAGTTAATAATATTCTAATGTCATGTAACATGAGGGGTAGGGGGCTACTCCCTTCATTCTGTCATATTTTATCACACAGCTCATGTATCAGAAAAACTTAGGGTGGCCTCCAACGGACACCAATGGAAAAGTGCTTTGCTAGGAGACATAATGGCCCAGATGGAGTAGATCAGGGTGGTACCATCACTGGTAAGGACCCAGCAGAGTGGTGGAGGGGCAATAGAAGAACAAACCTGTGGTAAACATTGATGTTGAAAAACTCTGTGTACGTGATGACTCAGGAGCAAAAGTGTAACCTTGGGAGAAACCATCATTGTTTACCACTTAGTAGTAGCACAACAAGGGAAATTGTTGTGCCCACAGAAGAATTGTTGAGAGCTGCATTGAGCTGCTCAGTGATCTGATGCAACATTGTGGATCTGAAAAGAGTAAACTCGTGGGAACTGACAGAAATATTTAGAAGGAACTTTGCCAGAAACTGAAGTTTCTACATAAGGAGGTGGGTGCTAGAGCTAGGTCATCCATATAATACCCGAGAGTTAATTAGGATATACATTTTTATTATTATTATTGTTATCCCTACTGTTTAGCCATCAAAGAAGCAAGGAGAAATTCAACTTTTGTCCTGTCAGTTTGTATTGGAAATTTTCATCATTTTTGTTTACAGATATTTCATTTGTTCTTTCATGCATTCTTTGGGATACATTTGTAGGAATACAACTAGATCATTCAAATAGATGTTTCTCTAAGTGCAGTTTCCATGTCTCAGCAGAATCACTCAGTGTGCTTGCTACATATTTGGCCTTATCTAAGACCATTTGAATCAAGGAGTATGCTGCGAACCAGCTCAGCAGTAGGTTGGCTCGAAGGGATGGCGACGCATTACTTAAGAAATAAAAGGGGGAAACGGACTTTGGCCCAGTGGTTAGGGCGTCCGTCTACCATATGGGAGGTCCGCTGACGACAACAGAAGCGGACAAAGAAACAAGACGCAGCAAGTAGACACCAAGAACAGACAACCAGGGGAGGGGGGGAAATTAAATAAATAAATAAATCTTTAAAAAAAAAAAAAAAGAAATAAAAGGACAGAAAGAGAGACACAAGAGAGGAAACAAAGGTGGGATCAGGAGCTTCTGGAGCTGAGAGCCTTGACCCTAGTTTCCACATTGTACTTATTTAGGAACTAACAAGCAGCTGTTTGTTATTTACAACAATAAGGAATGGGTCATACAAAGTTCAAATGCCTCATCACGCAAACATTTTTTTATGCTGACCCGACGGTGTTCCGTCTAGTCAAGGTCCAGGGTTCCTAAGCCCACACTTTTTTGTCTGCATTATGGAAACGTTTCAACTTCAAACCATGTTTCTACTATTTTCCCACAACAGGAGTGAACTTACTTTTTTGCATTTTTCTTAAGATTTATGTTCAGAAACAGTAAGGCTTAGTAACCACTGCTTCATTTTCTTAGTGAGTAGAATGTAGAACTACTTTCTGAAAAAAATGAATAGGGGTGCTGTAACCATCTTGCAAAGAGTGGTAAAGATTTGAAATATCTTCTGTAGGGACTGGTGGATGAAATCTTCAGGGATTCATAAAAAAATATTGCTGAATACCCCAGGTGGCCCAGCTGAAACTGCAACCTTTAAATTTATGGTGAATAACAAGCTTCTTGATTGTCTGCTGAGGGTCCCAATGGATATCAAGTATTTATTGAGTGTTTCATGTGGTTATGTGGTAACTCTAAGGACTGATATAAAAGAAGATACAGAAAGGATACAATAGAATTTTGAAAGCCTATTTGGAGAGGAAAATAGGCAACATAATGGAATTAATAACAATATAAAACAGTATTAAGTTAGGAGGTAAATCATATGATTGTGTATATATTCACAAATAAGAAACCAGGGCTACCATAGTTGATAGAAGATATGGAATTTGACCTGTGTTTCAAACTATGGTAGGATTCAAAGGGGAGATCATCCAAGTCACGGGAAAATAAACTAAATATTTTTAATACTTCTTTGTGTACAACACAATGTCAATCATGATGAGCAAAAATATATATAGAAGCAAAATATCTTCTTGACCTTCAAAGGGATGACAGACTAACAAGTAGAGGCAAGATTGATTATGGTTGGTTCTTGGAGTGGTGATCAGGCCAAATGAGGGAAGCTTTTGGGAAAGCTGTGAAGAATCATGTTGGGTGATATGTGCTCAAATTCAGTTTTTTGGGTTCTACAAACAGGTTCAAGCTGTCGTCCATAGGAGCTCAACTAAAACAATGTTTTTCTTAGTTTCAAGAATCTAAGGCCTGTATTTAGGTAGCGTCATGAGAATAGTTAGTAATTATAGGAGCCTTAACAAGAGTGACCTATAAAATCCCAAACACACATATCTCTTTCAGGTGTAACTGGCTGCCATTGGTTTTAATTTTTTAAATTACTTCAAGGAGATGAACTGTGTTGTGCTTATCAGCATAAATAAGAAACATCTGTATATGCCTGAATTGTTTATACTTTTATGCAAATACCCTTGAAAGATTTATAGTGATGACTGCCATAAAAGTCCCCACTACACCTTGTACAAGGTAGATGTGTGCCAGTGAAATAGTTTATAGAGAGCTTGAGGGCCAGGTTTAGGTTTGCCCCAGAATTTTCATGAGTAGTGACTTGTTGAAAGTGACACTCAAGACACTTTATTCAGCAAATTATGATAATAGAATATTGACATAAATGCAGATTATCTGAGAGAGGTAGTATTAATCAGCCAAAGGGGTATTGATGCCAAGTACCAGAAATCTACTGGTTTTTAAAAGGGTATTTATTAGGGGTAGAAGTTTACAGTTCCAAGGCCCTAAAGAGTCTGACTTAAGGTACCATAAGAAGTACTTTCTTACCCAAGTCTTTGCCATGTGTCGAAGCAATCGGTGCGAGGGTTCAGCCTTCCTCTTCCTCTTAAGGCTCCACAGGCCCAACTTCTAATATCAGCTGTAGGCTGGAGGGCTTGTTACTTACCAGGCCTTCTCAGCTGTTCAGGGCTCTGGTCTCTTCAGATGCAAACCATCAGGTGAATGGCTCATCCCTCCCTAGAACTTTAGCTGTTTGAGCATTTTTCTTTCTGGCACATACCAGGACTGAAATGACCAAATTCTCTCCTCTTCAGAGTCTGTGGCGCTCTCTTCCTTCCTGTGCCTTTTTCTGTGCCTTCTTGAGTAAGTGACCATTTATATAGTCCACCAAGGGGGCAGGGACCTAAACTTTACCTGATTTACACCCTACTAACTTGGTCGAATAAAAGCCCTAATCGTAACATAATTTAACCAAAGACGTCTCAGCTGAATCTAATACAATCAAAAGGGATCACGCCCAGAGGAACACACATTATCTCTCTTTTTGGAGTTCATAAATAATCTCAAACTGCCAAAGGGGTAACATACCTAAGCTTAGATAATAGTGGAACCTGGGAAGATGTAACAGAAAGGGACCTTCCGATTGGGAGAGGAAAGCATGGGAAATTAGAACCAGCCCTGCTCAGGAAGGCATCCAGTGACCCCAAGATGGATATTGGGAGTCTGAAAGAGGGAAATCTACACAAGGACGAAAGGAAGTTTTTCTTTTTAATTTCGGGCTGACCTTGGATGCCACTGTTATGGGTTGAACTGTGTCCTCCAAAAAGATATATTACAGTTCCAACCCCAAGTCCTGTGTGTGTGAACTCACTGGCATATAGGATCTTTGAAGATGTCATCAGTTAAGATGAGGCCAGATAGTATTGGAGTGAGCCCTAATTCAATATGACTGCTGTCCTTATAAGGAGTGAGCGATAGAGAGCCACAGAGAGAGATGCCCACGTGATGGAGACAGAGATTGAGTTATATTATGGATTGCCAGCAAATTACCACCAGAACCCTGCAGACTTCAGAGGAAGCCTGACTCAACCAACACCTTGATTTTGGACTTCCAGCCTCTAGAACTTTGAGATAATAAATTTCTGTAAAGTCGGCTAGTTTGTAGTACTTTGTTATGCAGCTGCAGCAAACTAAGGTAATTTGTGAGGTTCAAAAGTTAGTGTGCAAGGCAAAAAATACTGCCTAGACAAAATGTGAATTGAAAATCCCTTAGGAAGAGGGCATATGGGAAACCAACACAGTGACTGGGAACCAACAGAGCCAGAAATCTCCTATGCAGCCATAATCTACTGCTTCCATGGTAGTGCACAAAAGTATTTTGGCTAGATTTTTTTTTTTTTTGTATTTATTAAAGCAGTTTTTTTTGTCTTTATTTTTTTAATGTTACATTAAAAAAGTGAGGTCCCCATATACCCCCATCCCCCTTCCCCCACTCCTCCCCCCATAACAACAACCTCCTCCATCATCATGAGACATTCATTGCACTTGGTGAACACATCTCTGACTGCTGCACCTCATGGTCAATGGTCCACACCATTGCCCACACTTTCCCACAGTCCACACAGTAGGCCTTGGGAGGACATACAATGTCCAGTGACTGTCCCTGCAGCACCACCCAGGACAACTCCAAGTACCGAAAATGCCCCCACATCTCATCTCTTCCTCCCACTCCCTATCCCCAGCAGCCACCATGGCCACTTTCTCCACACCAATGCCACATATTATTCGATCCCTAATCACAATAGTTCATGAATAGAATATCAGTAAGTCTACTCTAATCCATACTCTATTTTCACATGTATGGAAAAATACATACATTTAAATAGTAGAAGTATGTTCAGTGCCTCAAGATGCTATGAGGCACTGGTGGAAAGAGATGACGAAGAAGGAAAAACTATTTATATGAAGAAAGGAAAAAAGTAATGCATGCCTCTTGTCTCAGGCTAAATTCAGACCATAATGTCCCTTTTAGACTCTACTGCACCATTTAAATTAATATTTTTCTTTCATTTTTTGAGGGGTCCAAGAACGTATCTGATGTCTCAAAAATTCTTTGAACTTATTTTTCAGTGCTACAGTATAAATACTTGAACTTATGTTGTGATTCTTAATAGACTCTCAAGTAGCAAGTTTCATATACCCTCATGTTTATGAAATGTCTCTAGCAACAACACCTCCAAAATGCAATATTCAGATTCAACCAACTTGTATTGAGTTTTCAGTATGAACCAGATAGTTTTATGCCTTAACACACACAATTTTGCATCATCCTTCCATCATAGCTGTAAAAAACTGTTACTTAACCATTTTGTTTTAAAGTAATTATAGTACAAAGAAAGTTACAAAGATAGTTCAGAGAGGTATCCTGTACTCTTCCTGCAGTTTCTTCAATGTTTGCATCTTACTTAACTTACTTACATCTAAATTAACTAGTGTCAAAAACAGGAAGTTGACATTGGGTACAATGTATGTATACAATTTCTATGGCATTTTATCATATGTGTAGATTTATATTAACTACCACAATCAAGATACAGAACTATTCCATCACAGAGAAACCTGTCTTGTTATCCCTTTTCAGTTAATTTAAAGTCTATCACTACTACCATCCCTCATCCCTGTCAACCATTAATCTGTTCTCCATCTTTATATTTTGTACCTTCAAGAATGTTATATATATGGCTTTATACAGTATGAGACCTCTTTAGACTGGATTTTATTCACTCAGTATAATGCCCTGAGATCCATCCAGGTTACTTCATGTGTCAATGGTTCATTCTTAAATTGCTGAATAGTATTACATTACATGTTACAGATATACTGTAAGTACTTTAACCATTTACATATTGAAGGAATTTCACGTTGCTTCCAGTTTTGAGCTATTATACATAAAGCTACAATGAATATTTATGTACAATTTTTTTGTGTGTGCAGTGGGTTTTAACAAAACAATTTTCACATCTTAGACTGAAGAGGTAAGTAAACTGCCCATATAGTCACTGCTACTTAACAGCTGAAGAGGTATCTAAATCTAGAATTTTTCACTTTGACTCCTGTACTGTTTCTGCATTATATTAAAAACAAACTGTTCTACAGAAAATATAGAAAATGATGATTATATATGTGATTATGTCTTAATGAAATATTGGTTTTAAAATAATACCTATTCAACAGATTGTTTTTAACTTGATGTATGCACATTCATTCACAAAAACTTTTTTTTGAGTACCCATAGTTTGTTTAACCATCTACAGCACTGTGCTGAGTGTTGAGGCAAGGTGGTTGTCTCAAAAGGGGTTTTACAAAATACTATGCTTGTAGCTTAGAATTAACTTACCCTATCTTAGTTTTAACAATATTAAATTTTAGTTGGAAAATGTTCAGAGTTAACATGAGTGCTGTGGGTATCAAAATAATATTGTAATGCATATTCTTAAATTTTAATTTGTTGAAATGTTTGAGGTAATATACTTTACCTTATCTTAGGAAAGCAATTGCTGAGCAGGCATGCACAAATACACAATCCAATTTTGCAAGCTATGCAATTCAATACTTCATCCATAACAGGGGTGAGGTTCAAATGGATTTATATTTGTAGCTTGTTCACAGATTAATGATTTCTTCTGCTTATTCTGCATCCCTTTTCCCCAATAGCATGAAAAATTAATCAGACGTCCACAGTGTACCAAAAGAATTTCTACAGATCCTGTAGGTAAGGAATATTTGTTCCATTCTCATTACAGTTATGCTTTTTTTATCTCTTATATTTTATGTATGTAGATAAAATCCCTATAATAAAAAAAAGATAAAATGGTTTTACAATTAAGACTCAGTGAAGCCTAATAAATGAATTTTCCTTGGGAAGTTACATATAAACCAAAATATATAACATCCTTGATTGAGGCTGTAATTATAGCTGTGTTAAATCTATAAGAAATATGAACCTTTCTAAGCATTATTTCACTCGCATAACTAAGTACTTACTTAATTTAATAGACAACTACAGTTTGTTCTGGAATGCTGAATGTTATGTTATAAATCTGATATTGTGGTTATTTCAAACCAACATTTGAGGCTAATAGATTTTAAATAAAGGTATATCATATGAAACCACAAAAGAAACATTTACTATTTGGTTGTTATGAATAATTTAATTATAATAATGATGCAGATTTTGCGGTAGAATTTGACAGCTTTATTCTATTTTACCTCTTGAAATAGTTTATTGTGGTAATGTCTGTAGTTACAAAAGTAATGATTTATATAGGCAAATTAATTGATCCTCAAAAGACATCAGTGAATTGTGCTTTCTGTTCTTCCTTTCCCTAATGTTCCACGTCCCCCACTGATGGTGCAGAATGCCAATCAGGGGTTACTTTTGCAGATTTGCACAGAAAAAGCACAGGCTTTACTGAAATACATTAGAAATCAGTATAGGATGGCAACAAAGTCTATATTATACCCCTTCATAGGGACAATAAAACTATTTTCAAAAAGAGCAGACACGATAGGAAAGGAAAAGAATAGCAAAAAAAAAGAAAAAAACCCAGCGTGTTAAGCAAAAATAATTAGCTTTATTAGTAATTTTGACAGCAGTTATCAGAGAGCACTATGGTGTAATGGTTCTTCCCATGTGTGCAAGAATGGTTTGCACACCATCGTTAGCTGTTACATTGTATTTAAAGGGTTCAGAAACTAAGGATGAGAGATATTGTTCCACATGGGAATCCTCTTGCATGTCCAGGGCCATCAGACCTGCTGTAGGAAGGATGATGGTAGGTGAAATTAGACATTTAGAGAAGGATAAACCTATTAAACATTTTAAAAGCCAAGTTAAGGAGTTTTGACAATAGGTGGACCCTAAAGTTGATTTATTAAGAAGGGCTGACAAGATCAGATTAGGCCTTCAAAACTTCCATCTGTCATGTTAAGGGTATACTAAATGGGCAAAATTGATAGCAGGGATGCTAATTAAAGCCCTGTTTCCTTCAAAACTCCAGAAAAGAGATAAGTAGGTGATAAATTGGATGTGGTTAAGATTGAATCAGCATGGCTGGAAAGAAGGGGAAATTCCTAAGAGGTGTTTAGAGTTAGGACCTGGGGACTAGGCCTTGAGGAATCTTGAATAATACTGTGTGTTTTAGCTTACTCAACTGGGTGATCACATTAACTAAGAAAGTGAATATACTAAAAGATTGGGTGGAGGGAAAGAAAGGTCAGAATTGATTATTTTGACTTTAGAAATATGGAGTCAGAAATGGCTGTGGTATGCACTGATAAAGATAAGTAGCGGATGAATATTTTAAGAGCTGTGTCAGGATTTGGGAAGCCAAAGCCAAAGAAAAAGATAGAGTAGATTTAGGATTATTTCATATAGTGATATAGTCATATAAGGTGGGAAGAACTTTTTAACTCATTGAAGAGAGAGGTCAGAAATAGAAGAAGCCTAGTAGCATACATGTAATTCAGAGGCACCAGGAGGAAGAGAGACAGTGAAGGAGAAAGAGGTGCATGGCAAGGAAGGAAGAGGAAACCAGGTGCGGTAGCACCACGGAACCCAAGAAAAGGAGGAAAATGCTTCCAGGGTGTCAGAGAAGAGGTAGACTGTTGCTGTAAGTAGTAATTAGGAGGGATCCAGGAAATTTTGAAAGGAAGGTTTCCATAGAGTTTTAGAAAGAGCATAGAAGCCCCAAAGTAAGGGTTTTAGAAGTGAGTTGCTAGTAAGGAACTTGAGGTATCAAGGGTTACTTCTAAACCATTATGAGGTTTTATGGTGAAAGAAAAATGAAATAACAATAGCTTGGAAGAGTAGCAGAAGCATAGAAAGAGGAGACTTGAGAGGGTAAGAATCACAGGAAGAACCTATGTTGAGGAGATTAAGGAGCAGGCAAGAAGGGAAAGTGCTTGAAAACCATCACTGAAGATGGAATCCAGCAAATACAGAAAAGTAAGAAAATGATTTTGAAATAGAAATTAGGTTATGAGAAAGTAAGAGAAACAGACATTGGCTGAGGGAAACAGGATGAGAGTGGGGTAGGAGTTCAAGGATGGTGGAAAATTTTGTGATCATTGCTATGGAAAAGTTTTAAATAGAATTCAGAAAAAAAATTATTTTAATGGATTTGTAAGATGCTAAGGGCTTCAGTGAGGTAAAACAGCATAGTGTTTGTTAATCACATTCAACATGATTTCATAGTGCTGGGCAGCCCAGAAATTGACTGCGCTATGAGTAAACCACATTTAGAAATTGACAAATGGAGAAATGGAAGAAAATGACAACAAAGTTTAAGGAGAAGCAAAATCATCTCCCATGTAGCTGATGATAGAAGTGTGACTACAGAAGTTTGTGAAACCCAGTAAGGAAGATTGAATAACTGGGGCACATCAAAGGAAAAGCTGTATTAATGGTAGGGGCAGGGAGCATATTAAGCAGGGGCAAAGGAACAGAAGCAGTGGAATGCTAAGCAGTTCTTGTTAGCAGTAATATTTTGAAAACTTGAGGCCATATAGACAGAAAAATTATGGTTGATGAAATAGGATTGGCCATCAAAGTCAGTTTCTAATATGGAATTAAGGGAAAGACACTGGAGTTGACAAGATTAATGAAACATGTTATCAGGAGTGTGAATAATTATGAACAAGTATGCCAAAGATGCTACTTGCTGATAGGAGAGAAGTGATATATATGGATTGAGAAAGGCCAATTATATTGCAGTTGCAGAATGTTAGTTTGAAAGTGACAATGTATAATATGATATGTTAGGCTATTTACTTGAATAGGCTCCCTAGAAAGGTGACTTTATGGTATAAAACCAGAGTTCAATTTATGGAACTAAGTAGATGAAAGTATTAGTTGATGAATGTAGACTTTTTTTGCTCACATCAGATCATGGTCGTGGAATGTAGAAGTAAGGATAAAAGTGGGCTAAGTGTGATGTGGAATAGGGCTGATAAGGGGAGAGAGGAATGGTACAGATAAGAGGAGTTGTACTGAGAGTGATGTATCTAATTCACACAACAAAAACACTAATACTCTAACAACAAAAACAACAGGAAGATGGAGTTATGTGTTTAAGAAGTAGGGAGGAGGCAGAAGATAAAGGAAGGGAATGCTGAGATACCGGATGCATTTGGAGACGTTATTTGTGGGTCTAAATGATCCAGAAACTCAAGGGAAATGTTGGTGCGAAGGACCTTCCACAGAGCTGTTTTTTAGAAGGCAGATCTTGGTGAATTTGAGTATGAACCTGTATGTGGGGGGGGGGAGGGATGGGCGGATGTGTGTGTATAGCAGGAGAGTGAGGATTTAGCTGCTGGTATAAGTAATGCATCCAATTAGTAGTAATTAAGTGAAATATCTTTTTGAACCTAAAAATAGCCTCTAATGATACTACCAGAAGTGTATTTGGGGGCCCCAGAATTATCATCAGGAAGCTTGTCAGAAATGCCAAGTTGTTTTTGTTTTTTTTTTTTCTGGTCTTTTTTTCTTCTTTATTTTCTTTTAAATGTTACATTAAAAAAAATATGAGGTCCCCATGTACCCCCCACCCCACCCACTGCACCCCTCCCACATCAACAACCTCTTCCATTATCGTGGCACATTCACTGCACCTCACGAATCCATTCTGGAGCACTGCTGCCCCACATGGATGGTGGTCCACATTGTAGTCCCCACTCTCCCCCAGTCCACCCAGTGGGAAATGCCGAGTTTTGAACCCACGCTAGTCCTATTCAGGCAGGCTCTTTGGAACCCTCCAGCCATTCTCAGGCATGCTAACATTTGAGAAGCATTTCTAAACCCCTGCAATATTAAGGGACCCTCAAGTGATGACCCTAACAATGGTGGGGATTCAAAGGTTGTGCCCTGGGTTGTCCTAAATCTTTCTACTGCTCAACACCCAAGCCAGAGACCACCTAGAATTCCTATAAACAGGTGTGGTGAGCTAGATAATCACATTTTCCCCCAAGAAATGGTCCCAGCACTAAGTGTCCAACGTGTGTCTGACAGAAGCCCTTTGGGATAACTTGCTCTACTGGCTGGCAGAGGAGCTCTCAGAGGAAAACAGCACATCTCTGTGTTCATCCCTCCCTCTACGCCACAGCACCATTCAGCTCGTCAAGCTGAAGAACCCTGACAATTTAACAGAACAGATACATGAGCTTCTTTGCTTCTGGAAGAAATCGCTCCCAACTTGCACCGATAAACTTCGCCTTCTGGCTCGTCATCTTCGTAAGATTGGCAGGGGTGATCTTTCAGAAGAGCTCAAATTCAAGTGGGAAAATAAAATATTCACTGAACCACAGCAATGGTTTGATACAGAAGAGTAGAAACTGGGTTGCCCTTTCTTCTGTCCTAGAAATATGGTCATTCATGGTTGGTTTTTAAAACTTTTCTGTCAACATTTTACTAGCAATCCAAATAATGTTATTTTAAGTGAATCTATTTGATAGATGCGTTATTAAGAAATCAGTGGAGACAAATGGAGCAGCATTGATCGGGAATAAAAGGCATTCCTGGGTTTCAGTGCTCCTTCCTGGTTCAGTGGTGGGTGTTTTGTAAGTACGACTGTCTAAGAGTTCAGCTAAACTAAATAGCATTTGTAATAGAGTTTGCCCTGTTTTCATTTTAATAGCTGATATTGCTTACTAAATGGAAAGAAAAAATATATATGAACAGAATCACTTTTTTTGGTTATTATCAAAACACAATTCAGTGAGTAACCCATGAGTCCAACAACTAATTCATATTATGTAGAGACTGCAGAGCCCACAGGTAACAATTCTAGAAAAACTGAACTGCAGAGACCTGATGTTTACAATAGCAAGTCACTTTAAGAAAACAGAAAAGTTTGAAAAAATTAAAAATTTAACATTTCAGCTATTTGCTGCCACTAACCTTTATTTTATACAAATTTAGTTTGGGATAGGGAAAATAGCACATTATTATTAGTGAAATGCAGGGGTGCAGAGAAAATGAAATGCCAGTGAAAGAATCCAGGGGCCTATTTTACTTAAGAACAAAACCTGCATCTAAATCAGTTAACCAGAAATCTTATTGTATGAACCCAATATGCTCATTATTTTAAAAAATTGTAAAAGACCTAAAAAAAAACTAAAAGAAAAGATAAAAATTACCTATAACTTTGCTATCCATTGATAATCCCTATAAATGTCTTAATGTATATGCTCTGAGTCTTTGGAAAACCTAAAGCACTTATGTCCCTAAAGCAGTTTGATATAAATAGGACAGTGCATTAGTTTTACCAATTCATTTATGCAAAACCATCAGAGCCTTGCCTGGAAAACATAAGTAGCAATTAGTTTCAGTTATTGAACACTTGAGAATTAGTGAAACTACATGAAAAATTAAACATTTAGACGTTTCTACAATTTAAAGACAAGATTTCCTTCTACAAGTTAACCAAGAATTTAGGTATACATTTGTTTATATATATAAAAAAACCAGGATTCCAAATTCCAAACACATTCCAATTGAGAAATATTAGATTAGTTAAGATTTTTAAAAAGTTGTCAAAAAGAAACAATATTTTTTATGTATTCTTGGAATGGAGAAAGCAGGCTAGAATGTGCTTTATCTGACTTCAAAAGAACAAAAATGTAAAGAATATGAAATCTACCTCATATTCTGTCACTAGAGATTACTGCTATGAACATTTTCTCCCGCTTTTTCTTTTCCTAGAAGGAAATGTTTCTATTTCCCTATATATAGGTGGATATAAACACTCACATGCTCACACACCCACACACACTAACATACACATTCTCTCCTCACTTATCTCCTCACTCATTCACACGCATCTCCTCATGTACACTCTCCATTTCTTTACTCCCCTCAAAAACATACCCTCAGTCATACAAACACACATTTAAAAGCACACAAACCCCTTTCCACACACCTCTCACAGACACACCCTCAAACATGCATACACACTCCTTTCACATACAAACACAGTCTCATATCCACCTACACACCGTGAACACACTCTCACAGACACACACACTGTAACTCAAATTTTTTCTCATAATTAAGAAAAAGCATATATTATTGTAACAGTAAAACAATATAAAGTTATATGAAGAAAAAATTGAATGCCCCTCAGCACCCCCTTTCACAAAGGAAAACAAAGGAATCAGTCCAATGTGTGATTTGTGTCTCTTGCATTGGAAACTTGCCATCTAACCCCCTTACATCCGTGTTCTGCTTTATGCACCTTTACTTTTTGGAGGGCTTATATGGACCACACTGGTGATGCCTCTGGCTTCTAGTTGGGTTTGGCTAATGGGGAGTCTTGGCAGGAGAATGGAGGGGAAGGAGAAGAGTGAGTTAGCCTCTTCCCCTCTCTTCCTCCCTGTGACTTCACTGTGGCCAGGCTGTGTCCTCACTAAGGCTGCTGCTCCCCTCAGGGAGGCCTCCTTCAGGGAACATTCTCCTCGGTTTTGGTAACTGCTTCTTTTCTTGTCTCTTCAGGTCCAGGGGTGGAAACAGCTCCATTGCTCGTAGTGTGTAATAAGTGCTCTATGTCTCTTGGATTCCCTACTCTCTGCCCACCATTTTTAGGATCAAGCCTACTCTAATTACCCTAGTTTGAGTATATCATATTGTTCTTATTGAGACCATGACACATGCACATCCCTATGCTCATAACAATGTATACATAATAGTTTTCCAGAATGTCCGATACTATATGAACAGGTTTGAATCTTACCTGCTTTTATTTAAATTATGCACATTTTCTAATGTCTTTAAATATATTAATTGCTTCGTAATATCCCAGTTCATGACTGTCCTGTAATCAATTTTAGTTATATATATTTTTATATTTTCAAAATGGAATGCTGCAGCATATGTATTTTCATATCTGACTTTCCTTTTGCTTAACTCTATGTTGTTGAAATTCATCCATGTTGTTGTCTGGAGCAATGGTTTGTTCATTCTTCTTAATGTATAATATTCCATTGTGGGCATGTACTACACATGATACAACTATGCCACTGTAGATGGGCATTAGAGTAGATTCCAGTTTAGACAGTCATGAACAGTGCTGTTATGAACACTTTGTGTATGTCCTTTGGTGAACATATGTAATCATTTCTGCTGGGTATATTCCTAAAAATGGAAAGACTGGGTACTATAATTAATTTAACTTATATATATATGTGTATATATATATATAGCTTTCCTCTTTTCATAAAATAGTATCAAAATGACCATTTGACTATTTGTTAGATTATTATTATTTCATTAGGTTAATTTCCTAGAAATGGGACTACTTGCTATAAAAATTTTTAAGGCTCTTGATACACATTACCAAATTGCTATTTTATATTCTAATCATCAGGTTATTAAGTTTCTTACTATTTTTAAGTACATGTAAAAGTGAATTAACTTGGAGTACCTAAGATGAAATTCTACATCTTAGGTAAGCCTGGAGAATCTTCAGTTATTCTGCTGAGAAAAAAGTATGCTGGCTTAAATCTTTTACAGTGTTATTCAACTATTGAATGATATATTCCATTGATATTGTCATTTAAAAAGTATCAAAGGAGTAGTATAGCAGACATGTGGAAAAATTCCAAGATGTCAAACTGGGTGGTTTAATACAACAGATTTTTTTTTTCCTATCACAGTCTAGGAGATTACAAGTCTGAAATCAAGAGGCAGCAGGGCCATACTCTCCTGAAGACTCTAAGATTGTTCCTTGCTTCTTTCTAGCTTCTGGTAGATACTGGCAATTCTTGCTATTTGTTGGCTTGTGGCAGCAAAACTCCAATCTCTGCCTCTGTCTTCACATTCCCATGTTTCCTCTGTGTCTCTTCTCCTCTTCTTATAAGAACACAAATCATATTGGATTAAGAGCCAACCCTACTCCAGGATAACTTCATATTAAATTAACTAATTGCATCTGCAATAATCCTATTTCCAAAAAAGGCAACATTCTGAGGTTCAAGATATAAGGATTTTGACATATCTTTTTGGGTGACATAATTCAATTCAAATGCTATTTTGACACAGCTTAGCTATTAAAGCAAATCAGGAGCCCTTCAAAGTTGTGGAAGCAACATAAGAACATCCAGTTAAGTGAGCCTTGGGAATCATTACTGACATAACCATTTTATACCATAAAGGAGAAGGAATGCTCTTATCATTTTAGAGCCAATCTACATATCTTAATAATACCATTTTCGCCAATGAAGACACATTCCTAACATCATTTTGCTAATTATTTAAGGCTCAAATTTCACAAATTAAAACATTCTTACATTTCTTATTTGAATGATCAAAACCTATGATCTTGATTAAATACTGACTATAACTGGAGTCAGAATTCATAACTAGAGCAATTATCTATACCTAGAATGTAGATTAAATCCACACAAATAGAGTAACACACTGTATATTTTGAACTATTTTTAGTGTAAAATAGATATATAAAAAAAATAAGCTAGACTTTGAGACATCATAGTCCAATTTCCAAAATAGCTAAATTTTATGAGCAAATTTCTATGTTCCTAACCTGATGTTTCCCAATGTGGTGCTATTGGCATTTTGAGTGTATATATATATATACACATTTTATTAGCCTGAACTGGCTCATGCGTTGGAGGCCATTTGTCATCCCTGACCTCTGCCTATCAAATGCACAAAGTGCCTCTTGTCCCTATTGAATGTGACAAGCAAAATCCCTTCCATATAGTTCTAGTTAGAAGAGTGGGAGGTATGGAGGAGGGTGTTGAGAACCATGTTTTAATCAATTTTTGGCTTAAATCAGGGAATAAAATAAGAGGAAAGAATTAACTAGGGGAAATTTAAGGTGTTAAAAGCAAAAGAGGGCCTTGCTTTAAACTCTTCAACTGCTACAATGTCTGCCAGAAATGCTAACTGATGCCATGCCGCCTGATGATTTGCCAGAAATATTCTCAGTGAGTGTCCCCTCTGAGTTATAATACAAAGCTGTGCTGCAGATTGAGTTTATCTAAGCTACTAATTCAGGCTCTCTGAAGTCAAATTAGTAGTAGGTCAGAAGAAGAGGAAAATACTGAGATCAAATGTGGAAGTTAGGGCTGCACCATAGTTTATCCAGGAATCTCTTCTGTGATCTAAACTTATTGGAGTGTCTGTGTGCCCCCTCCAGACATGTTGACAGACATTACATTCTTTAATCCTCATCTTGTCTCCTTGCTCTAGCCTCCTGCACTGGCCCTCCGCATTTCCTCATTCTGAACTTCGCACCTAACATACTAGATAACATTTAATTCAGGTTATTATTTATTTTTTGTAAACCTCCACTTTAGTGAATACTCCAAAAGGGCAAGGATATTTGTTCCCTTTGCTCTGTTGATGCTTGTTTATTACTTAGAAGTCTGCCTGGCACACAATAAATCTTAGTCTGTTTTGTTGTCTTTACTTTGCAGATGAGAAAATTGCAATGACATACAGTCATTTGTTACAATGACATACAGTCATTGACACAGCCTGGGTTAGAACCTGGATCATTTGTTTCCAAAACTCTTGTTCTTACACTTCCACCTCTGATACCTTCCACCATCTTCCGTAACTCTTAGGAAATGGGTTTCTAATGGGGCTCCTGAATATCCAAGATTGAGTTAGTTGTACATGGAACCCTATTTTTAAATCCAGTTGTGGCACTTCCATGATCTGTTTTAAGCACCTACTAATCATGTTTTCCCCAGTTTGCAAGTTCCTTGAAGGCAGGGACTAAGTTTGTTCACCACTGAATTTCCAGTACCCAGCACAGGGCCCAGCACATAGTGAGTAGGCCCTCACTAAGTATCTGTTAAATTAGTGTATGAATAACATCTATGCGCTGACATGCTATCAATGACCTCTTTTCTTGTTTTATCTTTCATCTGGAAGCAACTCTTTGGGTACAGATGTCATGCCTGAGAAGGTAAAAATTACTTTGAGCCATAAAAATCTTCCCTGCCATTCATCAGGCTGGCATAACAGACACAGACAAGCCAGCTGCAGAGTTCATCAGTAATCAAAATTTCTCCCAAGGACAGCTGGAAAGTAGCCCCTTCTTTGAGTGACTGTGGCTTTCTTACACTCTGAGAAACTTTGTTCTCTAAAATCATAAACTATCAGAAACTTTGCTTTCTGAATCATGTCAGTAAGAATGAAATATTACTTTCTTGCCTGGAGGATCTAAGTCACTTTGATACAGAAAAGCCATCTCGATTTATGACCCAGGT
Source organism: Dasypus novemcinctus (assembly GCF_030445035.2). Classification (NCBI taxonomy): domain Eukaryota; kingdom Metazoa; phylum Chordata; class Mammalia; order Cingulata; family Dasypodidae; genus Dasypus; species Dasypus novemcinctus. The sequence continues at coordinate 170,387,687 of NC_080673.1, read as the reverse complement.
GCAGAGCTTCAGATAAAAGTTTTCTAGATACAGGTTTGCACATCTATCTTAACATTAATATTTCCAGGGAAACAGGACTCTGGGTTCCCTTAGCAGGCAGACCTAATGCTGATCCCTTTAAACACAGCTATGCCTTGGTTTGAACCTATCAAGGCAGGAAACTTCACCCAAGTCTTAATTCCTAAAACGGCTGCATCTTCCTTTGTGTCCTGAGATAACTCTGATTCCTCTAGGGTGCAGGCTTTGTCATTGCAATGAGTCAATAAACTTTGTCAATGACAGGTGTGACCCTGATGGTCTTATGTGACCCCTGTGCTCCCATCCAGTGGTTCTCAAATTGACTGAACATTAGGACCAGTGGGGGAATTAGTTTACAGATGACTAGACCCACATCCAGGGATTCTGATTGGACGAGTCCGGGTTGAGGTCTGTGGAACAAAATGTTTAAAAAACTCCCCAGTTGCTTCTAATTCGCAATCAGGGTTCCTATCATGGAAAACCTGGAATGGCTGTTAAATTGGTGGTTTCATGGGACCACAATTCAGTCCTCTAAATCAGCACCTTTGGCTGTAGACCCAAGGAACCTGTTTCATTAGTAAACACCTCAAGGAATGTTTATGCAAACCTCAGCAAAGTTTGAGGATGTTGCCTACTATATTCCTTGCCTTTCCAAAGCACTCTATCAATTTTACTTTTTCGTGGTCAGTACAGAACCAAGAGTAACACAGGAGAAAAGGAGAAGTAAACTCTGTTCCGACGAATAAAAAGACTTTTTCTCTTAACCTGTAGTCATCTTTTGACACAATTTATCTGTTCTTAAAACTGAGTGAGTGGGGGAAGAGGAGCCAAAGGAGGAAAGTGGGACAGTAGGGGAGGAAAAACAACCCAGGCCTCATTCCAGAGGACGTTATCTCACATTACGCAAACTTCAAGTTTTAGTAATCTTTCTGAATGAGTGGGCCGTATCACAACCACAAAGGTGAACTATCTGACTCTGAAGCTGCTTATTTTGTATTTTAAAATCTGTTTCCTTTAATAGACTACACACTTGGTCATAAATCATGAATTAATATTTTTATCTTCTCTATCATTTTATAATGTAAAATTGCATTGCCCTGAATTTTGTGTGCTAAAAATTAATTTATGACATAAAACCATTTAAACACAATGTAATATATTTTACCCTTTTTAGAAATATTTTTTGGTCATTTTGACATATGCTAAGGGCCTCAAAGGTTGAAAGTGACCCAGGTCTTGCTTCATCGGAAAGGCTCTATGCCAGACTGAGATTCTTCAGAAATAGTCACTGCAGGTCCCAGATTCCACCACAAGGGGGCCTCTGTGTCTCAGCTAAAATTAAGGAATCAACACAGGACCTAACAGACCTTTTCTTCACATGGTTAAAGAACTGTTTGCATGATACTTAAAAAAAAAATTTCATGATGTCATTTTTGGGTGGAAAGCATAATTTGACACTTGGTAATATAGGTTAATGTAATGGTACATCATTTTGTGCTACCTTCTCAAGTATTTTGAATTACCTACTTTCATTTTGAAATGAAGAAACAAATATATAGTGTTTAGAAATTGTCTCATTTATAGAGGTCTTTATGTTACATTGTATCTTCTAAGATTTTCCTTAATCAAGGCAATTAAAATGATAAAGTATAATTTTTTGAAAATGTAGAAATAAAATAGGAATATTTGAACTATAAATAGTACTGTTGGATAAACATATGTTTGACTCATTTTACTTTCCAATAAATGCTATTGACTGACAATTTCGAAAGAATTACCTTTTTATCTTAATTTAATAAAGTTTATTATTAAAAAGGTTTTAGATTACAGAAAAGTTACATCAAAAGTATAAGAATTCCTTATATGCCCTATCCCCCTCCCTTCCCACATCTTACAATTGTATGGTACATTTGTTATAACTGATGAATAAATATTGAAACATTTCTACTAACCAAGATCTATGGTTTACATTGTGGTTTATACTTAATTCCAATACTCTAAAAATGCCCTATATTCCACCTATTATTCCTTCCTCATCCCCTCAGAACCTCTGGTAACCACTATCTTTATAACGATGTTACATGTTCTTTCATTACTAGAATATTAATAAGTTTACTTTGTCCATGATTGCATTCCCATTTATATTTTTTCATTCCTCACACTTGAGGATTTTTTGAATGGTGATGCCCTCTCTGCCTCAGACTGACAAGGGGCTTAGATATTATGGGGCAGTTTTGGAAGGAACTGTTTTCTTGCCATTGTAGATACTCTGTTTTTTGGTGAAGTGTCTGCTCTGTGAAGGACAATGTTAGGAAAATGAAAAGATAAGTCACAGATTGGGAGAAATTATTTACAAAACACATATCTGACAAGGGATTGTATCCAAAATATATAAAGAACTCTTAAAACTCAATGACAAGAAAACAAACTACCAAATTAAATATGGACAAAAGAGCTGAGCAGACACTTCACCAAAGAAGATATAAAGATAGCAAATAAGCATATGAAAAGGGGCCCAACATCATACAGTATTAGGAAATTGCAAATTAAAACAGTGAAATACCACTACCCACCTATTAAAATGGCTAGAATCCAAAACACCAATAAAACCAACTGATAGAGAGGATAAAGAGCAACATGTACTGTCATTCATTGTTTCTGGGAATGCAAATTGGTACAGTCACTCTGGAAGACAGTTCAGCAATTTGTAACAAAGCTAAACACAGGCTTACCTTATGATCCAGTTATTACATTCCTAGGTATTTACCCAGAGGAGTTGAAAACTATGCTAATACAAAAACCTACAAATGAATGTCTGTAGCATCTTTATTCATGATTGCCAAAAATTGGAATCAACCAAGATGTCCTTCTATAAGTGAACGTATGAACAAATGTGTGGCACATCCATACAATGGAATGTTATCCAGCAATTAAAAAAATGGCTACCAAGCCACAAAAAGACATGGAAAAACCTTAAATATATCCTAATTAATAGAAGCCAGACTGTAAAGGCTACATACTATATAATTTCAACTATATGACATTGTGGAAAAGGCAAAACTATAGAGACAGTGGAAAGATCAGTAGTTGCAGAAGTGCAGGGAGAGGGAGAGAGGGATGGATAGGTGGTGCACAGGGAATTTTTAGGACACTGAAACTACTCTGTATGATACCATAATTGTGGATACATACAATACACATGTGTCAAAAGCCATAGAACTGTATACATGTGGACATACAGCAGATTGAATTGTGTACACCAGTTTGGACAGGCTCTTGGTCTTGGACCAGATTTTGGTGGGTGTGGACTTATTGTAAATAAGAACTCTATAAGATCTTATGTCAGTTAAGGTGTGGCCCAACTGAACCAGGTTAGGCTTTAATCCAATTACTGGAGTCCTTTATAAGCAAAGTAAAAGTCAGGTGGAGAGAGAAGCCATGGGGAGCGGCCAGAAACTGGAAGTCAACAGAAACCATTGCCACGTGAGAGAAAACCCAAGGAACCACAAAGATTGCTAGCTAGCTAGAAGATATTAATCCTGAGAAGAAGCAAGCTTTCTAGCCTCTTAAACTATGAGCCAATGAATTTCTGTTCTTAAGACAGCCCCTTATATATTTGTTTCAGCAGCTAGGAAACTCAAATAGTTTTTGATATCAGAAAGTTGGGTGCTGCTACAAAAAAAATGCCCAAAAATGTGGAAATCACTTTGGAACTGGGTAACAGGTAGAGACCAGAACAATTGTGATGTGCTTGACAGAGAAAGCCTGAATTGCTTTGAATAGACTCTTGGTAGAAATATGACTGTTAAAGGTACTTCTGATGAGGACTTAGAAAGGAATGATGAATGTATTATTGGAAATTGGAAAAAAGGCAATCATTGTTATAAAGTGGCAGAGAACCTGGCAAAATTGTGTTCTGACGTCAGATTGAAATTGGAACTTGTAGTGATGAATTTGGATAATTAGCAGATTTCAAGCTATGTGTGGAAGGTCCATCCTGGTTTCTCCTTGCAGTTTAAAATAAAATGCAAGAGAAAAAGAATAAGGTAAACACTGAACTCTTAAGCATAAAGAAACCGGAATTTGCTGTTTTGCTCTGAGTCTAGGGCCAAAAGTTTTTTGCAGTGACCTCCCCGAATTTTCTAGGGGAGTGTCCCTATAGAGGAGGCATGACATCTTATTCAGTACTCAGGAAATTAAAACAATACACAGAGAGCGAACCCTAAAGTAAGCTCTGGACTTTAGTTACTAATAAAGGTTCATCAGTTGTAAAAAATGTACCACACTAATGCTGATGTTAGTGATAGGGGAAGCTGTGTGTGTGTGGAGGGAGTATATGGGATCTCTCTATACTTTCTGTGCAACTTTTATGCAAACTTAAATCTGCTTTATAAATAAAGATTATTTAAAAATGTCTTTGGTTATTCTAATATATTTGCTCTTTCTTTTGGCATGGGAATTATGTTTTCCTGCCCCACTGACGTCATGCCTGGTTATATGATTTAGCACTCAGTGAAATATGAGTGCTACTTTTGAACTGACCATCTCTTGGTCTCTTGGTCTCTTCCCTGAGACCACCCATGCCTCAGTCTGTGCCCTGGAGCCACATGCTATGACGCATAGCATGACACATAGTGGTTTAGTTTCCTAGGCTGCTCCAGAAAATACTATGAAGTGGGTTGGCTGAAACAGTAGGAATGTATTACTCTACAGTTTCAAGACTGAGAAAATGTCCAGAACAAAGTGATACTTTCTGCCCGTAGACTGGCTCCTGGCAATCCTTGGCTCTTCTGTCTCATGGCAAAGCACATGGTGGCGTCTGCTGGTCTCTCCCTTATTTTCTGGGTTTTGATGCTTTCAGCTTCTTGCTTCTGTGACTTTCTCACTTTCTCTGTAGTCATTCCATTTATAAAGGACTCCAGTAATAGATTAATACCCATCCTGAATGAGGTGGGTCATATGTTACCTGAAACAACCTCATTCAAAGGCCATACTTGCAGTGAGTTCACATCCATAGGAATGGATTAGATTTAAGAACATATTTTTCTGGGGTATCTACAGCTTCAAACCACTATGGAACATATAATATCACAGTAGGAATGAAAAATATATTTTTGTTTTTTTAATCCACTATTAATCCTGATTGCTGCAATTAATTTACCAAGCATAAGAAAAGAAACAAAATGAGTGGCTTTCGGTGCTATCAAACTTCAACACTGAGAATAAAAGAGTAGAATACTGAGCTCTAGAAGCAAGGCAAATAGAAGAAAAGTTGATGAGAAGGGCAATAAAAGGCAAAGTTAGAATCATAGTTGATGTTAGTAGCAAAGACATTACAGGGATGGTAAGCCAGATATTATGCCACTGTAGGGAAAAATAAAAGGTTAATAATAGATACCAAATTATTGAGAGCCGATTATGTGCCAAGAAGTTTTTATGTATTATACATCTTTTATACATGATGACACAAGTTTTAAAATATTCACTCATTTACCCATTTCCTTGTTCTTTTGTTTACTTATCTTCACTCATTCATATTTCATTCAACAAATATTATTAAATACTTATTATATACCTGTTGGTGAATCTAGGATTTTAAATCCCTCCCTTTCAGATTCCAAAATATAAGTTCTCTCCATTCCATTGTGTGATAGGCAGAATTATGGGAGACCCCCCCAACATTTCCCACCTCCTTGGTATATATGCCCTTTATAATCCCAAAGACTATGGATGTGATGGATTTGATTCCTGAAATTAATAGACATTAAAATCGACATTAAATTGAAATATTATTCATGTAGGTCATGACCTAATCACATGAGACCTTATTCTTTTTCTATTTTTGTATTGTTACATGAGCCCTTTCTTTGGTCTCTGAAGGAGATTTCAGAGAGATTTCAAGTATGAAAGAGTTTGCAGGTAAGAGATTCTCTGTTCCTAAAACAAAGGAGACCAAGTGACAAGGATCTGAGAGCAGCCTCCAGAAAAACAGAGAGGTCGCTGCTGACAGCTGGGAGGAAAGACAAGACAACTTGAATTCTGCCAACAATTGAGTTGAATCGTTCCCGACTTTTGCCTCCAGATGAGGACACAGCTGGCCAACATCTGAATTTCAGCCTTTCAAGTTCCTGAGCAAAGGACCTGGCCAAAATGTGCCAGATGCCTGATGCATGGAACTACGAGTTTATAAATAGGTATTGTTTTAAGCCAAAATGTATTCAGGAATTTGTTACACAGTGATAGAAACTAATACATTCTCTTCAGACTAATAGCTTCAAGTTATTAATGAAGTTCAGAATTATTTGGTTAAGAATGTAAGGGAAAGTATGACATTATTGTTTAAAAATATGTTAAATCAATAAAGAGGAAAAAAAAGAGAGAGAAAAAAAACAAAAGGTGATGAGAGAGCATTATACTATAGGATTTCTTAGCTTACTTCTAAGCCCTAGAGCTTATGCTAGTTTTTTCTATGATTCTATGACCTTCCAAGTCCTTTCTTTTACAAAGTTAGCCTATAAATTTTATTAACTTCTTCCAATACACTAATGACTTATTTGCTGATATGGTGAAAGTTTGTGGCAGTTGTGCTCCACCCAATAAGTATATAACTTTGAACGTGAAATATTTTTCAGGACTAAGAGTCATTTAATTTAGACATTTCCGTTTTGTAAAACTTGTCATGGCTGTGCAATTCTCTATAGCAGTTGAACAAGAATTAATAATTCTTTCCTTTATGTGAGACTCTGAAGATTATTCAAAAGCTTTTCTCATGAGAACAGTAAGAACCCCTTCATTACTATTATCTTTTATTGCTATACACACAATTCCTACAGTGTATATAATATTGACCTCTCCTCACTTATATTTTTCTCTGCTCTCATTTATGTAGCATAAAGGCTAAATGATCATTGGCCTTTTTTTTTTAACAAATCAATTTTATTGATGCATGTTAATAAAGCATAAGTCTATCCAAAGTGTGCAATCAATGGCATTCAGTATGATCACATAGCTGTGCATTTATAACTTCAGTCATTTTTAGAGCATTTTCATTTTTTCCAGTTATAATAATAACACTTAAAAAAACAAAAGCCAACCAACCAAACAAACAAAACTCATCATCTCTCAATCTCTTTGTGCTTCCCCTATGGAACATAGTTGCTTTTCTGTTTCCTTCTCTCTAGTTTATTTGCCTTTTTTATTTTGTAAAAACATACATATATTGCAACATCACCCACATTCATATTTTACTTGAAGCTTTACTGTGTTATACAGTCCCATGTTAAATGTTTTAGCTTTCCTTCTATTCATATAAATGTCCTTAGGCTTTCCCTTTCAACCACTCTCATACCCATATGATAGTTTTGTTAGTTACAAACACCATGATGCATCACCATTTCCATTTCTTTTCAGAGATTTACAAACAACCATTTAACCAATTCTGCACAGATTAATCCGCAGCTTACCATTCTCTACCTGCCTTCTATTTTCTGGTGACCTATATTCTAATTATTAAGTCCATGAATTTGCATAATATATTTAGTTCATAATAGTGCAATCATACAGTATTGTTTTTTTTGTGTCTGGCTTGCTTCACTCAACATAATGTCCTCTGGGTTCATTCATGTTGTCATATGCTTCATGATTTCATTTTTTTTTCTCTCTCTCTTTTTTTAAAATGTTACATTCAAAAAATATAAGAGGTTCCCATTTACCCCCCACACCCCTCACCCCACTCCTCCCATATCAACAACCTCTTTCATCATCACGGCACATTCATTGTATTTGGTGAATACATTTTGGAGCACTGCTGTACCACATTGATTAAGAACATTTACCTGACAGTAATTGGATTATCCTGAACACATTCCTATGGCCAGGTGAACACCAGGTGCTATTGGCTTAGGACTGGGTTACTTGGGACATTTAACAGAGGCAAAGAACCAAGCAATCAACATGCCCATCCATGCTAATGCGGAGCATTTTCTCTTCTCCCTTAGAACTCTGGTACTATCAATGTCCCAGTCTTGCTTAAGAGGCTTACCTTCCTTTGTACAACTAAAAATCAATTAAAGCATTTTTTTCCAAACAATTATAGTTATTTTACCAGGGGAAAAAACAAACAAACAGGTAGACAAAATATTCTTCTCTTTGTTTACATTCTAAAGCAGTGGCTACCTAATGTAGCTCAAAATCACTGGGAGTTTTTTAAAGATTCAGATTCTTAGGCCCAAAAGTAGAGTTTCCAATTCAGTACATTCTTCAGGTAACAATTAACTAGCTAGGTCTCAGAATCATTGCTCTAAAGCATTTGAAAAATATATGCTACAATATTTTAAACTATAATGCTTCTTGTTTTATCATTGGTATTGACACTCATCCTTGTAGAGTTGTGTACTTTCTTTAGTTGTTTTCCTAAGGACGTAAACATCTTAAAGCAAAAAATGCTTACTTATAGTTGGACAAGACTCATATTATCATACTTGCAGTTTTGTGCAAATGTGCACTCAACAAATTTGCTTGCAATGTGTTAAAGTACAAAAAATTAATTACATAAGAAATTCCTGGGTTTGACATTATACTACAAAGGAAAAGTAGATAGAGGTTTGAGGTCATCTGAAGGTTGGAAACTGAGGGATATGTGCTAAACATTTTATCTAAGAAACACATTGTAAATCAATCAAGGCTATTGACCTTCCACAGTTATGTTTGGTATGATAGATTAAGGTTATGGTCAATTTAAAGCCTGCATTTTATATACATAATTAAAAATATTTCTAACATGTAACATTTGACATTTGTACAATATCTACATAAATATTTATCAAAGTTAGAGAATAAGAAGAGACTAAATGTAGGGTTAAAAATCAGTCTTGTGGGATAGGCTTAAGTGGTTGACTGCCTCTTTCCCACATACAAGGTTTGATCCCCAGTACCTGTTAAAAACAAAACAAACAACAAACAAACATATGAGAAAACCAACTCAAAGGAACTGGTATAGCTCAGTGGTTAACTGTTGGCTTCTCACATATGTGGTTCCGGATTCAGGCCCTGGCCCTGGTACTTCAAAAAAAGAAATCAATCTTGCTTCTGTAGATAACCAGTGTGACAACAATCAAGGCATAAATATGCTAGCACATAACTTTCATTATTACAAGTTACATCAAATCTTGTGTTTTTCTACTGGAGTTAAAAATTCAAGAAGTAATTTTTATTTCTGTCTTAAAACAGATTGAAATCTTGAGAAGACTGACATTAACAGGGCTTTGTGGTGCATGTACATAAGTGCAGTATTTATTTAGATTTTCTCTTTAGAGTAAACACATGAATAATAAAGTGAACTTATGATTAATGAAAACATTCAGATTCTGCATATTTGATATGCTGTGAATTATTAAAAACTCAACTTCCTCTTGGAAATACAGGGCACAATTCTATGGGAATTATTTAGGGAATTTTTTTTCAACTTGTAGAGTCAAAGTTGTATCAGAATCTACTTTCTGCCAATAAGTTGAATAATTGTTGAAATTAATGAATGTAGCCTATAAGGCATAGATTCTCTTTGTGGGCTATTTAACCTCTTTACTTCCTAAAGTAGCACATTACTGAAATTTCACAAATATTTAACTTGTTGCCAGGAAGTTTGGGGAAATTTGTTTCTCTAGGCTCTAAATTCCAATCCTTTTTTTCAGTCAAGGATGTACACACAATTAAAAATAAGTGAAAATATACATTTGCATACCAAAAATATGAAATATAACAGATGTTAGAGCTGGAAAGAATTTTAGGGATCATTGTGATGGTTTCATTTTGCAGGTGAGAAGACTAAAGTCCAGAATGTGTAAACTTTTCATAGTCTATGCACCTAATTAGTTAAAAGGAAGGGTGTAACCCAGGTATTTCAATATCCAATACATTCTTCCTCTAGTATAGTAGTACTTATGAAAGTCTGATACTTATAATGCTGGTGGTAAAATAGATGATTCCAGATGGATATAGATTAATATTTTAAAAATTATACATTCATTCAAAAATGTACAGGGACTTGCAGCTTCTGCTTTGGGTGTAGAAAGCTGGGGAAATTGTTGCTTACACCCTGTCAACCTGAAAAAGTAGGAAAAGCTACAAATCATATAAATTTTATTTAAGGACTCAGAAAGATGTGGTCACAGGGAAACCAACAAACCTGAAATCTAAGGAATGAAAAGTACCTTCAAGGAGACACAGGCCACAAGCACTAACCCACCTGATGCACAGGCAGAAAAGGGGGTCTCCATGCAAGTGAGTAAGAAGAATTCAGCTAAAATTTTTAATGAAAAAATGTTAAAAATGAAGTGCATCTAAGTGTGAGGATAGACCCCATGAGAGCTGAAGACACAAAGTCTCTTCTCCCTTGTTCGCCACTGGGCATTCACAAGAATGATTGGGGGAAACAGAGAAACCTACATCATAATCCAGGACTGGAGGAAAGAAGTGGCCACTACTGCAGGAAAAGCAGAAAGCCAGCCTGGTTGCTTCTCCTTTTGGGAAAATAAAACTTTGTTACTGAGGGAAAGACAGCAAACCCTGATACCCATCTCCCAGATCACAGATGAAGACTCACTATGGCTTGGAAAATGGTAAAGGAAAATACCTTCTACATCTTCGCAGAGACAGGAAACCTCCTGGGTCCAGACCATATGAGATCCACTGCCCTTGAGGAAGGGGAAGAATTACTGAGAAAGACTAGAGGTACAGCAATACAGTGTCTGCCTAAGATTTAGGTTGAATCAGAGTACTACCAATAGGTTAGCAAATACTTAATAAGCAACATCAGTCTTTTGCTTGGGGTGAGGTGAAAACTCATAGAGAGATGCTTTCTTAAGAGCATAAGCACAGGGAAGGACTAAATTTGAGGGTAAAACAGAAACAATAAAACCCCTCCAACAATCAAGCCCCCACCTTGAATACAAGGTAACTGTAGAAGAAATGTAAGTCAGTAATGCACTGATGTACAATTACAAGGACAAAACAAAATCCAGCTAAACTCTTGACTCAAGTCTTCCTCCTTATCCCACACACTAAAAGTCTAGCAGAAGAAGGGATATATCCAATTCTAGACATAAATACTATTTACTTCAGTCTCTACTGTCCTAAATAATATGTTAAACTTTCAGCAAAAATTATAAAACACACAAAGAAACAATAAAAAAAAACAAACCATAAAACAAAATCAACAGACAAAACAGAACCTAAAACTGTACTAGATGTGGCCCAAGTGCTCAGAATTATCAGACAGGGAATTTTAAGTATCTGGTTAATATGTTATAGGCGCTAGTGGAAAAGTTGGATAATATGAATCAACAGATGGAGAATTTTACTCGAGATTGAAACTTTATGGAGAAGCTAAGTGAAAATTCTAGAAATAAAGTTATAGTAACAGAGATGAAGAATGCTTTTCATGGTCACATCTGTGGACTTGACACAGCTGAGGAAAGAATCAGGGAACTTGAAAACAGGTCAACAGAAATCAGCCAAACAGAAACAAAGAAATAAAAGAAGAATGAAAGATGCATTAGAAAAATAAAAACAGCTCATCAAAGCTGTGATCTGAATTCTGATTCAATAAGACTAAAGTGAAAAATAAACAAGTTAATATCAACAGAGAGGTGAAGTTGATAGTATGCAACTCTTGATATGATGTGATGAGAATAACACTTTGTCTCTGTGTTATCCCCAATCTAATCATGAGAAAAACATCATACAAATTCCAATTGAGAGAGATTCTACAAATTATCTGGTATGTACTCCCCAAACTCTTATGGTCATCAAAAACAAGGAAATTCTGATAAATTGTCACATAAAAGAGGAAATAAGGAGACATAATGATTAAATGTAATGTGGTATCTGGATAAAATCCTGAAACAGATAAAGGGTATTGAGCAAAAATTAAGTAATTTTAAATAACGTATAGCTGTTAATTAATAATAATTAATCAATATTTTTCATTAGTTGCAAAACATGCACTGTAGTAAAGTAAGATATTAGTAATAGGGGAAACTGAGTGCAAGGTATATAGGAACTCTCCATACTATTTTTAAAATTTTTCTGTAAATTTAAATCTATTCTGAAATAAAAATATTTATTTAAAAACAAGTTTATCTTAACTCTCATTTAAGTAATTGTATAGGTAATATGCAGAAATGGTAAAAATAATTGTGGGGGTGTTATGGGAAAAATGTAAGTTTGGGGAACACTCCATTAAAACAGTTAAGTGACCATACTATGCCATGCTACTTGCCAATTTATTGGTGAATATTCTTAAAATCTCCTGGGTCTCTATATCTATTCAATTTATATCTCAACATATCTCCATAATGCTCCCTCTGATTGGAAACTTTGTGAGGTCAGAGCATACTCTCTTCTTCAGTTTTCTTGGGGTTCTGCATAGCAGAAAATTCAGAATATATGTGGAGTAATTACTCACAAAATCTAGTAGTATGAAAATGAATTCTTCTTTGTGTGTTTCTTTAAATTCTATGCCACTGATTTCTTTCAAGTATTTAGAAGTCCAGATTATTGCTATCTTTTTCCTTTGAATTACTCTAAACATTTTGATCATTGTTAATTACAAAATTGTCACAGGAATTTTTTCTGTGACCACTTTAATTGCCTCATATTGAGATAAATATAGAAGGACGGCTTTATTTTTGCCATCTATCAGTAAATCTGTCTAGAGCTGGGAGAGCAAATATGTTTCATTTTTCAGTCCAATTCCAACACCTTGGCAATGGCTGCCTAGAAATTTTTAGTGAGGATTCTAAGGCAATGAGTCCTGTGACCAATTTAAGGGTAAATAGGAGTAAAGATGATGGCTTATGTGTCATATATCTGATAAACTCAATTTTAAAATTATTTGATAGTAATAACTGTTATCACTTTCATGATTTCCTCAGAAAGTCTGAAAAACAAATAGTAAAATGCAAAAATTTCTATGTTCGAATTCAGACATTTTAGTAGATGGCAGATGGTGGGGTGGATGTTAGACTTTCCTGTCCTCTCTCAATTCTTGCCATAGAAAAGATTCTTGGGATGTGAATGTGGCTCAAGCAATTGAGCTCTTGCCTATCATATAGGAGGTCCCGGGTTCAGTTTCCAGTGCCTCCTAAAGAAGACAAGCAAGACAGAAAGATGACACAATGGGCTAACACAGTGAGCTGATGCAACAGATGATGCAGCAAAGAGATATAAGGACGAAACCACAATGAGAGATACAACAAAGCAGGGAGCAGAGGTGGCTCAAGTGATTAGGCACTTACTTCTCACATGGGAGGTCCTGGGTTCAGTTCCAGAACCTCCAAAAGAAGATGAGCCCACAATGAACAGACAGAGCTAGTGCAAACAATGAAGGAGTGGGGGAGAAATAAATAAATAATAATTTTAAAAAAAACAAAAAAAGTTCTTAAAATTTTCTACTTGTGAGCGTGCATTTAAATGAAAATGTGAGTAGAAAAATATTACCATCATTGTCATTACTAATGAGGAAAAGATAATAAATTCAAATGGATAAAGGGGTAAAAAGTTCCATTTGATAGCCTAGGATAAAGACATGTTTTTTTTACTTGAAGAGGGGAGGCTGAATGACAATGCCTCAGATTTTAAAAGTGCTTCCCAGTTAGCCTGGAAATGATCCCAGGCCTAATTTCTGAGAAAGCCTTAATCACTTTGGCTTACAATATTTGCCAATTTAAATATGGTCTGTCTCAACTGAGACCCAGTGGGAGAAGAGACCATCAACTACCCTACACATCTCACCTCACCTGCCACGCTGCTTGTTCCTGGCTGGGGTGCTGCTGCTGAGGAGGTGCTGCTGTGAAGAACAATCTGCATGAGCAGTCTCTTCATCACATATTTTAGCTAGATTGTAATCTCCTTGAGAACTGGAGAGTACTTTTGTTTATCTTTGCATCTTCAGGGCTAAGGGAAAAAAGCAAGATTGCTCCTCTATACAGGTCACCATTTTGAGGGCTACTTGGTTTGGTATACACAGGTCCCCCCCTCCATCTCTTCTTCAGTCTCCCATTCATACATCGCAATAATCAACAGACATTTTAATGAGCATCTAATATTATTAGGCATAGGGAGATAATTAAATCCTACTTTTGTCATGAAGATCACACTCTAGAATGGGAGATTTTTAATGTAATGTTCAAAACCTTAGGTACTAGGATGGAGATGTGTGAACGGTATACTGTTGGGTAGAAATGAGGGGAGTGATCCTTTTCTCATCAAGGAGATCATGTACATAGAATTAACATGAATCAAGCACAATGAATTTGTCAGACAGACAAGGTGGAAGGGCTTGCCTGCTAGAAGGCCTGATAATTCTGTGCATGGAGACATGGAACAACATGGTATTATGCTAGACAAGTTATAAGGTCTCAAATTTCCTAAAGGTATTTAACAAGAACATTGCTCTGCCTTGGCTTCAGTTTTTATAAATAGGTCAGATGTGCAATTAGTGTCTGCCCAGGATTCGAAGGAAAAAAATCAGAATAACAACAAAGAAAACCAAATGGCATCACTTTTGTAAAAAAAAATATGTCACGTTGGAATAGGCTTCTCCTGTAAATTGAAAGTTAAAATACAGGGAGTTCATGGCTGACTTTATAAAGGGCACTACAATTGAATGATGATTTCTATCTGATAGGAAGCACCTTTATCAATGCTGAAAGCAAGTAAGTAAGAACAACAGATTGTGGTCTCTACTTTGGAGAAGGACATCCACTAGATCAATCTTCTTTTTCTTTTTCTTTTTATTCCTTAGTTAAAATGATGTGTCTGTTTTGTTCACTAATCTGACAAGTGAACACTAGAGAGATGATTGAAAACACATCCATCTCTCCCCAGACTCTGCAAAGATACTTTCCTTGGCAGCTGGAAAGTCAGGAGTAAACCTGTAGTGACATTTGCATCATGAGCAACAGTAACAGATGCAGATCCAAACCTGTTATGTACAGTTTGCAAGCATCAAAGGGAAAGTACTTATCCACTCATCAGTTTGCAGCCTGAGGCTCACTTGGCAAATAGGGAATGTATTCTTTTGAATAGATTTGAATGATAGAATCAGTGGATAGATTAAATATTTTGGATATCTTTTCTATTTGAGAAGACAACAAAAGAAATTTGAGTTAGCATTTATCTTTCCTTCATGGTCAATTCCCAGTGATCTCTTCTGAACTCGTGCACTCCTTGTCTCCATCACCTCTTTGGCTGCTTAACCATATGCTGCTTTGTGATTTTTTAGATTATTTATTTAGATGATGTTAGACATATTTTGTATTATTAAATATTTAGATTGTTACTAGATTATTCATTTGTTATTACTTAACTTTTCTAGATGTGCATTTTTCTCATTTTTCCCACCTAAATCATAAATATTTGGGGATCATGAACCACTCTTCCACATATTTCTAAATCCTTTATATGGGGTAGGCAGAGAATCAAAGTCAGAAGAATCTCATGACCTTAGTAAGCCCAGGATCTACTCTCTAGATCTAGATCACATACATTTCAGAACAGACTGGAACAAGCAAACCCTTAAAGAATTCCATCTGGGTCTCATACATCTTTTATTCTATTTGGCTTTTTCAATGACTAATTTCAGGATCTTTACAATAAACACACATTGGAGAATTTAATAAATGAATGTGTCTTAAATGGAAGCTTTGCTGTGGCTCCCCAAAATATAAAATTATTTGGATAGTAAAGTTGAGAAAAATCTTTGGGGACTCTTTATTCGGTCAAAGAGGAATAAAGGGTAATTCCTTCAACCTCTTGTGTAATACACAAGATGTTTTAACTTGGACTTTGCTGTAAATTGTAATATATACTGTACTGTGTGAATTTTACACTGTAACCTTGCATGGCAAAAGAGACTTTCTACATAGGATTATGATTAAAGACTTTGAGATATCCAGGTGAGCTCACTCCAATTACATGAGCCCTTAAAAGTGGAGAACTTCTCATACCTGAGGTCAGAAAAAGAACTGACAACAGAAACAATGTCAGAGATATGGCAGCCTAAGAAGGGCTCTATGCTACATCACTGATTCTGACATATAGAGGGGACATGTGCAAGGATGGAAGAGAGCCCTGTAGGTGCTAAGGACAGTCTCCAGCTGACAAACAGCATGGAAATGGAGACCTCAGTCCTACAACCACATGGAAGTAAGTTCTGCTAACAACCCAAATGGTCAAGGAAATGGATCTTCCTCTATAGCCTCCAGAAGGGAATGCAGTTCAGTCAACACCTTGATTTTACCTTGCGAATCCAGTGTCTGTCTTTTAACCTACAGAACATTAAAATAATGAGTTTGTATTGTTTAAGTTGCTAAATTTGGGTAATTTTTTTTTTGTGGCACAATAGAAAACTAATACAATGTATTTATACCACAGAAATATACAACAATATAAATTGGATTGTGTTTTTCCCTGGATAGCCATTCTGAGCACATCATTGCACTTAACCGTTATGTTGAATAGATGAAGCAATGGAAACATGGAGAGTAAGTAACTTAACCAAAAAACAGAATTGAAATTCAATTGTCCTTGTAAAAATGGTTGTTGTAATCAACTTATAAATATGTTTTTTTATTTTTGCAATAACCAGGAAGTTTAATTTCTTTCTTTGCCACTGTACAATTTATTTAGGCTAAATCCTCCCATAATCACACATATCTTTCTCCATCACATTTCTTCAGGCTCCTCTATTTTTCTTTAAGTCACCTTAGCTAGTGCATATTCCTGTGTCTCTGGAAACACAGAGGAGGATACTATGAACATCCAAGGATATGTATGCCATTTACAGCAAGTAGAAAATTGGCCAATGGTTAATCATCCACTCATTTAATCATCCATTAATTTTTTAAAGGAGTTTTAGAATTCATAAATGTTACACTGAAAATATTGGGGATCCCCATATGTGCCACCCTTTCCCCTCCCACACTTTTCCCCACTAACAACATCTTCCATTAGTGTGGTACATTTGTTATGATGATGAACACATATTGAAGCATTGTTATTAACCATGGTCTATAGTTTACATGATGTTTTACACTTTGCACCACACAATTTTATAGGTTTTGACAAAATGTATAATGGCTTGTTTCTGTCATGGCAATATTATGTAAAACGATTCCAATATCTCAAAATGTCCCATGTTATCCCTATTCTTCCCTCTCCCTCCCCTCAGAACTTCTGGTGACCACTGTCCTGATATCAGTCTTAAAAACTCTTCTATTATTAGAATAGCAATACCTCTACTTCAGTTCATAGTTACATTCCAGCCTTATGTTTGTTTGTTCCTCTCTCTTGAGGATTTGGACATGGTGTAATCATCCATTAATTTTTGCTTTCAAGCAATTATCCAGGGGCTCCTTAAATTTAGTAAATACTCAGAATCTACTATATACGCAGGCCTAGATCTGGTTATCAAGTGACAAAGTGGGTGGGGGAGGGGAAGACCAGGAAACAACTACCATGTTCTCATTGACCTTACAATCTAATGGATCAAACACAAAAATTGCCCCCAGTCACAGAGTATTAATCTCATATACCTAGGTGTCATCAAATGGAGTCTAGCCTTATAGAGTTCTAGGATTTCATTGTCCTTCTCCGTTCTCATATTATCCCTATGCTTTTTTTTCTTTTTTCCCCTTCATATACACTAGGTCTCTTTTAGAAAGAAATCATTCAATGTCATGGTAAATAAATAGATGGTTCAAATAAAGAACCTTTATTGAAAGGACTACTCAAAAAGGTATGGTTAAAGCTATGGGAACAAAAAGGGTGGGGAGGTGGACATTCAGAAACTAATAATTGAAAGTTCCTTAATCCTGAAGGAAGAATTCCTAGACAGGAGCAATACTCATGGAGAGAGAACGCTCCTGCCAAAGGCTCAACACCAGAGCAGGGGATGAGTGAGGAATTCAGCGTATTATCTCACTCTGCCTGCCATCTGCCAGATAGAAAGCCTGGATGATGTGGTCTACTGGAGTCAACACCCGGGGTACAGAGAAAGTCAGAGAATGGGTCCAGGTAGGAGGTAAATGGAGTGTAAACAGCACACACACACACTCAAATTCAAATTAAGTTGCAAATTGGTGACATATTATTTGCATGTTAATAAGAGACTATATCTTAAACTAAAAACATAAGCTCTTAATAGAAAATTTAAGAAAATGGGCAAAAATATTTTGGCTGATGAGGGTTTCCTCATGACCCTCAAATCACTACCTATCTTCACTTGGTACCAATGCTACCGCAGACCTCTCTGTGTTTCTAGAATTCACTATTGCTTCCAGTTATTTACTAATTTCCAAGCCAGTTCAATTTGCTGGTTTGCCAAGTTAATATGTTTCAGAGAAAAATCATAGCACTCAAGAAATTAATCAGATACAGGAGATGAGAGATTTGGGTTATCCAGTCAGACTGTTTTAATCCTATCCTGAAAATTTTGTGTGTTTATTTGTGTAAAATGAAGTTCTGTGGCTTAAAGAATTGATCTGTGGGACACTTTAGGGGGAAAAGGAAGCCTTCTGGCTCTGTGGGCATTATCTTTGTATGGTTTGCCATTGAGAAGTAATATTTCAGTAAAACAAATAAAAGGAAACAAAAATCCAAGCTTTTAGTTGGTGTACACATTCAACCAGCAGATGTCATGCAAAGTCCTATGCATGTGTTTCTCTGCTTGTTATCAAGTAGAACAGTGCTTGAAATCCAAAGAAAAATTCTCATAGTTTTATAACGCCAAGAACTATCTCCACTGTTTTAACTGAGAAGAAATATCAAATTCAATAATATTAATTTGAAATTTAATACATTTGAGGGGAAAAGAAGCCAAGTGTGATGCCTTTCCCTGGGACCCACAAACGAATCCTGTCCTCAGGACCAGTTGTGTAGCCTGGCGGGATAAAATAGCCCCCTTAGTAGATAAGGGGACTGCTGGTGCATTTTTTCCCCTATTGTTTTGAAGTTATGTAAATATTCACTGGAGACAGACTGATTCTGGTGGGCATGTTTTATGATACCCAGCTCATGCCCAGATGGTGTAACTGTCTCTGGCTGGGAGGGAGTTGGGTACCTCCACTATTGCATGCAAACACAAGAAAGGGGAGATGGGCATAGAACATCTCCCTGCTTCAGGCACGGATTGAGACCCTCTGGGGAACTGACACCCACTAATGAAGTTAACTTCACTGTGTCACTTCTCTATGGGAGTAAAACTGTTGCTCCATCCAGTGGAGTGTAAATTGTGCTTCTGTTGACAACCCCATCACCTGTTGGAATGAGTTGACATCTCTTTCCTGACCAGCACTTTTGCATAATAGGCAGGATAACTGAATTTTTTAAAAAATCTTGAAATAGTAGAGGTGCCTTCATTTCAGTTATCCTGGGATGAAGCCAGCTCTCCAGAAGGCAATGAGCTGACTGATGTGTTGGCTTCTTTATGGCCACATAAGGACAAGTGGGATATAAACAGTCTCCCATTAACAGAGGTGCTTTGATGTAGTGGATAAGGGCAGAGATGAAGGAGGTGGGGTCTGAGAAGAGTAGAAAATACATTCCAGGGCTCCTGGATGCCTAAATGCTGCCCCACCACTCACCATAAGGGTCTCAAACCACTGGAGAGGAGATTCTGTAACCCAAGGCAGGGAGCTCCACCTGGTCCAGGCTATTTACTGGCTCCAGGTCAGACCTATTTTCAATCAATGCTGAACTACTGATGGCCTTGCTGAAAACTAAATTGTTGAAATGAGGTCTTTTTTCTGAAAGCAAAATATGGAAATTAAATGATAGGTATGGAAAAAAGCCGTAGGAAGGTCAGACAGCTTGATTGGTGTGTCTCTTCAATAGGGGGCCACTGTTGACTCAGGTGCCTAGTGCCTCCTGGTGCAGGCTTGGAAAATTAGCTACTGATCTTCTGCTACAATGCATTTTTGTCTAAAATAAACATGATAACCAACAGGATAGAAATATAGACAAATCCATACTGCTTTTAGTCTAGGTTACTGGGAACACAAAAAGCAACCAGAGGAAAACTAAAGAGTGGGCAGGGCATACCTGTTGGGCAATGCTGGCTTTGGTTACTAAAGCAAGGGACAGAGCAGAAATTGGTGGGATTCCTACAGAAGAACCCGGACACGATTGGGCAGAATGGGGCCCAATAAACTAGGGGTTATTGGCTCTGATACGAGCTCTGAAATAACAGGAGGAAGAGGGCTCACAGAACTGGAAAGCTTTAGAATCCCTCATGGCCACACTCAGAGTCCTTGAACACAGACCTGGGAGAAGGGAAGCAACAATGGTAGGACCTCCTTGTGCCCTTACCAGGATTGGGAGGAAGATAATTCATACTGTAAGTGGACATGTCAAATAAGGAGCATGATCCCCCCCTAGCCTGTAACCCGATGTTACTCCCTTTTAAAAACTGATTAGGGGTGAGGCTAAGGTCTTTGGGTTCCTTCCAGAAATTAGTGGCCCTTACTCCCATTTGGACAGAAGGGAAAAGGGAGGGATCCAGACCTTCATGGCACTCTTAGATATAGGTGCCCAAGTGGCAGTAAGCTAGGGACCCGGCAGGAGCCAGTGATTGTGGTTCCCATCGCTGAGCACATGGTAGGAACTCATATTTTGGTTGCCTGCTGCATGGACCATAACCATCACCTGATGGGGTAACCCTCTCATGATGAGAAATTTGAGCCATCACTGTGGGGCATGTCCACTCCCACCCACCATTGAGTTGCTGGAGCCCTGCTGGGTTGCTCAACAAAAGCAGTACCATCTTGCAAGCAAGGAAAAGAACATTTCTTCATTGGTTTAGGACTTGCTGCAAGCAAGGGTGTCAAAAACCACCCTGTTACAGTTTAACAGCCCAATCTGGCTTGGAAAAAAGGCCTCAGGAACCTGGAGACTGACAATACAGGCATACTTGTTCTATTGTGCTTTGCTTTATTGTGCTTCACAGACACTATGTTTTTTACAAGTTGAAGATTTGTGGCCACTCTACATTGAGCACATCTATTGGTGTCATTTTTCCAACAGCATGTGCCCACTTAGTGTCTCTGTGTCACAATTCTTATAATATTTCAAACTTTATCATTATTATTTTAACTGTTATGGTGACCAGTGATCTTTACTGTTCTATTTTAATTGTTTTGGGACAACATGCACTGTGCCCATGTAAGACGGCAAACTTGATGTATGTTGTGTGTGTTCTGCCTGCTTTACCTACCCATTCCTTTGGCCTCCCTGTTCGCTGAGACACAATAATATTAAATTAGGCCATCTGATAACCCTACAATGTTCTCTAAATATTCAAGTGAAAGGAAGAGTCAATCATAAGGCCAACTTCATTTTGTCTTAATTTAAGAAATTTCTGGTCATCCAACCTTCAGCAACCAACACCCTGATCAACATTGAGGCAAGAGCCTCCACCAGCAAAAAGATTACAACTCACTGAAGGCTCAGGTGATGCTTAGCATTTTTTAGCAATAAGGTTTTTTTTAGTTAATTATTTTTAGATATAATGCTATTGCATACTTAATTGACTACACTATAGTGTAAACATAACCAAAAAATTTGTGACTCATTGAGGTGATCCGGAACCAAACCTGCAATAATTCCAAGGAATACGTGTAGATTGCCCCAGATTAAATGCTGAGGTGCCACCTTCAGCTGTACTTGATATCACTGAGGTGGTGGCAGCCCACACAGGGGACTGCTATGCTGTTAATGACCTGGCCATCACCTTTTTCTCCATCTCTCTATGGGTTAGGGACCAAGATGAATTTACATTCATGTGGTCAAGCCTCCGATATTATGGATAAATTCATTTATTCTGGTCCTTCAGAGATACCTTAACTCCCTAAATTTGCCACCAGTGGTTTGGACTATACTTGCAACAAGTCCAGTTACCCCCAGAAGTACATGTTACCCACTATATTGATGGCATCTTATTGTAAGCCCCACTGAGAAACTCACTGAGCAAGCCCAACATTCCAGCATGTTGTGTTTCTACTTCAGGGGATTTGTACTTGTCTTCCCAATGCCTGGACCATTCTTCCTCTACACATCCACATAGCTAGTTCCAGGCAGAACAAGGAAGCCCCTGTGTTGGAGCAAAGTTTGAATAGGAAGTTCTTCATTCACCCTCACTACCTGCCCTCAGCTAGAAGAAGCCAAAGTACCTTAACGACATAATAATCTGTGCAAAGATTAACCCCAAAATAGATAAAGCCTTGATATAATTAAATGATTAAAAAGAATTTTCAGCAGTTTGGTCTGAAGCATGCGCCTTTTCTTTTCTTCACAGCCTGTATCTGCATGACTAAAAGAGGCACCAAAGAGGCCACTATAAGAATAAAGGGATGATGTTGGTGTTCAATCTATAATTAGAAATGGCTGTAGCCTTTAAAATGATGTGTTTTCATCCCCACTTCATATGCAAAACACTTCAAGTGCTACATGAAACAACAATGGCATTTTCTACCTCCTAGCAGCTAACAGAGAGAAAAGAGAAAGCATGACATAATTTTGAGCGTTATGAAGTAGATTCTGAGTGCTGGGAAACAAGGGCATTTTGTTCAGCAAAATATACAGTACCTGAGCCCAGGAGGAAAAATCAAAAGCAATCCCAACAAGCCTGTTAGAGGGCATTCATGTGAAGAGTTTTGTGGGAAAGAAATATTGTTGAGCAATGAGATTGCTAGAAAAGACTAGTTTTTATGGATAGACTCAGAATGTAGACATCCCAATATATTAGAAATTTTAAAACTAACTTTTAGTCCCCCCAAAATTTTGAGGGCAGTACATGCTTAGGTGTGTTAAGGATAAAATGATTAACATGCCACAATATCTCTTCTCACAAAGATTGTACACCTCAGGAACTTACACTAGCAGCAATAACATGTACAGAAATAAAAGCAGCTGCTGCTAATTAATTAATTATTTTCTAATGCTTGCTAAGCTAGGGGCTGAGGATAGAGTAATGAACAACACAGATAAAAATATCTGCCTTTGTGGAATTAATTTATAGAGTACTTATTGTGTGCCAGATAAATTATTATTCCTCATCACAACACTTGGGATATGATTGGGTTAATATGTGTCAACTTGGCTAAATTATGGCACCTAGGTCTGATTGTTATTGTGAGGGTATTTCATAGATAGATTTAAATCATGGTCAGTTGATTGCATCTATTGCTGATTAACTCTAAAATCAACAGAGGAGACTGCCTTCAGTAATGAGGGACGTCTCCTCATCCAATGACTTGAAGGCCTTAAAGGCAGAACTGAAGATTTCAGCAGTCAGCCAGCCAGTTTCTCCTGGGGAATTCATCACCTTTATCAAGTTTCCAACTTGTGGTCTGCCCTATGGAATTCAGACTTGCCAATCCCCAGTGTGGCATAAGCTGATTCCTAGAAGAAATCTCATAATATTTCTATACACACACACACACACACGCACATGCACACACATGTCCTGTCGTTCTGTCCTTCTGGAGATCCCTGAGTAATACTTTTAGCCAGTATTATGAAATTATACAGTGATAAGAGGGAGGCTTAGTGGGATTAAACCATTCATCAGCAGCAAGCAAGGGAGCAGAATCTCAGACCCTGGCCTGTCTGACAACCCTGGCAGTCTAATAATAGTCTCCACTACTACTTGTGCTGTTTTCTACTTTACTCCTTTGTGTTCTGTATATTCCTTGGCCCTTCTACCACTCAACACAGGTTGACAATTAGCTTTGTCTTCTTGGTACTGTCCTTAGGTAGGTATTTCCACCCCATAGTAGATTTTGGTCACTTGATATAATATATTTGATGATTCTAGGTCCATTTTTTTTTCACCTAGACATATGCATAAACATAGCAGTAGCATCAAAGCCTCTTATTTTCTTTCTTGTATTTTTTATGAAAGTACTTATGAAGCAACATCTTTGTGAAAACCCAATTTGTAGCATCCTCACTGAAACACCATCATCTAGGTGTGCTTACATGGCTAATAAATGGTATAATCTGCAATTCAAATGGCTGAAGGAGTGTTCTAATAAAGCCCTCCACATAGCTTTATTAAGATATCATGAACAGACATATCTCATGTTTAGTCTGATATTTACAAGGACAGACTATACTTATGACATGGTGCTTACCTCGATTAGATATGAGACATATTTTCCAGCACAAGGTGTTCAAAGGAACTTAAGGAACTTGTGTGAGTTTGGAAGGCAGAAATAAAGAAGCATCCATTATACTCTGATGGACTTTCCCTATCATACATGGTGACAAACATTCACAGAGGTGCTTGCTCTGTATTCAATTATTTCTCTAGACTCCTGGACCAGCTGACCAACAAGCAACCTCAGGCCCACCCCAGACACTCAGCTGTGGATCCATAAGGCAATAGCTACTCAGAAGAAATAGCCTCTCATAAGCCTTTCCACAAAATCCCCTTTTGGGGTTCCACATCTGTGACTGGAAGTGCATGAATTCTCTGATTGACAGGTTTGTGACTCTATCTTTGATCCAGTTCTACTGGATATTATTTTCCCACAATTCTGAAATGTCTCCTTTCTACAATAAAGTCCTTATTCCAAAACATTCTGAGGAAAACTTCACTGATTGAACCTGGATTGATTCACAAGTAAATAGAAATTCTGTACAGACTAAACATTAACTCCCCATTCCCTACCCCCAGGCGAGTCTATGTTAATCTATATTCTAGATCCTAGCTCTATGAACTTGCTTATTCTAATTAGTGCATAACCATGAGAATATGTTTCTGGCTTATATCACTCAGCATAGTGTCTTCAAGTTTCATCCATGTTATCACATGTATAAGGACTTCATTCCTTTTTACAGCTATTCCATTGTATGTATAATCCACATTTTGTTTAGTCATTCACTGGTTGATGTACACCTGGGTTGCTTCCATCATTCAGCAGTTGTCAATAATGCTGTTATGAGAGAAAGAAAAAAATAGGTAAATGGGATCTCCTCAAAATTAAAACCTTTTTGCACCTCAATGGAGTTTGTCAAGAAAGTGAAAAGACAGCCTGCCCATGGGAGAAAATATTTGGTAACCATATATCAGATAAGAGCCTAATATCCAGCATATATAAAGAAATCCTATATCTCGAAAATAAAAAGAGAAACAACCCATTTAAAAAAATGGGCAAGAGATTTGAAAAGACACTTCTCCAAAGAAGAAATACAAATGGCTAAAAAGCACATGAAAAGATGCTCAACATCACTAACTATTAGGGAAATGCAAATCAAGACTACAGTGATAAACCATCTTACACCCATTAGACTGACAGCTATTAAAAAAACAGAGGACTATAATTGTTGGGGAGGATGTGCAGGAATGGGAACACTCATCCACTGAAGGTGGAATGTAGAATGTTCCAGCCATTGTGGAGGACAGTTTGGCAGTTCCTCAACAAACTAGCTATAGATTTGCCATATGACCCAGCAATTCCACTGCTGGGTATACACCCAGAAGAACGGAAAACAAGGGCATGAACTGATACATATGCACACCAATGTTCATAGCATCATTATTCACTATTGCCAAAAGTTGGAATCAACCCAAATGCCCATCAACAGATGAATGGAAAAACAAAATATGTTATATACATACTGTAGCAGTTTGATATAGTTATGAATTCCAAAAACAGATATTGGATTATGTTTGTAATCTGGTCTATTACTGAGCATGATTGAATTACGGTTAAGGCTTTGATTGGGCCATGTCATTAGTCCCTACCAAGGGGTGGGGACTCACAGATAAAAGGCATGGCAAAGGACAGAGTTGGAGTTTTTGATGTGAGAGTTTTTGATTTTGGAGTTTTGATGTTGCAGTTTGATGCTGAAGCCTTAACCTGGTGCCCTAGGAAGTAAGCTCACAGAGGGAAAAGAAGCCAGCCCCAGGAAGAGAGGAACCCTGAGTCCTGGGAAGAAAGGAGCCTTAAACCCAGAGAGAAGCAAGACCCTGGAAGGGAGGAACCCGGGAATCCTGAACCTTCGCAGCGTCGGCAGTCATCTTGCTCCAACATGTGGAAATAGAATTCTGTGAGGGAAGTAATTTATGCTTTATGGCCTGGTGCCTGTAACCCCCAACCCAAATAAAAATTCTCTATAAAACCAACCTATTTCTGGTATTTTGCATCAGCACCCCTTTGGCTGACTAATACACATACAATGGAATATTATTCACTTTTAAGAAGGAATATAGTACTAACACATGGAATAACATGGATGAATCTTGAGGACCTTATGTTGAGTGAAGCAAGCCAGGCATTGAAGGATAAATGCTACATGACCTCTCTGATATGAATTAAGCAAACCAAGCTGCCTCAGAGAACTAGAGTCTGGAAGACAGGCTTATAGGAAATAGGGGGCTAAAGGAAGGTTGTGAGCCAATACCCACATGGGCAAAATCTATGATAAGGTGGAGGTAAGTAGTTATGCATTGAAGGAATGTGACAGGGGTATAGGGATACTATTGGGTTGGGCTGTGCAGACTTGATGGCGGCTAGGGTTGGGAGGATGGGCCAAATGGTCCATGGAGTTGGGGGGATGGTAGAGGAGGGAGCAGGTGAACACAGGAGATTGGCAGGTATGTGATTGAAACTATAATGTTGAGAAAACTCTTTAAATAATAAAGTAAGAAAGGGTTACTGGTTTCGGGTGTTGGATGGAGGGCATCTGGCACATGGTGCACATGGGGCAAGCTTCTAGGGAGTGGGTGAGTACTCATTATGTCACAGTATATTATATCAGTGGATGGAGACCCATACAATGAGCAGGAAGGTGTTGTACTCCCATTCTGTGGAGGCCCGATGTTCTCAAGCACAGGGGAGGGTGTCTCTTGAGAGCATGAGTGACTCCCAATGGGGGAGGACAGACTAGTATGTCATGCCCTTATCATGTTGCAAGTATCTATGAATCTTGTCCTTCAAGCAGTGAAGCTTGGTTGTCAATGTGGGCCCCGAGGGGAGGGGAAAGAGGAATAGAATAGATGGAAGAGGGGGTAATTGGGGGGACAATGAAAGTGTTCTGCATGATCATGCAATGATGGATACGGGCCATGTTAAACCTCACCAAAAGTTTATAAAAGTGTACAATCTAAAATGTAAATCATAATGTAAACTACTGACATGGTTAGTAGCTTTGTTTCAATATTTGTACATCAGTTGTAGCAGATGTAACATCCACATTTAAAAAGATCATTATTTGGGAAGGGGGAAAGGGGGAAGATGTTTGGTATATGGGAGTCTCCATCCCCTATATTCTACATGTGATTTTACTGCGACCTAAAACTTCTTTGAAAACATAATGAACAAAAAAAGAGGTAAGACACTGAGGAAGAAATGAAAGAGATTGCCTCACCACTGTACATACAGGACAACACCTATTACAGTGATGAAAGGCAAAACATCAAAAAACATTTTTTAAATAAATTTTTCATTTTTTAATACCCCATTTTTTTACTTTCAGTTTTTCTAAATTACTATGTATTTTCTTTCTAATGTTTAAATATATC
The DNA here is from genome assembly GCF_030445035.2 of Dasypus novemcinctus. Lineage (NCBI taxonomy): Eukaryota > Metazoa > Chordata > Mammalia > Cingulata > Dasypodidae > Dasypus > Dasypus novemcinctus. Next base: position 170,360,083 of record NC_080673.1, on the reverse strand, counting down.
ATTACTAATTTCATTTTCCTATTAATTGAATTTGACAGTATATTAGGCTTCAATTTTTTAAAAAAATATCTTGTCTAACATTTCATTTGAACAGTTTTAGTGTCATAAATGGGAACTGGGGAAGTGGATGTAGCTCAAGGGATTGAGCTCCTGCCTACCACACGGGATGTCCCAGTTTGGTCCACAGTGATTCTTAAAGAAGACAAGCAAGACAGCAAGCTGATGTGACAGGCTGGTGCAGCAAGCTGATGCAACAAGATTACACAACAAAGAGACACAAGGAAGAAAACACAATGAGGGACACAGCAAAGCAGGGAGCAGAGGTGACTCAAGCGATTAGGTGTCTCCCTCCCACATGGGAGGTCCTGGGTTCGGTTTTGGTGCCTCCAAAAAGAAGACAAGCATACAACAGACACAGGAAGCACAAACAACAAGAGTGGGGTGTGGGGAGACAAAGAAATAATCCTAAAAAAAAATATAAAGAAATGAGAACCGGAATCCCTTCCCCTAACACCAGTGGTCCCTGGAGGCAGCGAGAGGATTAGGTGAAAAGGTACTTAGGTGCAGAGCCCTTTGTATTCTCTGTTAGTTCTTGCTGTCAGGAGGTCAATAAGAAGTTCTTCTCCAATCTGAGTTTTATAAACTGCATTTTGTTTGAGCAGCACTAGAATTTGAGGCTCAGACTAAAAGTTTGCTTAAAGTTTGGATAAAACAGGTCTGGAAATCAGACCACAAAGACTTGTGTTCTCCAATAAGTAACATGGTATTTTAGTTTGCTAAAAGCTGCTGGGAACCATATAACAGAAATGGGTTGGCTTTTACAAAGGGAATTTATTAGTTTAAAAGCTTACTGTTCTGAGGCTGTGAAAATGTCCAAATCAAGGCTTCTTCAGAGATGCTGTCTCACTCTTCCCATGTGATGAGGCACAATGGCGGCTCTGCTGGTCTCTGCCTTCCCCTCCAGGCTCACGCTCTCCCTGAACTCAGCTCTCCAGGCCCTGTGTCTTCGTGCTTTCCGTGGGCCTTTTCCCTCAGCCTCTCGGGGGCTTCTTTCTGTGCCTGTGTTCTGCTGATTCCAGTCTTGGGGCCTCTCTTTCAGCTCTTGGGATTTCTCTGTCTCTTCAGCACTTTTTCTGTGTCTGCAGCTCTTTAGTCCTCCATTTAAAAAGGATTCCAGGAAGAGGATTAAGACCCACCCTCGGTCCCACAATTTAATCAAAGGCCCTTAACTGAATCTAACCAACAAGGCCCATGTACAATATGTTTACAGACACAAGAATGGGTTCACTTTAGGAACAGGATTTTCTGGGGCCCACAAACACTCAAACCAGCATATTCTACCTTCTAGGCCCCCCAAAATATAGGCTCTTTCCATATGCAAAATACCTTCATTCCAGCACAATATTTTAAAAACCTTACATCATTCCAGTAACAATATTAAGCACAAAATCTCATCAAAATCAGTTATAGGCCTGCAGTCTGTCTTGGGGCAAAATTCCTCTCTAGCTGTAGACCTTTGAAACTTACAAAAAAAGTTATCTGCTTCCAATATACCAAGAAGGGACAGTCATAGAATAAACATTCCCATTGTCATAGGGAAAAACTGGAAGAAAATCAGGTCACAGTTCCCAAAATTTCTGAAAACCTTCAGGGCACACACCATTAGATGTCAAAGTCTGAAAGTAACCTACAGAACCATGGTTTCTTCTCCTTGAGGCCTCATGGAGTGGGAGTTCCACCCCTTCCAAGGGCTTGCCAGTAGCCATCTTTTCAGCTCCACCTTCTTCAAGCAGCTTAGCTCCAGGCCTTACCCTCCAGAACACTGGGGTGATGACTGCACTGTCCCCAGTCTCTGGGGCACAGGCTCAACCCCCTTAGCACAGTAGGATGTTGGCCAAATTCTCTCCAATCTCTGGGGAATGTGCCCCACCCTCTCTGAAGCCTGGGGCAGCTGCCCTCTTCCTGAGAAGACCCTCTTTCTCCAAGTGCTGAGGCAAAGTTACCCTTTCTGCATATATGGGTAGGGTCTCTCTCTTGGCCTGAGTAGTTGTCTTAATTCCAGACCTCAGCTTCCACAATTCTTCCCTTGAAGTCATTGTTCCTTCAATCTCTCCCTTTTCTGGCCCCATTAGTCCAGGCTGGCAGTGGTTCTGTTCATACAGATCTCACAAAAAACCTGTTGGTTTCTCATACAGGAAATAGGGGTCGAAGCCATCAGACTGTAAGACTTTCCACAAATCCTTCCTGGATAACTGCATTTCCAATCTTGACTTACATGGAGAAAACTGGCTGATTCCATTTTCAGTTAAATCTTCACATGGGACTCTATTCTCTGTAGACTTGTTTTCCAGAAGCTCGGAATTTCCCAAACCATCAATTCCTGGTTTCTTTTTGCCCAGGAGTTCAGTTCTCAGCTTATCCCTTTTCTAGCATTTTGCTATAAGCTGCGAGGGGAGGCCAGGCTACACTTCCTACCTCTAGTTTTGAAATCTCCTCAGCTAAAAATCCAAGCTCATCACTTTTCAACTTTGCCTTCCATCTAACCCCGGTAGTCAATTTTACCAAGTTCTCTGCCACTTTAAAGCAGTTGTCTTCTTTCCAGTTTGCAATGACACATTTCACCAATTCTAAGACCTCATCAGAAGTAATTTTACCATCTGTATTTTTACTAACAGTCTCTTCAAAGCAATCTCAGTCTCTTCTATCCTAAAGTATATCACAAGTCCTCCAAAATCTACCCCTTACCCATTTATAAAACCATTCCAAAATTTTTGGTATTTGCATAGCAGCAACAGCCCAAACTCCTGATACCAATTTCTGTTTTAGTTTAAAAAAAATAAAAAAAATTTTTTTTAATTAATAGATCACAAGGAATGTTACATTAAAAAACATAAAAATACAAACACATAAGAGGTTCCCATATAACCCACTCCCCACTCCCTACCACATCTAGTTTGCTAAAGGCTGCTGGGAGCAATGTACCAGAAATGTTGGCTTTATAGTGAGAATTTATTAGGCTAAATTCTTACAGTTCTGTGGCCACGAAAATGTCCAAATTAAGGCATCAGTCAAGATGCTGTCTCCCCAAAGGTTGGCTGCTGGCAATCCTGGACTTCTTCCACATGACAAGGCACAAGGAGACATCTGTTTGTGTGGGTCTCTACCTTCTCCTCCAGGCTTTCACCCCAAGCTCAGCTGTGGATGATCAGGCATATGCTTCATCTCTCCCCTCTCCTTCAGGCCTCCTCTCTTTGAGCCTCTTGGGGATCTATTTCTGAGCCTCTCTGTTCTGCAAATTCTAGTCTTTGGCCTCCAGGACTTCACTTCCAGCCTCTCGGGGTTATTGTGTCTCTGTTTTCAGTCCTCCATTTATAAAGGACTCCAGCAAGAGGACCAAGTCCCACCCTGGCACATGCCTCACCGAAATGATCTAATCAAAGGCCCCCAACTGATTCCAATCCAAAAGGTCCCACACCCACAGGAAGGGCTTTGCTTTAAGAACATGGTCCACAGAAAACTTTAAACTGTCTCAAGGATAAGTAAGAGAATGTTTAGATGAGTGATGAAAAGGAAGAGACAGAATAAGATAAGGAAATTCAGGTATGTCTTGATTTGTGATCTTATATGTTATCTACTTGTTCTGACATCTTGGGCAGAAGCTGTCTACATCAATTGCCATCTGCTTGTGGACTCCTCGTGTCAATTTTAGCTTGAGATCCAAAATGGGAGTAACCTCTCTAGGGCTTGTATCATATTTTAGTTGTGACAGTTGGGCCTAGGGGTCAATTCCCTGTACTGCCATAGAAGTGGTCAACAGGACTTGATAACAACCTTCCTGTCTAGGTCCTAAAGCAGTCTTTTGTTGATATCTCTTCCAGTATATCAGGTGTCTGCATTGAAGTTTATGTAGAGTCCATTGTAGAGGAGTCTCAGGAAGGGCAGCCAATAAGCTCCTGGTAAGGTTTGCCAAATATGTTACTGGATTTTGTCCAGGTTCTTGACTATGTTGCATAGTGATCCAAGAGGGAAGAAGGCAGCCAAAATAGGTGTCCAAAGGTATAGAGAGCATTAGGCATCATTTTTTAAAAAGTTTTTGATCACGGAGGGGTTCAACTATGGCAGTATCATTGATGGGGGATGCATGGGTAGGAGGAAGTTCTCCAGGGTATGCATATAGAGTATGTAGATATGTTTGGATATTCATTGAGCATTGACACAATGGGTAGAGATTCACATGACAACTGAGGGAGTCCTGGGTTCCCATCCTGGGGAGCTCTGCCACATTCCCCAATGGAACAGCAACAATCCCCCAAGTGCAAGGGCAATGACCAGTAAAGAAGGATGGTCCAATGATGGACCCTTGATACTGATGCCTATGCTTATGAGCCTGTTGCACTTGAAATTTCAACTTGGCCTAGTGTTGCAGGGTACCTAAGAATTACCTTCTGAGAACCTCCATGTTGCTCAAATTTGGCCACTCTCTAAGCCAAACCTGGCATATAAATGCATTACCTTCCCTTCAGCATGTCTCCAGGGATAAGCCTCCATGGTGCTGAGGGATTACTACCAAGCACCAAATGGTGATGCAACCAGAAATGACCTTGAATAAAATGGGAAAATGGTAAAGTGAATTTATATAGCTAAGATTTCAAAATGAGTCAGGAGGTCATCAAAGGGGTCATGCAGGATTTCAGAGACAGCCAAAGTAGATGCAACCCTAGGTACTGGTGCTCCTGAGGACTATGGAGCCATGGCAGATGGCTCTGGAGTTTGATGCCAGTGGGCCCTGCTTTGGAATTTGTGCTCCTGAGTGTGATGAAGTTGGACTCAGATGTGACTTCTCTACATACACCTCTTCTGTCCCTTTTATTTAACCTGTTTGTTGCTGGGGTTGGTGTTTGCTCAGGAGACTTGAATCTCTGGACTGTCCATGTGCCAGCTGGTCCCTGAGCCTCAGGGGTGTTGCAACACCTACTCTACAGTTTGTTGGACTTACCCAGGTCAGTTGGCAGGGAGGTGAAGATGGATAGCCATCACACTAAAGAACTGAGAGAATCTAAAACTGCAGGCATGAAAGTCCCATCCACCAGCCATGTGAGATCAAAGTCCCCACTCAATTGAGAGGTGGAGTGGGCATTGCCATCCCAGTGTCCTCAAGATGGAAGAATAAAATATGGACTAGAGTGGACTTACTGGTATTCTATTATAGAATTATTATGACTCTAGCAATGGAAGAAATTATATCATTGATGTGGAGACAGTGGCCCCAGGAGTTGCTGAAGGCAGGGAGAGGGAAGAGGAGGTGTGATATGGGGACATTTTAGGAACTTGGAATTGTCCCAAATAATATTGCAGGGACAAATGCAGAACATTATACATCCTGCCATAACCCACTGAGTAGACTGGGAGAGAGTGTAAACTACAATGTAAACTATAATCTGTGTTGTGTAGCAGTGCTCTAAAATGTATTCATCAAATGCAATGAATGTATCACACTAATGAAAGAAGCTGTTGATGTGGGAAAAGTGGGAGGTGTAGGGAGTGGGGCATATGGCAGCTCATATATTTTTTAATGTATCATTTTATGTGATCTATGTACCTTTTAAAAGTAAATAAAGAATGTGTGATCTGTGTATCTTTTAAAAATAAATAAGAATATATTTTAAAAAATAATGCTGCTATTAACATGGGTATACAAATATCTGTTTGAGTATCTGTTTTCAATTCTTTGGGGTATATACCTGGTAGAGGGATTGTTGGTCAATATGGTAGTTCTATACTTAGCTTTCTGAGGAACCACCAAACTCTCTTCCACAGAGGCTATACCATTTGACATTCTCACCAGCAAAGCATGAGTGTTCCTGTTCCTCCACATCCTCTCAACACTTGTAATTTTCTTTTTTTTAATGAGTAAGCAAAGAACTTATAGTTTTTATTCACCCAAAATTTAACAAGAAAAAGATTCAAACAAATTTTTAAAAATTAGAATGGATTAATTTACAATAAACTAGTCGACCTAAAATATCAGTTCTTTTATTTAGGGCCAAGGGGGCCAATTGTTGTTCCCCCTATAAACAGCAGAATTTCACAACTTACATTTGGCACAGAAATATAAAAGTCATACAACTTCCCTTGAGAACCTCCTTCCCCTCTAGAATAGAATTCACACAATTACTTCTTAGATTTTAAAAAATATGTCATACTTTGAAATATCTCTACAACTACTCTGATAATGAGAATATCTTTAAAACAATTCTTATAGCAAAGAAAATACCTTAAAATAATTTTGTCTTATGTTAGACTGCTTAAAGAGACTTAGCAAAGATCAAAAATTATGTACAAGAATTATAGTCCCTTGTTTATTGCAACCACCCAAATAAAATATTTTCCCTAATTAATTATTTTTGCTTCCTGTAATTTATTAACAAAGATGAATTATAAGAAACAATGCATTATTTTTTGGTTTTCAGTTGTATCTGCCAGCTAATGCATTCATGACTGTAAAGGTGAAGCAAAATATGATCATGCTCACAAATTATAGAATAGGAAAAAGAACAAAATTTCTCTTTATAGTGTATTTCGCTGTCCTTCCTTTCAAGTCAAGACGAAAATTCACAGCAGTTTAAGGATAGTGAAAGACGATGGAGCCCACTAAAATGTGATTAATTTTCCCTGTTATATTCCTGAAGTGCTGTCGTAAGTATATTTTATTAACAAGTGAACATTCTATAGTAAGCTTTGAGCAAATACAGCACTTGACAGATTTGACAGATGCATTTATAGATTAATCATGGCAGTCTTTAGATAGACAGAACATCTTATTTTCACTTTTTAACTTGCAACCTTAAGAAGAAGAAAAAACATACCTAAGGGAATATGTAATTCATGACAGCTGGCCAGGCACTTAACTCGGAGAAAGAGACTCAATTTTGAGGTAAGCTGAAATTGTTTTCAGCAATCACACATTCTATAAAATTATCTTTTATACTACACTGACTGAAGTTATTCAGCTCTTTTTGGAACTGTAGCTTTATCACCCTATTGTGCCAATTCTCAAACCTAAGTTCAACTTCTTAAGATGATAATAAAAGAACATTTTCAAGTCTGAGTTTTGAACCTGCTTAAAACATACTTGAGAAAACTGTAAGAAGATATGAACACAAGAACCTGAAATGAGGACCTCTCTCTTTCTCCCTAATTTGACATTAAATTTAATAGACTTTTTAGGAAGAGTCAAGCTACCTGTCACATGGGCAATTAGAAAAAAAGCATTGGTTGAGGTGATAAGCCTCAACTTAGCCTCAGGAAAACATCAGAGCAATGGCCCAAAGGAGGAGAAACAAAGGAGAGAGCTTCTGTTCACAGGAGTGAAAGTTCCTGGAATCAGCACTAAGGAGCACAACTCCCTGGGTTTATTATACTCCAGACACAGTATGTTTCTTCCTCTCTTCTGAATTCATTTCAAGGTAATGTGGAGTTTGCTTAACAAATGATTTATATTAGAATATGGAGGATCTCAATAAGCATTTAGAATTAGAAGACCAGAACAGACAGTGGCCATTTTGGAATTATTCCTTTATCAAAAGTTATCCAAGTCTATTATTGATTGTCTATTCCTTTCTCAAATAGCAATTTCAATTCAAAGACAACTTATTTTCAACAAATGTATTACTTTGGTTATCTGGTATGCATAGACTAATCAAAATCCTGTTTTAAATTCTTCATTGAACATTATGTATAAAGAAAAGTTTTTCAGTTTTTATTTGAGGCATCATCATTCTCAAAAAATACTTTAATGAGAAAAACTATTGGCTTGATTTAGAGTTTTTATGTGGCTAAAAAAAAATCTATAAACTTTATTCATAAAGAATTTTAGACTGACCCTCCTTAGTATACCAAGTTCTGGTGAAGGATTCGGGCTAACTGGCTCTTTCTTGGCAGGGCCAACAGTATGCATCTGGTAAAACTACTAGTTGGAATTACTGGTGCAATGCGCTACTGTGGAAGAATTTCTCTCTGTGAGGCTAACTGGTTCATTCAAGTTTTGAAACTATGACCTTGGTTCATTAGAACTGTACTTTACTCCACTGAAAAAATTAATCAAGTACCTATTGATGCGGGTTGAGGGGCGCAGGATGGGATGAGAAGGAGATTGAGGGCAATAGTTTTATACATTATCAAGATACGCTGTGAAAATTTAATTTGTCTGTTAATATATTGCTTTATAGGTTGAAAATAATAGATCATAGCTATTAAAACTGAACCCACATTTTTACAATATCTGAACACCTGCAAATGTAGAGCTCTCTGATGTGACCCAAATTTGAATATGAGTGGAAGTTGATCAAACATAAGTTTATCAGTAAGCTAGAAGAAACAAACAACAAGCATTTTATAGGTAGTAACCTATCAAAAAATGTGGAGATTAGGTAAAAAGTAAGGGAAATTATTCATAATTGTTTCGGGTTTTAACCTTTTCTTAGGAGATCCCAAAAACAGTCTCCTGGAAGAACAACTTAAGACATGTAAGAAATGGCATCTGCTACCATATATATGTATCTTTCTTCAAAGGACAAACTGATCATAAATATATCTCAGACATTCATTTTCATAATGGTTTTTGAGACATTGACTGCACTGAAGTATCAGACAGGCAGTCTATGTAAATGAAGTTTTCTAGAAAAAAGGCACTTCAATGTGAAAGTTGGATTTAATTACATTAAAGTTGAGAAGACTAGACTAGATTCAAAAGTCAGCATTCACTTTTGTACTTATGAATAAAGAGCAGATGCCAGTTTAGGGAATGTAGCTGACAACGTTACCAACCAAACCAAAGAGCAACATTAACTATACTCTCTACAAAAGAGTAATTTATGACATTTCCCCTAAAACTAACAGTTCCAAGGTCAACAGTAAGGAAAAAAAAAAGTCACCAGCAATTGCTGCTTTAGAGCTTGAAACATTGTTTCTGATAGAATTTCATGTCTATAGTTTGATTCTATTTCAGAGCATGATTTGCTTTTCACATGTAAAACCTGGGGTGGGGTGGGGGAAAGGAGGAACATCCAGGACAGAAAAGTACTGGGTAACGAGAGTGCCTTTGTCTGGTCAGATAACTGAGTAAGGAGGTAGTTATTCTGAAAACTTCTCAAATAGAGAATATTGTACTGATCTCCTGTGAGTTGGGGAAGTAGCAGGAACTTCTCTTGAGACTGAAAATAGCAACAGGGAGACTTCTCCAGGAAAGTCAGGACCAGGCATCAGAACAGCTTGAAAGTGGCTCTTTTCTGATGATAGAACTTTGTATTTTGTTACATAGTCACACATGACAACCCCATGCAACCTCGAGTCCTATCACAACTGCTGTTGAGTTTTTTCATTCGGCACTGACATATTTCTCTTACCAATGTGTAAAAGGCATCTTCAACACTCTCTCTGGTCTTGGCTGAGGTTTCAATGAATGGAATCCCATAACTCTTGGCCAGTTCATGGGCTTCTTTTGTGTCAACTGTCCTTGTTGACAAATCACACTTGTTTCCTACCAGCAACATAGGTACATCATCTGAATCTTTACTTGCCTACTTTGCTCTGTAGAGGTTAATATCTGCAAATGATTTGCTATTACGGATGGCAAACACACAAGGGAACCCTTTGCCTGTCCTCATGCATTGGTCTCTCATGGCACTGTACGCCTCTTGTCTGGCTGTGTACTGGCTTGTCAGTATGTATAGCAGACAGGTTTCACCACCTATAAACACCTGTTTTGGGGAAGAATCCCCTATGGTGGGATCATACTCATCCACAAAATGGTTCTGTATTAGCTGCACTGCCAGTGCACTTTTCCCAACACCACCTGCTTCAACCACTACCAGTTTGTACTCAGTCATTTCACACCAGCAAGAATCTCAAGCTCTGCTGCCTCTGCTTTGGACAGGTTCAGAACTACAATATGGAAAAATGCTGGAGACCCTGGAACTGCAATGAACAGCTCCCACCAGGGAGCAGCCTTATAATTTTCTCTTTCTGTTTTTTTTAATAGGAGCCATTCTAGTGGGTGTGAAATATCCCGTTGTGATTTTGATTTGCATTTCCATAACAGCAATGATGTTGAACATTTTTTTCATGTGTTTTTAGCCATTTGTTTATCTTCTTTGGAGAAATGTCTATTCATGTCTTTTGCCCCCTTTTTGATTGAATTGTTTTTGTTTTTATTGTTGAGTTATAGAATTTCTTTATATATGCTGGGAATTAATTCCTTATCAGAAATATAGTTTATAAATATTTTCCCCCATTGAGTAGGTTGTCTTTTCATATTTCTGATGCACAAAAGTTTTTTTGTGTGTATGTGCTGTAAAAATAGTAACATTACTGGTTAAAAAACAAGTAAACAAAAAGATCTGTATTTGAAAAGTACCTTTCTCACAGAATTTTCAAATGATTTGCATACTTCATTTTATTCATACACATAGCAGAAACACTGGAAGTGACAAAGCAGAAGAATGCATGGCTGTTTATACATTTAACACTACAACATAACCAGAGCCAGTGGTCCCTCATTATGTTGCTTTCTAAGAAAGCAGAGAAGCCACTGACTCTGAAGGTTTTCACCTCTAGCATCTTTCCAACCACTGGGGAAATTTAGGATGGGTGCTTATGGCATTCTGGGTGTTTAGGGATAAGAATTAAATTATGGAGCTCAAAATGCTTCAAGTAATTGTTAGTCCATGAGGACTCTACATAAAGAGAAAGCTCAGGGGTAAGAAAGTAATGTCTACTCTTCTTTCTCCATGCAAAATTGTTAGTTAGATTTGTGTACCAGCTGGGGTCTGCTTGCCTGACACCCACGGACCCTGCCAAATTCACAGCAGTTTGGACACTCACCACCCCAAAGGACTTCTTGCCCCATGGCCTTCTGTCTAGTTGGCAGTGCTCCTTTGACTGGACTGTGGAGATGGGATGTCACTTACAAAGAGGCTCTCCCACAGGGAAGCATTTGTTATTGCCCACATTGGCTCTACCGGCTGACTGGGCTCCAGAGGCCCCTACTCAGTACAAAAAACTTTACATTCTTCGTTTTCTTTCTCGCATTAAGCTCTTCAAAGACATCCATGCTTGCCAACTGGCTAGAAATTGAGCTTCCGTGTTTACTCTTGTACAGCCCCTAAGTCCCTGCAAACCTGTTTCTTTCTATTTGTAAATCTACCCACTGTGGCCCAGGAAACACAGGGCCTTAAAATTCAAGACTTACCATCAGTAAATAAGAACACTCCATCTTTAAACACTCTCCTTTGAAGGGAGAACTGAGCCCAGGCTACCTGACTTATTTTTTGCCAGCTAAGAATGAATCTAGTACAATGAGTGCCAATACTGAAGCAACCCACTGGAGAGCTCCCCTTACTTCAACGCTGTTGCCACTGCCCACACTCTGAAGGGGATGATCCTCTTTGGGAAGTCCTTAGAGCCTGTGGGAAACACTTGAACATACTTCTTGATGGTAAAGCACTAATTTTCCAAAACTGCTGAAAGACGAATGGAAGCAAGTCTGGTGAATAAACTGGATAATACCTTCTGGAACCCCAGAAGAGGCATAATGGCAGTGTAGCTGAACAACAAGGCCATAGCTGGCTCTGAGGACCATCCCCAGACAGCCTTGCAGGCATGTCAGGAGCAATAGCAGCATCACACCAATGCATGTCTAAACCTCCAATGGGCCAGCCTGAAGCCAAACTCTCATTTAAGTACCAGCCTTGGTGCTACATATAAACACTACCAAAAGTATCTAGAGTTAAACTCTTTTCTTTTTTCTCTCTCTCTACTTTTTTTGAACACTACATTCAAAAAATATAAGAGGTCCCCATATACCCCCCACCCCCTTCACCCCACTCCTCCCACATCGACAACTTCTTTCACCATCATGGCATATTCATTGCATTTGGTGAATACATTTTGGAGCACTGCTGCACCACATGGATAATGGTTTACATTGTAATTTACCCTCTCCCCCCAGTTCACCCAGTGGGCCTTGGCAGGACATAGAATATCCAGCATCTGTCGCTACAGTATCACTCAGGACCACTCCAAGTCCTGAAAAGGCCCCACATCATATCTGTTCTTCCCTCTCCCTACCCTCAGCAGCTACCGTGGCCACTTTCTCCACATCAATGCTACAATTTCTTTCATTACTAATCACAATAGTTCCATAGTAGAATATCAGTAAGTCCACTCTAATCCATACTCTATTCCTCCATCATGTCATGCCCTCAGACTCCTTCCTCTTCAGATCTTATTTGTAAGTTCCATAATAAAACCAGGAAAATGGAGATCCAGATGTGAGAAAGACAGGCTCCAAATCATTTCCAGATTAGGATGCTTAAGAGTTCCAGTGAAATCCTGTGTTCCAAGTCATAGGACCAGTTGAAGGGATGGAAGACTACAATGACTGGTCTTCTGATCTGCAGGAAGAATGGGGGTGGGGTTTGGCAGAGCATCCTTGACCAGGAGGCTTCAGAGGGTAGTTAACATCCTTAAGTCAAAAGGCACTTTCAGGCCAGCTGATTAAGAGGGCAAAGGCTTTCGTTTGAAAGGAGAACTGAACCCAAGACTGGAAAATTTAAGGCAAGTAATCGTGGACCAGCCCCTTGGGTTAGGGGCACTCTGGGCCCTGGCCAACTTCACCTCTATACCTTAGTAAACTTATCCATCTCACGCGCTTTCCTGCATTCTTCTGGTGCTGCAATGGCATGCTGCATTTAAATACCTCCCTTGCCCCATTTCTGAAGTGGTAGATTTTCAGTCATGTAGGGCACAAACCAATGTTACCCTCAGGTGTCCTTCAAGAGAAAAGCTGCTGAGAAGGAACAGCCAGACTGACCTTGAGACTCTCCATGGAGAACTCCTGGGGCAGTGGGCTTTGGTTTTGGGAAGTCTCAGCATGTAACCCTCATGTTTCAAGTCACTGAAGTCAGGCTGGCTTACTGGGAAACTGCAGTGACTCTGACTGTGCACAGGATGTCTTGTGCACTTCTCAGACTTTAGTATCAGGGAAAATGTTCACCAGGTGGGAGCAGTTATATTCCTGGGGATCTTTATTTCAATGATCTCAGTTTAACTACTCTTAGGAGGTAGGAAATGAGAGAGCATGGAACAGGAGAGAGACAGACAAGAGAGGATGTTTACTTCCTTTGGGGCATTGTTCAGGACTGTGTTTTTTTTTTGCAATTAGAGCTCCAACCAGCAATTATTGTTAATGTTGAATTTCCCTTGTTCAAGACTGTTAAGCCACATTTGGATAGATAGCTTCAAGCTTGTTTTGATAATTCCCCTTTACTTTGCACAAAAGATAGTCTGTTCCCAGCTAGGGATGAGGTCAAAAGCTAGAATTTCATCACCCCAATCGAGGAAGGTTTTCCTGCAAGAAATCCTTGAGGTTTAGTGCTGGCATTTTCTTCCTGGGTCTCCTATCTAGACAGTGCAGGGCAGTGAGGCATGTGAGAAACCTGCAAGAGGCATGGAAGGGGAGGGAAACATGCTTGCAAGTAGACCTCAAAAGCGAACGGGCTCCCACTTTATTAGCATCAGTTACCTGGAGAGCTTGTGAGAAAGGGGGATTCTCAGAACTCCTCACTTGCATAACCGTGAGCAGCTGGAGGTGCCACAAGTCTGGTAAGGCTCTTGTACGACTGGTAACCAGAGGGCAATCACATGAGGGCGAGGGGTGGAAGGAAAATGATTCTACCTGAGGCAGAACGATGGGAGGAAGGAAAGAATGGAGAAGTAGAGCTGAAAACAAACAAAACCAAAAAACAAATATGCAACAAGCCAAACAAACAAAAACTAGAGAGGCCACTTTTGAGCAACAGGGAGCCTCTCAGGAGGTAACTCTTGCCTGATATTGGAGATTATACTTTTCTTTTTCTTTGATTCAGCATTTTGTGGTCCTTTTCCAGTGTCTGTCGTCCTCCAGAGTTCTAATCAAATGGAATTTGTGTTGTTATTAACTGATTCTGAGGGGAAACTTTTCAGGGGCTATCTTATTTGTCATGTTGATGATAGTAGCCTTTCTTTTTTTTTAAGTCATTATTTAGAACAAAAAAAAGTTTAACTGAAATTAAATGAATCCTAATTTTAAACTTTGTTGCTCAAATTGTTCCTACTTTAGCCATTTGGAGCACTTTCAGTTGGCTCTTCTGTCTCTTTGATATATTTCCACCATCCTTTGTTGTTTGTTTGCTTGTTTGAGCACCTCTTTAATTTTTCACACTATAAATGCTCTTGGCTTTTCTTGTATATTACCTGTTGCAGTATTAGAACCATTTCTTTAAGGAACCTGGTTTATTTTATTGGGGAAATGCATTAAAACCTAATATCTGGGCACCAGGTGCTTGTTGCTTCTGGGGTATCTTGCTCCTCTCAGCTGACAGAACAAGGAGATATATGTGTTCAGATTAAACGGTGTAAATTCACTTATCTCTAAATATTTCTATATGTAAGCATCTGAATCTATATTAAGTCAAACATGAGTTCTTGCTGATGTCTCTAACTCTAACCCATAACCACATAAATTATTCTAGCCTCTTTCCCTTGCTTACCTATAAGCTTCCACTCCAACAGTGGGAACCAGGCTTCCATAGCCCACTATCCATTTATTATAATTGTTCACTTGCAGGATACATTTATAATGGATTTTCATTTACTTTTAATCTACAGAATTATTAAAGTATAAATATTTATAAACCAATCATAAATATTTAAATATGCAAACATTCCACACAGTAATGGTTGCCTAGAATAGCTGCAGCCTAATCTGATGAAATATAATTTCTTTTCTGGATATGTTAAGATATGCACTAGACCAATTAGAATTAATGATACAAACATCAACTTCATGTTTTCATCAGAGTAGCAAATTAGAAAGTTTAGTCTATCTCTCTTTCTCTGAATATATATATGTATACTTATACACACATTCTCTCTCTCTCTTTCTCTCTCTACATACACATGTATATATATAATGAAAACATTATATATATACATTAGGAACATTAGGAACATTTCACAAATCATTAAAAAATTATTAAGATTATGCAAAATATAAAATATAAATGAAATATAATGGTAAAAGCTATAAACATGGTTTCAAAATATTAAAATGCCTTTGATTATGAGAGGCAGAGGAAGTCCCTGATGCTAAAATGTTTGAATTAGTAAAATTCCAACTATTTCAAACATAGCAAAATGTAAAATTTTCCCTTTACTCAACATATATGATATCAATATAGAGTATTTATTAATAGTGTTTATTATTTTTGGTAATAAATTTGATCACAATTGCATAGTCCTATGTGCTTTGAGGCAAAGACAATAAAAGTTAAAAATTGAGTAAATTGTCAGAAAGGTTGTAAAAAGTAAAGTAAAACAAATGGAATCAATACCAGGAGTTTATCCAAAACGCCTGGTATAGATTCACTGCACTGAATAGTGACTGGCTACAAATTTGTATCTGACTTTTCTTTGTCACTATGTATCAGCACCTCTTATGTATCACTTCACATCCTCTCAGCTCCTGTCTCTTGTTCCAGCTGCCACTGTGGTGACTAGCTCAGCCTGGGCTTGGACTGATTTCATGTAAGTGCAATATCACAGTCCTGGCTATGGGCCTGAGGCATATGCTCTCACCTTCCAAGCTGGGACTTCTCTGTTGATACTGCTTTGGGACCTATGCTCAGGAAACACATATGTGCATCTCAGGAAGTGCGGGGGAATTAATTCCTTCTGGGGCAATCTTTCTTCCTTCCATGGATGGTCCTGAAATGCAGTTTATGACTTCTGAGGGACATTTCCATGGGTCAGGAAATCAGTCACAGCCAACTCCCCAAACTTTCATACTATTCTTTTCCTAATTTTTATTTTTTTAAGTTTTTATTTCTCTCCCCTTCCCCATCCCCCACCCCATTGTCTGGTCTCTGTGTCCATTCGATATGTGTTCTGTGTCTGCTTACATTCCTGTCAGTGATACCAGGAATCTGTCTCTTTTTGTTGCATCATCTTGCTGCATCAGCTCTCTGTACATGCAGCGCCACTCCTGAGCAGGCTGCGCTTTTTTTGTGTGAGGCAGCTTTCCTTGTGGGGCGCACTCCTTGCACTTGGGGCTCCCTACATGGGGACACCCCTCCATGGCATGGCACTCCTTGCGCGCACCAGCACTGCATGTGGGCCAGCTCACCACACAGGTAGGCACCCATGTGGTAGGCAGATGCTTTATCAGTTGAGCCAAATCTACTTCCCAGTCTATTCTTGTTTATCTACATTCTCCCTTCTAACCTGTCTCCCCTCCCTTTTTGCTCAGTCCTACTTTCTATGACTAGGCTCCCTATAAAATAATAGCATATAAGACCTCTAATCAGTCTTCTTTTTAAGCAACAGAGTCTCAGATACAATGAAAAGAGGCTTGATTACTTACATAAGAGTGAAAGTACAGAAGATAAAATCTAAACAATTCCTCAGGAAAAGCTCAACTGTAATTGAGTTTTAACGTAAATTTCTCATGGGTCCTTATCTAAACAACACTGTGAAATGTGACATCTTTTCAGTAAAGATAACAGTTTTCGTAAGACTGTTTCTTATAATATGTTCAAATATATTGTGTGTCAGTGTCATAGTACAGGTTGATAATAAGCAACTGTTCCAAATTACTGGGTTATGTTTTAAATTGCAAGCTGGTATTGTATGTTATCCAAAGCAAGGGTTATCTAACATTGATCCTCCACACAGGCTCTGAGCAAATTTCTTGCAATATTCAAATTTACAACATGAAAATGACTATATATTATTCTTGACATGAATGTACATTTGTGTTCAATAGCATTCATTTCCATATTTACATATTATTAGAATATAGCACTATTTTTGTCAGTGATTTTGTTGAATTGCATATAATGACAAGTGTCAGCAGGTGACTCACTCCATGATATGGGATGCTTTGTTCTTTCCCAAGTGTCCATAGTTGGAAAAACTCAAAAACTGTTGCTCATCGGGGCCTTTGCTAATTTTCACATCATATAGTTCCATGTTAAATGCACAGGAAATACTCAATTTAGGAGGGGTTATGTCATCAGTAGGTCTAAGTGATCTGCAGGGATTATCTGTGCATCTTGAGATCATCTGGAATCCAGAGTCCTTGTTTTGAAATCCTCCCTTTATATATACATAGTGGGTTAGCTTTCAGATAACAATGCAAAATGTCCTACAAACAGATAAAGTCTGTTTGATCCCGTTCAATGCTCATGGCCTTTGGATTAAAGGCCTTTACTTTTTCTAGCATATGTGCTCGAAGCTTCCCCAAATTTTCACATTTCTTTGTGAAATGCATAACTTTGATAGTTTTTCCTTTTCATAAATGTAGCATAGATTTTCCTCTTCATAGGAACACATTTTCAGAAGGAAGCAGGTCTGTTAATAGTCTTTCCTGAACTTCAACATGCCCCAGATGGTTTATTAATCAGAGTTACATAGAGGCTCATCAATGCCTGTCTGAGGCTCAATCCTTTTCTGCCACTGACTGTAGGTGATGAGGTTTTACCAACCACAAACTGAGTATCTTCCTCTTCTGTGGGAAGCAACATAACACTTGCTTCTCTTCCCAAAGCCAGAACCTGTGAATATTTTATCTTATATGGCAAAAGGGACCTTGCAAATGTGCTTATATTAAGGATCTTTAGATGGGGAGAATGTTCTGGATTATCTGTATGGCCCAATTAGTCACAAGGGTCATTATAAGAAGAAGGCATGAGGATCAAAGTCAGAAAAAGGAAATGTCACAATGGAGTCAGAGATTGGAGGGTTGCCCTTTGAAGATGGAGGAAGGGGCCATGAGCCAAGGCATGCAGGCTGCCTGTAGAAGGGAAGGAGTTGGACTTTTCCCTAAACTTCCAGAAGAAATGCATCTCTCCAGGTCTGTGTGAAAACAAATTTTTGTTGTTTTAATCCACTAAATGTATGGTAATATGTAACAGCAGCAATAGAAAACAAATACATATGTGTGCATTTAAAGCTCTCAGCCCTTCCCCAAGTCCATGTTGAGGGAGGGAGCAGATGAACTCTGAGGATTTGTGGGTATGTGGTTGAAACTACAACATTAGGAATATTCTTTTGGCAAATATGGCAGGGGAGAGTTACTGGTTTAGGGTGTTGGATATCAGGGGCACATGGAACAGGGCACACCTGGGGCAGGCTACTAGGGAGTATGTAGTGTTCATCTTGTCATACTGTGCTGTATCAGTGGGTGGAGACTAACATAATGAATGGGAAAGTGTTGAACTCATCCTGGGGAGTCCTGCTGTGTTCTGGAATAGAGTCAGGAGTCTTTCGAGAGCATAGGCAGTTCCTAATAGGGGAGGACAGGCTAGTATGTTAAGCTCTCAATGTTGCTGCAAGTAACTATGACTCTTGTTCTTCTTCAAGGAGTAAAGCTTGGTGGTTGCCATGGATCCAGAGGGGAGGGGAAGGGAGGAAAAGAAGAGATGAACTATGGGGCATTTTGGGAGCAGTGGAATTGTTCTACATGATCTTGCAATGATGAATACAGGCCATGTTAAATTTTATCAAAATCTATAAAAGTGTATGATCCAAAATGTAAAATATAATGTAAATCATTGGACGGCGGACTTGGCCCAGTGGTTAGGGTGTCCATCTATCACATGGGAGGTCCGCGGTTCAAACCCCGGGCCTCCTTGACCCGTGTGCAGCTGGCCCATGCGCAGTGCTGATGCACGCAAGGAGTGCCATGCCACACAGGGGTGTCCCCGGGTACCCACACACAAGGAGTGTGCCCTGTAAGGAGAGCCACCCAGTGTGAAAGAAAGTGCAGCCTGCCCTGGAATGGTGCCACACACATGGAGAGCTGACACAACAATATGACGCAATGAAAAGAGACACAGATTTCTGTGCCGCTGACAACAACAGAAGCGGACAAAGAAGATGCAGCAAATAGACACAGAGAACAGAAAAAATAAATAAATAAATCTTTAAAAAAAATAATGTAAATCATTGACCGTGGTTAGTAGCATAGTTTCAATATTTGTACATCAATTGTAAAAAATGTACCATCCACATGTAAAATGTTATTAATAGGGAAAGGGGGAAAAGGGGAAGGATGCTGGGTATGGGAATCCCCTATATTTGTATGTGACTTTTCTATAACTAAAGCTTCTTTGAAAACAAAATTTAAAAAAATAAGACACTGAGGGGATAAAGGGAAGGAAAATACCACTACGTAGAAGACAACAGATCTTATAGTGATGAAAGATCTAATGTCAAAAATTTTAATTCATATTTTTCTTATTTTGTATTTCAAAAATTTTTTAAAAATTATATTTTATTTGTTATTTTTAAAACTATCATTATCATATCATTTTCTTATTAATTGTATTTGGTTATTTTGTTGGCTTCATTTTTGAAGAAGTTTTGTCATGGAAGGGTTACGCTTGTGGCTGGGGAAGATCATTGGTGCAGGGTCTGTGGTGGGGAATGCACGGGAGGAGGTTCACCTGGGGCATACCTATAAGGCATGTCTTCCAGTAGTCATGAGACATTGTCACAGTGTGTGGAGACTCACACAATAATTGAAAGAATATTGAATCCCATCCTGGGGAGCTCTGCCACATTCTCTAATGGGAGAGGAAAAGTAACTAGTGAAGTTATGGACCATTGATGGGCCCTTGATATTGATGAATGTACTTAGGAAACTTTATTTCTGAAATTGAAACTTAGCCTAGTATTGTAGGTTGCCTAATACCTATTGCCTCCTGAAAGCCTCCTTTTTGCTCAAATGTGGCCTCTTTCTAAGCCAAACTCAGCATATAAAAGCTTTACCTTCCCCCCAGCATGGAACATGAATCCCAGGGGTAAGCCTCCCTGACACCATGGAATTACTACGAAACAACTAGCAATGCAACTGGAAAAAAGTCTTGACCAAAAGGGGGAAAGGGTAAAGACAAATGAGTTTATATGGCTAAGAGACTTCGAAGTGAGTTGGGAGGTCATTCCAAAGTTTATACTTATGCCAGTCTCAGCAGGATCTCATTGACTGCCAAAGTAAACATTACTTCAAATAGCAGGGCTCCTGAGAGCCCCAGAGACATCCAGATATTATAGATAGGACAGACAGCTCAGGAGTTTGGTACCCTGCCAGGGGACCCTACTTTGGAATTTATGCTCCCCACCGTGACAGAGTTGGACTCACATGGCTCTTCTGCCGTTTCTATTTGAATGTATAGTTAGTACTAGAGTTGATAGGTGTATGTCCAAGAGACTTAAATCCTTGGGTTGTCCATGTGCCAGCTGGGACCTGAATCTCAACAGACTTTCAACACCTTCTCTCCAGTTCACTGGAACCACTCAGGGCAACAAACAAGGAGATGATGATGGACAATGACCATCCCAACGATGATGCAAACAAGGTAGTCCCATCCATCTACCCCATGGGATCTGAGCCCCCTCTCTATTATAGGTGGAGTGGGCATCACCACCCTAGAATCCTCAAGATTGGGGAATGAAAGATGGACTAGAGTAGACTTAAAGTTATTCTACTACAGACTTATTGTAATTCTAGAAATGGAAGAACTTTTATCATTGATGTGGAAGCAGGGACCCCTGGAGATTCTGAGGGGAGGGACATGGAAAAATAGGTGTAATATGTGGATATTTTCAGGACTTGGGAATTGTCCTAAATGACATTGCAATGATGCATACAGGCCATTATATACCTTGTCATAACTTAAAACATTTTGCAGAAGAGAGTTTAAACTACAATGTAAACTGTAATCCATGCTTAATCGCAATGCTCCAAAATATGTTTATCAATTGTAACAAATATACCACACTAACGAAGTATGTTGTTAATGTGGGAAGTGTGGGAGGGATGGGGAGAGGGACATATGGGAATCCCCTACATATTTTTTTGTAACATTTATGTAATCTAATACCTTTTTAAAAAATCAATAAGTATATACTAAAAAAAAAAAAAACTCATCAGGTCATTTCTACCACTGGCTATACCAGACACTGAATTCATTTCTCTCCTACATTGCCAAATCAGCTTTAGCTTTTTTCTGTATTCAAATTTTTAAAAATTTTCTTCTAGTAAACACATCAGGAAAAGAACATTATGCTTTTACAGATCCTAAATGGTGGCCAAATTTTCCAGACACTGCCATTTAGTTTAAGTTCATCTCATATCTCGAATGTCTATTATTCAAAACACACTAAGTATTAGGAAGTATACAAAAATACTACCCTTGATTTTAGCCAAAAGGGTAGGGAGTGGCAGCATAGAAAAGTAATATGACATGGTTGTTATCTTGGTAGAAAGATGCTAGTTCATCCCTCAAAATTTTGATAATGAAAAATAGTTCATGAGGAGATGGTAAATCACACATAACAACAACAACAGCAACAATTATAAAGATATTTCCCTTAACCAAATGGAACAAAGGGAAGGAACTCATTTATTTAGTAACATTCTTAAGTATGTTTCTTCATTGGATATTATCAAGGTAGTCTAAGCAAGTCATTCCTAATTAATATAGGTAAGTTTGAATTTTTTTAAAAACAAGATGCTTTTTATAATATGCTTATAAGCAAAACTATATATATATATCTTACAAACACAGTGCCTAAATACAAATATCTATTAAGTTTTTTAACAGTTGTAATGACAGAAACGATGTTTATAGCCAAATCTCTTAATAATATATTCTCATCAACCGTGTTAATGAACCAATAGTTAAAAGAAAACTTTTAACTTTAAAACTGCTGTTTGAATTAAGCCATCTCACTTTTATGAGCATACATACATTGACTAATATAATTTATTTTCGCATGCATTTTTCCATTTGCATATGGAGTTAAAATGCTCATGATATGTTATATCCTCAGTATTCCCAGATAAGGTTGGGAATCGTAATGCTCAAATGGAAACTGCAAAAATTCAAGACCTAAAGGTTAAATATATACTGATATGAGCTAACCTAAGAATAACCCATGCATATCTGATCTTTGATACTGCTTTTCTTAACATAGCTATTTTGGTTTCTTTCTTCTTCTATAAAACTTTGAAGACTAGTCTTAGCAAAATAAAATCTGAACTCCATTGTGTGGCAATGAAGACTTTTCCTAATGTGCTTCAGTTACCCCATATCTCCTACTGGTTCCCAAAAACTTTCTGTAGTAGTCACCAAAGGGGTACTGATACAAAATACCAGAAATCTGCTGGGGTTTATAAAGGGTATTTATTTGGGGTAGGAGCTTACAGTTACCAGGCCATAAAGCATACGTAAAGTAAAGTAAAAAGTTAAGTCTATTTCCACATGTTGGAGCAAGATGACTGCTGACATATGTGAAGGTTTGGGCTTTCTGGGTTCCTCTGGGCTCAGCTTCTCTGGTTCCTCCACAAAGCTGTAGACTACCAGGCAAATGGTTCTGTCTCTTTCCACAGGGCTCCAGCTTAAGATTTCAGCATTAAACTCCAACATCAAAACTCCAACAGCAGAAACCCCCAACTCTGTCCTTCGATATTCTCTTCTGGAACTATTGTGATTAGTAATGGAAGTAACAGTAGCACTGAGATGGAGAAAGTGGCCATGGTAGCTGCTGAGGGTGATATGGGGGCATTTTGAGGACTTAGGGTTGTCCTGTGTGGTACTGCAGGGACAGTAACTGGACATTGTATGTCCTCTCATGGCCCACTGGGTGGACTGGGGGAGAGTGTAAACTATAATGTGGACCATTGACCATGTGCCATGCCTTTTATCTGTGAGTCTGCATGCAATATCTGCATGACATTGCAATGATGGATATAGGTCATTATTTATTTTGTCATGACCTACAAAGTTGTGAAGGTAAACCATAAAAGAGTGTAAAATTAATGCCATGGTTAGTAGCAATATTTCAATATGAGTTCATTAATGGTAAAAAATGTACCAAGCTAATGAAGGACATTGTTAATGTGGGAAAGTGTGTGTGAGGGAAATGGGGCATATGAGACCACCCTATATTTTTTATGCAATATTTATGTAATCTAAAACTTCTTTAAAAATAAAAAAAAAGTGATATTAAAAAAAGATGAGTTTAGAATTTCTATATCCCATCACCCCTATAATAGACACCCTGTTTCTTCCATGGTAGATGTTTTGTTTTGTCAGAAGAAATAAAAAATTGCCAATAGAGATCCCAAAAATCTTTAAAGGAGACCTACTTAAAGGAGCATGACACATATATCATTATATGTATATACATATATATATATAATGATACAAGTCATGGCTGATAAAATTCAAGTCATGCAAATTAGCCATCTCTTGGCTCTTCCTCAAAACTCAATCTCCTGTTGTATTTTATACTCATCAAACTTCCTCCTTCAGTTGGAAGAAAACCTTGTTAACAGTTTCATGCACATATGCACATTCTTTATTGGATGGGAGCTTGTGACAGTTTGAAGTTCTTTTACGAATCCCTAAAAGAGAAATATTTGTGTTTTTGAGCTATTCTATTTCTGTTGGTTTGAGATTCTTTTGATTGGACTATGTCAGCGAGGCATAACTCAGGTTGCGTCTCTGCCCTTCTTTCTGGGTCTGATATAATGGACAACACAGAGGAAAAGGAAGCCGCTATATTTGATCCTGCCATGTGAGAGAAAGAATGTCAGATTTCCCCACAGCCGAGCTCAAGGAGAGAAACCCCACGAGCCTCAAAGACTGAGGCCCAGGGAGAGATGAGCCATATGCCTGATATCTGAGAGAGGAGGCCATATAAGAGAGAAGTCCTATGCCTGGTTGTGCTCAACTGAACTCCGGGAAATAAGGGATTCTGGAGGGACAGACATAGACCTCGGCAGAGATCAGTCGCCATTGTGCTTCACCACATAGACCTCGGCAGAGATCGGTCGCCATTGTGTTTCAGAACCACATGGTAGCTGACTTTGGTGAGAAAGCAAATCTGCTGATACCTTGATTTGGACGTTTCATGGCTTCAGAACTGGATATCTTCCTGATATCTCAAACTCAAAGTGTTCAAATGAATTTCTGCCCTTCCCTTTCAAAATCTGCTCCTTTTGCTATCTTCTCCTGTTCAGTTAATGTAATGTCCTTCTTCTGATTGCTCAGCTCCAAACTCTAGAGTCATATTTTATGTTCTTTCTCACACAACACATATTTAAGCTGTTAAATTTTTTTTCATACCTCTGTCCTTAGATATATTTAAAGTTTTATCACTTACCACTATATTCCCTTCTACTATCCTGGTCAAACTCTATCTAATTTGGATTATTTCAGTGGTCTTCTGTATGGTCTTCCACTACTTCCTTTCCCCAAGTCCAGCTGTAGTCTATTCACAATAGAGCAATCAGAATAAGTCTTTTAAAATATAAGGAAGATCATGTCAGCATTCTTCTCAATATGTTCTAATTTTTCCTAATTTCATTGAGGGTAAAAGTCAAAGCACTTTTAATTGTATATGAGCCTATTAATGATCTGGACCCATGTTATCCCTCTGATGTCATCTTCTCTTTCCTCCATTACATGGTAGGCAGAATTCTAAACATGCTTCCCTAACTCTCAAGATTCCTACCTCCTGGTTATTCAAAGAGCAATCTAGGTACTATTGTGAAGAGACATTGCAGATGTAATTAAATTTACTCATCAGCTGATATTAAAACAAGGAGATGATCCTGGATTATCCTCGTGGGACCAATATATTCACATAAGTCCTTCAAAGCAGAAAAGAAAGACAGAAGAGTACATCAGAAAGATGCAGCCAAGGAAATGAGAGAGATTCCAAGTGTGGGAAGAATTTGATGTATGATTGTTGACTCTGGGATATAGAAGCTTAAGTGTAAGTACCAGACATGGGTCTCTAAGAGCTCAGGGTAGCCCTGAGAGGAAACCATCAACAAAAAAGAAAAGTGACCTCTGTCTTAAACCCACAAAGAACTGAATTATGCCAACAAAAATGTAAATGAGCCTGAAGGCAAATTCTTCCCAGTGCCTTCTGATAAGTGGCTAACAACTTGATTTTGTTCTTGTGAAGCGCAGAGCAGAGAAACCAGTGGAGGCTACCAAAAGACTTCTGACCAATAAACAATGAGTGAGTACATTTGTGTTCTTTTTTTTGGGAACCCAGTCCTCAACCACTGAGCCACATTGACTCCCCTGACTTGCTTTTTTCATTTGTTCGTCTTTTTGTTTTTTTAGGAGGCACTGGGGACTAAATCTAGGACCTCCCATGTGGGAAGCAGACACTCAACCACTTGAGCCACATCTACTTCCCATTTGTGTTCTTTAAGCTGCTAAATATGTGGTAACTGGTTACAGGTGCAATAGAAAATGAATACATTTAGTTGCCATGCTCCAGCCATATGTTCTTCCTTACTGTCTCTCCAACAGTCCTGCAGATTCTGACCTCAGGACATGACAGTTTCTGTCAAAAATGCCTTTCATGCTGATATCAACATAACTTTCTCTCACACCTTCTGCTAGTCTTTGCCCAATTGTTTCTTCTTAATAATGCCTACACTTATCAGCCAAGTTAAAGCTGACCGTTGCATTCCTCACTTGCCTTTCCTGCTTTACTTCTTTTTTCACTCTCTCTTTCATCTGGCCCCATATATATATTATATTACTTTTATATATATATATTAATTTTCTTAATTTGTTGTAAGAGTTGAACATGAAGCTGTGAAGAGTTACATGTACATCAGGAATAAAAGCTTTTTATCTTTGGTTACTAAAGGGACAAGGGATTTCATTTTTAGTTTATCCTTACTAATCTCCTAAGTGGAAAAACTTGCATATTGCGTTTAAAATGCAAACTCAAGTCCAGTGTAACCTGGGCAGGTCGGCCTTGAGTGAGTTGCTTTTATCAAGCCACTCCCGCTATCTCTCAGGGAGCCTGTTCACTTGGTCTCATTTGTAGCCAACTGACTGCTTTTCAAATAAAGTTATGCCCTGAGAGACCTCCTGACAACACCCGAGACAGCAGGGGAAATTCTTAACACAAACTGGAGAGAAAAATAAGGAAAATGAAAAGAACATTAAGACTTCCTCCCAAACCATCTAAAATGAAATTCAGGCTGTGAAACAACGCTGCTTCTCCTCAAGTAGGGACTTTACAACCTTTTATTCACAGGAAATTCAATTTAAAATGTTCATCTTTCCTGTTTTCAGAAAATTCTAATTTGTATCTTAACTTGCTACTGCTGTGCCCAAGATTTTCAAATCAAATATTAAAAATGAACTTGTCAAGTCCAACAGGTGTATGCTAGGAGCCGAATATATCATGAATTCTCTTTCACTTTTAGTCTGTTAAGATGCACTTATAAATGAAAGTGTACTGTTCTAAATTGTTAGTAGTTTTAACTTTATGAGTTTTTAATTACTCTCACTAATCCATTTCATTTCCCACATATGTTTTTATCTAAAGTCCAGATTCCTGACCTCAGAATCCAACATAAGCCATTGCATTGTTTGTCTAATCTCAGAAGTCTGAAAGCTTAATATGAACTTGCTTTTCTGCTTCTGAAAAATTTTAGATCTACTAAACCAACAGTGCCAAGAAAAAACATCAGGATTCATTAAACATGACTAGTTTTTGGTGCAGAAATTCTCACCATGTTTTGCCTTAATAAAATATTCAAGATTGAAATTCAAGTTTCTTTTTTTTTAAATATGTATACCAACAATTGATTGCAATATAGTTGAAATCCTCTTGAGTTGTCTTCATTTGCAAGTGGGAAAAACGAAACCAAATAAGTCATATTAGATTGTCCTGGAAGTCAAGCAGTCTGGGTTTCCTTCAGATTCTCATTATCTTTTCTTTGCAAGTAGTTTATAAGGTGGTTATCAGAAGCCCTATGGTCTTATCTTTCAATATTAGTAATCTCAGTGAAAGATTGTCTTTCCAAATAATCCTTGGAGAAAAGTCCATATAAAGATGAATTAGTCTGACCTAGATCACATGATCATCCTTGAAACAATTGCTGTGAGGAGGGCTCTAAAGAGCTCTGTTTGGCCAGTCCAGAGTCACAGGAATATCCCCGTGGTTCCTAGAACCACAAGAAACAGTTTCTCTCTAGGAAAGAAGAGCTTGGTCACCATATAAAGATGGGGGAAAGAAATGTAGACTAGACAAAAACAATGTTAGTTACTATATCCTATCTACTCTCTAGTTTTCTACTTTTCAGCATCTCTTCACATCTGACTTTATAATCTGCTCATGGATTATATAATTTATCAAGTTTCATTATAATTATTTCTATATTTCATGGCCCCAACCTTGTTAATTTTCAAATTGTTGTTATTTCATTTTCAGAGTTTAATATATGATTTGGCACTCAGTAACTCTTCAGTAGATGACCACTAATTATACCAATTATTTAAATACACCACTATTCTATTCTACCCACATCTGTTTTGATATATTTTATTTTCTTTATCTAGTTGCCTTAAGTTCTTTCTTCCATTTTCTTAAATTTTTTCTTTCCATTTCATTTAGTTCTCAATTTACTTTTCTGGAATGCCAAATGAGAAAATGTATTTAAGCTTAATAATATATTTTATTTACTATAGAGACTTCTCAGTTTGGGTGTAGGGAGGGAGGGTGATCTGTTGGGTCTATTTTTTTCTTTAAAGTAGAAATGTGACATATTTTAATTGTTTTCATTCATGAGGTTAACGAAATATACTTTTTAAAAAGATTCTCTAACCAATTTCTTTTTTATTTAAATTTTTAAATTTGTCTTTTTTAAAAAAGATACATAGATCTCAAAAAAAGTTACAATAAAAAATATAAAAGGTTCCCATATACCCCACCCTCCACCCCATCCCCACTCTTTCCACATCAACAACTTCTTACATCATTGTGGCACATTCCTTGCATTTGGTGAATACATTTTGGAGCACTGCTGCACTGCATGGATTACAGTTTACATTGTAGTTTACACTCTCCCCTGTCTTTTCAGTGGATTATGGAGGATATATAATGTCTTGCATCTGTCCCTGCAATAATCTCTGATCTTTCATATGAATGAGAATACCTTGGTTTCCTATTAGCCTAACTTCTAATACTCAGATACTTTTGAGATTATTAATTGCCATTCTTACTTAAAAATTTAACTAATTTGAATTGCCTAGTGTTATGGTGCATGTTTTGTTGTGGACATTTTGCATAATTTTCATTTTATTGACTGTTTATGAGTCACATGTATAGTTGTTAAATTTATTATGGGTTCAAAGCCATTCTAGTTCTAATCGAACCCAATGAGATTGACTGTGTTTTAGTTAACAGCCCTCCAGGTCTTGTTCCAAGTGTTATAGGTCTAGGTTGAGATCACTCTGGATCAGGTACCAGATTTTCAGATATATCCCAGATTACTACGAGGAAAGGCAGATCAGTCCAAGCACTCTACTCTGATAAGCTTTCTTTGTGACTAGACTATTCTTCCCTCATTCCAGTATCATGCCATGTTTAATTAAGTTATTTACAGTTATTTCTCTCTATAATGTTCTTCTAGCTTTTCATTCACAAGTTTATTTCATCGTCTTGGTTTTGTCTTAAGTTCTCCTTCTGCAGAAACACTTTAACTGAACTCTAAATAATTTGATCACTCTATTGTAGCATATATTATTAACCTGTAATTTATTTACCTTTTTATTAGCGATCAAAATGAGACTTTTAAAAAATAATTTTTTGTTTTTCTTACTGTATTGCAAATTCATAAAAGCTAAGACCAACGAGTCTTGTTCACTGTGGAATACCCAGCCCACATACGGCTCATAGGGCATAATAAATATTTGTTGACTGAGTGCCTAAAGGAGACTTCAGAACTAACCCAGTTTTCATATTAGAAAAAAATTATGCATTGAAGACTCTTAGAGCTAAGAGGACTTAGGCATTTTTAGACTATAATTTTTGAGTGAAAGAAAAATAAAATCACTAGACTATACACTTAATAAGAGGGAAGCTGTTGTCTTCTTTATTGCTCTATCCTCCAGGACCTAAAACATTGTCAGACACCAAGCAGGTATTAATAAATACTTTTCAACTAAATGAAAAAATGTTACATGCCTCAAATAATAAAATGTCCTAGCTTTAGTGAACCAGCTCATGAGCCAGTGGTGCCCTCTGGTGACCAAAAGTCATAACTGTGGCCTTTTGTTTATAAAGCCCAAGCAACTAACCTTTGAACTTCTTTCTTGGGTCTAGTGCTTTGTAAGATAATGTAACTAAGGAGTGTTCCAAAGAGGTATTGTATTAGTCAGCCAAAGGGGGTGCTGATGCAAAATAACAGAAATTGGTTGGTTTTTATAAAGGGTATTTATTTGGGGTAGGAGCTTACAGATACCAGGCCATAAGCATAATTTACTTCCCTCACCAAAGTCTATTTCCACATGTTGGAGCAAGATGGCTGCTGATGTCTGCAAGGGTTCAGGCTTCCTGGTTTTCTCCCTTCTAGGGTCTTGCTTCTCTCTGGGTTCAAGATTTCTTTCTTCCTGGGGCTTGCTTCTCTTTCCTCTGTGTGCTTATTTCCCAGAGCACCAGTTTAAGACTTCAGCATCAAACTCCAACATCAAAACTCCATCATTAAGAATCCCCAGCTCTGTCCTTTGCCGTGCCTTTCATCTGTGAGTCCCCATCCACGAAGAGGTGGGGACTGAATGCCCTAATAATGTAGCCCAGTCAAAGCCCTAATCATAACTTAATCATGTCCAGTTCGACCAGTTTACAAACATAATCCAATATCTATTTGTGGAATTCATAACTATGTCAAACTACTATAGGTACCTATAAGGAACCCTAATGCAATCCCAGAAGTGTAAGAATAACACCTTCTCTAACCATATCAATTAAAAATTTTCTGAAAGTTTGGAGTATAAACATGAATAATGCAGGACAATTCCAATGTCCCCCAGTATTCCAGTGTCCAATTGTCCTGCATGACATTGCAATGATGGGTACATGCCATTATACATTTTTCAAAATCTATAAAATTGTTCGGGGCAAAGTGTAAACCATAATGTAAATTATAGTTCATTGTTAGTAGCAATGCTTCAATATGTGTTCATCAATTGTGGGAAATGTATCACACTAATGAAAGCTATCAATATAGGAAAGTGTGGGGTATATCGAATCCCCTATATTTTTTATGTAACATTTATGTAATCTAATGTTTCTTTAAAAATAAAAAATAAAAAAATAAATAAATACTTACTGGACACCAATGGTGCAAAAAGAAAATAAAATGAGTAATGTGTAGACCCTCCCTCCAAAAGATAAATGTAATACAGGGAAGTATGTACTAATAAGGACATCTATAAATTTGATGAGAGAACAAAGGGAGCAAAGCTCTGTCTACATGGTAGGTAGGTTGGGAAGGAAGGTGAAGAAATATTTCATAGAGAAAGAAGGTAATGGTTTTAGGTTTTAGGGGATGAGGGATGTTTACTATCTGGAGCAGAAATTCAAGAGGACACTCTGGGCAGAAAGAAGAATTGGAACAAAAATGGTCATAGTAATGTACTATTAATTAGTGAAACATGTAACATCTTAGTTTGTCATCATCCAAAGGCTCAGTACTCTCTTCAGGAAACAGAATAACTCACTAAAGCAGGTGAAATATCTAGAAACTTGACATTGTGACTTCCACTCTTTCCACCATTTTTCCTCTCTTATGACAACTTGTACAAGGCATTATTTATCAATTATTATTTACTCGTAAGACATAACTTCAGAATGATCCATTAAAAACCCTGGTTGATAGATTTTTGGCATAATAGTTTTGATAGGGATGTTTCTTAATTAAGAAGATTTAAACGGTATTCCATAGGGACTTTTTGGTCATCTCTGAGGGGTAAACCTGAATGTTAGGATGTCCTTCTTTTTACTGAGGCAAAATCCTTTTCTAATTTCTAAAAATTTTTCCCTGAAAAATACACAGGACCTATAAAACACCTCATATATTTGAGTCCTTTGAATAATTCGACATGTCAATTGTATTTTCCTTTACCTCATCACCTTCAGAAGATAAGTGTGAATGATATAAAAAGTTATGTAAACAATATTAAGTTATTAAAATACTCAACATACAATTTTAAAAGACATATATACTTCATTATCTATGTATTATCAAGCCCTTTGATTAGCATAAGTATCTGGTTCATAGAAGGCATTCAGTGCATCTTTTATTGAATGAATATTGAATTCATTTTAATTTCTACAGTACCTAAGCATAGCAATCAGGCATTGCTTCATCAGTAGTGGAATGATATATCTTGGAATTTGATGAGGAAATAGGATACATTTGGTACATCAAGAAGAATTTGCTCTGGCATAGAGGCAGAAATACATTAAGGAATTCATCCAACTTCCACCAAGATTTATAGCTTTAGGTTGATATAAAACTCAGTGAAAGCTGGTCAGGGTCTGGATTCAATAGATGTAGAGAAATAGATCAGGACAAAGTCAAGAGGCACATATTAAGGATCAGGTTGATTTGTCCACAGCTAAAGAGCTACTGAAATATTATACAAACTGGTAGTATCAGAACCCCCAAAACCATTAAAGCAGATACCAAAATAGCCATTGTATTAGCGTTTTCTAGGGAAACAGAACCAACAGGAGTATCTGTAAATAGTATGCAATTTTATAAATTATCTCATGTGACCATGGGAATGCACAAGTCCAAATACCATAGGGCAGGTTGCAGAAGAAGGTCCTTGATGAGTTCTCCAGGAGACACTGGCTGTCTGAAGTAGAGATGGGCATTCTCTCTCTGATTGCTGAAATAAATTCTCCTTTTAAGGCCTTTAACTGATTGGATGAGACCTCACTCATTGCTGAGAACAATCTCCAGAGTTGATTGTAGATGTAATCAGCCATCTTTGCAATGAACTCACTGATGATTAAAATCCATGAAATACCCTTGTATTAGGCTAGTGCTTGCTTGAGCAAACACTTGGGCATCAATACCTGTCCAAGTTGACACATTAGCTTAACAATAATAGCCATCAATATAATTAGTCTTCATGAACATTTTACTTCATTCATTCATTCATTCATTCATTCAAAGATTCATGTGTCTATTCAACAAAAATATATTGAATGGAAACTAATTGCCAGATTTTATTCTATGTGCCTAAAGAGAGAAATGATCAAAGCAGACAAAAGTTTACTCTTAAGAAGATGATGTTCTACTGGGGAAGACAGATGATGGGACAAAATAAAATTAACATATTAAATATGTAAGATAGTAATAAGTTCCTTAAAGTAAACTAAAGCAGTTTAGAGGAAAGGCAGTGATAGGTCAGGAAATTATTTTAAATAGGATGGTTGGTGAAGTCTTTTTGAGAAGGTGTCATTTGAGTAGAGACCTGAATAAATGGAGAAAAGGAATTATTTGACTATCTGGGACAAGAATGTTTCAGGAGAAGAAACAGTAAGTGCTTTGAGGTGGGAACGATCTTGGTGTGTTCAAGGAAGAGTAAGAAAGTTAGTGGAACAAAGAGCTGAGTGAGTGCAGAAGGAGGTTGATGAAGTTGGAGATTTTGGCAGAGGCTTTGGGGCTATGATAAGAGAATGTGGATTTTATTCTAATTATAAGAAGAAGCAATTGAAGAGTTTTGAGTGGAGAAAGAGTCACAATGTTACATTCATTTTAGGAATATTATTCTGGCGGTATGGAGAGTGAAAGCAAAAGAAATCTTAGGGCGTTTTTGGAATGGATAGAGATAATGGTGTGCCTGTGCAACGGCAAGAAAGTAAGCAAATAGTTGTATTCAGGATTCATTATGAAGAGGGAGTGAATGGATTTGATAATGGAATGAATGTGACATGAAGAAAATGAGTTCAAGAAGACTCCAATGTTTGGCTCTAATTGTGTGAATGGTGTTGCAATTTATGGACATGAAACTAGTGAATGAAGAGCAGATTTTGGACTTTGGTTCTGGACATGTATGGTTTAAAATGCTTATTATTTATACAAGTAGAGATGACTGTTTTATATGAGTCTGGATTTCAGAGGTGGGGAGCGATTGAGGATGTAGGCATCAAATTGAGCAGGATCAATGTATAGATAGTATTTAAAGTCACTTTATGTATATTCCTTATTCAAGTACATAAACTATCTCTACTCCCCATGGTATAGATTGAAATAAGTCATTATTTATGTACATATTTCAATTAAATTAAAATAGAGGTCCTTGATAACATTACAAAAACCAATTTCAGAAGACAGAAGAGGTGCAAAAGAGATGAGGAAGAGAAACTCTTTTGAAGAATTCTGTCTAAAGACATGAGAAAAATAAGTGGAAAAATGACCTAGGGAAGGTATTTTCTTTTTTTAAAGATGGAGATATATCATATTTTTATTTAGAGGTATTATCTGGTGAGGAGATAGAACTTGTTGGTGCAGGAGATAAAGGGAATTAATATGAAAGCAAAGATCTTGAATAGATCAGAAAGGATTGACTCTGGAGCTCACATGGAGAAGGTGACTTTAGATGGGAATAGAGAGACCTTCTCTCTCATTACATGAGAACAGAGTAGAGTATTAGGGTGACAGTGCAAAAAGAGGGGCAACTGAGGCAGTTCTAATTGTTCTAATTATTCTCAGTAAAATTTAAATTTAGACCACCTGTTGAAACTGAAAATGGCCTTAGGGTTTTGAAGGATTGAGATTTCAGGAGAAACTAGTCCCTTGAAGGAGGCAATAATTAAACATTGCATATTAAATGAGGAAGCATGTTGAATGTAAGAATCACCAAGTGAAATACTAAGATTAAATGAAGATAAAGTGAGAAATTCCCATTCTACTCTGCCATTTACTACCTCCATGACCTTAAGCAAAATACTTAACCTCTCTGAACCTCAGTTTTCTCATTCTCATTAAATTTAGCCTGATCCAACTTCATATTCCTTCTACCATTATCCAACACCCTTAATATCCATCCCCACACATATATTCCTTATTTCTGTTGATATAAATTGAAAAATTATGCAGTTCTTTTGGAGTATGGTCCACCTCCTCATGGATCACACATTTTCCTCACCTTTTGGGGTCTGTTGTGACGTCAGTCTAGTTACATGTC
Source organism: Dasypus novemcinctus (assembly GCF_030445035.2). NCBI lineage: Eukaryota > Metazoa > Chordata > Mammalia > Cingulata > Dasypodidae > Dasypus > Dasypus novemcinctus. The sequence goes on along the minus strand of NC_080673.1, from coordinate 170,325,950 downwards.
TGAAAGAAGAGAAGGCTGGTGGTAATGGGTCATGAGAAGAAATATAAGTGTCTTGCAAGGCAGTTAACTCAGGGCATTGCAGTGAAATTTCATCTGGTAAAACAGGATTAATTTCTTCAGACTGAGGAGTAAAGGCTGTTTGCTAAGGGGCAGTAGTTACAGATTTATCAGGCGCAATAGGATTAATCTTTTCAGGTGGAGGTGGAGTGGCAGGTTCTTCAGAGCAGACCATTACAGGTTTATTTGGAAAAGACTCAGCAGAATCTAGGGTTCCAATATTCCCACTCCCATCATTATCAACCCATATATCCCCGTTCCAATTTTCAGGATCCCAGTCCTTTCCAATCAATGCCCCATTTTAACAGCAGACACCCTGCAAGGTTAGGAATATAGTTTCTATTGTAAATTCTGCTCCTTGCTCAATGAGAATATGGAACTGGTTTTCAGAGATCTCAAGTCTGCAAATACATGAAAGAAGGTTGTCTTTTAGGGCACACATAGAAAATTTCAAGTCTTGCACGCAGCTATTAAGTTGCAAATTTGAAGGCTTCAGCTGATACTTTTCTTTTTAACTGTAGCCAATGTATTAAGGAACAAACAACCAAGATTATTATACCTTTTTACTCCACAAAAATGTCAAAAACATTCTCATTCAGAGCCTTGCCTCTTATAAGCTTTTTTCTTTTTTCTTTTTTAAATTTTATTTTTTAATTATCTTTTTTAAAAAATTAATAGATCACACAAAACGCTACATTTAAAAACATTAGAGGTTGCCATACACCTCACTCCCCACCCCCCCACACCATCAATTTTTATTGTATTTTTTGAAGATACATAGATAACAAAAAATGTTACATTCAAAAAATATAAGAGGTTCCCATATACCGCCCCCCCTCACCCCACTCCTCCCACATCAAAAACTTCCCTCATCATTGTGGCACATTCACTGCATTTGGTGAATACACCATGGAGTCCTGCTGCACCGTATGGGCAATCGTTTATATCATGGTTTACACTCTCCTCCAGTATATTCAGTGGGTTATTGCAGGACATACAATGTCCAGCATCTGTCTCTACAATATCATTTAGAACAACTGCAAGTCCTGAAAATGCCCCCATATCACACCTCTTCTTCCCTCTCCCTGTCCTCAGCAAATACCGCGGCCACTTTCTTCATATCAATGCTACAATTTCTTCCATTACTAGTCACAATAACTCCATGGTAGAATATCAGTAAATCCACTCTAATCCATATTTTATTCCTCCACCCTGTGGACTCTGGGATGGTGATGTCCCCTCCACCTCTATATTGAGAGGGGGCTTAGATTCCACATGGATGATGGATGCAACTTTGCTGCTTGTAGTTGTAAAGACTAAAGGCAAAACATCAAAAACAAAAGTTCATAATATTTTTTATTTCTTATAAGCTTTTGAGTAACCTTATCCAGTGGAGATATTTTTTCTATTTCTATTGCCAACTCACACCATGAACTATTAGTGCCATTTTGATTATTGGAAATGGAGTCGCTAGTGCCTTTGAATCTAATCAGATTAGAGGACCAATTTTAAAATCCCCAGAACTAATGTAGAAATCTCATCCTTAAGATTCTGTTTCTCAAGAATCCTTCCCAGTATCAAGTTGTAGTAGTCAGGGTTCTCTAGGGAAATAGAACCAACAGGATATCTGAAAATATTATGAGATTTTTATAAAAATAGTCTTAAATGATTGTGGGGATACACAAGTGCAAATTCTGTAGCGCGAATTGCAAGCGAGGAACTCCAATATAGGTCCTCGATGAATTCTCTAGGGAAGCTGGCTGGCTGAAACAGAGATGGAAATTCTTTCTCTGACTGCTTTTAAAACCTTCAACTGATTGGATGATATGTCTCTCACTGTTGACATGAAACTCCTCAGTTAGTTGTATTAATAGATGTAATCAGCTATAAATTCAATCAGCTTACAGATGTTTTAAGTCCAAGAAATATACTCACAGTAACAATCAGGCCAGTGCTTGCTTAACCAAACAACAGGACACCATCACCTGACCAAATTATTAAGTGAACCTAACCATCACATATGCTCAGAAGTGGAATTCCTGGATTATATGGTAATTTTATTCTTAAATTTCTGAGGAACCACAAAACTATTGAGTATACTGGCACATTCACATTAGCAATGAATGAGTGGTTCTATTTTTCCACATCTACTTGAAAACTAGTAATTTTCTGTTTTTTTAAAAATAGTAGCCATTTTAGTGGGTGTTAAATGTTCTCTTACTTGTCACTTTGATTTGCATTCCCTTAATAGCTGATGTTGTTGAACAACTTTTCATAAGCTTTTGACCATTTATATGTCTTCTTTGGAGAAATGTCTATTCAAGAGTTTGCCCATTTGTTAAATTGGATTGTTGTCTTTTTATTGCTAAATTGTAGGATTTCTTTATATATTCAGAATATTAAAACCTGAAGAGATATGTGGTCTCCAATATTTTCTCCCATTGTGTAGGATGCCTTTTTAGTTTCCTGATAAACCTTTTGATACACAAATGTTTTAATTTTGATGAGGTCCTATTTATCTATTATTTTCTTTTTTTGCTTGTCCTTTGGGTATACAGCTCAAGCAACCATTGCCTAACACAATACCCCCAAGAGGCTACTCTCTGTTTTCTTCTAGGAGGGTTTTTTATTTTTAATCTTTATTGAATATTTTTAAAAATTTTATTTTTAAAGTTACTTAGATTATATATGAGTTACATTAAAATGTAGGATATTCCTATATTCCCCATTCCCCATCTTTCCCATACATTCCCACATTAACAAATGTAGCATCATTAGGATGCTACATTTGTTACAAATTGATGCACACATATTGAAACATTGCAATGAAGTGTGGATTATGGTTTGCATTTGTAGTTTAACTTCTTTTCCACATAATTTTGTAAGCTATGATAATATATATATAATGACCTGTATCTGTCATTGTAACATCATCAGGACAATTCCAATGTCCAGAAAATGCCCCCATATTACACCTATTTTTCTCTCTCCCTCCCTTAGAACCTCCAGTGGCCACTGCCTCCATATCAATGATAAAAGTTCTTGCTATGCTAGAAAAACTAAAGGTCTATAGTAGAATGATAGTAAGTCTACTTTAGTCCATCATTCATTCCCCAATCCTGAGGATTCTGGGGTGGTGATGCCCACTCTGCTTCTAGTTGAGAGGAGCTTAGATCCCATGGAGCAGATGGAAGGGACTATCTTGCTTACAGCTGTAGACTCTCTTTGTTTCTTGGGATGGTTGTTGTCCATCATCATATCCTTGTTAGTGTCCTGGGTGAGTCTACTGTACTGGAGAGTAGGTGCTGCAACTCTGTTGAGAATCAGGGCCTAACTGGCACATGGAAAGCCCAAAGATTGAATTCTCTTGGACATAGACCTATCAACTCTAGTACTAATTATGGGTTTGAACAGAAAGGGCAGAAGAGCCATGTTTAGGGAAACCACAACAGAGTTCAACTCTGTCACACTGGGGAACATAAATACCAAAGTAGGGTCCACTGGCAGGGTGGCAAACTTGAACTATCAGGCTGCTTATAGTGTCTTGATGTCTCCAGAGCCCTCAGGAGCCCTGCTATTTAAAGCAGTATTTACTTTGGCAGTCAATGAGATTCTACTGAGATGTGCATGAGTGTAACCTCTGGAATGACCTCCCAACTCACTTTGAAGTCTCTTAGCCATATAGACTTATTTGTCTTTCCCCTTTTTGTCAAGGTCTTTTCCCAGTTGCATTGCTAGGTGACTGCTTGGTAGTAATCCCTCAGTGCCAGGGAAGCTCAAACCCGGGAGTCATGACACATGCTGGCAGAAAGGAAATGCATTTATATTTTGAGTTTGGCTTAGAGAGCAAAAAGGAGACTCTCAGGAGGTAACTCTTAGGCAAATTATAATACTAGGCTGAGTTTCATTTTCAAAAGAAAAGTTTCATAAATGCAGCCATCAATATCAAGGGCCTACCAATGGTCCATCCTCCTTCATTGGCACTGTCCCTGTACTTGGGGGACTTTTGCTGTCCCATTAGAGAATGTGGAAGAACTCCACAGGATGGGAGTTCAACATTCTTTTGATTACTGTGTGGATCTCCGCCCACCATGATAATGCCCCATGAACACTTAATCTCTTTCATATACCTTATAGGTGTGCCCAAGGTGAACTTCCTCCCATGCATCCCCAGTCACTGAAACCCCCCACCAGTGACCAATCCTGCCACAATTGTAACCCTTCTGTGATCCAACACTTCTTAAAAAATGAAGCCAACAAAATAACCAAATAAAAGTAATAAGAAAATGAAATAATGATAGTTTAAAAAGTGATAAATAAATACAAAAAATTAAAATGAATTTGAAATAATAAAAAATTTTAAAATAAATTTTGGCATTGTCTTTCATCATTGTAAAATCTGTTGTCTTGTATGTAGAGTGATATTTTCTTTCATTTCTTTCCCCAGTGTCTTTTTTTTTTTTCATTTTTTCTTCAAAGAATCATTAGGTTACAGAAAAGCCATGCCAAATAAAGGGGATTCCCATATACCCAACATCTTCCCCTTTTCCCCTTTCCTCTATTAATGACATTTTACATGTGGAAGGTACATTTGTTACAATTGATGTACAAATATTGAAGCATTGCTACTAACCATGGTTAATGGTTTATATTATATTTTACATTTTGGGTCATATACTTTTATAAATTTTGACAAAATTTAACATCTATCATTGCAAGATCATATAGAACATTTCCAATGTCCCCCAAATGCTCCATGTTCCATAGCTTCTATTCCACCCTCCCCTTCCCCTCAGAACCCATGGCAACCACCAAGCTTCACTCCTTAAAGAACAAGGTTCACAGTTACTTGCAACAACATTGAGGGCTTGACATACTAGCCTGTCCTACCCTATTAGGGACTGCCTATGCTCTCAAAAGACTCCCACCTCTCTATTTGAGAATATAGCTGGACTCCCGAGCATGGGAATCCAACACCTTCCCATTCATTGGGTGGGTCTCTGCGGCGGCTTGCTCGGTCGGTAGAGGTGGGGTCTGGCTGCGGACGAGGGATCGGTCCAGCTCTGGACAAGGGGTCAGTCCCACTTGGGACGAGGGGTCGGTCCGGCAGCAGACGAGGGATCGGTCTCACAAGGGGTTGCGCGGTTCGGCTGACAGGGTCGCCCGGCGAAGCCGGCGATGAAGGGGTCGCCCGGAGAAGCAGGCAACGAACTGGGGACAAGGGAGGCCAGGCCCTTGTCGGGGGCTCTCAGGACTGGAGGGCGCACGGCAGAAGAACTACCGCGGAGACAAGGTAAACACGCAAGTCCACTTTACTGAGGGAGAGGCAACAGTTTTATAGGGGCTGGGGAAGGCTGATTGGTCGAAGCCACGCCCTGTTCTGATTGGTTGCCAGCGAAAGGTCAGTGGGCGGTACCGGACGGGGGAGGGGTGGTGGTTAGGGATTGGCTGTCGCTGTTGCTGGGGGAAGGGGCAGGGTTTAGGGATTGGTGGCTGCTGTTGCTGGGGTGGAGGGCAGACTGGAGTTTCCCGCCCACGCCTGGCTGTTGCTGCTGTCAGGGGGGAGGGGAAAAGGGCAGACTGGAATTTTCCGCCCTGCGTCTGCGCAGGGAGAAAGAAGAAGAAGGGTGCCGCCCTACAGGCATCGTGTGGCGCCATCCGGGAGGAGGGGCGGCCGCGGAAGCATGGCTGCTGAGAAGGGGAGACCCGAGGGCACTCTGCGCCCATGCCGAGCTCCCTTCAGGGGTGGCGGTGAGTCCGACCAGCCACCCTATTATGGGGGCAGCAGCTTGGCCTGCCGCGGCTGCTCCCCCGCCAGGCCAGCAAACCACACTTCAGCCTGAGGGGTGACCGCAGGTCTCCATCCACTGATGCAGTAAACTATGACTGGATGAAAACTTACATACTCCCTCGAAGCCTGCCCCAGGTGCACCCTGTCCTGCATGCCCCCCACATCCAACACCCTAAACCAGTAACCCTCCCCAGCTGTATTTGTAAAAATAAAACATTCCCATCATTTTAGTTTCAACCACATACACACAAACCTCCAGAGTTCATCTGCCCTTCCCGCAACACTCCCCCCACTTCCTTGGACAGTGCTAATACTCCCACCCTACTCCCTTCACAGGCCAGCATCACCCAGCCCAATAGCATCACTGCACTACTGTCATGCTCATCCACTGTACAACTACACCCTTCCACCTTACAGAATTTTCCCATATGGACATTGGTTCACAACCCTCTACTCCCTTTCTGTCTCCTCTAGACAGAATCTCCCAGACCCTAGCTCTGTGCATTTGCTCAATTTGCTTAATTGATATCAGTGAGGTCATGTAACATTTGTCCTTCAGTGCCTGGCTTGCTTTACTCAACATAAGGTCTTCAAGATTCATCCATGTTATCCCATGTGTTAATACTGCATTCCTTCTTAACAACTGAGTAATATTCCATTATATGAATATGCCATAGTTTGCTTATGCATTCATCTGTTGATAGATATTTATGTTGTTTCCAGTTTTTTGCAATAGTGAATAATGCCACTATGAACATTGATGTGCATATATCTTTCCATGTCCCTGCTTTCAATTCCTGGATATATACCCAGTAATGGAATTGCTGGATCATTTGGCAGTTCTATATTTAGCTTCCTGTGGAACCACCAAATAGTCCTCCACAATGTTGCACCATTCTGCATTCCCACCAGCGGTGGATAAAAGTTCCCATTCCTCCACATCATTTCCAATATTTGTAGTCCTCTGTTTTTTAATGGCCACCAGACTAATGGGTGTAAGATGATGTCTCATTATGGTTTTGATTTACATTACCCTAATAGCTAGTGATATTGAGCATCTTTTCATGTGCTTTTTAGTCATTTGTATTTCTTCTTTGGAGAAGTGTCCATTCAAATCACTTGTTCATTTTGTTGTTGTTGTCTTTTTTCCCCCATTTTTTAAAATGGGGTGTTTGTGTTTTAATTTTTGAGGTGTAAAATTTCTTTACATATTCTGGATATTAGGCCTCTATCAGATGTATGGTTACCAAGCATTTTCTCCCCTTAGGTAGGCTGCCTTTTCATTTTCTTGACACATTCCTTTGATGTGCAAAAGTTTTTAATTTTGAGGAAGGTTCCATTTATCTATTTTTTCTTTCATTGCTTGTGTTTTGGTTATAAAGTTCATGAAGCCACTTCCTAATACAAGATCCTGTTTGTGCTTCCCTACATTATCTTCCAAGGTCTTCATTGTCTTGTCTCTTTGATCCATCTTGAGTCAATTTTTGTATAAGGTATAAAATAGTGTTCCTCTTTCAATATTTTGGATATGGATATCCAGTTCTCCAAGCACCATTTGTTGAAGAGGGCATTCTCTCCCAGTTGAGTGGGCTTGGTGGCCTTGTCAAATATCAGTTAACTGTATAAGCAAGGATCTATATCAGAACACTCGTTTTTTTCCATTGATCAGTAGGACTATCTTTTTGCCAACAACTTGCAGTTTAGACTACTGTAGCTTCATGGTATGTTTTAAAGTCAGGAAATGTGATTCCTTCAATTTTATTTTTCATTTTCAATATGTCTTAGCTATTCAGAGCCTCTTGCCTTTCCAGATAAATTTCATAATAGTTTTCTGTGTTTGTCATTTACATCCTTAGTTACATTTATTCCTAGTTATTTGATTCTTTTAGTTGCTATTTAAATGGGATTTTTAAAATTGTCTCCTCAGATTGCTCATTGTTAGTATACAGAAATGCTACTGATTTTTGCATATTGATTTTGTAACCTGTGGCTTTACTGAACTCATTTATCAGCTCTAGAAGTTTTGTTGTAGATTTCTCAGGGCTTTTAATGTACAGGATCATATCATCTGCCAACAGTGAAATTTTGACTTCCTCCTTTCCAATTTGGATGCCTTTCATATCTTATTCTTGCCTAAGTACTTAAGCAAGTACTTCTAACACAATATTAAATGCAAGCAGTGACAATGAGTATCTTTGCCTTGTTCCAGATCATAGAGGGAAAGCTTTCAGGATTTCACCATTGAATATGATGTTAGCTGTGGTTTTTTTTAATGTACCCTTTATCACACTGGGGAAGTTTCCTTCTATTCCTAGCTTTTGAGTGCTTTTATCAGGAAAGGGTGCTGTATTTTGTCAAATGCTTGTTGTGCATCTATAGAGGTGACCATGTGATGTTTTTGTTTCAAGATATTTATGAGGTGTATTACATCGATTGATTTTCTTATGTTGAACCATCCTTGCATATCAGGGATGAAACCCACTGATGATGTTGTATTATTCATTTAATGTTTTGTTGAATACAAACCACAAGTATTTTGCTGAGTATTTTAGTATCTAGTTCATTAGAGAGATTGGTCTATAGCTTTCCTTTCTCATGGCATCTTTATTTGGCTTTGATATCAGGGTGATGTTAGCATCATAGAATGTGTTAGACAATGTTCCCTCCACATCTATTTTTTTGGAAGAGTTTAAGCAGGATTGGTGTTAGTTCTTTTTGGAATGTTTGGTAGAATTCACCTGTGGAACTGTCTGGTCCTGGGTTCTTCTTAGTTGGGAGGTTTTTGATCATTAATTCAATCTCGTTACTTTTGATTGGGCTGTTGAGTTCATCAGTTTCTTTCTTTTGTTAATGAAGGCTGCTTGTGTGTTTTTAGGTATTTGTCCATTTCCTCTGAATTATTCATTTTGTTGGTGTATAATTTTTCGAAGTATCCTCTTATGATACTGTTTATTCTGTGGTATCAGTGGTGATATCCCCTTCCTCATTTCTTATTTTATGTACTTGCATCTTCTCTCTTTTTTTTCTTTGTTAGTCTAGGTAAAGGTTTGTCAATTTTATTAATCTTCTCAAAGAACAATCTTTTGGTTTTGTTTATTTTTCTAGTGCTTTCTTATTTTCAATTTCATTTAGTTCTGATCTAATCTTCGCTATTTCCTTCTTTCTACCTCCTTTGTAATTAGTTTGTTGTTCTATTTCTAATTACTCCAGGTGTGCAGTTAGGTATCGATTTTAGCTCTTTGTTTTTTAATATAGACACTTATGGCTATGAATATCCCTCTCAGTACAGCTTTTGCTATATCCCATAATTTTGATACATTCTGTTGTTATTTTCATGCATTTCAAGGTAGTTACAGATTTCTTTTGCAATTTTCTCCTGGACCCACTGATTGTCTAAGAGGGTTTTGTTTAACTTTCATATCTTTGTGGCTAATCTGTTTCTCTGCCCCTTACTCATTTCTAGCTTCATTCCAGTGTGGTCAGAGGAATTACTTTGTATAATTTCAAACTTTTTGAATTCATTGAGAGTTGTTCTGTGGCCTAGCATCTAGTCTATCCTAGATAATGATCTATGTGCACTCAAAATATATCCCCCTGTTTTGGGGTGTAATGTGCTGTATATGTTTATTAGGCCCAGATCCTCTAATGTATTATTCAAGGTATTTGTTCTTTTTTGACTTTCTGCCTGGATGTTCTGTCTAATGGTGATAATGTTGTATTAAAGCCCCCCACTGTAATTGTGAATGCATCTATTTCTCCACTAAATTTTTTCACCATTTGCCTCATGTATTTTGAGGCACCCTTGTTAGGTACATAAATGTCTATGATTGTTCTTTCTTCTTGATAGATTACCCCTTTTATTAATATATTGTGATCTTCTCTATCTCTTACAATAGTTTTGCATTTAAAGTCTATTTTGTCTGATATTAGTATTAGTATAGCTATTCTCCCTCTCTTTTGGTTATTGTTTCCATATAAAATTGTTTTCCAGCCATTCATTTTCAGCCTCCTTGCATCCTTGTATTTGAGATAAATTTCTTGTTGGCAACACATAGATTGGTCATATTTCCTTATCTATTCTGCCAATTTGTGTCTCTTGATTGGAGAGTTTAAGCCATTAGCATTCAGTGTTATTACTGTCAAGGAATTACTTACATTAGCCATATTTTCTTTAGTTTTATATATGCCAGATACTGTTTTTATTTCTCTTTTTATCTTTTTAGTTATTCTTACACTCTCCTCCAACTCTCTTTCCTGTTTTTCCCTTTCAACCTGCAGAACTCCCCTTAGTATTTCTTGAAGGGCAGGTTTCTTATTGACAAACTCTCTTAATTTCTTTTTATCTGTGAATATTTTGAACTTTCCCTCAATTTTGAATTACAGCTTTGCTGGATAGAGAATTCTGTGTTGGAAGTTTTTTTTTTTTTTTCTTTTTCTTTTAGCACCTTAACTATGTCCTACTACCTTCTGTCCTTCTTGTCCTACTACTGTCCTTCTTGCCTTCATGGTTTCAGAGAGAAATCAGTACTTAATCTTATTGAGCTTCCCTTGTATGTGATGGATCCCTTTTCTCTCGCTCCTTTCAGTATTCTTTTTGTCTTGAGCATTGGACAATTTGACAAGTATATGTCTTGGGGTAGGCCTCTTAGGATTTACTCTGTTTGGGGTGTTATTTGCTTCCTGGATGTGTATATCAATGTCCCTCAATAGAGTTGGGCAATTTTCAGCCATTATTTCCTCCAACCCTCCTTCTGCCCCATTTCCCTCTCTTCTCCTTCTGAGATGCCTATAATGCATATGATTGCATGTTGCATATTGTCATTCATGTCCCTAAGTCCTTGCTGCATTTTTTCTATCTTTTTCTCTCTGTGTTCTACTATCTGTCTGATTTCAAAAGCATTGTCTTCCACATCACTAATCTGTCCTCTGTCTGTTCAAACCTGCTGGTAAGTGCTTCCAGTGTATTTTTTATTTCTTGTATTGTGCTGTTCATCACCATCATGTCAGTTATCTTTTTATGTGTGTTTACAATTTCTTCAGTGTACTCTATCAGTGTTTTCTTAATAGCCTTAATCTCTTCCTTCACTTCTTTAAGTTGATTCTTGATATTTGCTTGGACATCTCTGATTAGTTGTTCCATGTTCTGTATGTCATCCTGTTTTTCAGTTTGTTCATTAGATTGGGCCATGTCTTCCTGTTTCTTAGTAAGGCTTGTAATTTTTTGTTGGTGCCTAGGTATGTGTTTATCTTGAGTTTTTTCAGTTGGTCAGCTTCTCTTTCTACTCTAAGGTTGTGTGTGTGTGTGTGTGTCTGGTAAGTTTTCTCTTTCACACTTCATTCTTCTTATTCTATTTCCTTGTTGTTGGCTGTGTTCTCTTGGAAATGAAATTAGTACCAGAGAAAAGGAAAGAGATATGAAGAGACAAAGAATAATAGTGATATTAATTTTAAAAAGATAGAAAAGGATCCATATAAAACTTAAGACAATAATTAATATGAGTGAAAATCACAATAAGTACAGAAGAATAAGAATTAAAAAGTGGAATAGAAAAAATGAAATGAGAAACAAAATAGAGAAGGATATATAGAATGAATTAAAAGGCCAGAATGATGTGAAGAAAGGAAAAGAAAAAAAGAAAAAGTAAAAAAACAAAATAGCAAAAAAGAATGGGAGAAATAAAAATGAAAAAAAAAAAATTGAAGACCAAACAAAAAGAGGTGGAATGAAAGAAAAACAACAGAAAACCAAAGATAGAAAATGAAGGAAAGAAAAGAAATAATGTAGGTAGAAAAATATCGGTAAAAGAAAAAAAGGGGGAAACAAAACATTGGTGAAGTGAAAAAAAAATAAACAAGGGAAAAAAGCCTACCCTCTTAGGTTTCTCTGGCACTTCTCAGTGTGCTGGTATTCACCGATCAGTCACCCTATAGCCTGCTTCTGCAGGTGATATACTGGGTTTTAGCAAGGAAAATAAGGAAAGAAAAAAAATAAAAAACAGATCCAAGAAAGCCTAAACCAAAACGAATGTCTATATCAGCTGAATGCCTGATAATCTGGTGGGCCACTTTCTTGATCACTTCTCTAAGGTGAATCAAACCAGGGGTCTCATATATACAAGGCAGGAATTCCTCCGCTGAGCTACATTGCCTTCTTAGGTTAACTAGGGTTCAGAAAGCTACCTGTACTGCTTCCAGAGGAAATGCAAACTCAGGATGCAGGGATCTCTAAGGACTTCCTTGCTCTGAGCTCCTCTGGTTCCATACTTGCCTATAGACACCTGTGAGTTTGTTGCTGAGCCTGCCCTGCCCAGCTGCTAGTTGCCTTTTCATGCAGTTCTGAAACTCCATTCCTGTTTTGAGGCTCATACTGTGAAACCACTCACCCACTGTAACTCTGAGGTCAAAGAAAACATCAATCAAATTTGAATACTTGATTTTGATCTGGAGCTGGAAGACATGTCCATGTTGTCTTGGGAAAGTCACCTCCTTTGTGAGTCTCAGTTTTATTGGCATTTAGCTGTGATTTCAGACTTTTCCTTTCAACATAGTAATTTTTGATCATTATGTATTTTATTTACATATTTATTTATATATTTGATACCTTCACCTGGTGCTGATGAAATTCCTTATTTTGAAATGAAAATGCAACTTCTTAGTTGTTGGTCAAAGGATGCCTCAGCAAGAGAACAATATCCCAATTCCTCCAAACCTGTATATAGTCAACCATTGTGTGGGGTCAAGAAATGGCCCTTTCAAATCTTATTTGGAAAGATCCCTAAATTCCTGAGGTGGCTGCCATGACTTGAAGGACCTGTGACTCTAATGCTGGGGAGATCAAATGGTTAGACTCAGTTCCTGGCCAGTTAACTGATACTGAAGTGCATATTTGTTTCTGTGTAATTGTTAAACTCATGTGTCAAATGGGCCTGGTAATGATGATTGTTAGTTTGGTCACAAAAGCACTGGCTTCATTGTTACTGTGAGGAAATTTTGTGCACCTCAATTAATAATAAGTTGATTGAGGGTGGGGCAAGATGGTGGCTGACTGAACTTACCTGATAATATCTCCTGCAAAGAAGCGGCTGGGCAGCGTTGGAGGCTCTTCGGGATCAGGCTGTTTCAGGATTTTTGCAGGTCAGGAGGTATCTGGACATCGATTTGGTGAGAAGGTAACAGAGAAAATACGTCTATAAAATATACACGGCGGTCCCGGCTGTGCGCAGAAAGTTCCCTCCTTGGGTGGGCGGGCGCTGCTGCCGCACGGGGCGCTGCCGAGGCAGTTTTTTTTTGGAGGCGCTGCAGTACTGGGGAATTCATAAGCCCTGAGCGGCCTATTGGGGGGTTAATAGGACAGAAGGCGCTTGCAGACCAATTTGGGGAGACAAACGGGAGTTTTATGGCAAAGCGGGGGGAATTTTTGATTGCGGACACAAACAATAGTGCTTCTGCCTAGAGCCACGCCCCCCCCCCCAAACCCGGCTGCTGATCTACAGTGGACTTAAAGTGATAGCAATAAAGAGACGCTACCAGGGTCTGGCAGGGTGGGAGACGTTTGGAAGCTGATTAGGGGAATATTTTGCGAAGTGTGGGAATTTCGGGTTTGGACTCTGTTATTAGCGTTTCCAGCTGGAGTCCCTCCCCTGGACCTGGCTATTGATCTGAGTCATTAAATTGACTGCAGCCTAGAGGTGCCCCCAGGTGGCCGTTCCAGGGGATCACAGGGTGGGAGGGGTCCTGAAGTCAATTGGTGATATATCCACAGAATAGACCACAGTGAGTGAGTGAATAGTGGGGTACAGAACACAGGATAGAGCTTGTGGATGTGACCTCACCCATAGGGCTGGCACCCAGCTGTGGGGATCCCTGAAGGCTGTGATGCACTGTGGTGCTCCCAGACTTCCTGTTAACTGGACTTGAGGTTGCCAGGTCTGAGTCTCCTAAACCCTGGTGGCCCACACCCCAGAGACTCACACCACTTGAGTCCTCAATATCTCAGACTTTGCATCCCTGAATCCATCATGCTCTGAGGTCCATCTGAGGTCCTTGAATGTCCTAGCCCTCAACATTTGCATTTTTTCTTTTTTGTTTTGTTTTGTTTTTATTTTTATTCTATTTTTATTTTTTATTTTATTTTTTTAATGTTCTGATTGCTAACATTGCATTATCCCCTAGTCTTTTCTCCCAGCATATCCCCAAAAGTCTTTTATTTCTCTCGTTCTCTTATCTCCCATCTTCTTTTTATTCTATTTCATCTTAACTATACAATAGGTGCTACAGGAAACACCTCACATTTGCTGAGTTTCCTCATCCTCCACTGCCTCATTTCTGTGTGAATAGATTTTGGCTATCTACACTATCCCCTTTCCCCTACATCTTGATATCCTCCATCATCTACTATCTCTCCTATATTCCACCTCCCTTTCTTTGATCCACAAAGTGTCTAACTCTTAATTTCTAATACCGTTGTTTTGTTTTCTGTTATCCACTCTTGAAACCATTACCTTTCTTTTCTCTTTCCCTCTCTCATGAAAACAATAGCTTTTTAGTTCATATCATATTCCTCCCTTATCCAGTCATCTACCTCATTATGGGTACTCTACCTACTGCTATAACTCTACACAATTTACATAAATCTAACCTCCATCCTCCCAGATCTCATATTGTTGCTTTGTTAACATATATCACCAATACTACTTTACACTTTTTCCTTGCTTACACAATTGCCTTTCCCCGGCACTAATACTTTCCTTTAAAGTGACCTTAACCAGCAATAAGAAATTAGAATAAGAAGAACAAAGTGACAAAGAGAAGATATAACACTTACACAAAAACAACAGCTAATTAATCTCCAAGACTAGACAAAGAAGCTAAGGAACTGATTAAACCCGTCAAGAAAAAATGAAGACCAGACAGCAACAGAAATCTACAAACCAAGCCAGTGATCAGGAAAACATGGCTGAATCCAATCAACAAACTAAAAAACAGGAAGGGGAGCAGGACTTTGTACAAGCAATGAAAGATCTCAGAACATTTATCACCGACAAATTTGATGAAGTAAAGGAAGAGTTTAACAACATGAAGACAACACTTGGAGGGGAAATTGCAGACATACGCAAAAAGATAACAGATATGATGGAAATGAACACCACAGTTCAAGAAATCAAAAATACACTTGCAGCAAATATCAGCATACTAGAAGAGGCGAGCAGAGAATTAGTGATGTGGAAGACAGTGCATCAGAAATCAAACAGATAGTAGAAGTGGTTGATAAAAAGATAGAAAAAATCCAGCTAGGACTTAGGGACCTGAATGATAATGCAAAATGCTCAAACATGCATATTATAGGCATTCCAGAAGGAGAAGAGAAGGGAAAGGGGTCAGAAGGAGTGTTGCAGGAAATAATGGCTGAAAACTTCCCAAATCTACTGAAAGAGACAGATGTACATATCCAAGAAGCACAGCACACTCCACTGGTCATAAACCCCAACAGGCCCACCCCAAGACATATACTTGTCAAATTATCCAATGCTCAAGACAAAGAGAAAATTCTAAAAGCAGCAAGAGAAAAGAAAACCATCACATACAAGGGAAGCTCCATAAGATTAAGTGCTGCTTTCTCATCTGAAACTATGGAGGCAAGAAGGCAGTGGTATGATATAGTCAAGGTACTAAAGGAAAAAAATTTCCAACCAAGAATATTCTATCCAGCTAAATTAGCATTCAAAAATGATGGAGAGTTCAAAATATTCGCAGAAAAACAGAAACTGAAAGAGTATACCAACAAGAAACCTCCCCTTCAAGAAATTCTAAAGGGAGTTCTGCAGGAAGAAAGGAAAAAACAGGACAGGCAGAGTTGGAGGACAGTGTAAGAGCAACAAAAAAGACAAAAATAGAAGGAAAAAAAATACAAACAAAATATGACAAACACAAATCCAATCAAAATATGGCTAACATAAATAATTCCTTGAAAGTAATAACACTGAATGTCAACGGATTAAACTCACCTATCAAAAGATTCAGACTGGTACGTTGGATAAGGAAATATGACCCATCTATATGCTGTCTACAAGAGACACATCTTAGACCCAGAGACTCATGGAGGTTGAAAGTGAATGGTTTGAAAACAATCATACAAGCAAACAATAACCAAAAAAAAGGCAGGAGTAGCTATATTAATATCAGACAAAATAGACTTTAAATGCAAACAATTGTGAGAGACAAAGAAGGATACTATATTTTAGTGAAAGGGAAAATCTGTCAAGAAGATCGAACAATCATAAATATTTATGCTCCTAACAAGGGTGCCTCTAAATACGTGAGGCAAACACTGGAAAAACTAAGTGAAAAAATAGATGCATCTACAATTAGAGTGGGGGATTTTAATACACCACTATGAACTCTGGACAGAACATCTCAAAAGAGAATCACTAAAGAAACAAAACATTTGATCAGTATATTAAAGGAGCTGGATCTAATAGACATATATAGATCATTACACCCAAACACAGCAGGATATACATTTTTCTCAAGCACACATGGATCATTCTCCAAGATAGACCATATGCTAGGTCACAAAGAAAGGCTTAATAAATTCAGAAAGATCGAAACCATACAAAACAATATCTCTGACCATAGTGGAGTGAAGCTGGAAATTTGCAAGGGACAGAGGCCCAGATTTCACACCACAATTTGGAAATTAAACAGCACACTCTTAGAAAAACAGTGGGTCAAAGAGGAAATCTCCAAAGAAATCAATGACTATCATGAAACAAATGATAATGATAACACAACATACCAAAACTTATGGGATGCAGCAAAAGCAGTACTGAGAGGGAAATTTATAGCCATAAATTCATATATCAAAAAAGAAGAAAGAGCAAAAATTGAAGAACTAACTGCACATTTGAAGGAATTAGAAAAACAACAACAAATTAACCCAACAGGAAGAAGAAGGAAGGAAATAACAAAGATAAGAGCAGAACTAAATGAAATAGAAAATAAGAAAGCACTTGAAAAGATAAATGAGACCAAGAGCTGGTTTTTTGAGAAGATCAACAAAATTGACAAACCTTTAATGAGACTAACAAAGAAAAAAAGAGAGAAGATGCAAATACACGAAATAAAAAATGAGAAAGCAGATATCACCACTGACCCCGCAGAAATAAAGACTATCATAAGAGGATACTTTGAAAAACTACATTCCAACAAAAATGACAATTCAGAGGAAATGGACAAATTCCTAGAAACACATAAGCAGCCCATATTGACAAAAGAAGAAATTGATGATCTTAACAAACCAATCACGAGTAAAGAGATAGAATCAGTCATTAAAATCCTCCCAACTAAGAAGAGCCCAGGGCCAGACAGCTTCAAAGGTGAATTCTACAAAACATTCCAGAAAGAACTAAGACCAATCCTGCTGAAACTCTTCCAAAAAATCAAAACAGAAGGAACATTGCTGAACTCCTTCTATGATGCCAACATTACCCTAGTACCAAAGCCAAACAAAGAAACCACAAGAAAAGAAAATTACAGACCAATTTCTCTAATGAACCTAGACGCAAGAATACTTAACAAAATACTTGCTAATCGTATTCAACAACACATTAAACAAATTATACACCACAACCAAGTGGGATTTATTCCAGGTATGCAAGGATGGTTCAATATAAGAAAATCAGTCAATGTAATACACCATATAAACAGATTGAAGGAAAAAAATCACATGATTATATCTATAGATGCAGAAAAAGCATTTGACAAAATACAGCACACTTTCTTGATAAAAACACTCCAAAAGATCGGAATACAAGGAAATTTTTTGAACATAATAAAGCGTATATATGAAAAACCTACAGCCAACATTGTTTACAATGGAGTAATCCTAAAATTCTTCCCCCTAAAGTCAGGAACAAGACAAGGATGCTCACTCTCTCCCCTTCTATTTAACATTGTCTTAGAAGTACTTGCTCGAGCACTGAGGCAAGAACCAGATATAAAAGGCATTCAAATTGGAAAGTAAGAAGTCAAAACTTCATTATTTGCAGATGACATGATCCTATACATAGAAAACCCTGAGAGATCTACAACAAACCTTCTAGAACTCATAAATGAGTTTAGTGAAGTTGCAGGTTATAAGATCAAGGCGCAAAAATCAGTAGCATTTCTGTATACCAATAATGAGCAAGATCAGGAGTAAATCAAGAAACAAATACCATTCGCAATAGTAAATAAAAAAATCAAATACTTAGGAATAAATTTAACTGAAGAGGTAAAAAACTTATACACCAAGAACTATACAAGACTGTTCAAGGAAATCAGAGAAGACCTAAATAAATGGAAGAATATTCCTTGTTCATGGATAGGAAGACTGAATATTATTAAGATGTCTATCCTACCAAAACTGATCTACACATTCAATGCAATCCCAATAAAAATCAACACAGCCTTCTTTAAGGAACTAGAAAAACTAACTATGAAATTTATTTGGAAAGGAAAGAGGCCCCGAATAGCCAAAGACATATTGAAAAAGAAAAACGAAATTGGAGGAATCACACTTCCTGACTTCAAAACATTCTACAAAGCTACAGTAGTGAAAACAGCATGGTATTGGCATAAGGAGAGACACACAGACCAATGGAATCGAATTGAAATTTCTGATATAGAACCTCATATAGATAGCCATATAATATTCGATAAAGCCACCAAACCCTCTCAACTGGGAGAGAATGGCCTATTCAACAAATGGTGCCTGAGAAGTGGATATCCATATGTAGAAGAATGAAAGAGGATTACCATCTCACACCTTATACAAAGATCAACTCAAGATGGCTCAAAAACCTAAATATAAGAGCCAAGACCGTAAAGATCTTGGAAAGAAGTGTAGGGAAACACCTACAGGACCTTGTACTAGGAAATGGCTTCATGAATATCACACCAAAAGCACGAGCAGCAAAAGAACAAATAGATAAATGGGACTTCCTCAAAATTAAAGCCTTCTGCACCTCAAAGGAGTTTGTCAAGAAAGTAAAAAGGGAACCCACCCAATGGGAGAAAATATTTGGCAACCATATATCTGATAAGAGACTTATAACTTGCATATATAAAGAACTCCTATATCTTGAAAATAAAAAGATAAACAACCCATTTAAAAAATGGGAAAAAGACTTAAACAGACACTTCTCCAAAGAAGAAATACAAATGACTAAAAAGCACATGAAAAAATGCTCCAAATCTCTAGCTATCAGGGAAATGCAAATCAAAACTACAATGAGATACCATCTTACTCCCATAAGATTGGCAACTATGAAAAAAACAGAAGAATACAAATGCTGGAGAGGATGTGAAGAAAGGGGAACACTCATCCACTGCTGGTGGGAATGCAGAAGGATCCAACCATTCTGGAGGACAGTTTGGCAGGTTCTCAAAAAACTAAGCATAGATTTGCCATATGACCCAGCAATACCACTGCTGGGTATATAACCATCAGAACTGAAAACAAGGACACAAACCGATATATGTACACCAATGTTCATAGCAGCATTGTTCACTATTGCCAAAAGTTGGAATCAACCCAAATGCCCATCAACAGACGAGTGGATCAATAAAATGTGGTATATACATACAATGGAATACTACTCGGCTGCAAGAACAAATACACTACAAACACACATC
The DNA here is from genome assembly GCF_030445035.2 of Dasypus novemcinctus. NCBI lineage: Eukaryota > Metazoa > Chordata > Mammalia > Cingulata > Dasypodidae > Dasypus > Dasypus novemcinctus. Next base: position 170,306,428 of record NC_080673.1, on the reverse strand, counting down.
ATAACATGGATGAATCTTGAGAACCTTATGTTGAGTGAAGCAACCCAGGCATTGAAGGACAAATACTACATGACTTCAATGATATGAAATAAGCAACCTGCCTCAGAGAGCTAGAGACTGGAAAATAGGCTTACAGGAAATCGGGGGGTGGAGGAAGGATGTGAGCCAACATCTGCAGGGGTGGACTCTATGATGAGCTGGCGGTAAGTATGAGCACAAAGAAGAGATAAAATGGGGGCAAGGGGTTGCCTTTGGGAGGGGCTTTGCGGGTTTGAGGGGGGCTGGGGCTGGGTGGATGGGTAATATTGACCACAAAATTGGGGGGAGGGAGGGGCAGCATACAAACATAGGAGAGTGTCAGGTGTTGGTTGAGAGTAAAATGCTGAGAAAATCATATCAAAATATAATTAGGAGGGTTACCTGTTTAGGATGCTCGGAGGGGATGATCTGATGTGGGATAGACTCCTGGGGAATGTCTGAAGGCTCATTTTGCCAGGGTGGGTTGTACCATTGGGTAGAGACCGAAGAAGTGAGACTTGGGGTGGACCCACATCCTGGGGAGGACTAATGCCATCAAATAGAGAGAACTGTATCACTCGAGAGAAAGGGTGGCTCCCAGGGCATTAGGGCAGTTGAGGAAGTCAGGCCCTGAACACTGTTGCAAGTATCTCTGGATGTGGCTCCTTGGGAAATGGAGATTAGCTGTCACTGTGGGCCCCAAGGGGAGGGGAAATGGATGTTGAATGGATGAAACCAAGGTAAATGTGGGGGCAAGAGAGGAGTTTTGTGAGAGTACACGAGGATGGATATAAAACATGTAATATTATACCAAAAACATATAGGGGACGACAGACTAATAATGTAAACCATAATGTAAAACATAGGATAACTAAAAAATTTAGAAAACTGTATATCCTAACGTATGGACCACATTGTAAGCACAGCTGTCACCTTGTTTGAAAGCTATTGTTTTGGAGTCTGTACATCAGTTTCAGTAAATATGATATGAATAAGTTAAAAGATTATTGCTGTGGAAGGAAAAAGGTTTTATGGTGGATGTGTGGGAGTACTGTATATTGTATATATGAATTACTGTGATCTAAGACTCTTGTGAAGAGAAGCTCAATAGTTAGGAAAAAAGAAAAGAAAAAGATAGGATGTAGAAATTTTTCCAAATCAATATGTACTCTAGGTCTAACCTTTAAACTCATCGCTATATTCCATTTTACTAGTAAGTGAACCTGACATTATATTGGGATTCACTTTACAGGAAGTTTTGTATCACAGAGTGGTTCAACAATGGTGGCAGAGGAATACTGGTATGGGATGTTATTGACAGGCTATATATGGTTGACAGGGAGTTATACAGGGCATATGTCCAGGGTGCATGGTAATGTTTAGATATACTCATAGTGGAAACAATTAAAAACAACAGCTGGGGGGGTACTGGGTTCCTGGCTGGGGGGGGGGGCTCTGTCGTGGTCCCTAGGGGAGCAGCGCCAGTCCCCCAGGTGCAATGAACCAGGTGCAAAGAACCAGGAAGGAATGAGGGTCCAACAGTGGGCTCCTGATACTAATGACTATGCTTGTGAGCCTATATGCCTGGAATAAGAACAAGGCCTAGAGCAGCATTGTGCCTGGGAGTTTCCTCCTGACAGCCTTCATGTTACTCAAATGTGGCCAGTCTCGAAGCAAAACTCAGCATGTAGATGCAGTGCATTCCCCCCAGCGTGGGACATGACACCCAGGGATGAGCCTCCCTGGTACTGAGGGATCACTACCAAATACCAGCTGAAGATGCAACTGGAAAATGACCTTGAATTAAAGGTTTAATGCGGATCAGCAGAATATCCCTGTCTACATATAACAACATGACTTTAAAATGCTGTCTGACCTAATGTAAGGGGGAAATGGAAAGGAGAAATGAGTTTCTATGGCTACGAGTCTCTAAAAAAGAGTCTGGAGGTTGTCAGAAAGATTTCCCTTATGCACAACTGAGCAGAGTCTAAGAGACAGATAAAGTAGATACAACCCCAGGTATTGGTTCTTCTGAGGGATAAAGAGACCCATGGGTTCTATGGTCATGGCAGATGGGGTTCACTGCCATGGCAGATGGCCCTTCTTTGGAGCTGGTGTTTCTGTGTGATGGAACTGGACTCAGATGGGATCTCCTTTCACAAGACTTTCATGCTACTTTACTGGAATTGTAGTTGGTTTTGCGGTTTAAGATATATTTAGGGGATTTGAATCTCTGGACTGACAATATGATAGCCAGGCCCTGAGCCTCAACAGACTTCAGCTTCTACACTCTGATTTATTGGACTTACCCCACTCAGCTAACATGGAGCTGAAGAAGGTCAGCCAACACACCATGGAGCCTAGAGTGCCTACAACTGAAAGCAGGAGGATTGCATCTAGTATCCATGTGGAATCTAAGCCCCCACTTGACATAGATGTGCAGTGGACACAACAAATCCAATATCCACAGAGAAAATGTGGCATTGATGTGGGAAGGGTGGCCATGGTGGCTGCTAGGTGCCTGGAATGGGAGGAGGAGATGAGATGTGGAGGCATTTTCGGGACTCGGAGTTGTCCTGGGTGTTGCTTCACGGACAACTATGGGACATTGTAGATCCCCCCAGGGCCCACTGGATAGAACATAGGAGAGTGTGTGCTATGATGTGGACCATTGACTATGGGGTGCAGCAATGCCCAGAGATGTACTTTCCAGGTGCAATGGATGTGTCATGATGATGGGAGAGAGTGTTGCTGTGGGGGGAGTGGGGGGTGGGGGCGGTGGGGTTGAATGGGACCTCATATTTCTTTAATGTATTATTAAAAAAAATGAATTAAAATAGTAATAAGTTGATTGCATTTATGGCTATTTACATCTACAATCAACTAAGGAGAATTCTTTGAACAATGGGAAATGTCTTATCTAATCAAATGAAGGCATTACTCAGAGAAGTGATGATTTCGGCAGTTAGAAGAGATAATTGACATCACTATGTCAGCCAGTCATTTCCCCCAGGGGAATCACTTTGGCCTTCATTAGCGCTCCTGTTTTGAAGCCTGTCCTATGGAATCTGGATTTGTGCAACCCTATAGTTGCATGAGACAATCTTATAAAATTTATAATACTTATAGATATCTCCTGCTAGTTCTGTTTCCTTAGAGAATACTGAGTAATACACTCCAGGAAATGTGGCTTGTGTGTTTGCTTCAGTAAACCAGGAAAGGTTCACTGGCCCTTCTCACTACTCCTGTGTACAATAAATTGCCACCCTGCATGATTTCTTCCATGAAGAACCATGGAGAACAGATAGCTAATTCAAATTGACATAGTACATGAATAAACCAAACAAACAAACAAAAAAAGAAAACTATATGCTCCCTTTTCACCAGGTGTTTTAGACTTACACGTTTTGCTAGTCCTGCTGATTAGGTGCCTGTTCCCGACCTCTCTCTAATCTTGTTTCTCCCACTCTACAGGCAGCTAGGCATGACAACCTGGCAAAGCAGATCCCCCACTTCTCTCCCTGTCAGGTTGGGGTCCTTTCTATGATTTGGGGCTTCAGCAGCCAAACTCATCACAAAGAAACCACTCTCCACCCTGTCAGATTCCTCTTCCTCCCAGGGAACACCCCCTCCCAGTAAGTTGGCAGCTATGAGTCAGGTGCCCCAAGGCTACTTGCCCTAAGGTCTGGGTATATGTGCCATTTCCAGCCACATGGGCAAACAACTAATTTCCTTTGGCTTCTTTATCTTTCCAGTACCCTCTTAGGTGACTCAGAGCACTTTCCTGTTCTGTGTATATCCAAAGTAGCTCCTTTATATAGGTCCCTGCATTCTCTCTGCTTTTTTTGTGAGAGGATCAGATTCTGCCTACCTACTTTGGCACCATTTTCCAAGAAGTCCTCCCTCTTCTAGGAGTTTCATAATTCTTGTTCTTATATTTAGATCTTTGGTCCATTTTGAATAGATTTTTGTGCATGATATGAGGTAAGAGCTGACCTTCATTCTTTTGCATATAGACATCTAGCTTTCCCAGCACCATTTATTGGAGACTATTCTTTCCCAATTGAATGGGCTTGACACCTTACTCAAAAATCAATTGGCCGTAATTGTGAAGGTTAGTTTCTCAACTCTCCATTTGATTCCATTGGCTTATATGTATATGAATTTTTATACCATGTGGTTTTGATTACTATGGCTTTGTAATAAATTTTAAGATTGGGAAGTGTGAGTCCTCTAACTGCATTCTTCTTTAAGATGGGTTTGGCTATTCAGGGCCATGTACCCATCCATTTAAATTGGATGATTGACTTTTCCTTTTCTGCAAATAAACTGTTGGAATTTGATGGGGTTTGCGTTGGCCCTGTAAATTGCTTTGGGAAGAATTGGCAAATTAACAATATTTAGTCTTCCAATCCATGAACATTAAATGTTCTTCCATTTATTATGTTCTTTGATTTCCTTTAGCAATGTTTTCTTTGTGTAAGTCCTTCACATCCTTGGTTGAATTTGTTCCTATATGTTTGATTCCTTCAGTTCCTATTATAAATGGAATTTTTTCTTGATTTCTTCTTTCAGTTTTAGTTTGTCAAAGGGCTACCAATACAAAGTTCCAGAAATGGATTGACTTTTATAAAGGGCATTAATTTAGGATAAAAGCTTACAGTTCCAAGGCTGTGAAAAGTCCTAACTGAGGTACCATAAGAGGTGCTTTCTAACCAAAGTCAGATACCATTGATCCCGGTATCCAGGCACATGGCAATGCAAGATGACCACTGATCTTTCCTGAGGTGTGACTTCCTCTTGTGTTGCTCTGTGGACCCAGCCTCTTGGGGACTTTGTGCTTAAGTGATCCTCCAGTCCTCTTTCACATGGCAGGATCAAAAAGGACACTATGAGATCCTATCACTTTTTAAAATATATGTCCATTATTTGTTATTGCAGACTTTTAACTGTTTTTGGAGTCCTGAGAAAGGTTTTTCTGGCAGATCTTTTTGTTTATTTAAAGCTTCTGTGGGGGTAAACTACTCAGAAACTTCATACATTGTAATCCTAACTAAAGTGGGGCTCCCCTCATTGGTTTTATCCTTTCCTTGATTTTTGAAAGACAGATTTGAAAGATATAAAATCTTTCATTGACAATTATTTTCTTTCAATACTTTAAAATTTTATCTCACTGCCTTCTTGCCTCCATGGCTTCTGATGGGAAACCAGCATTTAATCTTATTGGGACTCCTTTGTATATAACATGTTGCTTTTCTGTTGCAGCTTTCAGAACACTCTCCTTGTCCTTGGCATTAGATAGTGTTTTAGCCAAAATGATGCTAACCATTTACCAGAAATCTGTTGGCTTTTATAAAGGATATTTATTTGGGGCAGAAGCTTATAGTTACCAGGCCATAAAGCATAAGTTACTTTCTTCACCAAAGTCTATTGCCACATGTTGGGGTAAGATGGCTGCTGACATCTGCCAAGAGTTCAGGCTTCTTGGATTCCTCTCTTCCCGGGGCTCTGTTTCTCTCCAGGTTCAGCTGATGTGCTCTCTTCATAAGGCCAGTTGTAGACTAGCAGGTGAATGACTGTCTCTCTGCTGGGGCTTCTGCTGAGTCTAAGGAGCCATCTTTATTCCTCTGTGTTTTTCTCCTATGTGTTCACTTCCTGGGCTCTACCTCACAAACTCCAAACACCTTTCCCTGTAGTGCAGTTTCTCTGTGTCCACCAAGGGGGGGTGGGGTTCAACATCCTACCAATGAGGACCAATCGAAGCCTTCACCATTATTTAATAAAGTTAAAATGAAACATCTGAAGCCAATATATTCTAATATGCCTGGAGGGAGAGATCAGTTGACAAACATAATCCAATATCTATTTTTGGAATTCATAAACAATATCAATCTGCCATACTCCACTCTCCGAATTCCAAAATACATTACAATATTCAAAAAACCTTATTTCAGTAACAATATGAAGTACAAAATCAAATCTTAATCAATTTAAAGAAATAGTTTGTCTTGGGGAAAAGTCCTGCCTATTACAGACCTTTGAGACTTATAAAACAATTTATCTCTTCCAATACACAAATAGACAGAGAAAGGATAAACATTTTCATTACAATAAGGAGAAATTGGGAAGGAAACATGAGCCACAGTTCCCCTAAATTTCCAAAAACCTGCAGGGCATACTCCTTTCGATTTCAAAGTCTAAGAGTCATTCTCAAGATGGTGGCTGCTTCTCCTTGGGGCCATATAGGAACCCACCCTTTCCACAGGCTTGCCCAACAGTAATTTTCTTGGTTCCACCCTCATCAAGCTTCTAGGTGTCGACCAAGTGCCAGACCTCACCCTCCAAGAACTTTGGGGTGATTGCCATACTTTATCCAATCTTTGGGTTAGAGTCTTAGCCTGCCTAGTACAGTGAAGTGAAGACAACATCCTCCCTAAGTTTTGGCATACAGGTTCAATCCTCTCAGAGCAATAAATTGACCACTTGGCCTTCCCTAATCCATGGGGGAGAGACCCACGCCTCTCAGACCTATGGGGTGATGACCCTAACCACCCTAATCCTTGAGGAATGTGCTCAACCCTCACTGCACCCTGATGTGACAAAACTCTCCCTGAACATTGTATGGGAACATCCACCCTCTTCAACCGTTGGGGCAAACTCACCCTCCGTACACATGGGTAGGGTTCTTCTCTTGGCCCAAGGTGATGTCTTAATTCCAGATTCTGCTTCCATTGCTTTCCTCTTAAAGCTGTTTCTTGTTCAGTCTCTCATTTCCAAGTCCCTTTTGGTCCAAGCAGACAGTGGTTTTCTTTATACAGCTTGTCAAAAAGCTTGTTGGTTTTCATGCAAGAAACAGAGGTCTGAGCCATCAGACAGTAAGACTTTCCACAAGTAGTTCCAAGATAACTGCATCTTTAATCCTGATTTACAAGTTCCAAGTTTAGTTAAGTCCTCAAATGGGGCACTATTATCTGGGAATTTGATTTTCAGAGGCGTGGAATTTCCAAAGTCAGTTTCTATTTTCTTTGTGCCCAACAGTTCAGTCCTCAGCTTATCTCTCTCATATGGCATTTTGCTATAAATGTTTATCTGTGAAGATTTTGAACTCTCCATCATTTTTTTTTTTTTGAATGCCAGCTTTGCTAGATAGAAAATTTTTGGTTGGAATTTTTTTCTTTTAGTACATTAATTATGTCATACCATGCCTTTTTGCCTCCATGGTTTCAAGTGAAAAATCACAAATTAATCTTACTGAGCTTCCCTTGTATGTGATGGTTCTCTTTCCTCTTGCTGCCTTCAGTATTTTCTCTACGTCTTGAGCATTGGACAGTTTGACAAGCATATGTCTTGGAGTAGGCCTGTTGGGATTTATACTGTTTAGGATGTGATGCACTTCCTGGACATGTACATCCATCTCTTTCAATAAGGTTGGGAAGTTTTCAGTCATTATTTCCTCCAACACTCCTTTTGTCCCCTTTCCCTGCTCTTCTCCCTCTGGGATGCTCATAATACAGATGTTTGTGCATTTTGTGTTGTAGTTCAAATCCCTAAGTCCCTGCTGATTTTTTCTGTCTTTTTATCTATCTATTCTATTATCTGTTTGACTTCAGATGTACTGTATTCCACATTGCTAATTCTTTCCTCTGCCTATTCAAATCTGCTCTTATGTGCGTCCAGTGTGTTTTCAATTTCTTGGATTGTGCCATTCATCACCATCATATCCTTTATCTTTTTATGTATGCGTACAATTTCTTCAGTATGTTCTCCCAGTGTCTTCTTAATACCCTTAGTCTCTTCCTTCACTTCATTAAGTTGGTCCATTACATTTGTTTGGGCAGCTTTGATTAGTTGTTCAATGTTCTGCATCTCTTCTTGGTTTTAGTTTTTTTCATTGGACTTAGCCGTGTCTTCCTGTTTCTTAGGATGATTTGTAATTTTTGTTTCTGTCTGGTCATTTTTTTATCTTGATGGGTTTATTCAGTTGATTAGCTTCTCTCTCTACTCTAGGGTTTTACTTATCTGCTGTTTTTGTGATGTGTTAAATTTTGTTCTTATTCTATTTCCTTGCTGTTTTCTATGTTCCCTTGAAGGAAAAAGATTAGGGCCAGAGAGGGTGAAAGAGGCAAGAAAAGAAAAAAGGCAATAGAAATAATAATAATAAAGGTTAGAAGAGGAACAAAATAAGACCTAGGAAAATGAATATTTAACTCATGTAAGCAGTATAGAGTAATAGGAATAAAAAGGTGGAACACCTACAGTGAAATGGGAAACTGAATAGAGAAAAATATATAGAATGAATTAAAAGGCCAGAATGATGAGGAGAGGGGGAAAGAGAAAAGAAATGACAAAAGAAAAAAGTCAATTAATAGAATAGAGTGAAGCGGCCTTCGCCCAATGGATAGGGCGTTCGCCTACCACATAGGAGGTCTGCGGTTCAAACCCTGGGCCTCCTTGACCCGTGTGGAGCTGGCCCACGTGCAGTGCTGATGCCAGGTTTTCTTGGCTTGTATTTCTGATCTTATCACATGGTGGTGTCCTCTTCCCTTATAAAGGCCCCAATAACCTGGATTAACTCCTACCTTGCTTCAGTTCACCACATTTTAACTAAAAATAACAACTTCATATTATTCTATTCGCCATGGGCTCACACCCACAGGATATGAATTAAGATTAAGAAAAGGTATAAATTGGGGCACATAATTCAAACTGTAACAACTAGTAACCAATTCTTTATGTTTATCTTGAAAGTTATTTTAACTTCATTTTTGAAAGAACATTGATGAATATGTGATTCTATGTTAAATTTCTTTTCTTTGAACACTTTGAATGTTATTTCTCTACTCTCTAGCCTCCCTTATTTCTGAAGAGAAGTCAGCTGTTAATCTTATTGGGGTTGCCTTTTAAGTATTGAGCCATTTTTGTCTTGCTGCTTTCAAGATTTTCTCTGTCTTTGACTTTCAGCATTTTTGCTATGATGAATCTGTTTGCAGAGCAGTTTGTGTTGGAGTTTGTTTCACTTCCTAGATGCCTGTCATTGTGTTTCATTAAATTTGGAAAGTTTTCAGTCATTATTTCTTCTAAAATTTTTTCTCTTCCTTTTTTCTCTTGCTCCTTTCCTTTGGATACTCTCATTTTGTGAATGTTGGTGTATTTAACAGAGTCCCACATTTCTCTGAGGCATACTTCATTTTTCTTCTATTTTTTCTCTGTTTTCTGTCTTGCATAATCTGTATCAATCTATCTTAAAACTCACTTGTTCTTTCTTCTGTCATTCAAAGCTATTGTTGATCACATCTAATGAATTTTTAAACTTCAGTTATCATACTTTTCAACTTCACAATTTCCATTTTATTATATACTATATATTTATATTTTCTCTTTTTATTGATATTCTTTATTTGATGTGCCATTCTTATTAAATGTTCCTTCATTTCTTAATTATGCTTTGCTTTAGCTCTGTGAACATGTTTTAATGGATATTTTGTAATTTCTTTTTGATAAAGCTGACACTGTTCATTCATAGGTACTTTCTACAATATACATTTTAGATGATAAATTGTAGAAACTATGGTTACTGTTCCTGCACCCCTACCCCCAGTACTTGTTATTGCCATTTGCTTCCTTATTTGTTTAGTGACTGGTTAGATTATTTTAGTGAAGTCTATTTCTTCTCCAACAATGTTAAGCCTCTTCTGTTGCTGCTCAGGGAGACATAGATTTGGGTATGCCAACAGTTCATTCTGGAATGACAGTGGAGTTAATAGGGCTCTCTTCCTCTCTTTCCCTAGTCATTCATACCCAACAGGAGAGTGCCATAAATTGATGATTGGTTGCTTAATTGTTTTTAAAAATGACCTTACACATGGCCGATGGGGTTAACTACCAGGTCAGATGGCCCCTCTTTGGAAATGGTGTTTATGTGTGATGAATCTGGACTCAGATGGGATCTTCCTTCATAAGACTTTCATGCTAATGTGCTGGAGGTGCAGTTAATGTTGGGGTTTAAGATATATTTAGGGGATTTGAATCTCTGGACTGACAATGTGATAGCCAGGTCCTGAGCCTCAACAGACTCCAGCACCTACAATCTGATTTATTGGACTTACCACACTCAGCTAAGATGGAGTTGAAGAAGGACAACCACCACACCATGGAGCCTAGAGTGATTACGACTGAAAGTGGGAGGATTGCATCCAGCATCCATGTGGAATCTGAGCCTCCTCTTGACATAGAGGTGCAATGGACACAACCAATCCAATGTCCACATAGAAGAGGTGGCATTGGATTGGGAAAAGTGGACATGGTGGCTGATGGGTATGGGGAAAGGCAGGAAGAGATGAGAGGTGGAGGCATCTTTGGGACATGGAGCTGCCCTGGATGGTGCTTCAGAGGCAATCACCGGACATTGTAAATCCTCACAGGGCCCACTGGATGGAATGGAGGAGAGTATGGGCCATGATGTGGACCATTGACTATGAGGTGCAGAGGTGCCCAAAGATGTACTTACCAAATCCAATGGATGTGTCATGATGATGGGAATGAGTGTTGCTGGGGGGGGGAGAGGTGGGGTAGGGGGGTGGGGTTGAATGGGACCTCACATATATATTTTTAATGTAATATTATTACAAAGTCAATAAAAAACATAAATAAATTAAAAAAAAAACTAAAAAAAAAAATGACCTTGCAGTTTTATCCAATGAAATTGTGAGTCATTTGAAGAAAGAATTTCTTAGGTAAGTGTTTGATATTTGTTCTGACTCAAGTTGGACTCCTCCTAGGCTCTCCTGAGGACTAGCAAGACTACAGTTTAGCCTGTATCTTCAATCTCCTCCCAATTGTCTTTCATCAAAAAGTTCACTCTTTTTAAGGGTGTCCCTAGGATAGACTATCTCCAAACTCTGTTGCAAATGAAGTCAGTTCCTTTGGGAAGGATTAGGAGCTGTTTCAGGTATGTTTTTTCCCCCAAGGCTAAATCTCTGAGTCAAACCTATGGAGTTGGGAGTGGGGAGAATGGCAAGCTTCTCTCCAAGTCACACTCATGGTATCGGAGCACTTGGTGAAGGTGACTGGTGGCCAGAGGTCCTCTCAATTTGTTTGTCCTAATGTGGAACCACATCCTTATGCGGTCAGGTAAGAATGATGAGGGACCAGCCTTCTCAATACCACACTCAAGGTAAAGATTTTGCTCCTCAAATAGAGTCCGTGTGGCACAAGGTAGTCCCTCCTTCTCAATCACACCCACTGAACACTCAGCCCAAGGAGCAGACAGGTGAGGGCTGGATGAGAAAAGCTGATGTTCTGCTCCTCCAAGGAAGTAATTCCTCTGGCTGGGAGCTGGGGGTGGATGGGAGAGAGGGTGTTCTGTTTCCTTAGGTGCAACAAGCACAATCTGGAGTGGGGTCCCTGCCTCACTGATCTGGGGAGGTGGAGGGGGGGAGTGCTCTTGCTTTATTTTATAATTTTTTTTAAAGATTAATTTTTATTTATTTCTCTCCTCCCCACTTGTCTGCTTTCTGTGTCCATTTGCTGTATGTTCTTCTGTGACCGCTTCTATCCTTATCAGTGGCACCAGGAATCTGTGTTACTTTTTGTTGCATCATCTTGTGTCAGCTCTCCATGTGTGCGGCACCATTCTTGGGCAGGCTGCAATTTCTTTCATGCTGGGTGGTTCTCCTTATGGGGTGCACTCCTTTCGCATGGGGCTCCCTTATGTGGGGGACACCCCTGCATGGCAGGGCACTCCTTGCATGCATCAGCACTGCACGTGGGTCAGCTCCACACGGGTCAAGGAGGCCCAGGGTTTGAACCGCAGACCTCCCATGTGGTAGGTGGATGCCCTATCCGTTGGGCCAAGTCTGCTTTGCTCTTGGTTTAAATACCACAAATCCACCTTTCTTACCAAGTTTTGATAGATGTTTTTAAATAGATGTTTCTTCATGTGTCCTTAGGTACATTTCCGGATACTTCAAATGATTTTTAAAAATAATTTTCACCAGTTTCAGTGGGGAGTGGTCAGCAGAGCTCCTCATGCTATCATGCCAGATGTCAATCTCCTAATCTTCATTTTCGAAGGTTAGTTTTCCTAGATATAAAGATCTTGTTTGAGAATTTTTTCTTTCAGCACTTTGAATATGTTGTTGACTAGAATGTGTCTAAGCTTGAATCTGTCTTTATCCTAATTTAGGTATATTGACTTTTTTGGATCTGTGGATTAAAAGTTTTTAAAAAACAAATTTGGGAAGATTTCAGCCATTATTTCTTTAAATATTTTTCTGCTGCATTTTCTCTCTCTTCTTCTTTTAATCCTATTTCATATATGTTGTTATGCTTGATGTAATCTCAAAGGATTCTGTGGCTCTCTTTCATTTCTTTCCTCAGTCACTTTTTATCCTTTTTCCATAATGAATAATTTCTATTGATCCATCTTTAGGTTTACAAGTTTAGTTCATTCTCCATGATCCTTTTTCTCAACCTGCTTTTAGTCCATCTAATAAATTTATTTTTAAATTTCAGTTATTGTAATTTTCAATTTCAGAATTTCCATTTTATTCTTTTTCACAGTTTTTATTTCTTTACCAAAACTCTACAGTTGTTGAATCATTGTCATTTTTATTTCCTTTAGGTTTTTTTAACATGGCATCAGTTAGTTCTTTGAACATATTTATAAACTGTTTCGAAGACTTTGTCAGTCAAATTTGACGCTTGAATCCATTCAGAAATGGCTTGAATTGAATATTCTTCCTCCCTGAGTATTGGTTATATTTTCCTGTTCCTTCCCATGTCTTATACATTTTATTGAACACTGTCTAATTTGGATAACATATTGTAGTAACTCTGGCTTCTAGTTTTCCCTGCACACTCATAAAGGTTTGGTGTTATTTCTTTTTCTTTGTTTCTCTGTTTTTTTTTTTTTTTTACTGAACTTAGTTTGCAGATTCTGTTTCCCTTTTAAGTGTGTGACCACTGATGTCTCTGCTCTGTTTATCCTTATTTTTGCTTTTGTTTGTTTGCTAAGCCTGGTTTACAACAGGTTGCCCCATGTCTACACAACTCAGTGGTGAGAAGTTATGTTCAAGCACTGTAGGCCTGTAAATTTTCTACCCTTTGCCATGTATCTATGTGAGGGTTGGAGAACACATTCCTTGCTCAGGCAATTTTCACGTATGCCGTGGTGTTAACTATATTCCTGTCCCTCTCACATCTCCTGTGTACGTATGGTCAGCCTCCTGATTAGCCAGAGATATGTAAAGAGCTTGGGACTTCTCCTGTTTCCTCTGTGTATGCTTGCAGATGCAGCCAGGTATGCATGGTGAGCACATCAATCCCCTCATTTCCAGGATCTCCCTATTATTATTATTATTTTTTTTTTACTTATTCACCAGCCCATGACTTGCCAGAATTGAGATCACAGAGTCAGGGTAGTAAAGCCACTGCCCTTCCCTGTTTACATGTTCCCCTGAGAATGCCACTTTTACCGTCATACCACTTTATTCTTTTACTTCCCTCTGACAGGAAAGCTGCTGATATTTGTGAGTTACCCCTCCCTAGTTGAACTACTGCACCTTTAGAGCTAGGGGTTAAAGTTTGAGAGCAGGATCAGGCAAGAATGCTACAGACTCCCTGTTTTAGCTCTATGTTTTCAGTTTTTTTGTGAATTAATGCTTGTCAATTTGTCATTTATCTTTTATTGATTTCTTGAACACAGAAATGTTTTTTTTTTTTAAATTTCATCCAGTTTTATAGTTGTTTACCAGTGTAAGGCTTCCCAGCCTCTTCACTCCCTTATACCTAAGTCCTGCCTCTACATAAAAATATATATCTACATATATATATGTATAGAAGACCAGTAGGAGAGTTAATCAAGTTTGTGTTTTAACAGTTACCTCTGCTAGCAGTGAATGCAGAGGCAGACTGGAGAAAACCTAAAGGAAAGCAGAACAGTTAGGGTGCCATTGCCATTGCCAGAGAAAAAATAATCTAGGATTAAATCTGGGCAGCAAAATGGAGTATGTTTGTGCACAAGTGAAGTCTTAGAAGTAGAATCAATGGAGCAAGGTTATTGGATTTTGTTTTTAAAAAAGAGGGAGGAATGCTTATTGCTTTTAGATTTCTAGCTGATGCAAATAGACAATCATTATTTTGTTAGTTCAGAATCATTTATTTCCCTTCTGCTTTGTGCCAGGAACTATGCTAAGCATTATGGAAACAGTGAAAAACAAAATAGTAGTGTCTCTATTATCAGCCAGTGTTTATCAATGTTAGCTATTAAATAAAACTGAGTGACTGATAAATCATAATTATTTTGTTGACATGATTAATTGTGCAACTTTCATCAGAAATAAAGCTTTTAATCTTCATAAATCTCCAGATACTCATTATGAATAAGCAAATGGAATGAAATTGTAGGAGATAGTAATGTTTGCTTATTTCCACATGGTGGCACTTTGAAACTCTGAGACTTCTGGTTCTTAGCACTTGCCTAAAACCTCAGTGTTGGTATTTGGGAGCAGGATGATTGTGGATGCTTGCATTAATCCCTCAACTTTTATTTTTGTTTTCTTTTTGAAAGAAAGAAATAAGCATATTTCCCTCAAATTCTTTGGCAGAAATCCTTTTATTTTTTTTCAGAATATATACTGTTTTCCTCCCTTATTTAATTTTGTATGACTCTGAAAGTATTGCCCAAGGAAGAAATTTGGCATGTAGCTTTTCCCTTTTCCATTAGTTCTTTGAATATTAGGAAATCCAGAGGGGCAACTGAACGTTTCATACAAGAACTTGAATATCATGCCCCCCCCCCCAAGTTTGTAGGTAATAGAACGCTATTGAGGAAAATGTACAAAATTTTAGAGCTTTCTCGGGAAAATGCATGGAATTCTCTAAACTGGAATTTTAACCTGGATTAAAAGAACACTGTCTTTAGGCCCTGGCAAAAATTTGGACTGACCTTATAAAAAGAAATGTGTCATTAAATAGTTGTTTTCTTTAAATGTATCTACTCAGTTCTAGCCATAATGTGTAGAAAAAGGGAAAAAATCTACCTTGTTGATACAAAAAAGTCTTCATCATCATTCCATCAGTTCTAAAAAGAGAGAGTATGTCCTGTTAATTTCTAGTCTCTGTTTTGGTGAATGTTAGTGTTGTGAAATTCTTTTTTACTGTATAATTGATGCATGATTTCTTGTAGAAACAGTATAGTTTTTACAATTTAATAATCTTCTCTACCCTGTAACTAATTTTCAAATGTAAATTATATGGTGTAGGGGAGTGGATGTAGCTCAGTTGAATGCCTGTTTCCCATTTGTGAGGTTCTGGGCTTAAACTCTGGTACCTTCTAATGGTACATATTAAATTTTTCTAATATTTAATTATATTCCCTTTCCTCTCTTCTCCTGACTTCAGGAATAAGAGAAAAGAAATGAGAGATATCTTTACTTAATTGAGGCTTTCACATGTCCCTTCTTTGGAATTTTGAGTGAGTGTGGAAACTGTGGAAAATAATTTTATCATGTTCACTTTTAAAAATATGAGGAAATTAATTTATAAGATCTTTGAAAATTCTGTGATTTGACTTTTTTATATTATTTACTACAAATTAGTGAGACAAATTTTTAAACAGAAATACTCATCCTACTGTCCAGATACTTTTTCCTCATTTGAACAATTTCCTATGTATTTATTAAAACAAAGCTAAAATTTCCCAAAACAGGTTTGTTATTCTTTTGGAATTTCTTCAAATTCTAGAGTACATATTTTAGAAAATCTTCAAACACAGAAAATCTATGAGAATGATTTTGATTTTGGAATGCATCATATTCTTTCATAGTCAAATATAGCAATCAGGATGTATTACTTCTTCCATATCATATTCTTAGTCCCATTTTTCCTACACTTCTGCTATTTTAATTCTATTTCTTTTTATTATTTAATTTATGATGTTTTTCCTATTATTGTAATATATTAATGTAATTTTAATTTTTATCTAGCTTCTCTGATACTCTACTAGATAGTAAACATTTTGAAGCCATTATTCTATTTTATTAAAGATTTCCTACAGTTCCCCAAAACACTTTAAATACATTCAGATGAATCATGCCTTCTTAAGATTTGCATTAATCTGTACTGTAGCCCTCCATGCATGAAGTACAATTGTTAACATGGGATGTCCCAACCATTGCCACTATCCTGAAAATTTAGTTCCCTTCTCTGAGGTATGCCATTTTTTCAGTAACATTCATGTCTTCAACTTTTCACCATTTGTTTTGGTAAGACTTCCTCAAGGAGTTCTCAAGAAAGGTTATATGAAGGGTAAACTTGTCTAGAATGTGCATACCGGAAAATATCTTTATTTTACTCTCAGAACATTTAGTTTTTATCTAATGTCTTTTTATCTTCCTTTACATGTGACCCTTTTCTCTCTTTCTCTTCAAAAGTTTATAGAATCTTGTGTTGTAACACATTTTTTTTAATTAAAAAATTTTTATTTATTTATTCCCCCTGCCCCCCATCCTTCATTGTTTTGCACTCACTTTCTGGTCTCTGTGTCCATTTGCCATGTGTTCTTCTGTGTCTGCTTGTCTTCTCTTCTCATTTTTCTTTTTAGGAAGCACCGGGAACTGATCCTGGGACATTCTGGAGTGGGAGAGAGGTGTTCAGTCTCTTGAGCCACCTCAGCAACCTGGTCTGCTGTGTCTCTTATTGCCTCTCCTCTGTGTCTATTTCTGTTGCATCATCTTCTTGCACCAGCTCCCTGCTTGGGCCAGCTTGCCTTCATCACAAGGCCCAGGGAATCAAACCCTGGATGTTCCATATGGGAGATGGGAGCCCAATTGCTTGAGCCACATCCATGTCCCTTTTCTCACTTTTTTAACAAGTGCTTTGAGATGTGTCTGTTTTTCTTCCATTTCATGAACATTTTTGGGCTCTTTCAAACCAAAACTCATATTCTTCAGTGTTTTTCTATTCTATATTTATGGCATTCTTTTACCTTTCTGGTTCTTATCTTTTTTTTCTCTCTCCTTTTTCCATCTTTCATATTTTGCTCTATGATCTGGCAGTTTTCCCCAACTTCATTCTACTGCATCTTTTTTTCTATTATGTTTTAATATTCTAAAGTTCTCTTTTCTTTTCCACATTTACTTTTTCTAAACAACAATTTTACCCTTTTCTTTAACATTCTATTATTTATCTGAGATATTAATGGTAGTTTACTTCTTTTTGGTTTTCTTTTCCTAGTTTAGTATCTGTTTGTTCTCTTTGAATGGCTTTTTAATGTTAGTTTGTTCTGTCCCCTATGCTTCATATTAAAATTTTCCCTTTTATATGACTCTTGCTTGTTCATTTATCCTTAAAGAAGGACGCTAAAATATGGTTTGAAGTTCTGAACATATAGGGAGCCTGTCACTGTCATCCTCACTTGAAAGTGATCTGACCTGGTGTTTTGCTGGATACATTATCAATACTAATAGTTTTATACTCACATACACATTTACTACATATATGCTATTGTTGGTATCATACTGTTCTGATCTTGCATTCATAGTAACATTACAGTATGAGAGTTTTGTAATATTATTCAAATATTTTTTGGAAATATGGTGGTTAATGGCTCTATAGTATTTCACAGTTTGAACTAGATATATGTGTTTGGGGTCAGATGAAGAGGATGGTAAAATCATCTGTAGCATCCATCCAAGCGCTCACTTCCCTTAACTAACTTGCCACGTTCTAACAAGGCTTTCATCATATATCACCAAGACAGTGTTGCCAATGCCACTCAGTCCTTCTAACGAATTCATACCAATCAAAGCAGACTCAAGTGTCAGGCATCAATTGAAAGGATGTAATGAGGTCTAAACAAACAAGCAACAAAAGCAAACTATGAGATCAGAAACTGAAAAAGAAATAGTTCTGGAATAAAATTTAAAGCAGACTAGGATAAGCTCTGAGAATAAAGAGCATTAACAATTGGAAAGTTTTAGAAACTCTTCCTTTTAAAAATTAATATTTTGATTTAATTTGAGCTCATTTAGAGTATTGAATAAGAACATAGATTTGTAGTCAGACAAACTGGGTTCAAGTTCCAACTCTGTCACTCACCTCCTGTATGTTGAACAATTTATTTAACCAGAAGATATCATTTTCTCAATTATTAAGTAAAGATTAAATAGTACCCATTTCATAAAATTAATGTGAGAATTAAATAAAATGAGTAACTTAAATTACTTAGCATAGCACTCAGCACAACTATTTTCTCAATGCATGTTACATTTTGTGATTACAAATGAATAAATACATCCTTATTCTAGACAATGGGAAGAATACAGGAAAGTATAAACTACAAAACATTCATATGATCCAGAAGTAACCAGGAATCACTAATCTACACAAACACATAATTGGTTGTTGTTGGTTTTTTCCCTTTGGTTGGTCAGAGTTCTCAGAGAAGGATCTTTCAAATGTGGAGAGAGAAAAATTGACATTGTTCTGGGAGACTCATAGGGCAAGATAGATGGGAATGTCAGCATTCAGTGTAATTGTTCATTTCCATTCATTTCTTTCAGCATGGGAGTCCTGATTGCAACTTTGATGGGCATTCCTCAGTTAAAAAATCTTTATTTATCTTCCCTATGGAATAAAATTCCAGTCTTTCAGAGATGGATCAGCAGGTTTCCAAGTGCAGAAAGTGGGAAAAATCTACCTGGGATCCAGCTGATTTTTGAATGGGTTTATTCCGAACTTTGATCAGAGTCCCATGACATATTGTGAAAGACCTCAAGGACAGATGACCAGTATTGTCCATTTTACCACCTTTTTCTTCTCATCAGTACATCTGTACCTGTTCTTTTCCACGGCCCAGACTTCATGCCATCACCAGGTTGCCCAAGCAATCTGTGCATTCTCATTCTGGGGCAGATTCCCATGGAACTGTTCCTTTTTCTAAACAGAAAACACACAAAAAAATTATTCTCAGTTATATAATTGGTACATTTAATAAATGAATCCATTTATCCATTGTGTTTATTATTGATTAGATACTGTTCATAACATGAGAGAATTCAGATCTAAGGATGCTGAGCTTCAATAATACTTGCCAATAAGGACTCAGCAGAAGCAAAATTGTGGAAAGGGAAATCACTAGTCTCCCTTCAGCTGTGAGTTGTTCAACTATGTGCAAAGGATGAGGCAAACTCAAGCAGAGTTCAAGTTAGCATTTGATGTGGTGAAATTGGTGAGTGACAGTGTGCAGCAGAATTGTAGGCATCCAATCCATATGACAGGGCATAGCAAGAAGGAAACTGCAGATGGGCAAGTGATGATCAAGGCAGGCAGATGGCACCACTGTGGATCCAGGGGCTTTATCCATTTTACAGTAGGACTGCTGCCAAGGAATGGAATGCATGTGGCATTCAGAGAAGTCATTAGCTGTTAGACTATGTGTCAGGGTTTCATCCACACAGATGAGAGTGGAACAAGACTTTATTTCTACCAGACGTGTATTAGAAGGCAAGGGTAGAGAATAGAAAATGTGGCACCTTATTCATGCTATGGTATTCAGAGAACATCTCTGGTATTGTAAGGAAATTAGCTACAAGACCATTTTTAAATCCTGCAGAATGTTAATCAGAGTGTAGTCCTTGAACAACTCAGACTAGAATCGGACAATAATGTCCTATGCAGACATATTCTTTGTTCTTTGTATCATAGTTCTCTAGATAGAGAGAGCACAGATTGATTCTTTCATGGAAGAACAATGCAGGCATGCCAACCAGTAGCAGAGTTTATTTGTTGTACTGGGAGGAAAGTGTCATCATGCACTCTTTTATTTGAATTAAATGAATTGGCTATAACAAAAGTACCATTTAAAGCTATATAATCATGCAAATATTCCTTAAAACACTTGATGAATTCAACCTCATGCAAAAGATCCAACTTTATTTTCAGTGAAGTTTCTATTTTTAAAACAAAGAAAAAAATGACTTGCAAAGAAAATTAGTTGCAAGTAACCTAAAACTCAGCAAGTTGCAAGTTGTTGATTTTCACTGAAATCTATAATTAGGAGTTGCTTTGAAAATATATGAAAGCATATGCTAGTTTGTTTTTCCCCCAAAAGTGATTTAGAGGAGAACCAGCAAGATGGTGGCAGAGTAAGGAGCTCCTAGAGTCAGCTCCTGCTACAGGGTAGTTAGTAAACACCCAGAACTATCTGAAGCTAGCTGAAGCACCTGTTTGGGGGCTCCAGAGGAGCATCCTGCAACATCCTTGAAGGAATGGAAGGAGGAGACTGCCCATCAGCAGAGAAGATTCGTAAGTAGAGCACTCACACCACGGAGACCAGTGCCCATCCACCACTGGAGGCACAGGATGGCCCCAGAGCTGTTCCGCGGTTGGAATTGAAAGCTCCACTTCCCCAAAATGGGGGGAGGAAGAGATGGTTGGACACTAACTTCAGCTACTGATGAGTAAATTCAGTGGGCTAAAGTATAATCCTGAGAACAACTGAAATTTGAGCCTGTCTAAGTCAGAAAGAGGCCGGGAGCCGTCGTCTTAACTCCATGCCTGGCACAAGGGGAAGCAGGGCAGATAGAAGATCCCAGTGCTGGTGGGGATGGGATTCCTTCCATCCAGATCAGATTGCAGCTCTAGCCTAGGCCCTAGGGCCACCTCTAACAGGGAGGAAGCTGTGGGGACCTGTGCCAACCTCTCTGGGAAATTACTGGCCAAGCTGAGGAGGCTAGTGATTATCTTACTCTGGCGGCATAAACCACCCCAGAAGTTATTCTGTGGCTGGAATTGGAAACTCCATTTCCCAGACACAGGAGAGGAGGAGACGGTTGGCTGCTGATTTCAACTACTGATTGGTAGACTGAGCTGGTTAAGATACAACCCTGGGAACAGCTGGGGTGTCAATCTGCCCAAGTCAGAAAGAGGTCAGTGGCCACAATTTTGACTCTGTCCCCAACCTGAGGGGAAGTTGGGTTGACTGAAAATCACAGTGATGGTAGGAACCAGTTTCTTTCTCCCAGATCAGCCTAAACTAGGCTTCAGCCCTGCCTCTGGCCTGTGCCAGCCCTGTGCCGCCTATACAGGTAACTGCAGGTACCCTGGCTGGCATAGACTGAAATTTGGAAGTCTACTGGGGCAACTGTGGTTATCTTGGACCCACAATGCATAGATTGCTACCCACACCTCCAGCTCTATCCCCACCTCAGGCAGGGAAAAAGGGGTATGAAGCTTCATCACTCTCTGAGCAACTACAGTCTAGGTCTGAATGACTTGGATTATTACACACAGATGTGACTCTTTCCCTACCCCTGGCAAAGGAGAAAGTTGGGAGAAGCTTCATTGGTCCCTGGCATAATGAGGGCAGCTTGAGCCTCCACAACTTATAGCACCTTGGCTCCTACTGCACAACCAGCAAGGGAGAAAGGGCAGGAAGCCCAAAACCAAAGAGAAAAACTGCACCCAAAATAAATACTCTAGTAATCCAGATGCCAAGACACCAACAAAAAATTATAATACACACCAAGAAACTGGAAGCTATGACCCAGTTAAAGCAACAAGATAAGCCTCCAGATGACACAAAGGAGTTGAGACAATTAATTATAGATGTTCAAACAAATCTCCTTAATAAATTCAATGAGATGGCTAAAGAGATTAAGGATATTGAGAAGACACTGGATGAGCACAAAGAAGAATTTGAAAGCATACATAGAAAAATAGCAGATCTTGAAAGGTACAATAAATGAAATTTAAAAAACATTGGAATCATATAATAGCAGATTTGAGGAGGCAGAAGAAAGGATGGATGAGCTTAAAGAAATGTTCTCTGAAGGTGAAAATACAAAAGAACAGATGAAGAAAAGAATGGAAAAAACTGAACAATGTATCAGGGAACTAAATGACAGCAAAAGGTGTGCAAACATACATGTCATGGGTGTCCCAGAAGGAGAAGAGGGGAAAAGGGGCAGAAAGAATATTTGAAGAAATAATGGTAGAAAATTTCCCAATACTATTGAAGGACATAGATACCCAAGTCCAAGAAGCACAATGAATCCCAGCCAAAAAAAATCTGAATAGCCCAACTCCAAGATACATACTCATCAAAATGTCAATGCCAAAGACAAAGAGAGAATTCTGAGAAGAGCAAGAGAAAAGCAGTGCATAATATATAAGATTAAGTGCCCAATAAGATTAAGTGCTGATTTCTCACCAGAAACCATGAAGGCAAGAAGACAGTGGTCTGATATATTTAAGATTCTACAAGAGAAAAACTTCCAGCCAAGAATCTTATATCCAGCAAGACTGTCTTTCAAAAATGAGCATGAAATTAGAATATTCACGAATAAACAGAAACTGAGAGAATTTCTAAGCAAGAGACCAGATTTTCAGGAAATACTAGGTGTGTTAGAGCCTGAAAAGAAGAGACAGGAGAGAGAGGCCTTGAAGAGAGTCCAGAAATGATGATTATATCAATAGAAGTAACTGAAAGTGTCAAAAGAGTGGTGAAAATAAAATATGAAAGATAAAACTCAAATAGTCAGGAATAAACCTAATCAATAATGTAAAGCACTTGTATTCAGAAAACTGCAACTCAGCATTAAAAGAAATTTTTAAAAAAGCCTAAATAACTGGAAGAATATTCCAAGCTCATGGATTGGAAGACTAAATATCATTAAGATGTCAATTCTACTCAAATTGATATACAGATTCAATGGAGTCCCGATAAAAATTAAACCAGCATTAAAAAAAAATTGAAAACACTATCACCAAATTTGTTTGGAAGGCTAGGGGATCCTGAATAGCCAGAAACATCATAAAAAGGAAAAGCAAATGTTCATCTGCAGACTTTAAATCATATTACCTAGCAATACTGGTAAAAGCAGCAGGTACTGGCATAAAGACAGATTCATAGACCAATGGAACCAAATTTATGGTTCAGAAACAGACTCTCACAGGTATGGTCAAGTGATTTTGACTAGCCTATGGTTCAGATAGAACAGTCCATTCAAAAAATGGTGTTGAAAGAATTGGATATCTATGCTGAAAGAAGGAAAGTGGACCCCTATCTCACACCTTATCCAAAAATTAACTCAAAATGGATCAAAAATCTAAAAATAAAAGCAAGAACCATAAAATTTCTAGAAGAAATTGTAGGACAATATCTTCAAGACCTGGTGGTAGGTGATGGATTCTTAAAGGAGATCAGAGGAGGACTGAAATGGACTACTCATGTTTAATGTATGTAGAAGTGTTAACTAGCTTTGCTGCAAAAGTGTGGAAATATATATAGTAACAACTAGTTTATAAATGGGGATGTGACTAAAAATTATAGTCTAGGGATGTAAATGCCAACTGACAGAATGCTAGAGAATAATCTAGGTCCTGAATGGCACAGTAAACCAAGAAAGAGTGTCCTTTGTGAGCTACAGCAAATGTACATCACTGCTGCAGGGTGTTGGGAATATGGAGAAGCATGGGAAAAATACAGCTGGAGTGACCTACGGAATGTGTGAGCAGTAATAATTTAATATTCTTGCATCTATGCAAAAGATATACTGTGTTGATAATGAGGCAGTGTGGAAAATGTGAACCAAATGTACACTAGGGACATGATTATAATGATATTATCTTATCTGTAGCAAATGTTCCACCATTGTGTGGTGTGTTGATGGAGGGGTGTTTTTTGGGAATTCTGCACATGTGCATGATTGTTTTATAAGTTTACAACTTCTGTCATAAAAATATATTAAAAAATAATAATTGGGTGGGTTGGGTGTAAAACACACCAAATGTATGATAAGGACTATTTGACAATATTCTTTCATAATTTGTAACAAACATCTCACTACAATGCAAGGTGTTGGTGGAGGGTTGATATATGGGATCCCTGTATGATGTTATGCATGTTTGCTTTGTAAGTTCACAACTTTTACTATACACTTAATTGTTTATATATGTTCATATATAAATGATATAAAGATAGTAGTAATAAGGTTGGTTGACAGAAAAATACTTTAGTTATTAGTCATATTTTGACAATGCTCTTTAATCAATTAGCTAAAAAGGTTTAATAGCAATGCAAGTTATTGGTGGTAGGGTGAGTTATGAGAGTCCTGTATGATGTTATATATGTTTGTTTGTAAGTTAATAGCTATTATTATACATTTATTGTTAATGTATGTTTATGTATAAGTGATATACTTCTATAAATTAATTAAAAAAAACCACAACAGCATAGAACCATAGAACACAATGAACCCTACTGTAAACTATGGTTCATATTTGTTTTTATCTAATGTTGTTTGTTGAAATAGAGCTTCTATTACACATATTTAAAAAAGTGATTTAGATAGTTACTTTCTTGATTCTAAGCTAATGATGGGGCAATGACTTGCAAGAGTTTTGAAAATGGGAAATTGTGGTTTTTTTTTTCATTATGAAGAGGAAGCACCGATGTCTGTGCAGCAGATTACTCAATTAGTTTCAATCTAAATCATTTCTTCATTTGAGAATTCAATGTGATGAGTCAGCAAAATTCCCTTCAACCTAAGATTTATGCTGAGAAATATGATAATCTTTTAAAAAATAAGTTTTATTAACTTTTACAAGATTAGCACCATAAAAATAAATGTAAAAGTCCCCAAGCCAGAAATGAAAATTAGATGCCTACTGACCTCTCATATTAAAACACACATAAGTAACATGTAATATCAAAAAATAATAATATCCAGCATCTTACCAATGATAACACTTTGAAAACCAAATATTCAATTGTTTTACTCCCCTCAGTGTAGTTAACTTGAATTGATAACAAATACAACTTGGGACCAGAAAAAATGTATTTTCTAAAACTGTTGGAAAATAATCAGGCAAAGCTGTATCTATTTAATGGAATACTATGCAGTGATTAAAAATAATGTTTGCTTATTTTTATTTATACAAAAAGATGCTCAAGCCATATTTTGAGTAAAGGAAAGCTTGTAAAATTATGTGTAGTACTATCTTATTTTTGCAAAAAAACGCTTAGACTTCAATATAGATATGTTTGTCTTTAAGAGCGGTCACTAAAATGTTAATTGTGGGGCAGCAGATTTGGCCCAGTGGTTAGGGCGTCTGTCTACCACATGGCAGGTCCGCGGTTCAAACCCCGGGCCTCCTTGACCCATGTGGAGCTGTCCCATGAGCAATGCTGATGCGCGCAAGGAGTGCCCTGCTACGCAGGGGTGTCCCCCATGTAAGGGAGCCCCACGCGCAAGGAGTGTGCACTGTAAAGAGAGCTGCCCAGCGCGAAAAAAGTGCAGCCATTCCCAGGAATGGCGTTGCACACACAGACAGCTGACACAACAAAAAGAAACAGATTCCTGTGCTGCTGACAACAACAAAAGCCGACAAAGAAGATGCAGCAAATAGACACAGAGAACAGACAACTGGAGTGGGGGGAGAAATAAATAAGTCTTTTAAAAAAATTTAGTTGTGGCTAGCATGGGTAATGGGATTTCAGGAAATTTTACTTTTCTTTTTATGCTTTTTTGTATTTGTTTGATTTTCAATACTTAAAACTCCTAAAATAAGCATTGGAAAACAAGGTTTACATAAATAAGCAGCAAAAACTATCAAATGAACAAACAAATCTTAAATCCTCATCTTTCAAAAAATCAAAAGAGGTCAGCATACTTCATGAAAGGATCCTCCTCCAGAGGCAGGAACATCTTCTCAACCCCAAAGTGTAAGCTTTGATGAGGAAATTACTCTTGCTGTCTCAGCATATAAATGACCCTGCAGCATTAAACTAAGCCTAAATTTCAGGGCAGCTTCTTAGGACAATTTCTTCGGAAGCATCTAGAAACTTACATTACTAGGATCTTCCAAATCTTCCAAACAGCCAGAAAAAAATGGCTAGTTATGTAAATGAAATCAACATAATTAATATTTATCAAACATTTTTTTTTGCTTTACGGGTTATTTGGAAAGGGCTAATTTAGTAGAGCTGGAGACCTGCGCTGGTCCCATTTAATAGATTACTCCATTTTAGCATCCCTAACATTCTTTTTTTTTTTTTAAGGATTTATTTATTTATTTATTTCCACCTCCCTCCCCCGGTTGTCTGTTCTCTGTGTCTATTTGCTGTGTTTTGTCTCTTTGTCCGCTTCTGTTGTCGTCAGCAGCACGGAAGTGTGGGCGGCACCATTCTTGGGCAGGCTGCTCTTTCTTTCGCGCTGGGTGGCTCTCCTTATGGGTGCACTCCTTGTGCATGGGGCTCCCCTAGGTGGGGGACACCCCTGCGTGACTTGGCACTCCTTGCGCGCATCAGCACTGCGCGTGGGCCAGCTCCACAGAACCGTGGACCTCCCGTGTGGTAGATGGACGACCTAACCTCTGGGCCAAGTCCGTTTCCCCTAACATTCTTGATAAACTATAATTTAAGAAGAGTGAATTTAGAAAAACTGTGCAACCTAAAGTATGGACCACATAGTAAGCACAGATGTCACCTTGTTTGAAAGCTATTGTCTCGGAATCTGTACATCAGTTTCAGGAAATATGATATGAATAAGCTAAAAGATTATCGCTGTGGAAGGGGAAAGGGTTTATGGTGGATCTGGGGAAGTACTGTATATTGTATATATGAATTTCGGAGATCTAAGACTCTTGTGAAGCTGACATTATGTTGGGATTCACTTTACAGGAAGTTTTGGATCACAGAGTGGTTCAACAATGGCAGCGGAGGAATACTGATATAGGATGTTATTGACAGGATATATATGGTTGACAGGGAGTTATACAGGGCATATGCCCAGGGTATATAATAATGTCTAGATATACTCATAGTGGAAACAATTAAAAACAACAGCTGGGGGGGTACTGGGCCCCTGGCCGGGGGTCACTGTCGTGGACCCTAGGGGAGCAGCGACAGTACCCCAGGTGCAACGGAAAGAACCAGGAAGGAATGAGGGTCCAACAGTGGGCTCCGGATACTAATGGATATGCTTTTGAGCCTATACACCTGCAATAAGAACAAGGCCTAGAGTAGCACTGTGCCTGGGAGTTTCCTCCTGACAGCCTTCATGTTACTCAAATGTGGCCACTCTCACAGCCAAACTCAGCATGTAGATGCAGTGCATTCCCCCCAGCGTGGGACATGACACCCGGGGATGAACCTCCCTGGCACCGAGGGATCACTACCACATACCAGCTGAAGATGCAACTAGAAAATGACCTTGAATTAAAGGTTCAATACGGATCAGCAGAATATCCCTGTCTACATATAATAACATGACTTCAAAATGCTGTTTGACCTAATGTAAGGGGGAAATGGAAAGGAGAAATGAGATTATAAGGCTATGAGTCACTAAAAAAGAGTCTGGAGGTTGTCAGAAGAAATGCCCTTATGCACAACTGAGCAGAGTCTAAGAGACAGATAAAGTAGATACAACCCCAGGTATTGGTTCTTTTGAGGGATAAAGAGACCCACGGGTTCTATGGTCATGGCAGATGGGTTCACTGCCATGGCAGATGGCCCTTCTTTGGAGCTGGTGTTTCTGCATGATGGAATTGGACTCAGAGGGGATCTCTTCTCACAAGACTTGCATGCTACTTTATTGGAACTGTAGTTGGTGCTGGGATTTAAGATATATTTAGGGGATTTGAATCTCTGGACTGATAATATGACACCCAGGCCCAGAGCCTCAACAGACTTCAGCTCCTACACTTTGATTTATTGGACTTACCCCACTCAGCTAACATGGAGTTGAAGAAGGTCAACCACCACACCATGGAGCCTAGAGTGTCTACAACTGAAAGCAGGAGGAGTGCATCCTGTATCCATGTGGAATCTAAGCCCCCACTTGACATAGATGTGCAATGGACACAACCAATCCAATGTCCACAGAGAAAATGTGGAATGGGTGTGGGAAGGGTAGCCATGGTGTCTGCTGGGTTTGGGGAATGGGAGGAAGAGATGAGATGTGGAGGCATTTTCGGGACATGGAGTTGTCCTGGGTGGTGCTTCACGGACAATTACGGGACATTGTAGATTCCCCCAGGGCCCACTGGATGGAACGTGGGAGTTTGGGCTATGATGTGGACCATTGACTACGGGGTGCAGTGATGCTCAGAGATGTACTTACCGGGTGCAATGGATGTGTCACGATGATGGGAGAGAGTGTTGCTGTGGGGGGAGTGGGGGGTGGGGGCGGTGGGGTTGATTGCGACCTCATATTTTTTTAATGTAATTTTTAAAAAATAAATTAATAATTTAAAAAATTTCAATTTAAACAGGAAAGAATAAAACTCTTTTTTTATTTAAGAACAAAAAAAAAAGAAGAGTGAATTTACAAGAATGTCCAATATTTTATTTTCCTCTCATTAGAGGAAACTTTTATCTATGCCTGATGATAATATTTGCAGGGCTGTGGAGCAAAAGTACAAATGGAGACCCATAAACCATATGTCTAAATAATTTAGTTATAGATCAGTCTACTAAACTGTTAAGTAAACTATATTCTGGTCTCCTTCTTTGGCATTTCAATTTGAAAGTCTATGTTTGAATTTAGAACTTTTGGATCCCTGGGCTGGGAACCTGCCCCATTTTTTCTCACTCCAGTTCAACTCAGGAAGTGACCTTGAAGATAAGCCTGTAGCAAGAATAGACCACATGTGGAAGCTCTGTCCACACTTGTGATCAGCTTCCTCTTGACCACCCCTCCAAGGTAGGGATGCACATGCTGATGGTGCTGTCAACCCTGGGGAAGAGGCTGATACAAACCTTGTATATAGATTAGAGAGTTGTTACAACAGAGAATTCCAGGGTCCTGGGATAGAGATGTAGATGGTGAAGGTTTTAGATCGGGCCACCTCCCATTGTCCCCGCAAGATTTCCTGCCATGGGGTGTGGCACAGGGAGAGGTGGACCTGAGATGCAGCATCCAGATCCCCTGTCAAGAAAGGACTTGCAAACCCCCTCTGTAAGCCCTTCCAGAGATTGCCTCAACTGCAAAGATCCTCCTAACCCAAGGTTATATGCTCCTCTGGGCAGAATGTAATGACTAAATATGAGTGAGAATATAAAGTCCTAATGGAGGATAGCATTGATTTAAGCTCAGAGATCTCTTTGGGGTTGACTGAGACTGTCCTGGAACTAGAATTACAAACTGATTTCCCTTCTGTCCAATCTTGCATCACGCTGCTCCCTCCCACAGGTGTTCCTGAGGCTTTCCTAAAAACCTTCTCCACAGTAAGCTCTGTCTCAGAAATCATTTCCCAGACAATCTAACCTGCATTACTCAACAGGGCAAGTTTCCTTAAAGTTCAGGGCCAGGGTAGGGCCCTCTTTGTCTGGGCCTGAGGATCCTGCTTAACCCATTTATCTTAGAAATCATGTGTAAGAATTACCTGGTGAGAAGCTTAATTATGACTGCATTATGTGCTCACCACACAGAGGTCCTGGTTTCTTAGATGTGGGATGTAGCTGACAAACTGAGTTTTGAATTAATATTCCAGATATTTTTGATGCAGGTGGTTATCAAACTTAACTTGAGTGACTTTTCACTGCAGTAAAAATACTCCAAATATAGAATATTATTGAAATCCCATGCTACTAGGATATAAAAGGGAGGAAGGTGTTCTCTCTTTTCCAAAACGAAAGTAGTCTTATCCATCACCACAGTGAATAAGGCATCTCTAGACATTCCTATAGAGACCTAGAGGAAAACTGCAATTCCAGCATTTGCACACATCAAAAAAGCAGAATAGGATAGACATAGCTAGATGTAAAGATACATATTTTAATGAAAATCTTCACTTTAATGAGTGAGCTTTACAGACTGAGGAAATTACAAGAGACCAAACTATATGATCCTGACTTAGGGACCATCACCAGACTCAAAAAGCAATGAATAACACAGAAACAGATGAATACTGATAAAGAGGAAGTGCATGGACCCAGAACAGAAGCAATTGCTTCACTATTCATTGCTATGAGCTTTTTCCAACCCCTCAGTAAAGAAGGTACACAAAAGGTCTCTAATTCAATTTGTATATTATTTTGTAGCCTGTTTAAAATAGATTTATAGTAAAGTTTATGGTTTCCTAAATTTAATGTGGTTTATTCTCTAGTGTGAGTTCAGTATATTCAGCTAATTCTTTTATCTAAAATATAATATCTGGACTGGACTGTCAGTTTACTGATATCCCCCTGCATAAACTAACAATAGCAAGATCTAAGTGATTCTGTATAAATATAAGACTAGCATGTAGTGATAGGTATATGCATTAATGTATATGGACTTGTAATTAATTTATAATTTATATTTTAAGAGGCATGCAATTTAGATAGTTTTTCTTTTTATCTTTTATTTTCTTACTCCCTCTTAGGATTATAGCACTCAATTTTACAATGAATTGTGTTCTTACAGCTTGTTTGGCTTTTACTAATTTTTTTCTAAATGAACAATAGTCACTGTACATCAAGAGACACAGTAATCTAGCCATATTCTTAAAATGTTGCTAATTTTTACATTGGATTATAGAAATTCCATCTTTAAATGACATAAGTAGAGAGAAAATATTGAAGAAAGTAAGTTAATAAAAATAGAACTCTAATTAGTGCTTTCTGTGAGCATTTTAAAGATTAATAAAAAAACATAAGTATCATATCATCTGATTAATTTTCTCCAGGTCAAAGAGAAAGCAATCTTTTACTTTTTTGAAATCATTTATTTAAAAATTTATGAAATTGAAAATGTGTGGATGCTTTCAGGCAGATTTTCCATTTGCAAATAACTTAAAGTTTGTTTCCTAGGTGACAATTCTTCAACAAGGAGTTCATTTTGAAACCTTATTATAGAAACCCTGAAGATAATACTGATGGAAGCACAGATTTATTACTTCAGGAGAAAAATAGGCTACCTAATTTTCAATCTTACTGTAGTTTTCTTCTGAGATGTAGGAATGTACTTGGTCTTTAATATATTGTTTCAATTAGAAAATCTTCCCTATTTGAAACAGAAGTAGATGACTTTGACATATTGAGAATTTTGAGGGCTCTCTCTACAACCAAGCATATTTTGTTCAAATGATTTAAATTCTCTGTGCAAAGCACAATGTGAGAAAACAGGGATACCAAGAAGATGAATAATAATTATTTGCATTGAGCTTAAACTTTAACAGAGGCACCTACTAAAAGCAATACACAAGGAAATATGTGTTATATGTCTGTTATCCTGTGTAAAGGGGTTGGTTAATGAGTGCAGTAGGAAATCAGTACCAAGAGAGATCACTATAGGTTTGCTATATCAAAAAAAGGTCTCTCCTTATTTGGGTACTGAAGAAGAATCAATTCAATTCAGCAGACATTCATGTACAGTCACTGGCAAATTCAAACTGAAATGAAACAAACTATTTCTACATGTCAGACACTATTCTTTATGTTTAAAAGAAGGAATTTTACTTGAAACAAAGAGGTGGATGTTATCATCTGAGTTGAAAATGAGGAAACTTGAATATCATAAGAATTAAAGAAATGTTTCAAGGGCAAGTAGAAGTAAAGAGAGATAGACGTGATGTCTAGTTCAGAATTTTTCCAAAGACTTGCTTTTTCTACAACACCATCTTGAAGATATAGACAGAATGGTCTGAGCCATTAGAAAAATGTGTCCTGTGTGATGCACAATTAATGTGGAATATTGACTGAAGTAGCATGTTCATGATCACAAGAACTGAGATGTAAACAGAAAGAGAAGTTGGGGGCAAATTTGATTGAAAAGTTGATTTTTATTTTTTGGGCAATTAATTAACAACCAATTTATTATTGTCTAGATGTTTGACTGAATTTAACTATTCTTCAAATAAACACTTCTTGGAATTAAAGCTTAAACCCTTTCTTCATTTCTGTTTATTATTTTGAATATTGCTAAAACCTCAAAATATTTTGTAAAGTAATACTCTTTCAAATATTAATTTCCCTTTTTTCATATTCATTATTGCTTTCCAATTTCATTCCGTTATGATCAGAGAAAAGTGTTTTCTATTATTTCAATCTTTTTTACACTTATTGAGACCTGTCTTGTAACCCAATATATGATCTGTCCTGGAGAAGGGTCCATGAGCACTTGAAAATAATGTATGTCCTGCTGTTTTGAGGTGTAATGTTCTATAAATGTCTATTAGGTCTACTTCATCTGTCATATTATTTGAACCCTGTTTCCTTATTTATCTTCTGTTCAGATAGTCAATCAAATACCAAGAGTGGTATATTGAAGTCTCCAATATTTTTTTTCCCCTTCAGTTTTGCCAGTGTGTGCTTCATATATGTTGGGGCACTAAGGTTAGGTGAATTGCCTTTTCATTAATATATAATGTCCTTATTCTTATATTAAAAATATTTTTGCATTTAAAATCTATTTTGTCCAATATCAATATCACTATACCAGATCTTTTTTTATTACTATTTGCATGGAATATTTTTTCCAAGATTTCCCTTTCAACCAGGTTGTGTCCTCACTTCTGAGGTGAGTCTCTTGTAGACAACATAAGATGGCTCTTTTTTAAAAATCCATTATGGCAGTCTATGTCTTTTAATTGGGGAATTCAATCCATTAATGTTAGCAATGTTATTACTGTAAATGTAAAATTACTTACATCATCCATTTTATCCTTTGGCTTTCCATTGTCATATCTTACTGTTGTCTGTCTTTTTACTCTTTAAGTTACCCTTACTAATAATCATTTCTATACTCTTCTCCAAGTCTCTTACCCTTGTTTTTTCTTTCACATTGTAGCACTACCTTTATTATCCCTTGTAATTTGGTCTTTTGGTAACATGCTCTCAGTTTTTGTTTGTCTGTGGAGACTTTAAACTTACAAACATCTTTTTAAAGATTTATTTTACTTATTTGTTCTGCTTCCCCTTGTTGTTTGCACTCACTGTCTGCTCTCTGCATACATTTGCCGTGTGCTCTCTGTGTCTGCTTGTTTTCTCTTTAGAAGGCACTGGGAACTGAACCTGGGAACATCCATGGGGGAGAGAGGTACTCAATCACTTGAGACACCTCTGCTTCCTGCTTTGTTGTGTCTTTCATTTTGTTTCCTCTTTGTGTCTCCTTGTTGCATCAGCTTGCCACACCAGTCCATCACACAAGCTGGCTGAATTGCTTATTTTCTCCAGGAGAACTCAGGACCTCCCATGTGTTATGTGAGAGCTCAATCACTTGAGCAACAACCATTTCCCTTACAATCATTTTTGAAGGGCAGTTTTGCTGGATAAAGGACACTTTATCCTTTTTACTGTTATTAATAATCTTAATTTCTACATTCTTCTTCAAGTCTCTCACCCTTGTTTTTCTGCTGCAAATATGGTCTTTTGGTAGCATATTCTTTCAGTTTTTGCCTGTGAACACTTTAAACTTACAATCGTTTTTGAAGAATAGTTTTGCCGGTAAAGAACTCTTGGCTGGCAGTTTTTCTCTTTTAGTACCTTAAATACATCATACCACTTTCTTTTCACCTCCGTGGTCTCTGATAAGAGATCAGCACTTAATATAGTTGAGGTTCCCTTTTATGGGATGCATTGCTTTTCTCTTACTGCTTTCATAATCCTCTTTTTAAATCTGGAATTTGCCATTCTGCATAGTAGGTGCCTTGGAGTAGGTTTATGTGGATTTATTGTCTTTGGGATGTGTTGTCCTTCTTGGACATTGATATTTATCTTTCATAAGGATTGGGAAGATTTTTGTCATTATTTTCTCAGATATTCTTTCTGCCCCTTTTCTGTTCTCTTCCCCTTTTGGACACAATAATATATATGTTTGTGTGTTTCATGTTGTCATTCAATTCCCTGAGAACTTATTCCATTTTTCCATTCTTTTTTTTTCTAGTCTTTTCAAGTTCAGCTGTTCCATCCTCAGTGACACTAATTCTTTTTTTTTTCAAATTCTACTCAATTTATTCATTTTTTTAAAAAAATTACATTAAAAAAATATGAGGTCCCCATTCACCCCCACCGCCCCCACCCCACCACTCCTCCCACAGTAACACTCTCCCCCATCATCATGACACATTCATTGCATCTGGTGAGTACATCTCTGGTCATCACTGCACCCCATGGCCTATGGTCCACACCATAGACCACACTCTCCCACTTTCCATCCAGTGGGCCATGGGAGGACATACAATGTCTGGAAATTGTCCCTGCAGCACCACTCAGGACAACTCCAAGTCCCGAAAATGCCTCCACATCTCATCTCTTCCTCCCATTCCCCACCCCCAGCAGCCCCCATGGCCACTTTTTTGACACCAATGCCACATTTTCTCGATTATTAACCACAATAGTTCATGAATAGAATATCATTAAGTCCACTCTAATCCTTACTGTATTCCTCCTTCCTTGGCTTGGTTGTGTCCATTCCACATCTATGTCAAAAGGGGGCTTAAATTCCACATGGATACTGGATGCAATTCTCCTGCTTTCAGTTGTAAGCACTCTAGGCTCCATGGTGTGGTGGTTGAGATTCTTCAACTCCATATTAGCTGAGTGGGGTAAGTCCAATAAATCAGAGTGTAGGAGCTGAAGTCTGTTGAGGCTCAGGGCCCGGCTATCATATTGTCAGTCCAGAGATTCAAATCCCCTAGATAAATCTTAAACCCCAGCACCAAATACAATTCCAGTAAAGTAGCATGAAAGGCTTGTGAAAAGAGATCCCATCTGAGTCCAGTTCCATCACGCAGAAACACCATCTCCAAAGAAGGGCCAACCAACATGGCAGTGAACTCCATCTGCCATGACCATAGAACCTGTGGGTCTCTTTAGCCCTCAAAAGAACCAATACCTGGGGTTGTATCTACTTTATCTGTCTCTGGGACTCTGCTCAGGTGTGCATAAGGGCAATCCTTCTGAAAACCTCCAGACTCCTTTTCAGAGACTCATAGCCATATAAACTCATTTCTCCTTTCCATTTCCCCTTACTTTAGGTCAAACAGCATTTTTAACTCCTGTTATTATATGTAGACAGGGATATTCTGCTGGTCCATGTTGAACCTTTAATTCAAGGTCATTTTCTAGTTACGTCATCAGCTGGTATTTGGCAGTGATCCCTCAGTGCCAGGGAGGCTCATCCCCAGGTGTCATGTCCCATGCTGGGGGGAAGGCAGTGCATTTACATGCTGAGTTTGGCTTCGAGACTGGCCACATTTGAGTAACACGGAGGCTGTCAGGAGGGAACCCCCAGGCACAGTGCTGCTCTAGGTCTTGTTCTTATTTCAGGTGTATAGGCTCACAAGCATAGTCATTAGTATCTGGGGGTCACTGTTGGACCCTCATTCCTTCCTGGTCCTTGCTGTTGCACCTGGGGGACTGCCGCTGCTCCCCTAGGGACCAAGACAGAGCCCCCCCCCCCCCCAGCCAGGAACCTAGTACCCCCCCAATTGTTGTTTTTTAATTGTTTCCACTATGAGTATATCCAAACATTTCCTTGCACCCTGGACACATGCCCTGTATAACTCCCTGTCAACCATATGTCCCCTGTCAATAACATCCCATACCAGTATTCCTCTTGTGCGATTGTTGAACCACTCTGTGATCCAAAACTTCCTGAACAGTGAAGCCCAATATAATGTCAGGTTCCCTTAATATTAAAATGGAATATAGCAATGAGTTTAAAGGTTAGATATAGAATATATATTGATTTGGAAAAATTCTGCATCCTATGTTTTTCTTTTCTTTTTTTCCCTAATTATTGAGCTTCTCTTCACAAGAGCCTTAGATCACAGTAATTCATACATACAATATACAGTAGTCCCACATATCCATTATAAAACCTTTTCCCTTTCACAGAGATAATCTTTTAACTTATTCGTATCATATTTACTGAAACTGATGTACAGATATTGAGACAAGAGCTTTCAAACAAGATAACATTTGTGTTTACATTGTGGTTTATACACTAGGCTATACAGTTTTCTAAATTTTTTAGTTATCCTATGTTTTACATTATGGTTTACATTATTAGTCTGTCGTCCCCTATATGTTTTTGGTGTAATATTACATGTTTTATA
Source organism: Dasypus novemcinctus (assembly GCF_030445035.2). Taxonomy (NCBI): domain Eukaryota; kingdom Metazoa; phylum Chordata; class Mammalia; order Cingulata; family Dasypodidae; genus Dasypus; species Dasypus novemcinctus. Next base: position 170,270,362 of record NC_080673.1, on the reverse strand, counting down.
TACATCCTTGTGTACTCTTGTGAAACACTTCCTTGCCCTCACATTTACTCTGGTTCCATTTATTCAATATCTATTTCCCCCTCCCCTTGGGGCCCACAGTGACAGCCAATCTTCATTCCTGAGGAGCCACGTACAGAAATACTTGCAACAGTGCTGAGGGCCTGACCCGCTCAACTGCCCTAATGCCCTGGGAGCCATCATTCCTCTTGAGAGATACAGTTCCCTCCATTTGATGGCATTAGTCCTCCCTGGTTGTGGGTCTACGTTCACTCTCATTATATGGGTCTCTACCCAATGGTATAACCCACTGTGGCAAAACGAGCATTCATATATTCCCTAGGAGTCTGTCCTGCGTCAGGTTATCCCCTTTGAGTATCTTAAACAGGTAACTTTCCTAATTATATTTTGAAAAGGTTTTCTCAGCATTATACTCTCAACCAACACCTGACAATCTCCTATGTTCGTGTGTTGCCCCACCATCCCCCCAATTTCTTGTGCAATATTACCCATCCGCCCATCCCTAGCCCCCCTCAGACCCCCAAAGCCCCACCCAAAGGTAAACCTATGCCCCATTTTATCCCTTCCTTGTACACATACTTACCTCCAGCTTATCATAGATTTCACCCATGTAGATGTCAGCTTACAGTCTTCCTCTACCCCCTGATTTCCTGTAAGCCTATCTTCCAGTCTCTAGCTCTCTGAGGCAGCTTGCTTATTTCATATCATTGAGGTCATGTAGTATTTGTCCTTCAATGCCTGGGTAGCTTCACTCAGCATAAGGTTCTCAAGATTCATCCATGTTATCATGTGTGTTTGTAGTGTATTTGTTCTTACAGCCGAGTAGTATTCCATTGTATGTATATACCACATTTTATTGATCCACTCATCTGTTGATGGGCATTTGGGTTGATTCCAACTTTTGGCGATAGTGAACAATGCTGCTATAAACATTGGTGTGCATATATCGGTTTGTGTCCTTGTTTTCAGTTCTGATGGTTATATACCCAGCAGCGGTATTGCTGGGTCATATGGCAAATCTATGCTTAGTTTTTTGAGAACCCGCCAAACTGTCCTCCAGAATGGTTGGATCCTTCTGCATTCCCACCAGCAGTGGATGAGTGTTCCCCTTTCTTCACATCCTCTCTAGCATTTGTATTCTTCTGTTTTTTTCATAGTTGCCAATCTTATGGGAGTAAGATAGTATCTCATTGTTGTTTTGATTTGCAATTCCCTGATAGCGAATGATTTGGAGCATTTTTTCATGTGTTTTTTAGCCATTTATAGTTCTTCTTTGGAGAAGTGTCTGTTTAAATCTTTTTCCCATTTTTTAAATGGGTTGTTTATCTTTTTATTTTCAAGGTATAGGAGTTCTTTATATATGCAAGTTATAAGTCTCTTATCGGATATGTGGTTGCTAAATATTTTCTCCCATTGTGTAGGTTCTCTTTTTACTTTCTTGACAAACTCCTTTGAGGTGCAGAAGGCTTTAATTTTGAGGAAGTCCCATTTATCTATTTGTTCTTTTGCTGCTCGTGCTTTTGGTGTGATGTTCATGAAGCCATTTCCTATTACAAGGTCTTGTAGATGTTTCCCTACACTTCTTTCCAAGGTCTTTATGGTCTTGGCTCTTATATTTAGGTCTTTGATCCATCCTGAGTTGATCTTTGTATAAGGTGTGAGATGGTAATCCTCTTTCATTCTTCTACATATGTATATCCAGTTTTCTGGGACCATTTGTTGAATAGGCCATTCTCTCCCAGTTGAGAGGGTTTGGTGGCTTTATTGAATATTATATGGCTATATATATGAGGTTCTATATCAGAACTTTCAATTCGATTCCATTGGTCTGTGTGTCTCTCCTTATGCCAATACCATGCTGTTTTCACTACTGTAGCTTGGTAGTATGTTTTGAAGTCCAGTAGTGTGATTCCTCCAATTTTGTTTTTCTTTTTCAATATGTCTTTGGCTATTCGGGGCCTCTTTCCTTTCCAAATAAATTTCATAGTTAGTTTTTCTAGTTCCTTAAAGAAGGCTGTGTTGATTTTTATTGGGATTGCATTGAATGTGTAGATCAGCTTTGGTAGGATAGACATCTTAATAATATTTAGTCTTCCTATCCATGAACAGGGAATATTCTTCCATTTATTTAGGTCTTCTTTGATTTCCTTGAACAGTCTTGTATAGTTCCTGGTGTATAAGTTTTTTACATCTTTAGTTAAATTTATTCCTAAATATTGGATTTTTTAATTAACTATTGCGAATGGTATTTGTTTCTTGATTTCCTCCTGATCTTGCTCATTATTGGTGTACAGAAATGCTACTGATTTTTGCATATTGATCTTATAACCTGAGACTTTACTAAACTCATTTATGAGTTCTAGAAGCTTTGTTGTAGACCTCTCAGGGTTTTCTATATATAGGATCATATCATCTACAAGTAATGAAATTTTGACTTCTTCCTTTCCAATTTGAATGCCTTTTATATCTGGTTCTTGCCTCAGTGCTTGAGCAAGTACTTCTAAGACAATGTTAAATAGAAGGGGAGAGAGTGGGCATCCTCGTCTTATTCCTGACTTTAGGGGGAAGGATTTTAGGATTACTCCATTGTGAACGATGTTGGCTGTGGGTTTTTCATACATACTCTTTATCATGTTCAGAAAATATCCTTGTATTCTGATCTTTTGGAGTGTTTTTATCAAGAAAGGGTGTTGTATTTTGTCAAATGCTTTTTCTGTATCTATAGATATAATCATATGATTTTTTTTCCTTCAATCTGTTTATATGGTGTATTACATTGATTGATTTTCTTATGTTGAACCATCCTTGCATACCTGGAATGAATCCCACTTGGTTGTGGTGTATAATTCGTTTAATGTGTTGTTGAATATGATTAGCAAGTATTTTGTTAAGTCTTTTTGCATCTAGGTTCATTAGAGAAATTGGTCTGTAATTTTCCTTTCTTGTGGTGTCTTTGTTTGGTTTTGGTACTAGGGTAATGTTGGCATCATAGAATGAGTTAGGCAATGTTCCTTCTGTTTCGATTTTTTGGAAGAGTTTCAGCAGGATTGGTGTTAGTTCTTTCCAGAATGTTTTGTAGAATTCACTGTGAAGCCATCTGGCCCTGGGCTCTTCTTAGTTGGGAGGTTTTTAATGACTGATTCTATCTTTTTACTCGTGATTGGTTTGTTGAGATCTTCAATTTCTTCTTTCATCAATATAGGCTGCTTATGTGTTTCTAGGAATTTGTCCATTTCCTCTGAATTGTCGTTTTTGTTGGAATATAGTTTTTCAAAGTATCCTCTTATGATAGTCTTTATTTCTGTGGGGTCAGTGGTGATATCGCCTTTCTCATTTCTTATTTTGTGTATTTGCATCTTCTCTCTTTTTTTCTTTGTTAGTCTCGCTAAAGGTTTGTCAATTTTGTTGATCTTCTCAAAAAACCAGCTCTTGGTCTTGTTTATCTTTTCAAGTGCTTTCTTATTTTCTATTTCATTTAGTTCTGCTCTTATCTTTGTTATTTCCTTCCTTCTTCTTCCTGATGGGATTACTTTGCTGTTTTTTTTTTTCTAATTCCTCCAAATGTGCAGTTAGTTCTTCAATTTTTGCTCTTTCTTCTTTTTTGATATATGAATTTATGGCTATAAATTTCCCTCTCAGTACTGCTTTTGCTGCATCCCATAAATTTTGGTATGTTGTGTTATCATTATCATTTGTTTCAAGGTAGTCATTGATTTCTTTTGAGATTTCCTCTTTGACCCACTGTTTTTCTAAGAGTGTTCTGTTTTATTTCCATATCTTGGTGTGAAATATGGGCCTCTGGCCTTTGCAGGTTTCCAGCTTCACTCCACTGTGGTCAGAGATATTATTTTGCATAATTTTAATCTTTCTGAATTCATTAAGCCTTTCTTTGTGGCCTAGCATATGGTCTATCTTGGAGAATGATCCATGTGCACTTGAGAAAAATGTCTATTGTGCTGTGTTTGGGTGTAATGATCTGTATATTTCTATTAGATCCAGCTCCTCTAATATACTGTTTGAATATTTTTTCTTTAGCAATTCTCTTTTGAGATGTTCTGTCCAGAGTTGATAGTGGTGTATTAAAATCCCCCACTCTAATTGTAGATGCATCTATTCTTTCACTTAGTTTTTCCAGCATTTGCCTCACGTATTTAGAGGTTCCCTTATTAGAAGCATAAATATTTATGATTGTTCATTCTTCTTGAGAGATTGTCCCTTCCACTAATATGTAGTATCCTTCTTTGTCGCTCACAATTGTTTCGCATTTAAAGTCTATTTTGTCTGATATTAATATAGCTACTCCTGCCTTTTTTTGGTTATTGTTTGCTTGTAAGATTGTTTTCAAACCATTCACTTTCAGCCTCCATGAATCTCTGGGTCTAAGATGTGTCTCTTGTAGACAGCATATAGATGGGTCATATTTCCTTATCCAATGTCCCAGTCTGAATCTTTTGATAGGTGAGTTTAATCCGTTGACATTCAGTGTTATTACTTTCAAGGAATTATTTGTGTTAGCCATATTTTGATTGGATTTGTGTTTGTCATATTTTGTTTGTTTTTTCTTCTCTTTTTGTCTTTTTGTTGCTCTTACACTCTCCTCCAACTCTGTCTGTCCTGTTTTTTCCTTTCTTCCTGCAGAACTCCCTTTAGAATTTCTTGAAGGGGAGTTTTCTTGTTGGCATACTCTTTCAATTTCTGCTTATCTGTAAATATTTTGAACTCTCCATCATTTTTGAATGCTAATTTAGCTGGATAGAATATTCTTGGTTGGAAATTTTTTTCTTTTAGTACCTTGACTATATCATACCACTGCCTTCTTGCCTCCATGGTTTCAGATGAGAAGTCAGCACTTCATCTTATGGAGCTTCCCTTGTATGTGATGGCTTTCTTTTCTCTTGCTGCTTTTAGAATTTTCTCTTTGTCTTGAGCATTGGATAATTTGACAAGTATATGTCTTGGGGTGGGCCTGTTGGGGTTTATGATATTTGGGGTACGTTGCACTTCTTGGAGATGTACATCTGTCTCTTTCAGTAGATTTGGGAAGTTTTCAGCCATTATTTCATGCAACACTCCTTCTGATCCCTTACCCTTCTCTTCTCCTTCTGGATGCCTATAATACGTATGTTTGTGCATTTTGCATTGTCATTCAGGTTCCTAAGTCCTAGCTGGAGTTTTTCTATCTTTTTATCGATCGATTCTACTATCTGTTTGATTTCTGATGTACTGTCTTCCACTCGCTAATTCTCTGCTCTGCCTCTTCTAATCTGCTGCTATTTGCTGCGAGTATGTTTTTATTTCTTGAACTGTGGTGTTCATTCCCATCATATCTTTTATCTTTTTTGCGTATGTCTGCAATTTCCCCTCCAAGTCTTGTCTTCATATTGTTAACCTCTTCCTTTACTTCATTAAATTTGTCTGTGATATATGTTCTGACATCTTTAATTGCTTGTGTGAAGTTCTGCTCCCCTTCCTGGTTTTTAGTTTGTTCATTGGATTCAGCCATGTTTTCCTGATTACTGGTTTGGTTTGTAGATTTTTTTGCTGTCTGGTCATCATTTTATCTTGATGGATTTAATCAGTTCCTTAGCTTCTTAGTCTAGTCTTGGGGATTAATTAGCTGTTGTTTTTGCATAAGTATTATATCTTCTCTTTGTCACTTTGTTTTTCTTATTCTAATTTCTTATTGCTGGCTGAGTTCACTTCCCATGAAATCAATGTCCAGACACCTCCTGACCTACAAAATCCCAAAACAGCCTGGTCCTAAGGAATTTCTAATGCTCAAAAAACTGTTTTTGAGACCAGTAGAGGCAGCAGCCGGAGCAGCTGCAGCCTGCACCCTCTACCCAGTGTCACTAATTCTGTCCTCCATTAATTCAAATCTGCTATTATATGCATTTAATGTGTTTGTAATCTCATCATTTGTGTTTTTCATTCCCATAAACTCTGTTGCTTTTTGCAAGATTTCACCTAGTGTCTTCTTAATGTCCTTTATCTCTTTAGTCATATTTTCCTTCAACTCCTTCAATTGATTTAGGAGATTTGGGTGATTATCTTTGATTAGTTGTCTTAAATCATGTGTCATATCAAAATTTTTGGCTTCCTCCTATGGCTGGTTTATATTTTCCTGTTTCTCAGTATGTCTTGTCACATTTTGCTGATGTCTGGGCATCTGTATAAGTTGGTGAATTTACTCTGACAATTTCTCTCTCTTGCCTACTAGTTTTGATTCACAGCCCTTCTTTGAGTTTTGGTTCAATTTATTCTGAGTCTTTAAAATTGCCATGCTTAGGTTACCAAAATTGGGACTCATTAATGAGATGTAGACAAGATCAAGGGGACTAGGGCAAGAGATACCTAAAAGTTTTTCTTCTCCTTGCAGTTTCCTAAGTGGCCTGAAGATGACACTTGTCAGCAAATCTTCCCACAGGGGTGACTCTTTCAATCTCCACTTTTCCATTATTCTGGTCTGGCCAGAGCTGAGATTCAGAGCAGACTATGCTGGCCAAATTCACTGAAGAAAAATCATTCTGTACCCTTCACTCACCCTCCCTTTTCCCAGGGAGGAAGATGTCAGTTCCTTTCTCAGTTGGCATCAGGGAGACAAGGGCTTTCTCCAGGCTATTCACTTTGAGAGCTGGGAATGGTGTCATTCCCAGCTGTAGCCACTAATAACTTTTCATTTTGACTTCTTCATCTCTCTGTACTTCACCTTCCTTGGGGGTATGCAGAGCCCCAGAGCGGGCCCCTTGAATAGCTTTTTGCTCTTCCTCCATGGTGTTTGAAAGAAAGTTAAGCACTGCCTACCTATTCTAATGCCACTTTCCCAAATGTCTAAAATATTAATTTAATTAATTATTTTTCAGGGAGTGGTGTTCATATGAGGCATTTCAGTATTTTAATGTCTGTTAGTAATAGTAGAAGCTGCTGATATATAAACATTTACCCCCTTAAAACTTGTATATAATTCATTTTTTCACAGTGCTGAAGCATTTGTAAGTCTCACAGTGAATTTCCTTTTATTAAGAATGCTTTTGGTTTCAAACAAAAAGTATACTTAAGAATTGCTTAAGAAATTTGGAGGTTATGCCCAAATGTTTTATAATATATCAGAGATATAATAGCCTAATGTTCAGTGATTTGCAAAGTATGGTGAACTGGCCATCCTTCATTTCATTCAGTCTGTTCTGTTCTGAATGGTTGTTGTTCATGCAATACTGAGTGTTAAACATTTAGATGGTCACTCCTCCATACTGCAAGGAACTTAGTCTTTCTCTCCCTTTATTCTATCCATTTCATATTGGCTTAAGATGACTATAGGAATTCCAGATGTCATAATTATGTTAAAGTTGGGAAAAGTGGAATGGATGTTCCATTTTTTAACAGAACAACATAATTATTTTTAGAAATCTCTCAGCATACTTCCCCTCCATGTAACTGTACAGGACTGTGTCTCATGTCTTCCTCTAGCTGCAAGGTAGAGTAGTAACTGCTTATGTATTATTTTTTATCTTTTAAAGTAGAGGAAAGCATGAAAAAAGAGTTGAATATGGGCAGTGGGTTAGCCAGCCAATAACATCTGCCATAGAATTAGAGGAACTCACTTGAAAATATTGAAATGAGTTGGTAAAATGATAATTAAATTTCAGTTGTTACTTAAGTCCTTAGGATGAGAAGACAAGGAATAGCACAGGAATAAAGATACCCAATGAACCAGATAACTTGAAGTCTAAATGAAAATAACTGTTCTTACCACTTGATGAAGCCACTTTTGATCCCATCACAGAACTTAACTTTGATTAAATTGTTTTTATTTACTTGGGATTTGAATTCCATAATTATAATTGAGAGTACTTAAGGAATTCTCCCAAAGCATCTTTTTAATTAATTCTCTTCTCTTATGAGGTGTGTGAGAAAATTTAATTTTACTCAGTCTTCATGAGATACATGAAGAGATGTGAGAGTACTCTTATTGAGAATGAAAAAAAAGGAAAAAGAGGAAAGAAAAACCAGTATTTTATGACTGCCTAGGATGTAGCAGTCCTGTTACATGTAATTTTATTTAATCCTTAGAAAACCCTGTCAGCAGGATGTATTATTGTCCTAATTTTACAGGTAAGGAAAATGAGTCTTAGAAACAAAATAAACTATCCAAGATCACACTGATATTAAGTGGTAGAGGAAGGGCTTGATCCCTTCTCTGCTGTATTTAAGACCAATGAATGAGTTTAAGTTCTGTCTTACTCAACAGCCCACACTGCTTCTATCATGCCTTATTCCATTTCCCAAATCATTAGGTCCCATTAATGATGCTTTCCAACTTTCTGGTAAATGCTGAAATATCAAAGATTTAGATATCTGAGGTAGTTTAGTGGAATCAGAATCAGATTTTAATTTTGATATCAATATTTACTATCAATTGACCTTAAACAAGTTACTTAAACTTTCTTTGGCTACATTTTTTTTCGTTTTAAAAATAATAATGACATACAAATGCACAATGCTTTCTAAATGCCTGGCATTATTCTAAGCCTTTATATTAATATAATTCAACCTGTTTAAGTTTCAGATTTCCACTGTGTGATAAATGTGGTTGTTATCTCTGTTTCATAAATGTGGAAAGTTAGCTTTTCCTACAAAAAATATTTGTATTAAAAAACATCCCAAAACTCTGTGGCTTAAATTAACAATAATATATATATTTTGAGTAACTGAGTCAGGTGAGAGTCAACTGACCTTGTTTGGGATTTCTGGAAGGCTCTGCTATTGGTTGGCTGGAGGTCAGTTGGAATGGGCTTGGCTCTGGGGCTGGCTTAGCTCCACTGGTTTCTCTTACTTTTACAGGATTAACTTTGGAATAATTTTCTCTTGGAAATGGCAGAGATGCAAGATCAAGAACAATCCACAAGTGTTTCTCAGACCTCTGCTTGTGCTATACCTGCTAATATCTCATTGGCCAAATCAAGATACATGGTCAATGTGGGGATCCAGGGCCCAGGCTCTCCCTAAGTCTTCAGCACATAGCTGTCTGCATGAGCTAGACATAAGTTAAAGGTTAACAATCCTCCCCAGAGGGGAGAGAAAGTATAGATGGTATTGTAAAGCATAATATTCTCAGAGTGGTAACACTTCATTCCTTTGATAATATCACCAGACCCTATGGAATGTCTTGTTCTGAAACCCCTTATATCACCCCTTGTTTTCCCATCTCTTTGCAGAGGGCTACCTTCATTCTCCAGCCTGCCTCCACCAGAGACCTTCCTGTACGTAAGCCCTAATAAAGCTTGTCTGACTCAGTGCCAGGTGCATTCTTTGGTATTGCAACCACCCTAACCCATGCTCTTCAGGAGCTGGATTGCAACAGTTGGCAAAAATGAGCCAGGAGACTGAACAACCACCAGCAGTAGCAGACATGAGCTCAACGAAGTAGAATCATTGGGATAAATTCTGGGTTGGCCTATAATATCCATGTGAGGAGGAGTAGCTGTCCTCCAGGATGAGTAAGGACTGCTAAGAAAATAAGGGAATGCCCTAAAAACTCCAGCAGGTATACTGGCTGTGCTACAGCAGGAAGCAGAGCAGCTGCACTTAAATAAGAAAAGGGGAGACTGCCAGATAGTGATGGCTGTAGCATGGGTCCTGCTAAGAGCTTTGTGGGTGGCTACCAATGCAGAACAAGTGGCAAAGAGCTTTGTGCACTGTTTAGAAGAAGAGTTAAAGTTAGAAAGGGATATGTGCCTATCACAGCGCAGACTGCAATAATCAGAAATAGCCTTCAAAGAGATCTTTTGAAGATAATGTTAGAGTTAAACTTATTTTGTGAGAGAATGAAAATTATAAGTAACATTAGTGAGTTGTGTTTTTGTGTCTAACTCTCTATTGGTGTCTATTTGCTCAATGCATATTTCATACATTTAGATAGTAATATCAAATAAACAAATGAAAAAATTTAAAAGAGCTCTATTCCAATTGCTAAAAGTTAAATAAGCACTTATATGTAAATGAATATTCTTAGAGCCCAAATTAGAAAAGATAAGCAAGATAGAAATGTCATGTAGAAATCTAAATACAGAAATTATTAGGAAATGGAAAAAGTTTTTCCTAAGCTCCTTGACCTACCCTGCTGCCCCCAACCAGGGCTTCCTTCTCCTTGTGAGAACTATGGGAAAAGGCTAGGTGTGACAAGATTGGGAAATGTAAGTGTTAGATTAACACTTTTATGTACTAGGCTGGGGAATTAAGAGTCATAGTTTGTCTTTTAATTCCCCAATTTAAACATTTTAGCAGCCTTAAAACATGGGTAATTAAGCCAATTATTAAATTTAGTAAGTAAAGAAAAAGCCCTTGAAAGCTATGGGAAGATCTTTTCTAAATTATGATTAAAACAAATCAAACAATTATAATATATTCTAGAACCTGGCAGTCAGTATGCTTTTGATATTCACAATTTTAGAATTTTATTTTATTTTTTAAAAAAGAGATGTTAGGCTTCTGTGTAGGCAGGAAAAAGAAGAAATTTCTTGCATAAACTATAACTTTTACAATTTTATTTGGCTTGGTTGTAATATTCCTAAGTTTATGGGATGCTAATAAAATAAATTAGCATTATACATGTTAAATCTTCAGGATGATGAAAATTGGAAGTTCATGTTAAATGAACATTTCACTTTAAGACTCTAAAGTGAAATGATTAGTTTTCACAGAATAGAATGAGGAATGTAAGACAAGACTTAAATGGGTTGCTAATTATAATTTAATGAGCTTATTTAAAGGTAAAAGTAAATTATCATTGTGGGAAGTTTGGAAGAACATTTTCTAAACGGAAATATTTAAATTGCTGATCACAGGAAACCATTATTCAACAGAAACTTGAACTGATATTGATAACAAAAAGTAATTTCATAACAGGGAAACCTTTCAGAGGCCACCTCAATCTGCATATTAAAGTGGGGATAGGGGAAATTCCATTGGGAATCTTAGATTTTCATAAAATAATGGAGACAGTAGTTTTTTTCCTGTACTGTTAAATTAAAGTACTTGTTAATGTAACCATGGTAAAGGTATAGAGGTAAAAATAAAGTAATAAAAATAGTTAAGTTCATTTAATATATTATACACCGTATTGGAAGTACTTAGAAAGGATATAAAAATTATAAGACAGACTTCAGTATTGTCAAATTCTCTTTTGCATTCATACCAGGTGCTCAGTACCCTGCATGGTGCCTCTCCATTTGAGTTAGTGGCTATATCACTCACTATGACCCCTAAAATAATAAAAGTATCTGCCACAACTCTGGACATGCTTCAAAAGTGGATGGAAAGTACATTGATGTTTTGGATTCCTCTGGCAGCAGGCAATGGCTCAATATGGCCAGATTTACAATAGACATTGCCTCCAGATTGGCTCTGTTTATAGTGCCCAAGAGCACTATGCACCAGGCTAGTGAAACACTGGAGCTTCCCTCCAAGGGCCAATAGTGCTGCTACATGTTGGCTGTGTGAAGGACATACCAAGTGGAGCAATAATTACCAGAGTAATGTGAGTAGAACTTAAACACAATTGGCATATAGCCTGCTCCCATGGAGAGACAATATGTATGGTATTGCAAACCTGGAGCTTAGATTCATTAACTGCAACTCAAAGAGGAACTTGTGCATTGATTAATGCACTAATTAGTATTAAGTGTTGCATCTATATACCTGAATATAATAGTACCTCTTTTATTTTAGATCATATGCAGAGGGATATTGAATATGTTAAAAGTCTTGGTAAACTTAATTCATTTTCTAAGTAGTTAATGAATGCGCCCATAAGATAAAAGAATGGCTTTCTTAAATACTGCCTTTATTTTGCTTGTTATATGCTTATTTCTTTGTTGCCTATATTGTCTTTGTGGGTTTAGGTATAGAGGAGTGCCTCTCCTCATACCATAACCACAGCTATGGGAACTGGAGTTGGTAGTTTATACCAAGCCCAGCAGGTCTACTAAAATCTCTTCCTAAAGTTAACCAACAGCATAGAAGAAACCACCTGTGCCTTGGAAGCCCTTAGATAACAAACTCCCTTGCTACCATGGTGCTACAAAATTGCAGAACCCTGAACATAGTAAGAGTGGCAGAGGGAGAAATCTGCCTGTTCTTCAAAGAAGCATGCTGATTCCATGTAAATCACTCCTGAACCAGTGTAGATAGCATTGGAAACTTACAAGATCAAACCCATTAGATGTGGGAAGATGCAGACTCTGGGGACACCTGCTTTTCTCACTCCCATTACCCAGTATGTCATGGCTGGCCCCCTTTTGGGGGCCACTTATCACCTTCTTCTTTATACTTTTAGTAGGACCATGTATCTTGAAAATTCTAAGTTATTTCTTCCAGTATAAATGCCTTCCAGAACAAGGTATTACTCAGGTAGGGATTTCATTCAGTTTCAACCTTGGTGCTGAACGTGTCTTCCTCCACCTCAGTAGAATAGGTAGAGAGTTTCATACCCCCTCAGGCAGGGAGTATTGCCCCTAACCAGCAGGAAGCAGCTACAGAAGAATGGTCATTGCCCTTCAGTTCCCCCTTGAGAATAGGGTGTAAACACTGAGGGGGGAGTTGAGGTAGGTTAGTATAGGAAACAGGGAAGGGGACTGGTCGGAACAAATCCTGCTGAAGACCGTGGTCATGAGGTCCAGTTTGAAAGTCCTGGGCTCAAAAGAAGTCCTAACTATAAACAGAAAGACCTTCCCATTTGTTCCCTGAAAGCTGACAAGTGAAGGCAAAAAGGCAACCCATCAGGACAACAAAGAGCTGGGGCCCTATGTGTGCATATGTTGACTCTCCTTATGCCTAAACTAGTTTTTGATATTATTATAGAAACTCAGAGAATTCATTAGGAAACATAATGTTATTAGAAAACTCCTCATTGGATTCCCTTATTGGTACTTTGCTATCTACTGCTCAAAATGTTGCTTGTATACTGTTAGACCAGCATGATCTGTCCCTTTTTGTTCCCCATAAACATCTTTCTCCCAGAGCACCCTGGCCAATACCTTTCTACAGTGGGCTTCAGCAGTAACCCATGCCCACAATCAAACCCAGTGTTGATTCTGCACAGACTTACCATCCTTGGGTGCTCCTGGCCTTCCTTGGACCAAAACTTCCACAAATCAGACAGCATGGAACACCTTACTAGCATTGTGGAATACAACCCATCAACGAGTTTGGAACAAGACCTTCTCATTGAAGACAAATTCAGTTCCTGTCTTTCAGAGAGACTTGTAATTATATTTTTTCTCTTGTAAGAGAACAGGTGAAAAAGTCCAGGCCTTTATGAAGGTATGCTGTTTATGATGGTTTAGGATGGTTAATGACTGAGTCTGTCACCCTAGATCACAGATGTGAGATGGTTACCCCCTGAGTTGCATAATTTTACTATCAATCTAGAAAATAATAGCCTTTTCCAAGGGCAGAGCTCTTACCACTCATTTGCTGGGACCTACTCTTCCCCTAAAAGGAAGACTATGGACTTGCAGGCAAAATGGGTGGCTATATTTGCTCTAAAACTGAACTGGACAAGGCACGGAGTAGAGCCATATATCTCTATAACCCTATATGACTCATTACCCCATACTCCTAGTAATGGGAAATTATCAAGGCTAGGTATAGAGTAAAGCATGTGCCCTGTGGTGGTTCTACCCAGTGGACGCTTTCATGCCAGGTGGTGCTACAATTGTCACTGAAAAACACATAACAGCTTGAGCCAATTACACTACTCAAGCCCTTAATGGCTCCAAAGTAGCAATTTCCTTACTAAATAAAGACACAACCGAACTATGAAAGGTAGTTTTACAAAATAGGATGGCTTTAGATATCCTCTGCAGCACAAGTGGGGCCTGTGCCCTCATTAATGTTCAACGTTTTGTATAAATTCCTGATAACTCCCATAATATTTCACAAGCTCTAAATCATACACAAAAGCACATATAACACATTGATGAATTAGCTCTTGACCCATTAGCTGGTTGGTTAAATTCCCTTTCTTGTTCCTGATGACATCTTTTTATAGTTATACTACCTTTTGGTGGAATACTGCTATTGTTCTGTTGTCTTTTATACTATTGCTGTGGAATATAGATGTTATGCTCGTCCTATGATCAATGTAGGCTGCTTCATGGGGGTGCATTGGGGGGACTCAGTGCTCAGGCTCTCCCTAAGTCCTCAGCATGAAGCCACCTACACAACCCAGACATAAGGTAAAGGTTAACAACCCTCCCCAGAGGGGAGAGAATGTATAGATGGTGTTGTAAACCATAATCTTCTCAGGACAGTAAAACTTCATTCCTTCAATAACATCACTAGATCTCATTTGCATCATCATGGGACCATAGCAGGAACTCTGCTCTAATACCCTGTGGAATGTCCTTGTTCTGAAGCCCCTATATCACTCCTCATTTTCCCATCTCTTTGCAGGGCATGACTTTCATTCTCCAGCTTGCCACCAACAAAGACTCTCTCTTGTACTTAAGTAATAAAGCTTACGTCTGACTCATTGCCAGGTGTATTCTTTAGTCTTGCAGCTGCCCCAACCCATGCCCTTCAGGAGTTGGGTTGCGAAAGTCAGGTCCAGAGTCAATTGGTGGTGAAATAGTCTCCATCTTTTCAGTGAAAGTGGATGGCAGTTAATATTTCTAAACAATAATACACCACGTTAAGAAACATGGCCATGTTCAAACAGCTAGCAAGATTGAAGCTGGGATATAAACTCTGGTCATTTGTTTCTCAAGCTGTTCTTACCACTACACTATAATTTATTAAAATAGGAGATTTTGAAAAGATCAGTTCACTGGGTTTTGTTTAGGATAAGATCAGTTCACTGGGTTTTATTTAGGATATGCTCATATGAAGTGATGTAATTCATGTAGAACACTTAGCATAGTACCTGGCATGTGATGAATGAAAAAAAAATGTCTCTCCAATTAGGTTATTCCTCATAGAGCGAGATATAAATATTTTGAAATAATCTTATAAATATAAGTGGAATTAACAGAAATTGATAAAGTTATGTAAATTTTGTTTGCATACATTATGAATTACTCAAGAATTGGGGAAGAATAATTATTGGTGGTCTTCAATTTGCTAATTACTGAAGGGAGAATACAATTTTCCAGGAGTAAAGTCTGATGCTATTGAAACTTCAAAACTCTGGGTGAGAGTTCAAGTTACTTTAAAATTGTTACCCTTTTTGCTTCTCTTCATTGCAGTGATATTTCTTGTGTATTTATTCTCTTCCAGTCACTGGGCTTACTTCTGTGCATACAGTAATGAAAAAGACATATCATTTGTTGGTAGTGGGTGGTGTTTATGGTAGCATAAAACCATGGATATAATTAACATTGTTGCTTTGGGTACTTGAAAGTTGTTAAAATGGGAAATTTTATGTTATATACATTAAAACACAGGGGACTGTGGACCATGGGAGAACCATACAACCTTCCTTGGGCTTGGGAAGGGTGCTCTGAGCATTGAGAGAATCCCTTAAGGACAAAAAGACATTTACCAAGGTAAATAAGTTTGAGTCTGGGAACAGGAAGCAGGAAGGAAGGATGATCCAGTCCAGAAAACAACAGTAGGGATTGAGGAAGCTGGAGAAACAGGAATTCACTGGGAAGAGGAAGTGTTTATACAACTGGCCTATGGAACGGCACGGTCCCATATAATATTTAGTTGCCACAAATGGCTATTTGTCACTTCTGATGTGGCTGGTCTGAAATGGGAGGTGCTGTACATATAAAAGATCCATCATATTCCAAAGACTTATGAAATGAAAAAAATAAAATATCTTATTTATAAGGTTTTTGATAACATGTGCAATGACAACATTTTAATATATTGGGTTAAAAGCATATTATTACAATTAATTGTGCTTGTTTCTTTTCACTTTTCCAGTGTGGATACTCGAATGTTACATGAATGGATATTACATGCGTTATTAACATTTGTGCTAGTATTATTGTTCTATTGGATAACATTAGTGGGGAGCATAAGAGAGGAAGTGACAAGAGATATGGGAGATAATGGAAGGGAGGGGAAATGTTATTAGATATTTTGCCTATATAACCACAAGCTTCTCCTTGGAGAGCTTAAACATCTCACCACACAGTACTTACCACTCCCAACATTAAAACCATTCCCTCCTTATTTTGGGATTTAATAAATGCTGTCTTTAATGTCTCCATAGTCTGTCAGCTATAGCCATTATAAATGGATGATAGAGCTGCTTTTCTCATTCTCCAGTAGAAGAAGCTTCCACGTTTACAGCCTATCAGGAGGATACCAATAGTTGCACAAAAGTAGCTGAAATGGAAACTTTCATCAACATTTGTTCTCCCTTCCCTCATATATTCTAACTTAGTTTTGCTTTAGGAAATCCACTCTTCCCCCATTCTCAGTCAGGAGGTTTTAGGAGAGATTTGCACTTGCACCCCTTCCCACCCTACCCCAAACTGCAGGTACGGATTCCCTGAATAGCTTAGGTCTCTGTGTCCAAGTTTCTGCCCACAGTAATTGGTTCATAGTCCAGTGAGAGCCAGTGAGACACAGGGTAATGTTTGCAGTGACTTCTGGGGGGAAAAACAAACCTCCTTCTGTGGAAGGCACTGGAAGAGATGCTCTGAATGCTGGTTGTGCAGCAAGAATGTGTCCTTGAGAGCTGCTTCCAGCCATCTTGCAGCTGCCTAAGGATGGGGTCAATGCTGAAGAAACAGGACTGAGAAGCTCAGAGTGAACTGACTCTATGCCCCTCTGACTGAGGCAGTACCAGGAGCCTATCAATTTCCTGTATTGTTTTAGCCAAGATTGAGATGAATATTTTGTCCTAGCTATTCCCAGATATTCCAAAAGCAAAGGATCCCTGTGTACTAGAATCGTGTTATGTTGTGAGGAGAAGGGAAGAGAAAGGCCTCTTCTTTATCTCTGTGCCACCCTTTTTTTTTTTGGACTTTATTTATTTTTTTAATGTAACATTATGTTACATTATGTTTTAATGTTACATTAAAACATAACATTATGTTTTAATGTTACATTAAAAAAATATGAGGTCCCCATATACCCCCCACTGCCCTCACCCCACTCCTCCCCCCATAACAACAACCTCCTCCATCATCATGAGACATTCATTGCACTTGGTGAATACATCTCTGAGCACTGCTGCACCTCATGGTCAGTGGTCCACTCTGTGCCACCCTTAACGTTCCCATAATTGTGTTTAAGTCTAGGGTTTCATAGTCACTAAAAATCAGTCTTGAGGGGAAAGATATAATTCCAGCTCATTTTTTCTATGTTTTTTTCATCTTCATCCCATCAGTCATTACTAATTTGCTTCCCTTTGCTCAGTTATAGAGTAAACACATCCAGAGATTTAAGATAGCTATACGGGAACAATGTTGCCTATATGGGCAACAGCTTCCAAAAATGCCCCGTCTGCTCATATGGCTAAATCACTGTGAACACATTTGTATATCTTCTAGTTTATTAGAGGCTTACAAGCCTTACTAAATTGCCAATATGAAAATACTACATGGAGGTTAAGTGACTTTTCTATGAAAACAGTTATTTGATAGCTGACGTGATATTTATCCTAGGTCTCCTAACTAAAAAAAATGTTAAACAGCTAATATTAAGTGTCCAGTGAGTCAGAATATTTGTCTGTCCAGCATGCAATTATAAAATAAACTTTGTGTCACAATTTTGCCCACATATGACTTGGAATCATATGCTCTGCTCCAATGTTAGGAAGCTATTGCAAGCAGGATGAATCTTTTATCATTCTCACATTTCCTGCAATTGGTCTTAAAACTGAAATCATACTTTTAATATTGTGACTTTGCATCAAAATGACCTATATAATTATTTCATATTGCTTGATTTTTTAGAGGAAACCATTTAAAATAATTTTGAAACATACCAATCATCGATTTTATGTTTGGTAATTATACCTATGAATCAAAATATCTTCTGAGAAAGTTTATAAAGTAGGAGAGAAAAATAATGTTTATTATGAACAGAATATTCCTCAAAAATAAGAAAATAGATCATAGCACTTCTCAAAGTATATATCCAATATCTTTTGTGAACTGCCTTGGGAGAAAAACTATGATACTCTTCAGGGAGCTTTGTGCTGTGCTTTAGTTGAATCACATATATAAATATTATGCTTCCCACATAAGCATAATATGCTGCATATGCTTAATTTCTAAAAGGATGCATAAAATCTCCCGTATCTTCTCTTTGATACCTCTGTACTGACATATGCATTTATCAACTGCCCAGACTATAGAAGTGCCCTATGTATTGTCTGAGAGTGAATTCAGTAAGCTCATGAATTTGGAAACAGTTTTTATCCCCCAACATTTTGGTGATATCAGAATAGCTATCGTTGGTTTAATGCTGTAAAGAAAGGTAGACTCCATTAAAATATAAACTGTTTTGTTATACTTTTTGATATTATATCAAGATTATGTCTTAGTTATTGTGTAACAAGAAAATCTAGAAAAATATCATTAGTGGCACTAGGAGTTAACTCTAACACACTAACAATTTTGAGTAGGAAAATTATGACAAATTCTTTCTCATATCCCTACTTAACATTCACACCCTCCTAAGAGTGGGCATTTGGAAGGTTTAAAAAAAAACTCCCTTCTAATGTCAGAAATGTTTGAAAATTGGTTTGGATTGGCAAAAATATTGCTGGCTGGCCTACTTTAAATTCTTTAATCCAGTCACACTTATCATCTAGAAGTGGCAGAGTAGATTTAATAAATGATCCTTTAAAAAAATTTCCTCCAGATATAGCTAGCTCGGTGGTTCTGAAATAGTAGGAAAGAGAGCTATTCAAGGAGAGAAAGGAACCTTTCTGAGCAAGATGAAGGAAGGGAAAGGTAGCAGCACAATAAAGGTAATGGGTCACAGCACCAAAGAAGAGCCAGAGGTGGAAAGTCAATTCCTCATGGAGCAAATGTGTGGAAATAGAACAACTGTGTTCTGACATTTCTGGGAGGAGAAAAAAATGAGGATGTATTTGAAGAAAAGTAAATTTAGACATTTCTTTTTTCACAGATTTTTCTTTTGGTAACTCTCAAGTAAAATATTAGCAATATAGATTAAGGCTATATGACCAGAGGAAAAGTACTTCAAGCAGTTATTTGCATAATAGTTATTAGTATTTGTCTCCAAAGACCTGGATGCATCTTTCCATTTTCTTTACCCACTGTGCACATCTGAACTTTGCTGTCGCACCTTTAATACATATAATTCAATTAATGAGTAAATGGATAAGGTCTCTGTGCCTTATGGCAGAGAAGAGTGATGGTTCATCCCTCTCTAGAGAGGACTTGGGTTTGAACCCCAGCTGGAATTTTTCTTTTCAAAAAAGAACAGCATTTTCTGGATAGGACAATTCCCAGCAGCCTACATTCTCCCTGGTGAGGAAGAATGTGACATTCTCAATCACTGAGGAGTAACCTTTCCTTTCCATAGAATTACCGACAAGCTTAACAGCTGGTGGTGGGATTGTTGCCATGCTCTTTAGTAAGTCTGGCTCTTGGTGTATTTCAAATGTTAGTTTGTCTATTGATTTCTTTTGAACAATGTAGAAATGGTTAAACAATGTAGAGATGGTAACATTTATCAGGCTAGAGCCTACTCAGGCATTATTGGGTCAAAGATATGACTATGTAATTGTCAAAAAATGAAAAAAAAATTAACACGGATTTATTGCACATCTACTTTATACTATTAAAAAGTGAAAAATTTATATTACTCAGAAACAAGCCTACATTTTAAAAGAAAATTACAATTCACTGGAATCCATTATATAAATATGAAGAGATGTATATGGAAACAAAAAGAAGACAGAGTTATCTTCTCAATATCAAATTCAAAATAAAATTAAACCATCACAGTTAGCTTGTCACATGACATCCCCTTACTCAAACCGTCTAGGGTTTTTAAAGAAAACTTTATTTTTTAGAATAATCTAGCTCTTTGTCATTGGGTTTCTGGAAATTCACTGTAAGTAATTATCTTAGTTTGCTAGCACTTCCATAGCAAAATACCACAAACTAACTGGCTTAAAACAAGAGAAATTTATGGTTAATACAGTCCTAGAGGCTAAAATTCTGAAATTAAGATGTTGGCAAGGTTATACTTTCTCTTACATTGTAGGAAAGAATTGGTTTCTTTTCTCTTCTAGCTTCTGGAGGTTTTCCAGAAACCATGGCATGCTCTTCTCTGTCTCTCCCCAATTTACACTTCTTACAAGGGCACCAGTCATATGGGATTAGAGCCCACCCTAATCAAGTTTGGCCTCATCTTAACTAATAAAATCATTAAAGATCTTATTTCTAAACAAGGTCACAATCACAGGACTAGAGGTTAGGACTTGAACATATTCTTATGAGAGACACAGTCCAAACCTAACTATAATCATTACTGGCAACTGGATGCATTTAAATTGTTTTGTCTTTGACTTATTCATTCAATAAATATATGAGTATCAGTAAGTTTTCTGCTTAACATATAATTATGACAGTTACTGACTTCAAGATGTTCAAAATGCAGAGAGACACACAAAGACAGAATTATAGGTAATATACTAAGTTTTGTGACAGAAAGAGGGACAAAGTAATAGTAGATACCTACTAATAAAGAAGAGACTGGAATGATCAAGGAAAACTTCCTAGAAGAGCAAATTAGTGAGTGTAGCAGCTTGAAATTATTTATGAATGCCAAAAAGAAAGATTATTTTTGTGAACTTGTCTCTTCCTCTGGGCATGATCCCCTTCATTTGTATTAAGTTCAGCTGAGATGTCTTTGATTAAATTACATTAAAATTAAGGCTTTGATTGGATTACAGTAGGGTGTAACTCAGTTTACTAAGTTCATGCTGCCCAGGTGGGCTATATAAATGGACACTTACTCAAGAAGACACCCAGAAGTCACAGAAGAGGAGAAAACTTGGTCTTTTCGGTCCTGTCATGTGACAGATAGGACAGATAGGAGAAAGCTCAAACAGCTAAAGCCCCAGAACGATTGATCTATTCAAGTGATAGTTTGTAACTGAAGAGACCAGAGCCCTGAGCAGCTAAGATGACCTAGAAATAAATGAGCCCTTCAGGACTGGAAGAAGCTGGACCCACGGAGCCTTAAGAGGAAGAGGAAGGATGAAGTCTTGCAGAGATCAGTAATGATATTGCTTCAACACAAGGCAACAGATTGATGAGAAAATGCCCCTTATAGCACCTTGAATTGGACTTTATAAGGCCTTGTGACTATAAGCTTTTACCCCAAATAAATACCCTTTATAAAAATCAACAGATTTCTGGTACTTTGCATTGGCACCTCTTTGCCTGCCTAATACAGTGAACTAAGTATAAAAGGGAGAGTAAAGGTTCAGAAATTGGTTTCTGAAGGAGGGACAGTGCTTCAAGGAATTGAGGTGAGATTTAGAAGAAATGTGCAGGAAGCTTTGAGATACTCAAGATTGCCAGAACACAAAGCAAGAGGCATAATGTGGACAGAGATGGAACTGTAGAAAATGGCAGGACCTAGATCAAGAAAAAGATATATATTCAAATATTCATGAGCTTCAATCCTAATCTGGCCATTTATCCATGGATGGAAAGGCTTCAGGGGGTTCATGAACCAAAATCATTTTTAAGAGGCTGCTTTTCATTTACGAATGTATTTTTTCTGGAAAGTCTATGGTTTTCATCAAAATTTTAAAAAGACAGCCAAGTGGTTAATATGCACTGAAAATGTTCTCAATAATATTAGTTATCAGGAAAGTGCAAATTAAAACTTTAAAGAGATACATCTATCAGAATTCATAAAATAAAAAAATTGAAAATACCAAATTTTGTGGCAATGTGAAACTGGTAAGAGTGCAAAATAGTACAACTATTTTTTAAAAACTGTGTTTTTAAAAACATAGGCATGCATAATTTTTATGACCAGCATTTTCATTTCTAGACCCCTTCAAAATCAGTGAACTTCCTGACAAAAACCTTGTACAAAACTCTTCACTGTGCTTGGTGCTAGGGATGGTGTATACTCAGGGGACTTGAATCTCTGGACTGCCCATGTGCCAGCTGGGCCCTGAGTCTCAGCAGAGTTGCAACTCCTACTCTCTGGTTCATTGGACTTACCCAGGTCAGCTAACAGGGAGGTGAAGATGGTCAACCACCACATCAGAGAATCAAGAGGGCCTACACCACTGTGTTGCTCAAATGTAGCCAGGCTCAAAGCCAAACTCAGCATGTAAATGTGTTGCCTTCCCCCCCAGCATGGGACAAGACTCCTGGGGATGAGCCTCCCTGGTGCCGAGGGATTAGTACCAAGTACCAGCTGATGATGTAACTAGAAAATGACCTTGAATAAAAGGGTCAACTCAGACCAGCAGAATATCTCAATCTACATTAATACCAGGAGTTAAAAATGCTTTTTCACCTGAATAAAAGGGGGAAATGGAAAGGACAAATGAGTTTATATGGCTATGAGTCTCCAAAAAGAGCCAGGAGGTTATCAGAGGGGTTGCCTTTATGCACACCTGAGCAGAGTCCCAGAGACAGATAAAGTAGATACAACACCAGGTATTGGTTCTTCTGAGGGCTACAGAGACCCACAGGTTCTATGGTCATGGCAGAAGGAGTTCAGTGCCATGTCAGTTGGCCCTACTTTGGAGTTTCTGTTTCTGTGTGATGGAGCTGGACTTAGATGTGATCTTTGCCCACAAGCCTCTCCTATTACTTTTACCAGAACTGTAGTTGGTACTGGGGTTTAATGTATACCCAGGGGACCTGAATCTCTGGACTGACCATGTGATAGCCAGGCCCTGAGCCTCAACAGACTTGTGACTCCTACACTCTGGTTTATTGGACTTACTCCACTCTTCTAACATGGAGGTGAAGAAGGTCAACCATCACACCAGGGAGCCGAGAGTGCCTACAATGGAAAGCAGGAGAATTGCATCCAGCATCCATGTGGAATCTAAGCCCCCTCTTGATATAGATGTGGAGTGGACACAACCATTGTAGGGTCCACAGGATGGAGGAATAGAGTATGGATTAGAGTGGACTTACTGATATTCTATTCATGAACTATTGTGATTAGTAATCAAAGAAAATGTGATATTGGTGTGGAGAAAGTGGCCATGGTGGCTGCTGGGGATAGGGAATGGGAGAAAGAGATGTGATGTGGGGGCATTTTTGGGGGTTGGAGTTGTCCTGGGTGGTGCTGCGGGCACAGTTACCGGACATTGTATGTCTTTCCATGGCCCACTGGGTGGACTGTGGAAGAGTGTGGGCTATGGTGCGGACCATTGACCATGAGGTGCAGCAGTGCTCACAGATGTATTCACCAAATGCAATGAATGTCTCATGATGATGGAGGAGGTTGTTGTTATGGGGGGAGGAGTAGGGGGTATATGGGGACCTCATATTTTTTTAATGTAACATTAAAAAAATAAAGACAAAAAAAGAAAAAGAGATAATGTAGGACAAAGGCAACATAAAGAGGGGGGAAATAGGGATCTAGAGCAGAGACTGTGTATGCTATTGAAACTATGCAGGTATAATTTCAAATTAGTAAGCAAAATTTGTGTATTACAAACAAGAGTATTACCACAAAGAAGGTATTTTTAAAATATACAGAAGCAGTAATGAGAATGGAATCAGTCAGATACATCATAAAAGATCAAATATAAAGAAAAGGAAGTTGTAATAAAGGAAAGCAGAGACAAAATATATGATATATTTTTAAAAGGATAAAATTGCTGAATTACTGCCTTTATAGTAATAAAAATGATGTTAATGGATTAAACTGCATAATCAAAGGGTGTGATTGGAAGAACAGATAAAAAGTCTGAATCAACTATATGTTGTTTAAAAGTGACTCATCTAAGACCCAAAGACACAAATACATTGAAAGTTAAAGGATGGAAAAAGATGTTCCAAGTAAATAGTAACCAAAAAAGAGCTAGGATAGGAAAAATACATGTTAAATAAAGAGCTTTTATGTAGCAATGAAGAACTCCATATATTAATAATTTATTAATAAAATTATTAATAAAATGACAATCCATCAAAAAGAAAAAGCAATCATAAATATTTATGAACTTAACCACAGTTCCCCCCAAATACATGAGACAAACACTGACAAAACTGAAGGGCGAAATAGATACCTCTACAAAAATAGTTGGAAAATTCAATACACCACTCTTGCAATAGATAAAAAATATAGACAGAAGATAGATAAGGAAACAAAGAACTTAATAATATAATAAATTAACTAGACCTAACAGACATATAAAGAACATTATACCCTAAAACAAGAGGGACATATCCTCTTAAGTGTGCCTGAATGGTTCTCCAGGATAGACCACATATTGGGTCACAATACTAGTCTCAATAAATCAAAAAAAGTTTGAAATTAAACAAAGCATTCTCTAACATAATTGAATGAAACACAAAATCAATAACAGGAAAAGAACTAGAAAATCCACAAGTATATTAACATTAGATAAAACACTCATACAATCAATGGTTCAAAGAGGATTCACGAGTAGAGCCCTCCACACCACAGAAGTCGGTACCTGTCACATGCAAGCCGCCTCAGGAGCAAGTACATGGCTAGAGTTGGAAGCTCCTATTCCCTCAAAAAAAAAAAAAACGGGAGGAAGACACAGTGTGGCACCGTGCAGCACAGCTATTGATGGGTGTATTCGGTGGAATGAAGTAGAATCCTGGGAACAGTTAAACTTTGAGCCTGTCCAGGTCAGAGAGAAGCTGGTCACCATTTTGACTCCATCCCAGGCACAAGGGGAAGAGGGACTGACTGAAAATCATAGTGCTTGTAAGGACAAACTTCTTTCTGCCCTGGTTGGTTTGCAGGTCTAGCCTAAATCCCAATCCAACCTCTGGCAGGGAGAAAGCTAGGGGGACCTGCACCACCTCTCTGGGAAGCTGCAAGCCATACTGCAGAGGCTGGTGTCCACCCTACTCTAGGGGTGCAAGCCACCTCAGGAGCTATTCTGTGGCTGGAGTTAGAAGCTCCATTTCCCATAAATGGTGGAGAAAGAGACAGGTGTCCCCTGACCTCAGCTACTGATTACTGGACTTGACTAGCTAAAGTATAATTCTACAGAAAACTGGGGTCTGAGCATGTCTAAATGGGAAAGAGTCTGGTAGCCACCATTTTGACTCTGCTCCTGGCAAGAGGGGAAGCCTAACTGACTGAAATTCAGTGAAATTAGGGACTGGTTTCTTTCCACTAAGATAGGACTGTAGTCCTAGCCTCCAGTAGAGAGGTAGCTGGTGGGACCTGCACCAGGCTTTCCAGGCAACTGCAAGTGCTCTCCACTATCACAAGCTCAATAGTCGGACACCTGGGGCTACATTCCTGCACCCCAAGAGAATAGGAGAAGAGCTGGGTATCTTCAGCCTCTCCAGGCAAAGGTAAGAGTTTTCAGCCCACAAAAATAGGTTTGTTGAGTGACTTTGAGCCCATCTCCACCTCTGTCCCCTACTAGATAGGAGGAGGCTGCTGTTTCCTCAACCTCTCAGGGCAACTTCAGGCAGTTTTGGCCTGCACAAGCTTGACCATTGGGCACCTGTGACTCCACCTCCATCCCCAATAGGACAAGAAATGAACTGTGTTTGTCCAGCTTCTCCAGGTACCTGCAGGTGATCTTGGTCCACACAGCCTGGACTGGTGGGTATTTGTGGACCCACCCTCATCCCCCAATAGGAAAGAAGGGAACTGGTGTTTTCACAACCTTTTTGGGCAACAGCAGACCCTTGGCCTGCATGGACTGGGCTATTGGATGCCTGTGAATCCACTCCCACTCCAATAGAATGGGAAGGGTCTGGTGTCCCCACAGCATCTCTGGACAATGGTGAGTACTCTCAGCCAACAGGAACTGAACTGTTGGGGGACTGTGGGTCCAACCCCATGCCTTAAGAGGATAGAAGGGGATTGATGTTTCCTCAGCCTCTTTAGACAATGGCAGGTATTCTCAGCTTAAAGGGACTGAACTACTGAGCAAGGATTGGTGTTTCTGTTCCCACTCCCTAAACGGCAGAAGGAACAGTATTCCCTCAGCCTCTCGGGGCAACTGCAGGTGTATTTGGCCCACAGAGATTAGATTATTGGGCACTCCAGAGAGTCCATTCCCACCCCTGTTAGGGAGAGAGCCTGGTGCTGCATTAGTTTACTTGAGCAACTGTGGTCATTTTGGACCCATACAGCATAGATTGCTGACTACAACTATCACTCCATCCCTGCTTAAGGTAGGGGATATAGGGGTGTGAAACTTCATCAGTGTTTCCAGGAGACTACAGACTGTTTTGTGCCCAACTTGGATTATTGCAAATGGCTGCAGCTCTGTCCCTACTCATGACAGAGGAGAAAGGTGGGAGAAGCTTCATCACTTCCTGGGGCAATGTGGGCAGCTTCAGCCTCCATAGTTTACAGCATCAACTACATCCTTGGCTATACTACACAACCAGCAAGAGAGAAAAGACAAGAAATCCCTAAACTAAAGGGAGAAACTGCACCCAGAACAAATACATCTAGCAAATCAGATGTGGAAACACCAACAAAAAATTACAATCCATACCAAGAAACAGGAAGAGATGCCCCAGTAAGAGGAACAAGATCAGCCTGCAGATGACATAAAGGAGTTGAGGCAACTAATCTTAGATGTTCAAACAAATTTTAATAAATTCAATGAGATGGCTAAAAAGATCAAGGGTATTAAGAAGACATTGCATGAATACAAAGAAGAATTTGAAAGCATACATAGAAAAATAGAAGACCTATGAAAGGTGCAGTAAATGAAATAAAAAAATACACTGGGAAAAAATACACTGGAGGCATATAACAGCAGATTTGATGGAGCAGAAGAAAGGATAGGCAAGCTTGAAGATATGGCCTCCAAAAGTGAACATGCAAAAGAACAGATGAAGAAAAGAATGGAAAAAATTGACGGGGTCTCAGGGAACTAAATGATAGCAAGAGATGTACAAACATATGTGTCATAGGTGTCCCAGAAGAAGAAGAGAAGGGAAAAGGGGCAGAAGGAATATTTGAAGAAATAATGGTAGGAAATTTCCCAACCCTATTGAAGGGCATAGATATTCATGTCCAAAAAGCACAATGTATGCCCATCTGAATAAATTCAAACAGACCAACTCCAAGAAACATACTAATCAGAATGTCAAACACCAAAGACAAAGAGGTAATTCTGAGAACAGCAAGAGAAAAGCAATGCATAACATATAAGGGATAACCAATAAGATTAAGTGCTGATTTCTCATCAGAAATCATGGAGGCAAGAAGGCAGTGGTATGATATATTTAAGATACTGCAAGAGAAAAATTGCCAGTCAAGAATTTTATACAGCAAGATTATCTTTTAAAAATGAGAATAGATTAGAATATTTACAGATTAACAAAAACTAAGAGAGATTATAACAGAAAGACCCTCTTTGCAGGACATACTAAAGGGAGTGTTACAGTCTGAAAAGAAAAGACAGGAGAGAGAAAGGCCTGGAAGAGAGTCTAGAAATGACAACTATATCAGTAACAGTAACTAAAAGTGTCAAAAATAAAGTGACAGGTAAAATGCAAAGATCAAAATGGATGAAATAAGAACTGCCTTTACAATAATAACATTGAATGTAAATGGAGTAAACTCCTCAATCAAAAGACACAGCCTGGCAGAATAGATAAGAAAATATAAGCTATCTCTATGTTGTCTGCAAGAGTCTCACCTTAGACCCAAGGATACCAATACATTGAAAGAGAAAGATTGGAAAAATATATTCCACACATGCAGTAACAACAACAACAACAAAAACCTGGGGTAGCTATACCTATATCACATGGCATAGACTTTAAAAACAAAAATGTTATTAGAGACAAGGAAGGACATTACATATTAATAAAAGGGATACCTCACCAGGAAGAAATAACAATCATAAATATATATGCACCTGATCAGGATGCCCCAAGATACATGAGGCAAATACTGGCAAAACTGAAGGGAGAAATAGACACCTCTACAATAATAGTTGGAGACTTCAATACACCACTATCAGTATTGGACAGAACATCTGGGCAGAAGATCAATAAAGAAACAGAGAGCTTGAATAATATGATAAATGGACTAAACTTAATAGACATATACAGAACACTGCACCCCCAAACAGCAGGATATACGTTCTTTTCAAGTGCTCATGGGTCTTTCTCCAGGATAGACCAAATGTTGGGTCACAAAGCAGATCTCAATAAATTCAACAAAATCGAAATTATTCAAAGCACTTTCCCTGATCATAATGGAATAAAGTTGGAAATCAACAAATAGCAAAAAAAGGGGGAAATTTCACATATATATGAAGATTAAACAACACACTCTTAAATAATCAGTGGGTCAAAGAAGAAATTTCAAGAAAAAT
The DNA here is from genome assembly GCF_030445035.2 of Dasypus novemcinctus. Lineage (NCBI taxonomy): Eukaryota > Metazoa > Chordata > Mammalia > Cingulata > Dasypodidae > Dasypus > Dasypus novemcinctus. The sequence continues at coordinate 170,241,849 of NC_080673.1, read as the reverse complement.
CAATAAATATCTTGAGACAAATGACAATGACAATACAACATATCAGAACTTATGGGATGCTGCAAAGATAGTGTTGAGAGGAAATTTATAACCCTCAATGCTTACATTAAAAAAATCAATGGCCTAGCTACACAACTGGAGGAACTAAAAAAAGAAAAAGAAAACTAATCCCAAACCAAGTAGAAGGAATGAAATAACAGAGATCAGAGCAGAAAGAAATGAAATTGAGAATTAAAAAAAACAAAAGTTTGTTCTTCAAGATTAACAAAATCGACAAATTCTTAGCTAGACTGACTAAGAAAAAAAGAGAGGCGATGCAAATAAATGAAATAAAAAATAAAAAGGGGAACCTTACTACTGACCCCACAGAAATAAGAGCAGTCATAAGAGGATACCATGGACAACTTTATGCTAAAAAACTAGACAATGTCAATGAAATGGAAAAATTCCTAGGAATGTACAAACAACCTACACTGAGGATAGAAGAAATAGAAGACCTCAAAAAACTAAACACGAATAAAGAGATTGATACAGTCATCAAACAGCTCCCCAAAATGAAAAGTCTAGTACCACACAGTTTCGCAGATAAGTTCTACCAAGAATTCAAAGAAGATTTAATACCAATCTTACTCAAGCTCTTCCAAAAAATTAAACAAGGAGTGCTACCACACTCATTCTATGAAACCAAAATCACCCTAATACCAAAGCAAGATAAAGATATTACAAAAAAAGAAAATTACAGACCCATTACTTTAATGAATATGGATGCAAAAATCCACAATAAAATACTTGCTAAGTGAACCCAACAACACATTAAAAGAATCATCCATCCTGATCAAGTGGGTTTTATACCAGGCATGCAAGTCTGGTTCAACATAAGAAAATCAATCAGCATAATACATCATATTAATAAATCAAAGAAGAAAAATCACATGATCCTATCAATTGACACAGAAAAGGCATTTGACAAAATACAGCATCCTTTCTTGATAAAAATACAACAAAAAATAGTAATTTAAGGAAACTTTCTCAACATGATAAAGGCCATATATGGAAAACCCACAGCTAAAAGTGTACTCAATGGTGAAGGACTGAAACCCTCCTGTTGAAATCAAGGACAAGACAAGGATACCCACTGACACCATTGTTGTTCAATATAGTGCTAGAGGGTCTAGCTAGAGCAATCAGGCAAGAAAAAGAAATAAAAGGCATCCAAATTGGAAAGGAAGAAGTAAAACTTCCACTATTCACAGATGATATGATTGTATATCTAGAAAGTCCTGTAAAATCTATCACAAAGCTGCTAGAGCTAATAAACAATTTCAGTAGATATCAAAATACAAGATCAATATGCAAAAATCAGTGTTATTTCTATACACTAATAATGAGCAATCTGAGGTGGAAGTCAGGAAAAAAATTCCATTTACAATAACAACTGAAAGAATCAAATATTTAGGAATAAACTTAACCATGGTTGCAAAGCATTTGTATTCAGAAAACTATAATGAATTGCTAAAAGAAATAAAAAAGACCTAAATAATTGGAAGAACATTCCATGCTCATGAATTGGAAGACTAAATATCATTAAGATGTCAATTCTATCCAAATTGATATACAGATTCAATTCAATCCCAATGAAAATTCCACTAGCATTTTTTTAAGCAAATGGAAAACACAATTATCAAATTTATCTGGAGGGGTAAGAGGCCCCGAATAGCCAGAAAAATCTTACAATGGAAAAGTGAAGTTGGAGGACTCTCACTTCCAGGCTTTAAATGATATTACCTAGCCACAGTGGTAAAAACAGCATGGTATTGGCATAAAGATAAACACATAGACTAATGGAACTGAATTGATGGTTCAGAAACAGACCCTCACATCTATGGCCAAGTGAGCTTTGACAAGCCTGTCAAGTACACCCGGTTGGGGCAGAATGGTTTATTTAGCAAATAGTTTTGGGAGAACTTGATATCCATAGCCAAAGAAAGAAAGAAGACCACTATCTTGCACATTATATAAAAATTAACTCAAAATGGATCAAAAACCTAAATATACAAGGAAGTACAATAAAGTTCCTAGAAGAAAATGTAGGGAAACATCTTCAAGATGTGGTGGTCTTACACCAAAAACATGAGCAACAAAAGAAAACATGCATAAATGGGACCTCCTCAAACTTAAACATTTCTGTGATACAAAGGACTACATCAAAAAGGTGAAAAGTCAGCCCATTCAATGGGAGAAAATATTTGGAAAGTGCTTATCTGATAAGGTATTATTTCCATTCTATATAAGGAGATCATACAACTCAACAATAAAAGAGCAAGTAATCCAATTAAAACATGGGCAAAAGATTTAAACAGACACTTCTCCAAAGAGGAAATATAAATGGTCATAAAGCACATGAAAAAATGTTCCATATCTCCAGCTTTTAAGGAAATGGAAATCAAAACAACAATGAGGTATCATCTTACTCTACATAGAATGGCCATTTTTAAAAAAACAGACAACAATAAATGCTGGAGAGGATGTGGAGAAATAGGAACACTCCTTCACTGCTGGTGGGAGTGTAAAATGGTGCAGCCTCTGTGGAAGACAGTTTGGCAGTTCCTCAGGAAGCTAAATATAGAACTGCCATATGATCCAGCAACTCCTCTACTAGGAATATATCCAGAAGAACTAAAAACTATGACATGAACAGACATCTGCACACCAGTGTACATAGTGGTGTTATTCACAATTGTCAAAAGATGGAAACAACCCAAGTGTCCATCATCCACCAGTGAGCAGATAAATAAAATGTGGTATATGCATATGATGGTATACTATGCTGCAGTAAGAAGAAATGAAATTGAGACATATGATAACATGGATGAGTCTTGAAAACATTATACTAAGTGAAGTAAACCAGACACAAAAGGACAAATATTGCATGGTCTCATTAATATGAATTACATATGAATAATAAACACATGGAATTAAAACTTAGCATATAGGTTATTAGGAGGTAAGAGGAGGGTTGAAAAGAACTACTGGAGAAGCGAGTTGGCCCAATGGATAGGGCATCTGCCTACCACATGGGAGGTCCATGGTTCAAACCTTGGGCCTCCTTGACACGTGTGGAGCTGGCCCATGCTCAGTGCTGATGCATGCAGGGAGTGCCGTGCCACACAGGGGTGTCCCCCAGGTAGGGGCACCCCACATGCAAGGAGTGCATCCTGTAAGGATAGCTGCCCAGTGTGAAAGAAAGTGCAGCCTACCCAAGAATGGCGCTGCACACACAGAGAGTTGACACAACAAGATGATGCTACAAAAAGAAACACTGATTCCTGGTGCCGCTGATAAGGATAGAAGCGGTCACAGAAGAACACATAGTGAATGGACACAGAGAGCAGACAACTGGGGCGGAGCGGGGGGGTGGGAAGGGGAGAGAAATAAATAAATAAATCTTTTTAAAAAAAGAACTACTGATGCTTAATGTATGTAGAAGTTTTAATTAACTTGAGTGTAATAGTATGGAAATGGATAGAGTTGATGGTAACACATTATAGTAAGTTGCAACTATTTTATAAATGTGATTCTGGCTGAAAATGGTAGTCTGGGGAAGTAAATGTCAATAGAAAGAAAGCTTAAGAATTATCTAGGGACTAAATAACACAGTGAACCCAGAGGTTGCTGAGGATAGTGGTTAAGGGTAAAAATGCAAGAGAACCCTTCTGTGAGCTAGAACAGATATACATCACTATTATAGAGTGATGGGAATATGGAGAAACATGGGAAAACTACAATTTGTGTGACCTATAGACTGTGGTTTAACAGCAATACTAAAATATTCTTTCATCAATGCCAAATCTGTACTCTGTTGATAACGGAGGTGTATGGAAAAAGTATGCCACATGTATGCTATAGACCATGACTGGTGATAATGTCTGAAGATATTATCTCGTAATCTGTAACAAATGTTCCACTATGTTCTATGGGAAATCTGCACATCTGTATGATTATTTCGCAAATTCACAACATCTGTAATAAAAAATATTTTTTAAAAAATAGTGTGGGTTGGGGAAAAATATACCCAATGTAAGATAGGATTATAGTTGACAGTAATATTTTGCTGATGCTCTTGCATAGTTTGTAACAAATGTTTCACAGCAATGTAAAGTGTTGGTGGAAGTTTGATGTATGATACCCCTGTGTAATGTTATGTATGTCTCTTTTGTAAGTTTACAATCTTTACTATACACTTATTATGTATGCTGATTCATGTATGATGAATGTTATACTTCAATTAAAAAGTTTTAAAAATATTTTTTTAAAAATGAAGGAGAGTTCAAAGTCCTCATAGACAAACAAAAACTGTTAAAATATGATACCAAAAGAGCAGAACTACAGGAGATATTAAAGGAAATGCTGCTGTCAGAAAGGAAAAAAACAAGGGTGAGAGCCTGGGAGAAGAATGTAGAAATGAAGATTATTAGAAAGGGAAAGTTAAAAGTTGAAAAGATAGATAATAGCACAATATGAGAAGAGATAAACCAAAGAACAAAATGGATAGAGTAAGTAATGTCTTACAGTAATAACATTAAATATTAATGGCTTGAACTTCCCCATCCAAAGATATTGACTGTTAGAATGATAAGAAAAAGTATGAGCTACCTATATGTCATCTACCCACCTCAGATGTAAGGACCCAAGTAAGTTAAAAGTGAAACATGCAAATACTAACCAAAATTGATCTGAAGTAGTGTTAATAATTTTGGACGAAAGAGATTTTATATGCAAAATTCTTATAAAGGATAAAGAAGGTCATTATGTATTAATAAAAAGGGCAATTTAGCAAGAAGAAATGACTATACTAAATATTTATGCATCTAACCTCATTGCCCCAAGATACATGAGGCACACACTGGCAAAGCTGAAGTGAGAAATAGATACCTCTATAATAATAGTTGGAGACTTCAATACCCCACTTTCAATATTGGATAGAACATCTTGTCAGGGGATAAATAAACAGAGAGCTTGAAAAATATGATAAATGAAGTAGACCTAACAGACATCTATGGAGAATTGCTCCTCAAAACAGCTGATTACACATTCTTTTCAAGTGCTCATGGATCTTCTCCAAGATAGACTACATGTAGAGGGTCACAAGACAAGTTTTGATAAAATTAAAATATTGAAATTATATAAGTCACTTTCTCTGATCATAATGGAATGAAGCTGGAAATCAATAATGGGTAGAAAAATGAAAAATTCATAAATATATGGAGATTAAACAACATACTTTTAACTAATCAGTGGATCAAAGACAGTTGCAAGAGAATTCGGCAAATATCTTAAGATGAATGAAAATGAGACCACCACATATCAAAACCTATAAGACACCACAAAGGAAGTGCTGAGAGGGAAATTTATAGCTCTTAAAACTTACATTCCAAGAGAAAAAAGAGTTAAAGTTGAAGATCTAATTGTACCCCTGGAGGAACTGGAAAAAGAACAACAAACTAATCCCAAGCCAAGTCAAAGGAAAAAATTAGTAGATGAGAATAGAAATAAATGAAATCAAGAACAACAACAACAAAATAACAATAGACAGAATCAACAAAACCCAAATTTGGCTCTCTGAGAGGATCAACAAAATAAAAAATATCCTTAGCGCAATTGACAAATAAAAAAGAAAGAAGATGCAAATAAATAAAATCAGAAATGAGAGGGGATGACATTACCATTGATCCTGAAGAAATAAGGGCAATCATAGAGGATACTATGATCAACCATATGCCAAAAACCTAGGCAATTTAGAGAAGATGGACAAACTCCAAGAAACACAAAACACCTACACTGACCCTAGAAGAAAGAGAAGATCTCAACAAACCAATTACAAGGAAAGAGATTGAAACAGTCATCAAAAACCTCCCAAAGATGAAAAGCCAGGGACCAGATGGCTTCACAGGTGAATTCTACCAATCACTCAAACACAACATAATTTCAATCATGGTCAAGTTCTTCTGAAAAATTGAACAGGAACGATGCTACCAAATATATTCTATGAAGCCAACATCACCATAATACCAAAACCAGATAAAGATAATATAAAAAAAGAAAATTATAGACCAATATGCCTAATGAATATAGGTGCAAAAATTCTCAACAAAATACTTGCAAAACAAATCCAAATGCACATTAAAAGAATTATACTCCATAATCAAGTGGGTTTTATCTCAAGGATGGAATGGTGTTTCAACACAAGAAAATTAATTAGTGATAAATTGAAGGAGAAAAATCACAGTATCCTCTGAATTGATGCAAAAAAGGCAGTTGACAAAATACAGTTCACTTTCTTGATAAAAACATTCCAAAAGAAAGGAATAGAAGGAAGCTTTCTCAATATGGTAAAGTGCATACATGGAAATCTTACAGCTAGCGTTACACTCTATAGTGAAAGACTGAAAGCTTTCCTGCTGAGGTGAGGAATAAAACAAAGATTTCCCCTGTCAACATTGTTACCAATATTGTGTCAGTTCCAGCTAGAGCAATTAGACTAGATAAATAAATAAAAGACACCCAAACAGGAAAGGAAGAAGTAAAACTTTCATCCTTCACTGATATGATCCTAAATATAGGAAATCCTGAAAAATTGACAGTAAAGTTATTAGAATTAATAGATGAGTTCAGTAAAGTGATGGAATACAAGCTTAATATGCAAAAATCACTAGCACTTCTATATGCTACTGATGTGCAATCTGAGGATGAAATTAGGAAAAAAATCTATTTTTAGAAGCAACTAAATCAATCAGATCTTTAGGAATAAACTTAACCAAGGACATAAAGGAACTATATTCAGAAAACTACAAAACATTGCCAAAAATAAACCAAAGAAGACTTAAATAAATGGAAGGACATTAATGTTCATGGGTTGGAAGACTAAGTATCATTGAGATGTCAATTCTACTCAAGCTAATTCACAGAATCAATGCAATCCCAAGAAAAATCCCAACAGCCTTTTTTTCCCCAGAATTTGAAAAGCCAAAAATCAAATTTATTTGGAAGGGTAAGGGACCCCAAATAGACAAAATTTCTTTAAAAAAGAGGAATGAAGTCGTGGGACTCCCACTTCCTGAATTTAAAGCATATGACTTAGCTACAGTGGTTAAAATAACATGGTTCTATGGTCATGGCAGATGGAGTTCAGTGCCATGTCAGTTGGCCCTACGTTGGAGTTTGTGTTTCTGTGTGACAGAACTGGACTAGATGTGATCTTTGCCCACAAGCCTCTCCTATTACTTTTACCAGAACTGTAGTTGGTGCTGGGGTTTAATGTATACCCAGGGGACCTGAATCTCTGGACTGACCATGTGATAGCCAGGCCCTGAGCCTCAACAGACTTGCGACTCCTACACTCTGGTTTATTGGACTTACTCCACTCATCTAACATGGAGGTGAAGAAGGTCAACCATCACACCAGGGAGCCGAGAGTGCCTACAATGGAAAGCAGGAGAATTGCATCCAGCATCCATGTGGAATCTAAGCCCCCTCTTGATATAGATGTGGAGTGGACACAACCATTGTAGGGTCCACAGGATGGAGGAATAGAGTATGGATTAGAGTGGACTTACTGATATTCTATTCATGAACTATTGTGATTAGTAATCAAAGAAAATGTGGTATTGGTGTGGAGAAAGTGGCCATGGTGGCTGCTGAGGATAGGGAGTGGGAGGAAGAGATGTGATGTGGGGGCATTTTTGGGGGTTGGAGTTGTCCTGGGTGGTGCTGCAGGGACAGCTACCGGACATTGTATGTCTTTCCATGGCCCACTGGGTCGACTGTGGGAGAATGTGGGCTATGGTGTGTACCATTGACCATGAGGTGCAGCGGTGCTCAGAGATGTATTCACCAAATGCAATGAATGTCTCATGATGATGGAGGAGGTTGTTGTTAAGGGGGAAGGAGTGGGGGGGGGGGTGATATATGGGGACCTCATAGTTTTTAAATGTAACATTAAAAAAATAAAGACAGAAAAATTTACATTGTACTGCCATAAAGGCAGCCAGATTGAACAATGGAACTGATTCAAAACCTTAGAAATAGACCCTCATATCTACAATGGAGTGATGTTTTTAATAAGGCTGGTAAGCCAACCCAACTGGGCCAGAGCAGTCTATTTAAAAAATGGTGCTGGGAGAAGAGGATAGTCGAACCCAAATGAAAGAAAGAGGACCCCTATTTCACATCTTATAAAAAAAATTAACTCAAAATGGATCAAGGACCTAATCTAAAAGCAACAATCATAAAAGTCCTAGAAGTAAATGTAGGAAAACATCTTCAAGATCTTGTGGTCAGAGGAAGTTTCTTAAACCTTACCCAAAACAACCAAAGAAAAAACAAATAAATAGGACCTCCTCAAAATTAAATAATTTTGCCCCTCGAAGGATTTTGTCAAAAAGGGTAAAAAGGCAGACAACTCAATGGGAGAAACTATTTGGAAATCACATATTAAATAGGATTTAACATCTATAGTATATAAAGAGATCATACAACTCAATAATAAAACACAAATGATCCAATTTAAAAATGGGCAAAAGACTTGAAAAGACAATTGTTCAAAGAAGAAATACAAATGGTGAAGAAACACATGAAAAAAATGTTCAACATCACTAGCAATTAGGGAAATGTAAATCGAAACTACGATAAGATATCATTTCTTACCTATTTAACTGTCCACTATTAAAAAATTGGAAAACAGTAAATGTTGGAGAGTCTGTGGAGAGATCAGAACACTTATTTACTTTTGATGGGAATGTAGAATGGTACAGTCATACCATTACTAGGTGTAGCAGTTTGATATGGTTATGAACTCCAAAAATAGATATTGGATTATGTTTATACCTGGGTGTGATTAAGTTATGATTAGGGCTTTGATTGGGCCACATCATTAGGGCATTGAATAGATAAAAGACATGGCAAAGGACAGAGTTGAGGGTTTGAATGTTGGAGTTTTGATGTTGGAGTTTGATGCTGAAGCCCTAAGCTGGAGCCCCAAGAAGTAAGTACACAGAGGAAAGAGAAGCAAGCCCCAGGAAGAGAGGAGCCCTCAGCCCAGGAATAAGCAAGTCTTGGAAAGAGAGGAACTCTGAACCCAAAGAGAAGCAAGAGCCTGGAAAGGAGGAACCCAGGAAGCCTGAACCCTCACAGACGTCAGCAGCCATCTTACTCCAACATGTGAAATTAGACTTTGGTGATGGCCTGGTATCTGTAAGCTCCTACCCCAAATAAATACCCTTTATAAAAACCAACCAATTTCTGGTATTTCACATTAGCACCCCTTTGACTGACTAATGCACTAGGTATATACCCAGAAGAACTGACAGCAGTAACATAAATAGGTTCCTGTAGGTACCTGCACACCAATGTTCATAGCTGTGTTATTCATGATAGCCAAAAGATGGAAAAAAAACCCAGGTGTCTAACAACTGATAAATGGAAATAAAAATTGTGGTATATACAGACAATGGAATATTATGCAGCAGTTAGAAAAAATTAAGTTGGGAGGCATATGAAAACATGGATGAACCTGGAGGACATTATGTTGAGTGAAGCCATCTAGACAAAAGGAGAAATACTGTATGATTGCACTATTATGAACTTAATGTATTTTTAAACTTATGGAATTAGATTTAGAATGTAAATCACTAGAAAATAGGAGAGTAGAGAATGGAAAGATGATGGTTAATCTGTGCATAATTGGTAAAAAGTTTGTAAATATTTGGAAATAAATGGAAATGGTGAGCACATCATGATGTTTGTGACTACCAGAGCAATTATATGGGTGTAACAGTGGTTGAAAGGGAAAGTCTAAGGACATTTATATTACTAGAAGGAAAGCTAAAAAATGTAATGTGGGACTGTATAACATAGTGGAACCTTATGTAAAATATGAATATGGGTGATATGCATTCATGAATTCTTTTTACAAATATAAATACAAGTATACTGAGAAGGAAACATAATTGCAGCTATTTATGGCAGGGGAAGCATAAAGAGATTGAGAGGTGGTGACTTTTGTTTGTTTTTGTTTATTATTATATTATTAAAATAATGAAATTTCACTAAAAACGATTGACATGATGAATGCACAACTATGTGATTGCACTACATACCATTGATTGTAATTTGGATGTATTTATGCTTTATTAATATGTACCAATAAAATTCATTTGAAAAAAAAATTGTAAAGACTTGAATTGACGTTTCTTTGTATATAAGAAGATACACAAATAGCTAAAAATCACATGAAAAGATATTCAAAGTCTCTAGCTATTAGGGAAATGTAAAACAAAACCACAAGATACCATTTCATGCTGTCTTAACTGGCTACTTTCGAAAAACAACAAAGAAAATAACATGCATTGGAAAGGATGTGGAGAAATAGGAATACTCATTCATTGCTGGTGGGAATGTAAAATGGTGCAGCCACTGTGGAAGACAGTTTGGCAGTTCCTTAGAAAACTGGGTGTAGAATTGCCATATAACTCAGTAGTCCTTCTGCCACATATGCTCAAATGAATTGAAAGCATGGACTCCAAGAAATATTTACACACCAATGTTCATAACACAGTTATTCACAATTGCCAAAACACAGAAGCAGTCCAAGTATCCATAAACTGATGAATGGGTAAACAAAATGTGGTATATACATAGAATGGAATATTATTCAGTTATAGGAAGGAATGAAATCCTGATACATATGACAGAATGCATGGAACTTGAAGCCATTTTACTGAGGTAAGTAAGCTAGACGCAGAAGGAAAAATATTGTATGGTGCCACTGATATATAAAATGATTTGAATAAGCAAATTAATAAGAATTACAATCTAGACTAAAGGATAACATGGACTGAGTTGGGGGTAGGGAATGTGGAGTTAATGCTTAATTACTGGAAAGCGGACTTGGCCCAGTGGTTAGGGCATCCGTCTACCACATGGGAGGTCTGCAGTTCAAACCCTGGGCCTCCTTGACCCGTGTGGAGCTGGCCGCAGTGCTGATGCACGCAAGGAGTGCCGTGCCACGCAGGGTGTCCCACGCGTAGGGGAGCCCCACACGCAAGGAATGCGCCCTGTAAGGAGAGCTGCCAAGGGCAAAAGAAAGTGCAGCCTGCCCAAGAATGGTGCTGCCCATATGGAGAGCTGACGCAGCAAGATGATGCAACAAGAAGAGACACAGATTCTCATGACTCTAACAACAACAGAAGTGGACAAAGAACACACAGCAAATAGACACAGAGAACAGACAACCAGTGAGGGGAGAGAAATAAATAAATAAATCTTTAAAAAAAAAGCTTAATTACTACAAAATTTCTTCTTAGGATGATTTTAAAATTTTGGAAATGGATGATGTTGATGGTAGCATGATATTGTGAGTGCAATTAACAGCACTAAATTATATATGTGAATGTGATTAAAAAGGGAAGTTTTGCATCATATATATGTTACTTGAATAAGAATCAAAACAGGACTATGATACAGTGAAGCCTATTGTAAACAATGGGCTATACTTAATAATACAAATATAAAAATATTCTTACATCAATTGTAACAAATGAATCACACTAATACAAGATGTTAATAATAGGGTAGTATTTGTGAAAATATACTCCTAAGGTAAATTATGAACTACTGTTAATAGTGCAACTTCAATATTCTCTTACCAGTTATAAGAAAGGTACCACATTAATGCAAAGTGTTAACAATAGGAGGATATATGAGAACACTGTATTTTTTACATGATTTTTCTGTAAACCAACTTCTCTTATTTTAAAAATTTAATTAAAAAAGAGTAAGGGTATTGTGTGTGTGTTTACAGATAAAAATTGGAAAAGTTGCCCCACTACCCAGAGACCATCACCAAATATTAGCAGCACTTCTCTTAGTGGCTTAGGAAATGGGTGATTTTTAATTTTTAAGTTATATATTCTAAATATACTGATTAATTTTTTGCTATATGTATGCAATAATTTAAACAGAAATAATTATTAAACATATCTGCTGCTATTCGGTGACTAAAACATGAAGTTTGAAGGCTTAATATGAATTCTAAGGCCACATTTACCAAGTGTATCCACCTGACCTTTACATTCTTATCTCCTGAGACTTTCAACCATGAACTCTGCTCTGTAGCCACATTAAATCTACTGCAATCTACTGAAATCCTCTGTCTGATTGGGCCTTGATGCCTTTGCAATCATGTATTTTTTTCCCTCTCTCTCTTTATTTTTTGTAAAATGTTACATTCAAAAAATATGAGGTCCCCATATACCCCCCACACTCCTCACCCAACTCCTTCCACATCAACAAACTCATCATCATGGCACATTCATTGCATTTGGTGAGTACATTTTGGAGCACTGCTGCACCATATGGATAATGGTTTACATTGTAGTTTATGCTCTCCCCCCATCCACCCAAAGGGCCATGGCAGGACATACAATGTCCAGCATCTGTCCCTGCAATACAACCCAGGACAACTCCAAGTCCTGAAAATGTCCCCCCCCCCCCCAATCATATCTCTTCTTCCCTTTCCCTACCCTCAGCAGCTACTTTGTCCACATCAATGTTACAATTTCTTCCATTACTAATCACAATTGTTATACAGTAGAATAGCAGTAAGTCCACTCTAATCCATACTCTATTCCTCCATCTTGTGGACCCTGGGATGGTTATGTTCACTCCACTTCTGTATCAAGAGGGGGCTTAGATTCTACATGGATGATGGATGTAATTCCCCTGCTTGCAGTTGTAGGCACCCTTGGCTCCCTGGTGTGGTGATTGACCTTCTTCACCTCCCTGTTAGCCGGCCGGGGAAGTCCAATAAACCAGAGGGTAGAATTTGCAAGTCTGTTGAGGCTCAGGGCCTGGCCGTCACATGGACAGTCCAGAGATTCAGGTCTCCTGAGTATACACCAACCCTAGTGCCAATCACAGGTCTGGTAAAAGTAACAGAAGAGGCATGGGCAGAAAGGTCACATCTGAGTCCAACTCCATCACACTCAGGAACACAAACTCCAAAGTAGGGCCAACTGACATGGCACTGAACTCCAGAGTCATCTGCCATGACCATAGAATGTGTGGGTCTCTGTAGCCCTCAGGAGAACCAGTACCTGGGCTTGTATCTATGTTGGCTGTCTCTGGGACTCTGCTGAGGTGTGAGTAAGCATGACCCCTCTGATGACTTCCTAACTCCTTTTTGGAGACTCATAGCCATATAAACTCATTTGTCCTTTCCATTTCTCCCTTTAATTCAAAGTCAAAAAGCAGTTTTTAATACCTGATATTACATGTAGGCTGAGATATTCTGCTGGTCTGAGTTGGCCCTTTTTTTCAAGGTCTTTTTCTAGTTACATCCTCAGCTGGTGCTTGGTAGTAATCCCTTGGCATCAGGGAGGCTCATCCCCAGGAGTCATGTCCCACGCTGGGGGGAATGTAATGCTTTTATATGCAGAGTTTGGCTTAGAGAGTGGCCACATTTGAGCAACAGGGAGGCTTTCAGGAGGTAACTCTTAGGCACCCTGCAGTTCTAGTCCTAGTTCATATTTCAGGCACACAGGCTCATAAGCATAGTCATCAGTATCAAGGGCTCATTTTTGGATCATCCTTCTTTATTGGTCTTTGCCATTGCACTTGGGGGATTGTTGCTGTTCCATTGGAGAGTGTGATAGAGCTCCCCTGGCGAGGAACTCAGCACTCCTTCAGTTGTCATTTTTAACTGTGAGCACTATGAAAATATCCAAACATTTTTATGTTTGTTTGTTTGTTTTTCTGCCAGGAATGTATGTTCCTTTTTCTTTATCTGGAAACTGCCTGCTATCTTTCAAAATCTTTTAAGGTCAAATGTTATCTCTTCTGGGAATACTTTCCCAATGCCCCTGGCAGAATTAGACTCTACTTTCCTTTTGTTCTTTCAGTATTTTGTCCACATCTGTTTTATAAAATTTTACGTGTCAAACTGGACAGTTTAGCATTTCTTTTTCCCCACTAGATCTTAAGGTTTCAAGGACAAGAACTATCTTCTATGCATATTTATATTTCAAATGTTTTACACAGTGAAACACTTGGGTAACTGGTACATAAATAAGCAAAGATGGCCACTGTGTAGTGTGGACCTGTGTGTTCTTACCCGCTGGGATTGTTAGAAATCATGCCTGTACCAAACTCAACATGCAGTTAGTTGAGAAAGAAGAAAAAGTTATTTTAATATTTTGTTTGGCATTATCATTTTCATAAAATATACTTCTTTTAAATATTAATTTTGAAGATTCATAGTTTTTAATTTTAGAGTGAGTAAAGGAAAACAACCATAAACCTAAATTACTTTTCAAAATGCAAAATACAAAATATTTTTGCTGAGTATTTGAACATTTTCTGTAATACTTCATAATAAGTCTTAGGCAATAAGCTATGTAGCTGTAGTGTTAAGTATGCTTTTTTAAACAACCCATGTATACATTTATACTCATGACATATTTACATTTTCAAGATTACTAAGATGAGTATAAATAAGCACATAAGGTTTTTAAAAATAACTCAGTATGATAGTCTTTTATTTAAAAAAAGCAAAACTGATTAAAAATAGCCTCTGACCAGCTTCTCCTAGCATGGATTTTTATATCTTTCAATTAGAATACTTGTGCAGAGACATACAATTTATGTAATTTAAAAAAACCTATCCTTTAAAACTGAGACAAGATTTTAGATATAAATCCACTGGATATAATCTGAATCAATTTAAAAGAAGTCACTGACTTAACAAAGTTTTGTCTCTTAAAAATGTTTAGTCTCTATTTTATCTGCAATTAACATAAAAAGATTATAAGAATGGATATTTCACTACTCCCTCCTGTCTGTTCTCTTTTATTAAGATTACTATTATGTAAAAATTTACAGAAGTACAACAGTCATGATATAAATGTAAATGGTAAGGCTCATTAAATGAAAACAATGACTTTCAGTTTAGTTTTACAGGGAAAAAAAGCCATTCAAATATATATTGCTTTAAAAAAAGACATAATTTTTAAATAGTAGGAAAACATTCATTAGTAAATACACTTAGAAGAGGAAATAGAACTTATTCATTTTTGACAAAGGAAACATTTAGAGGGAGCTAAGGGTGACATTTATTTTACTACAAGAAAAATCCAAGAAGATACATTTTTGTGTACTTTAATGTGCCCATTACATATCAAAAACACCTAGAAAACTTCTAGAAGTTTAAGGTGTTTATGTAAGCACAATTGTTTTGGCAGTGGGTAAAATAGATAAAAAATGTCAAAATTTGAAAGACCCAGTTGTGTTTAAATTACTTAATATATAACAGAGATTTTATAGGAAAAAAAGAATTCACACTTTTTTCCTAAGTATTCCTAGAATATTTACAAAGTTTAAGTATATAAAATAATTTTTAAAATGAATTCATTGACCTAGATTGTTAAAGAAGTGAATGATTTAAGAAAAAATTTAAATGTTCTAAACTGGTTCTAGAAGTCTGTCTCCAAATAAATAAACTTTAACTTGACATTTAAAATTTATTTCTTTCACTCAGGTTACAGAACTAGAAATAGAAACCATTCCAGGTAAATTCTGAAGAAAGGATTCACTATAAGAAATTTAAGTATTTTCAAAAATATCTTAAAATGATGTCAGATTCAGTGTCAATGAATTTCCCCATTTTTTGGTTCTAAGGTCACAAATGCTTCATACATTAGAAAGTTCCTGCTCCTAAATGCTGCTATCATTCCTGCAATAACTGCAATAACTGATATCTGTGAAGTTGGTTACTGGATATATGTAGTTATTACAAATATTCATGATTTCCGGAATTGCTCATATGCTACCATAGCTGCAGAAAGATGACCCTCATCTCATTGCTGAATTCCAGATCTCACAAAATATGTCTTAAATCTAATCCTCTACTGCAACAGAATCTCAGAAATGTAGTTTTTGCTTTCCAGCCCCTGCAAATTAAAAGAGGGCGAAACGGAATTTGAAAAAGCCAGTCCAAGTATCTGGCACAAGCAGAATAAGCACCTGTATATTCAATGTGATTTCAAGCTTCTAGGGAAAAAGAGAGAAATAAAATGTTTTCAAATTTAACTTGAATCTGAATATTGAAATAAGTGATAACTTTAATATTTTCCTTTGTCTATTTGTTATTAAAATTCACTAAAACAAACATAACAATCATTTTAATTTAAAAAATGTGTAAGGATTCTTCATGGAAATCATAGAAGTTGACTGCCTAACAGAAAAGTATTACTGGAAGGATATCTGGTAGCTCACAGAATCTAGAGGAAAGCTAAAACCAGGGCAAAAAAGGGGGCAAGTATCAAGAGACTCCAGGACTTGAAGGCTTCCCTGGTCACCCCATCTAGAGAGCAATCGCCTTCATGCTCCATCTCCAAACACTGAACCATTTTTCACATAGTATTTATATAGCATTTTTCTTTTCTTTTCTCTTTTCTTTCTTTTCTTTTCTTCCTTTTCTTTTTTCTTTTCTTCCCTTCAACCATCTGTCCCTCCCTCCCTCCCATCTCCCCTTCCCCCCCTCTCCAATTAGTTTGTTTTCCTGTTTTGGGGGTTTATTTTGCACTTTTTTTGGTTGAGTCCCATATTCAGCATTCTTCTCTATCACCCAGAAGATAATATATATGTGTGTTTCAAAGACCTGTTCTGTAGAATTTGATCAATTCTACTTATTTTAAAAATTGCTTCTTCCATCATTTGAATTTGTTGTCTCTTTTTTCTGTGGTGTTAGCTTTCTTTGACTTCTGGTGATCCTGAGTTATGGGAGCATTTTAGTAGCATTGATTCCCTTTAAGACTGCTGCTTTGGTTACTGTTTCAGTTAGTGAATGGATATTTTGGTCGTTTCTACTCTTAAAAGTGAGATTAGGAATGACATGCTCCTATTTGTGACTGCTTGAAGGTTGCTATTCTCTTAACCCCAGACATCTTTAGCCCATAGCATAAGTTCTCCATAAGTACAAAAAGTCCTATACTATTTGTACTGCCTGGAGATAGTTCATATTGCTGCTGCTGCTGGTCCTTTGTGTTTGGGAGAATATACTAAGGTGAACTGCCTATATTTTCCTTCTTAACAACACAACTAATTAACCTATTACTTGACTTATTTGGCTTCTACGGTGTGCCACCATTAAGTCATCCTAATGCAGTGATAAACTTCTACATTCCAAGATTATAAGAATTAGGTTGTAATATATGCTCAGTTTGACATCTTCAAATGAGAAGTTTTTTTCTCAATTTATCAATGCACTTATTATTTACAATGAATCCCTGTTGTGTTTTTCAAATTAAAAAGTTCTGGTTTCATATGCATTAATTCCTTCTTTGTATATTTTACAGGTTGGTTTTTGGTGTATTCAATGTCACAAGCAGAGAGTCTTTTAACCTTAATTTCTTCTTTTTCTTTTTATAATTATTACAATATTTATGGTAGTCCTTTAATTACTGAATGTATAGCTTTGGTCAATTTCCATATTTCCTTATTTTGATATGTGATGTTTTAATTACCTTATTTTATTGTATTTATTTTTATTTCTTCTTTGAGCAAAGAATTGCTAAGGAAAGTGTTTAAATTCTAAGTGATTGGAGTTTGTTTTACGTTTTCAGGATTGATGTGAAGTTTTACTGCAATAGGTTGTATTTTCTAATTATGGGACTTTATTACATTACTACATTTTATCTGCAAGTAAAAAAGATGTATATTTATTTTATATATAACAATATTTGTAAACATTCTCATTAATATTATTTACTCTTCTATGTAATATATATTTATTCTTACTAGACATAAAAGGATAAAAAAAAGAAGTTTTAAAATCTCAGGATACATTTCCTCCTTATATCCTAGAGCATTTATAACTTCCAAATGAACATGTATTGAATTTAATAGATAATCTCACTTTCTTTAACTCTACCTATTTATAGCAGATAGAACACATCTAATTATATTTATACTAATATTTCAAGTTTTCCATTAAATGTGCCCATTTTAAGATTTGAGTGAAACCACCACAGTGTAAGCTTTCTGTCCTTTCAAGCCTTATAAAAAAGTATTGAAGTTCTAGCTAAGACACGTTAAAGAAAAATGTGTTGTCAATACTTCAAAATTTTAAATCAACAGTATTTTTTTTATATCACAGGTGCTGTGGAGCAAGCTGCTATAAGAACCTATTAGGAACACAGGCTCAGGTACAATAGAAATTTTCAGCAATCTGAAAATCTTTGCTTTATTACTTACACAGTACAAAAGGTCCAGAAGTGCAGGGAAGGAGTTCCCATCAAGGACATTCTCCTGGTTAGGGCAATTACATGTGTCAGGGTCAGTGGATGGCAGCTCCATATATCCCACTTCATGTTGGAGATGAGGGACACACTTGCTGCCCAAGTGTTGGGTTTTTATACATCCTGAGGGGAGGGCATTCTGTCAATGATGAATGCAAAAAACATTGATTGAGCAACGTTTTTGCTGACAAGCAGCTGGGCTGGTTAGGATTTACTTCTCCTTCAGGCTGCTTGTAGTCTTTTGCTAAATGGAAACATAACAAACACCTGCACACAAACAAGCAAGAGGAGAAAAGGAGAGGTGTAGGTGAGGGCTGCAAAATGGCTGTGGAGAGTGTCTATGACTTCTCATGGTTCCAACAAAAGTGTAAAAGATCAATTAAAAGAAACCTTTTCCACAAGAAAAAAATTGTTGACAAGAGCAAACTAGAATAAAAGATGTGGAGTTACAATTTTGAAGCATAGAAAAACAAAAATGTTTCATCTTTTTAATATAATTTTTAGGACAATGGAATTATAGTGTTGAGGTTCCACTGATATATGACTAATCTGGCCTCAATTATATAACTGAAACTATTTGTTTCAGCCACTCACAGAAGTTTTCACATTTCCATTTTTTTCTTTGCTTTTATTTATGCTTATTTTCCACACTTACCACATTTCCATTCTCCCCCATCTCTTCTTATATCTCATCCCAACCCATTCCATGTCTGTTTTCTGCTCTACATATATTCTTTTTTTATATTTGTATTGTTTTATCTTAAAAAATTATCTTTTATTTTGAATTTCAAGCTTACAAAAATAGTTGCAAAAATAACACAAAAATACAGAGAATTTCAGCATACTCCCCACTAAAGTTTTAATTTTTTTCCACATTGCCTGTAATAGTATATGTAGCTATCTCTTTTTCTATTTATCTATTTTTTAAACATTTGAGAGCATCTTGTAAACAACATTATCTTGGATACTTGAACACTTAATACTTCCATGCCCATTTCCTAAAAACAAGGATTTTCAAATATTTAGTCATCTTAGAGTTTTCACGTTCAAGAACTTTAACACTAATACAAAACTTACAGTCTATATTAGTTAGGGTTCTCCAAAGAAAGGGAATCACTGGATTTATAGATTATATATACATATGTAAATATTAAGATATCTAATATTGTGATGTAGTGATACATGGGAAAATACAACTAATGTAATTATGGACTGTAGTTAACAAACAAATTTGGAACGATTTTGTAACAAGAGTAAAATTGGTACTGTGTTAATGCTAAAGATAAAAAAAAGAATATGGGGTTTGGCTTTGTGAGATATGGATATGATTAAGGATCTTTTTCTCATCTTTTTTTTTTTCATTAATAAGGAGAACTTGACTATATCATATAATTAATCTGTGTTCATCTGTGTGTTTTTTCTGAACACTAGGAAAACAACTGAGTTAGTAGTTGTATTTAGATGAGATAAAAGGAACTGGACAGGGCTTTTGGGAATAATGCATCCATGACTAGTTGAACTGCCTTTTTCTGTTTGTTTCTTTTTTTAATTTGAAATAAAGTTGTTTAAAAAAAGATATTTATTATAAGAATTAGCTCTTGTAACCATGGGGATTGGCAATTCAGATTCCATGTGGGTGGCCGTAATATGGAAATTTTAGTAAAAGTGACATTGACTTCCCCAGGAGAAGCTGGCTGAAGGAGAGATAGAAATTCTTTCTAACTGCTAAAAACCTCAGATCTCACTTAAAGACCTCCAAATGATTGACTTCTCTCATTGTTGAAGGCCATCTCCTTTGTTAATTGCAGTATAATCAGCCATAGTTACAATCAACTGAATAATGATTTAGCTCACCTAGGAAATACCATCACAGTAACAAGCAGGCCAATACGTCCTTGTCTAAACAAACGGACACCATACCTGACCAAGATGACATACAAAATTAATGTTCAGACAGTCCATACTCAATTTTTCCTTTTCTGTATGTTGCAGTAATTTTCTTTTGGGTACTTTCTCCTCCATTATTCAATCCAGTCTTGGATAATGTATTGCCTCAGGATGTTAGGTTCTTTTTAACCTCTCTCTTTTCATTGTAGAAACATATATACAACAAGAATGTTACCATATCAACCACTCCTAAGCATACAAATCAGTGGAATTAATCATACTGCCAATGTTGTGGTCCCCTCTCTACCCTCCATTACAAGAACTTCCCCATCACCCCAAATAGAAGCCAGTATGTATTAACTCCCCCTTCTCTCTCATTTCCCACCCTAATACCCTGCACTCTACTTTCTGTCTCTATGAATTTGCATATTCATATAAACTGTGAGCTTTTTCAGTCATGTAAACATACCTACCCTGAAAGAAACAAGCTCTCAGATACTTCTCCCTCCTGGGACCTTCCCACTGCCCCCTAACACAATCCAAGGCCTTATTTAAATCTAATCACCAATGTGGGTCTGTATTAGTCAGGGTTCTCTAGGGAAACATAACTGACAGGAGATAGCTGTAAACATTGTATTTTATAAAATTATCTCATGCAACTTAGAAATGCATGAATTCAAATTCCATAGGACAGGCTGTGAGCTGGGAACTCCATTGAAGACTTTCAATAAATCAGCCAGGAGAAGCTGCTGGCTGGAATAGAGATGGGAATTCTCTCCTCTGACTGCTAAAATCATCACTTCTCTTCTTTAGGTCTTGTGATTGGAGAGATGTCTATCATTGCTGAAGGGAATCTCCTCAATTGATTGTAGATTTAATAAGTCATAGATCAACTTACAGATAATTTAAGTACCCCAAATGTCCTCACCATAACAATGAAGTCAGTTCTTGCTTGACCAAACCACCGGGCACCATTTCTTGGCCAGGTTGACACATGACCTTAACCATCAAAGGGTCCCAGAAGCTGCTTGGCTCAGCTCATAGGTATGATTGCAATATTTTCTCAACTATTTCTAATTGCTAATTTGTCCAAACTGTCTTGCACTGTGTTGCCAGGTTACTTTTCCTGTTTATAGAATAGTTTAATTATGCCTTTCCTATTATTAAAAAGGTAATTGCCTCTCCACTATCTGTGGGAAAGTCCAAACCCTGTCCTGCTATTTAAGACTCTTCATGATCTGACTACATCCATGATCCTACTTCCTGCTTACTTCCCTGCACATGTATTGTTTTCCAACCAACACAATTATTCATGATTTTATATATTGGTTTTGCAGTTTCCCATCCCTCTGTCTTTTCTTATTCTGTATATTTTGCCCTCACCCACCCATGACTGAACACCAAATGTTTCCTTCAAAACCAGGTCCTCAAATGCCCTGTTATCCAGGATGTCTCCCTATCCTTCACTTTCCATCTACAGAGATGTCACCCATCAAATTTGTGCTCTTCCTTGAATTAAATTGTGAAAAATATAATATATGCTATACCACTAATTTCTCAAACTCAGAAAGAGAATCTAGCTCAGTTAGAATCCCCTCAGCTAAATGAATAACCTACAGGAAGAATTCCCTCAAATGTTTTAATTGATCGATTAATTTTGTTATAATTAAATATAATGTTATATGAATGTTATTTTTTTTGTATTATACCACATTTTTTAAAACTCCTTGAGGACACAGTCTGCATCTCATTTTTCTAGCACAATGTTCAGCGTGTCGTAGACATTCAATAAATGACTTCAAATAAATGAATGGATTAGTAGATGCTAGCTTTTCATTAATCTCTGATCATATAATATTTCTTACTTTGGTGTGTTCAATTGATATCTGGTTAAAATCATTGGTTTAAAAAAGCCAAAAAAATTATGGCCTTGTTGAATTTTAATGTTGTTTACTTGATTATCTATATTTTAAATATAATCTTGTTTTAATAAATAATTTATAATAATTAAATTGGTTTGTTTTTACTTTTTGATATAACTACTTAGCTTCTTTCATTCAATTTGTATTAATGAGGTTACTTTAGTAAGTCTGACTCATGCAACCTAATACCTTGGTTTGCTTCATGATACCAAATGTTGTCCATATCCCCAACCTTGAAAGGGAAAGGTAAGAAAAGATATTAACCTATGCTTATCTATTTACTGCCTACTATTAGCAAAAATATGTCAACTCACTTGTCCTATTGTTGTTGGTTAGTTGCTTCATCCCTTTCCTTTGGAAAAGATAGCACATATAAATGAAAATCACATATGAAAATCAAAGTTGTGGTCCCAGAAAACAGTGCAAATTCTTGTTCTGTATGTTCAGTTCTGTTCATGGAAATTTGTATATTCTAGGTGAGAAAAATTACAGATTAAAAACAGCTTGTTCAAAAAAACAATTTTAGAGGAAAAATTGAGTTCATTTGACCTCTTTTTGTATCTTGCTACATCAGACTGCCTTTGCAAATTTTTGACTGAGCAAATTAGCATAAGTAGATATATTTTTTCCACACTATTTGATGCATCTGCAATCAAACCTTCAACCAGATTCACCTTAGAAAAGCACAGATGATTTTAATTATACTCTATTATATTTGTGAGCACCTTAAAAATGAATGCACAACAGTCACATAGACTACAAATCACACCATCACATTTAAGAACACAAAGGACAGTCACATATTATTACACTGCAAATGTCATGAGTCAATTTAGAAAGACCCAGCTTATTGGCATAATGGATGATCTGCATTTCATATTAATAGAATTCCTTGGATTTGAAAGCCTTTGCTTTTATCTGTTTATACAATAGTCTGGTAGGGTGGGTGAGTTGTTATTAGCTACCTAGGAAACCTGAGAAAATGCAAATCCAAGCTTATTAAAATTCTCTTACACCAGCATTAAAATGAACATTTAATGGCTCAATGTTTAATGTCTTATTAAAATGATTTTACTGTTTTGTTTAATGTGTATTTTCATGAATGGTGGTCATAGAGAAGTCTTTGTTATATGATTTTATAAAGTCATAGGATCTGTCCAAAGACAAAGAAAAGTTAAATTCAATGTTTCAGAACTTTTAAGAATAATTTTTAAAATTATTTGAGTTGAAAGTGAATTTAACAATTGGAATACCTTGAAATACCACATTTTAATTCTAATTTTTAAAAACAATTTCATGTTAACAAATGCCTTCTTTGTTAACTCAAAATATTTAAAATTTTTTTAATTCTTTAATGATAATTTTTTCTTTTTTAGAAATTCTGCCTTGAAATGATCCCAAAATGGCAAATGATTGAACATGCAGATAAAAGGAAAAGATGAAATTCTCCTTTTGTTTTGTCTGTAAGGGGGAGTTCTTATGAAACATTTTATAAATCTGTCTTAAGAGTAACCTTTTAAGTCCATTATCAAAACATTTCCAGTATCATTGATCTGAAACGTATAAAACTAGCTTTATTCCAAATGTGATCTTTGACTCAACTTTTTAGCTCACACAGGTTGTATTTCATCTATAAAGCTATATGAGAGTTTATGTTAGGTACAGTAAGAAATCCAAAAGGCAATCATCTTTGGCTTTCCAGAACTCTCTTATACCCAGTGCAAAACTGGACATTGGTTCCCACTGGGACCAAGACCAGAGATTGACACTTGTCAGAAAAGTAT
This sequence comes from Dasypus novemcinctus, assembly GCF_030445035.2. Taxonomy (NCBI): domain Eukaryota; kingdom Metazoa; phylum Chordata; class Mammalia; order Cingulata; family Dasypodidae; genus Dasypus; species Dasypus novemcinctus. Next base: position 170,217,906 of record NC_080673.1, on the reverse strand, counting down.
TTGATATTTTGTTTATGAAATCATCACAATACTTATGATAAAAGAAAAACTTTTTATGCAATTTTATATCTCACAGCTTTATTGAGAAATTCACAAATCTGCAACATCCTATTCAGAAAACAGAAGGGAGTTTGCTTAGGGCAAGAGAAGCAATGTTCTGATTGACTGACATTGTTTCCATTTTATATAGGGGGACTTACAAAATGGGGAATAGCTATACACTGATTAGTATGGTATGCTTGTCCATTGTTATAAAGTATAGCTACTGGACCAAAGCCAGTTTTATCACCATGTATTGCTTTTTAGCAACCCTGTAGGCTGTGTTCCATTTTCTCAGAAACCCCCTGCACATCAATTATTTTTCCTTTTCAGAAAGGCTTCCTTGGAGAGTCTCCTGTAGGCAATGTCCAATGCAGGTGGTCATTTTAATTTTCTTAACACGTATTATTTCATTATAATTGAGTGGTAGACAAATTAGGGAGGATTTATAAGCTTGAATATAATCAAATGTAATTCCTTTATACTTTAGGTAAGATGTGCTTCTGAGATGTGGAGTGTAGAGAAAATATGTTTGTGTTTCTGCACATTAGGGCAATTTTCACTGAAAATTTACTGAAACATTGCATCTTGGGCTAAAAATAAGCTCAGAAATCAATTTACTGTATAAAGAGTGAGAACTCAAAGGAGAACTCCTAACTCTGTAGGTATATGTTTACAAATGTAGGAGTGATGAGAATTGGGTACTTGACTTGGAGTCATCTCTGAGTGGTTAAAGCGAAGACACTGGGATTATCTGGTTCCTGGAAAGGTCTATTTACCTTTCAAAAAGTTTAAGTGAGAAGCCACTACCTTTTTCATCTTTTCTCCATGGAGCAAAGTTTTTCCTCCCCTCTTTTTTTCAGGAGAGGAGGGGCACAGCTGCCTCTTTTTTCTAAACAAATGTTAAGATTTTTTTTTGAGGGGGACATTCTTGTATGTGTAGGAATTTGACCTCAGTTTTATTGCAATCTCCACAGGGTAAGAATTGGGATATTGGGAAACAAATGGCTATTTTTGCTTTGAAATGAATTGTGATCATCTGTCTCTCATCCAAAAACCATGTGTACATAACCAAAATTTGTCCTGCATTGAGGACAAAATTCATTAAGATGGAACTCTAAATAAGATATAATTCTAGATATGCACTTTGTCTCATGAATTGCATTCCATAAACTTAGACATTTGGCATGAGAGAAACAAGAAAGGTATAAAACTATTATTACTATTTAAAAAACTGTAAAAATATATAGCTTAAAAGTTTAGTACTTGGCTAATATCAATTTCTTCTCCATGTTATCAAAGCATCCTTTAATATATTACTCATCACATCTTGCAGTTACTTATGTAACCTGAGGCAGGTTGATATAGGGAAAGGAAAGACTTGAGTCACAGCTGAAGACCTGGCAGAGAACATGGCCAACAGACAACATGGCCAGGAGACCCTGCCTAGAAACCTCCTGAGAGATCTCCCAAGACCTTGGAATGAGAAAAACCCTGGAATGAAAATCTCATTTGAAACAAGAATCTCATTTGGAATGAGAATCTCATTTGAAATGAGAATCCCATTTGGGGTCAAGGAAAAGTCCTGGATACCCTGAAAACTCCTCACCATTGGTCCCTGAGAAACTGACACGTGGGGCAACTAATCAAAATAGCAAATAGCTGGGGCCTGTCCCCCAACATTATGAAAAGGAGTACGTAATAGCTTAAGAAAGATAACCCACAAGCCCCAAATGCTCTGCCTGGAGTTGCATAATCTAGGGTTGCATAATCTGTTCTTTTCTCTTGTTACTGTTTTCTTCTCTGATTTTCTCAATACGCTACTGACCTGACTAAACCAGCATGTTCTTAAATTCTTTTATGCAACATAAACCAAGAACCTAGAAGACTAGAATCCATCAACTAACATTATTTGGTGAACCAGGCCCAGAGATAGAGAAGCAAGTGGTATTACTCAACCCTGTTGAGAACTGGTGAGTTTTAATTAAAACTTGTCTGTGATGAGTGAGGTTCAAATCTCAAGACTCTCACCCTGGGCTGCACTGGGAGGTTTGTTCCTTACTCAGCCACTGGAAGGCCTTGAAGTTTCTCTTAATCCATTACGTCTGGGACCCCTCAAGCTGTTGCCTGCAAACTGCAGATCAGTCTCTCCTTCTCAATTGCCTTTTAATGTAGGGTTTAACTGCAGAACTCAGACCCTGGGAGTGGCCATGAGATGAGCTTGCTCATGGCTACTTCCTAAATTCTCTGCAAAGCAGGCAAAAGAAAGGTCCCTAGCCAGTCTCTTTCCTAGAAGGAAAGCCCAGTTTGGGAGCTAAGGTCAGAGAACTGGACCCAGAAGTCTCCCAAGACATTTAAGCCTCTGGGGACACCCAGAGAAATAAGGCTTCTGATCGAAAGGGGGGACAGGGAGCAGGGTTCCTGAACTCCAGGATGCTGGCTCAGGAAGCTTTCTATTTGACCAAGTCTAATGGTGGGATGACACCTTGACTGAAAAACATGGCTTATTCTCCCCTAAGATAATAGGAGGCTCCTAAATGGGACAACCTGTCTACTAATAGTATGAAAAGAAAGAGGCTAATCCTTTCCAGACATACCACATGACTACAGTATGGCTTAGAGTGGGCTTTGTATGGGATCCTGAATTCCAGTTAAACCTGTGCAGGAGAAGAAGACAGACAGTTCTGAGTGCCAGAGACCATGTGATCATGTCACCTTAAAGGGAATGAGGAAATGCACTACTAAACCAGTCAACTAAAAGCTCAGGGAAATTATTCAGATGGAGAACCTAAAAACCCAGCCTAATTCAAAGAAAGTTGGTAGAAGCAACAAGATACCCTTTTGGTAGATCCTAACTTTAGAGAAGGATAGATCCTTCTGGGAATTCCATTCTTCCTCAGATATCCATAGAAAGCTGCAGAAAATTTTCCTGGGCCACCAACCTTCTGTTTACTCCCTTTCAGAAACAGCGTCTCAGTTTTCAACAGTCAAGACCATACCACCAAGATAGACTTGCCCCAGGGAAGGACAGAAGGGCCCTGAAGCCATGCATGACTCATCAACCAGGACTCCTTGGGTGACCCTTGAGGTGGCAAGTAAGATTGTTAATTTCTTAATTAACATGGGAGTCAATTACTCAGTCCTAGCCTGCACTCTGGACTTCTTCTAACCTCAGTTGTGCCTAATAAGGGGAGTGAATGGGGAATCACAACCTAGACCTTTTACTAAACCTCTCCCATGTGGAATAAGGTACCTCCTCACATGCCATTAATAAAGATTAAAAGCTTCCTGGCTATTTCTATCTCCCTGCCTATTCCCTGGTAAGACTCTAATCCTCCCAGTGAAAAAGCCTGGCAGGGAGTTAACTAATGGGTGCAGCCCCCAGAACAGCCACAATTCATGTCTTGTAGGGGGCAGAACTTCTCTGGACCCCTCAGCTCCATACTTAGCAGCTGTCTAGGGGTTTTCCTGGAGGAATGAAGCCAAAGGGTCCTGCACAATGTTTCTGCTGTGGACAGACACTAGTAGCTTTGTACCTAAGTGATTCTAAAGGCAGGTTTGTCCCTAAACTGAGTGTGTAAATTCTCTCTACTGTTCTAATCTGTGCTTTAACTTTGTGTTTAACTTTTAAATCCATGTTTATCTTTTCCAGTCTGCTCATGCCTAGGAGTTTGTAAATCAGATTTGGGGTTCATCTGTTCCAAATGGATAACTGTGAAAGGTAATACAACATTGAGTCTTTAAATGTCAATACCATATTACAATAGAATTTGATGTATAAAAGAAATTGCAAGTGGAATTGGTTCAACTGCTGGAAGAGTGGGAAAACTTAGAAATGTTGTTACTAATAAAATTTTTTTAATTGCTTAATTAATAAAAGTGCCTAAAGTAAAAACTTACTAGAAATTGTAACTAAGAGTTAAGATCAATATATACATGCCTTTTATTATAAAACAGCAGAAGGATAATAACTGAAATTTCTGTAACTAGGTGGATTTAGCCTAGACTTGCTATAGTAATGGTAATCTTAGACTAATTTACCTTTGTTTATGTTTAGTTCGGGTCTAGCCACACACTTACTTATGCTTCCTATAGTAATGATAATTGTAAACTGAATTTACTATTGTTTATGGTTACTTCAAGTCTAGCTACACTTATGCTTGCTATAGTAATGGTAATTCTAAACTGAATTTGCCTTTGCTTATGGTTATTTCATGGCAACTTTTGCCCTCTATGGCTCAGGGGAAAGCAAATTTAAGACACCCCTTTTTCTTGTCCTTCCACTGGTATTAATGACCCTGCTTTCTCTCATGACTCCAGGTTTGGACTAAATTGCTGCCTGGTGGAATTCTCAAACCTCGGGGTTGCATGTACACTCTTCTAGTCCGACAGCTGCCAGAGTCCTGTTATTTCTGAGGACTGGGGGGTAGGGGGGGGGGGGGTCTCCCATTTTGAGTGTTGATGTTCTTAAAATCACCAAGTTGTAAGAAAAAACAGGTTTCCCTGAGACTTCAATGACCTCAGTGAATATATATTTGAATTAGTGTTCTTGTCCAAGATCTCTCAAAGTCAAAATGGGAAATAAGCAAGGCTATGAAGTAAAGGAAACTATTTGAAATCATATTTTAAAGCATTGGGAACAATTTGGCTATAAATCAATAATTTAAAATGAATGAAATTCTTGTGCAAAGCTGCATGGTCACAGTGCAAATTAGAGTAATCAGAAATAGTCTCCAAAGAGATATTTTGACTATGTTAATTTACAGTGAAACTCATTTTGTAAGAGAATGAAAATTATAAGTAACTGTCTAACTCTCTGTCTATTTTTTCAGTGTTTATATTCATACATGAGGATGGTAGTATCAAATTAACAAATTAAAATTCTTAAAGGAGCTCTATTCAAATTATTAAAAATTAAACATGCAATTATATATATGAATGAATATTCCTGGAGCCCAAATTAAGCTAAGCAGGATGGAAAGGTCATATAGAAATCTGAATATAGAAACTATTGGCAAAGGTAAAGATTTTTCCTAAGCTCTCTGACCTACACAGTCCCCAGGGCCTTCTCTTAGCAAGAGCTTTGAGAAAGGGGCTAGGTGTGGCATAGTAAAACTCTATCTTCTAGGGTAGGGAATTAGGAATTAAGTTGCCCTTAATTCCCCAAATTTAAAACTTGTAAGAGCCTTATAATATGAGTGGTTAATAATCTATTACCAAATTTCAGTGAGGAAAGGAAAACTCCTTGAAAGCTATGGAAAGATCTGTTCTAAATTATAATTAAAACAAATTAAACAATTATAATATATTTCAGAACCTAGTAGTCAGTTTGCTTTTAAGATTATTCACATTTTTAGAATTTTATTAAAGAAAATAGGGTTTAGCCTTCTGTAAAGGAGGGAAAAAAGATTATCCCTTGTATAAACTATAATGGTTTCAATTTTATTTAACTTGTTATCTCCCTCGGTTTAAAGAATACCAATTAAATAAATTAATATTATGTGTGTTGAATCTTTAAGATGATGAAAGTTGTAAGTTCATGTCTAATGAAATTAAGTTAAAGAAGAAAATGTAGATCTGTCATCTCTTAAGTGGATAAAGTAAATTTCATTTGTTCTAATTGTAATTTAAGAAAGCTCATTTAGATAAAGTAACTAGTCTATGTGGTTATGGTTAATTATAAGTACCCTATAAAAGCATCTTCTAAACTGAAACATTTAAATGGCTAATTCCAGGAAGCCATTATTATTAATATTATTATTATTATTATTAATTTGGTTCTATTGTAAGTGCTAATCTTTATATATATGTATTATTTTTTATTTTTTGAAGATACTTAGATTACATAAATATTATATGAAAAATATAGGGGATTCCCATATACCCTGGTCCCCATACTTCCTACACTTTCCCACATTAATAACATCCTTCATTAGTGTGATACATTCATTGCAATTGATGAACACATTTTGGAGCATTGCCAATAAGCTTGAATTATAGTTTACATTGTAGTTTACATTCTTTGCCACACAATCCTGTAGGTTATGGCAAGATTTATAATGGCCTGTATCTGTCATTACAATGTCATTCAGAAGGATTCCCAAGTCCCAAAAATGCCCCTGTATTACACCTGTTTTTCCCTCTCTCTGCCCTCAGAAACTCCATTGGTGACTGCCTCCACATCAGTGATATAATTTCTTCCTTTGCTAGAATTATAATAAGTCTATAGTAGATACCATTAAGTCTACTTTAGTCCATAGTTTATTCCTTCATCCTGAGGATTCTGGGATGATGATCCCCACTCCATCTCTAATTGAGAATGGGCTTCAATCCCAAATGTCTGATGGATGGGACTCTCTTGCTCACAGTTGTAGACTCTCTTGGTTCCTTGTGATGGTCATTGTCTATCACCATTCCTTGGTAGTTGTCCTGGATGCATACAATGAACTGGAGAGTAGGTGTTGCAACTCAGTTGAAATTCAGGGCCCAGATGGCACATGGATAACCCAAAGATTTAAGTCTCATGGATGTATACTTACCATCTCTAGTACTAATTATAGGTTCATATAGAGGGGACAGTACAGCCATGTGTAAGGAAAACACAACTGAGTCCAACTCTGTCACTCTTTGGAGCATAAATTCCAAAGTAGGACCCACTGGCATGGTACCAAACTCCTGCGCTATCTTCCTAACTATAGTGTCTATATGTGTCAAGAGTGGTCAGGGGCCCCGCTATTTGGGGGTAGTAGCTACTTTGGCTGTCAATGAGATCCTGTTGAGATGTGCATAAGCATAACCTCTGGAATGACCTCCTGACTCACTTTGAAGTCTCTTAGCCATATAAACTCATTTGTCTTTACCTTTTCCCACTTTTGGCCAAGGTCTTTTCCCAGTTGCTTTGCTAGTTGGTGCTTCATAGTAACCAGTTGATGCCAGGGAAGCTCATCCCTCAGAATCATGTATTATTCTGTGGGAAAGCTATTGCATTTATATGCTGTGTTTGTCTTAGAGAGAGGCCACATTTGAACAACAAGGAACCTTTCAGAAGCTAACTCTTGGCATGCTATAATACTTTACTTAAGTTTCAATGTCAAGAGTAAAGGTTCATAAGCACAGTCATCAATATCAAGGACCTATCAATGGTCCATCCTCCTTCACTAGTCGTTGCCTCTGTACTTGGGGGATTCTTGCTGCTCCATTAGAGAATAGTGTGGCAGAGCTCCCCAGGATAAGAATTTGATATTCTTTCAGTTATTGTATGAATCCCCACCCACCATGACAATGCCCCATGAACATTTGAACAACTTATATGCCTTATTTGTATCCATGTGAAATTCTTCCATGTATTTTCCATCATTTACACCCTGCATCAATGATCCTCCCCTGCCACAGTTATCACCCTTCTGTGATCCAAAACTTTTTCAAAAAGGAAGGCAATAAATTAGCCAAATACAATTAATAAGAAAATGAAATAATAATGGTACTTTTAAAAATAAGAAATAAAATACAAAATAATTTTTAAAAAGAAGAATAAAAAATATTGGGACAATAAAAAATAATGAAAAAAATTTGAAAAAAAATTTTTTTGATGTTTTGGCTTTCATCACTGTGAGATCTGTTGTCCTGTATGTACAGTGACTTTTTCTCCCATTTATTCCCCCAGCATCTTACTTTTTTCACTTTTCTTCAAAGAAGTTTTAGGTTACAGAAAAGCTATGTACAGAATACAGGGGACTCCCATATACCCAATATCCTCCCATTTTCCCCTTCCCTGATTATTAACATTTTATATGTTGGTGGTACATTCATTACAACTGAAGTGCTAATATTGAAAAATGGCTACTAACCATGGTCAGTGGTTTACAATATGGCTTACAATTTGGACCATACCCTTTTATAAATTTTGAGGAAATTTAACATGGCCTATATCCATCATTGCAAGGTCATTTACAACACTTTCATTCCCCCAAATTGCTCCCTGTTCCATCTATTCTATTCTTCCTTCCCATTCCTCTTGGGACCCATGGCAACCACCTGACTTCACTTCCTGAGGGATAAGATTCATAATTATTTGCAACAAAGCTGAGTCTTTGACATACTGATCTGTCCTCCCCAATTTGGCACTGCCCATGTTCTCATGAGATATCTGCCCCTCTGTTAGAGAAGAGAGTGGGCTCCCCAGGATAAGAATCCAACACCTTCCCGCTCATTATATGGGTCTCCATCCACTGATAGAGCACACTATGACAAGATGAATACTCACACAATCCCTAGAAGCCTGCCCCAGGTGCACCCTGTCCCCAATGCCTCCCCATAACACCATAAACCAGTAACCCTCCATTGCCATATTGCCAAAAGAGCATTCCCAACATTGTAGTTTCAATTGTGTATCCACCAATCCCCAGTGCTCACCTGCTCCCTCCCCCAACCTTCCCCTCAGTTCCATGAACAACCACTCTCCCCACCCTATCCCTCTAAAAACCTGCACTGCTCAACCTAATAGCATCACTGCATCCCTATCATGCCCCTCCACTGCACAACTACACACTTCCACATTATCATAGATTTTGCTCATATGGGTGTTGGCTGACAACCTTCTCCTTTTCTATTTCCTGTAAACCTATCTTCCAGATTCTAGCTCTGAGTCTGCTCAATTTGCTTAATTCATATCAGTGAGGTCATGTAATATTTGTCCTTCAGTGACTGGCTTGCTTCCCTCAACATAAGGTCCTTAAGAGTCATCCATTTTATCCCATATGTTAATACTGTATTCTTTCTTACAGCTGAGTAACATTCTATTGTATATATATATACCACAATTTGTTTATCCATTCAACTGTTGAAGGGTATTTGGGTTGATTCTAACTTTTGACAATAATGAATAATGCTGCTATGAACATTGGTGTGCATATATCAGTTCATGTCCTTCCTCTTAATTCTTCTGGGTATATACCCAGCAGTGGAATTTCTGAGTCATAAGGCAGCTCTATAGTTTGTTTTTTGAGGAACCACCGAACTGTCCTCCACAATGGCTGGACAAATCTACATTCAGACCGGAGGTGGATGTGTTCCCATTTCTCCCATCCTCTTCAACATTTGTATTCCTCTGTTTATCTTCCAAGGTCTTTATGTTCATGGCTCTTATATATTTAGATCTTTGATCCATCTTGAGTAATCTTTGTATAAGGTGTGAAATGGTATTCCTCTCTCATTCTTTTGGATAGAGATATCCAGTTCTCCATGCATCATTTGTTGAAGAGGCCATTCTCTCCCATTTGAATGGACTTGGTGGCCTTGTCAAATATCAGATGACTATATATGCAAGGATCTACATGAGAACTCTCAATGTGGTTCCACTGGTCAGTATGTCTATCTTTGTGCCAATACCATATGGTTTTGACCACTGTAACTTTGTAGTATGTTTTAAAATCATTCTAAATTCCTCCAATTTCATTTTTCTTTTTCAATATGTCTTTGGTTATTCAGGGTCTCTTGCCCTTCCAAATAAATTTCCTAGTTACCTTTTCCAATTCAGTAAGAAATGCTGTAGAAATTTTTATTGGGATTGCATTAAATCTGTAGATCAGTTTGGGTAGGATAGATATCTTAATGATGTTTTGTCTTCCTATCCATGAACAGGGAAAATTCTTCCATTTTTTTGTCTTCTTTGGTTTCCTTTAACAGTATTGTGTAATTCTGCATGTAAGTAATTTACATCATTAGCTAAAATTTTCCTAAGTATTTGATTCTTTCACTAGATGTAAATGGAAATTTTTTCTTGATTGTCTTCCTTAGATTGCTCATCATACAGAAATGCTACTGAGTTTTGCACATTGATATTATAACCTGCCACTTTACTGAACTCATTTATAAACTCTAGAAGCTTTGTTGTAGATTTCTCAGGGCTTTCAAGGTATAGGATCATGTCTTCTGCAAAGAGTGAAATTTTTACTTCTTTCTTGCCAATGTGGATACCTTTTATATCTTTTGTTTTTGTAAGTGCTCCAACAAGTACTTCTAATACAATGTTAAAAAGGAGTGGTGAAAGTGGGCAACCTTTTCTTGTTCCCTATCTTAGAGGGAAATCTTTTAGGATTTCATCATTGAATATGATGTTAGCTGTGGGATTTTCATATGTACCCTTTATCATGTTGAGGAAGTTTCCTTCTATTCCTATATTTTGTTGTGTTTTTATCAGGAAAGGGTGCTGTTTGGTTGAATGCTTTTTCTGCAGCTATAGAGGTGATCATATTTTTTCTTTTGATGTGTTATTTCATATATTACATAGATAGATTTTCTTATGTTGAACCATCCAAACACACCAAGGATCACACCCATTTGGTCATGGTGTATAATTTTTCTGATGTGCTGTAGAATATGATTAGCAAGTATTTTGTTTATGATTTTAGCCTCTGGGTTCATTTAGCCTCTGGGTTCATTGGTCTATAGTTTTCTTTTCTTGTGCTGTCTTTGTTTGTCTTTGGTATTAGGATGATGTTGGCATCATAGAATGAGTTAAGCAATATTCCCTCCACTTCTATTTTTTGAAATAGTTTAAGCAGGATTGGTGTTGGTTCTTTCTGGAATGTTTGATAGAATTCACCTGTGAAGCCATCAGGACCTGGGTTGTTCTTATTTGGGAGGTTTTTGATGACTTGTGATTGGTCTGTTTTGTTCATCATTTTCATCTTTTGTGAATGTAGGCTGCTTGTGTGTTTTTAGGAATTTGTCCATTCCTCTAATTACCCATCTTGTTGGCATAAAATTTTTCAAATTATCCTCTTATAATACTCTTTATTTCTGCGGGGTCAGTGGTGATATTCCCTTCCTCATTTCTTATTTTATGTATTTGTATCCTCTCTCTTTTTTTCTTTGTTAGTGTAGCTAGGGGTGTGTCTATTTTATTAATCTTCTCAAAGAACCAACTTTGGGTTTGTTTACTTTTTCTAGTGCTTTCTTATTTCCAATTTCATTTAGCTCTGCTCTCTCTTCATTATTTCCTGCTTTTTACTTCCTTTGGGGTTAGTTTTTTTCCTTTTCTAATTCCTCTAGGTGTGCAGGTATGTCTTTGACTTTAGCACTTTCTTCTTTTTTTAACATTGGTGTTTATGGCTACGAATTTTCCTCTCAGTAGAGATTTTGCTGCATCCCATGGGTTTTGATATATTATGTTGTCATTCTCATTCATTTTGTGGTAGTTTCTGATTTCTTTTGAATCACTGTTTTCTAAGACAGTGTTGTTTAACTTCTATATCTTTGTGCCTAACCTGGTTCTTTGTCTCTTACTGATTTCCAGCTTCATTCCATGTGGTCAGAGAAATTAATTTGTATAATTTCAATCTTTCTGAATTCATTGAGAGTTGTTCTGTGGCCTAGCACGTGGTCTATCCTGGAGAATGATACATGTGTACTCAAGAAGAATGTATATCCCACTGTATTTGGGTAATGTTCTGTATATATCTATTAGGTCCAGTACCTCCAATGTATTATTCAAAGCCTTTGTTTCTTTTTTGATTCTTTGTAAAGATGTTCTGTCTAATGATGATAATGGTGTATTAAAGTCCCCCACTAAAATTATAGAGGCATCTATTTCTCCAAATAGTTTTTCCAGTATTTGCCTCATGCATTTTGAGGCACCCTAGTTAGGTGCATAAATGTTTATGATTGTTCTTTCTTTTTGATAGGTTACCCCTTGTATTAATATATTGTCTGTCTTCATCTCTTACAATAGTTTTTCATTTAAAGTCTATTTTGTCTGATATTAGTATAGCTTCTTCCACTCTTTTTTGGTTATTATTTGCTAGTAAAATTCTCTTCCAATCATTCAATGTCAGTCTCCTTGCATTCCTGGGTCTAAGGTGGGTTTCTTGTAGACAGCATATAGATGGGTCATATTTCCTTATTCATTCTGCCCAAATGTGTCTCTTCACTGATGAGTTTAATCCATTAACATTCAATATTATTACTCTCAAGGAATTACTTACATTAGCCATATTTTCTTTGGTTTGATGTATGCTATATGTTGTTTTTTATTTCTCTTTTTATCTTTCTGGTTGTTCTTACACTCTCCTTTAACCCTCTTTCTCCTGTTTTTTCCTTTCAACCTGCAGAACTTCCTTTAGTATTTCTTGAAGTACAAGTTTCTTATTGACATACTCTCTTAATTTCTGCTTGTCTGTGAATATTTTGAGCCCTCCTCCATTTTTGAATGCCAACTTTGCTGGATAAGGAATTCTTGGCTGGAAGTTTTTTCTTTTAGCACCTTAACTATGTTATACCACTGCCTTTTTGCCTCCATGATTTCATATGAGACAGCAGCACTTAATCATATGAGCATCCTTTGTATGTAATGGATCTCTTTTCCATTCCAGGAAATTGAATAATTAACATGAGTAAGAAGTAAAAAGGAGCAAGTTTAGAAAAGTGGATTAGAAACAATGAAACCAAAAACAGAATAGAGAGAAATATATAGAATGAATTAAAGACCAGAATGTTCAGAAGAGGGGAAAAGAAAAAAAGAAAAAAGAAAAAAGAGAAAGAAAAAAGTAGGAAAAAAGAGAGAGAAAGGAGAAAGAGAGAAATAAAAACAAAAAAAAACTGAGGACCAAAGGAAAAGGGGTGGAATGAAAGAAAAACAACAGAAAACAGAAGATCTAAAGATCAAGGAAAGAAAGGAACTAATGTAGTTGGAGAAAATTAGTAACTGAAAGAAAGAAAGCAAAAGCTAAACATACAGAGAAACAAAAGAAGGGGAAACACAACAAATAAACACAGCAGCAGCAACTCCTTTAAAAAAAGGGAGAAAGAAAAAAAGATGAAAAAAACCCAGTAACAACAGAACTGCACACAGAAAAACAGCCTTCTTTCTTAGACCCCTAAGGCTCTTTTTAGGCTCCTGGTATTCATTAATCAATCACCCTGAAGCCTGTCCTCTGTAGGTTTTGAATCAGGTTTTAGTGAGTAAAATAAGAAAAATAAGAAAAGGAAGCCCTCCTTTTTTTTTAAATAAAAGAGACAAGAAAGGCTAGTACAAAATAATGTCTATATGTACCCTACAATAAAGTTTCAGCTGGATGCCTGATAACCCAGTGTAGCAGTTTGATATGGATATGAATTCCAAAAATAGATATTGGATTATGTTTGTAATCTGGTCTGTACCTGGGTGTGATTAAGTTATGATTAGGGCTTTGATTGGACCACATCATTTGGACCCACCCCTTGGTGGGTGGGGACTCACAGATAAAAGGCATGGCAAAGGACAGAGTTGAGGGGTTTTGTGGCTGGAGTTTGATGCTGAAGCCTTAAGGTGGAGTCCCAGGAAGTAAGCACACAAAGGAAAGAGAAGCAAGTACCAGGAAAGGAGGAACCCAGGAAGCCTGAACCCTCACAGACATTGCCACTTGAAAATAGACTTTGTTCCAATACTTGAAAATAGACTTTGGTGAGGGTAGTAACTTATGCTTTATGGCCTGGTATCTGTAAGCCCCTACCTCAAATAAAGACCCTTTATAAAATCAACCAATTTCTGGTATTTTGCATCAGCACCCCTTTGGCTAATACACCCAGTGAATCACTTCTCAAAGAAGAGCTGGGTCTCAAACCAGGGCACTTGTGTATTATAGGCAGCAATACTTCCACTGATCTAATGTGTCTCCTTAGGTTAATTATCCTTTCAGAAGGCTATCCACTCCTTTTCCCTCAGACAGGTTAGATTCTCTGCAGTTTGCCAGAGTCCTGCTGATCAGTCCTCTGTCTCTGATGTAATTCCTCTCTTTACCTATTCAGCTGGGCATGACAGCATACCTGAGGAGATACCCCCCCTCTGTCCCTGTCAAGTTGGGGTCTCTTCCAATATTCACAGAGGGCTCAGCTGATTAAACGCACTGCAAAGAAACCACTCTTCATCCTTCACGACACCTCTTCCTCCCAGGGAATCTGCAGTCACACTCCATTAGAGCAAAGATCCAGTGGCTCCACCTAGGCTCTTTGCCTTGAGGGCCAGGTGTATGTGCTTCTTCCAACTACGGGGTGAGAAACTCATGGTTTCCCTTCAGCTTATCTTTCCAATTCCTTCCTAGATAATTCAGAGCACCTTCCTGTCTATATCCAAAGGAGCTGGCAGGGAGGAAGATGTCTGCTTCCCTTTCAGTTAGTTGCGACTTACCAAGAGTTTTACCCTCACTTAATATCTTGGGGATGGGGGAGAGGAGCCCCTCCTGGTGGCCTGGAGGTTTAATAACTCACAGCTTGTTGTTTTGGCTTCTTTGCCTCTTTGTCCCTTATTTTCCTGGGAGTTGTGAAGCAGTGTCTTGGTCTGCTGTACCACAAATCAGGTTTCCAAGGCAGCCTTTGTTTCTTTTTCTGTTGCCTAACCCATCAGCCATGTTCACCACCATTATTAATTAGAAATTTAAATTGATATTAATAACAATGAGTAAATTCATAACAGGGAAACCTGTCAGAGGCTGCTTCAATCAATATGCATATTAAAGTGGCGGTAAGGAAACCTAACCTTAATTCCATTGAGAATCTTCAGTTTTCATAAAATAAATAAGGGACTTTTTCCTGTACTTCTAAAATAAAATAACTGTTAATTAATGTAATCCTGGTAAAGGTGTAGAAGTAAAAAGTAAAGTAATAAAAGAGTTTTCATTTCATATGTTGTAAACTACATTGGAAGTATTTAGAAAGTATGTAAAAGTCCAGAATGGACTTCTGTATTATCAAACTCTCATACATTCAAACCAGGCCTTCAGTACACTGCATGATGCCTCTTCATTTGAGTTATTGGTTCAGTCGGTCATTACAACTCCTAAAATAATTAAAGTATCGACTACATCTCTGGACATGTTCCTGATGTGGATGGAGAGTACATTGCAGTTTTGGACTCCAGCAGCTGAAAATGGCTTGATATGGCAAGATGTACCATGGACATTGCCTCCAAACTGGCTCTGTTTCATAGTGCCGAAGGAAGCTATGCACCAGGCTGATGAAACACTGGAGCCTTAGCTTCCTACCTTCTCTCTAATATCAACAGTGCTGCAGCATGCTAGCTGTGTGAAGGGCCTACCAACTGGAACAATGATTACCACTGTACTAGGAATAGAATTTAAATCAACAAAATTGGCAGTATGACATACTACCATGAAGAGATAACATGTATGGTCTTACAAACCTAGAACTTAGATCTATTAACTGTAGCTCAAATAGGAACTTGTGCATCAACTAGTATTAAGTACTATATATATATATGTTTGATGAGTATAATAATAAATCTTCTATTTTAGATCATATGCAAAGGGATATTGAACATGTTAAAAGTCTTGGTAAATTTAATTCATTTTCTAAGAATTAATGAATGTGCCTATAAGACAAAAGAATGGCTTTCTTATTGTCTTTCTTTTGCTTGCCATAAGCCTGTCTTGTGGCCTATACTGTCTTTGTGAGTTAATGTCTAGGGCCATGCCTCTTTTCATACATGTCTTAGCTGTCTTAAGCATAACCACCACTGTGGGAACTGGGGTTGGAAATTCATACCAAATCTCTCCCTAGAGTTAACTAACAACATAAAATAACTCAAGGAAGAATGCTGTTTCCCTTCAACTTTGGGAGGATGTAGCCTCTTAAGACACCTGGCCTTTCTCACTTTCATGGTCCAATATGTCATGGCTGGCCCCCTTTTTGGGACCACTTACCACCATCTTCTTTATCTTTTTAATAGGACTGTTTTCTTTTCAAAATTCTAATTAAGTTTATTTCTTACAGAATCAATGCCTCATTAGTCATGTGGGATTTCACCTAGTTCCAAACAGGGTGCTGGACCCATCTTCCCTCAACTGTAACAGAATAGCTAAAGGGTTTTACACCTTGTCAGGTAGGGATTATTCTCCATAACCAGCAGGAAGAAGCTACAGAAAAATTGCCATCACCCTTCATTGCTTCCTTAAAAATAAGGGTGTAAACTCTCTGAAGGGAGCATTGAGGCAGGTTAATATAGGGAAAGGGAGAACATGGGTCACAGCTGAAAACCCAGAGACAACATGGCCAACAGACAATATGGCCATGAGACCCTGTCTAGAAACCTCTTAAGGGATCCTGTGAGACACTGGAATGAGAAAGGCCCTGGAATGAAAAATCTCATTTGGAATGAGAATCTCATTCAGGGTAAAAGAAAGCCCCAGATACCCTCAAAAATCCTCACCATTGGCCTCTGAGAAACTGGCAGGTGGGTCAACCTATCAGAACAGCAAACAGCTGGGGCTTAGCCCCAAGATTATGAAAGGGGAGGAGAAAGACTTTTAAAAGGCCTTACCTGGGTCCCATCCAAAGTACACTGCGGTCACCCCTCAGGCTGAAGTGTGGTTTGCTGGCCTGGTGGGGGAGCAGCCGCGGCAGGCCAAGCCGCTGCCCCCATAATAGGGTGGCTGGTTGGACTCACCGCCACCCCTGAAGGGAGCTCGGCATGGGCGCAGAGTGCCCTCGGGTCTCCCCTTCTCGGCAGCCATGCTTCCGCGGCCGCCCCTCCTCCCGGATGATGCCACATGATGCCTGTGAGGGGGCGCCCTTCTTCTTCTTTCTCCCTGCGCAGGCGCAGGGCGGAAAATTCCAGTCTGCCCTTTTCCCCTCCCCCGACAGCAGCAACAGCCAGGTGTGGGCGGAAAAATCCAGCCCGCCCTTTTCCCTTCCCCCGACAGCAGCAACAGCCAGGCGTGGGCGGGAAACTCAAGTCTGTCCTCCACCCCAGCAACAGCAGCCACCAATCCCTAAACCCTGCCCCTTCCCCCAGCAACAGCGACAGCCAATCCCTAACCACCACCCCTCCCCCATCCAGTACCGCCCACTGACCTTTCGCTGGTAACCAATCAGAACAGGGCGTGGCTTCGACCAATCAGCCTTCCCCAGCCCCTATAAAACTGTTGCCTCTCCCTCAGTAAAGTGGACTTGCGTGTTTACCTTGTCTCCGCGGTAGTTCTTCTGCCGTGCGCCCTCCAGTCCTGAGAGCCCCTGACAAGGGCCTGGCCTCCCTTGTCCCCAGTTCGTCGCCTGCTTCTCCGGGTGACCCCTTCATCGCCTGCTTCTCCGGGCGACCCCTTCGTCGCCGGCTTCGCCGGGCGACCCCGTCAGCCGAACCGCGCAACCCCTTGTGAGACTGATCCCTCGTCTGCTGCCGGACCGACCCTCGTCCCAGGTGGGACCGACCCCTCGTCCAGAGCTGGACCGACCCCTCGTCCGTAGCCAGACCCCACCTCTACTGACCGAGCGAGCCGCCGCAGCTGGCGCCCAACGTGGGGCAGAGCACCCCCACTGCCACCGACTGAGCGGGCCGCCGCAGCTGGCGCCCAACGTGGGGCAAGGCAACCCCACCAAAGCACAACGTGGGGCAAGGCAACTCCACCACAGCCTCACTCCATAACCTGACGCCCCCCCTCCTCTCTTCTCACCGTGGGACTGCTCTCATGCAACATTGCTGCTACCTGAGCCTTGGCTACCTCATATGATCCACGGCGGTCTGGGAGAATCGCTGGATGGCTTTCTCCTTCCATGTCGGGGGCTTATACCGACCCGCTATGATTGAGAGGCACCAATAAAACTCTCAGGAAAGCGTGCCTGAGCACCTCCACCCCTGCCTTCACCTCTGCCTCCTCCCCTCTGCGCTTGCTACCATTTGCCTTGCTCCACTGCTCGTCGTTCTGCCCTCCCCTCGTTGGGGCCTTCTCTTGCCCTGCGACTGCCGTCGGAGTCCCATCGGCTCCGACCCCTCATCTCACCACGCACCTCGGCTCCCATTGCCGTGCTCTCAAGATTGGGCCGCCCCGTTAACATCGGCCTCTCTCGCGCCCGTGGAGACTTTGGCCTTCTTGTTGTCCTCGCCTACGTCTCCACCACTCCCGACGCTGCCGCCACCACCGCTGCTGGTGCCCTGACGCGACTTGTCCTCACAACTGTGATCCTCCAGACCATCACACAGTCTGCCTCTGCCGCTCTTCGCCGCCAAGGAGAGATCAACTACCTGTAGCGCGCTGTCACTCTGGACTTTTAACAACAGATGGATCTTATAGCCGCCGAGATCAACAAGAATTGGACATTGGCCACCCCTGCTTGCAACGGCATAATACCGCCCCCCAAATTGTACATTTATATCCCCGTCATACTCACCTCCCTCTTCAGCCCCGCTTCCCTCATTGCTTACTGCCTCTTAGGCCCCGGCTGCTTGTTGCTGCTGCCATCCTGGCCCTTATTTGAAAAGAAGGGGGAAATGCGGTCACCCCTCAGGCTGAAGTGTGGTTTGCTGGCCTGGTGGGGGAGCAGCCGCGGCAGGCCAAGCCGCTGCCCCCATAATAGGGTGGCTGGTTGGACTCACCGCCACCCCTGAAGGGAGCTCGGCATGGGCGCAGAGTGCCCTCGGGTCTCCCCTTCTCGGCAGCCATGCTTCCGCGGCCGCCCCTCCTCCCGGATGATGCCACATGATGCCTGTGAGGGGGCGCCCTTCTTCTTCTTTCTCCCTGCGCAGGCGCAGGGCGGAAAATTCCAGTCTGCCCTTTTCCCCTCCCCCGACAGCAGCAACAGCCAGGTGTGGGCGGAAAAATCCAGCCCGCCCTTTTCCCTTCCCCCGACAGCAGCAACAGCCAGGCGTGGGCGGGAAACTCAAGTCTGTCCTCCACCCCAGCAACAGCAGCCACCAATCCCTAAACCCTGCCCCTTCCCCCAGCAACAGCGACAGCCAATCCCTAACCACCACCCCTCCCCCATCCAGTACCGCCCACTGACCTTTCGCTGGTAACCAATCAGAACAGGGCGTGGCTTCGACCAATCAGCCTTCCCCAGCCCCTATAAAACTGTTGCCTCTCCCTCAGTAAAGTGGACTTGCGTGTTTACCTTGTCTCCGCGGTAGTTCTTCTGCCGTGCGCCCTCCAGTCCTGAGAGCCCCTGACAAGGGCCTGGCCTCCCTTGTCCCCAGTTCGTCGCCTGCTTCTCCGGGTGACCCCTTCATCGCCTGCTTCTCCGGGCGACCCCTTCGTCGCCGGCTTCGCCGGGCGACCCCGTCAGCCGAACCGCGCAACCCCTTGTGAGACTGATCCCTCGTCTGCTGCCGGACCGACCCTCGTCCCAGGTGGGACCGACCCCTCGTCCAGAGCTGGACCGACCCCTCGTCCGTAGCCAGACCCCACCTCTACTGACCGAGCGAGCCGCCGCAGCTGGCGCCCAACGTGGGGCAGAGCACCCCCACTGCCACCGACTGAGCGGGCCGCCGCAGCTGGCGCCCAACGTGGGGCAAGGCAACCCCACCAAAGCACAACGTGGGGCAAGGCAACTCCACCACAGCCTCACTCCATAACCTGACGCCCCCCCTCCTCTCTTCTCACCGTGGGACTGCTCTCATGCAACATTGCTGCTACCTGAGCCTTGGCTACCTCATATGATCCACGGCGGTCTGGGAGAATCGCTGGATGGCTTTCTCCTTCCATGTCGGGGGCTTATACCGACCCGCTATGATTGAGAGGCACCAATAAAACTCTCAGGAAAGCGTGCCTGAGCACCTCCACCCCTGCCTTCACCTCTGCCTCCTCCCCTCTGCGCTTGCTACCATTTGCCTTGCTCCACTGCTCGTCGTTCTGCCCTCCCCTCGTTGGGGCCTTCTCTTGCCCTGCGACTGCCGTCGGAGTCCCATCGGCTCCGACCCCTCATCTCACCACGCACCTCGGCTCCCATTGCCGTGCTCTCAAGATTGGGCCGCCCCGTTAACATCGGCCTCTCTCGCGCCCGTGGAGACTTTGGCCTTCTTGTTGTCCTCGCCTACGTCTCCACCACTCCCGACGCTGCCGCCACCACCGCTGCTGGTGCCCTGACGCGACTTGTCCTCACAACTGTGATCCTCCAGACCATCACACAGTCTGCCTCTGCCGCTCTTCGCCGCCAAGGAGAGATCAACTACCTGTAGTGCGCTGTCACTCTGGACTTTTAACAACAGATGGATCTTATAGCCGCCGAGATCAACAAGAATTGGACATTGGCCACCCCTGCTTGCAACGGCATAATACCGCCCCCCAAATTGTACATTTATATCCCCGTCATACTCACCTCCCTCTTCAGCCCCGCTTCCCTCATTGCTTACTGCCTCTTAGGCCCCGGCTGCTTGTTGCTGCTGCCATCCTGGCCCTTATTTGAAAAGAAGGGGGAAATGCGGTCACCCCTCAGGCTGAAGTGTGGTTTGCTGGCCTGGTGGGGGAGCAGCCGCGGCAGGCCAAGCCGCTGCCCCCATAATAGGGTGGCTGGTTGGACTCACCGCCACCCCTGAAGGGAGCTCGGCATGGGCGCAGAGTGCCCTCGGGTCTCCCCTTCTCGGCAGCCATGCTTCCGCGGCCGCCCCTCCTCCCGGATGATGCCACATGATGCCTGTGAGGGGGCGCCCTTCTTCTTCTTTCTCCCTGCGCAGGCGCAGGGCGGAAAATTCCAGTCTGCCCTTTTCCCCTCCCCCGACAGCAGCAACAGCCAGGTGTGGGCGGAAAAATCCAGCCCGCCCTTTTCCCTTCCCCCGACAGCAGCAACAGCCAGGCGTGGGCGGGAAACTCAAGTCTGTCCTCCACCCCAGCAACAGCAGCCACCAATCCCTAAACCCTGCCCCTTCCCCCAGCAACAGCGACAGCCAATCCCTAACCACCACCCCTCCCCCATCCAGTACCGCCCACTGACCTTTCGCTGGTAACCAATCAGAACAGGGCGTGGCTTCGACCAATCAGCCTTCCCCAGCCCCTATAAAACTGTTGCCTCTCCCTCAGTAAAGTGGACTTGCGTGTTTACCTTGTCTCCGCGGTAGTTCTTCTGCCGTGCGCCCTCCAGTCCTGAGAGCCCCTGACAAGGGCCTGGCCTCCCTTGTCCCCAGTTCATCGCCTGCTTCTCCGGGTGACCCCTTCATCGCCTGCTTCTCCGGGCGACCCCTTCGTCGCCGGCTTCGCCGGGCGACCCCGTCAGCCGAACCGCGCAACCCCTTGTGAGACTGATCCCTCGTCTGCTGCCGGACCGACCCTCGTCCCAGGTGGGACCGACCCCTCGTCCAGAGCTGGACCGACCCCTCGTCCGCAGCCAGACCCCACCTCTACTGACCGAGCGAGCCGCCGCAGTACACAACTCACCTTGCAACATGCCTGCAGTCCATGCCTCAGACCATGTACTTTTCTCATTTTCATGTTTTTCAATATACTGTTTATTCCCTTGCCTACCCTATGGCATGTCCTTAAATTCTTTAATGTGACATAAGCCAAGGACCTAGAAGCCCAGAACTCAGAGCCATCCAGTAACAACATTACAATATTTTCACATATGAATCAACATATTTTTTGCTTGTGATAATTCAGTTTGACCCCATAATGCTTTCTTATTAAACTACACTGCATCCTCAGTGAAAGTAAGAATGCTGAGAGAAATGAACAGAAGGATTAATTAAATTTTTTTTAAAAATCCCAGTACTGAGTATAAAGATCTAAGACTAATGATCTAAGACCATAAAGTCTAAAACCAAAGACAGCAGATTTGAGACTAAGAGAGAACCACTATCCCTATCCTTTTTATCCCTTATTCAACTAGAAAAGATTTTTATTCCTGTGATAAAAGCAATAACTCATGGAGAAGCAAGATTTTAGGAGTTTCTCTGTTTTTAAGAGGAAACACCTTCAGTGCAGTGAGGCTGGGTATAAGGTAACAGAATCCCAGATAGATTAAGAGCTCTTGCAACAGTAAAGGCTTGTGACTTTCTTTTCTGGATGGAGTCTGAGAAGTCAGTTGGCCTCAAAGTAGAGTCTGGAGAATTGAGAAATTGGCTGGTTGGTGATCCATGTATATGAACAAACACCTCTGTTCTGTCATAACAGTATACAAATTTAGGTTTTGTTTTTTCTTCACATTTCACAATTGTTAACTAGGCCCTCTATCATGAAATTTTTGCTTAAAAATTCATAATAATGGTCCTGCCTCAAGCTGCTCTACAATTGAAACAAAATCATCTCTTCAGAAATTATTTCTAGAGTCAATATTGTTCAGATAAAATGTAATTTCTGAAATAATTCTTTACTGTTTCAATTTAAGTTAAAATCTTGGGACTTTTAAAATGTTTCTTTCATCAGAGATGTGACAGTCTTTTGGCTAGGGTTTGACTCCCCATCACTAAAGGAGCAGATTTCTTCTTATGCCTCTTATGGTTAGTGAATTGACTCTCCAAATAAGACCAACGTATTGTGTGGCTGTGTGGGAAGAAAGGAGGCAAGTACACATACATAGAAAAACATATAGGGTACATGACAAGAGAATCCTTTGAAAAAACATGAAAAAAATTAATGTATTTGGAGTAGCAAGTCATTCCATAAATACAATATTAATTTCCATATACAGTACAATAGCACTTGTTGCAATTTGGTTGAATGCATTATTTCCCAAATTTACAATTGTTCTTAATTGACAGAATTTTTCATCAGAAGTATACTAGGAGGTAGAGAAAATAATTCCTCCACCCATGAAATCAAATGTAAGGGAAGTTATTTTGCTCTTTGGGAGGAAAATTAACTATTTCTGAATCATTATAGTTAATAAGAGTATGAATATCAATTGACTGAAGTGTCAGTGAAGCAAAAATGACTCATTTCAATCAGTACTATGAAGGTATTACAACTCAAAGAGTATGAAAGAGCAGCATCAGAAATGATTCATGAGAAAACAAGACTAGTCTAAGAGGAGGTATGGTAATAATTTGAAGGATACTTTGTATATCTGTTCTGTTCAGCTTTAGATGATGGTATTACTACTAGGACCAATTGGCGGAAATCACAGACAAATTACATCCCAATCAAGAACAGAAATTTAACCCTTCTAAACTGTTGTGATTGGAAACTGATGAGTATCCCATGGTGACAACTTGTTAAATGTCACTTGAGTTTCAAAGTGTCTTCCCTTCTTTTTTCCTCACACTGGAATTTTAGGGACTTATTAGGGTATCATGTCATAAAAGCGTCAGTGAGGTGAAAGCTGGATGCACTGGGTAATTCAACTACAACAAACTGCATGCCCCAGATTATCCATTCTACAAGAACTTTCTCTTAGAATAATACAAAGGGTTAAAATTTTCGTTTAAAATATGTGCAGCAGAAGATTCATTCATGGGTAATATTCCTTTGCACCTAATGAAGAAGAATAAAGTAATATATATTACTGGAAAGAGCTTTTTAACAAATGAGCATGTAGATTAACTTTTACGTCTAATTATGTTATTTGCCAAACTTTCTTTCTAGTATTTGTTTATATACCTAATAGCCTTTTCACAGTTCTTCCTAAACAAATTTCACCTGATGAATTCATTCTTGGCTCATTAAACACAGCTGGCCTTTCCGTGCATCACCTCAAGGTCAATTTTAGCTCTTGTTCCAGGTGTTTGCTGACAACCCACTGTCAGCTCCTCTCCACATGCTGCTTCCTAGTGTCACCTTATTGGCCCTCTTAACATTTATTCTATGCCCTATATGAGCATCATTTTCTACTTCCTGAATTGAATGACTTGTTTAGACTTTCTTATCTAGAATTCTGTCCTTAGCTTTCTGCACCATTCTCCATCTTTTATAGGTTTGCTATGGCCATAAAAGATTTGAGTGACAGGCTCCCTTGTATACAGTTCTATTCTCAAGGAGACCCTTCTAGTCAATCCAGCATCCAAGGAATAGATTTTTAAAATTGTGCTCTTATGCCCTAGACTTTCAGAATTTCTATGTTATTCTGTCTGCTCTCTATGTTCCTTTTGCATCTTGAGAGCATTCATATCATCCAGTCTAACTTCAAATGCTACTTTTTTCAGGAAGTCTCTGTGACAGTTTGATGTTATTTTATAAATCCCCAAAAGATAAAGACTATGTTCTTAAGATAATCTATCCTATCAGTTTGGCACCCTCTGATTGCATTAAATTCATTGAAAAGTATTTAATTAGATTATTTGTTAAGATAGCTTTAAGGCTTTTGATTGGAGGTCAGTGAGGCATGAACCAGCTTGGATCTCTCCTTTACTGGGTCTGGTATAAAAGGAGAGAGAGATGTAGAAATGGGAAGCTCTGCCATATTGATCTGGCCATGTGAGAGAAAGGACTCCGGATTTGCCAACAGCTTCAGAAAGGTAGGGAAGCTCCAAAGAGACTGAGAGAGGAAGCCTGGAAAGAGATAAAGCCCATGACTGGTATCCTACAGCTGAGCTCTGGGAGATGGTAGATTCCAGAGGAAACCTCAGTAGAAATCAGTGGCCATCTTTGTAACATGGCTAGATGGCAGGATTACAAGTAGCTGACTTTGGTGAGAAGACATTTCTGATGGTCCCTTGATTTGGACATTTCACAGTCTTTGAACTGTAAGCTTTTACCCTAATAAATTCCCTTTATAAAAGCAAACCCATTTCTACTACTTTGCTTTAGCAGCCCTGTGGCAAACTAAGGCAGTCTCCTTAGAAGAGGAACTCAAAGTTAAAAGAGCTCTCTCTCCTGTGACTGCCAGCTGGTATCATTCTAGCTGTATTTATCATATACATAGCATATAATAATTTAAAGCTACACCTCATGTCCCCTAATAGAGAGTGTGATGGTTAAGTTCATGTGTCACCTTGGCTAGGGTTATGGTGTCCAGTTGTTTGGTCAAGCTAACACTGGCCTAATTGTTACTGTGAGTATATTTTGTGAATTTAAATCATAAGTAAGCTGGTTGCTTCTATGGCTGATTACATCTACAACTAACTGGTGAGGTTGCTTTCAACAATGAGAGATGTTTCATCCAATCAATTGAGGGTTTTAAAAAAAGAACTGATCATGTCAGCAGTCAAAAGAAAGTATTTCCTTTTCTGTGTCACCTAGCCTACTTCCCCCAGGGAACCACTGAAAACCTTCCTCAAAGCTCTTAGCATCCAGCCTACCTTATAAAATTCAGATTTGCACATTCCCACAGTTGTGTAGTCAATTCCTATAATGTTTCAAAATATTTACATAATATCTATCTATATACTCACCTATTTACCTATTACCTATCTACCTATCTATAGCTGGTTTTGTTTCCCTGGAGAACCAAATACAGAGAGTAACCTATCTGGAAATAAAGATGTACTCTCAATTTTCTTTATTTTATTCACGTAATGCCTAGTAGAGTATGCATGTAGTTGAAAAGTAAAATTTTATTGATGAGACTAATTGCTCTGTCAACATCATTGCAAATTGATGCCCTTTCAACTTACTTACCATTCAACTGTTCAATCTAAATGCAGCTAGAGGAGAAATGCAACTATGGGAAAAATCTAGTTGGGATGAATTTTGAGACATGAACTTGGAGAGTTCTAGGTTGGTCCCAAGTTCATTTGGAAAGTTTAAACTCTATGTAGCATTGTGTCAAGATCATTGAAATGTTGCCAAGGACCTGGATTGCATTATTGTCTCTTTTCGTAATTAGCTATACAATTTGACAAACTCCAAAACTCTGACAAGGCTTCAATTTCCAATTCATAAAAAAAAATACAACTATTTGCCAGCTGTCATAGTCAGGAACTATATTAGACACTTAATCAAAATAAGAATAAGGGATGGCCAGGTAATATGCTCCAGGGTGCTATCTCCCCACAGAATCTTTGAACAACTAACAAAACTGGGAGTGCCATCTTCCTCAGAACTCTGGAAAACAGTTAAAGGGTTATAGCAAATGGACTAGTGCCAGGTCACAAGAATACAGCTTTAAAAATGTTAAAAGAAACTTGTGGCACAAATGCTGGCCACTCCCCACCCCATCTTTCATGTGGTGTAGAGCCAGCCTGGAGTCCCATTGTGGGTCCCTAGATCTGTTCCAGAAAGATGAGAGTAGCTCTGATATGCATACTACTAACTGCATGTTAGTACCAACCTAAAGGGTGGCACATGAAAGATGGACCTAGGGACCTAATCTCTGGCTCACCTGTCCAGAACTTGCCCTGTAGGCAGAAGGAGCTGGTGAACAGCTAAAGCAGAGTAAGAAAAAAATTGAATCACAGTGACCTGAGGCAAATGATTATAGGCTTTAATTAATTCAATAGAGCATCCGATCAGAATAGACAGACAGAATTCTGCACTTCACTTTTGCCTTGGGCTCATCTTCTTGATAATATAGAAGAGAAAAACTCTGAAAGAGATCACCCTCCAATGCTGGGCCAATTTTCAAAGTCTGAGAAACATGTATTTTTTTACACCATTGGTTAATTGTTGTGGATTTTTTTTTTGTTTTTTGTTTTTGTTAGTACCTGGCACACTAGGAAAACTCTGTCATATCACTAGCTGGGAAAAAATGAAGGAGAAAAGACTTGTAAATTAAATGTAAGAGTTAGGCTGTTAAACTATTAAAATGCACAGTTTACAAGCAACAACGAAAAACAGGAAATGATGGCTTATCCCAAAGGAAAAAGTAAAAGTTCAGAAACCATCAATGAAGAAGCCCAGACTTTGGATGTAACATGAAGACTTTTTTAGAAAGAGACTTTCAATATGCTTAAGAAGATATAGGAAAACGGAGAAAAAGAACTAAAGGACATCAGGAAAATAAAGAATGAACAATATGAGATCTCAATAAAAAGGTACAAATTTTAAAAGGAACCAAATAGAAATACTGGAAGGGAAGAACACAATAACTAAAATGAAAAATTCTCTAGAGAGCTTCACCATCATATTGGCAGAAGAAAGAATCAGTGTACTTGGAAACAAGGCAATTTAAATTAGCAGACTGAGGAGCAGAGAGAACAAAAAATGAAAGGAAGGTGCACAGAATCCAAGAGAACACCAAGAGCACTATTATAAGCATTTTGAGAGTCCCAGAAGGCAAAGAAAAGAGAAAGGGGTAGAAGAAATATTCAAAGAAATAATGATAGAAAACATCCCAAATTTAATGAGATATATGAATACATAAATTAGGGAAGCCCAACAAAACATAAAAAAGGTAAGGACACATGGTAGTCAAACTATCAAATGTGAAGGCAGTTCTGTAAGCTGCAAGAGGAAAGCAATGTGTTGTGTATAAAGGAGATTCAAAAAGATGGTTAGTTTCTCATTATACACTAGAAAGGCAAGAAAGCAGTAAGATGAACTATTTAAAGTGCTAGAAAGAAAACAATTGCCAATCAAGAAGTCTATGTTTGGCAAGACTTTCTTTCAAAAATAAAGGAAAGATTAAGACATTCTCAGATAAATACGAGCTGAGAGAGTTCATCACCACTACAACTGCCTTACAAGCAATGAAAAAGAAAAGTTCTTCAAATAGAAAGGAAAAGAAGCATCTTAAACTCAAAGATATAAGTAGATTGGAAATGAAAGCCCAGAAAAAAATACATACCTTGCATATACAACCAAAAGAGAGCTGTTGTAGCTATACTAATATAAGATAAAATAGACTTTAAGAAACTCTTATGAAAGACAAAGAAGGTCACCTTATACTAATAAAGGGGATAATTCAACAAAATGACATTGCAATTATAAATATATACACACCTAAGAGAAGAGCCCCAAAATATAGGATTTTATGATAGAAATAGACATTTCTACATTAATAGTAGGAAACTACAATAAATCACTTTCAATAATGGATAGAACATCTAGACAGATGCTCAAAAAGGAAATAGAAGATTTGAACAATACTAAACCCAAATATACCTAATATTCATAAATAGAACACTTCACCCTACAGAAGCAGAGTATACATTCTTTCTAGTACAAATGGATCATTCTACAGGATAAACTATATTTTAGGTCACAAAATAGTTTGAATAAATTTTAAAATCCAGACATCATGCAATGTATCTTCTCTGACTACAATGGAATGAAGATAGAAATGGAAAATTCACAAATAAGTGGAAATTAAATGTACTATTAAACAACTAAGGAGTTAAAAAGGAAATCATAAGAGAAATTAAGAAATATCTTAAGGGAAATGAGAATGAAAACACATCATTCCAAAACTTATAGGATGAAATAAAGGCAGTACTAAGAGAGAATTTTATAGCTCTAGAAGCTTACATTAAAACAGAAGAAAGATTTCAAATCAGAGACCTAACTTCACAACCTGGAGCATCTAGAAGAAAAGAGAAAACTGAATCCAAAGTGAACAAAAAAAAAAAAAAGAAAAGAAAACAAAAGATTAGAGTGGAAATATAGAATTAAAAAAACAAACAGTAGGGAGAATCAACAAAACCAAAGGTTGTTTCTTTGAAAAGATCAATAAAATGGTCTAAACTTCAGCTAGATTGACAAAGGAAAAAAGAGCTAGTACAAATAACTAAAGTCAGAAAAGAAAGTACAAACATTATTAGTGACTCCACAAATAAAAATGGTTATAAGATATCTGTACATTGGCAAATTAGATAACCTAGATTAAATAGAAAAATTCCCAGAAAAACAAAAACTACCTATACTGACTCAAGAATAAATTATTCCGAATAATTGAAGAGGAGATAACACTCCCTAACTCATCCTATGAAACCTACATCACCCTAATATTAAAGCCAGAAGAAGATACCACAAGAAAAGAAAATTATAGGCCTATATCCCTTAAGGAAATAGATGATGAGAAATCCTCAAGCAAATAGAAGCAAAGTTAATCCCACAGCACATTAAAAGAATTACACACCATGATCAAAATGGGATTTAACCAGGTATGAGTTGGAGAACACATATTTCTCAATATTAAAACTTACTATAAAGCTACAATAATCAAAACAGCATATAAACCAATGGAATCAAATTTAAAATTCGCAAATAAACCGTCATGTTAATTGCCAATTTATTAAAAAGAAAAAACTTTGGTTGTTATTTATTTACTTATTTATTGTAAATTTTTAAAGAGGTACTGAGGATTGAACTCAGGAGTTCATAAAAGGGAAGTAGGAACTCAACCACTGAACTATATCTGCTCCCCACCAATTGATTTTTGACAAGCGTGCCAAGACTGGTCAGTGAGGAAACAATCTCTCCAAAAGATGGTGCTGGAAAAACTAGATATCCATATGCAAAAGAATGAAGATAGATTCCTGTAACATATCATATAAAAATTAACTAAAATGGATTAAAGACCTAAATATAAGAACCAAAACTAAAAATCTTCTAGGAGAAAACTTAGAAAATTATCTTCAGGACCTTGTGTTAGGCAATGAGTTCTTAGACTTTCCATCAAAAACTTGAACAAAAAAAGAATATATAGATAAATGGGACTTCATCAAAATTAGAAACATACGTGCATCAAAGAATTTTTATCATGAAAGTGAAAACACAGCCTCTGGAATGGGAAAAAATCCTTGCTAACCACATATCTGATAAAGGTTAACTATCCAGATATATACAGAAATTCTACAATTCAGTCACAAAAGACAAACAGCCCAATTAAA
Organism: Dasypus novemcinctus; assembly: GCF_030445035.2. Taxonomy (NCBI): domain Eukaryota; kingdom Metazoa; phylum Chordata; class Mammalia; order Cingulata; family Dasypodidae; genus Dasypus; species Dasypus novemcinctus. The sequence goes on along the minus strand of NC_080673.1, from coordinate 170,188,469 downwards.
AAATAGTCCAAAGACTTGAATAGACATTTATCCAACAACAATATACCAATGGCCAAAAAAGCACATGTAAAGATGCTCAAAATCATTAATCTTCAGGGAAAGGCAAATAAAAACCATCATGAAGTGCCACTTCACCCCCACTAGAATGGCTACTTTTATAAACTGGAAAACATCATGGGTTGGAGAAGATATGGACTAATACGAACACTTGCTCATTATCGGTGGGAATCTAAAATGGTGCAGTTGCTATGAAAAATAGATTAGTATTTCCTCAAAGTTAAGTACAGAATTACCATATGACTTGGCAGTCCCATTTCTAGAAATATACCCAAAATATGAGAAATCAGTAACTTGAATGAACATTTTCATACTGATATGCATAGTTTCATTATTCAAAATTCCAAAAGATGAAAGTAACCCGAGTCCATCAACTGATGAACGGATAAACAAAATTTGGTATATACATACAATGGAAATTGTTCAGCCATGAAAATGAATGATATCCTGATACATTTGACAATATAGATGAACCCTGAAGACATCATATTGAGTGAAATAAGTCAGACACAAAAGAACAAATAATGTATATGAAATAGATAGAATGAGCAAATTCATAGAGTCAGAATATAGAATATAGGTTACTACGTGCTGAGATGGGACAGGGAATGAGAGTTAATGCCTAATTTATACAGAATTTCTGTTTAGGGCGATGGTAAACTTTTGGCACTGCATGGTAACACAACATTGTAAATGTATGTAATTGACACCACTGAATTATATACTTGAAAGCGGTTAAAATGGAAATTTGAGATGGCATATATGTTACCAGAGTAAAATAAAATAAAAAGAAACCATAAGTGTGTACAACATAGTGAGTCTTAACATAATCTGTCATATTATAGTATAATTATAATAATACTGTTTCATCAATTGTAACAAATATACTTTACTAATGCAAACTGTAATAAAATTGAAAATTGAATGTGTGAGGGGGGAGTATAAGGGAATGTTGTATTTTCTGCATGATTTTCTGTATACCTACAACTTCTCTAATTAAAAAAACAAATTTATTAAAAAATAAAAACTAAACAAGAATAAGGCACCATTCTGAACCAATGGAGTTTGGAGTATAATAAGTATATCATTATTATACATTAATAATTACAATCAAGTAAGTCATGAGCATTGATTGTGGTTTGTGTGAAGTACAGTGGGGACAGAGTGGGAAGTTGAAGTCTAGAAAAGTCCTACTGTAGCAGTTTGAGATTATTTTATGAATCCCCAAAAGAGAAAGTTTACGTTTGTAAACTAATCCATTCCTGTGGGTTGAAGATCGTTTTGATTGGACTATGTCAGTGAGGCATAACTCAAGTTAAGTCTCTGCCCACTTTCCAGGTCTGATAAAATGCTTTATTAATATGTATCAATAAAATTAATTAAAAAAAACAATAGAGATAGAGAAACACAAAAAGAATTACCATGCTTGACTCTGCCATGTGTGAGAGAAAAGACTCCTATTTTGCCCACAACTGAGCTTCAAGGAGAGAAGCCCCCAAGAAGCTCAAAATGCTGAGGCCCAGGGAGGAAACCTGGTAACAGACAAGTCCTATGCCAGGTTTGCCTACAGATGCAAAAAGACGGAGACCTTGGCAGAGATCAGAACCATCTTGCTTCACCATATGGCAGCTGACTTTGGTGAGAAAGCATCTCTTATAGTGCCTTGAGTTGGACTTTTTCACAGCCTTGGAACTGTAAGATTTTACCCCAAAAAAATCCCCTCTATAAAAGTCAACCCATTTCTGGTACCTTACACTGGCAGCCCTTTGGTAAATAAACACAGAGAGGGTATGTACTAGTTTTGGAAGTCCTCCTGCCAGAGTAAAACGTTTGGTGGTAGTACATTTTATGTAATGGGAATATCAGATATAAAACCATGATGGTAGGAAACTACAAATGCTAGTCTGAGAACTACATGTTGTTTCAGAATTGTTTGAACCACAGATTTTATGGGAGAAGAATGAAAATAGGAATAGGGGAGCCCAATGAAGAACACTTTGTCTTGCTAAGAAGTTTGAATATTTTGGGCCATCGGTTATCAACTGATGCTTCTTATAGTCTGAAAGTTCTTTGGAGGATCTGGATGGAGCACCTCTGTATAATACAGGGAGGTGAGGCAGGGAAAAGCGAGGGCTAGAGGCTAAGCTGGTAGGAATCCAGGTCTTTTACATCAAGCATTTTAACATCTCTTTAATTTGTTTTTAGTTTGGGGTTCTGCATAAAACTGGACTTGACAATGAAATGTATTTCTCCAAATAAATTGGCTGACAAAGTTCTGCTATAAACTAAGAGAAGTTATATATGGAGCCTAAGCATGGATGAGATTAGAGACATCCCTTTTTTCCATCTGCCCTCTGCCAGACCTGTACAGCATATAATCCCAAAGGGCAGGGACGTGGTATAGGTAGGCTAATTTGAGGTAGTTAGAGCCACCTAGAGGAGAGTCAGTGAGGGTCAGAGGTAAGTCAATGAAATGGTATTGGAAAGGGAGCGATGGAGTCTATAGAAACTGAAGTGGTAGTAAAATGAGGCTGGGCTGGATAATTGCTATCCTCTGACAGTGATGTTCTGTGCTCAGAGACTCATAGATTTTTTTTAGCATTTGTTCTTCTGCCACTCTGCTATTTTCACATGCTATTACTTCCTCTCCATTGCTGATGAAGTTCTCTTCTTGGCAGCATAACTGTCTAATCACTACTGCATGCTGCTGGGATGTGGTTCACAAAGAGGTGGGTAGCCTGACTGATACTCCCACCAGTCTACATCCTGCTTGTTCGCTTAAGGACTCCAGGTCTCACAACACTGACACGAAAAAGTTGCCAGGCTTCTTCCTTGCAAAACCTCTATTAAAGCTCTCTAATTTCTAACCCTGCAGGTCTAAAGTAACCATTTAATTAATCCTGCAGCGATATCAAGTCTCTGACATGGTATTTTTCTAATTCTCAGTTGATGTGAATGGCTAATTATATTTTGTTCATACATTTCAATGCTAGCACACTTGGTAGCAAGTTTGAGAAATAAAATTTCACTAAATGAAGTTAAATGATTCATCAATAATTACAACACAATCAATCACTACTTAACTACAATGTAATCGCTATTGAACTATAATGATGTCTTGCTATGATTATGAAAGCACTCCACTCCAGATGTCTGGATTTAAACTTAAGTCACCTTTATTCACTAGTTAAGTAATATTGGTCAGGTGCTTTACTTTTCTGAACTTTCTAAATCTTGGTTTCTCATATTAAAATGAAGGAAGATTCTTTGACATTTAAATGAAATAATTCATTTTGTAAATGACCCACACATAATAGGTATTCAAAAAGAATTGGCATTAGTAGTATTGATATAAAATTATTATATTGTCATTATAATTATTTTCATATATCTAGCAACAAGCACTGTATTGTCTTTTGAATACAATAATTTCCTGTCTAGATTAGTTTGCCTGATGTTAAAATTCATGAAGGAAAATTTTCTTGAATTCTTTGCCTTGAGTCCTACTCATTACCAGTTACCTCACTTGGCAAAGTGCTGCACAACCTACCCAGCTAGCGTTCCACTCAATGGCATTCCATTTGTGTTTCTTATTCTAGTTTTGTAGATGAAGGAAAGAGCACAAATTGAGAAGCAACTTTTATAGAAAGAACAATAGAGTTTTAAATTGTAAACCTCACTTCAGGGTTGAATTGAGAATCTATATAAATATTAAATTTGATTGCCAATAATCTTGATACCTTATAAAGTTGTACCACTTTTTACCCTCAGGCATAATCACATTAAAGTAGCCAAGTATTTTTGTTTGCTAGGCAGCTGCAAACAGATACCATAAAGCGGTAGGCTTTAACAATGGGGATTTATTAGCTTACAAGTTTATAGTTTTGAGGCTGTCTGCTGGTCTTTCCTTTTTCTTCCAGATTTTGTTGCTTTCAGCTACTTGATTCCATGGTTTTCTCTCTCTTTTTGTCTGAACTGCATTCTCTTATAAAGGATTCCAGAAAGATGATTATGACACACCCCAGGCCATGCCTTACCTGAATTAACCTCATCAAAAAGTCCTACTTTCAATACCAAACCACCACACTAGGCATTCAGCACAATAGTTAATGCATAGTCACTCAGTAAGTGTTGAAAGAATGCATGAAACTACAAGTAACTCCATTAAGCTTGGGACTTTTTGCTCTTTTGATATTTTATGTGGCTATATAGATAAAGAAGAAAATGGTAGTAACTCAAGTTAGACACCCAAGAATACTGAGATGGTCAGTATTAAGCTAAGGCCAAAGGGAAAAAAAAAGAGTCACTTCATTCCTGATTCTATTTGCTCCTGGTTATTGGAACGTAGCCTCAGTTTGTTTCCAAGATATAAATGTATAAGGGCAGAGAAACAAATAAACTTGAGCATATTTTGTTTGTTTTTGTGTATATGAGAGAAGTTGTAGGTTTACAGAACAATCATGCATGCAATACAGGACCCCCATAACCACCCTATTATTAACACCTTGCTTTGGTGTGGGCATTTGTTACCACTGATGAAGGCACATTTTTATAATTATACTATTTACTGGAGTCTATGATTTAACTTAAGGTTCACTGTATAATGCAGTACAGTGCTTGATAATTTGTTGCTATAGGTTGTATCTGTTCTGTAAATATTTCTAACTATTTATCACATTATAGTAACTTATAATATTTTAATTCTTGGAGTGAAACAGCCTCAGCCATGTAGTTGTCGAAACATAGGACTTGTAAGTAGTTGTGAATTCTAACTCATCAGCACTAGTCTTTACTGAGGTCTTAATAAGATTAGATAATTTTCAGTAAAAAAAAAATTGCTAGAGATCAAGGAGCAACAGCAATTGCTCACTCTTAACAATTAGTACATAAATGTTTAACTTGAAGAAAAAATATTCTACTCTGATAAACAGATCTAATAGTTAAGGATAACTTAAAAAAACGGAAGTAGGGGAACTATTTAAAGGAGTATCATAGATGAAAAAAAATACAAAGACCATGAAATAAAATATCGAGTTCAAATGTTAGTTCCACCACTTACTAGCTGTGTGACATTGCTTAAGTCATTTTCCAACAACCTATGTCGCAATGTCATTGGGGGACTTTAATATAATATCATATTTCAAGTACTTACTATAAAGCTTGTGGCACAGAATAATGGTTGTTTTGTTCTGTTTTTTCTAATTACTTTCCACTACTTTGTGTACTAAGTGTAAGTTCTTATTCTGGAAACAGAGTACCATGTTGACTCTAACAGGCTAAATGCAGCCCGTTTTCAACTACTTTGAGTAGCATTGAGATAGATTCTGGATTACATAGTCTTTGATTCTCACTTTTAAAGATCTTTTAAAAGATCACCCATTCCTTTATACTCCCACAGACATGTGATCAGAAAAGAGAGAACAGACATCAAAACTAACTTTTGTTAAATTTTAAATAGCTCTAATAAAAGGGGTAAAGTGGTGGTAGGGGTAAAACACTGCCACTCATGATGCTGAAGTGTCACAAAGCAGTGTGAATTCTAAGATAGAAATTGTTTTAATGAATGTATTCAGAACATCATAATATTTCTTTAGGATTTGCCCCTCTTCTGAAAAAATGCTAAAAATTCTGGTTAAATGGATAATCACATTTTTATTCTGGCTACTTTATTACCATTCACAAAATATTTATTGATGTTATAATTATAGATAGTACCATTTAGACAATTTAGGTTTAAATCTTTTTGGTTATATACAAGAATACAACTTGATTGGGTATAGAATTCCTAGATCACAAATACTTTCCTTTGGAAGAATCTATTTTCTTAAATTTAGTGTTGCCATCAACCTGATTGCTACATCTTTTACTTGCTAGGATGTAATTTTTTTTTCTCATATCTCTGAAATATCAGAAAAAGACAGGAAGGCAGGACAGAGGTGGATTTTAGTTTCTTTCATTGATTTTGATTTGTCTATGGTGAGAACTTTTGATCCGTAGACAGATATTTTGACTTTGATAATTGCTTCTCTTTCACTTGTTCTGGATTTCTCTTTGGGCATGCCCTTCATCTGTATAATGTGTATCTCTTTTTCTCTATCTTTATCATAATTACTATTTTTTCCTTTATTTCTGCATTAATATAAAGATTTTCAATTTTCTTGTTCATTACTTATTTGAACTTCTAATACATCCTTTTTGTTCTTTATTACCTTCACAGTAGATTTTACCTCTTGATGTTACATTTTTACTTCCTTGTTTTCTTTTTCTCTTTCAGTTTGCTTCATTCCCTTCTCTCTTTCCATATCTTCTCATCCTCTATCTGTTATTTTGGAGTCCCTCCAAAATATGTTGCATTATATGTTTTCTAATTTATTTTTGCTTTTTTTATAGTACATACTTTCCAAACCATGTCCTTTCTTTTGCATCTTTAAGACCATCTTCTCTTTTTACTTATTCGTAGTCTTCTTTTATAAAACCTATGAAAGATTTTGTCAATTAAAAATTCTTAAAGAGAAAAACCTACTCCTATCTGGTGTTTGGATACAGATGGGGTATATAAAATGTCCCAGACTCCTCCACTACCCATTTAAGTTAGAGCAGAATTTCCCCTTTTGAATCCTATCTGAGCCAAATAACCATGATATTCCAGCTTGAGTAAGAAGGTTTCCTCTATTGTCAGAATCTAAACCATGCCAGAAAATTATAGAGAGTACATTTCCTGTGTATATACGTGTGGTATCATGCATCATTTAAAAATAAGAGATATATTGAGCTATATCTTGTAAATTATATCTTGTTATATATAAGTATTGTTATATATAATATAAAACTACATAAAATAAATAATATATATTGTTATATAATATTACATATTGTTTCAAGTAAGAGTTACATATTGAAGTTATAGGTTACTAATTCTTTGTCATTGTATCAGTTATTTACCCAATTCAAATCACTATTTTCTCTTCTAAAATGGGAATAATAATCCAAGAGACTTTTTGAATCAATTAAACAAGTTCATATTTTTAAGACATTTATCACAGAGTCTGTCACAGTGCAAGGATTTAAAAATTATTAGAGGGAAGCAGATTTGGCTCAATGAATAGAGCATCCACCTACCGCACGGGAGGTCTAGGATTCAAACCCAGAGCTTCCTGACCCATGTGATGAGCTGGCCCATGCACAGTACTGATGTGCACAAGGAGTGCCGTGCCATACAAGGGTGTCCCTCGCATAGGGGAGCCCCATGCACAAGGAGTGCGCCCCATAAGAGAGCCGCCCAGTGTGATAAAAGTGCAGCCTGCCCAGGGTGGTGCCGCACACACGGAGAGCTGATGCAGCAAGATGATGCAACAATAAGAGATACAGATTCCCAGTACCATGGACAAGAATACAAGCAGACACAGAAGAGCACACAGCAAATGGGCACAGAGAGCAGACAACTGGGTGCCAGAGAAAGGGTAGAGAAATAAATAAATAAATAAATCTTTAAAAAAAATTATTAGATTTTTATTACACATATTATTTTATAACTTCTATAATTTACAGAAATGTCTTGGATCTCAATGCAAATTCCCTCTTGCATTTTATAATTATATAGAGATCTACATTAAATCTAGTTTGATATTGCTATAATTAACATTCTCTCTGTATCCATTTCACATGACAAACTACCACTGGCGGTAAAAATGGAAAATGTAAGTGATATCACTGCAATATCACAAAAAGCACAAAAGCAGGTTAAACTACACAAAGTTATTCAAAGAAACTTAATAGTGTATCTTAATAAATTTGTTCCAGTTAATGATTTTACTATAAACTAAGGACAAGAAAAAGTGTGTCTGGATCCATGTTCACTAAAAAAGTCTACTGCAAAGGAGAGTAGGTCTGATGTGGTGTATTTCACATTCAGAATGGCATATAATAGTATTTTAAAGGCCCATTAGTTGGTAGGTTATAAGTCATATCTGCAGTTACTCTGCAGCCAGTGAAATAGGGTTTTAATGGCATGCTAAATTATGTTGTAAATCTTCCAGTGGTATCACAATTAATTCATAATGTTGGTTGATTGGTTGATTTAGCAGTAAGATTGAGTATGTTTGTGCATCACCTCAATTTAATGGGAGAAGTCTGAACATAAATTTAAACCTCAATGACTTTCCTGGAGACTTAATAGGCTTCTTAGCTAGAAAAGTTTGTTTTAGAATATACAATGAAAGTTAATGCTTGGTTTCTCATGACTCTGTGAAAAAGCATCCTGCTAGGACAATTTTATTTCATTCTGTTACAGAATCATGGGGATGCAAAGTTTATAATCTATATTAGCTTCAATTTCACTTGTGATTCCAATTCACCTGATATGTATCAACAAAAATAGTAGAATTTAGTTTCTTTTCTACAGCTTACTCAAGTCCCAAAATGTAAAATATAGAAAGTAGAACTGTTTTGATGACCTTTAGGTAGATCATTTTAGAAGCCCCTCCTGCTTATCTCACCCAAAAAGCCCTCAGAGAACTATCCAGAACAGTTTGAGTACAGACTCATGGGCTCATTAATTAAAGTGGCCAGAGAAAATAAAATAATGCTCTTTTCACTTAACAATTCTATTTCTTTGAACTGATTTTAGCGAGCATTTTCTAATATCTATTATGGAAAATATCATTTATTTACTCTCATAACACATATACTCATGTATTATTTTCTTTTCAATAGAAAAAAACATAAAATTATTTGTCACTGACAAATATGGAAGAATATTGGTCATATTATTTCTTTCTTTAAGGAGTTCTTAAATTTTCAGATTTGGCCTTTGGTATTTCAATTTCCCTTTTTAAGTCCATTCATGCAATCTAATGCATTTAATAATTCTCATATTTTTTAACCCATTAAACTTTGGGTAACTGCTCACTTTTCTTTTCCAAATAGTCGTTATTCTTATCATATAAAATGAAAAAAGAAGTAAGGACCTGATGAATTGCCACACACGGCTGAAATGTATGCGTGTCTGGCTGTAACCCATCAACTCCACAGGGCAGCATTCACACTGTACACTATGTTATGAACACAAATGGCAGTCTGGCAGCTTTATGTTGTCATTTAATTTTACTTTTTAATGGTTACAGTGCCTATCTGGAAGGCACGGAATTCTTTCTACTACCCCTCTTCATAGGATTGGAGTACATATGCTCCATCTTTTTGTTTGAACATGGAGCATATCACACAAATGTCCTTTGGCACAGCTCCAAGACATAACCAATTATTTTTAAAAAGAAGGCTAAATTAAGGGGCTAATAAAAGCAGAATCTCTTAAGGACAGGGCTCTTTTACTGTAAACAGCATTAGATTGAAAGATATAACATTGTTTCAGCTTCAGAGTCAGTTTCAGAAGAGGAATACATAGGAACCTCAGAAACAATGGAGCAGATGTGATCCTGAGGTAAGTGACAGGCTACCACCAAGGAAAGAAGAAGAATAATCAAAGCTACCTAGAACAGGCATGAAAAAAAAAAAAATCACAGCAAAGGAAAGAACATAAATTTCATTCCAAGTAACAAAACTGGGTGGGAACTAAGAGTCAAAAACTACTGAGATTTTCACTCACATTCTGACTGTATTCCAATTATGAGCATTCCCTGAGGAAATAGAATTGCACATACATGAATAAATATTTAACACACAGATACATTATATAATTATATATCACAATGTTGTTAATTTTTTTCTAAGGAAAAGATTTTGTTCCACTTAGGCAACATTTTTAACATTTTTTTTTCTGAGGTACTAGGGTCTGAACCTAGTAGCTTATATGTTGGAAGTCGGCGCTCACCTCAGAGCCACATTGACTCCCCTGAGTTGGTTTTTTAGTTTGTTTTTGTTTGTTGTTTGTTTTTAGGAGACACCAGGAAATGGCCCCAGGACCTCCCCTGTGGGAACTTAATTGTTTGAGCTACATCCGCTCCCCTAAGCAACATTTTAAAGTTCACCAGTTAACTTCTGCTTCTGGGGAGATGGAATAGATATAATTTTCTCTATTTCTCCACTAAACATAACTAAAGCTCTGGGACATTATATATAAAAAGAAACATAGGAAGACTCGTAAAGTTAGAGAGAAGTAGCAGACTGGCTAGGGATCATGGGACAACATCACAGTGGTGCGTTATCTGGGTTTTCTCTTTGCTACACATATCCCAGAATTGTAGATGAAGGAGCTGGCATCAGGAAACTCCAACAGATGTAGACAAAAATAAAAGCCCAAGAAAATCCTACATATACTAATCAAATGACTAGAAGAGAAGCAGCTTCACAAGCCAAAAAACTCTTTGAAAATAATTGCTCTATTCCAGCCAAACAACACAGAAAACGCAGGGCTATACCCTTACCTATGTCTAGCAAAGGCTAAGAAGGAAACGTAGACATCCACCCTCACAGGTACAGCATAGCACCCCAAACACCATGCTGGGGTGGTGTTAGAAAAAGGCTGGTAGGAGTTGTGACTTTCAAATCCACTGGACAGTAACAAGCCACACTCACGAAGGGTCAGAGAAGACCATGTGTGAAAGTTACAGTAACATGACACCCCTCCCTGCTGTGGAAATGTTAGAAGAGACCAGGGGGAGAATCAGGGCTTTCACCACTGCCCAGCAATAATGAAGCCACCCCTTTCCCACGATGTCAGTGGAGGTCACCTGTAGCACAAAAAAGCACCACAGCCTCTCCAACCATGGGTTGTATCTGCAAAAGCTGAGTGGGAAGTCAGAGCTCCAAATACAAGGAGGAGCCCATCTCTTCTTTCGATATCAGCAGAGGCATCTGGACTTCCAAAATCTGGCAGTAACAGATTATGTCCACCACTTCTCTTGTCAGACCAGTGTCAAAAGAAGCCAGCTAAAGTAGTAAGCCTAAATAAGATCCAGTGTCTTATAACATAATACACAAAATGTCCAGGTCCTAATTGAAAGTCATTTATAATCCAAGAACCAGGGAAATTTCTTCAAATAGAAGGAAAAAGAAAACCAAAAGACCAAGCACCAGTGAGACAAAAACACAGAGATGTTAGAATTACCTGAAAATGATTTTTAAAAGTATCATAAAAATCTTTAAATGAACAATTACAAACCTACTTATAAAAAGTGGAAAAATAGATAGCCTCAGTAAAGATATAGAAATTCTCAGCAAAGAAGCAAAAGACATAGAGAATAGAAAGAAAATTTTAAAACCAAAAAAACATAATAAAAAATGCAAACCTGAAGATAGAGCAATAGAAGTTATCCAACTAAATAAAAGAGAGAAAATAGACTGAAAAAAAGAACAGTGCCTACCTGTTGTATTATATAAAAAAGATCTAACATTTGAGTCACCAGAGTCCAGGAAAAAGAGGAGAGAGAAAGTAAGCTGAGCTATTTCAAAAAATATTGGCTGAAGTCTTTCCAAATTTGGAAAAGAGATAAACATTCAGATTCAACAAATCTGAGCAAACCCTTAAAAGGGTAAACCCATGCCAAGACATATCTAAATAAACTTTTGACAAATAAAGGGCAAGAAAATATCTTGATAAGAACAAGTCAGAAACTTCATCTTTTTTATAGGAGAAAATAATTTAAATGATAGTAGCTTAAGGCAGAAGAAAATGACCCAGAAATTTTCAAGTGCTCAAAGGAAAGAATTGTCAACACATAATTCCACACTCACTGAAAGAAAAATTAAAACATTCTAAACTTAAGAAAGACTAAGAAAATTTGGCACATAAAGAAATTCTCTAAACAAAAAGAATATGATAAAAAAAGAATCTTAAAACCTCATAGAGGAATAAAGAACATAAAAAGAGAAAACGTGGGTAAGTACAATAGAATTTCCTTCTTCTCTCGTGCTTTATTTTTTGCATTTTTTATTAGAGAAGTTGAAGGTTTACAGAACAATCATATAAAATACATGATTCCCATATACTACCCTATTAACACCTTGAATTGGTGTGGTACATTTGTTGCAATTGATGAAAGGACAGTTTTATAATTGTACTATTATCTCTAGTCAATGATTTAATTTATGGTTCACTTTGTAGTGCAGTTCTTTTGTATTTTTAAATTGTTTTATTCTATTACCACATATACAAACTAACATTTCCCTTTTTAAATGACATTCAGATACATATTTCAGTGCTGTTAATTATGTTCACAATTTTGTGCTATCATCAACACCATCCATTACCAAAATATTTACATGGTTTGAAATAGGAACTCTGTACATTTAAACCTTAACTTCCTACTACCTAGCCCCATTCCATCCCCTGGTGTATTAGTCAGCCAAGGGGTGCTGATGCAAAGTACCAGAAATCTGTTGGCTTTTATAAAGGGTATTTATTTGGAATAAAAGCTTACAATCCTAAGGCACTAAAGAGTCCAACTCAAGATTGCTTTCTCACCAAAGTCAGTTACCACATGTTGAAGCAAGATGGTAGATGAGCTCTATGAGGGTTCAGCCTTCCATTTCTCAGCTACAGTCTGTCATAGGGCTTGTTTCTTTCCGGGCTCAGCTGCAAATTATCAAGTGAATGACTCAGCTCTCTTCTTGGGGAACAGAATCAAAGTTCGTTCTTCTGCCATGTCTGTGGAACTCTCTCTTTCTGTTTATGACTCTTTATATCAGCCCACCAAGGGGGTGGGGACTCAACCTTGGGTCATGCCCTGGTGACATGGTCGAACCAAAGCCCTATCTTTTATCAAGTAAACTTAAAACCTTTGAATTTAATGCAGCCAAAGGGCATCATACCCAGAGGAACAGGTTGGTTTATAAACATAATCTCTCTTTTGGGGATTCATAATAATCTCAAATTGCCACGCCTGACAATGATAAACTATATTTTAGATTCTGACTCTTTGATTTTTCATATTCCAATTATTTAATATCATTCTGATAATTCAACATTTGTCCTTTCCTATCTGGCTTATTATATTCAGCATGATATCTTCAAGGCTTATCCATGTTGTTGCACGTAATGTGTGGAATGGAATATTATATATATATGTGCAATGGAATATTATTCAGCCATAAAAAGGAATGAAGTTCTAATGCATCCTCTTGTGTTTTCTAAGTCATGTTTGATAGCTGAAGCAAGAATGTTAACACTGTTTGATGTGGTTATAAATAAAGACAGGAAAAAATTAATTAAATTATATTGTAAGGGGGAAACATAGGTATAAGGGGAGGTAAGGTCTCCAAACTTCCCTTGAACTGGAGAAATGTGAACCCCAGAAACACCAATAGACTATGAAGTATATAGAATGTAATACCTGAGCAACCACTAAAATGCAATATAAAGAGATACACTAAAAATATAATAGAGAAATCAAAATGGAATTCTAAAAATGTTTAGGGATATTGTATCATATAGTGGAAAAACAATCAATACAACAAGATGATATATTAATCTTAAATGTGTTTGAATCAAACACCAGGGCTGCAAAATATATAAAGCAAAAACTGGTAGAGGGAGTGGATTGGGCTTAAATGGTTTAAGTCCCATGTCTCACATGGGAGGTCCAAGGTCCAAGGTTCAGTTCCCAATGCTTCCTGAAAAAAAAAAACCGAAAAAACAACATGCAAAATATATGAAAAAACCAACTTAGAGAAGCCGATATGACTCAGTGGTTGAGCAATGGCTTCCCACATATGAGGTCCTGGGTTCAATTCCCTGCCCCCAGTTCTGCAAAAAACAAACAAATGAACAAACAAAAAAACTGAGAGTTAAAAGGAGAAATAATCAAATCTACAATTATAGTTGGAGACTTCAAAATCTATCAAACAACAGGATCTGATTTATATTTATAGAATACCCACCTAACAAAAGCAGAAAAGATGTTATTCTCAAGAGTACACATAACATATACTAAGATAGGCTGTATACTGAGCCATAAAAAAATGCCTCAACCAATTTAAAATATTTGAAACTTCACAGAGTTTGTTCTCTAACTACAATGAAGTCAACCTAGAAATCAATAAACGAAAGATAAGAGGAAAGCTTCCAAAGACTGAGAAACTAAAGAACACACTTCTAAATAACTTACTAGTCAAAGAGAAAGTCTCAAGGAAAATCACCAACTGCATTGAATTGCATGAAAATGAAAACACAACATATCAAAATTTATGGGATGGAACTAAAAGAATGTTGAGAGGGAAATTTACAGCACAAAATGCTTACATTAGAAAAATGAAAAATCTCAAATCAGTAACCTAAGCTACCACCTCAAGAAACTGGAAAAAGAAGAGCAAATAAGCCTAATACCAGCAGAAGAAAGGGGATAGTAAGATAAGAAATGAAATAAATGAAAATAGAAAAAAATAGACATGACAATCAAACAAAAATGTGTTTCTTCAATAAGATCAATAAAATGAAAACCTCTAAAAAGACAGTGATGAGAAAAAAGAGAGAAGACATAAATTGCCAATATCAAGAATGAATTAAGATTGTCTTAAAGATGTTACAGGTATCAAAAGAATAATAAGGAAATATTATTAACAACACTATGTGAAGACATTTTACAATGAAAATGAAATGGAACAATTCATTGAAAAGTCACATACCCCACTCAATATATAAAAGATAATTTGAATACCCCTATAACTCTCAAGGAATGTGAATTTGTAATTAAGACCTCCCCCCAAAAGAATGTCCATGCTCAAATGGTTTCACTGGAGAATTCTATCAAATGTTTAAGGAATACAATTTTACACGATCTCTTCCAGAAAATCAGAAAAGAGGGAGACTGACCAATTCATTTTATGAAACTAGTATACAAAAACCAGGAAAAAAATGTAGAAGAAAGAAAGCTTTAGTTTCCTAGGATGCTCAAACAAATAAAATGAAATGGATTGGCTTAAACAATAGGAATTTATTAACTTACAGTTTTGAGACTAACAGAAAGCCCAAATCAAGGCAGCATCAAAGTAATGCTTTTCTCTTCAAAAACTGGCATTTTGGGGCCGGCTGCCAGTGATCCTTGGCTTCTCTGTCATGTGGCAAGGCACATGGGAACAAATCCTGGCTACACCCCTCTCTTCCCAGTCCCACTGATGTTGCTTATTGCTTTCTGTGACTTTTTCTCTCTTTGAATTTCATTTTCTTTTAAAGGACTCCAGTAATAAAATTAAGCGCCATCCAGACTGAGAATGGCTATACTGTCTTAACTGAAGTAACTTCATCAAAAGGTCCTACTTACAATATGTTCACACCCACAATAACAGATTAGATTTGAAAACATGTTTTTCTGTTGTCCATACAACTTCAGACAACCACAGTCCACCCTCTGGACCCCCCAAAACATATCCTTTCTACATGCAAAATACATGCATTCCATCATGACTTCCCAAAAGCCTTAAGTCAGTTCAATGACAAATCTAAGTACAAAGTTGCATCAAAATCAGCTATGGGTGTGGTTTGTCCTAGAGCACAATTCCCCTCCATTTGTGGACCCATGAAACATATGAAACAAGTTATTTACTTCTGATATACAATGTAAGAACAGGCATAGGATAAATATTCCCATTCTTATAGAGAGAAATTGGGAGGAAAACAAGGGTCATGGGTCCTAAACAATTCCAAAACTCTGCAGTCCCTACTCCATTAGGTTTCAATGTCTGAGAGTCATCTATAGAAAAATGTTTTGTCCCCAAGACCTGATGAAGCAGCAACCCAACCTCCTCCTGGTGATTGTGCAATGGCCATTTACTCCTGGAACACTGGGGTGAAATCTCCACCCTCTCCTAGCATTAGGATGGTGTCCAGGTTCTCTATTAATGTTGGGACATGTCTCTACCCTATCAGAGCACTACAGTGGAAGTACTCTTCCTGAACAATGGGGCATGGTAGGTTCTGCTCTCTTGACTGGAGAAGGTGTTCCTGGTCCAGACCTCAGCTTTCATGGTTCTGCCCTTGAAATGATTTTTCCTTCAATTTGTTCCCTGTTTGTCCCTTTTAGTCCAGGCTGGCAATGGTTCCATTCATATTTAAATTATGCAAAAAAGTTCTCAGTTGTTCATGTAGTTCATAGCAGTTCAAAGTATCACACGAGAGAACGTTCTATGGATCCTTTCTGGATAATTGCATTTCCAATCCTGACTTCCATGGAACTTGTTTTCTTGTCCCATGTTCAGTTAACCCCCTACATTGAGTTCTGTCCTCTGGGGACTTTCTTTCCAGAAACTCAGAATTTTCCAAACCATCAATTTCTGGTTTCCTTGTGTATAGAAGTTCAGTTCTCAACTTATCACTTTCTGCTCATATTTTACTATGAGCTGCAAGGAGAAACTAGGCTGTACTTTGCACATATATCTTGGAAATCTCCTCAGCTAAGTATCCAAGTACATCACTCTCAAGTTCAGCCTTCCATATAACGTCAGAACTCAATTTTTACAAGTTTCTGCCACTTAAAAACAAGGATAACTTTTCTTTGAATTTCCAATAACACATTCATCCTTCCCTTTTCAGACGTGTTTGGAAGTACATTTAGCATCCATACTTCTACCAACACTGTCTTCAAAGCAATCTAGACATTTTCTATCAAGTTCCTCACAATTCTTCCAGCCTCTACCCAATTCCAAAGCTGTTTCCATATTTTTTATATCTGTAATTGCAGCATCCCATTCTTCTGGTGTCAAAATCTGTTTTAGTTTGCTAATCTTCTTAAGCAATTACCATGAAATGGGTTGGCTTAAGCAATGGAAATATATTTCCTTATGGTTTTGAGGCTAAATGAATGTCTAAATTAAGTAATCAGCAAAGCAACCTTTTTTTTCGAAGACTGGCATTCTGGGGCTGGCTGATGGTGATTCTTGGCTCCTCTCTAATATAACAAGGCACATGGGAGTGTTTCCTGGTCTCTCCCTTCTCTTCCAGGTTCTCATGGTGTAGTTTCTTCCTTACTGTGACTTTCTCTCTCTCTCTCTGAATATCATCCTCTTAAAAGGTCTATAGTAATAGGATTAAGACTCATCCTCACTAATGTGGCCTATATCTTCTTAACTGAACTAACCTCATCTAAAAGTCTTACTTAGACAATGAGTTCACACCCACAGTAATGGAATAGATTTAAGAATACTGTTTTGGGGGTTCATTAAACTTCAAAAGTCCATAGAAAGGAAGGCAGAAATAGAGAGATTATAGGCTAATGTTTTTCATGGTTTAAGATGTGAACTTCCTTAACAAAATATTAGGAAATAGAAATCACCAATATATTAAAAATTTTATACTAAAGACATGAAGGTTTTATTCTAGGGACACAAGACTAGTTCAATATTTGAAAAATCATCAGTGTTAGTTACCATTTTAATAGTCAAAAGGAAAAATCACATAATGGCATCCATTAATGCAGAAAAAGGATTTGGCAAAATTCAACCCTCATCCATGACAAAATTTTCAAAACATAGGAAGAAAGGGGATCTCCCTAAATTTAATAAAGAACATAAACAAAAAATTTACAGCTAATATCACCCTAATGATTAAAGACTGAATACTTTCCCCTGAAAATCAGGAATGAGAAAAGAATAGCTGTTCTCACAACTCTTAATGAACATAGTTTTGAAAGGTATAGCCAGTGTAATCTAGCAAGGAAAGGAAATAAAATATATATGGATAAGAAAGGAAGTAATAAAATTGTAGGTGATGTGATTGTCTTTGTAGAAAATTACAAGGAATCTACAGAAAACTCCTAGAAATAATAAATGAATTCATCGAGTTTCCAGGATATAGCATAAACATACAAGAATCAGTTATTTTTCTATTATTTCTATATACTACTGATAAATGCATGAACACCAAAATAAACAATGCAATAACATTTATAATTGCTCAAACAAAAACAAAATATATAAACATATGCAAAGAACTTGAATTCTAAAAACTACAAAATGCTGATGAAAGAAATAAAAGAAGATGTAAAGAAATGGAAAAACATAGCACATTCATGGTTTGGAGGGTTCAGCATAGTAAGGAGGTCAATTCTCCCTAAATTGGCTTATAGGTTTCAAACAATTCATTTACCATTCCAGCATGATTTTTGTACGTATATGAAATATTTATTCTAAAATTTGTATAGAAAGTCAAAAGAACTACAGTAGCTCAAACAATTATGAAAAAGAAGAATAAAATGGGAGGAATCAGATTTCTTGATTTCAAGGCTTACTACAGAAAAGCATTAAACAAGACTGGTTTTCTCAGAGGAACTGACACATATGTCAATACAACTTAATAAAGAATCCAATAATCGACTCACAAAAGTATGCCCAACTGATTTTATACAAACTTCCAAATGCAATATAGTGGAGAAAAGATAGCCTTTCAACAAATAATGCTGGAACAATTGCACATCCATAGGAAAAACATTTCTTAAAAAATAGTCATGATGCTGGAACAACTGCACATCCATAGGCAAAGCATTGTTTTTTAAATGAGATTTTAAAAATCTCACCATAAATGCAAAATAACTCAATATGGATCATGTACTTAAATGTAAAATCCAAAGTTGTAGCTTAGGAAGATAACATGTAAAAAAATCGTCAGTGTTCGTGGACTTGACATTAAAAGTATATTCCATAAAAAATAATTAATTGTACCTCATAAAAATTAACATTATTTGTTCTACAAATGACTCTATTAAGAGGATAAAAAGAGACAAGCTACAGACTGGGAGATAATATTTACCAAGGGTTATCTAGAATATGCAAAATCTCTCAAATTCAACAATAAAAATCAAACAATACTGTTAAAAATGGGTTGAAGACTATCAGATATTTTACTGAAGAGGATATACAGATAAAAAATAAGCATATGGAAAGATGCACAGCATCATTAGCCATTAGGTATATACAAATTAAACCACAATGAGTTATCACTACACACATATTAGAAGGAAAAATTTTAAAAATCAACAACAACAACTCAACCAAATGCTGGTGAGGATGTAGAGCAACATCCTCACTCATGCATTGCTGTTGGGAATGCAAAACGAAAAACAATTTGGCAATTTCTTATTAGCTGAACATGCAATTGCTGCCTGACTCAGCAATTATACTTCCTGGTATTTATCTCACAGTAATGAAGACTTATGTTCACACAGAAACCTGTACAAGAAGGTTCATGGCAGCTTTATTCATAATAATAAAAATTGGACATAGTCCAGATGTCCTTCAGAAACTGATATGGTAGTACCATGAGAATCTAAATTGGAATGGACTATTGACACATATAAAAAAATTGGGTGAATCTCTATAGAGTTATGCTGAACGAAAAAGTCAAATGCAACAGTTTACAAGCTGTATGATTTTATTTATGTAAGTTCTTGAAATTACAAAATTATAGAAATGGGAAATAGATGAGTGGTTGTCAGGAGTTAAGGATGTGGACATATGAGAAGCAAGTGGTTGCAGCTCTAAAAGAGCAACAAGAGGCGGTGCACTTGGCCCAGTGTTTAGGGCATCTAGCTACCACATGGGAGGTTCGCGGTTCAAACCCTGGGCCTCCTTGACCCGTGTGGAGCTGGCCCATGCGCAGTGCTGATGCGTGCAAGGAGTGCCCTGCCACACAGGGTGTCCCCCGCGTAGGGGAGCCCCACGCGCAAGGAGTGCACCCTATAAGGAGAGCCGCCCAGCGAGAAAGAAAGTGCAGCCTGCCCAGGAATGGTGCCGCGCACATGGAGAGCTGACACAGCAAGATGACACAACAAAAAGAAACACAGATTTCTGTGCTGCTGACAACAACAGAAGCAGAGAAAGAAGACACAGCAAATAGACACAGAGAACAGACAACCAGGGTGGAGGCGGGGGAAGGGGAGAGAAATAAATAAATAAATAAATCTTTTAAAAAAATAAAATAAAAGAGCAACAAGAACCTTACTTGTGATGATATAATTGTTCTGCATCTTGACTATACCAGTATCAATACCCTGGTTGTGATAATGTACTACAGTTTTGCAGGATATTACTATTGGGTGAAACTAGGTATAAGGTATAAACTCTGTATTATTTCTTACAATTGCATGTGAATCTACAAATATCTCAAAATAAAAAAGTTTAATTGAAAAAATAAGTTTACCAGTCTCCAGTTGCATGCCTTAAATATATTACAGGCAGAATCTGTTATTTATTTTTAAATGTTTTTAACATTAAAAAATTTTTATATAGTTAGGAAACCTCAGATCACTTTCATAAACTAGAACCATTTTAAGTATGCTTGTGAAAATATTCCTCCTCCTTCTTCCCACCCACCAAAAATGTGATGACAGATTGAGAATGGACTACTGATAACAAGCCAATTCTTATCCATTTGTTTTATATATACAAAATATAAAAGTAAGGTGTTGCAAGCCAACTTAAGCCAATTTGGTCTTCACACCTATTGTGCTATTTTTGGTACATTATGACAAGTCCCTGAAGATGTTTGAGGAATGGATTAGCTTCTTCCCTAGAACCTCATGACCAAGTATAATAAAAAATTGGTGTGAGACCAAATAGCACCACAAAGCCATTTATTAAGCAAAGATTTTTTTTAGTAAGCAAGCATTCAACCTGGAAATTTAGTCTGTTCTGTGAGTTCAATGAAATCTCAAGTCCATCTATTTCTTGCCCCAACCATGTATTGTATGAAATTGTTCAATTGGGACAGATAAAATAGCTTTCTAGAGGTAGGATTTAGTATACTTTAATTGATATTATGCCATTAAAAAGCTTCCTAAACCAATGTTGGTCACAGGCCCAATTAGGGATCAAACATCCCTAAAAGTACAGATTATAGGTCTTGAGGTTTTTATATCTATGCAATGGTTTGTAGTATTTCTAAATTATTTTAGCCAACCTACCTATTTTGAATATTTTTAATTTTATTAATGAAAATTTAAATTCAGTATGAAATATAGTCAAATGCCAGTTGATCAAGGATTAGATAGTAGAAGGACTTAAGTGACTGTTTCTGAAAGGACACATAGTAAAGACCTTCCTCCACAGAGCATTAATTAATGTTAATATGACATTAAGGGGGAGAACACAGCACAAAATGGTGGTGTGAAAAGTTTTATAAATTGCTCCCTCCAATAGATCAAAGAGTTGGAAAAAGAAAGTGATTTTAACTAGGTGATAACCTTGCATGAGAACAAATATTTAGAAAAACTACGGAAGTGCCAGAGGAAGTGATGTGCTGCTATAAGTTCAGCTTTTGTAAGTGAGAGCAGGAACCAGTGACCAGCCTCCATTGCCCTGCCCCATGGCAGTGATTGCAGGAAGGGCTTCATGCAGCCTGCATTCTAGGATCAGCAGGCTGGACCTAGGATTGGCAAAGAAAACCACCTCCTTTAAAAGCTGGAGTTCAGGGTAGATGTTAGTCTGGGGAATTCTTGAGGGCCCAATGTGGAATCTGTCTCCATTTTGGTCTTTTGGACAGCAGTGCTTACAAGTCTCCAACTTCAGCATCCACTTGGACATAAAGAGCCAGCACCTTCTTTGGCATTTTTTTTTTTTTTCCCTCCTGAGTGTGGGCAGTTCCTGGTATATAAGATGCTTGAAGATAAAGCCCTTTCCCGTCTGGCCTTGGTTTCAGTGATGACTTCTGGTCCCACACAAGCATCTTCCAGGCTTAAAGACCTATTTCTTCATTAGCTGGGTTTCTTCTCTTCTTGTGTTCTTTATTCTGGCAGATTTCTGAGTGTCTAGAAGAAGCACTACCTTTAGTTTCTCTGTGTTCTGGCCTTACATCAGCATCTACAGGGACATAAAGAGCCAGTGCACCTTTTTTCCTTTGTTTATTGGTTGGTTGTTTTTTTTCTTTCTCTGTTATATTTTTTGATCTGGTGGATCACTGAGAAATGAATAGGAATTCTGATCTGGTTTGAACTTGAAAGAAACAGCTTCTGGCTTCCTACTGGTTCATAACAAGAAACTTGGAGAAGCAATGCCCTTCATTATTTTTTTCCTTGTTATTTTTATGTGGATATTTTGTCTGTTTATTAGTAATTTTTCCTGATCCCCCTCTTTCTTTCTTTCTTTTTCTTTCTGTTCTTACTCTGATGAGTCAAAAAGTGGAAGAACTAGATTTCCAGGGTGATCACAACAAAATACTCAGAATATCCAGTTATCAGCAACAACAAAAATTTATAAAACATACTAGGAGACAGGAAAGTATGGCTTAGTTACAGGAAAAAGAAAGGAATTTGACAGAAAATATTCCAGAGGAACCACGGTGTCTGGAATTACTAACCAAAGATCTTAGAGCAAATCACATAAATAGGATTAATGAATGACATTTGAAATCACCGAGGTTGAGGAACAGAAAGAAAACAGAATGAAATTTTTAAAAATGAAGAGATCCTGAGGAAACTGTGGGGCACCATCAAGCATACCAATGCACACATTATAGGAGTCCCTGAAAAAGAGCGTGATGAAAGGGCCAGAAAAATATTTGAAGAAATAATAGCAGGAAACTTCTCAAATCTGATGAAAATTATGAATATACAAATCCAAATTGCTCAACGAGCACCAAGCAGGATGAACACAAATAGATCTATACTGTGACACATTTTGATCAAAGTGGCCAATGCCAGTACCAAGAAAGATCTTAAAAACAGAAAGAGAGAGGCAATGTATCATATATAAGGGATCTTTAAATAAAAATATTAACATCCAATTTATCAATAGAAACCATGAAGGCCAGAAGGCTTTGGGAGAATATATTTAAAATGCTGGAAGAAAAAACCTTTTAGGGGAAATTGTGAGAGGGGAGGGGCTGAGGTATATGGGAATCCCATATTTATATATAATATATTAATATTTATAGGTTGAAATAGATCTTCAGTGCATACTTTGTGTTTATATAAAATCTACAGTCTTTTTTATTTCATATCAGCTTTTCTTTCTTTTTTCCAAATATTTGTTGTTGTTTTTTTAAAGAAGCTTTAGATTACATAAACATTATACTGAAAATATAAGGGATTCCCATGTACCCCATCCCCTCCCCCCATGTACTTTCCCACAATAACAACATCATTCATTAGTGTGGTACATTTGTTACAATTGATGAACACGTATGGAAGCATTGCTATTAACCATGGAACGTAGTTTCATTATAGTTTACACTTGGTCCCACAAAATTTTATAGGTTTTGACAAGTTGTATAATGGCTTGTATCTGTCCTTGCAATGTCACACAGGACAATTCCAATGCCCCCAAAATGCCCCCATGTTACACCTATTCTTCCCTCTCCGGCCTCTCAGAATCTCTGGTGGCCACTGCCTTTATACCAATTATAAAAGTTCTTCCATTGCTAAAATAAAAATAAGTCTACAGTAAAACAATAATGTCTACTTTAGTCTATTGTTTATTCTCTAATCTTGAGGATTTGGGGATGGTGATGACCATTTTCTTCCTAATGAAGATGGAGCTTAGATCCAATGGGGTGAATGGATGGCACTAACTTGCTTGCAGGTGCAGACACTCTCTGTTCCTTGGGATAGGCATTGTCCATCATCATCTTCTTGTTAGTTGACCTGGATGAGCCCAATGAACTGGAGAGCTGGTGTCGCAACTCTGCTGAGATTCAGGACTCAACCAGCACATGAACAGACCAAAGATTTAAGTCTCTCTGATCATATTTAACAAGTGCAGTGGTAATTATAGGTTCAAATGAAAGGGACAGAAGAGCCACGTGTAAGGAAAGTATAGATGGGTCTACCTCTGTTACACTGGGGAGCATAAATTCCAAAGTAAGAACCACCAACAGGCTGCCAAATTTCTGAGACTATTTGCCCTGTTTATAGTTTCTGGATATCTTTAGAGCCCTCAGGAGCCCTGCTATTTGAGGAAATATTTACTGTGGCAGTCAATGAGATCCTACTGAGACATGCATAATGTAACCTTTGGAATGAACTCATTTGTATTTAATATTTCCCTCTTTGGTCAGGATCTTTTTCTAAATGCATTGCTAGTTGGCACGTGGTAATAATCCCTCAGAGCCAGGGAAGCTCATCCCCGGGAGTCATGTTCCATGCTGGGGGTAGGTAATGTGTTTTATGCTGAGTTTGGCTTACAGAGAGGCCATATTTGAGCAACAAGGAGGCTTTCAGGAGGTAACTCTTAGGCAATATATAATACTAAGCTAAGTTTCAGTTTCATAAGAAAAGGTTCATAAGTACAACCATCAATATCAATGGCCAGCATAGTGGTCTGTCTTCCTCCAATAGGCCTTGCCAATGTACTCAGGAGATTCAGATAGTTGCCATTCTATTAGAGAATGTAGCAGGACACCCCAGGATGTGATTCAATATTTGATGTGACTTTTCTGTAACCGAAAGCTTCCTTGAGAATAGAGAAAAAAAAGACACTGAGGGAACACCCAGAATAAATTGTCACTGTATATAAAAGTTAACAATTTTATGGCATAAAAGACAAAAAGAAAAATTATTTATTTTTATATTTTATTTATTATTATTTTTTATTTATTGTTTTGGCTTTGGATTGTAGAAGGGTCACAACTATGGCAGGGGAGGATCACTGGCAATGGAGTAATGTGTGGGGAAGGTTGCACCTGGGACATAACTCTATAGAATGTGAATATGTTCCAGTGGCCATGGGGTACTGTCTTATTGGGTGTAGATCCACAGAATAACCAAAAGAATATTGAATTCCCATCCTGGTAAGTCCTGCTATTTTGTCTAACAGAACAAAAGTTCTTAGAGTACTTGGACAGTACCTAGAGAAGGAGGCCGATATGCCAGAACCTTGATATTGATGGTTGTACTTATGAACCTTTTCTTGTGAAACTGACACTTAGCATAGTATTATACACAGTATTATATATTGAGCTTTGTATCTCAGCAGAGTTACAGCACCTGCTCTCAGGTTCTTTGGACTCACCCAGGACAACCAACAAAAGGATGATGATAGATAACATCCATACTTCAAAACAGAGAGTATCTACAGCTGCAAGCAAGACAGTTCCATCCACCTGTCCCATGGGATCTAAGCTCCCTCTCAATCAGAAACAGAGTGGGCATCACCATCCCCAAATCCTCAAGATTGAGGAAAGAACAAACATAAGGGGAAATGCAACTATGGACAAAGGTAAGCTTATTATTATTCTAGCAATAGAATAACATGTAATATTGATGTAAAAGCAGTGGTTACCAGAGGTTCTTAGTGGAGGGAGAAGGAAGAATAGGTGTAACATGGGGCATTTTTGAAACATTGGAATTGTCTTGCATGACCTTGCAATGATGGTTAGTAGCAATGCTTCAGTATGTGTCCATGAATTGTAACAAATGTACCACACAAATGAAAGATGTTAATAGGGAAAATTGTTGGAGGGGGAGGGGTGAGGTATATGGGAATCCTCCTGTAGCAGTTTGATATGGTTATGAATTCTAAAAATAGATATTGGATTATGTTTGCAATCTGATCTGTACCTGGGCATGATTGAGTTATGATTAGGGCTTTGATTGGTCCATGTAAAAGGTATGGCAAAGGACAGAGTTGGGAGTTTTTTGACATTGGTATTTTGATGTTGGAGTTTGATGCTGAAGACTTAAGCTGGAGCCCTGGGAAGTAAGCACACAGGGGAAAGAAGCAAGCCCCAGGAAGAGAAGACCTGAGCCAGGAGAAGAACAAAGAGGAAGAGAGACGGCTCCTTAGATACAGCAGAAGTCCCAGGGAGAGAGACAGAGCCATTCACCTGATAGTCTACAGCTGACCTTGTGAAGAGAGGCAAAGCCTAGAGAGCCTCATAGTCTACAGCTGATCTTGTGGAGAAAACAGAGGACCTGAGCCCAAAGAGAAGCAGTACCTGGGAAGAGAGCAATCCTGGAAGCCTGAACCCTGGCAGACGTCAATGGCCATCTTGCTCTAACACATGGAAATAGCTTTTGTTGAGGGAAGTAACTTATGCTGCATGACCTGGTGTCTGTAAGCTCCTACCCCAAATAAATGCCCTTTATAAAAACCAACCAATTTCTGATAGTTTGCACCCTTTGGCTGACTAATACACCTCCTATATTTTTGATGTAACATTTATGTAACCTAAGGTTCTTTAAAAATAAAATAAAATAATAAAATAAAATTCTTACAACAAATAGTAAAATGGCAGATGTAAATCTTGTCATATCTATAACTTCCTTGTATGTAAATTGTTTAAACTCTCTAAACGAAAGGCAGACTTGACAGATTGGATAAAAAATCATGACCCAATTTTATCCTGTTTACAAATGACCTTCCTTAGATTCATAGACATGAACAGGTTGAAAGCAAAAAGCTGGGAAAAATATTTAATGCTAATAGCAGTCAAAAGAGAGCAGGGGTAGCTATATCGATATCAGACTAAATAGATTTTAAATAAAAAACTGTTACATGAGATGAAGGACACTGAGTATCAATAACAAGAAGGTTTAATAATTCTAAATATAGTCACCTAAAATTAGAGCAATACAAATATTGACAAAATTGAAGGGAAAAATAAACAATTCTATAACGATAGTTGGAAATTTCAATACAACTCTTTCAACACTGGGTAGAACATGTAAACAGAATATCAATAAGAAAGTAGAGGACTTGACTAACACTATAAACCAACAGGACTTAAGTGACATGTATAGAACACTTCACACAACTATAGTAGAATACTCATTATTTCAAGTACACATTGATCATTCTCTAGGATATACTACAGGTTAAGACATAAGAGAAGACTTTATAATAAATTTTAAAATATTGAAATCATAAAAAGCAACCTTTCTTACCACAATGGAAAAAGGTAGAAATCAATAATAGAAAGAAAACTGAAAAAATTACAAATATATGGAAATTAAAAGAGCTCACTCTAAAGCAAACAATAGACTAAAGAAGAAATTACCAGGGAATTTATACAATACATTAAGAAAAATAAAAACAAAGACACAGCATACCAAAAATTATGGGTTGAAATGAAGGCAGTATTAGGAAGGAAATTTTTAGCTATGAATGCCTATTAAAAAAAGGAGAAAGATCTCAAATTGATAACCTAACTTTACATATTTAGGAATGAGAAGAAAAAGAGCAAAGTAAATCCAAAGTTAACAGATGAAAGGAAAAAAAATAAGATTAGAGTGGAGATAAGCGAAATAGGAAAACATTGAGAGAATAAACAAAGCAAAAACTGCTTCTTTGAAAAATATCAATAAAAGTGATAAGACTTCAGCTATATTGCTAGTAGAAAAAAAAAGATACAATTAACTAAACACAGAAATGAAAATGGTGATATCATTATTGATCTTACAGAAATCAAGATGATTATAAGAGAATATTATCAATAATTTCACACCAACAAACTAGATAATCTAATAGACATGGAAAATTTCTAAGAAATAAATTAATTACCGAAATCGACTGAAGAAGAACTAGAAAACATGAACCAACCAAAAACCAAGTGCACAGATTGAGTCAATTAAAAAAAAAAATCCCATCGAAGACAAATCCAAGGCCAGAAAGCTACATGGGAGAATTCTACCAAACATTTAAAGAAGAAGTAATACCAATCCTTCTCAAACTCTTCCAAAGAATTCAAAAGGAGGGATTACTTCCAGTTCATTCTATGGGATTAACATTTCTATGATACTAAAGCCTGGTAAAGACCTCACAAGAAAAGAAACTATAGACCAATTTAACTTATGAACATAGCAAATTCACAGAGGTAGAAAGCAGGTTAGAGGTTACTGGAGATAGGGATATGAGGTAAGGGGGAGTGTTTGTAAAAATAAATAAATAATAAAAATTTTTTTAAAAATTTAAAAAAATTTAAAAAGAGTTTAGGACAAGAGATACATGGAATTATTTCTCAGATGTATGATGTTAGTTGTGAGAGGGATGCTTAGGTTGCAGGTGTAGTTTGACTACTACTGGATGCTGGATCCTGAAGATCATTGACTTCCACATACTTTAGTTCATCCATATAGGTGTGCATGTGTCCCCGAAAGCATGGTGTCCAAGGTGGGCCCCTCTTGCTCAGGTATAAAGAAAATACTGCATACAAGAGCAGTGGTCAAAGAGTAGGTTCAGAGTTAAGGATTCATTTTGTATTTTTAATCTAAAGAATTATTAGTTAATCCTGGAGGATTGTGGGAAGATGGAAAAGTAGGGAATATCAGGACATGTCCTTCTACTAAAACAGCTAGTAAAGATGCAGAACTGTCTTAAACAACTGCTTTGAAACTCTGGAGGCCAGAAGAACAGTTTACAGCATCCAGGGAAGAACAGGAAGAAGAAGATGATAAAATATGATCAAGAACAGTAAATAACTTTCTTTTCATGGCCGCTACTGGCACCCATCCCCCAACTTTCACAATAGGGCATTGTGTAGTTTGGGCCATGGCTAGCTACTAGTGACAGAAAGGGACAAAAAATCCTCTTGCAAAGGCACAGGTTAGACATAGTTGATCAATGACCACACTTTGATTAGTGAATTTGGACAACTGGGGGCCTGGTTCTGAGGGCAACTATTTTTTCAACCCACCCAGGACAAAGGCAACAGCAGCCATTGTTTCATCCCCCCCTCTATAGGCACAGTGGCTGTGGAGACTTAGAGATGCTGCCCTTCCTCAGGGCTGTGGAGGACAGTTAGCTGAAGGGCTGCATTATCTGGACAGGCCAGGAAAGCTCAATTTTGGAGAGTCATCGTCGAAATTCTTGGCACCCTTCCTGAACCCTTCCCAAAGGCACTTTCAAGCTATTCTGGCCCCCTTCATGGGTCCCTGGCCCTGTTTTGCCTAGGAAAGCTCTTGTTGTTGTGCCCTCCTCCTAAAACTTGCCCTCCAGGCAAAAGCAGTTTGAGACAACAAAAGGAGTATAAAAATCTGTACAGGCAGACAGCCTGGACAGTCGAATGCCTGGCTAGCTTCAAACACCCAGGAGAGGGAAGTCTGTCCCTGGGAAACAGAGGGGAAAACAAAACTCTTGTAAACAAGAGAACTCCAAAATAACTAACAAGCAAAAAGCCTGGACAAGACAGGCCCAGAGAGACAGTGAAAACCCTGTACACTGGATTCACCTGGGAAGGCCTTCCTTATACAAGGACTGACATTCAGGAAAATCTGTATTATCACCAGTTGTTTATAAAATCAAGAAACAGATATCACTGGGGAAAAAATCTTAGATTTAAAAATAATTTTTTAAGGAAGTACTGGGGAAGAAGCCAGGCTCTTGTACATGGGAAGCAGCTACTCTGAACTACCTGTGCTTCCCAAGGAAAGTTTTATTTTCATGTTTGTTTGTTTATTTGTTTTGTTTTTTAGGAGGTATCAAACCCAGGACCTTGTACATGGGAAGCAGGTGCTCAGCCACTTGAGCTACATTACTACCAGAGTCAACATTTTAAAACATTAAAATGTACAGTGTGCAACAAAAGATTACAAGACCAGCAAAGAAACAGGGCACGATGGTCAGGAAAGGCTAAAAATCCAGAAAATACCAACAAAGAAGATGAGATTGTGAACATACTGAAAAAAAATTTTTTTAATTGATTTTAAAAATCCTTAAGGAAATGAAAGAAAATACAGAGAAAGAACTAAATGATATCAGGAAAACAATGAATGAGCAATATGAGAGTCATAGTAAAGCAACAGAAATTTTAAAGAGGGATCAAACAAAACTACTGGAGTTGAAGACCACAATAACTGAAATAAAAAATTCCCAGGAGAGATTAAGGAGCATATTAGGGGGAAGCAAATGTGGATCTGGCAACTTAACTCCCACCGACCACATGGGAGGTCTGGATTTAATACCTGTGTCTCCTGGAGAAGATGAGCAAGACAGTAAGCTGGCATGATGGGCTGGCGTGGTAAGCTAGTGCAACAAGATGATATGGTGACATGATGCAACCAAGAGACACAAGAAGGAAACATAGTGAGAGATACAACAAAGCAAGGAGTGGAGGTGGTTCAGGTGATGAGGTGCCACCCTCCCACATGGGAAGTCCCAGGTTCAGTTCCTGGTGCCTCCTAGAAAAAGAAGACCAGCATACAACAAATGGACACAGCAAATGCAAACAACAAGGGGGTGGGGCAAAATAAATAATAAAGTAAATCTTTAAAAAATAAAAGAGCATAAGGGAGCTGCCAGAAAAAAGAATCAGTGAACTCAAAGACAAGAAAATTTAAATGAGTCAGGGTGAGGAGCAGGAAGAAAAATGAATTATTAAAAGTAAAAATAGCCTAACACTCCTTTCAGACACCATTAAGCTCGCCAATGTATGTATTACAGGAGGTTCCAGAAGGAAAGGAAAGAGAGAAAGGGACAGAAAGAATAATCAAATAAATAATGGCAGAGAACTCAAAGTTAGCAAAAGATGTGAGTATGCACATCCAAGAAGTCCAGAGAACACCAAACAGGATAAATGTGAAGAAACATATGCCTCCTCATATCTTGACCACTCTGTTAAATGGAAAGACAAGGAAAGAACTCTGAAAGCTGCAAGAGAAAAGCAACATATTTTGTACAAGGGAGTTCCATTTATAGTCTGATTGCTGTTTTCTCATTAAAAACCGTGGGGCAAGAAGGCAATGGGTTCAAATACATAAAGTGCTGAAAGAAAGAAAAAAACTACCAGCCAAGAATTTTATATTTGGTGAGACTCTCTTTCAAAGATGAGGTGAGACTAAGACTTTTTCAAAGCTTAGGAAGCTTAGGAAGTTCATCACCATTAAACCCACCCTACAAGCAAGTTAAAGGCAGTTTTTTAGACTGATAGGACAGTAGTTCAAAGTAGCATAAAGAAATAAAGTCCAGCAATAAGTTACCATTTGCATAATTATCAATGCCAGTATTTTTTGTATTATATTGCTTAGTACGTAACTCCGCCTCTTATTTCCTACAGATGCTAAACTGGAAGTGCATAAAAAGTAATGATAAATCTATGTATTTGAATATACAATGTATAAAATATAAGTGATAACAAGTACAAAAAATGGTGGGGGAACAGTGGGATGTAGGAAAAATATATGTTCATACTGTTCAAGTTGTTATCAAACCAAATATGGCTATTATATATTTAGGATCTTACATTTTAATACCATCTAAGAAAATAGATGGAATATATATCTAGATAGAAATGATAAGGCACTCACTATGATACAACACAAAATCAAATAACTGTAAATATAGGCATTAACAGAAGAAAGTGACAAAAAAGACGTAAGACTTACAAAGGATAAATAGAAAAATGACAGAGTAAAGTCCTTTATTATCAGGAGTGACTTTAATATAAATTTAAATATAAATATAAATTTCTCCAGTGAAAAGGCAGAGATTGGCCAAATGGATAGAAAAGCATGACTCAACTATAACCTGTCTGTAAGAGACTCACCTTAATGTCAAAGATACAAATAGGCTGAGAGTGGAAGAATGGAAATATATATTACAATTAGTAAGCAAAAGAGATTTGTGGTAGCTATGCTAATATCAGATAAAATAGACTTTAAGTCAAAAACAGTTATGAGGGACAAAGATGGTCATTATATACTGATAAAGGGGACAATTTAAGAGGAAGGTGTAATAATTTTAAATATTTATGCACCTAACAGCAGAGCCCCAAAATATATGAAACAAATACAAACAAATTTGAAGGGAGAAATTGATGATTCTATTAAAAGTGGGAGACTTAGTATATATTCTCAATAATGGATAGAACATCAGGCCAGATGATCTCTAAAGAAGTATAAGACATGAATGAAACTAAACCAACTGTGGCAGTCTGGGATTATTTTTTGAATCCCCAGAAGATAAAGATTATGTTTTTAAACTAATCTTTTCCTGGGGGTATTATACTCTTTGATCACCAGTTGTGGGTCCTTTGACTAGATGACTTTATAAGATCACTTTAGAGCTTTCGAACGGACTACTTCAGGGAGGTGTGAGCAAGCTTGGGTCTCTGCCCTCTGACTGGGTCTGATATAAAGAGAGACACAGACACAGTTAAAGGAAGCTGTTATATGTGATACTGTAATGTGAGAGAAAGAACTCCAGTTTTCTCCACAGATGAGAGGAAGGATAGACCCACAAGAAGCTCAAAGAGCTGAGGACCAGGGAAAAATGAGCCATGTTCCTGATAGCTTACAGCTAAACTTGGGAAGAAAGTGGAGCCACCAAGATTGAGAAAGGAGGCCCAATAAGAAACAAGTCCTATGCCAGGATTTCCTACAGTTGCAGAGATGTGGAGACCTGAGAAGAGATTGGCAGCCATCTTGCTTCACCATGGGGTGGCTGACTTTAACGAGAAAGCACATTTTATGATGCCTCGAGTTGGATTACATATATTGGATTACATATATATATATATATATATATATATATATATGACATTCATCCAACAAAAATATACTACACATTCTTCTTATGTGTTCATGAATCATTCTCCAGGATAGAACATATGTCGTGTCACAAACAAGTCTCAATAAATTTCAAAATATTGAAAATACAACACATATTCTCCAACCACAATGGAATGAAGTGAGAAATCAATAACAGAGTGAGAAATGGAAAATTCACAAATATTTGAAAAGTAAACATACTCTTAAATAGACATTGGGTTAACATGGAATCAGAAGCATAATTAGGAAATATCTTGAGGCAAATGAAAATGAAAATACAATATACTGTATCTTACAGGATTCAGTGAATGCAGTACTGAGAGGGAAATGTATAGATCTAAAAAAGAAGAAAGACTTTGAATCAGAGACCTGACTTCAAAAGTGGAACAACTAGAAAAAGAAGAGCAAACTAAGCCCAAAGCTAGTGGAAGGATGGAAATGATAAAGATTAGAAAACAATAACAAAAAGCAAAAGAGAATTAACAAAATAAAAAATTGGTTCTTTGAAAAGATCAATAAAATTCGACAATTACTTAGCTAGACTGACAAAAAAGAGAGAAGATACAAATGAAAAATAAAAAATGAAAGGGGAGCATTATAACTGAACCTGCTGTAATAAAAAGGCCTATAAGAAGATATTAGGAACAAGTGTGTTTATAAATTAAATAACCTAGATGAAATGGACAAATTCATTAATTAAAACCTCCCTAAAAAGAAAAGCCCAGGATAGACTTCCCAAGGGAATTCTACCAAACACTCCAAGAAAACTTAATTCCAATTCAGCCCAATCTCTTCCAAAAAATTGAAGAGAAGGGAGCACTCCATAATTTATTCCATGAGGCCAAAATCTCCCTCATACCAAAGCCAAGTAAATATATCATAAGTAAAGAAAACTATAAGCCAATATTTCTTATGAATATAGAAGCATAAATTCTCAAAAAAATACTAGGGAAGTGAGTCCAACAGCATATTAAAATCATTATACACCATGATGAACAAGAATTTATCCCTGTTATACAAGGTTGATGCAACGTAAGAAAATCAATTAATGGAATACACTACATTAACAGAATGAAGGGATAAAAGCCTACAAAACACATGATCACCTCAACGCAGGAAAACATTTGAAAAAATCAA
The DNA here is from genome assembly GCF_030445035.2 of Dasypus novemcinctus. Lineage (NCBI taxonomy): Eukaryota > Metazoa > Chordata > Mammalia > Cingulata > Dasypodidae > Dasypus > Dasypus novemcinctus. The sequence continues at coordinate 170,154,918 of NC_080673.1, read as the reverse complement.
TCCATCATGATAAAAAACAAAAAACAAAAACAAAAAAAACTTAGAACTAGAACACAAAGAGTAGAAGGAAACCTCCTCATCTTAATAAAGGACACTTATGAAAAGCCCACAGCTAACATCTTATTTAATGGTGAAAGACTGAAAGCTTTTCATCTAAGATCAGGAACAAGACAAGGGTAATGACTGTCACCACTGATACTCAATATTATACTGGAAGTTCTTGTCAGAACAATTAGGCAAGAAAAATAAATAAAAGGCATCCAAACTGGAAAGGAGGAATTAAAACTACCCCTAATCACAGATGACATGATCCTATATTTAGAAAAGCTGAAAAAGTCCACAACAGAGCTCCTAGAGCTAATAAATGAAGCCAGAAAAGTAGCAGAGTAGATCAACACCCAAAGATCAGTAGTGTTTCTGTACTCAAGCAATGAACAACTGGAAGAAGAAATCATGAAAAAAATTCCATTCACAATAGAAAGTAAAAAAATCAAATATCTAAGAAGAAATCTAACCAAGGATGTAGAGAACTTATACACAGAAAACTACAAAACATTGCTAAAAGGAATCAAAGAAGACCTAAATAAATGGAAGGATATTCCACTTCATGGTTTGGAAGACTAAATACTGTCAAAATGTCAGTCCTAACCAAAGGAATTTATAGATTTAATGCAATCCCAATAACACATTCCACCAAACTTCTTTGTAGAAATGGAAAAGCCAATTGTCAAATTCATATGGAAGAGTAAGAGGACCTGAATAGCTAAAGCCATCTTGAAAAAGAAGAATGAAGTTGGAGGACTCATAATTCCCAATCTTAAGGACCTTATTACAAAGTCACAGTAATCAAATCAGCATGGTACTGGCACAAGGGTAGAAATATAGACCAATGTAATACAATTGAGAGCTCAGAAATGAATTCTTACATTTATAACCAAAAGATTTTTTTTTTTTTTTGAGATACTGGGGCCATGGATTAAACCCGGGACTTCATATGTGGGAAGCCAGCACTCAACTACTGAGCCACATTGGCTCCACCAAGTTGGTTTCTTCATTTGTTAGCTTTTATGTTTTTTTAGGAGGTACCAGCAACTGAACCCAGGTCTTCCCATATGGGAAGCAGGTGCTCAACTGCTTGAGCCATGTCTGTTATCCCAAAAGATTTTTTTAAACTTTATTTCAACTTCAAAAAACAAAATTACAGACAAAAGGCAGCTTAACAAATTATGGAAGCCTTACTTTAAAAGTCCTGCCTAGGCACATTTATTTTATTTACTCCTAAAATAAAATTGATTATAATATGTACTTACAGTAAATTTTATATTGTAAATAGAAGTATCTTGATGGCATGCTCTAGAAAGTAATTTTTTATAATGCCAATGGGAGATTTATTTCATAGTTAAATTTTGAAAAATACAGATATTTTTGCCAGAGGAAAATGTAGTTAGAATGGGTGAAGTCAGAAATTAGTAATTTAGATTATGTACAGTGGGAACAACCCTTTCAAAGCGAAGGGATTCCTATGTAAATTGGCAAGAACAAGGAATCTAGATTGTCAATTACTGGAGGAAAACGGAAAATCAAAGGCTTAGAACAATGAGATAAAAGACCATGCAAAATAAAAGCTGAATTTCTAGGGGAAGAGCTCAGAGGAACAGCTTCTTGAATAGAGGAGAGGGTACAGAGATAACCCCTTTTTATGGGTGTCAAAGGGAGGAAGTATTGGTCCAGGAAAAAATATAACTCAATCTGAAACTAAAAGAGGGACAAAATGATACTGGCCTTGTGTCAGATAATATGGCCTCTGGGGGGAAAAACCTGTAAATCTGAGCCAAATATGGAGATCTGATTAATAAATAAGGAAGAGACTAGAAGGGACTTCTAATTAGCATTATTTGTATATAATTGGTTTCCTTATGCTCTGAATTTTTATTGAGTTAAGTTATTCTGCCCTCAGTGGAAATTCGTTAAATTCTGTTCACCAAACTCACTAAATGATATTATCACACACTATCACAGTCACAGAAAGTGACTTTGAAGACTTAGATCAACAGGTCCAGTTTTGACAGTGTAATCCATTCTACTTTTTTAAAAATCTCTCTGCACCTTTGCAGCTCTTTACATGCTGTCTGCTCTCTGTGTCCATTCTCTGTGCGCTCTTCTGCATTTTTTTCGCTTGTCTCCCTTTTTGTTGCATCACCTTGCTGAGTCGGCTCTCCATGGTGCTTGCGGGCTGGGTGGCACTCTGCTGCACGTGCGGGTCAGTGGCTCTCCATAGCTTGTGGGCGAACCTGCCTCCACAAGAAGGCCCCGGGACGTGAACCCAGGGCCTCCCATATGGTAGATGGGAGCCCAACTGATTGAGCCGCAGCCACTTCCCAATCTATTCCACTTTTATAATGAGGTGATAATAACACAAAGTTCATCTGAGACTCCCCAGAAATAAACTGGAGACTTATTTTTTTTTATTAAAGTTAATAGATCACAAGAAATGTTACATTAAAAAACATAAAAAAACAAGAAACATAAGAGTTTCCCATAGAACCCACTCCCACCCCCCACCACATCATTTATGTAAATTGTATTTTTTTGAAGATTTGTACATCACACAAAAAAATGTTACACTAAAAAACATAAGAGGTTCCTGTATATTCTATTTTATTTTCTAACATGGCTTTCTGAAGTCTTCTTATGTTAAGTATTATGATATTATATTCTTTGGCTTGCACATTTATCATACTGACCATAGGCAAGGCAGGCATGCTCTCCTACTATTATGATTATGTTTTAGGGCTACCTGGAACTTGCAGCCAATTCCAAAATAACCCCAAAGCATTTGTCCTGTTGACTTGATCAGTGATCCTGAAATACCCCCAGACTCACTTGGAGCTGAAATAAAATGCCCTGCCAAGACCTGAATTGAAGTGCATGGGATGTCCCAGCTTTCTGTTGTAGAGTCACCCTGCAATTCTATCAGTGGAGAACCTTGGGAACTCTGGCATTTACTTGGGTTCTCTTAGATCAGTTACCAGCTAGCACAGCTGTAACCAGCTGGAATTTGTACGGCATGTCCACTGATACTTCCCTTTGCAACATATTTCAGGGATTTGCACATAGACCTGCTTGGTCTCATGCTATGTCAGGCCTAAAGAGTTTACCTAAAGAATCAAAGGGTAGACTTAGGTGACATCATTTAAGCAGGTCTCGGCCCAACACAGGGACGATTACTTTAGGGCATTACCTTATTATATAGATTTCTGTAGGTTAGAAAATGCATTTTCAAGAACTACCAGGAAAAAATTATGATTATAATAATGTGCTAATAGATTTTATGTAAAGGAAAAAAAAGGGTCCCATTGTCAATTGACTGGGAAATTCTGGATTAAACAAAGTAAAACAAGTTAATTTACTTAAAGATTGTCAGGACCTTTAATATGCTTGTGTGCTGTGAATCATAAAGGAGAGGATATTTAATATATGAGCCTGTGTCATAGTTAAATGATTGTAAAATGAGCCTTTTATTGAAGAAGTTCATAGGACTAAATTTCTGAGGAATATATTTTGAGGAATATATTTTGAGAAATATTTGGTAAGAATATTGTTTTAATAATGCCATGTTATATGTTGGATCATTCTTTTGTATATTTACAGATCATCTAATGGTGGTAAGCAATCATGTTAGAGCATGCCATTCTTAAGAACTGTGGCTTATTCATCAAAAGTACATGTCTTTACTAATACCAAACAAAATAAAATCCAGTATTTTAAGTCATGCTTCCTGCTTTCAAAGCACAGATTTAGTGGTATAAAGTGATACTTGGTGGCATAGATGTATGTATAATTAGGTGACTGAGAGGATGGAGAAACTATTTGTACATGGATCAGCCATGAAAACATTTTGGAAGAGGAACGAGTTTTGTGGGATACTAAAAAACTCAGTTTGGAACGTGGTATATTTGAAGATACTCATTAGTCATTCAAGTGGAAGTATTGAGAATATAATGGAATATATAGGTTTGGAGTTCAATGAAGAAGTCTTGGATGAAGAATACATTCAAAAGCATTTATATGTCTTTGAATGGATGAGGTCACCAATGGAGTATGTGCATTACCAAGAAGAGAAACATCCAAGCAATATAACTTTCCAAAATTCGGCATTTTGGAAAAGGAAATACTACCAAAAACAAGGTAAAAGAGAAGTTAATGATGTGGGATTAGGGCCAAGACAAATGTTAAAGCCACCATTGTTAGAAGCCAAAAAGATGAAATATTTGTGATAATTTACCTAGCTCTGCTTTCTAATCTAAGTAGATTTGGCAACTACTGCAAATATTGCAGTCAGGCTAAAGTACGGTATCTGATTCTAATCTGGAAGGGAGGATGCAGCTTTGGCAATTCTCAGTGATCCTCTGAGATAATCAAATAAAGAAATACAGGTCTATAATCCTTTATCTGACTTTTCAAAATCTAAAATTGCTGAAAAAATTGAAATTAATTTGGTAACAAAATCTGTCTTGCTCTTACCTCTTTTAGAAACAAACCTTCATTTGAGCTTATATGGGATAATTTAAATCTTCACTTACCACTTAGTGGGAACAGTCATACATTTTGTTGCAAAAAACTACTGAGTTGGGGGTTGCTGCCTTAGACCTTTCATCATGTGAAATGTAATTTATTGCACATGAAATTTATTACCTCTTCCAAATCTAAACAATTATAAATCTGAATCACATCTGACCTCATGGGTATTGGAGTAATAATTGGGGACTTGTATAAATTTATTCTAGCTCTATGTACATTTTACATAAAACAGTCTATTTTAGCAAGAATTACATTAAACTGTAAAAGGCTAATGTGTAATGAATTAATTCCACCTCCTCAACCTTAACTTCCCATAGTACTCTGCTTTCTTTAGGAAGAACATTCTCTTAATTCTAAAGCAGTTATGTAGGACTTCTTAATTTATAAGAATATTCCCTGAATTTTCTAGCTCCTACAAAGTCATTTGGAAAGATATTGAGCCTTATTCACAATCACAATAGTCATGTGTGATCAACTGAATGGATTCCAGAGGGAGGTCTTTACTCATTTATTCAATAGATATTTTGAACCTACTATGTGTCCAGCACTGTGCTAAGCCTGGAGAGAAACAGACCTTCCTGATCCCAAACTGGATGCCTTTAGACCTCTTACACTACAAAAATTTATGAGGAAATACAGAGCACCTGAAAGCAAATCCTGAGAGACAAGCAAGAATTCTAGAGATAGGTGTACCTGTGCAGCAGCTGCGGCTTGAAAGCAGCTGTGTCCATGTAAATGTAGGGCAGTTCAGGATCACCCAATGACCAAAAACTGCTCTACACCCTCTTGTTAAGAAGGGAAGTGCCTGGCACATAATAGCTGCTTAAAACTTATTTCCAGATTGTATAAATGAAAGACTGAATTCGATATAAACAAAAGACCTTGTTTGTAAAAAGCTAGGCACAAAACAGTAAAGCATCTTCCTTGGAGGATTAGGAGAATACTTGAAATCTGGAGCCAGATAACTTGGAGGTCAGAACACAGAGGGTGATTGACAAATTTTGACAACACTTATAGCAAACCAGAAAAAAAGAGCAGAGGGTTCTGGGGCAAGTGATTGCAGTGCAGTATGAGGCAGCTTTGATCATACATGACATTTTCAATCCCTCCCTGACACTGCAATTCTAGGAGAAAAATGCCTTTACCTAGGACCCCACACTAGGGAGCTTATGGGAACATCATTTGTGTTCTTTATCTAAGTATCACTAAGGATTCTTAGGAATGTTTGAGAAGTGGAATACCTGGAATTAGGGGAAATCTTTTAGCTAAATTGCGATTTGGCTTGTAAACCTATAGCATTGTACTCAACAATTGGCAGAGCTGTGACATCTTGATTATACTGTAATACATCAATAAATAAGAGCTTTTAATCAGTTATACAGGCATGTTGTCCATTTATTTTATGGCAATAATGCTTTATCACAATTTTTGTGTTTACATTTCTAGCTCTTGCATTAAATTGTAAATTCTTAATGGCAGGGAACATGTCTTTCATCTTTCCATCTGTCTTATTTTCTGAGACTGCCATAACAAAGCAACGAAACTGGGTGGCTTAAGACAAGAGCAATTTATTGTCTCCCAGTTCTGGAGGCTAGAGGTCAGAAATCAAATTGTCAGCTGGGCCATGCTTCCTGTGAAATTTGTAGGGAAGAATCTCTTGCAGGTCTCTCTCCTGGCTTCTGGGTGTGGGCTGCTAGCAATCCACAGTGTGCTCTGCCTCAGTTGTCACATGGTGTTCTCCCCTCTGTGTAGCCATGTAGACACTGTAGCCCATTTCCCTTAGCAAATGTCTCTGTTTCCCTATAGATTATAACTGCTGACTATAAAGTTTTAATTGTAAAGGTTATGTTACTTTGCTTTCATTTCTTATTTACTATCCTATGTTAAATGAACTATTTAATACTCTTCTGTCACCCTTAATCATATGAATTACCCAGTGGCACTTTGTCAGTTCCTAATGACCTGTTTTGTTAAGCTGAGAGTCCTTACTTATTGTCTTATGTTAATTAAGTGATTTACAACCATTTAACTTGGCCTCCTTACTTACTATCATTTTTGGATTGAACTGTTTACTACTCTACTGTCACCTGTATCCATATGTATTACCCCAGCCTGACTTTGTCAGTTTTTAATGGTTGAGGCTCTTTACTTGTTAAAGAGCTTAGTCTCTTCACTTGTTATCATATGTTAATTAATCAATTTATGACCCTGTTATAATGCAATCTAATGCTTCCCCAGCCAACTTTTGTAAATCCCTAAAAGCAGCCTCTGGGACCTACCCTTACACATTTCCAATTGAACAGGTCAATCAATATCTTCCTTCATCTCAAAGTCACTATCTCCACCTCCCTTTGCTTGAATTTCAAAAAACTGCAGAATTTCTCCAATTTGGGAAGACAGAGCTGAGGCCTTGGCTCCTGCCCTACTTACACAATGCTTTGTAATAAATCTATTGCTCTCTTTGAAATTCCAGTATCACAGGGTTCATTGTGCACATTGAGCAGCGAATCCAGTTTGGCATCATCTCTCTGTCTTTGTCCAATTCTCCCCTTCCTAAATTGATATCAGTCATATTGAATTAGGGCTCATCCTAATCTTTGGCCTCTTTTAAACCAATAATATCTTCAAAGGCCCTATTTCCAAATAAGGTTATATTCAAAGGAGCAGAGGTTAGAACTTGCATGTGTCTTTTTGGAGGATGCAATTCAACTCACTGACACCATCCACATCCCACATCAGTCACTGTGATGTTGAAACATAATGGGGTTAAATATTTGTTGGATAAACAAGATAAAACAATTATATTTGCAGTGAAAAACAGGTGATTTTCATAAACTCTTTTTGTGTGAAAATGCACTGATCTGTTTATTAACGGGTCAGTTAATCCCTGTGGATTGGAGAGAGTCTGGTTGCCACTCACTCTTCTGAAGGGGTTGAGCCTGTGCCCCGCAGATTGCAGAGATGCTGGTCCCCACCAGTTTTCTCAGAGGGTGGAGCCTATTCCCCAGGGATAGGGGAGCGTCTGGATGCCACCCCAGTGTTGTCAGAGTGTGGGGTCTTGAGTTCAGCCATCACCCAAATGCCTGATGAAGGTGGATGAGACAGCAGCTGGGCAAACACATGCAAAGGGTGGGGCTGCCACTCCAATAGGCCCTTGGGACAAAGCCTCCAAAGCATCCTTCTATTGATAACCCTCAGACCTTGAGATCTAATGAAGCATGCCTTACAGGGTTTTGGAACTGTTTGGGACCTGTAACTCCTATCTTCCAATTACCAGTTTTCCTTCCAATTTATCCCTATGGCATTGGGAATGTGTAGCCTATGATTTCTCTTCCTCTGTATAGTGGAAACAGATAACTTGCTCTAAGTTTCATAGGTTCACAGCCTGATGGGAGTTTTGCCCAGGGCAGACCTATAGCTGATTTGGATGAGACTTTGTACTTAATATTGATATTTAAATGATTTAAGACTTTTGAAATATTGTGGTGGGATGAATGTATTTGCATATGTAAAATACATATCTTTTTGAGGTCCAGAGGGTCAAGTGTGATAGTTTGAGACTGTATATACTCCAGAAAATCATGTTCTTAAAGCTGTTCCATTCCTGTGGGTGTGAACATTTTGTGGGTGGGAACTTTTGATTAGATTACTTCAGTAAGGAATGGTCCCGGGTGGATCCTAAGCCTCTTATTGGAGCCCTTTATAAGAGAATGAAATTCAGATGAAGGGACAGAGAAAGCAAGAGGAAGCCAGCAAGTAAAGCAATGAAACTCAGAAGGAAAGGGAGAGAGCAGCAGAAGCTGCCATGTGATTTGCCCTGTAGTATCTTTCTAACTTGTTTACAGTTGATGTTGCATGTTCATCATAACTGTGTTGGAATGTTTTAAAGCTAGAAAGATATATTTATTTACACAAGTGCAATGAATTGATTTTTTTGGGAAGATTATTTATTTATTTATTTCTCCTCCCTCCCCCCATTGTCTGCTCTCTGTGTCCATTCACTGTGTGTTCTTTTGTGTCTGCTTATATTCTCAATAGGCAGCTCCAGGAACTGATCCTAGGAACTTCTGGAGTAGGAGAGAGGGGATCATTCTCTTGTGGCACCTCAGCTCCCTGGTCTGCTGCATCCCGCACCATCTCTCCTCTGTGTCTCTTTTTGTTGCGTCATCTTGCCGCACCAGCTCTCCGCGTGGAGCAGCACTCCTGTGTGGGGCTGCACTTGCATCAGGAAGCACTCTGCATGGGCCAGCACTCCTCATGGGCCAGCTTGCCTTCACCAAGAGGCCCCAGGCATTGAATCCTGGACCTCCTGTATGGTAGACAGGAGCCCAACTGCTTGAGCCACATCCACTTCCCTGAATTGATTTTGATGTAAGTGAAAACTCTACATTAATAATAGAGGTAGTATTCAGAAACATTTTAGTCACACAAAAAAATGTTGAGTGCTCTTATTTCAATTTTGAAGAAAGTAGATGGCCAACTTGTCGATTGTCCATCTTAACTATATTTTGAATTCACGGTATTTGTGGCATGTGTTATCAAGAGATTTTACTCTCCCTCTAAGAGTGTCAGTCAGAACAATCCCGAATATAGGATTTGTGAGCAAAAAAAACCTCTAGAATTCCTCACAGAAGGAAATGCTATAGGTTACCTTATCAATGCCATTGATAGCTGCCTATTGTGGGAATTTACCCTGTAAGCAGCAGACCATTTTTGTTTTCCTTTATAGTTTTGGTCACTTGTAAAGTTTCATCGTTAGTTTCCAGGTGCATGTTGATTGTGTAGTAAGAATATAAACTGCTTGAGAATGAGAAAACCTTAAATTTTGAAGTGTCTAAAAAGTGTTCTAGAGTATGAGCAAATGATGAAATCAGGGAGAAATAGAGGCCCCTAAATTATGAAATAGGGTATTGATCATTAACAATGAGCAGGTTATTACAAAGAATAAAAATTATTTGAAGTTGGGGAGAATTGAAAAACATTAATGGCAAAAATGGAAAGGTACTATTAAAAATGGTTCAAAGCCTAAGGCAGAATTATCTATATTTAACCAAAGCAGATTAGACTCTTGAAAGGTCAAAACAATTATAAATTAGAGAAAAAAGCAAATGTGAAAGGAAGGGAACGTGAAGAGAGCTATCATCTGGAATCTATCCTTACAAAGTAAAAGATGCAAAAATATGCAGTTTCCATTTGGACACCTAACTCTTGGAATAGAATGTATCATGAATGAGCATTCACAGTAAACAGTAAAGGGCTTGAACACTCTAAGAATAAATCTAGGGAAACAAGTTTAAATGGAAGAAAACCTTGGCAAAATGATATCCAATATTGGTTTCTTACTCACCAGCTTCCTCTACCAAATTAGGTAGAATATGGAATATATCACTAACCTAAAATTGGGCACATGTGTCATAAAAAAATTATCATTTACTGAGAATAAAAGCAAGTTGATATAAAGCTCCAGCAGAAAAATATTCCTGTCTCCCACACAACTTTGAAACCATATTTCAAAAGAAAAATTCAATCATAAAATCAATTAGATTCACAGGTAATAAATATGTAAAATAAACAATGCTTCTTTTTTTAAGCATAATAGCACATTTCAAATTTGGGTGGGACAGCTCTCCCAAAATGATTTGGTGACACATTTTTAGACCTGATAAAATATTTGGGAGCCCTTCTACAAAACTGAAAATGTACAAGGTGCAACAGTTTTTTAATCAGTAAAGAATGCTAGGACAGGATATTTATCTACTTCTTTGTGCATCTCAGAGCCATCAGAAGATAATGAAAGATGGGAAGTGGGAACTAGAAGTAAAAATAAAATTTCTCATAAAATAGCAATAGTAGCAAAATGTAGACTTAATTTGAATTGCATATAGCTGTGCTGTTTTGCTTTTTCTTAAGTGATTTGTGTTTGTAACAGATACATATATATGGCTATGAAGACAGATTGGCAATCAGAGAATGGGAAATCTAAGCAACTGGATTCAGATGTTTCCCAAGAATGTCAGAGATAAGATTCATGTAGCATTAAATTAACTCCTGCATGTAAGTAAGAATCACTGCACATCAAGCTAGAAATCAAATGCTCTTACTTCACAAGGTCATTGAAGACCTCTTATGAAGATAATGTTGTGCACAATTCCAGAGGGTACAATTTGAATGAATTATAATTTAAATAGTACTTTCTAGAGTTGTGCTGTGCAAAAAGTTACCAAGTCAAAAGCATATGTCTCAGGCCTCTTTGACGGATGACTACAATATATAATGGTGATTAATTTTTATGCCAGAATTATCATGGTTGAGCTAAAGATACTGAATTCAAGATAACCCCAACCCCAACATTTCCCCCAGGCATTTCAACAAGTGGGTCAGAATGAAGTTACCTCATGTCACTTCACTCTACTCTCCACATCTTGCCCCAGCTTTTGATGAGACTGATGAGGTTGCCTTACCACTCTCTGCCATGCCACCTTGATCTGGTATCAGGGGAAGAAACTCTGTGCATGGAAATTAGCTCATCTCCAACTCTACACAACCAAATTGTAACCAGAATGGAATTTAATGAGGCTTAAGGTGAATAAATAATGGAAGGGTTCTAGAATACACAAGTGAACTGAAAACTACTTCTAAGGTTAGATCTGCCCTGGGGTCTCTTGTTGGGCCAATTCTTTGTTTTGTTTCCAAATCTATATAGTTTAGGGTAGATCACATCATCCTTTCCCTGGAGTCTAGAACCACTTGAAATATGGAGTGTTTCCTCTCTCTTCTGCTTTCACTCAGACTCAGGGAACAAATTTTGCCCCAGCTTTCAAAATAGCCAGCAAACTTAGGGACTTTTTTTTGTTCAGGATGTCAGTGGGCACATCAAATCATTAGGCTGACTAACAAGATTGTGCGCTGGCCTCACCACTCACTAAAAGCAAATCAAAACAAAAAGCATAACATCGGCAAATTTGGAAATATATTAGCCTTATCCATGATGTCCTGATGCAGGCTTGTATGTTTAATCACCATGTTTTAAAATGGACTAAAAATGCAAAAGAATTTACTAAGCAATGACAATCACTTCTATCATCTTCAGGTTGGTTTGTACCTTTGTAGTACTGAGTGAAGAATATTAACTTGAAAAAAGAAAAGGCAAATTGGCCAAGTTAAGGCCCATTTAGTTCAGGAATCTATAAAGGCCAAAAAACCTTCTATATTCTATAGAAATGAGGCTTAGAGAGAAATATTTTGCAAGCACAATGAAGAGTAAACAGAAGAGAATGAATGAATGGATGCAATCTCTATGAGGCAGGAAAGGAAGACAGAGATTTATTCAATTTTCTAGGAACAAGAGGTTAAGGAGCAAACTTCTTTAACACCAAACTCTTTCTTCTTCCATTTCTCAACATTACTAACTTATTTACAATGATTTTAAATGATGAAATGATACTAATTTCACCTTCTATCCTACAAAGTAACTTGTCCTTGAAAAATACAGTCCTGTCTCCAAGTGGATGGACTGAACTAATAGCTTTTACAAGAAAAACACCTAAGATTTTTTTTTCTATAGCAGCCATCAAGCACTTGTCAGATCCAATACAAAAAGAAAAAGAAATAATGAGTTTGAGCTTCTGCTTTTGTTTGTGAAATCCATATTTTATATTGCAGTGCTTGCCAGAGAGCTCTGAAGAGCTGGGAAGCATTAAAAAATAATAATACATATAACCTTCACAAGAGCCCTTGTCCAGGAATTCTTTCACAAAAAGATATTATTAACTGTACAGTTAATCTGAAATAACAAAGATGACTATAAGAGAAATAACTGTCAACATTTCAATTTCAGAAGCAATGTTTCATTTCTCTAGATTTAATCACAACATTTTAGGACCATATGGTGCATAACAAGTAAGGATGGAGATTAGTTGGAGAATAGCTCCTTAGAATATATCTTAGAGACTATATTGTGATGTTTTGCCACAAATGCCCCAATGACATATGCTGCACATCAGGCTCAAACTATTAACTCTAAATTTCCTTTATAGGTTATCTACTATGATATTTTATGAATGAATGAGATACATTATTTGATACTGAATGCAAAATTTCTGGAGTGGATCAGAGAAAACAAGAGAAAAACCTGTAAAGTGGAAATGACTACATAGAAAATTGATATTTAAGAGAATTGCAATTTCATCTGCCAAACCAGGACTTCAGGTCTGCAATGACAGTGGAAATGCCCAGAAGGTGGCATCCCATTATGTCTCAGAGCTCCACATCAGTCTTCTCTTTTTGTTTTCTGGTAACTGTCTACTGCTATTGCCTTTACCACCTCAGTGATAGCTCCAGCTCATATTGATTTGTAACTCTTTGAACTCATCAGATGTTGTTTTTGGACCCAAGATGCCCCAAGACAAGCTGTGTCCAGCATGAAAATGAAGAGAATATCCGCTTCCCACTCCCTTTTAAATGTATCCTTTGTTCCAAGTACATAAAACTCAAGCTGTTTGTGCCCCATAATTGTACTGTTATTCAGTGAAAAGAGTTCCTGCACATTCTTCCTGTTGACCTTTATCCTTTAGGGCGCAGCTAGGAGAAAATGGTAACTCATCAGAGTTCTAACCTCAGACAAACATGGCATGGTCCCCATCCTTTGGTCAGTACTTTCTCTCTCACCTTATTGTCATTCAACTGGGTCTAGACATAAACGATCTTTTGCAATGTGCACAGTAAAGTTTGGATTTCACTTTGAAGCCTTTACTATTAATATTTATAGACTGACCTGGTGAATACGATCAGGGAACTAAGTTTTCAGCTAGTGATATGCGTATATCTGACCTTCAGCAATTAGACGATGTACGTATTTTACAAAATTATAATATTTACACAAAATCATTATATTCTTTGTGTTTTCCATTAGAAACCTTCTGATTGAATGCATATGAATCTGTATCTGGCAACCTCAGATACAAAACTTTTCTGTTTTATTGTTAATGAGTTAAGTGTGTATCCTTTCATATATTTAAGATTCTTTCTTCAGAAATAGATGTATACTATATAAACTACAGAAATACTAAACAAAAGAAAAATAAATCATTTGGAAAGAAAGGTTCAGACCAAGTGCTTTGATTATTTCCCAGCAGGGGATATATCATGTTGACCTACTTGCAGAATAAACTGGAAAGAGACTTTCCTAAGGAGTCTTGAGTCTACTGTTCTAAGTTCTATTATGCATTAATTTTGTGGCCAATTTTTATCAAGCAATTCTTTTGAAACTCAGTTGCTTCATTTGTAAAATGAAAATATTAGCACCACAATATTTCTCATACAAGATTGTTGGAAATCTAAGGTATCAAAGATGAACATAAAGTGTTATATGAATTTGATATTTTGATGATTTCTCTGTTTCCTGGGTTAGAAAGGACATTATAATGGAAATTTGTTCACTTCTTGTGACAACACTACATCCAAATTATACCTATGGTGGCTAACACATGGCCCCTGGAAACTATCATAGAAACTGTGAAACTCTGGGCAATTTTCTTACTGTCCCTGTGTTTGAGTATCTTCCTATATAAAATGAGATAAGAGTAAAGCTATGTTAGGGCCATTGAGAGGCTCAACTTAGATTATACATATAAAGTGCTTAGAACAGTGCCTGGTACACAGTAAGTGCTCAAAAATATTAGCTCTTAGTCTCAGTCACCATGTTTTCACTGTGAGATTCTGACCCTAGACAAGAGATGACAAGCTGAGATGTGGACATTTGAATAATGTGGGCATTCAAATCTTTTTCTTGCTCTCTCACTCACTCAATTACTTCATCTGAGAAGGAGAGGCAAATTGGGAGTTGACCCATGTTAACAGAATTATAGTTGGAAATTTAAAAACTCCTGCCATGAAGTCTCAGGCACTTCCACCACAGGAGCATGATGGTTTAATTTTGTTCTTGCGTCACTGATTTTCCCCCAGTATGATTCAAATCAATTCTTTTTTGGGGGAGACTGTGTTTAAGCTAGCTCAATTAAGTTGCTGTTATTTGGAACTATAAGAAACTATTCTTATAAGTAATATATACAGACTGTATATGTTATATGTTATTTAACTGATTAAGTAATTACTAGGTATATAATTCAGGGTGCAAGATGTAGTTATAAAGCAGAACTTTTTCCTTATGTACTATTAATTAGCCAATTTGGAATAAACACTTCTAAAACTGGCCCAGTTAGTATTATTTTATTTTAAACAAATGAATTAATATATCAAACACTTGTTTCCTAGAGGACCAGACAGACTGGTTTTGGTGAAAGATGAGAAGAAACAAATAAGGAAACAGATCATAGCATTCTTCATTCAGTATGGAGATAACTTTATTAAATTTTAAAATTAGCAATTATCTTTTTAATAAAGAATCAAACATAAAATTTATTAAAATATTTTAGAATTTGTATTTGGGACCACATTATTTCTTTGCCTGGAAATTTAGCTTTTTAAAAATTTCCAAAATAATGGCTACTACTCAACTTTTGATTCAAATAACTAAGTTATTGTTTATTGATAACTTCTTTTTCATTGACGTTAAATTTTGTGTTTGTCCCACTATGTTAGTGTCATCCTGATCATTGTATATGCATTTGAGCTCATAAGTACAAGTTTTCTGGGATAAACCCATGATGAGGGAGATATACTTTGTACAACTAAGTAGCATCTGTTTAACATAAGCAGCTGATGTTTAAATGTGTTACAATGGGATTATTTCTTTGAATTAACTCATCAATATACTTTTCCCAGAGATTTTTATTTTTGTGAAAAAGAAAAATAGTATCAAGTTGAAATGCTGTCAATAAAGAAAAAAGCTATTTTATGGGTCAAGTAGAAGGCAGTTTTATTCTCAGTGGTTGCAAGTCTAGTTATTATTCTTTCCATAAAAAGGATTTGTTCAAAACAAGGATTATGTGTGCTTTCATCTGTGTTAATACTAAACAGAAGTCTCATTGTAAATTTAATTTCTTTCCATTCTAATCACTTTCAGAAATGTTTTAGAATAGCTTCATTTGTTTGTAGAAATATGGGGGAGAGGTTCCTTCCCCCATTCTTTCAGATATATAGAACCTACAAATGAAAAAAAAAAACCCTTTTAAAAAGGGATACAAAACAAACAAAGAAGAAATATAAAATTATTTCCATAAATGGAAGCAAGAAAGACTGGTACAGGTAGTCCTTGTCTCCTAAAGATACACATGTCATTAATTCAACTACGTTTATGAATATTCTACTATAATCTAGGAAATAGACTTGGAACTGGGGACTAGATGAACACAAAGAGCACAGTCTTGCCATTAAGACTTCTGCTTAAAAGGATTTTAAGGCTGTAAAGATCATTGTTGATATTGCCAGGAAAGTGCCCTATGAACATCAAGAACTGATACCTAACAATCCATAAAGGGGTGAAACAAAACTAACAGGCAGATGAAATTCCAATTATTAAAGATAAAAATATTGCAATCTGACATCATTGCATATAGTTGCAAATAGTCCTATATGCCTAACACTTAAGGCATGACTGTTATCTGACTAAATACTTGGCAACATTAATAACTGAAGGTCATCACAAAAAAAATAATTCTAAGTAATTGTCCAGGAGCATTATTTCCTTTGAGACCATTCATTTAACTAATATTAATTGATTGACTATTAGATGTCAGGAATTGTTCCAGCAATGCTAATTAACATAAACTAGATAGGAAAAAACCTCCCTCTACATGGAGTGAATATTCTAGTAGATTGAAGAAATACTTAGAGTCATTTAATAAAATGAAAAATAATTTCATATATTTTAAGGAATATAACAAATATTTTCATTTTTTGCTTTGGTTATTAAAAATTTTTTAAGTTCTTTGTTATCTACCCAAATATTGAGAATATGTGTGATCTCATCTAGTATAACTTCTTAGTACAACTTAAGTTCGTGGCTTAAATTACTTAAATAAAATGAATTTTTAACCAACTTTGCACCATGTTTGAAGAGAGACATGATTGTTGATAACAAATGAACTTTTGGTTGAAACACTCATGTAAATATAGGAGGAAAAATGTAAATATTTTGAAGATGTCCTTCTTTGGTCAATACAATCTTATTCATAAAATATTGTCCTCCACAACTGTGTGCAGGAATGTAATCATTGACAAAACCACATATTATCAGTTCTTAAATTTTTTTGCCTTCTAATTACATTAAATGTCCCTCTTTCCAGAGACATGTAGAGGATTGGGTATTTACTCATCTTAGCAATTCTTAGATTTCTTGTTAGTTTTTATTTAAGATGATATTAGTGGAAGAGACAACCCTTGAGCTATAGCAGACTCTTTCAGCATTTTCACTTTACAATATAAAGCAATTTGTCTATGACCGAACACCATGTGCCTGGAAGCATGACCTCCAATGACAATCGTTCTCTATTGCCCAACATGGTTTTGAAAACAGGGTTGAAAACAGAAGAGAGATTTCAGCAGGGTCTAATCCCTTGTGTCGTCTAAGTGCTGACACGTTTTGATATTCTGTAGTTGTAGGACAAACTTCCCAAATTTCTTCTGCTCGTATGGTTCTTATTACCAAACTTTCCATTCTAACATTGTTTAGTCCTGTCTCAGAGATGGCGTAATCCTTCCTCCTACTGATGACTTTCCTTATAGACATGACTGTGAATTTCTTCTCTCCAATGTCCAGAAAATCCTCCATCAGTTATAGCTTCTCTCCCCTTTTTCAATTTCAAACTCTCTACTTGCTCTTTCCTTTCAATCTGCTTGATTCTCCCACCACCATCTTTTGATTCTTTCTTTCCTTTCTAAAGAGTGATCTCACTGAAAAACAACTTTCTAATCTCCCATGTATCTGCCAACTAAATAGACCCCTGTTCTAATTTGCATTAATTTAATAATGTCTCCAATGACCTAGTGGGCAAATCCAGTGACTTTTTTTTCTGCCTTAACTTATTTTATCTCTCTGCCCTTTAGCATACCCTTCTTAAAACTCTCCCCTGGTTACTATAGTTTCTTCTTACTCTTTGACAAAATACTTTATTATGCTTCACAGGGGCTAATCTATACCTTTAATCTATTCCTTTTAAGTGATGGTATTACTCATGTTTTTTGCTTTGACCATCTTCTTTACCCTTCGGACATCCTATGTTTAGGTAATCTCAACAATTCTGATGGCTTTGGTGATGGCAAAGTCACCAATATGTTAATGATTCTCTAATTTCTATCACCTGTCCTTACCTCTCCTCTCAGCTATCCTTTTGCCTCTCAGGTTCCTTGTTCTGTCTTGGTATGAATTCATTGTTTTCTCACAAATCTAGGCCTGTTGCAGTGTTCTTTTGATCAATTAGCAACTCTATCTTCAAATTAATTATCCATATTAGCCTACTGTGAGTCAGTTTCAGTTAAGACAAGTAATCATAGTCTTTTCTTATTGCTGAACACATTTCGTATAGTATGTACTTTGTATCTTTTGTTAACGTAGTAGCTCCCAGAACAAAAATTTAAATATTGAAGTTTCTCCATAAACCATTAACTCAAGTCCTTCTTTCCAGAATCTTTGGTAACAGCCTATCAAATATGTGAGCAGAGAGAAAGAAAGTGAATTTGGGAAGATGATGGAATATTTAAGAAAATAACTTTAAGCACTTGGAATAGTTAAGTTACATGTATAAAGTCAGGATTCTTTGCTTTCACATTTTTGAATTCTTGGGTGATCTAAATTAATTGTTTTTTTCTTTTACTTTAGGAATTGGAAATCCTAAATAATGTGAAAAATAAATGTTCTCTCAATTTTAGAACATGTTAAAAAAAAGCAGAAAATAATTTTAAAATATATTTTTCATTATAATGAGCAAGCAACAGTTAAATTTTCTAATTTTATTTTATTGCATTATCTCAGTTAAGAATGGCAAGGTAGCAGTCTAATGTAATTCCATCAAAGGATATATGTCATTACTTTTAATGTTCATTGATATGTATCTTGACATATGCACTAAATTTTTAACAAGCTTAGTTTCAATTATTTATTTAAGATAGAACTATTTAGTAACTGCTTAATAGCAACTAAATTGTTTTCAGTTTAGAGCTTTATTTGTAGTGAATCTAATATATTTTCAGAATGATTGTTCCTCTTGTTGAGGAAATTCTACAGTTAAGCCATGAAACTTTGTGAGTTGGTTAAGTAGAAAGAGACTCACTAAAACCATGTTTTTAGGCTGTTATAATAATTTATATTATGCCAGGTCATAACAAGTAATTCTCTGAGGAAAACATTTTAATACACTGAAGCTTAATTCATTAAATTTATAATGTACTAATTCATTTCCTGTCTCTTGCATAATACCTCACCCTCCCAATAGTATGAGAGAGGGCTGCCACATACAGGTTGTGTAAAGAAAAATCTTGACACAGAAGGAAATACTAGAAGACAATTTTTTTTTTAAATAAACAGAATAAAACAGTGCTTGAAACCATGGGCATTGGAATCAAGTGAAACCAGATCCAAAAACTGGCTGTACAACTTACTTGCTATAGCATCTGATATAGGTATTTAAGTTGATATCATTATCTGGTAAATAGGTATATTAATAGCACCTACTTCAGAAGTGTGCTTAGAAAATAAACATAGTGAGCTCTATTATCATTTTTGTGGAAGGCACCAACATGAAAGAAAGAATAGTTTCATGGCAAAACTTGGATAATGTAAAGAAAATCCAGCAAGACAAGTAAAGAATAAATGTTGTCTTGGTATTTGAGGAGCCTAATCTAATGAACCTCTTTTCCCACCTGACTTTGGAAGCATTGTGATATAAACATAAAAGTTCTACAGATGGAGACTAACAGTCAGCTTTATTAATAATACAGTTTTAAGTGCAGCTTCCACTACTGAGTTGTAGAATTAGCCAAGTTCTGCAGGACAACTATATCCTTCCTTCTGAGGGTGAGGATTCTCCTGTAAATTGTGTGATATAGAAGAGTAGAGCAGAATGTGGAATTCCTGGACAGGCTGACCTTTGTTGGCATAGTTTCTTCTTCCAACTTCCCATTAGCTAAGACATTCCTTCTGAAGGAGAAACTATGTCAAAGGAGAGGCTCTTAAGGAAAAAGCATGGGTAAGCAATCAGGAATTGGGAATAATTAGGGTAACTTGATGTGCTATTATGAAAAATGAAATATTACTTGGGACCAGAGAAAAAGGGTGTTCTAACCTGGTGTGATTCAAGAGAGCTATTAGGAAATATAACGTTGGTTTAAAGGACTTTTGATAAGGAATGGAGATGGAGAGGATAACTTTATAGTCTCTTGCTCTGCAATTATTTTCAGTTCCATGACAGTGAGCTATCCCCACATCATGTAAAAAAAATTAGAATCAGAAGTAATGTTTGAATTATGTATCATCCACTTAATAATAAGACGACTTTGTTCAAATTGCTTAATGTCATTGAGTCAGTGTCTTAATCTATGAACTAGGAATAATAGCAGCTCTTTTAGAATGGGTATTATAAAGGTGAAAAGAGTTAACTTATGTAACTAACATAGAATGGTATTTGACATAAAAATGTCAACATCCCTAACAGAAAATTCATGTAAATTATCATAGCACTTATCAACACAAATAACGAGACAAATAATAAATATCCAGGAGTTCAGAAAATGAAAGAGATGAAGTCACCATCTCCTCTTCTTTTTTTTCTGCTATACTGACGAGATTTCTTCCAATTTATTTATTCACAAAGGATGTCAGTAGATGACAATTTTTTTTTAAAGCCAATTTTATTGAAGTGTATTCTTAAACCATATAATCTATCTACAGTATACAATCGATGGCTTTTGGTGTAATCACAGAGTTGTGCATTCATCACTGCAATAAATATTAGAGCATTTTCATTACTCCATAAATATAAGCTCCCTATTTCTTAATAGTCACCTTTAAATCCCTCTATCCTTCCCCTGCTATACAAAATGTAAATACAAGTAAATGTATAGAGATAGATAGATTATCTAACAATTTTTATCTAAAGTACCTTCACCTTGCGAATGCAGTTGCTAATACCCATATAAAGATTGTACCGTGAAATAAAAATGTATACTGTGCTTAGAGTCTGTTGTCTTTAAGTAACAGGTATCAACTCTAGCCAGTTTGAACAAAAGTGGAATTTATTAGACAGCTACAAGAGCTACCTGCAGATTACAGGAGAAGCTAGAAAATCTCAGAGAAGGCAGGACCTGTGGAGGTATGGGTCTTGGTATGAGAAACTTGTGGATCTTACCCTAGAGAGCAGCTGTTAATACATTTTAACTACACTTCTCAGTTTTTGTTGCGACAGCCTGTGTTGATCACCTCAAACTATCATGAATGTTCCATTGTAACAATAGGGTTTTGAAAGAGGAAAATGCCCCAGTAAAGTGAAATGAGGAAAAGGAAGAACAAACTTAATCTACAAGCAAGAAAATATAATACAAATAGAAAACTCATAAAAAATGCAATAAAAGTGTATATCAAAAACCACAACAAATATAAATAATGAAATTGTTTCAATTAAAATACAATCATTGTCAGATTGGATTAGATAATTATTCCAGAAACAGGTTGTTTAAATGAGACAAATATTAACCATAAATTCTTAGGAAGTTTAAAAGGTAAAGGGTAAAAAAGATTGCACAAAGGAAAAAAAAGGAAAGCTGACATGGCTCTGCTAATATTATATAAAATATACTTTATGGACAAAGGTTTTGCAAAAAATAAAGAGAACTGCTACTTGATGCTAAAAAAGGGACAGTTTACCAGCAAGCAAAGTAAATTATAAGTTTATAAGTACATTATAACATAGCCTCAATATATATAAGATAAAAATTGTCAAAGTCACTATCATACATGACTTTAACATACTGTCCTGAATAATTGATAAGTAAAGCAGACCAAAAAAATCTATGAATATATAGAAGATTTGAATAGCATAATTAATAAGCTTGAAAGAAAAATAGACCTAAGGATATATCTGACTCTGGAACTGACTGGAAAAAAAAGCAAGTTCATAATCAAAGATCTAAAATTAAGAGAAAAAAAACAATTCTTATACTCTTAGGAATTGGCTAAAAACAATAGAATTCATGATAACCATTTCTCTCCAATAAAAAATGTATAGCTAATTATAGTTTGTAGGGTGGCAATTGCCATCTAGTCCTTAATAATTTCACTTTTTTCCATTTTAGTCACTGACAGAATCATTTATAATTTTCAGATCTAATGGTAAGAGTCTATTCTTTAATTTGTTTGAAAAAGATGGCCAAATGCATGAGAGATGTAGAGCAAAGCCAAATAAGGTTTAGAAGCATTCAAAAAAAAAAAAAAGCCAAACAAACAGTGATTCTCAATTCTGCCATGCAATAAAATTGCTTGATAATATATTTTTTAAAAAATACATCTCCCCAAGTCCCACTACAAGAGATTCTAATTTAGTTAATCTGGTTTGGGTACCAAATCTTGGTACTTTAAAAGCACCAAGTAAGCTTCATATGCATCTATTGAGAACTGCTACTCCAAATTATGAATGGTCAATAAAATTTCAGTGGAGACTGGATGCATAGATGTTGAAACCAGTTGAAGGTAAAATAAGAGATCTGTTATTCTGAAACATGGTATCTCACTTTCTTGCATTGATTAAAGCATCATTTTTGAAATTATAATTTTTAAGTAGCCATTTCAATACCAGGTGTTTTCCTTGGCAGGCAAAAAATGTAAAAATGAGAAAATGTAAAAATGTAAAATTTGAGACTATTCTGTTCACTGCAAGCAGGGGTGGAATGGTCAAACCCTGTGGCATACGTTTTGTGTGTAAGTGAAAGTGAACATGATTGTCATGTGGCAGTTTCTGCATGGGATGTGCTGAAACCCATTTTTTCCTCTCCATTTTCATGTTCCAGTTTAATTTTCACCTCATTTTGCTTCCAAAGGAAATAACTCATATTGAACTGCCTACTTTAAAGTGTAGAACACTTCACTTAAAAAAAAGTGGCTTCTAGTTCCTTTAACGTAAATACTTCAATGTGATTGCTCTCTATGGAGGAACTTGTGGCTCTGAAAAATATAGGACCAGTTCTGGTCTTGGGAAAGGTAAAATGAGTTGCTGCAAACAACTTACCATTTGTCCACTTACATATATATGATAGGGGGCTAGAATAGAATTCTTATATAATTCCTATAAAGAAAACCCAGATTCTTCTGAAGGGCCTAACCAATTCTTCTGATTGTTTTATTTTAAAATTTATTTTAAATAGAAATGAAAACATTATCAACTGATACTGAATATTGTGGAGTAGATAGAAAAGAAAATGCTGGTACTTGCACGAATTGTATTAAAATGATGATCCTTTGGAGATATAGGTATATAAATAGATGTGTGTGTGTAAGCATTTAGAAAGGGGCTATTTTAGTTCACAGATACAAACAGAAACTAAGATAGAGGCAAAAAAAGATAAAGTTGGTATATATATATATATATATATAAATATGTCTATTTTATAATATATAAATATATATTTTATAATATTTAAATATATAAATATAGACATATTTTGACATATGAAACCACATGAAGTGGTCAGGGACAGATCAAATGATGCCCAGCAAATTTATTTCTGCCTCCTTTTATAGCAGTAAACAATAGACTTGGGCATAGAGTAGCTGACTGCCTGGTAATGATAGAAGCACTCTGAATGGAATATAGTTGATTCCTGTTTTGAGGTATCAGGAAGTGATGAGATTAGAAAGCTATGATTAGGAATTTAATGAAACTGTCTAGTAAAGAATGCTTATAGTAAAAAACATGTCATATTTCAAGTAATTTCCTTGTTTGAATCTTACAGAAATATCAATTAAAAATTTAAAAAAATGAAAAATATAATTCTTTTTTTGCTTTTTGGACTTTCATCACTATAATAGGTGTTACCTTGTATGTACAGTTGCTTATATTTTTATTCTCAGGTAACCTGCTTTTAAAGTTTAATATTTTAAGATATTTAGTAAAGTATTGGATACATCTTAAACGCTTAAATCCAGAGAGGAAGTGATTGTTTCCTATTGGATCAACCTGCAATTTTACCCTCTAAGAACTATGAAGGAAGCTGTCAAAATTAATATTCAAATAGAAAAGGTTATAAAGTGAAAGTCAACTGCCATTTTTGCTTGATATTCTAGTCCCCATAAGGCCATTCACTATTTGCCAGGAGAAGTCAAGTATTTGGAAGACAAAAATGTGGCAACCATGTCTTCAGGTAGGAGGACTTTCTAACTTCGAGTTTTAAGAAAATCTGAGGAGGTGAAAAAATCTCCTGGAAGATTCATATTTGCAAAGGCAATGCAGTTAGAAATAATTGTCTGATTTCAAAGGGTTTAAGCTGGGATTTTATAAGATTCAACACATACCATCCCCTTTCCCTTCTTAGATTTGAAAATTTGAGAGAGATACAGGGACAAAAAAGAAAAATACTGCCTTTGTTAAAGATATAGGGAGGGCCAGAGAAAATTCCTCTTTGTCTGAGATTTAAGTAGATTTATTAATACTGCACTTTGGATTAAGGAAGCCTTGTCAATTTATGCTCCCCAGGGTGATAGAGTTGGACTCGGGTGTGATTTCCCTATCCCTGGCTTTCCTGTTCTATGTGAACCTATATTTATTAGTAGTACTAGAGTTGACAGGTTTACATCCAAAGACTTAAATCTTTAGGCTGTCCATGTGCCAGTTAGGTCCCAATTCTCAACAGAGTTGTAACACCTACTCTCCAGTTCATTGGTCTCAACCAGGACCTCTAACAAGGAGGTGATAATGGACAAATACCATACCAAGGAACCGAGAGTCTACAAATGCAAGCAAGAGAGTTTCATCCATTGGCCCTATTGGATCACAGCCCCCTCTCAATTAGAGATGGAGGGGACATCACCATCCCAGAATCCTTAGGATTAGGGAATGAACTATGGAATAAAGTAGACTTACTGGTATTCTACTATAGACTTATTATAATTCTAGCAATGGAAGTAATTATATCATTGATGTGGAGGTAGCCACCACTGGAGTTTCTGAGGGCAAGGAGAGGGAAAAACAGGTGTAATAAAGGGGCATTTTCAGGACTTGGGAATTGTTCTGAATGACATTACAATGACAGATACAGGCCATTATATATCTTGCCATAACCTAGAGAACTGGGTGGGAAAGAGTATAAACTACAATGTAAATTGTAATCCATGCTATGTGGCAATGCTCCAAAATGTGTTCATCAATTGCAAAGAATGTGCCACACTAATGAAGGATGTTGTTAATGTAGGAAAGTGTGGGAGGTGTGGGAAGTGGGGCATATGGGAATCCCCTATATTTTTTGTGTAACATTTCTGTAATCTAAGTATCTTTTTTAAAAGAATAGATGTAATATGGTGATATTTTTGGGACATTGAATTATCCTTAATGATGTTGCAGTGACAGACACAGGCCATTATATAAATTGTCATAACTTATAAAAATGTGTTGAATAGAGTCAAAACTATAATGTAAACTATAATCCACATTTAGTGACAATGCTCCAATATGTACAATACAATTCATCAATTGTAACAAATGTACTACACTAATGAAGGATGTTGTTAATGTGGAAAAATATGGGAGGGGTAGGGAGTGGGGCATATAGGAATCCCCTACATTTTTATGTAACATTTATGTAATTTAAGTGTCTTTTAAAAAATAAAAATAAGTAAAGCCATCAAACTTTAAAAAAAGAAAAAGAAAAAGCAACACTATGATTCCTGTGAAAACATTCCATAATTTTATTTCACTTGATAAGTTTTTCTCTGCACAGATACATTCATCTTGGTGATTAAGCAAAATAAAGCACCAAGCAGCCTCTAAATAATGAAAGGTCCGTGAATACCCTCTTAATTATGAAATTATGAACCAAATGGTATTATATGTACTTCTTCCTGAAAATCTAAATGGATATGATAACCCCTAGACCTAATGCTGAAAATCAGACAATTAATTATTTGGATGGTCATTTGTAAGACAGAACACAGTTATTCACTGAAAAGATAAAAATAAATAGGTGACCTAGAGAAGAGTCTAACAATTAAGTGTGGAAGAATGAGAAGAACTTAGAAAATCTAATGAATGCTACATAAAAGAGTAGGAGGCATGTGTTAAGAAACAAGATTTAAATCCTTACATATGATAGTTCTTTCCTTTTCTGGTTTTCCAATTACTTGCATCTTTAAGGCATCCAGGAGAATAAAATAACATATTCCCCTGTATATATGCATATATGTGTATATAGTAGATAGATAGATAGATAGATAGATAGATAGATAGATAGATAGATAGATAGATAGATAGATAGATAGATAGATATAAAAGGAAGGTTTGTCCATGCACTGTGAGAAAGTTGCCCCCTATACAACTTTTGTCATGGAGGAGCAGATGTGAACATACACTATGTTCAGGTAGATAGGATCCCAAAAGATGGAAAAGAAGAAGGGCATGAGCTATGCATTCTCATTTTCTCTCCTAGACTCACTAATAAGTTATTCCTCTATCCCTAAATCAAGGAGGTATATGTGAACAGAGACCAAGATTGTTACACTAATTGATGTATCTTCAGATGGAAGCATTACACAGAGCACCTCCTCCTCCCAGCAATTTGTACTCCAGTATATTCTGGTATTACAGCCACTAGGCAGTATTCTGGGATTTTACCTGTCTATTCCAAATGCTACAGTGATGAGCTTTGTCTCCATTACTTTCCTAACTTCACTTATAAAATCTTCTTCATCCCATTTTTGTGTATTGAAATCCAGCCCATTCTTTAATGTTCTGTCATCTGTATTCCATGATACATTCTTTCTCCTATCCTGACCTTAGTAATCTGTTTCTCAGCAGAAGGAATATATATAGCATATTTGAGGGCAATAGAGCAAGAGGTAAGTGAGCAGACTTTGGAGTCAGACAAACATCATTCCAAAATCCTGGCTCTGCCACTCACTAGCTGAAAATCAGAGAAAACTAATTAAATTTTCTAAGCGCCATTTTCCTCATCTGTAAAATAAAGTCGTATTAGTTTCCTATCGATGCCACCAATTATCACAAATTTAGTGGCTTAAGACAAAAAAAACTTATTATCTTAACAGTGCTGGAGGTCTGAAATCTAAAATTGGGCTGACAGGCTGAAGTCAGGGTGTGGACACAGGGGTTTCTTCTGGCAGCCTTAGGGGGAATCTGTTTCCTTGCCTGTTTCAGAGGCCATTTGCAATCTTGGCTCATGGGCCCTTCCTCAACTTTAAAAGTGCGTTATTCTAGCTTCTCCTTCCACTGTCACATCTCTTCTTTATAATTTTCTTCATTTTCCTCCCTCTTATAAAGACACTTGTGATTACATTAGGCCCACCTGGATAACCAAAGATACTCCTCCTTTATGAAGATCTTTACCTTCATCTCCTCAGTAAAGTCTTTTAGCCATGTCAGTTAATATTTTCACATGTTTTGAGGATTAGGACATGGACATCTTTGGGGGATTGCTATTCGGTCTACTAAGGCATATAATAATACCTATCTCCTAGGCTTATTGCAAAGAATAAATGAGATAATGCATAAATTTATATTTGTCACATAAGTGCTCAACTAATATTACTGTTTTTAAGAGTCTTGATGATGTCAACAATTGAGACCCTAGAGAACATATAATCTATATGATATATATATCATATATATTTGTAGTATAATGTACTGGTGATTGCCTTTGATCTGCCTTCAGGTTTTCCAGTGAATATTTGTCACTCATTTTGGTTTCAAGTAACCTTATTAAAATTATAGTAATGGAAGAACATGTAACATTGATATAAAGAGAGTGGTTACCAGAGATTCTGAGAATAGGGGGAGGGAATAATAGGTGGAACATAAGGCATTTCTAGGGCATTGGAATTAAGTGTAAACACAGTATAAACTATAGGCTTTGGTTAATAGCAGTGCTTCAATATTTATTCATCAATTGTAACAAACGTACCACACAATTGTATGGTGTTATGCATAGGGGAAGATGCTGGAGGGGTAGTGGGTGGATTATATGGGAATCACTTATACGTTTGATGTAACTGTTCTGCAATCTAAAACCTCTTTGAAAATAAAATGTATTATATTAAAAAAATAAAGATAAAGACAAAAATAAGATGGAGCTAAAGAAATAGAAAAAGATTTGTCATGTTGATGCTAGTCAAAAGAAAGCTGCAATTGCTATCTTATTATCAATAGATTTTGGAGCACAGAATCATACTGTGGAAGAGGGAGCATTTTGTAATGCTGAAGGTGTCAGGTCATTCAAGTAGCCGTAATAAACCTAACCATTTATACAGAGTAAATACACTGAAACAGAACTTCAAAATACATGGAGCAAAAATTGATGGAACTATAAGAGAGAGAGAAATTCACAACTATAGTCAAATATTTCAACGCTGATCTCTTAATAACTGATTGATCCATGAATATAAAATCACTAAAGTTTCAGATAACCTTAAAAACTATCAACGAATATGACCTTATTGATCTTTATAGAACATTCCACCCAGGTACATAATATACAGTCTTTTCAAGTGTGGATGGAACATTTACTATGATAGATCATATAATAAGTCACAAAAGAAGTCTCAATAAATTTAGAAGGCTTCATGCAATCTACAGTATGTTTTCTGACTAGAATGTAATTAAATGAGAATCAATAATAAAAAGATGTCTGGAAAATTCCCAAATATTTGGAATTCAAATAACACAATTCTAAATAATCTATGGCAAAGAAGAAATCAAAATTAAAATTATAAAAGTATTTTTAACTAAATGAACATAAACAACATATTAATATTTTTAAGGTGCATTTAAAACAGTAAGGGGAAATATTTAACATTACATACCCTATTAGAAAAGAAGAAAGGTCTTGGTATAATGGCTTCAACTTCCACCTTGACAAACTAAAAAAAGAGAAGGAAATTTTACCCAACATAACTAGAAGAAAAAGAATAATAAATATCAGAGTAGAAATCAATGAAATAAAAAACAGAAATAGAGAAAAATCAACAAAATGAAATGCTGGTTTTCCTAATTTAAAAAACCTCTAGCATATTAATTAGATTTTAAAAAAAGAGAAAGCACAAGTTATCAATATCAGTATGGTGGTATGGAGCTATGTAACTCCAAAAAACATGTTCTTAAACTTAATCTACCCATTATAGGTAGAACTTTTTGATGGGGTTACTTCAATTAAGTTGTTCCCCAACTCAAGCAGGATATGTTTTAATCCTACTGCTGGAGTTCTTTATAAGCAGAATCCAATTCAAACAGAAAGGGAGAAAGCCATCAGAAACAAGAAGCTGAAGGTCCATAGAACCTAGAAGAGAAAGACGAGGCAATGAAAGGTGCCCTGTGCATTGCCACGTGAGAAGCCCAGGACCAAGGTTCACTGGCAGCCAGTCCCAGAATGCCAGTCTTCAGGAAGAAAGCATCACCTTGATGAAGACTTGATTTGAGCATTTTCATAGTCTCAAACACGTGAGCTAATAAATTACCATTGTTTAAACCAACCCATTGAATGGTATTTGTGTGAACAACCAAGGAAATTAAAACACCAGGGAAAAGACAGGTGATATCACTATAGATTCTTGAGATGTTAAATGAATAATAATGGAATATTATGAATAACTTTATCCCCGACATAAATGGTGAGATATACTGTGATCATGGATGAGAGGACTCAAATCTCCCCAAATTGAACTATAGATTTAATGCAATTAGAAGTAAATCCCAGATGGTTTTTTCAATGTAGAAATTGTTTATTTCTACAATATATTTCTAAAATTAATATGTAAATGCAAAGGGCATAGAATAAATATTCTTTTCAAGACATCTTTGAAAAGGTAAAAAAACCAATGTGGAAGAATTATACTATCTGACATCAAGACTTACAGTAAATTTTTGATTTCTTGAATTGTGCAGTTCATCACCATCATATCCATTAACTTTTTGTGTATGATTGCAATTCTTCTGTATTCTCTCCATATGTCTTCTTCATATTCTTAATCTCTTCCTTCACTTAATCAAACTGGTCCCTAATATATGTTTTGAGAGCTTTAATTACTTGTTCGATGTTCTGCTCCTCTTTTGGTTTGTAGTTTGTACATTGGATTGAATCATGTTTTCCTGATTATTGGTTTGGTTTGTAGTTTTTTGTTGCTGTCAGGTCATCATTTTATTTTGAAGGGTTTAATCAGCAGCTTAGCTTCTTTGTCCAGCTTGGGGTTTAATTTGTTGTTGTTGTTGCATGCATGTTAAGTCTTTTCTTTGTCACTTTGTTCTTATTCTGTTTCCTTGTTGTTGGCTAAGTTCACTTGAAGGAAAATACTAGGGCCAGAGAAAGCAAAAGGAGTAAGAAAAGAAAAAGTATAATAGTAGTGTTGATAGTAACATGAATCTCTGGACTGTCCATGTGATGGCCATGTGAGCCTCAGCAGACTTGCGGCTCCTACCCTCTGGTTTCTTGGACTTACCCTGGCCAGCTGACAGGGAAGTGAAGAGGGTCGACCACCACACCAGGGAGCCAAGAGTGCCTACAACTGCAAGCAGGAGAATTTCATCCATCATCCATGTGGAATCTAAGTCCCCTCTTGATGTAAAGGGGGACTGGACATAACCATCCCAGGGTCCACAGTAAGGAGGAACAGAGTATGGATTAGAGTAGACTTTCTGGTGCAGGGGTACTATTGTGATTAGTAAGGAAAGAAATTGTAGTAGTGATATGGAGATGGTGGCCATAGTGGCTGCTGATGGTAGGGAGATGAGAGAAGAGAAATGGTGTGGGGGAATTTTCAGGATTTGGAGTTGTCCTGGGTGATGCTGCAGGGACTGATACTGGATGTTGTATGTCCTGCTTTGGCCCACTGGGTGGACTGGGGGAGAGTGTGGACTACAATGTGGACCACTGTCCATGTAGTGCAGCAGTGCTCCAGAATGTATTTGCCAGATGCAGTAGATGTGCTGTGATGATGGAAGTGGTTGTTGATGTGGGAGGGTTGGGGTGGGGGGTTTATGGGGGCCTCATATTCTTTTAATGTAAAATTAAAGAGAAAATAGAGAAGAAAAATATATAAATAAATTTTAAAAAATTAAATTTTAAATCATTCATCAGTGGGAAAAAGAAGACTTATGGTGAAATTGAAGTAGTAAGGACAGTATAGTATTACTACAACAACAGATAAATAGAAAAATGGAACAAAATATGAAACTCAGACATAGACCTACAAACATAGGGCCATTTTATTTTTTACAAAATGTGAACAATTCATTGGTGAAAGGATAGTCTTTTCATCAGATAGCACTGGAATAATTAGATATTCATTTACAAAATAAACTTTTATCCATATATTGCAGCATACATAAACGATTACTCAAAATGAATCATTAACCTAAACATAAAACTGAAAACTATAAAACTTTTAGTAGAAATAATAGGAAAAACACTTTGTGATCATGGGTTAGGCAAAATTTCTTAGAAAAACATGAAAAGCATTATCAATAAAAGGAAACTCCATGTTAGTTTTCCTCAAGAACTCAAACTTCCACATTTTTAAATACAAAGTTAAGTGAATGAAAAGATAAACCATGGATTGTGAGAAAATATTAGAAAATCACAGATGTAATAAAGTATTAAGAACTCCTGAAAGGGTCTGAGATTTTTAATATAATCGTCAGCTAATAAATTAATCTGCTACAATCTCATAGATGCCAGGAGAAAATACAGGAATGCTGGGTTAGGGTCAAAAGACTTTATTCTTATGCTTCAAAGAGTAGCATGAGCTTCATGTTCTCACTGGTTGCTCTTGCTTGCCCAAGCCCCAGGAGAAGATACAGAGAAGACCAGTGGATAATTCACACGTAGATGGTTTGTATGACAGCTGAGAATCTCTATACTTAGAAAACCCCAGCCTTCAAAAGGTCCTGCTAACAAACCTGCCCAACCATTTCCCTATAAAAGTACATTATTTTGATTTTCCTGGAGAACAAGTGAATCTACTGAGATGGAAAGAAATATGTCTGTTTTCCAAGACTCTTTGCTATATAAACAAAAGCTTTTAATCTCTTTGCTCAGACAGTGTGCAAAAATCAGAAAGATGCATGGAGAATTGTATCCCAACATAGCGTCCCAATATGTAGACTATATAAGAACTCTCAGAACTCAGTGGCAAGAAAGCAAACTCCCAGTTTTAAAAATTGGCAGAAGATTAGAACAGAAACTTGGCCAACAAAGGTATATCGATGACAAATAAGCATATGAAAAGCTGCTCAGTGCTATTAGAAATTAAGAAAATGCAAATTTAAAACTCAATAGGATACCACTGAATTCTAACAGAATGGTAAAAGTAAAATGTCTAACCATATTAAGTGATTGTGAGGCCATGGAGAAGCTGGAACTCATATATTACATATGTAAAATGGTAGCTCACTCTGAAAAACAATTTGGCACTTTCTTAAAAAGCTAAAGATATACCTGCCATATGAAACTCAGTCATTCTACTCCGAGATATGTCCAAGAGAAAACAATGCATGTGTCCATTCAAAGACCCATATACAAATGCTCACAGCAGCTTTATTTGAAGTAGCCCAAAACTACAAACAAATCAAATGTCTTTCTACAGGTGAATAGATTAACATTGTGGTATATAGTGGCATACTACTCAGTAATAAAAATAAATTGAAAAAACAAATACATGATGTAAAAAATGATACATGCAAGAACATGGAAGAATCTTGAAGTAATTGTACTGTGGAAAACAAGCCATACAGAAAGTATACAAGCTATATGTTTACATTTATAGAAAATTCAAACTAATGTATAATGACAGAAAGACATTAGTGGTATTCTGGGGATTGGGAGTGGCAGAGAGGGATAAAAAAATGATAGACTTTAAAGTAGACTTTATTTACTTTAAATTTATTTTAAAAATATTTTTTATGTTTATTTATTACAGTACTTAACCATTGCCTTAACCAATACTGTATTTTAATGCCTATTTTTGTCTTTATTCATTTTTTTAATATTACATAAAAAAATATGAGGTCCCCATATACCCCCCACCCCCCTCACCCCACTATTCCCCCCCCTATTCAGTGGGTCTGTGCTGTTACTCTACACTTAATCTTCTGTGCTGATTTTCAACTTGCTGAGTTTGAGTTAGCTATAGCACCTTTAGACCTGACATACTCACAGGGAAATCTGGAGGAAAAGAAGTTATCTCCTCCTATAAAACTACCTTTAAAGAAAGGCACTATTCCCAAAGCACCAGCAACTTCCTGTGGTGGACTCTTGGAAAAATGGGCACAATTTCTCCACTCTCTGTCTCAGTGCCCCATTGCAATGTAAATTTACAGTTCCTTTCAACAAGAGATGATGCTACTATAATATCCATTAAATATGGCCTGCTCTTGTGTCTTGCTATGGCAAATAGAATGCAATGGAAATAATAGTGTGCACTTATGAGCTGAGGTCTCAATAGACCTTTTATGCCTCTGCTTTCTCTCTTGGAGCCCTGTCCAGCTGTCACATGAATAACCTGGACAAATCTGCTGGATGATGGTTGTGGAGCAGAGAAGAGCCTTCCCAGCTGAGACTACTCAAGACCTTTTAAGAACCAGTTTACCAGGCAGTGCTCTGTGAACATAAGTGAGTCCTCCTGAAACCAGGATAGCCAATCAGCTGAATCCTGTGCAAATTGACAACTCACTGAATCATGAGCTAAATAAATGGTAACTGTTTTAAGCTACTACATTTTGGGATGGTTTATTGTGCACCAAAAAGTTAACTGATACACATGCCTTCCCATCTTATAAATGTGAGCAGAGTATCTGTTAAAATAGACTAGGGTAAGTGAGCAGGGAAAGCAGGGCTAAAAAAATAATGGTTCTGTTAAGAGAAAAGGGGGAAGGGATAATGGCAGACAACCAAACATATGCATTTTAGCGAATTATATCTTGAAAGTTAAAATAATACTGACTGCTAGGTCAAATTAACATTGTACACAGTTATGGATTTTAGCCAAAGAGTTGTTACAGCCTTTTATGAAAGGGGAGAAAATTATTGAAATTTAGTTGTGGTATTTATTCAATTTAATTCTGATTCATTAGGAAAAAAGTCCACTTTGGGCTATTTTGTGAAACATAGTATTGAGGATGATAACTTCCTTTGCTTATTTTTGAAGATTTACTTTACATAATCACTTGAAAAAATTACCCAGCAGATGTGTGTTGTCAACAGTATTCTATAGGGCTTGCTAATATAGGGCAGTTTTCTAATTGTTTTTAAATTAAAGTCATTTAAAAGAGGGATGGAACTTGTGCAAATATTTTATCCCACCAGAAATATCAATAATTAGAATATGGTGGACACATAAAGAATAAAAGGAAAGTAAAAGATTACTCTTCAGTCTATGGGAAACCTGTAATTTAAGGGATCATGTCATTTATTTGCTTTCAGAAGGTGTGATTATGGTGAATTGTGCTTCAGAGCAATTAAAAATCTTCCATTAGAGGCATTTGCATGGCTGATTATATGAAGCCTGTCAACCTTCTGCCCCTGGTACATTGTTGTTGAAAAAAATTTGGTGAGTACTCATAAACAGAATATTTTTAAACAGCTCTGTGCTTAAGATTCTCATATT
Source organism: Dasypus novemcinctus (assembly GCF_030445035.2). Classification (NCBI taxonomy): domain Eukaryota; kingdom Metazoa; phylum Chordata; class Mammalia; order Cingulata; family Dasypodidae; genus Dasypus; species Dasypus novemcinctus. The sequence goes on along the minus strand of NC_080673.1, from coordinate 170,120,576 downwards.
TCCAGCTTATGCCTATTAGGATGTTTTGACCTGGTTATACTGAATACAACAAGATTTATATCTCTTTACAGCATAAAATTTTAAAAGGCACAGGTTCATGTACTTTGTTATGGTGACAACCCAGGGTATATGTGAGAATTTTATATTTTCTGTGCCTGTTCTTACCCCTGAGACTTTTCAAATGGGGAGTGGGGAGTACATCAAACAAGTTTTTCTTTTAAATTCTCTTAGGATAAAGAAATGAACAAATTTGTCTAGATCTGATTTTCCATTTTTAATCATCTATTTCTTGAAAATCACATGCAGTATTCAAGGGGACCCATGCGAGTTCCCTGGGTTCTTCTGCCCAGCACAGAGAGTTGGAATCTACATTGAGTTTTATCACACAAGTGAAAGAGTTTATCAAGCCAGCAGAGATTAGGAGACAAAGTCTCAAATCTGCCTCCTCAAACAAAGAAAGCTATGGTTTTTGTTATTCTTAAGCAAAAAGAGGGGAGGATAGGGGTATGATTGTATCTCAGTGGTTAAGCGCCTACTTCCCATGTACAAGGTTGAGCATTCGATCCCCCATACTTCCTAAAAGAAAGGAAAAAAAGAGTGGCGGATGGGGATACTCAGATTTCAAGGGATATTGACTGATTTGTTTAACTGAAAGTATGCAAGCACACGCTGCAGCAACTGGCTGGGATAAGCATCAGGTTATAGGTTATGAACTGGATCATAAATTGCTTAACATCTGTGGTGGTTTGAATTTTGTGAATCCCAGAAAAGATTATGTTTAACTAAGCCATTCCTGTGGGTGTGGGGTCCTTTGATTGCATTAAATTCAATTAAGGGACTTTTAATTAGATCATTTGATTAGATCAATTTAGGCTTTTGATTGGACTATGTTAATAAGGTATGACCCAGATTTGGTCTCTGCCCTCTTGCTGGTCTTACATAAAGTAAGAACTGAAAGCAGAAACACACAGAGAGAAAGAAGAGACACAGAGCAAGGGAGTTCTGCCATTTCAATACTGCCATGTGAGAGAGGAAACCAGATTCACCTACAGCTGCAGAAAGAGAAGCCCCGAAAGGCTCAGGGAGAAATATCTGATTGCCTACAGCTGAGCTTGGAAAAAAAGCAGAACAGCAGAGGCTGAGGAGGAGGCCTAGAAGGAGACAAGCCATATGACTGATTGCCCACAGCTGAGCTTGAGATGGTAAGTCTGGAGGTGAAGTCAAGAACCTCAGTAGAGGTAGGCCACCATCTTGCCTTGTCATGTGGCATGATGCTAGGATCACCAGAAGCCGAGCTTGGTGAGAAACCATCTCTGATGATGCCTTGACTTGGACATTTCTTGGCCTTAGAAGTATAACTTTTTCCCCTATTAGAATTCCCACAATGAAAGTTAACACATTTCTGGTATATTGTATTGGCAGCCCTGTGGCAAACTGAGACAATATCCATTAGGAACTGACAGTCTACTTAGGTAAAACATAAATCTGTAAATAGTTCAATCCACATAAGATAAGGCTAAATAAGGTTAGGTAGTAATAGAAAATAAAGCACAAAAGGGGGAGGCATTCTATGCAAAGGATGGGGGGTCAGGGCTCTCAGGAGATGACCTTTGAAGCAGATATTTAAATAAGCAAATATTTAGGAGAAAGAGTCTCTCAGAAAAGAAGAAATGAAATGACTCAGGAGGCTGGAATAAACTTGGTGTTTTAGAGGAATAACAAGAAGTCGAGCATGGCTAGTGTTCAGTGAGAGTAAGGTTCATTTTTTAATATACAATCAAAGAGTGGGAGAGGCCAAACAACATACTTCAATAGAGCAAGGTGAAGTTTTAAACCTTATTCTAAGACTACATGAAAACATCAGAGAGCTTTGATCAGGGCACTGCTCATGTACTCATTTAGATTATAAAATACATCATCTGTATGCATTTGAGACTCAACACTGTCATGCATGGAAGCTCAGACCAATTATTTTGGATGACTCCCATTTGAAACTGCAACCTCAGAGCTTAACGGTGTCATGTTCTCTGACCATTGTCTTAGTAAATATTAGGTGCTATTATGACAGGTGCAATAAATGCATAGATAAGTCAGTGACAAGTGGGATTGACTACATTTCCCCTACCAGGAAAGCATTAAAATCAATCAAAGGAATGGACCTCTAATTGTGGAGACGAATAGAGGAAGCATTTTGGGTACAGGAAAACCTTTTCAGTATTTCTGGGAATCATACTATATGGGTTGACAACTTCCAAGACCAATTTGGAAGAGGTAGTCTGTCCTCTTAAGCTTCCCAACTAAGTGAAATCTGAGGAAGTACAAAACTCAAAGTATTAGATCAGGATTTTTTCAACTTCAGTACTATTGACATTTGTGCCAAATAACTTTTTTTGTGAGGTAATGTCCTGTTCATTGTAGGATGTTTAAGAGTATCTCTTGTCTCTGCTCACTGAATTTCTACAATTCTTTTTTCTACTAGTGACAATCCAAAGGGTCTTCAGGCATTTCAAAAATTCACCTCTGGACAATGCCATCCTCAAGAAGAACCACTATTTTAGATAACAGGGGAAGTCTAGAAGAATCTCTTCTATATAAGAACATGAGCAAGAGCATGTGCTGAAGCATCCCAAAACTAAAGTGTTGGAAACCCGAGTCATATATCCAAGTAAGTCTTTGTGTCAGTGACTTATGCTACAGATCTCATTGAATCTTGACAAAAACTGTGAAGCTGATCCTGTTTTTACTCTATTTCAGGTGGTTACCAGGACTCAGAGATGATAAGCAGTACCTGACTTGAGGTCACCCAACCAGTACCCAGAGAGGCAAAGATCAGACTCAGATCTACCTGGTCCTAGTTCTGAATCCTGTTTTCCTTTACAACTCATTATTCAGGGTCTGCCAAGAAAACTAAGGCAAGTCCATCAGCAGGAAGGTTTTTATATGGCATAATTGAGATTATATCACCTGCCATTGACCATTAGTAATCTCTTTCACACTGAATTTCTTTTCAAATTATTGTGGCTATTATTATTATGAACTATAATTTTATAGTAATAAATTAACAACAGCTAACATGTTAATATATCTAGGACACACCATGTAAAGGTACTCTGATAAATGTTCCATGTATATGATCTCATTAAATCCTCAATAATTCAGTAAGAAAGATTCTATTATTATTACCTGCATTTTACAGACAAAAAAAAAATGAGGAATTTATATCAGTTATTGAGTGTTTTCTGTAAGCCTGGCCCATTATTATGTCCTTCACATGGATTTAAGCTGTTTGAGGTAGAAAGTACTTCCCCCCTTTTATCAGGTGAGGAAATTGAGGCTGTGAGAAATGAAGAAACTACCCAGGATCAAGTTTGGAAGTGGTATATACCTGGCATTTGTTTGTTTGACACCAAAGTTAGTGTCTGGTATCATAACCATTTGTTAGGCTTTGCCTTTTTATTTGCGCATTTAAATATTAGGACCATCACAAAATGTTTTCCCTCTTTTTCAAAGACAGAGCAGTAAACACTTTTCTGTAATTGTTTTCTCTTTAACATCGAATCTTCAATAGAAGCATCTTTCTTAAAAATGTGCTCTATTTTTGAGCGATATCTCTTTTCCTCTAGCACCTCCCATCAGGGGTTCAGAGTAGATAGTGGAGAGGTGAGAGGGCATAGAATAAAAGAAAATGTCAACTGGTAGAGTTAGATTTTAACTTCCCTTCAGCAATACAAAAGGTGAGAAGCAATATTTGCTTTGGCAAGCCAGAAACCAGGTTTGTGTTTCTAGTCACACTCTGCCTTCTTCCTTCATCCAGGCTTCATCTGAAAATGTCCTCCTAGAAACACATAGAAGAAGCCAGGCAAAGAATACATTCTAGTAAGGAAGGAGTGCTGGAACACTCTTTAATTTTTTAATAATCAAGATATCAGTGCTCGTTTTGGCATCACATATACTAAAACTGGAATCATGTAAAGAAAATTAGCATGGCCCCTGAGCAAGAATGACACGCAAATTCAAAAAGCAGTCCCTATCCAGGTTTAGTATATGTGATGCCAAAACGAGCACCGAGTGTTGTTGGGGGGGGGAGAGGGGGGGTGGGGGGATGGGGTTGAATGGGACCTCACATATATATTTTTAATGTAATATTATTACAAAGTCAATAAAAAATAAAAAAATTTAAAAAAAAATGCTAAGGGTCAATATAATAGGGGGTATGGGATTTTTTCCTTTTGAATTAAGGAAAACATTCAAAAATCTACTGAGGCAATGACTGCACAACTCTGTGATGAAAGTGAGAGCTACTGAGTGCATACTTTGGATAGACTGTACAACGCATAGGACTGTATAATACAGTGAGCCATGTAGTAGAAGATGGACTATAGTTAACAGTACAAATATGAGAGTGCTTTCTCATAAACTATAACAAATTATAAACCTACTAATATATGGTATTAATGATGGGGGTTGTATGGAAAAAGATACTAAATATAAGCTATGGACCACAGTTAGTGTAATAGATCATGGTCTTTCACAATCTGCAACAAACATTCCATAACAATGTAAGGTGTTGGTGGAGGGCTGATGTATGGGAATTCTGCACATTATTCATGACCGTTTTGTAAGCTTACAACTTCTCTAATTTAAAAAAATCAATATGGACACTTGCTTCTTCCTGCCTCACTGAAACATTTCAGCAGTTAATAAAAATACATGTATTTGACTTGCTATGTATTATTCAGTGTCCTTTCTGCCATTCCTCATAGAGACAGCACATTTAAGGAAATGTGTAATTGGGTTAACTTTTGAGCTCTAGAAGAATTCTGTTAAAATAAGCAGTTTAAAATATTGCATATATGTAGTGTAGGATATATGACTTTGTAGTCTGGAAAATTGGAAAAATTAGCCAGTGATAAACCATCACTGATAAATTCTGAAAGTACGTCTATTAAACAAGCCATTGCAAAGGAAAATGATCACAGATTTCAGACCTGTAACCTGAACAAGTAAAGTGGAACAATAAAAGAGATGAAAAGGAATAGTGGCAAGTATGATATAAATATGAGCTGATGAACCTTCGCTGAATGTGTGTTTATGACTCAACTGTAGCACACTGTTGATAGGCAAGAATGTAGATCCATTGCTGCCAGATTTTCTGATTTTAAGAGAAGCCTGAAGTCCATAATTTCAAGTGAAATCTTCTGATTTAAAAATTGGCAAATTTCTCTTCTAAATACTATTCAGGGTGCTCATAAATTACTTCAATTATTGCAGAAGGATATTGTTTTCAGAATTTGGGAAGATTTGCTATAATTTACACTCCACCTATTTACAAAAGGTTTTATGAGGGATTGGTACACCTCAGCTTTTGTTCTCACATTTGAGGGGCATCCCCTGGGGAGATTTTTGAAAATGCATTATCACAGAAATTCCAACTTAATATGTCTGAGTTAGGGCCCTGGAATTCTGCTGTGAGTGGCCCAGTAAACATACCTTGGTAGCTATGTTAGAAAGTGACAGAAAGAAAACCATTAGATCAGGATGCAGCACATGGACCAAATCCAGCCTAACAGCTATTTTATAAATAAAGTTCTGTTGTAACACAGCCATATCTATCAGTTTATGTATTGTCTATGACCGTATCATATCATACTACCAGGGCGTTGAGTAGTTGCTCTAGAGACTGTATGGCCCTCAAAATCTAAAATACTTGCTTTCTGGCCCTGTACTGAATAAGCTTGCTGACTTCTGTATTAGACAAAATGGGTCCTACGTTTCTAAACCTCTCTAAAAGTATTAATCCTCAACATTGCCTGGATTCATGAAAACAATGCAAAAACCACCGTATTGCTGACGGTACCAACTTATAATGTAGTTTTGCCTGAAGTATCTCTTTTAAGGAAAGACTATCTTGTTGCTATGACAACAGCCACACAAAGATGTGTGGAGTAGAAGAAAAGAAAAAGGCAACAAAAACATGTTAAATGTTAGACCAGAGAAAAGGACAGTAAAAGACTTGTGATTTGGCTTTCCCTGGCAGGGTATAAATACAGCTTTTGCACATTCTCCCCCCCAGGTGAGATAGCCACATATGATGCCGAGGATCACTGCTCCTCCAACCGGCAGTCCCTTAGTACAGGCTCCACAAACACCATCTGTGTGTGCTGAGGAAACGACTTCACAAATAGATGAGTCATATGCCAGAGCTTTTCACTTGTCAGTAGTGCAGATATTGGGTTCATGGGGATTAAAAAATAGACAAATGTTTGAATTGCAATTGTCTTATCCTAAATATATGCTAATTTTATTATAACTTCCAATAAGCCTCGTAGAATCTGGGTAGCCCTTATATTTCTCACTTCATCAACAGTCATGTAAGCGAGCTACTGTCATTCCTATCTCAGTAAATGGAATAACAATTTACCCTTTTCCTCAGGCCAAAACTTACAGAGCAATCTGTAATTTCATCTTTTGCTCACACATCCAATCCAGCCACTTCTCAGCACTTTCACACTACTACCCCCACCCAAGCCGCCTGCCTAGACTCCTGTGATCACCATTTTACCGATCTGCCTCCTTGTTTGCCTACCCATGATAGTCTGCATTCTGCTATCAGATTCCTATTTTAAATACGTACATCAGAGTAAGTCAAACTCAGGCACAAAACTCCTCAAGATCTTCCTATCACATTCAGTTAAAAGTAGAAGTTTCAATATTTTTGCCTTGTAAAATTTATAATTAACTTTAAGCCATATATTTATATATATATATATATATATATTGTTTATCTCATTAAAAAATTGTTAATAATCTAAATGTCCATCATTTTATACTCTTCCTCTTCTGTGGTACTCAGTGCTTATAAAAATATGTAGGCAACTTAACTCATTTGCAAACTTTTTAGAAATCATGAAATGATTGCCAAACAAATGGAATTGTTATGACTGACTGACAATAAATTGGTAACTAAAAAAAACAATTATTATAAAGTAAGAAATATTGTTAAAACTGCAAGTAGTTCTAATTTTTATTTTTATCTTTAACAATTTTTCTTATAAAAAATAAAGGTATATAGGTTACAGAAAAACAGGGAAAGACAGATGACAGGTGGGTAGGTAGGTTGGTAGCTAGATAGTGGGAGAGATAAATATAGATAGATAGATACATAGATTATATATATTCATAATATATCCAGTCACCATTAATAGCTCGGTAAATATGCTTCCAGATATTTTTCTATATCTTCTTAGAAATTGTGGGTTCTAAAACATGAACATGATTGGTCCTTTTGAGGGCTAAAGAGACCCACAGGTTCTATGGTCATGGCAGATGGGGTTCACTGCAATGCCAGTTGGCCCTTCTTTGGAGATGGTGTTTCTGCGTGATGGAGCTGGACTCAGATGGGATCTCTTTTCACAAGCCTTTCATGCTACTTTACTGGAATTGTAGTTGGTGCTGGGGTTTAAGATATATCTAGGGGATTTGAATCTCTGGACTGACAATATGATAGCCAGGCCCTGAACCTCAACAGACTTCAGCTCCTACACTCTGATTTATTGGACTTACCCCACTCAGCTAACATGGAGCTGAAGAATGTCAGCCACCACACCAAGGAGCCTAGAGTACCTACAACTGAAAGCAGGAGGATTGCATCCAGTATCCATGTGGAATCTAAACCCCCTCTTGACATAGATGTGGAATGGACACAACCAAGCTAAGGTCCACAGGAAGGAGAAATACAGTAAGGATTAGAGTGGACTTAATGATATCCTATTCATGAACTATTGTGGTTAATAATCGAGAAAATGTGGCATTGGTATGGAAAAAGTGGCCATGGTGGCAGGTGGGTGCGGGGAATGGGAGGAAGAGATGAGATGTGGAGGCATTTTCGGGACTTGCAGTTGTCCTGGGTGGTGCTCCACCCAGGTCCACCCAGGTCCTTCCATGGCCCACTGGATGGAACGTGGGACAGTGTGGGCTATGGTGTGGAACACGGGACATGGAGTGCAGGGATGCCCAGAGATGTACTCACCAGATGCAATGGATGTGTCATGATGATGGGGGAGAGTGTTACTGTGGGAGGAGTGGTGGGGTGGGGGTGGTGGGGGTGAATGGGGACCTCATATTTTTTTAATGTAATATTTTTTAAAAAATGAATAAATTGAGTAGAATTTGGAAAAAAAAACATGAACATGAGACATGCATGTATATATAACACTTTTAAAATATATCAAGCTGTACATATTTAATGTGCTTCACTTAGCCATATATTATGGACATCATTAAAGGCTAAAAATGTGCCATTTAACTTTGGGCATTACTTTTTTACATCATTAATGGTTACGTAAGATCATATGAAAGGTTTAGCATTTATATGCATAATCTTAAGATGTTTTAATATTTTTCAACATTTTATAATTTGGACAATAGACAAAATTAGTTGAAAACAGATTAGAAAAAAAAATTAGAAATTTAGAAGTGGAAATCCTCCCAGCCCAATTTCTAAAAAGCTACTGAACACCCTTAAAGTTGCATTAATGATGTCCAAAATGCCTTGGTGAATCATTCCAATATGTTCCAAAAAGTCAGAGACTCAGATATTTAATTTTTGACCAGTAAGTGATTTTAATACAACATTATTTCAATAACAAATAGCTGCTTGGGTAGGATGGGACTATGAAGGGACCACAGTTTAAGGAAGGAAATAGGTGGTCCTGCTGTGCTCTTGAGTCCCACTTTACTAGAACCAACACCGGCTCTATATTCCTGATCCTCCCTTCACTTACATGTCTGTCCTCTGTTAGTTTAACCTGGTGGGAAAGGAAGGTATATGAAATATTCCTAAACTGCTCTCATCCAAACTACTCAAAGGCTAAAAGAGCTTTCTTGCCACTGGTTCCGGGAAGCTCAGATAAAATGAGGTCTAGCTGGGCACATGAACTGTAAGTTCCAATTAAGTATTCTTTACAACAAAAATTGTAATATGCAGATTAACCATGCTATGGTACCCTTGACATCTGTGCTTTTTTGGAAAATCCAGTAAATGCAATGCTGACATTTTGTTTTTGTACTTAATTTCTGCTTGAGAACGTAATGATAGAAAGGGGTTTATATGTAAACTTGGGGCTCTTCTGTGTTGTTAGGATTTTGTTGTTGGAGTATCTTTATGCAGTTTATTGATCAGTATCTTATTTAATCTCATTACAATTGGAAAGTGTAGTTTTTGACATGATTTGGGATGAGAGTGAATTTGATCAATGCTCTGTTCTGATCCATTCCAGAGTGTCTGAGGGAAAAATCTATACTTTTCACCCACAGTCCTAGGAAAATACCCATAGGAGGGTGATTGGGGTTGGGGGAATAATCTTATGAAGATAAGAATTTCATCCAAGTGATTGGCCACACTCAGGCATGAGCATAATCTGAAATGTTAATCCTAAAGGGATAGGGAAGTAAAAATGTGGGGAATGATAGTGAGGAGCTTCCATGACGACTGATTTTTACTAAACATTTCTAGCCTGTGGCCTATCCTTTATTCTTTCCTAGGGGGGTAGAGGTGTGTTATCTGGTCATTAAGCATTTGGTACATTAAACCATGTTACCAAATGTATGTGTCCTTGTTTGAGACTTTTGTAAAACCCAGGAATCTGTTTTTAAGCTAACTCCTTCCTATGTGTGTAAGGTGTAAGCCTAGGGTATGTGGGACATTTGATCAGATCACTTCTGATTAGATCAGTTCAGTATGGACTTTTGATTAGATTCTGAAACCCAGGGTGTGTCCTAATCCTTTTACTGGGATCTTACTTAAACTGAGGACTGAAAGCAGAGACACACAGAGAACGAGATCTGCCATTTTACCCTGCCATGTGAGAGAGGACTCAGGATCACCTACACCTAAGCTCCAAGAGAAAGCATCTCTAGGTGACACTGCTGAGCTTGGGAAGAAGGTGAACCTAGAGGGGAGTTGAGACTATCACAGCTATTGTGTCTTGCAACATGGCAAGAGTCTAACATCACTAGCAGCTGACCTTCTGGGAAAGAGCTTCACTGCTACCTGGATTTAGACATTTTCACAATCCTAAACTGTAAGATTTTACCCTAATAAATTCCAGTTATACAAGTCAATCCATATCTGGTATTTTGCACTTGCAGCCTTTAGCAAACTTAAATAGTATGGCTCTTTTCTCTCAAAATTCCTGAACAGGAAATTTGATTTCTGAAGTCTTTCTCTTTCTGAATCAGGAGGAGGAAGCAATTTATGTAAATGAGACTGTTCTGCAGATTTACAATCCAATGCCCTGTTCCAAGATCTAGACTGGGTGGAGGGGCGATAACAATTTGGTTAGGGCTCTCACCCTAAACTGGCTCTTCCTCTCGAGACATAGGATAATTTAGTTCTCTGATGACTCTTTTTTCTTATTTATCAATTCATTCAAGACATAGGTGAAAAGGGGGAGTCTATTTATTATAATTTCTCCCTAAAAGACACTAAAAGTAGATACTACTATTAACCTCCATTTTACAGTTGAGGTCACTGACGCATAAAAAGAATAAGTATGTGTCCAGGGTCATCCGGGTTTAGACCCTCCCTTTACCATTCATGTTATCAATAAGTATAATATGCTCCCTCTCAGTTATTATAAAAGAATGTAAGTAGTTATTCATAATAATTTAATTCTGTTCTACAAATTAATTTACTAGTAACATATATATGTATACATCATATATAAACTAGAAATGTGCATTACTTGGATTTTTACTGTCTAGTTTTATAAATCTTGATCAGGACACATTTAAGGATCTCTAAATAAAATCCCACATAGTTACTCCTAACAGAATATAAAAGAAATTTCTAAGATCAGTCTTATTAACTTTATTTAGGGAGAAAAAAACAGGAAAATAATGCATATTTGTACAGATTCACTCTTACCTACAGTGATTTGAGTTGTCAGGAATTGTTATATGCGACAAATTCAAATAGCAGCTGCAAAAAGGTTAATTGCCTAGATACAATTTTTCACTCACTGGGACACATTTTTTAAATTCTCTTTTGATTTGTTATTTGGAATTTTGATTTATATTTGCGTAAGTGAATGCAATAGGCATATATTTACATTAGGACTCCAATGTTCTCAAACACTTTTTCTCTCCCACACAATTTCTTATAGAGGCCCTGGACATGAAAGAAAGGGTTCCAATTGAGGGATAAACCAGATAATCAAGGAATATCTAGTTAATAAGAAGTCAGTTCTCCAACATAATCATTACGACCCTCATCCTCTTTCCTTACCAAATGCCCTCTAGCACCTACATAGAATTTCCTCCTTTTTCTCTTTGCCAGGGAACACAAATTCCATATAGACATATCTAATCTAAGATCAGTAATTATACAAGAGATCCTGGTTACCAGCTTCATCATCTTGGCATGTACTTTGAAGAAAAGAATGATATCTGATCATCAATAGAATTGTTGAATTAGAGGAAACAATCACAAAAAATAATTTTTGAAGATCATTGCCATAAAAACCAACATGAATGATTTTTCCTCAAAATATACGGTTTCTTTTAAAAACAATTCATTTCAAGTGTTGGTAATTGCATGTGTTGAAGCTGTCAAAAATCAAAACAATGAGCTTTTAGATGTTCCTGTTTTATGGATCATTTTTCATTTAATCTGAACACATTTGATTTTAGTTGCCCTGTATGTGTTGCTGTCATTATGAATCTATCAAAACAAATATTCTCTGTCAGATGAATTTTTAAATGAAGACCTATTAGAATCAGCATATTTTCACATTGAATCTGTGAAGGAGCTATTATGGACAAGGGCAGAGTACAAAAGATTTATAGGCCAACTTGTACCCTTTTTTTTTTTTTTAAGATTTATTTATTTATTTCTCTCCCCTTCTCCCCCCACCCCAGTTGTCTGTTCTCTGTGTCTATTTGCTGTATCTTCTTTGTCCACAGCACCGGGAATCTGTGTTTCTTTTGGTTACATTATCTTGTTGTGTCAGCTCTCTGCGTGTGCGGCACCATTCCTGGGCAGGCTGCACTTTCTTTTCGCACTGGGCGGCTCTCCTTATGGGGCGCATTCCTTGTGCGTGCGGCTCCCCTATGCGGGGACACCCCTTTGTGGCAGGGCACTTCTCTCGGGCATCAGCACTGCTCATGGGCCGGCTCCACACGGGTCAAGGAGGCCCCGGGTTTGAACCGCCGACCTCCCATGTGGTAGACCGACGCCCTAACCACTCGGCCAAGTCCACTGCCAACTTGTACCCTTTCATACAGCAATGCTTCCCATTCCTCTTGCACATTTTCATATCAGCAAATGCCTTCATTTATATCTGTAGTTATTAGAACTGGCCAGCAAGTAACATGTTGAATAGAGGCCCTGAGATGATTCTTCCAAGTTCAGGATGGCCCTTTTATTTTTCCAGGTGATTGACTCAGCACTTCTAATGTTTGCTTCCGAAGCAAAGAGGTGAAAAGGGGAGCAAGAAAGAGAAAAAAAAGAGAAATGCAGAAAGTAATCGAACAGATGGAGCAATGAGAAGGATAAAAATTACAATGAGAGCTACTAGCAAAATGGAAGCAAGGAAAATGAGTGGATAAATGAAAAATCAAAATTCACTGAAGCCAGGCACAGTCATTATAATATCAGTAGATATCCCTCTGTGGTTCTGCTTCTACACTTCACTTCCTATTGTGTTGTTTGTTCATTCATCATTTAACACATTTATTGAGTTTCTACTTAGCGCTAATCACTGAACTTGATCCTTAGAATGAATGAGGAAGTAAGATAGAGGTTTCTGCCCTCATGGGTCTTAAATAGAACTTAAGAAATAATTTCATAATCACTTCTGTTAGAAAATAAATACCTTGAATAGGATCTCCTATTACACCAAGAATGTCTTTCTCTCTACAAAGCCTAGAATTATAACAATTTTATAGAAATAAGCAACCTATGCACATTCAGAATTGACCTAAAGAAAGCCATCTCATCCTGGACATCAAAGAAGCACTGAATTCATGGTCAGTCTGAAAGTATATAAGAGGATTCCATAGAACATTACGTTCCTTAGAAAGAAGACAAGTTTATTAAAATTTCCAAAAGTATTACAACTCTTCCTTGGATAGCAAGATGAAACATTTGTTTTTATTGTCACAACTGGAATTTGAGGTCTTCCTGGAGAAACACAGTGTTTGTTTGACAAACATGTGGGTAACTCACCAGACTACAAGCTGAGACCCTAAAATAAGTTTATTTTTTATTGCTGGAGCCAAAACCATAAAAAATAAACTTATGCTTTTCTATATGAGGAAAAGACATGACTTTTATATTTGTTTCTTGATATTGCTTTTGCTTGTACCTGAGAATCAGGGGCAGATAGAATAGAAGGGACAGAAGGAATAGCCGGAAAGACAATAAGTTGCTGATCATAGGTGAGTGTGATGTAGGAAGTAAGGAACTTCCAGGGACAGGATCTAAAGTGACAATTAAGAATGGGAACCTCGTGAAACAATTATTACAAACTCTGAAAATACGGAGTAATGTATGAGTCCCTGCATGATGATATGCATGATTGTTTTGTAAGTTCATGACTTTTACTTTACACTTACTGTTTATAGATGTTTATGTATGAAAGGTAAACGTCAATTTAAAAAGTTAAAAAAAAAGAATTGGAATGTCTAGTAAGTGTTTATGAGATACCAAAATCTGCTGTAAAATCTGTTAAAAGTACTTTTTGTGCACTTGTTTTGTTATTTTGTTTGGGGAAACCAATAAAGAAGGATTAATGTCAAATCAGGACTGACTCAGTGAAGAACAGAAAAAGCACAGGTAGAATAGGAACATAGAAATAGAAATGACCTTAAGAATGTAAGCCTACCACCAATCTACAGAAGTCTTGGAAAGGGTTTTCACTTTCCAAGAGTGAAACTGGACTTGAAGTCTATCTCAAGTTGATACTAAGAGTTTGAGAAATCCTAGGTTTCCTGTAGGATATAGTTTCACTGCAAAATCCAGATGATATATACTAATAGTTCAAGTGCATTACACATGGCACCTAATAATGATCACAACTAAAATGTTTTCACTGCTTGAAATTTAAAAAACTACTTTCTAATATAACGCCACCACCATCAAATCTCCTGAGAAGGATTTATGTGATAAAAGAAAGCTGATACCATTATCCTTATTTTACAGGTGAGAAACTGAGGTCCTGAAAGATTGAGATTTCTCAAATGTCAGAGGTCTAGAAAATGAAGAAGCTTAAACTGAAACCCAGACTGTTTTGCTCTCAATACTAAATTTTTCTGTTGTTATGCTGCTGTTTAATAAATTTTAATGATGATCATTATAATTTTAATTACTGGGGGAAAAATCTCATCCACATCTTAAGCATGAGAGAATTACTTAACAGACTCCTAAATCCAAAAGCAGAATTCTAATAAAATTTTCTTGCATGAAAACTAGGTCATTTGCATATTTTTTCTTTGACTTAAATACCTAATTGCCAGGACATTTGCATTTTTCTATCTGATTTTGCCAGCACATTCAATTCATCTACTTACTCCTGTTAGTCTAGTTACTGAAAATGGGTGGCCTTTTCTACCTATAATTAGAATGAACTTCAGCTTCAACACATTTCAAGAAAGGAAATTTTACAGAGCATAAAGAGCCCATATTTTCAGACTCAAATCTTGTCAAACCCTTTTAACAATAAGTAGCTATTTTATATTCTTCTCATGGTGACTGAATCTATATTAAGCAAGATTAATATTGAAGGTATCCTAATAGCACAGTTGTTGTAAATTTAGAGACAAATAAAGAGGATTTATCTTTGAACATGCAAATATTTTAACTCAGGTAATAAGCATTAATGCATTATACATTCTATCTCAATTTCCCATTATATATGCCCCCTTTGGCTGACTTAGATGTTAAATTCTAAATTTAGAAATTATAAAGAATAGAAATCTGATTTACTGAAGAAGCTTCCAGCCCCTGTAATTAATACTCTACTGATGCTCACAGCAGGACCTTAGGCATTCTTTGCCATTGTACTTGAATCACACTATGTTTATCTAAAAAAAAAGTGAACATGAAATACACATCATGTTACAGTTAATTCACAGTTCCTTGTAGTCTATGGTGCATGCATAGTTACTTTCACCATCAGCCTAAACATCATCATCCTGGTCATTGCTACCATTTCTGTCAGGAGGGATCTCTTAGGCACAGTGCTGCTCTAGGCCTTGTTCTTATTTCAGGTGTATAGGCTCACAAGCATAGTCATTAGTATCAGGGGGTCACTATCGGACCCTCATTCCTTCCTGGTCCTTGCTGTTGCACCTGGGGGACTGTAGGTGCTGTAAGGTTTATTGGAAGATTGGCATTTGCATTTTCTCAGTACACATGAATTATGAGTAGCCTTCCTTTAATGATTGTCATTTACCCTGTCCGTTGTGGAAGAAACTAATTATTAACATTTAAACTTCCCCTGAAATTATTTGCATATTATTAAAGATTTAAATCTATCTTCAATATCATTGTTTCTCAGTGTCATTTTTGCATAAAAATCCCCATGATTCTGCTATATAGCATAAGGCCCAGTCTGACTAGAAATCCTTAGCAATGAATTTTATAACTACATGTTAGTCTTTAATCTTTAATTGTATGTCTTTATGAAGGAAGATACTGGAACTGGCATTTTCCTAATTTCTATTTTGAGTTGTTAAAAAATAGTCCAAAATTGAAGAATACTGAAATAGTATATTCTGGGTTGAAAATGAAGACATTTCTTTTTACTAGATTTTATCAATATTTTATGTATATTAAATATGTACCATCTTTCCTTAGGGTCTACATTTTGAGTGTTGATGTGTCCTAACTCCTAAAATCCTGCTAGATTGTAGTAGGAGAAGACAGCAGATGAGTGAAATGATGGCTCTGCCATCCTGTGCTAAACACATAGTGTTATTCATAGCACTCCATCAATATGGTCAAAAGACGAAGTGATAGGACTGCCCCTTCTTCCTTCCTGTATGCCCTATGCCATGTTAAATCAAAGGTGGTTTCACATTACATATCCTATAGGCATGACTTTGTCCGAGAATTCTTAATCAGGTATTAACACACATGTGCCACCATGAACTACTAAGGGAAGTCTCACTCTGCTCCTTTTTCTGCTCACTCTCTTTGGTGTTTGTCACAAAAGTAAGAAATATTAATATGATTGTTCAGCTGGCAAGTGAAGTTTAGAGCCTATTTGTTAGTTCATAGAACAGAAGTATTGCATAAAATATGCATACCTCCTCTTCTCTTTTCTTTCTTTTTATCCTTTCTTCTGTGTGCTGGGATTTAAATTGAGTTGGAGCCCAGGTCCCTTCCAGACTAAGTCTTTCATTGCTTCACATTTCTATAACATGTGCCTAGACAGAGAATAGTAATATTCTGTGATTTAACTCTTGGCTTATGCCTCAAAATAGAATGAGTTTCCAAATCTAGTTTTTAGCTCTACCATGGGAAATATTATACTCAGCTAATAATAAGGGACAGATCTGCTTCTCACTCTCTATGTGATGCAGTTATATAGTTCCCCTAGTAACCTCATGATTTTGGAGAGAGGCTAGGCAAAGCAGGATTCAATTCTCCCTTTCTCTCTTTCCATAAGACTGACAAATAATCTACAAAACACTGAACAACAAAGAGAAAAACCCATCCCTTAAAACCCTGAATGCATAGGATTCGGACTAACTATTTTTCTCTCTTCAAATCATTGAATGCACTATAAATCCAATTTTGACTGGTATAGGACACTATTGACAGGTGATATAGGGCTGACAGGGAGCTATACAGGGCATATGTCCAGGGTGCATGGTAATGTTTGGATATACTCATAGTGGCAACAATTAAAAACAACAGCTGGGGGGTACTGGGTTCCTGGCCAGGGGTGCTCTGTCGTGGCCCCTAGGGGAGCAGCGGCAGTCCCCCAGGTGCAACAGTAAGGACCAGGAAGGAATGAGGGTCCAACAGTGAGAGCATGATACTAATGACTATGCTTGTGAGCCTATATGCCTGAAATAAGAACAAAGCCTAGAGCAGCACTGTGCCTGGGAATTTCCTCCTGACAGCCTTCATGTTACTCAAATGTGGCCAGTCTCGAAGCCAAACTCAGTATGTAAATGCAATGCCTTCCCCCAGCGTGGGACATGACACCTGGGGATGAGCCTCCCTGGCACAGAGGGATCACTACCAAGTACCAACTGATGATGCAACTGGAAAATGACCTTGAATTGAAGGTTCAATGTGGATCAGCAGAATATCCCTGTCTACATAGAATAACATGACTTTAAAATGCTGTTTGACCTAATGTAAGGGGGAAATGGAAAGGAGAAATGAGTTTATATGGCTACGAGTCTCTGAAAAAGAGTCTGGAGGCTTTCAGAAGGATTGCCCTTAAGCACAACTGAGCAGAGTCTAAGAGACAGATAAAGTAGATACAACCCCAGGTATTCGTTCCTTTGAGGGCTAAAGAGACCCACGGGTTCTATGGTCATGGCAGATGGGGTTTACTGCCATATCAGATGGCCCTTCTTTGGAGCTGGTGTTTCTGCGTGATGGAGCTGGACTCGGATGGGATCTCTTTGCACAAGACTTTCATGCTACTTTACTGGAATTGTAGTTGGTGTTGGGGTTTAAGATATATTTAGGGGATTTGAATCTCTGGACTGACAATATGATAGCCAGGCCCTGAGCCCCAACAGACTTCAGCTCCTACAATCTGATTTATTGGACTCACCTCACTCAGCTAAGATGGACTTGAAGAAGGACAACCACCACACCATGGAGTCTAGAGAGCCTACAACTGAAAGCAAGAGGATTGCATCCAGTATCCATGTGGAATCTGAGCCTCCTCTTGACATAGAGGTACAACGGACACAACCAATCCAAGGTCCACAGAGAAAAGGTGGCATTGGAGTGGGAAAAGTGGACATGGTGGCTGATGGGTATGGGGAATGGCAGGAAGAGATGAGAGGTGGAGGCGCCTTTGGGACTTAGAGTTGCCCTGGATGGTGCTTCAGGGGCAATCACCGGACATTGTAAATCCTCCCAGGGCCCACTGGATGGAATGTGGGAGAGTGTGGGCCATGATGTGGACCATTGACCATGGGGTGCAGAGATGTCCAGAGATGTACTTACCAGGTGCAATGGATGTGTCATGATGATGGGAGTGAGGGTTGCTGGTGGGGGAGTGGTGGGGTGGGGGTGGTAGGGTTGAATGGGACCTCATATTTTTTTAATGTAATATTTTTACAAAATGAATATATATATATATATATAAATCCAATTTTGGTTGTCCAGTGCACTAAACTATATCAGGTACAGAAACCTGGGTGATGCAAAGGCTTGTTTCACCCAGTTTCTTTGGTCCCCAGGACCTAATTACAGAATTATTATCCCCAAGTTGACCATTTCCCAAGGTTGTGGACACACTCATGAAAATGATACATATAATGTGGTCTTGTATTCACTTCTAGCCACAACTTTTTTGTGTGAATGAGATCTTTTGTTTCCTTGTATCTAAGTAGTCATGTCCATCCCACATGCAAAACATGTTTATTTATCTTATCCCCAAATCCCCAAATATCTTAACCCATTGTAGCATCAATGCAAAATCTCATCAGCTCAAAAGTCCCAAATCTTATCATCTAAATCAGGTTTAGGTGAGGATCTGGGTGTCATACATCCTGGGGCATAATTCTTCTGTACCTGTGAAACTCAAGAAGCAAGAGATCAAGACCATGATCTCCTGGCAGTGACTATCCTAATTTTAGTATGTTTTGTAATCTGGGTAGGCTGAGAATTTCCCAATTAATCAAGTTCTTTCCTCATTCATTTTGCTTAGCAGTTCTTCCCTCAATCTATCTTCCCTTGTATATTGCTATAAACAGCAAAAAGAAATCAGCCAACACTTCTTCTCAATAGAGAAGCTGTGGGTTTACAGAAAAATCATGCATAAAATACAGGGTTCCCATATACCATCCTGTTATTAACACCTTGCATTGGTGTGGTACATTTATTATAATAGATGAAAGCAATTTTCATAATTGTACTATTACCTATATTCCAGATTAATATATGGCTCACTGTGTTGTATAGTTCTATGGGTTTTTAAAAAGTTTTTATTCCGGTGACATTTATACAACAAAAAATTTCCCACTTTTAACCACATTCAAATATACAATTCAGTATTGTTAATTATGTTCACAATGCTGTGCTACAAACACCACCATCTATTGCTAAAACTTTTTCATTCCAAATAGAAACTCTGTATAGTTTAAATATGAATTCCCTATTCCCTTCTCCCACTCCTCCCCCTGGTAACATGTATTCTTGATTTTGACTCTGTGAGTCTAATAATTTCCTATCAGTGAGATCATAAAATATTTGTCCCTTTGCATCTGGCTTATTTCACTAACATGGTGTCTTCAAGGTTCATCCTTGCTGTCACCTACATCAGAGTGTCATTTCTTTTTATGTCTTAATAACATTCCTTTGTGTGTCTAGACCATATTTTGTTTATCCATTCATGAGTTACTGGACATTTGAGTTGCTTCCACCTTTTGACAATTGTGAATAATGCCACCAGGAACATTGGTGTGCAAATATCTATCAGAGTTCCTACTTTTAATTCTTTGTGGTGTATACCTAAAAATGGGATTGCCAGGTCATATGGTCATACTTTCTGAAGAACTGCCAAACAGTCTTCCACAGAGATCCTTGTGTTTACATTTGGGCTACTTGGATAATTCAGGATAATATTCCCATTTTAACATCAGTTGATTAACAACCTTAATTCCAGCTGCAATTTTAAATCCCCTTTGTCTTGTAATCTAACATATTCACAGCTCCTGGGGGAGTAGGATGTGGACCTCTTTGGGGTGGGAAGGACATTACTCTGTCTCCACCACACCAGGAAGTCCAGTCAAACTCACAGCTCACCTTTGCTCTGCCTGTTAGGTGCTGGTATCCCAGCTCTCAATTACCACTTCTTGCAGTATCATTTAATTACATGCACCTAGGTAAAACCTGTCATTTTGCTTGGTTTCTACTTTCACTGTTCACTTTATCAACATCTCAAATTCCATCTGTTTTTTCATATACTATGTTTAGTCTTCCTAAAATTCTGTTGTCTGGGAGACACCCACAGGATTGGAAACATGTCAACAAACCTACAGAAATGTTTTACTTTACTTGGAAATTGGAAACCTATGTTTGGTGTCAGATAAAATAACTTGGAAAAAAAGATGCAAGTACCTAAGGAAGTTGCCTATCTGAGAAGTGGTTAAGGGAGGTGAGATGTTTCTCCATTGTGGTAGTTAAGAGACTTGTCTCAGTAGCTAAATAGTACAAATCAAAACAGATATTTTGCAAGCTATCTTTTTTATTATTTTTAGCTAAACAGTTACAGTGTTTTTAAAGAAGATATAGCATTGTAAATTGAAAAATTAATTATATTGTAAAGCAGCAGGTGTATGTAACAAAACTGTGGACTAGCAAGAAAACATTGGTTGACACTCTTGTAAAAACACACAAGGAGAGCACAAAGCAATTACATAGTTTGGTTCTGCCAATCCAAGCACAACGATTCTTATTGATTGTATCCAGCAATTAGCATTTCCATTTCACAAAGCAATTATTTATATTCTTTTTTCTGATGGATTTTATGAATCACATCCATCAACTATAGAAACAACATTTATTAACTCTGGCAGTAAAATATTTTAAAAAGTTGCATTTGTTTCAATCAAAGAAGCAAATACTCAATGAAGAAATCTCTGGAAACCAGGTGTCCAATGTGTGGATCAAGTGATATTGGAATCCCAGCAAAGTGGTAATAAGACAGTCTCCAAAGAAACTGGTTCTCTTCTAAATTCTCCATCTGAATTTCTCTGTTAAATGTCCCAGATTCTTTCAAAATCATGCACTAAGAATCTATGTTGTAGACAACCATTATTTTATTTAAAAAATTACTATCTGCCACATGTAAGTCACTATCCTAGATGCTAAAAGAATACACAGAGATGGAGAGGTATGATAAAAGTTACTAACATTCTTAAAATTACCAAAGAAGAAAAAGTATTTGCAGCTAAAACATAATAAAGGTAAAGTGTCCTAAATGTGACAGAGTGGTACAAAAATACTCTACAGTGTAAACAGATCATAAGAAAGAGGAATTAATTCCTGGGAGACAAGATGATCCCTCAGAACCATCAGTGAGTTTAACTGATGGTTAGCATTTTGACTAGGCAATGAAGGCTGTATGGGATTTTGATATGTTGAGATAGGAAAAGGGGCTGAGTGGGGCAACATAATTCAAAAGGAGGAACAGGTGAATAGCATTTCAAGGAATGGTGAAGAAATGGTGAATGAGAGCTACAGCGTCCCACCAGCTCTTTCTCACCTACACTTGTCTCTGACCACGGTTGTTCACTTTTTAGTCCTCCTGATCTTTTTCTAAATGCAAGTATAACCCTTTTGCTCCTGACCTTAGAAACCTGCAATAGTTTTCAATGGCTATCAAGGAAGACCATCTACTTAAAATGGCCCACAGCACTAAGGATTTTATGGATGCTCTGTCAAACGTCTTAAACCAGAGTCCAACATCTTTTGGCTCCTGTCAAACCTCCCAGTCTAAACACTTATTTCACTTGCATTCAAAGCCCTTGTAACCAGCTTAAATCACTGCATGTATTGTTTTTCTTTTCTTTCATCCACATGGTCACATAAATTCTCTTCATCTTTTCACCAAGTTCTATACAGATAGGATGACCCAGCTTCCTTCTGTTCATTTCAGTTCTCATTTGGCAAATCTTGAGAATTCTCTGGACTCTGCACAATAGTAAGCACCTTTCATGCCCTCAGATTAACTGTGCCTGCTCCTGACCATCTCACGGCCTTCTCACATGCTTTTTCCTTCTGCTTGGAATGATTCTCTTTTCCTCCTATTACATATTCATCTTTAGAGCTAAATATGAACCTCATTTCCTCAAGGCACACTTACTTGGCACTAAAGACTAAGTAAATCTCTTTGTTATGGGACTTTGGGGCACTCGTATGTCTCCTTTACATTCATTCAAATTCAAATTCAAATTTAATTTTGGAAATTGTTTGCAATATGTGTCTATCAAAATAGTAAAGTCTACACTATGGAGCCCACATATGTCTTGTTAACGATTGTGTCCAGAGTACTAGCACAGTGATTGGCAACCAGTAGTTTCCAGAGAAAGGCTACTGAATAAATTAGTGAATGCACAAATGTGATATGATTAGGAGGACAGACTAGGTTCAGATTGGGGGTGGCTTGAATTTGGAGCTAAGGATTTTGTGAAGAGAAAAGGAGGAGGTCTACATTTATAAGAGTCACGTGAAGTTAAAACCAATGTTTGGATATGAGCAGATGAGCCTATTCCTATTTTACTCTAGGTCTGAGTTCAGAAATAATTCAGAGATAGACACAGAACTCTGGTACAACTTCTTTGTTATTTATCTTCAAGTTCTATTTTTTTCCCCTTCATATCTCTTGTCTGTTCTCTATAAAGTTAAATTTCTTCCAAGGAAATCTTTCTTCTTTCAACTTAACCAGGCTGTCTTCCTTTAACATACTTACATTCTTCTATTGCTCCTTTTTTAATACTAATAACAAAATATATTTTCCAAAATACTACCGTTCCACCTTGATTCTCAGCACAGATGATTACTAGAGACACAGGCCTTTTACATGGTCTTAACTTTTCTACTTGCTACAATCTGATTGTTGTTTTTTTTCTGGCTCACTCCAAACAGATGATATATTCTCTTAATAACAACACCATTTTTTTCTTATTTATTTATTAATTAAAACTATCACTCTACTGTGGGTAAAAATCTTTATTTTCTGTTCCAGAAATATAAAAACATGGGAAGATTTGGTTGTTTGGTTCACCACTGCCCTTAGGAATCCATGGAGAAACCAAGGTTCCTTCTCTTGGTCCTAGAGGTAACTAATAGTAATGTGAAAGAAGAGCAGAATTTAGAGCAGCTGATCTAGCATTACAGATACACTATCTGATGATAATAATTTAGGCCTTGACTTCTAATGCTCAGCAGCACTTGTAGATTTCAGACACCTTGGAAGTTTAAAGTCCCTCATGACTGGCAGACATGGCCAAAAAAGAAAAGAAAAGAAAAGAAACATAAACCACCAACAACAAAACTAATGAAAGAAGTTTTGAGGCTCTAAAACATTATTTTTGCTAATAATCCTTGTTGCCACTGTTCCTACTTAGTAATATGGGCTTGAAGAAGTCAAGCTCAAGGTGAAAAAACTGCCCAGGTAGACCCATGCATTCTCTGGCTTATAGCCCATGGCCTGAGGTTGCCTGTGATCAATACTGTCAAAAACTGCAGGGCTTTGCCAAGTTCAAAATTCTGCAGAAACCATATTTACCGGAATCAAATGCCTACAAATGTGTCCAGGTGGTACAAGTTAGATGTCATCTCTACAACTGTAAAAATCAACCACCTAGGATAAAAGAGGCACAGCAAATTGCTATATTTAAAACCCTTCAACACCAACTTTACTTAAGCTAATGCTTAAAGCCACACCTCCATGTTGTGTCAGTTATTTGGTTCCAAATTCTATTCATTATCTATTTCTCAAAGTTTCCAGGCAATGCCCCTGTATTTGAGTTTTAGGAGGCATCCTAAATAAAATTCTTGTTTGTTCTATGCCTGAATTCTGAAGTATATAACAGACACAAGGTAATATAAAAAAGTAATACTATTGCTGATATAAGACTTGTGGGAAATGTGGCTTATGTATCTCCACTTAAGCTTGCTGTTATCCCCCCTCCAAAGAAAAAAAAGCCCAACACTTTTTCGTATAGGCAGAGTGTGTTCTGCTAAGGTCAGCATATATTAGAGATAGAAGACTAGAAACGCATCTTCACCACAGGCAACTGTGGTCATACAAACACACACATACACAGAAGACTGTGGAGGGAGTGAAGCCAAATGGGGAGTTTCTCCCTGTTTGAAAAATCACTCCTTCTCTGGGTTCAATGAGTGAAATATGGCTTCAAATTTAGTGCAAATAATATTCCCCATGTAGAAACATGAGGAATGGGGTAGAGGTGCTTACTCCTAACAAGGGGGACACTGAGAGCCCTACTATGACCCCAAAATAAAAATGCCTTACCCTCTGATGCATCAACTCTGAGTGCACTATCTGGGATGAATTGAGGATATCAGGTTATTGACTGCATGGAAGAGTGGAATCAAACATCACGAGAAGCTGAAACCTACCTTCAAACAATGTGGGAAACCAAGACAATTGTCAGGTCTACTGCAGTTCACTGGGAGGTAGCCAAGGTCATAAGAGCAATTGACTCTAGAAAGATAACATTTATTAAAAGTTCTTTGAGAGCTAGAAGGCAGCCACACTAGCAACAGATCCTTTTACTGTGACTAGCAAATGAAATAGGTGGTTTTATGTTGAATTTGAGATCAAACCCAGATATGTCTTACTCTGAGAACTAAACTCTTAAGCGCTAATCAGCACTGCCTTTCAGAATCCATGAACCAATATCAGATAGCCCAACGAATTTAAAGTAGAAAAACTACCACCATATTACCTATAATTGAGAACACACCACCATTTTAATGTTACTTTCCCTGGGCAGCTACAATGATCTTTTCAAGAACCACTGGACAACGAATAATTACACATTTAGTGCAAACGTTTCAGGCTTTCAGATAAAGTCTTTGCATGCTGTCTTCTCACTACAAATCTTTTTGTATGTTTGTAGTTCTAAATGATTCTTCATATAATTGCTCTATTATACATGGTATTGCTTGAAGAAGATTGTTTTTCAGTATTGGAAATACTTATTCTGCTTCCCTGGCACTTGGACACACATATAACATCATAATTGTTGCCTTAGAGGTTGTACTTTGTATTAAAATAAGTAGTTTTTATTTATATCTAAAAAAGTGCCAACCATGTTGATACCTTCATTACCTTTAAATGCTTAAATAGATAAGATCTCAAATAAAAAAACTAACTGTAGTTTGTCAAAAGAAAGGACATTGCTAATGTGCGACTGACTCCTTTGCCCTTCCAAATAAAAAAAATATTGAAAAATTCACCTGATTGCAAGAAATGAAGTTTCTTCTAATATTTCATTGAACTCATTATGTGAGAAGTCACCTATTCCAGGCAGAACCTTCTTTGAGGATGGATAATTTTGATAATTAACTCTTTTCTTACTTTACTTGGTTTAATCAAATGGAAGCTTCAGAAGTAAGATAAACTGTGCTGATCATTAGCTATTTCAAGTTAACCTATTGCAGGGTAGATTGAATGTCTTACTAGGGATATGAATTTTATTTAATATTTTGTATGTGGAAGGAAAGAAAGATGGGGGGTGGATGGCTAGCAAGACTGGAGTTGTACTTTGTGGCTCTTACTCAGATGGAGAAATATAAGGCTGATTTGGAAGGAAAGAGGGCGCAGGCTGTTACAGCTCTTCTTGTTTTTGTTCACTTAGGAGTCCCTGAACCTAACCCATTTTCTGTTCATTTGGCCCAATTCTCTTACCCCAGAGCTGTCACAAAACATTCTGGTATGCGCAGAAACTTGTTCTGCAGTACAGAGAATAAAGTAAATATTCAAAGGGGAAGCAGGAGACAAAAGAAGGGAGAGACAGAAAAGGGATTGCAGAGAAAGGGGGAAAGATTTAATTGTGTTTAAGTTCCTGCTGTTTACATGGGTCAGTTTTAATAGGAATAAATGCCCCATGACCATGATTTGTTTCTTTTTTTAAGATAAATAAAGATAGTTCTAACTAATAAGCAATATGGATCTCAAAAAGTAACTGTTCTCAAGACTTCTGCAGACCAGCTGAAAAAAATCAAACTGTTTAAAAACAGTAGAAAATCTATTTGAGCCCGGGACCTCATATATGAGAAGATGGTACTCAACCACTGAACCACATTGACTCCCCCGAGGTGTTTTTACCATTTGTTTGCTTGCTGTTTGCTTTTTTTGTTTTTAGGAGGCACCAGGAACTGAAGCTGGGACTTTCCATGTAGGAAGCAGGTGCTCAACCTCTTCAGTCACATCCTATCCCCAGAATATCTGTTTTAATATTGATTTGTTCAAGATGCCAGAGAAGCAGAAAGATCAATGATTGAACTACAAGAATGAGAAGAGTTGAGATGTTTCCTGAGTCTTCAAGATACAAATTTGCCAAAAGGAAGGGGAATTGTTAAACCAGGCAATGATTTCAGAACTGTGTGAGAGCACACTTCGCATGAAGGAAATAGCAAATGGTTGATACAGTGAGATAAGAATTGGGGTCAGGGGACAAGGTCATAAAACAAATTGCTTGCCATATTAAGGAGTTTAAACCTTATTCTAGAAATAATGATGAACCACTGAAGTCTTTTCCAAGTAGGACAGGGACGTGTTCCAATTGTATTTCAGATAAATGATCCTGTCTTGTCATATGGAGGATAAGCAGAAGGAGCTGATACTGAAGGGAAGAAAGCTACTGAGGAGACTATTAAAAGAGTTGACACAAGAAATAATGCAGATGTTTAAGATTGCTAAAGGCTGCCAAGGCAAAATACTAGAAATATGTTGACTTTTTATAATGGGGCTTTATTAGTTTATAAGCTTGCACTACCTGAGGCTGAGAAAAATGTCTAAGTCAAGGCATCAGGCATCAGGTGAAGCTTCCTCCTCAAAGACTAGCTGCAGACAATGCTGTACTTCTCTGTCACATGGGAAGCCATATGGTGGTCTCTGCTGGTCTCTATCTTCTCCTATGGGATCCCTTACTTTTAGCTTCTGGCTGCTCCATTTGTGGCTTTCTCTCTCACCTCCTGTGGGTTCTTCTTTGAGCTCCTGTATCTCTGTGTGTCTCTCTCCATATTCATCATGTTTATAAAAGACTTCTGTAAGAGGATTAAGGTCTACCCTGGGTCTCACCTTACTGACATAATCTAATCAAATGATCCCACCCCGGGAATGGAGCAGTTTCAAGAATATGATTTTCTGGGGTATGTATAGTCTTAAACTACCACAACAGACATATATAAAGATTATCAGTGAGACTGTAAAGGAAAAGACCGTTCAAAAAATATGGGATTCAAAGATTTTGCCACTGAATGTGAAAATGGCTCCATATAGGAAGGATGAGAGCAGGGGAAGTTTTGGGGAAAATGTGGGAGTAGGGAAATGAGATACATTCTAATGGAACATCCAAGTGGATAGTTCTAACAAGTGCTTAAAAATGTAGATATTATATTTAGGTTGTGGATCAGTGCTAGAAATATAAATCTGTGAAGAATTGTTAGTAAACTCTATGAGACTCTAAGAAATGGTGCAAATTTCAAAAAAAAGTATAGCATAAAATGAAGTCAAGTATATTGTAATCTAACACTTAAATTACATAGATTTTAATCTATGTAATAGACAATGCCAGCACTACAAAAGGTTATTGAGAGGTGATACTTTACAGAATGCTGGAAGTCTAGCTAGAAGATGCAATGGCTCTATTTTCTCTCCACCCCATCTATATCATTCTGTTAAAGGGGTACCAATGCAGAGTACCAGAAATCGGTTGACTTTAAAATGGGCAATTTTTCGGGTAAAAATTTATAGTGACAAGGCCACAAAAAGTCCAGTTCAAGATTGCTTTCTCATCAAAGTCAGTTTCCACATGTTGAAGCAAGATGGTCCATTGTTGATCTCTGCCTGGGCTCTCCATCCCCCCTGGGGCATTCAGTCCTCTCTCTTGGCACAGATGTTGGTTCTTTCCAGGCCTTCTATACCAGTCTTACCTGTTCTGTCCTCTTCCCAAGGGTAGCTGCAAACTGTCAGGCAAATGGCTCATCTCTCCCTGGGGCTGTTTGAGCCTTCTCCTTTCTGTTACATGGCAGGATTAAAATAATGATATAACTTTCTATTCCTGTGTGTCTTATGTCTTTTTGTCTGTGTGAGTGTCCATTTATATCAGCCCCACCAAAGGGGCAGGGAATCAACCTGAGTCACTCCTTACTGATATGGTGGAGTGAAAAAAAAACCCTATCCTAACAAGTAATTGAATCAAAGATGCCTCAACTGAATTTAATACAATCAAAGGGTATCACATCAAAGGAATAAATTAGTTTACAAACATAATCTTCCTCTTTTGAGGATTCATAAAATAATCTCAAACTGCCAAACCATCCAGAGAAGTATGACCTTGAATTTGCTTCAAGAAAGAAGATCCATACAGTTATTATGATTTATTTAAGTGAATGTGAATAGATGAGTAGTTTAAGTTCCTCTGTTTTAGTAATGTTAGCCTGAGTATATTAGAATCAGTGTTCCAGTGTGAACTGAGCTTTCAGTTTGGAAGATCGTCTGCAGCTCCATCCTGCCATAAGCTAGGATTTGTGGTCCAAAGTAATCTGTATTGGGATTTAATAAGTCTGCTTCTACCTTGTGTTTGTGTATGTGTTGAGTGCACATATGTGAATGTGTGTGTATATGTAGTATGTGTATAGGTACATAGGTGTGACCACATGTGTGATCTCTTCCTTCTCATCTAAAATCACCTGAAATAATGCAAAAGTGAATTCTAATTCAAGTTATTTGATGAATTTATTTAAGTTCAAAAGTTCTAACATGGCATTGCAAGGTTACAATAAAGATGTGATTCCAACATGAAATATCTTTTGAAACTATATTTTAGACTTAATATGTTCTTTTATGTCTAAGTTAAAATAAAATTATGAGGATACAATTCAAGGACATATTTGATAGGGCAGATTTAATGACTTAAGTGCTCTAGAGCAAGTTCATGTAATTAGATTAGATGTTGGTCCTACTTAAATATTTTTTCACAAAAACTTACTAAGGGTCCTTTTTCATATTTACCACCTTTAAATGATTAGTCATACAATAATCTAAATACAAGTTTATATCTTCTTATTCTAGCTCGTTTCTCAAGAGACCGAGGTCCTAATATTTTAAGTTATCATTACTATATAGAAAATAAATTGTTGCTGTTCAGATTTCTGATAACTTACACAATTAGCATTTTTATTTTTTATTTTCTGTTTATTTTTTTTTCTTTTCTTATTTCTTTTTTGCTTTTCACTTAAAAATTTTTTAAAAGTACATTTGACATACCCCATTATAAACAAGTATTTCCCTGTATTATTTTGTAGCAAGAAATAAACCACAGTTTTCCAGAACAAAACTGTTTCATAGTTTGATATTATTTATAAATTTCAAAAAGAAGGATTATGTTTGTTCCTCTGGGCGTGATGCTCTTTGGTTGTATTAGATTTAGCTGAGATTTTTTAATTAAATTATGCTAAGATTAGGGCTTTAATTTGACAACTTCAGTAAGGCATGATTCAGGATTGTGTCCTACTCCCTTGATGGGCTATATAAATGAACACTCATTGAAGAAGACACACAGAAGATACACTGGAAGAGAGAGTTCTGTAGATGCCAGAGGAGAGAACTTTGTCATGACATGCAAGAGGAGAGAACTTTGATCCTGTGGTTCCAGGAATAAACAGGCCCTATGACAGCCTGTAGTTGAGACAGAGAGGAAGACTGATCCTTTGCAGAGATTGGCAACCATCTTGCTTCAACACGTGACAACTGATGTTGTTGAGAAACCATCCTTGATTTGGACTCCTTAGGGCCTTGTAACTGTAAGTTTTTACCCCAGATAAATACCTTTTATAAAAGCCAACAGATTTCTGGTACTTTGCATCAGTACCTCTTTGGCTAATACAACTGTGTATGTGTATGCGTATGCATAGCGTATACATATATGTGTGTGTATGCACACATGTCTGCTGTTACAAAACACACTATTAAGTCTGCTTTTCTTATTTCATAAATCAAGTGTCAAGGATAATTTCTAAAGCTTTATGAGCACGTGGGACACATAAGTCAGAGAATTAGGGAAATATAAAAAGTAACAAAAAAATAATTCTATAAAGATTACTCATTCCTCATGCCACCCCAATCAGTATTTCAGATGTAATGGACGAGAATCTACTAATATTCTGGCAGAGTGCAGAAAATCACATTATCTAAATCTGGTAAGTTATAGGTTGAAAATCAATGTCTTTACATTTATTATATATCTGTGAATTTTCTTTAACCTATTAATTTTAAATTTCCAGGATAATTATTAATTTCATTGGCCATAATATATAGAATATATGGTGCATTCCTCTTACATCGATGCTACTTTTGTGGACATCATTGAATATTTAAAAGTTATATATATATTTTAGCCAACTGGTTAACTAAAATATAGGTGGAAAATACGCCTGTTTTAGATCCTTGGGAGATAGAAATTATCTGAATATAATGAACTGATAAAGCCAAATATTGTAGAGATGCTACTTGCATAATTACAGTCATTACCAAGTGCTACATTGTCATAGATTCCTGTCATAGATAATGGATTCAAGATTTAGAACATATCAAAAATGGTTATTTCATTCATTCTCTGCTTTTATTTCTAGGTATTTGTTTCCATTGGTATCTTAACATAAGAGTAAGGCTAGAACAACAGTCCAAAATTTCTTCACACAAAGAAAAAAAGTCAAGAGAATGGCATTCTACACTCCTTATAAAAAGTGAATTGAGTTACACACTTAATGAGCAATATAAAATTCTGCCATTGAATCATACAAATTATTTTCAATGTAAAGAAAAACAGTTATAAGAAGAAAAGTATTCAGTAGTGTTAGATTCAACTTCTAACCATATCTTTGAATTACTTAATATTGCAGTGTAAAAATGTGGTGGCCTGGAACAACAAGCATTTATTACCTCAGTTTCTGGGGGTAAGGATTTCAGGTGTGGCTTGGCTGGCTGCTCCTGGCTCAAGATCTGTCATGAGGTTGTAGTCAAGTTGCAGACCAGAGCTGTATTCATCTCAGGGCTCAACAAAAGTTAAAGAGGGGAACGGGTGTAGCTCAGGTGTTGAGTGCCTATTTCCCATATATGAGGTCTAGGTTCAATCTCTGGTACCTCCAAGAAAAAAAAAAAAAAACCTTAAGAATCCATTTCCATAACCATGAGGTTGTAGACAGTACTCAGTACTCAGAAGATGCACTTGTAAACTCACTCATGTGACTCATGTGGCTGTTGGCAGACCACAGATGATTCACTTCCAAGTAATTCATGTTGGCCTCTCTAAAGGGCTTCCTTACAACTGGGAAGCTAGTTTCCCCCAGAGTTCGTAATCCAAGAAAAGGTAAAAGCAAAGCCCAGGTTGGAAGCAATGGTCTTTCTATAATCTAATCTCGGAAGTGACAGCCCATTAATTTGCCATATCCATTATAGGTGAATTAATAAGTCCAGCACACACTCAAGGGGACAGAATTCCACAAGGTCCTGCTTATCAGAAGGAAAGGACAATTGAAGGCCTTCATAGAGGCTGCCTACCATACCAATTAGCCCTCATTATGAAAGTTGCCATTTTGGTTAATTTATTTAAAACTATCACAGCTACTGTGTAAACATAATTCATCATAATCTCCATAGACTCTTGAATTCCTGTCACAAGAGTACATAATTGTCCCTTTGCACTCTTCTCCATGTTCCTTATTTGTTCCTTCTTCTATTCTCCTCATAAATGCACAAATTTTACCAAGTTCCTCAAGCCCCTAATGGCATCCTTGCCTATTCCTACAGCAAATGACTGTGCATTGCTCTTTCATAGGGAAAATAAAGTACATCAAGCATTTAAGAATTAAGATTCCCTACACCCTACCACATCTCCAACACACATGTATATTTATCAAAACATGTATTCTTTCTCACCTCTTTGTACATTTCAGAGGAGGATTTTCTTCCTCTTCCTGTAACTTTAACCAGCCATTTTGGGGTTGGTGGAAACAACTCTTAAATCTGGTGTGTTTTCTATAATGAATCAGGGTTTACCAAAACTTTCCGATAAGAACCATTTAGGGTACTTTCTTTCCTGGAAAATCTGATGCAGTAGGTTGATTTGTGGAACCAGGAATTTGAATTTTAGTAAATTGCTATTGCTAAATAGTAAGTGATTTTTATCTCCAGGTAAGTTTGCAAAGGACTGAGTCGTGTCATTTAAGGAAGAACAATTACCAAATATCATATTAGGGAGCATATTTTTAACTTCTATGGGGAGTACAAAGCTACATATTAGAAAGGAGCTAGCCCAAAATCAGCTGCTAAGAGATGGAATGGAATATTCCCTGAATGAAAATAGCTAAGAAGCTAAACAGAAACATGAGCAAAAGTAGACTACTAGTCTAGTAGACTTTCTTAGGAAAGATTTTCATAAGATGCTGGCTAATACTGAGCAATACTTTTAGTAACCTAATGAGCATCTTTTTTTTTTTCTCATTGTTGCTTTTCCCCACCTCCCCCATATGGCTGTTTTTGTTGTCTGTGTTCATTCACTGTGTGATCTTCTGTATCTATTTCTCTTTTTGACTTATCTTCTTGTCTTTCTCCTCTAGGATTCACTGCAATTGAATCCTGGGGACCTCTGATGTGGAAAGAGGTTCCCTGTCAATTGTGCCACCTCAGTTCCCAGTCTCTGCTACACTTAGCTTTGACTTTCCCTTTCGACCTTTGTCTCTCTTTTGTTGCATCATCATCTTGCTGCATGACTTATTTGTGAGAGCACTGTCTCACCACACAGGCACTCAACTTGCTGCGTGGGCATTCGGCTCACCTTGTAGGCACTAGCTCACTGTGTGGGCACTGGCTCACAACGTGGGCTCTCACATGTTCATTCGGCTCACCATGCATGCACTCACATGGACACTCAACTCATCACATGGGCACTGGTTCACTGCATGGGCACTTGGATCACCACACAGCATTTTTGTGGGTACTCGGCTCACCACACAGGCACTTGGCTCACCACACAAGCACTGGCTCACCATGCAGAAATGCTTTCTCTTATTCTTTTTTCATCAGGAGGCACCAGGGATTGAAACTGGGTTCTCCAATATGATAGGCAGAGGTCTTATCACTTGAGCCACATCTGCTTCCCTGCTTTTGCTTTTCAAAGAAAAAATGGAAAAGCATCACAGTTTTGGAATGGGTTTTGCTAAGTTTGAGAAACGGAAGCGATCAAAGCATTAAGCAAGTTTTCTTGGATTGGATGGAAAAAATGAGTATAATGACATCATTTAGGAAATGAGTCATAAATCTTGACCTGAACTATTACTATTAAACGTAAGATAGTTTGTAGAAAAAGGTAGGTTCCTGACCTAATGAGGTTTGAAGAAAAGTAACGTGTTATTGAGTACCTATGTTTCTTGTTCCAGGCTAAGAATTTTACAGCCATTATCATCAAAACCTCACAAACATACTTCCATTGAAGTATTATTATGTTGTTTACTAGATGAATAAGTGAAAGCTCAGATATGAGCAAATCACACTGCAACAAAGTGGTTGAATTGGGAAGCTAGTTCAACTCTAAGCCAAATTCAGTTTATTTACAATTAGTATAAAATTACAGTATAAATAAATTTTTAATTGAGTTGAATCCAAGGTCATTCTTAAAAATCACATTTGATAATATAGCCACTGTAAATAGTTAGGCGAATGTGTCAACTTGGCCAGGTAATTATGCCCAGCTGTTTGGTCAAACAAGCACTGGGCTAACTATAATACAAGGGCATTTATGGACATTAGTCACCATTGACTTTACTGCAGTGGTAAATCATGGAGCTGATTACATTAATCAGGGAGATTGCCATCAGCAATGAGTGATGCTTTATCCAATCAGTTGAATGTCTTAGAAGGGGAAGTGATTCCAGCATTGAGTGAGAATTTCCCAGCTCATCTTTGAATAGCCAACATCTCACAGAACTCATCAAGAACCTTCATTGGATTTTCATCAGAGCCCCTGGTTGCAACCTGCCTGCAGAACTTAGACTTGTGCATCCCCATGGTCACGTGAGAGACTCTGAAAGAATTGCATACTATTGACAACTATCTCTTGTTGCTTCTGGTTCCCTAGAGAACCCTAACTAATACAGTTTGGTACCAGGAGTAGTTCTTGAGGAACAGAGTCTTAAACATGGGGTGTCTAAGGTGGTTCTGGGAGTTTTGTAATCGGCTCTCTACTCTAATTGGACTCAAGGTACTGATGACTCCATTTCCAATTAAAAGTCTTGATTGCAAGTTGGCAATCAAGATACGCAAAATAGCATCACTGGATTGCTTAACTTCCACACTTATAAAAAGCAAGGAGCTGTGAGAGTGTTTTCAAGACCTTAACAGTTTTGTGGAGTCAAAAGGTATAATGGTGTTGGTTGGCTCCTCCTAGATACTTCTGAAACTGATAGAAAAGAAAGAGATGAGTTAAAGGCTTCAAGTTTGAAATTTAAATACCTCATGAATGATGCAAAAGTTTCTATGTGTGCTCTGAAAGAAAATCTTGTCTCCTATAGCCACAGGCTCAAAATATCTGAGAACCAAAACTCAGACTCTCATTGTATGAGTAGCAGTTAAAAAGGAAACCAAAATCAACCCCACAGGGTTACTGCAGTTAAAGTGAAGTCATTGATCGGAGAAGAGTGGAATCTAGAGAATTGGGATGGAGAAATATGGGATGATGATAATATTGGTGGAGATAATGAAACCCTGAATTCTGCTGAGACTTTTCCTGATAAGCATGCCATGACCTGCCCTTTCCAGACCACTCATAGTCAACCTTTTATCATCCAGCCTCCAGCCTGCCCCAGGGAGTCTGAAACAACTTCCAGCCCTGAGGCACTTACCAGCCAAACACCAGCATGCACTGCCAAGCCTCCAGTCTGCCCTGAGGAAACTGCCTTCCAACTCCTGCCTGAAGAGATTAATCCTGTCTCACCTGAAGAAAATGCAAGGGAATGCCCTGAGCTCAGTATCTTTTAAGGCATTTCTAATTCTTCTTATCAAGGCCTACCACCTCTCTTGTCTTTGAGAGACAAGATAGTCTTTGTCTATTACAAGACTAAAATCACAAGTCCCCAAAGGTGAAATACATAGTGTGGTATACTCAGAAAGAACTGCATGAGTTTTCCAACCTATATAGATAGAAATCAGGGGAATATATGTAGCAATGGATACTAAGGTATGGGATAATGGTGGAAAGAATATAAAGTTGGATCATGCTGAATTTATTGAAATGGGCCCACTCAGTAGAATTTCTGGATTCAATACTGTAGCTCAATGAGTTAGAAAGGGCTCATTTAGCCTTTTTCTTTCTGATATGCACATGTTTTTAAAGAAGAAATTGAATAAAAATGGATTTTCTTTTAATGTTTTCACTCAAAAGTCACAAAATTTGTTTAAAATTTTAAAAATTCAAGTTAGTCAAACTTGCCATAGAATTATCTTTAAATATTGGGGAGACAATTGTGGAAGGAGATAAAGTAGTGTTTGATGTTAGTAACTTCTCAGTAACAACATGGTTACCTCTTTGTTTAACATCTGTGGATCTTCTTATAAGATAAAGAGGTCACCTCCTACCCTCCCCATCAGAAGTTAATCCCAAGACCAGCTCTAAGATTCTTGTAAATATAAAAATCTAGATGAGGGGACTTAATAACAGACACTTTATTCAGGACCTAGGTCTCCCTTGTTCCAGCACTGGTTCTCCCTTCCCAGACATCCCTCTGCTTGTGGTGTCTCACACGTCAACAACACCCTTCTACCTTCTCTTATACAGCAGCTACTTTAGAAAGTCACAATAACCAACCTCCAACTTATGACTTCGATGCCACCTCTCAAGATACTCTTCCCCTGCAGGCACTCTTGATAAATCTTTAGTTGCTACTCTGACAACTGCTCTTAAACTCTCTCTGGCTGGCTTCTGAGACTCAGAAGAGTTCTGAGGATCCTATCAACTGAGAGATCATTATTTATAACACTCTAAAAGCTATAAAGTGCTCTAGACCTGTAAGAGATTCTTAGTAGTGCTTTTTCTCTTGAAAGATTTTTATAGCTCCCACTAGAGTGGCCAGAAGGACTTGAGTGATGTCGAGACATTGAAAGGAAAATCACATTTTGCAAGATATCAAAAAAAAAAAAAAAATAGAAGAAAGTATTTAGGGATGAATATTTACTTTGCCAAATATTGCTATTTTAAGGAGCAATAACATTCTTCCTTTTCATTTTTATAAGAATAAAATGAGAAAGGCATCTATATCTGAGACAAGGATCATAGTGGTGAAAGAATCTGATGATATTAGGTAATGAAAGAATAATTAATTTCTAGTGCAAATTTTAGTTTCATCCTGTAATGTACATGTTCCATGTGAACACTGAAATACGGGTGCATACTAATTAATAATTAGTATTCATCAACTTGTATAACAGTCCTCAACATAATGGTGATTAGCTGTAGATATTTATAGTATCATGAATAACTAGTTAGAAAAATGCATCGTTTTAAATTATGCTACATAGTAGAATTTGTGTCCTGACATGGGGAAAATACAATGATAGTTTAAAACTCTACATATATCAAAGAGGTTAAGCATCTTCATTCATATACTTGGCAAGTAGTTATTTCACTAATGCCAAATGGATGAGTTATTTTGCAAAAAAATTATTTTTTAATCTTATCATCTTTCTGATTCTCTCCCAAGGGATACATTACTCTGTCAACAAATAATTTGAACTCATATTACTTGTGGTAGGTCATGGAACTACAGGGACAGGCTACTTTCAAGGTCTCATCCCTCCTTTGCTACACAAGGGAAAAGCTTTAGCAGGTGTCCTATGCTTCTCCTGCATCCTCCCTACTGGATATTTCTCATCAATTTACAAATATGCTGCCAGCTTATTGAAAGCACAAAACTCTCCCTTGATACTACTGTCCCATTTCACTTAGGCCTATCAATAGCATTTGACCCAATTGATCACTACCTACTTCTTGGCTTTCAGAACAGCACACTTTACTAGTTTTTTATTTTACTTTGCCAATAACTACTCTTTAGTCTTCTTTGTTGGCTACTAAACATCTCCCTGATCTCTAAAATGTGGAATGCCCAGAACTCTGTCCTGAGACATTTTCTCTTTTCTCTTTCCGTTACATATTTGACGAGCTCAGTCTTGTGGCTTTAAATTCTATCAATATGCCAACAATTCCCAAATTCATGTCTCCAGCTCAAATCTCTTCCCTGAACTCTAAACTAATAAATTCACCTAATTACTTTACATCCCAGCTTGGAAATAGATATCTCAAATGTAAACATCTAAAATTGATTTTATAACATTCTCCATGAAAGCTGCTTTTCTCACAATCTTCTCCATTTCAGTAATCAGTATCTCCTTATCTCCATCTACTCATGTCAGAACATTGAACTGATCTGTGACGCTTCTTCTTGCCCCATGCATTCAATTAATGATCAAAATCTGCTAACTGTACTTTCCAAATATACTCAGCATAAACCATTTCTCACCCTCTTCATTGCTGCCACTCTGGTCCAACCATTTGCCAACAAAATTATAGTACCCAAACTGTACTGGTTCATCTTCATTCTGTTATCAACACAGTTAAGTGTTAAAATGTAACTCAGAACATGAAAATTCATGTCATTTGATAATAGGAAAATTAGGACATTTGATTAATGAGCTCTAAGATCCTGAATCTTACACTGCTCATTCCAGCTAAAACACCAATACTCATTTCTAAACACCTCATTCCCTTCTGTGCTCCTGAATACACGTTATCTAGTCTGCTTAAATAGTAATTCCTCCTTATTTTCTAATGAGGGGGAAAATGTTTGTCCTTCTTGTCTGGGCTCATTTACTAGATACCTTTATTAGATAATAAACTCTGTGAGGGCAGATATTGAACATCTTCTGTGAGCCACTGTTTCTGAGATGTCCAACGCATAACAAACATAAGCCTTAGATAAAAATTTTGCTGGCTAAATGAATTAATGAACGAATCATCCCTGACCTTTTTTATCTTTGATTTCATAGTATATTTCTTACATTTTATTTGGTATTGTGGTATATTAGGGACATTCTATTTATGCTTTTTGAGAGTTGGGACTGTATCTACATGTTTCTTTTTTTTGCCTTTCCTCCCCCAGGAGTATGTCATTACACAGTACACAATCAGTAAGTATTTAAGTTATATCGTATATTAGCTAGCTATTGCTGCATTAATAAATAATTACAAATTCTAAGTGGCATACAAAATAAATTTTATTTTATTTATGCTTTGCAGCTTAGTAGAGGTTAAACTAATCCTATCTGGGCTTGCCTGAGAGGCTCTAATGTCCAGGTTAAGTTTGGAAATGTTTCATGTTTCTCATCCTCCTGAATCAATGGACCAGGTTCTTGTGGTCATAGAGGGCAAGCTGAAGCATGCAAAGTCTCTTACAGTCTAGGTTTAGCTAGAATACTGTACTTCAGCCTGATTTTCATTGTCCAATACAAACTCCATATTTAAAATGAAATTCAAGGGGAGAGGAAATACACTCTATAGTGGGAAGAACTGCAGAGACACCTGGCAGAAGGTGAGGAAACAGGGTAGGGTGACGAATATGGGCCAATAATCCAATCAATCGCATATATGAATGTGACTTAAAAAATACAATAAAATGTCAAAGCATTGCAATGGAGCACAAAGTTTTACAATGTTTCATTCCACAGATATTTTTAGAGTGCCTACCACATGCCCTGCACTTATCAAGCACCTCAGGAAACAAACACATATAATACACAACAACATTGTGAAAGAGATAAGGAAATAGTGATCTATTTTTAAAAGAGTTACGTGATATGGCTTAGTTCATACACATAGTAAATAGGAGATCGTGTAATGAATGTAGGTTGATTTGACTTACAATTTACTGCTTCCTAATTTACCTATAACCCTGACAGGATAGGAATGCCACTTAGAATACATATTTGAATGCAGCGACAGAGGTAGTGATGTCATAAATCCTCTCTTTATTAATATTATCAGTTAATGTAGGGCAACTTGCTCAGTAAACTGACTATTCCCAGCCGGGGACCTAGCCTCATATGTGTAAAACATGCTGCTATTAGCTGAGATGATCTCATGAAACCCATCTTGTCACTTTCAAAGAGGTCTTATACACATCATTTGGGGGCAATGAAACTTTTAGACTCCAAAGGAAAATAGATTTTGAAAAAAGAAATTGCAAGGATATGAGAATATACCTTGAAACTTTATCAGTAAAATGAAACTCTGCATTTTTACTTCTGTTGTTTACTTCGTGCATTTTCACATTGCCTTTTCCCCAACAAGCTGTTCTTCATAGGAACATATTGATTTAATCGAATCTTACAGCTGTGGCTGGGAAGCGCCCTGAATAACAATAAGGCTTTTATATGGAATATGACTTAATTTAGAGAATACTGCTCATGCAAGATGGCAGATTCATTAAACTGCCTGGCTGATCAATGTACTACCATTTGGAAAAGCTAGTCTGGGAACCAAATAGCTTCTCACATTGGTTGTCAGACATTCTTTTAAATATCTTGTTATATGTTATGACAGATGGATGAGAAGCAGTTTTAGGTAACAGAAGATCGAGCCAGCAATTTTAATCTACTTTAAGGTGGGAAATCACCTTGCACAACAGGTGCTGCTTCCTAGCCAGTGTTTCCAAGGAGAGCTCCTATCTACCCAGAACTAAAATGTGCTTTGCCCCATCCTAGGTAACAGAGAGAGTGGATCACAATGATAGCAGACTAAAATTCTTTATTATCAAGCAGCTGATTTCTTCTTTTCTTGACATGAATTGAATAGAGATCTCCCTAAATTCAAGTAGGAACATTTGTTCTTCCTATAATTTGTGCCACTGAAGGCATAATTTTAAGAAAGCCAGAAAAGCAGAGGTTTTGCCTAAGATTTGCAGGCTTCTGTTGCTGCTTATTCTAGAAACAGCCATGCCGCTGAGATGCCCTAGCCATAAGCATTAAACCTTGGGTGCACAGTTCATTGCTTGGTTCCAAATCGGGAAGGTTGTCTTAGTTAGCCGCACCCTGACCTGCCCTCAGTAGCCCAATTAGGATGAACAGACAAGGGAAAATTTCTTGTCTCCAAGAACACTCAGGCAAACTATAGTCAGTTGACAAGGCATTCAGAGTGCAGGTTACCAGTAGGGAGCCACAGTTATGGACCTGAGAATTTTTAATTTTAGTTCATTTCCAGTAGGAGTTCTACAGTTGCAGCCATGATTTTACAATGTTCTACTTTTATATAACAGCAATTATCCTCTAATGGCTTCCCGGTTTGGTGAAATCCTATCCTCCTCTAGAAAGATGCATGTATTGGAGTCTTATTTAGAATTCTGCTCTTACAATTCAAAAAAAGTCTCAGAATATGCCAAAAATAAAAAAGAAATTTCTTTATATTTTTCCCTTCTCAAATGCCAACTCAAAGCAGTGGAAAGAAACTCTGTGAATATAATGTATGTTAGAAATATTACCTCTGGTTGGGAAAAGAAAATGAATTATTGTCCATTTTTCCATAAGTTAGCCTATCTATCTGTGATGTCATTTTCTTATCTGTAGGCTGCCAAGGCACTTTATCTCACCTGTCTGTTGAGCTGATCAGAGAAAGTGGACTAAGAAGGGATAAGACAAATTTCCTTCAATGGAACAGGTCATACTGCAGGTTTCTCAGTGGCCCACCTCCACTGGAGTGTAGCCATTGGGCTACTAGTTGGCAACTTCTTAGAATCCCTGTGGCTCTCTTTAAAAAACAGAAAACCAAAAAACTATTACTCAAATCTAGGGTGACCAGGGATATGCAAATAGGGACAATCTCCGGATAGTCCAAAGGCAATGATAATTATGGCAATCCTGGATGATTATAGGAATGAGGAAGTTAGAACATGACAAAATTTAAAAAGCAATAGAATAAGAAAATTATAAATTTGACTTGAGCAAAATAAAACAAAGTACATATTCAAGTACTAGCTATGTTACTTCACAAATTACTCGGTCTCTCTCTGGGCTATGTAAAGTGGGCAAGAAAGCTACTTACCTCATAAATGTTTTAAAGGCAAAAATGACATCCAACATATGTAAAGCACATAATGCCCTACATAACCCTTATTAAATTTCCAATAAAATATAAGAGCTATTATTATTATTATTATTTTGGTTTTAGTGAAGTCAATTCTTATTGTACTTAAGACTTGCTGTCATGTTGTGATTAATGTTTAAAAACTGGTGTTTTATGGAATTGTAGAGGTCTCCTAAAAGAGTTCACTTAAGAGAAGGATATATGAAAAGAAAGCAACTGGCTGTAGATTCAGACCAAATACTAAATTCTATTCTGAGTAGGGTATGATGACTAGAATGTTGTATGATTACATGATTGTTTCAATGTTTTTCACCAACTAATCTGCCTCCTCCTCTGCTCATTCCTTTTCATCCTTTTCTTTTTGACTGGTTACAAGGAAAGGAAATAGTGGGGAATTTTATAGGGCAAATGTGGTGCTTCACTGTATAAATTAAATACAGAATACAAATATAGACTAGGGACAATGAAACTTAGAAGGAAGTTGTTGTTCTGATAGTGCAAAACTAATGTGAGAACTAAAACCTGGATGGGTATTAAATAGTAAAAGATTAGAGTATTTTCGAACATCTGTTCTTCCCAATCTCTGTGGGAATTCTAGCACAGAAATGCACTATAAATTTTTTGCTGTTTATTTAGACTTAGCAACTAGAAACTCAACAATAACAATAATAATAGCAATAGCAGCTAAAATTAATTAGTACTTACTATATGCAAGGCATTATATTCAGGACTACATTTATATATATATAAATTTGTAGTTTTATTTATAAAGTAAAAACACCTACATATATACATACATACAGTACTTACTTATGTAAGGCATTTTATTTAGGACTAAATGTATTAACTAACTTAATGCTCAAAGTACACCTAAGAGTTAGGCCTGATAGCTGGAAAATGTGCTTATTGAAATACCTTTAATGAAGCAACTTGAAAATTCTAAAACTAATTGAACTGGTTTTCCATTCATCTAGTATTAGAAGTTTACTCTTTGTACTTAGTTCCCTGAAGGATACTAACCAGACCTTCTCAGTTTTGCTAACAGGAATAAGGAAATGTCTCAAAGTAAAATCAGACAGAATGGTGTAAACCTGTAACTTTTCCCAGAGACAAAAATCCTTGCTATCCTTGGGTGGTTGTCTGAGAGAGGAGCCGTGAAGGCCTTGCACCTGTACAACTATATCTAAACTGCAGTTGATTAGCTTCTGAAATCAAGGACAAGTTGGATGTGCTTGAGACAACACAGCACTGAGAAATTGCACGTACCCTCCTCACAAGAGCCCTGGCAACACTTGTTTTTCTGCTTCCCTACCATTTCCTTTACCTATAACTCTAACTACCCTTCTCACTTTAAACTTGTTTTGAGAAGATTCCCCCAGTTCCTTGTTTGTGCACTTGCAATAAATCACATTCTCACTAAAAGACAGGTTTGTCCTTTGTATTGCCAGATCAGGAGGATCTTTATATTGGAATTAGCCACTCTTACAGTCACAGGCATTATTATTATTATTATCCTCATCATCCCCATTTTACAGATGAAGAAAACTGACATACAGAAGGATTAAGTAATTTGTCCATGATGATGAAGTAAATAGAAAAGTTGGGCTTGCCACCCAGATGTTCAGTTCCAGAACCTAAGCATATCTCAGATATGAAGTAATCCTTCACACATTCAGGTGGCCACTTTTACTACTAGGATAACCAACCTGTCCCAGTTTGCTATTCT
This sequence comes from Dasypus novemcinctus, assembly GCF_030445035.2. Lineage (NCBI taxonomy): Eukaryota > Metazoa > Chordata > Mammalia > Cingulata > Dasypodidae > Dasypus > Dasypus novemcinctus. The sequence continues at coordinate 170,077,708 of NC_080673.1, read as the reverse complement.
CATGGTTTTAGCACTGAACATGGACAGTGGGACAATGGATCCCACTACCAAACCTCCAAAACATTATGCCTGGCACAGTAAAAGAAAGCAAAAGGACATTTAGTGTCAAAATAGCTGTGACAAGACCCACAAGACGATCAAGAATTCTAATTATAAGAGAACTGACCATACCACAGTGGCGTGCATGTAACCTTAGTTTAGATATAATTATAAACTTTAGTTTAGATATAATTATAACAGGTTGGGTTAGCTGTTTCCCTACTAAGAAGGAAGTAGCTAAAATGAGCAGGAGGTGAAACTAACAGAAAAGAAACCACACAAAATAAAACCTACTGTAAAGACAAAGTCTGAAGGTATTTAATGAAGGTGATACATCCTTTGTGTGTCAGTTAATGTACTTTGTCAGTGGCAGCATAACCAGTTGAACCATCTTTGGCAATAGGAGGAATTTATCAGAAGTACTTGTGAGAGGGGCATGAATGCCACTGGACTCTTTCTCTTGTTATTTCCTTTTACCCCTTGAGGTGGCTGCATTATTCTCTTAGGCAGCCTCTCTGTTCCTGACTGAAAACATAAAACCAACAGCTCCTAAGTTTTCTATCTTCAGCCACAGGAGAAAAATTGATGACTTTAGTTCAAAATTTTAAACTCTAAGTAAAAGAACCCATTTGCCTTGTTTGGATCATACAACCCTGCCTGAGTCAATAAACTCTGGCCAGAGTTGGGGTCATGTAAGAACAATTTAGCCTCATGGGAGCCATACTGATGGTATGGGGAAATACACTTTCCAGAAAAAATGGAGCCTGCAGATGTCCAGAGCAATCTTCCACCTGCCTGCGTATCATGCTTTCACATTCACTTTCAACCAACCTCTGACATACATTCTTTCTTGTTCTTCATCCTGTACATAAATTATCAAAATATCTCCTATTACTATATTTTAAATATCCCATGTATAACCAACAAAGTTCCCCCTATCCCACCAATGGGAAAAAATCAAATACTAGTCCAGTCAAGTGTGGTTTCACAGAGTTCATATTAGTAAATACACACAAAGCCTAACAAAGAGCAGGGAGCATTACAGGGCTACTCTTCTTCAAGTCTGAGGTTTCAAGGTGATCTTAGCTAAAGTCACATCATGCCTTAATAATATATCAAACAGTACTTCAAATAAATTTAACATTATTGTGCAACCTAAGATGCCCAATATGCAACTAATAAAAGAAAACTAGGTCAAATCCCCACTTAAAAAGTGAGGAAGAAGGTAAACAATAGGATCAATCTGTTAGAATAAAAGTTCTAAAAGCACAGAGATTTTTTTTTTTATATTGACTGCTTTATTCCCAGTATCAAGCACATAATAGACACATAATGAATAATTATGGAAAAATGGTCATGGTTTCCTTGTTTTCTTCCCTGGAAGTAAAGTTTATTCTTTTTCAACTGGCATGGCTGCCGGAGACCCTGATTGTTATTCTGGCTATTGCCTTGGGAGAGAAAAGGAATATATTGAGTTCATTACGATACTGAAGTTCCTTTGCAAGTTGATTGTAAAATTAACAATCATTGTTATAAATTGAATAACCATGCTCAATTCATCTTTTACTATATGTGTCTTAACTTCCTAACTGAAGTTTTCATCTCCTGAGAGTACAACCATGACAAATAGAATTAGGCAACTAAGTTACACCATTCCTGAGTCTAAGGTCCCTTTCTCTACTCTTCTTAGCTGTAGACAGTGAAATAAAATATTAACTCCAAAATCAGCTCTTTTGTAATATTCAGAAAATCTGGTGGAGAGCTCACATTTTCCATATTGTTGACTAGACTTCATATGTTCTTGTTAGGCATGCCCATGGGTTTACTGAATGTATCTTTTGTATACCTCCAGAAGCAGTGATAAAAAGGAAGTAATAGGAGTTATTTGTGGTTTTATAAAGCTTTGGGAGTTGGTGTGTTTGTATTCTCCGTATTACTTTATTTTGAGAAGTCATGACTTTACACTACTCCAGGGTTTCAACGAAACTGACTCCTCCATGCTTCGGTGCAGGGCATGTGTCCCAAGTCCAGTCCATCAGAGCATTTTGCTCCCCAAGCCAAATTTATTGATTCAAGAATAGACCTATGAACCCAACTGAGTCAATGAGACTCATCGTTGGAACTTTTTATCTGGTCTCATTAAAATAAGACTTTCTTCCTTAAAAATAGTAGCAAGCCTAGTGCTTCCAGGTGTCATATTTGCCAGCAAAAGTGAAAGGCCTCTCTGAAGATGAAGTCCACCCTGAGATGAAGACAGAGAACTGACAATATCCTTTCATCCCTTGGATCTAGGCATATCTTTAAATAAATCTATATCAGACTTTTCAGATATATGAGACACCAAATTCTATCTGAACTTAAACTAGTTTAGTTGGGATTCATGCTTTTTCCCACCAAAGTCTTCTAACATTTTCCTCATTACAGCAATTTAAGATAAAAATATATTTGAAATATTTATAAAGCTCTTTGAATAATTCATGAAAGAGTTATATTGAAATAGTAGTGGTATAAGTACTTTGAAAATATAAACATCTGTAAGAGCACAAATATTACAGAAGCAGAAATGCTAAAGGATAAATTATAAATGGAGAATGATGTGCTGGAAGAATTACAGTTCTCCAAGCACATTTAATTCAGAATACTAGCTTTAAAATCACTGCAGAATTCCAGCAATACTATTGAATGAAAATACCAAATAATGAAAAGTTTCCTAAAACCATATATAGTATTTTTACCTACTATTAAATTATCTTAAAAGCAACTTTGAGTTAGATTTTTCAGAATCAATAGATAAAACTTCTTGGTAACTTTCAAATGATAACATAGAGGAAGTAGCTCTTTTTTATCTAAAGATATATAAAAATATCTTAAACCAATGTTAAATGTGTAGCCGTTTGACAATGAAAAGCAATGAAGATTATGTATCTTTTGTGAATATGAAAAATTTGCTGGTGAAACTTTCAGTGTAGAACATATTTATTTAAAGCTGAAAAGCAATTGAGTAGTTTAAACAAAAAGGTCTATTAAAATGCAGCTTAAGAACACAGTTCTTAGGATAATAGCTTTTACCAGGCACAGGCAATAAATTTAAAATATTTTTCTTTATGAAACAGACGTTTACAAACACAAGAAATTTTGGACAATTCATCAAATCTATCAATTCCTTCTCTTCTACTTTTTTAGGCTAAGCTTAGCTGACATCTCGGGATAGTTACCAAAATCTATAGTCATAGAACTGACAGTATAATAAATACGGCAAGACAGTGTCCAGATTAATGGAAAACATGATAAATTTGTGCAGTGGCCTTTATAGATCTGAAGACCATAGGAGAATATTTAAATAGAACTTTCTTGTTAAAATAAACATAAGCACACTAGTAGATAATAAAAATGTCAAGCATATATTTAGCATAGGAAAATACATTTGCTAATATTGTCTGTGTGAATAGCACCAATTTCAGTATTCCTCAAGAATGGTTTGTAGAATGAGATTTACACAAGATTTGGCAGTGCATAAATTGCTCTAAAGGCATAAAGTATGAATTCTCAGTTGCTATATTAACTGTTTCAAAGCAAACCCTACATTCTTAATAAAAATGCTTTGGTAACTAAATTCTGTTCTAGTGGCCAAAACAAATCTATTCATTATACTACAAGCTTCTCTTCTAAGTATCCTCTGAAGGCAGATATAAGTGTAAAAAGTAGAGTCATGCTATACATTAAGCCCTGGCTTGGGAGTTTAGGTGGGAGACAGGGGGTCCAGTCCTATTCTCCCACCAATGAAATTATTGGGCGTATCCCAAACTATCTCGGACCACATTTTTTGTTTATTTTTATTTTTAATTAGCTGTAAATTTAGGCTAAATTTCCCTTTAAGGTCGTTCCTGGCTTGAAAATTATGTCATTTTTATTACATGTCATTTTCCCTTGGAAACAAAAAATCAGAGTGATAAAAACCGTGTTTTTGGTTTCCTATTTGCCAAACCAATACCAGGCAATGACTGGCCTGAAACAATGGGAATTTATTGGCTCATGGTTTTGAGGCTAGAAGACGTCCAAAATCAAGGCATTATGCAGGCAATGCTTTCTCCCAGAAGACTGGCATTCTGAGGCAGGCTGCCAGCAATCCTTGGTCTTCAGTTTTTCTGTCACATGGTAATGCACTTGGCAGCCTCTCCTGATTTGTCCTTTCTCTTCTGGAGTTGCTTTTCACCTTCTGGCTAATCTGGCTTTCTCTCTCTCAGCCAATTTCCCTATAGGATCTTCAGTAACAGGATTTTACTCATCGGCTCAGTGGGCCATCCCTTAACTGAAGTAACCTCACCAAAAAGTCTGATTTATACGAGTTCATACCCACAGAAACTCATTGATTCTAAGACCATATTTTTCTGGAGCACCTAGCTCCAAGTCACTACAATAATCAATTGCTCTCTTTGTTCTTTTTATTAACAGAACTTCAAGCATATCTTTATTATGGTGATCACCTCCTTGTGTTAGAGGTAATTGTACAATTCCCTGGCCCTTGTCTCTCACCATGTATGAGTTCCTTATCCCTAGTTCTTGCTTGGCACAGATTTGGCACTGAAGATATCTTTGAATGAATAATTAAATGAATTAAAAAATACACTTGTAGAAGGGTTAGTTAGAAAAATTATTATTACTGCAGAGAATAATATATTATAACCCTTCTTTCTAGGGAAAACAAATCAAAACCCCAAATGTATAAATAAAATGATTTCAAGGTGACATTGCCTGCCAAGACATTCTCCCCACTTTTCCCTTAGCGATATACAATGGAATTTTATTTTTGCCTAGGTAGATTTTGTCAATCTAGTATTATTATGGAATAGTGGTTTGATAATTGCTGTCTATTTCCATTGAACAAGATGGCCAGAGGAAATGCTTAAAATTATAGGTAAAATAAATATTTCAAAGCATCAGTTATGGTTCCCTGTCACATAGACATACACTTACCATATACCTTACAAAAAGAATGTATGTACTTCTATAATGCAGTTTAAGGAATTAAAGAAGATGGTGGTGGTGATGGTGGCGATTGCGACGATGAGAATGTTAATAATGACAGTCACTACTGCAAATAACAAATATTGAATGCATACTATGTGCAAAACATCTTGAATGTATTAACTCAATCTTTGTAACTTCTTGTTAAAATGAGGATTTTGCTCCTTTGATGAATAAGGGATTAGCTTTATAAGGAAGTCAGTAAATTGACTTCCCTCACACAGCTCATAGTTTAAAGACCTAGACTACCACTCAGATCATTTTGCAGCATACAAAAATACTCTACTGGCAATCAAACCAACAAACAGCACAAAACTGAGTCATAAATGGAGTCTAACTGTTAAATGCTGTACTGGTTTGCATCTTTTGTGGACTCCAGAAAATCCTGTTCTTAAAGCAAACCTGGGAAGTGAACGTGGCTCAACTGATAAGAGTGTCTGTCTACCATATGAAGGGTCCAGGATTTGATCCCTAGGGCCTCCTGACCCGTGTGGTAACTGATCTATGTGCAGTCGCATGCAAGGAGTGCCAAGCCACATAGGGGTGCCCCCGCATAGGTGTGCCCCACGCACAAGATGTGCACCCTGCAAGGACAGCTGCCCTGCATGGATAAAAAGCACAGTCTGTGCAGGAGTGGAACCGCACCCATGGAGAGCTGACATTACAAGATGATGCAACCAAAAGGGACACTGATTTCTGGTGCCACTGAGAATGTAAGTGGACACAAAAGAACATGCAGCAAATGGACACAAGAAAGCAGACAACTGGTGCAGGGGGGAGGGGGGAAGGGGAAAAGAAATAAAATAAATCTTGAAAACAAAACAAAACAAAAAAACAATAAAGCAAACCTATGCCTGTGCTTGAAAACCCATTGTAAATGGGACCTTTTAATTAGATCACTTTTGATTAGGTCATAGAAATTAAGGGTCTTTGATTAGATTGTGGGACGAGGGTGATGCATCTTAATCCTCTTACTGAAGTTCTTTGTAAATGGATTAAATAGACTAAAAATTCGCAGACGCAGAGAAAATGTAGCAGAGACAGAAAATCCCCAAGAGGCTGAGAGAGAGTTTCCAGAGTCCAGAGACTAGAATGATCAGAGCACAGAGGCACAGAAAGAACAGAAAGAGGCCCTCAAAAGGCTGAAAGAGATGAGACCTAGTGGAGAAGGGAGGGATGAGCTACATGCCTGATCTCTAAGATAGAAAGCATCTTTATTTTTTTTTTCTTCCAAATTCTACTCAATTTATTCACTTTTTTAAAAGATATTACATTAAAAAAAATATGAGGTCCCCATTTGCCCCCACCGCCCCCACCCCAACACTCCACCCCCAATAACACTCTCTCCCATCATCATGTCACATCCATTGCATCTGGTGAGTACATCTCCGGGCATCGCTGCACCCCATGTCCCGTGTTCCACACCATAGCCCACACTTTCCCTCGTTCCATCCAGTGGGCCATGGGAGGACATACAACATCCGGCAATTGTCCCTGGGGCACCACCCAGGACAACTCCAAGTCCCGAGAATGCCTCCACATCTCTTCTCTTCCTCCCCTTCCCCGCACCCAGCAGCCATCATGGCCACTTTTTCCACATCAATGCCACATAGAAAGCATCTTTAGATGATACCACCATGCCCGTGATCACACACATCTCAAACTTGGTGAGGCAGCAGCTCTAGATGGTGCCTTGATTTGGACATTTTTACAACCTCAGATCTGTAGACTTTCAAACTGCTAAATTCCCATTGTAAAAGTCAATACATTTCTGGTACATTACTCCCACCAGCCTTTAGCAAACTAAAACAAATGTCATCACAATGTTTGCATTGCATTAATTCACTTTTATAAATACGTTTTAACTAGACAAGCAAGCATTTTCTGTAAGTATATTTTGAATGTGATGATATAAAAACTGTTAGTTTTCATTTTTGGCCTTTGTTCTCCCTAAAATCTAACCCCTTACCATGTCACATTTCCTCCCAAAGCAGGCAACCTTGTTAATAACCCAGCATGTGTGCTTGCATATTTCTCGATTCTAACATGATCATATATAAACATATGTTTACACATAAGTGCATACATCCATTTGTGTGAGAGAAAAAGAGGCTTTTTAAAAATCAATTCTGTTTTATAAAAATGTGATCACATTTTACTCACTTTTTCTCAATTTGCTTTTCTCAATTGAAAATACTTCCACCTTGTTGCAATACTTGCAAGTTAATTTGTATGACACTAACTAATTATATTTCATGGATGCATATTATGTCATGATGTGGATATGCTGTAGTTGATTTAATCATTTCATTATTAAAGAGCATCAACTTTGATTCAGGCTTTTTGGTAATATGAACAATGTTGTAATAATTTGTATGTACATACTTACGTACTTGTGGTACTAATACTGTGATGTTACAGTTTTAATATATCTTACCAAATATGTGTGACAATTCACATTTCCACCAGGAATATATGAAATTAACTATGATACTGGGAAGCGAACTTGGCCCAGTGGTTAGGGCGTCCGTCTACCACATGGGAGGTCTGCGGTTAAAACCCTGGGCCTCCTTGTCCCGTGTAGAGCTGGCCCATGCGCAGTGCTGATGCGTGCAAGGAGTGCCGTGCCACGCAGGGGTGTCCCCGCGTAGGGGCGCCCAATGCTCAAGGAGTGCACCCCGTAAGGAGAATGCACGAAAGAAAGTGCAGCCTGCCCAGGAATGGCGCCGCACACACGGAGAGCCAACACAACAAGATGACGCAACAAAAAAAAGAAACACAGATTCCTGTGCCGCTGACAAAAGAAGTGGACAAAGAAGAACACACAGCAAATAGACACAAAGAACAGACAACTGGCGGGGGAAGGGGAGAAAAAAAAAAAACTATGATACTGCCTCTCATATCTACCCTTATTCACCTGCATTACCTATATTTTTCCAATCTGACGATTTTAAAATGTCATCCTGTTATCCTTTAATTTGCAACACTCTGAGTACTAGTGGATTGGGGAATCTTTTCATATGTTTGTTGACCATTTGTTTTTCATATCCTCTGTCCATTTTTCTATTGGGTTACTTTTTCTATCTTCATAGATCATATTAAGTCTATGCCTAGTCTCTGCTGCAATTTTTCATAAAACATATTTTTATTCAATAAGTTTTCTAAGTATCATCTTTCATATAATTTTAATAATTTTCTAACTGGCCAAATGGTGTATTTTATTTTATTGTTTCTGGCTTTCTTACTTGACTAAAAAGTATTTCATATTGCTAGATAATATAAAAAGGATCTTAGATTTTCTTGCAAATGTTCTTATTTTTTATCTCCTTTAGAACAGTAAAGTTGGAAATATAATGCTAGGCACAAATGTGAACTACTTATAGAATTTTAAATTTTCTATTAACTATATAAAATGGTAAAAGGAAACTGATAGATTAATTTAAATAACATTTTATATAGCCCAAAATAGAGAAAATGTTATAATTTTCAACATGTAGTCATTACAAAAATTTATAAAAGAGGTATTTCATATTTTTGTTGTGCTGAGCCTTTGAAACTTGGTGTACAATTTACAATAAACACACCTATTTGAACTAACCACATTTCACTTGCTCATTAGTCACATATAGCTACTGGTTACTTCATTAGGCAGTGTGGATCTAGAATATATTTTGTTTGTAACATACTAGAGCATATCTTATTTCTCCCTTATTTATAGCTATTTGTAATATTTTTATAGATCTTTGTTCTGTTTGTCTGTTCTAGTTTCAATTATGTCATTGACATAGATCTGAATAAAATAAATTTAATGTCTATTCTGATCTTAGATAAGATAAGCATCTGCTTGCTACTTCCCGTTACCAAATTTTATTGGGCACATTTTTTGTATATATACATAATCTTTAATCGAAAATTATGAGTTTGTATTAGTTACAAGTAGTTTTCATTTTGGAAATTGTGTAGAAATACAATTGATTCTTGTATACAGTAGCATTTAAATTCAATTTTTAGTTCTAATAGCTTTTCTTTGTAAAGTCCTTCAGATTTCCACATAAATGATCATGATGCCTACAAATAAAGAGGATTTTGCTTCTTCATTTAAAAACTATATGTCTTTCGATTAATTTTTTCCTTATTACACTGGCTAAAACCTCCATTGCAAAGTTGAATAGAAGTGTTGGTGAAAGACATCCTTATCTTGTTCCTGATCTTAGAGGGAAAGTATTAAATCTTTCCTCAGTAAGTATGATGTTGGGTACAGGTTTTTCATAGATGCTCTTAATCAGGTGAGAAAATTTTTTATTCTATTCCTACTTTGAAAGGAATTTTAAAAATCAAGAATAGACTTTTTGCAAATGCTCTTTCTGTATCTGTTATATATATTTGTTCCTCTACTACTATGATAGATTATATTGAGTTTTTCACATTTACCCAATTAGGATAAACACCAATTGATTTTGAAGAGCTCTTATATATCATACATAAGCTCTAGGTGTAAATAAGAAAAAACAAAACAAAACACAATACCTACCTGGAAAAAAATACGGTATAGAAAAATAGAGAAGAAAATAGGAACATTATATGCGAAAACATATGCTGTAATGGAAGCATGAATTATTACTGTTAAAATAAACATAGTAGTATAAAACACCTCACTATGGTGATATGGAACTATATGTACCCAGAAAACATGACCTTAAACTTACCCCATTCCTTTGGATGCGAATCCATTATAAGTGACTGAGGAGCTAAGGACCCAGAATCATCAGCAGCCAGCACCAGAATGCCAGTCTTTGGGAAGAAAGCATCATCTTGATGATGCCTTGACTTTTTTCACCCTTAAAACTGTGAACTAATAAATTCCCATTGTTTTAGGCAGCCCATCCATGATATTTGAGCAGCCAAATGAAAATAAAACACTCATCTGCAATGAATATCTTATTTTTCCTAATAAAATCATCTCACCCACCCTCTACATTGATCCAAAGGAGGAAATTTGTTTCTAACATCTGCAATCCAAAGAAATAGCAAAAAGCACGTTATGCTGCCAAGTATGATCTTATATACCTATTGTTTATAACTTTGCATACTCAATCAAATGCTAGTTTAACATTGTAGCAGTTTGATATGGTTATGAATTCCAAAAATAGATATTGGATTATGTTTGTAATCTGGTCTGTACCTGGAGATGATTGAGTTATGATTAAGGCTTTGATTGGGCTATGTCATTGGGGTGTTCAGTTCTCACCCCTTGGTGGGTGGGGTCTCACAGATAAAAGGGATGGCAAAGGACAGAGTTGAGGGTTTTGATGTTGGAGTTTGATGCTGAAGCAACCTGGAGCCCCAGGAAGTAAGCACATAGAGGAAAGAGAAGCAAACCCCAGGAGAGAGTAACCCAGGAAGCCTAAACCCTTGCAGATCTCAGCAAATGTCTTGCTCCAACAGTGAAAACAGACGTTGTGAAGGAAGTAAATTACACTTTATGACCTGATATCTGTAAGTTCTTACCCCAAATAAATACCTTTTATAAAAAACAACCAATGTTTGGTATTTTGTGGCAGCACCCCTTTGGCTGCCTAATATAAACATAAAACATTGATGATTTTCCTCTTTAAGGAAACCATTACTCAAAAAAAAAAAAAAACACCCATCATCTTTATTTTTTTAATATTTTAAAAATGTTTTTAAAGATACATAGATCATATAAAATATTACATTAAAAAATATGAGGATCCCATATACCCCCTCTCCCCACCCCCTGCTCCTCCTACATCACCAAATTCTTTCATCAGTGTGACCTCAACATCTTTAAATTAAGAAAAATCAACCATAAAGGAAATACCTACATTTAATTAAAGACAAACCTCACAAATTGTGAAAGTCAAGAGGTAAACAGTTTTCTAAATAAGCCCAGGAGGTTATATTGATCCACTCTGATCAATATTGACTTGCAATGTATGAAATTTTTACTTACTTTTGAACACTATGTATGTATAGAAAACAATTTTCCTCTCTTCAGAAACATTTTAAAGTGCATTGGATACACCCAGGTACTGGACATAACGGCCACAAACTCATAAACTATTATGAAGAAGAGAGTACAGTTATAGAGTTTTCCAGTTCGATGAGTGACACCACATTTTCTTACCCATTGAAATTACTTCATCATCAGATTATACAACCTTACAATGTCTAGGAACAAATGTATAACAGTGGTTAGATTGTGATGAATTAAATTTATAAAGAATTGCTTGAAGAAATAGCAATTCATTCATCTCTCTATGTAATATCAAGCTTTTGTTTCTGGATCAATCTGACAGCCAGAATGTTGCATAATGTCACTGTATTTTTGCATTGAGATTATTGTTATTACTTTGGCATTCATGTAGGTATTATACAAAAATCTCTTACTGTAAACTTGATTTATTATAGGGATATAATTGAGGTCACTTATTTAAATAAATGTGCATTGGAGACATTTGTCTCAGACCACTTTCAGGAAGTTTTGCACATCCTAAGTGTATAATAAATTTTTGTCTTATGGACAATGCTACTCTTATAAAAGACAGTATTTCTTTTTTGCTTTGGAAGCTAGCACAGTCAAAGTTCCTGCCTACTTAGAATTATTATGCATGGCTTGAAAGCTTGTCTTTCTAAGACTAGCACACTTTGACTTCATTTCTCTATTTTACTATCATCTTTCCACTGTGATGCTTTATACTATTATATAATTGTAATCATTTCCATTTTAGTAAATGTTTTCAAATTTTGTTGAGATGAAAGAATTTGATCATAAAAAATGATTCAGAATAATTGGAGTCTTATTTATGAAAAATGCGATACATAGCTAAACTTTGAAAGTCAGAGAAGAATGATGAAGACACAATATGGCTAAGTTTCGATGATGGTCAAGAAAAGAGAACAGACACCAAAAATGGACATCTGTTTTGTAGACTACTACTTGAATTAGTCAGGATTCTCAAGAGAAACAGATCTGACAGGAAATATCTCTAAATAGTTTGAGATTTTATAAAATTGTCTCACAGGACCAATGGGATGCACACATCAAAATCTGCAGGGCAGACTGCAAACTAGGGGGTCTGATGAAGTTCCCTGATGAGTTCCCAGAGACACGGGCTGTCTGAAGTAGAGGTGGGAATTCTTTCTCTGAATGCTGTAATCTCTTCCCCTTTTAAAGTCTTGAACTGATTGCATGAGACTTCACTCATTGCTGACAGCAGTCTCCTTAGTTGATTGCAGATGTAATCAGTCATCTATGCAATCAACTTTACTGATGATTAAAGTCCATGAAAAGGCCTTGTATTACAATTAGCCCAGTGCTTGCTTGACCAAACAACTGGGCACCATTACCAGGCTATCCTTGGTGTTCCTTGGAGACCTAAATAGAACATAGAGATAAAGAGACATGAGAAGAGATAGGACTGAAAATAAGCTCTACCCAGTTGTCATAGATTTTATTCTTCTCCTGAAACCGCAGTATTGGGAGACATCTCAGATTCTCCCCATACGGAAAGTTTTTATCACCCCTATTTTAGGAAGAATGATTTTAAATATCTGTTTGCCTAACAGGATATAAAAATTCAAAGCACTTTATAAAATTAGTTGCCGATTGATCTGCTTTCTTCAATCACCAGAACTTTGGAAATATCTTGTGACCATGACTAGGGCCAATGATATAATTGTTTCAAAATATAAAAGGAAATATTTCCTAATTGATTGTGCTTGGCACCTGTGTTAGTCAGGGTTCTCTGGGGAATATCTGTCAATAGTATGTGATTTGGGAAACAGATTTGGCTCAACAGACAGAGCGTCTGCCTAGCACATGAGAGATCCAGGGTTCAAACCCAGGGCCTCCTGGCCCATGTGGTGAGCTGGCCAATGTGCAGTGCTGATGCGCACAAGGAGTGCCATGGCACGCAGGGGTGTCACCCTCGTAGGGGAGCCCCCACACAAGAAGTGCACCCCATAAGGAGAACAGCTCCAGGTGAGAAAAGTGCAGCCTGCCCAGGAGTGACGCTGCACATATGGAGAGCCAACGCAGCAAGATGACACAACAAAAAAGACGCATATTCCCAGTGCCGCTGACAAGAATAAAAGCAAACACAGAAGAACACACAGTGAATAGACACAGAGATCAGACAACTGGGCGGGGGGGGGGGGGGGGGGGTGGTGGTGAGAGGGGGAGGAGAGAGAAATAAATAAATAAATTTTTAAAAATAGTATGCTATTTTACCAGAGTCTCTCATGTGACTGTGCGGGTGCACAAGTACAGGTTCCACAGGCAGGCTGCATCCAGGGGCCCCAGTGAAAGTCCAATGAAGGTTCTTGATGGGTTCTGGGAGACGTTGGCTATCCAAAGACAAGCTAGGAAATTCTCTCCCAATGCTGAAATCACTTCTCCTTTTAAGGCATTCAACTGATTGGATAAAGCATCACTCATTGCTGATGGCAATCTTCCTGATTGATGTAATTGTAATCAGCTATCTATGATTTACCACTGCAATAAAGTCAATGGTGACTAAAGTCGATAAATGCCCTTGTGCTACAGCTAATCCAGTGCTTGCTTGAGCAAACAACTGGACAAAATTACTTAGCCGAGTTGACACATTAGCCTAACCATCATAGTACCCTTGTCAAAAATCAGTTGGTCATGAATATGAGGATTGATTTCTAAACTCTCAATTCTATTCCACTGATTTATTTTTCGATCATTGTGTCAGTACTGTGCTATTTGATTATTGTGGCTTTTAAATAATTTTTAAAACCAGGAAGTTTGAGGCCTCCACATTTGTTCTTTTTCAAGATGATTATTTGGGGCTCCTTATCAAACAATGATTGGCTTTTCCATTTCTATAAAGAAGGCTGTTGGAATTTTTATTAGAATTGAATTGAATCTGTAAATATTAACAATATTCAGCTTTCCAATCCATGAACATGGAAATGTCCTTCCATTTATATAGGTCTTCTTTGATTTCATTTAGCAATATTTTTTTGTTTTTGGCATATGGATCCCTTACATCCTCACTATATTTATTCTGAGAAATTTGATTCTTTCATTTGCTATTGCAAAAGCAATTTTTTTCTTGACTTCCTCTCCAGAAAAGAAGAGGACATTTGATGGGAGAATTGGATTCCCCTATGCAAAAAAAAAAAGGAAGGTAGACCCCTACCTCACAGTGTATACATAAGTCAACTCAAAATGGATCAAATACCTAAATATAAGAATCAGAACTATAAAACATCTAGAAGTAAACATAGTGCAGTAGCTTCAGGACCTTGTGTTAAGCAATGGTTTCTTGACTTTACACCAAGAGCATGGGAAACACAAGAAAAACAAAGATAAAATTGGACATCATCAAATTTAAAGTCTTTTGTGCACCAAAGGACATTGTCATGAAAAAGACAACTTATTAAATAAGAGAAACTATTTGTAACCATACATCCCATAAGAGTATAATATTCAGAATACTTAAGGAAATTCTTCAACTCAACAACAAAAAAGACGAACAATCCATTTAAAAAATAGACAAAAGATATCAATAGACATTTTCCCAAGTAATATATGCAAATGACCAAAAAGCACATCAAAAGATGCTCAACATCATTATATATTAGGGAAATGCAAATCAAAACCACAATGAAATACTAGTTTAGACCAACTAGAATAGACACCTTAAAAAAATAAAATTGCAGACCAACTCGAATAGATACCTTAAAAAAATAAAATTGCAGACCAACTCGAATAGATACCTTAAAAAAATAAAATTGCAAGTATAAGAGAGAACGTAGAAAGACAAGAACACTAACTCATTGTCAGGGGGAATGTAAAATGGTGCAACTTCTGTGGAAGATGGATTGATGGTTTCTCAGAAAGTTAAATATAAAATTACCAGAGGACCTGGCAATCCCAGTTCTCTATATAGAGCTTATAGAATGGAAGGCAGGGACTTAAACAGACATTTGCACAAAGATGTTCATATTTGGCAATATTTACAATGGTCAAATAATGGATGCAACCTAGGTGTCTGTGAACTGATGAATGTATAAACAAAATGTGGTATATATATATATACACACACACAATGGAATATTAGGCATAAAAAGGAATGCATTTTTATATAGATAAAAACATGGATGAAACTTGAAATCATCATGTTCAGTGAAGTAAATCAGGCACAAAAGAACAAATATTATACAATCTTACTGTTGTCAACTAATTAGAATAATGAAACTCAGAATCGGAAACATAACAATGACAGAAGTCCAAAAGTAAGCAAGCCCACTCGAGCAAGCTTGTTTCAAACATCAATTTGGTCATATTTGTTTACTTCTTATTGGTCAAAGCAAACCATCTGGACAAGATCAGAGTCAGAGTAGGAGGACATGACAAAATTATATGGCAAAAAGTATGGACATAGGGAAGTGTAAGGAATTAGCACCATTTTTGAAACAGCAGTACAGAGTTCTGCTCAGCTACTTTATAGGATTAGAAGATGAAGTGGTCTGTGTACCCGTGGGACTCATAGATCCAGTAATTAACAATCACCATGGAAGAAGAATTCCTCTACCTTATTAGTAGTTTCAGAAATGAATGTTGTCTATGCCCTTCCCCTTTTTCTTCCACGCAGAAATGTGGAGGTAGGGGGTTTGTTTCTTTTTCTTTTTTTCATTAGGTTACTTAAAGTATTAGCTGACATTATTTAATGACAAGTATAGAATAATGTTCTCTTGTTCTCAGGAATGTTACAATTAGATAAAAATGAAAACAAAATGAGCTAGAAAATAAGGCCTCTGGACAATGAAAATTCAGTGCCCAAGACAAACAAGTGAACATCTTTTAGGTAGATTGTATAATTTGGTTTATTATAGATTTTTAAAGGAAAACAATTTTGAGACCTCTTATCACCATAGGCAGCTACCAAATCTCTGAGTGGAATTTCCTAATGAGTATAGAAACAAAGTCTGTTTCTTTATTTCTCAGATACCTTGCATTGTCCTAGCTACTAACCAACACTGACCAGCTGTTGTTCCCTAATCTGAAGCCACCTGGTTTTATTGCTGACATTGGAGTTTGGAAGGAATACACAGCCCTTTCTAGTTATTGCAGATATTGTTCTTATTTATATACCATTACGGATTTATGAATTGATCCTAATAAAAAATGCCAAAATCTTCCAAGCCTTTATATGAGACATAATGAAGTCATTGATGGGTCTCATATGGCAATTTATTGCTCAATCTCTATTTCTGCTTTCCTTTTTCTGTGTTCTCCTTTAGTTTAGAGGTTGACAAGCTTGAATATTCATTTCCTAGTATCACTTGCAAAGAGGGTTCTTGATGTGATATAGTTTTGTCCAATTAGGTTGGAACATGGAAACAAACAGCCATATTTTTGCACCTTCTATAATGTCTATGGCAAGCATGGTCAGGAAGTCTCTGGAATTTTCAGCAGTTACTTTAAGCAGAGTTTCAGTAATCAGCCATCAGGTATGTGAATTGAAAGGCAAGGTTTGGTGGTTAAATGCTAGTTCCTGATTTGTAGATGGACGCTAAGGATGTGGAGCAGTTAGTTCCTGAGCGACCTTCCACTTCTTCATTTTCTTTATTGTAGTACGGATAGCAGGCCCTGATGAGTTAGTTTTGCAGTGTTGCTGTGGGCCTCATTCCCCAAGGCCTACCCGCCTGACCTTTCAATGATTGTATAAGCACCTAATTCCCTTCATTAAAAGTCATTCTGCTTAAAATACCTGATTTCTTTTAGTTATCAGTAGTTGAATCACGACTGATACAACATGCTCAAACTAGAGACACTGAGTTAGTTAAAAGAAAAACAATTTAAGCAATTTAAAAATAGTGAATTAATAGTTTTATGTATTAATATTACAAGTACTGTAATATATATCTACTGGAGCATGTATAATATATTTCTACTGGAGTATGGTAGGAATCCAGTAGATATTTGATAAATGAATGAAGAATGAATGAATGAATGAATGAATGAATGTGTTATAGAACTCGTTATATCCTAAGTTTGCGGAGCCATGTTCTGCAAAATTTTCTTCTAAGCATCAATAACACGATTACAAGCAAAGGGCATTTAGAAGGAAAAGAAATATAAAAGTAAGCTAATGTTTTTTAAGCTTAACACATTGCCTGGTGGACAGTATATGTTCAAAACAGTAACTATGAAAAATGGTGAATATTTGATGCCTATAAAATGTTTCTTCTCATTTATTTTTACCTAAGGCCAAATCAACCATAGTAAGACTATCTTGTCAAATATGTGACCATTTAATTATTAAATGGTACATTAAATTTTTCACATGAATATATCGTTTCCTATTAATAGCATGATTTGAAAAATAATTGTATAATGTCATATAATTTCAAATATGCATAAAAGACAAAAATAATGCATAAACACCTATGTACTCACCACTAAGATGAAACAGATGTTAATATTTTGCCATATGTGCAACAAATCTGTCTTTAAAAATAGCAAATAAAATGTTACAGAATCAGCTAAATCTCCCTCCTTCTCTCACCTCTCCTCCCCACAGGTAAATAATATCTTACTGTTGTCATTTATCTTTCCTGTTCATGTACTGCCATGTATCTAAAAACAGTATTAATATGTTTCATGTGTGCATTTCAAGTTACTTAGTTAAGAAAAAAAATACGCAATTAGAAAAACATAATTAAATGTGAAAGTTATTGTTTAGAATGAGAAAAGAAATTACAACACATTTATAAATATAAAAAGCTGCTCAATGTCATGCTCAATGCTCAATGTCATGCTTCTGTCCACCTTCTGACCAACTGTGGTTTCTTCCATGTATGGCCTGCATATTATTCTGTGTTTTCCCAGGAGAACTGTGAGTAAAAAAATATTTGAAACTTTTTGAGTCTCTTTCTCTTCATCTGGTTCTGACCATATTCCATGCAAGGTAGAGCAAAACAGTAGTTCACTCAACTTTGTGAGATTGTTCATGTTGATGCAAGTAGATATAATTTATTCGTTTGCTGTCAAATATTCTAGTGTATTAATCAGCACATTTAATTTTTCCATTCGTTTCCTGAGGAAATTAATTTTTGGTTTTATGAACAGTGTTACAAGAAACATTGCTGGACATGACTCCTTGAACTCCTAACCAAAATGGCTATAACATTTTATATTCCACTAGCACTAAGAATCTGTTACTTTTTCAACAATACTTGCTGTTCCTATCCTCATCAATTTTGGCATTTGGTTAGCTCTAAGGATAATTCTTACTGTTTAACCAATTACAATGATATTGAACATTTAATATATTTATGCTTATCATCCACCTTTCCTCATCTGTGAATTGCCTATTGATATCTATTTAGTTTCCTGGGTTGCTAAGCAAATACCATGAAATGGTGTTTAGAGAGACAGAGAGAGAAAACCCCCCAGAAGTTGAGAGGAAAAAGTCCTGGAAGCCAGAAGCTGATATCAACAGAACAGAGAAGCATGGAGAGAAATCCATAGAAGCTAGAGAGGAAACCATGAAACCCACACACTGAGAGAGTTGAAAGTGACGAGACCTGGAGGAGAAGGAAGACACCACTACAAGCCTTCGCATTTGGCAGAGGAATCCAGGATCGCTGGAAGCCAGTCTTCTGGTAGAGAGAGTCGCCTGATACTTTGACATAGACATTTTCACAGTCTCAGAACTGTAAACTTGCAACCTAATAAATCCTTATTGTAGAAGTCAACCCATTTCTTGTATATTGCTTTCAACAGCTTTATTAAGAAGTAGTTTTACTGAGTCATATTCACATACCATTCAAACCATCCAAAGTGTACAATCAATAGCTTTTAGTATAATAACAGTGTTGGGCATTCATCACCATAAAATATATTAGAACAATTTCATTACTTCAAAAAGAAAAACTCCACACCCCTTAGCAGTCACCTCTCAATTCCTCTATCCTTCAGCCCTGTAAGTTGATCTATATTTACATTTTATGTAAATGGAATCATATAATATGTAGTATTTTGGGTTTGGTTTCTCTCACTTAGCATAATGTTTGTTTGTTTGTTTGTTGCCTGATATTAACATATTGCAACATTAACATACATTTGTTCAGTTTCAAAGAAAAGCAGTTTTATATATGCCAAGTTACACAAGTTACCCACATTTACATTTCACATGAGGTTTTGCTATGCTACTCAGTCCCATGTTACATTTTTTAGTTTTTCTTCTAGCAATATACATGACCTTAGACATTCCCTTTCAATCACTATCATACTTACATAATAGCACTGCTGGTTACAGACATTATGGTGTCTTTTCTATTCATTTCCAGAGATTAACAAACAACTTTTTTACCAATTCTGCACAGGTTAACCCTCAGCTTTCCATTCTCTAACCTCATTCTATTTTCTGGTAACCTATATTCTAAGTATTAACTCCCTGAATTTATAGAATGTATTTAGTTTATAACAGCACAATCATGCAGTATTTGTCCTTTTGTGTCTGGCTTGCTTCACTCAACATAATGTCCTTTCAGTTTCATCCATGTTGCCATATGCTTCATGACTTCATTTCTTCTTACAGCTACATAATATTCTGTATTATATACCAGCTATATAATATTCTGTGTGTCTATACCACAGTTTGTTTATCCATTCATCGGTTGATGAACACCTGGGTTGTTTTCATCTTTTGTCAATCATGAGTAATGCCGCTATAAACATCGGTGTGCAGTGTATATACCTATTAATAGTTTCGGTATTGCTGGGTCATGTGGAAAATCTATATTCAGCTTCTTTAGGAAATGCCAAACATTCCTCCACAGTGGCTGTACCATTCTACATTCCCATCAACAGTGAATAAGTATTCCTATCTCTCCACATCCTCTCCAACACTTGTAGTTTTCTGTTTCTTTAAATAGTGGCCATTTTAGTAGGTGTGAAATGGTTTCTCATTGTAACTTTGATTGCCATTTCCCTAATAGCTAGTGATGTTGAAAATTTTTTTCATTTTTTTTTTTCCATATGTACTTCTTCTTTGGACAAATGTCTATTAAGTATTTGCCCATTTTTCAATCGTCATTTGTCTTTTTATTGTTGAGTTGTAGCATCTCTTTATATATCATGGATATTAAACCCTTATTTGATTGTGATTTCCAAATATTTCTCCCATTGAGTTGCTGCTTTTTCACCCTTTTGACAAAGTCCTTTGAGATGCAAAAGTTCAACAGTTTTTAGCAAACTAAAACAAAAGGATCCGCTTAAACAATGGGAATTTATTAGTTTATAGTTTTTTGAGGCTAAAACAGTCCAGATCAAGGTGTCATGGAGGTGATGCTTTCTCCCTAAAGACTGTGGTGCTCTAAGGCTGGCTACTGGGATCTTTCGTCCTTACTTGTCACATGGCAATGCATATGGTGTGTCTCCTGGACTCTCCCTTCTCATCTGGGTTTGTTGCTATTCAGTTTCTGGCTGCTCCCTCTGTGGCTATCTCTCTCTCTCTGTTTGAATTTCATTCTCTTATAAAGGACTCCAGGAATAGGATTAAGATCCATCCTGATTGAGGTGGGGCACAATAGTAAGGTCTGACTTACTAGGGGCTCATATCCATAGGACCGGATTAAGTTGAAGAACATGTTTTTCAAAGGTACATAAAGCTCCAAACCACTACAATATTCTTTGATTATTTTCAATTGATTATGTCTATTGATTTGAAAAATGTTCATTGTATTTTCTAATTGCTGATTTCTTATCCATTTAACTTACAAGTATCTTTTTCCAGTCTGTAACTTGTTATCCTAGTTTGTTTCTGATTTTTTTTCAGTCATGCAGATGTTTTCAATTTAATGTAGTAAAATGTATAATCTTTTTATTTTATGGATTCTGCCTTTTGTTTCATGTTTATGAAAACATTTCCTATCCTATCAAAAATGGATCTTCTTATGCTTTTCTTTTCTAAAAATTTTGCATTTTAAAAATTTATATGAGGTAAGGAATTTTTTCCACATAATTAGAGTTCTTTTTATAAATATTTCTTCCTTTTATCACTAATTTGTAAAGCCAATTCATTTATTTCAACAAAATTGAAGAGTTGACTCCACCCTCACTACCTGGATGGTCTTGGGTAAGTTATTTAATCTCTGGCATTCCTCAGTTTACACAACTATAAATAATGCACATATCATAGGGACACTGAGAAATTTAAGTGAGTTAACAGGTGTAAAACTTTCAGGGAAGTTCTTGTCCTATTTTAAACCCTTAGTAATGGCACATTTGTAAATTTCACATTTCTTTTCCCTTGCCTAACCAAGTTCTGCACACTAAGAACTAAAAGAGCAAAGATGAAGGTAAAAATATTATCTTTATTATTACAGATAAAGAACATGGCTTACAGGAATGGGCTAGAATGTCTAATTTAGAGTGAAACTCAGAGATAGGCAGAATTATTTACTTAGTAATAGGCAAGGCTGGAATGGGGCAGGCTTCCCATGTGGATGGCCTACCTAGGAAAGAATTACTATCTCCGTATGTATCTATCTTTATATCTATGTATCTACATGCAAATAAACATATTGCCAGATATTTGCTAACATTTTCTTTGGAAATTTTACTGTATGTTCATAAATGAGATCAAGTTATTAATTTCTAATACTATCCTTGTCATATTTTGGTATCAAGATTATTTTTTTCTATCCTGGAATAATTTATGTAAAATGGCTTCATTTGTATCTTACATGTTTGGTAAAACTTGCTTATGAAACCAGTCTAAATCACCCTCCTAACCATTTTAGGTGTATTTGTATGTGTATTTATAGATAATAATCTACTCTTCTTTATCTTTATTGCTTGAAAGATTATTCAGACCTTTAGTTTCTTCTAGAGTGAGTTTTGATACATTGGATTTTTCCAGAAAATATTTTTTATCTGATTTTCAATTTAAGTGCAACAAAATAATTCATAGTACTCTTACAGTCTTTCAAAATCTTTAGAATATTAGTAGATATATTTCCTTTTGTTCATTCTTAATAGTATGGAGATATGTGTGCTTGTATTTGTGTGTTTATATGTGTGCTTATGTTGATGCCTCTTCTTTCTCACTTTTTTTTTCTTTTGTCCTTCTCCCCAGAATTTTGTAGGATTTATTAATCTTATCAAAGTATCAACTTTTGGATTTAGGTGATATTTTTTATTTCATCTTTGTTTCTATTTTATTAATTTTTATTTATTACATTGTTCTTTTATTTTCTTGTATATTATTTTCTGTTATCTTTTATTGGATGCCTTTTTTATAATTTATCAATATTTATTCTTCAATAAAATAAGCATTTAAAGATATATACTCTTTTCAGTTGTATCTTACTTTTACATGTAGTGTTTTCAGAGACATTTATTTCTAAATATAGTTAAATTTTAACTACATATTCTACTTGAACCCTGATTTAAAGTGTTTGTTAATTTATCTAAATAAGAGAGGATTTTAATTGTCTTTTTATAATTTATTTCATTTTAAGTGATTATATGATATAATTTGATACATTTTTGCAATTTTTTATATTTTCTCATATTCTAGTCCATGATCATTTTTGACAAAAATTCCATAATTACTTGAAATGAAAAAGTTTGATATATCCAAATATATATTATTAATTGTATTATTACAATTATATGTATTATTATATGTAATGTATAATAACTATTAATTGTATTATTAAAATTTTTTAATTCTTTCACTTAAACAAGTACTGAATCACATTTTTTCTTAGCATTAGGGATACAGTAGCTAATAAAATAGGCAAAATCTCTAATTTCATGAAATTTATGTCTAAAGGAGTAAAGACAATAAACAAATGAATAAGTAAATATAAGTACATAAAATATATAGGCATATATATGTCAGATGGTAATGAAAGATACGGGAGAAAATTTAAAGAGGGAGTATTAGGATGAAGATGGTGATTGTTATTTTTTATGACATGGTTTTTTCTTCAGGTAGAAGTTAGAACAAGAGCAATGACATTGGGAAAGGATTTTTCTGGTCATAAAGGAGTAAAGAAAGATGAAGGTAGTAGCACATGAGATTAGAGAATTGTGGGTACACAGATCAAATTTAGATTTCAAGTTGCTGAAGAAGAACTAACAAATGAGACTTAGAAGGTGTAAACTATGAATAAAGGAAAAAAAAAGTATTGTTCTTTAAGTCAGGCAGAGCTGAATCAAGAGTTAGAATATCTCTGGTTTTATATTTGATTCTCTCACTAACACTCTGGGTAAATTTGGAATGTTTATTTAACTTCTTTGATACTGAAAATTCTTATCCAAGAGTCCTTCCAAGTCAAAGTTTCTGTGGTATATAAGAATGAATTATTTTAACTGTGGGATTATTAATCCACTATAGAGAAGTTGATTTATGGACAATTTTCATGTAAAGACACTGCCATGTACCTAGCCATATAACAAGGACCAAGGGTCTTTGGCAGCCAGTCCCAGAACATCAGTCTTCAGGGAGAAAGCATCACCTTAATGATGCCTTGATTTGAACATTCTCTTAACCTCAAACCCATAAGCTAATAAATCCCCATTGTTCAACCTGACCCATTTCATAGAATTTGCTTGAGCAACCCAGGAAACTAAAGCAGAATTAGTGTGATATAGTTTCAATTCTTATTTGTAGTTAAGGCTGTACTTTTCATGCATGTTCCTTTTCATCACATCCTATTGTCACCAGATTTTGTCTAGGTTTTTGACTGAGCAGAAATGAATTTCAAGAGCATGTCAGGTGAGTTAGGCCAGTAATTTATTCAGGTAGGGAGGGACAAGAAATGGGAGAAAATAACAGACCATGGGTTCCAGATGGAGAGGAAGGGGCTGAAAAGTGATAAAGCGGGCTGATTTATAGACTACAATTCCCCATTATAGATTATAAATGCCCAGGTTTTACTTGTGTGGTGACCATGGCAGGGGAAAAACATCCAGAACGGTGCACAGAGGGCAGGAACAGGGGTTCACAGGCAAGAGTGTGCATTTAGGCTTCACACCTGCTTTTTGAACTGATAATTATTCTACCCCTTTGCTAATGGCATAGGAGGAGTCCCAGCTGTTTACTGTTTTGATTGATTACCCCACCCATCAATCTCCCGTGAGGGCCCAATGGTAAACTCCTTGGGGAATATCCAGGGCTTCTCCTGGCTTCTGGAGGAAGTCTTATTTTCAATGGCAGAATCTTGGGAAGGGTCTTCCAGCAGCCATCTTGGGGGTATTGACATCCAGTGGACTTCTTGCCAGGGTCCAGATCTGTCTATTGATTTATCTTACTAGCCTGCTTCACTATCAAGGGTACATGTTATCCACATGATTTTTTCTGTTGATATTGACCTAGATGACACTGTGTTTTTTGGTTTCACTACTCTAAGTTACTCTTTTTTCCCCCTTTCCAAAATGTACTCTTTGGAAAGAAATTGCTATGCACAGCTAATTCTTGACTGGGATTTACACTTACCCTTCTTAGGATACAGTATCTACATAAATAACTTGGAATTTTCTTCAGAGGATGTCTGTTTATTTCCCTTCCCATTTATTTATTTAATCAATCATTTATACCATTATGGATTTAGGGACTTATTTTATTATCTAATGCTACTTTATTTTTTTTTGCTCAAAATTCTAGCTTTAATCATTTAGATTTCTTTCTGTTGGTTTCTGTGCTCCTTTGAAGCATTCCCATTAATATTTTTTTGAGCACTTCATTACTTTCTGGCCCTACAAGATGCTCTAGTCTCATCTCACTTATTTCCTTTCTCAGTTCAAGAACCAGCCAATTCTCCAAGGAGCCTATATTAGTCAGTCAAAGGGTTGTTGATGCAAAATACCAAAATTCCATTGGCCTTTATAAAAGGTATTTATTTGGGGTAGAAGCTTACAGTTACCATGCCATAAAATGTAAGTTACTTCCCTCATCAAAGTCTGTTGCCATGTGTTGGAGCAAGATGGCTGCTGAAGTCTACAAGGGTTCAAGCTTCCTCTTCCTCTTAAGGCTCCATGGTCCCAAGCTTCTTCCAATATCAGGTGTATGCTGGAATAAATCTTGTTTCTCTCTGGGCGCAGCTTGTTTCTTTCCATGCTCAGCTGCTCTGCTGTCTCCACAAGGTCGGTTGTAAACTATTAGGCAAATGGTTCATCTCTCTTCCTGGGGCCTCTGCCATGTCTATGGAGCCTTCTCTCTTTCCTCACATACCAATGGGGCCCTCCACTTAATAGCTCTTTCACTGGCTTCCACAAAAGATTCACAAGGCATTTCATAGCTCAGAAATTTTCCAGGAGATTTAGATGTTTATAGAATAGGGAAATATTGTATTGGTAGACCACAGGATTGTTGTGTTCATCCCCAAGTCTACCAACCCACACTTCTGCCCTTCTCTTCCATCTTACTTTCCTTTCAGAATTGGTTCAGACCACATTTTGTTTCCTTTGGGCTCTTGCCTTCGTCCTCAAGTACCTTTGAAGCCATTTCCTATGAAGAATTCCAGTGAATAAAGTTGCTTCCATTTCATTATATCCATAGAGTCTCTCATGAATTTTGTGTTGGATCCTTTAGTAAGTACTACATTGAAAATAAGTAAATACTATTTATTCATTTAATATTAACATATTCATTTATTAGGTGCTAGAAATATGCCAGGCACGATACCAAGCACTGGGGCTGGAAATCAAACACCACATGATCTTGTCTTCAAGTAGTTTCCAATCTTGTGGGAAACACTTTACAGTTTCATTGACTATTAAAAAACAAAACAACTGTGGCAGGTTGAGTTATGTACTCCAGAACAAAACATGTTCTTAATCCATTCCTGTGGGTGTGAACGCGTTCTAACTGGATGTTTTGAAGATCATGCTTAGTTACAGTGTGGTCAACTGAAACAGGATGGGTCTCAATCCTATTACCAGAAACATTATAAAGAGAAAGCCACAGGGAGGGGTCAGATGCCGGAAGTCGGTGGAACCCAGAATAGAATGGAGAGACATAGCCAAGTGATGGGAAAGCCAAGAAATCCCAGGATTGCTGGCAAATCAGAATGCTACTGATCCCAGGTGGCAGCAAGCCCTCTAGACTCAAACTGCGAACCAATTCATACCAGGTCTTAAGCCAACCCATTGTGTGGCATTTGTAAAAGCAGCATAGCAAAACCAAGAGCAAAGATGAATTATTTTAATCTCAAGGAGCCATGAAGTTTCTGTTAGATGTGCCTCAAGAAAGGGACCGTGGCTTCTACTTTAGGAAATCCCCATGGAAACCATGTGAGAACATACTAAAAATGCCAACAATACTACAAATGGAAAAGGCCAGAAATAGAAAGGAAGAGAAGAAAGGGAAAAGGAACAGGAGAAAAAAAGGAAACAGTATGGACAAAGATAGAGAAAACAGATGTGAACTGAATATATAAGAATATTGTTAATAAGAAAGTTCAAGAAAGAACTAGACAAATACTTCTTTCACTTTAAAAATTTTATTGAAGTTTATCATTCATATATGAACATACATAAACAGTAAGTATATATATTAAAGTTGTGAACTTACAAAACAAACATGCATAACATGCAGTGCTGCTATATATCATCCCATCACCAACACCTTGCATTGTCGTGAATCCTTTGTTACAAATGATGAAAGAGCATCATCAAAATATTTTTACTAACTATAGGTCATATCTCATATTTGGAGTATTTTCCCCCAACCCACCCTATTATTATTTCTTTTTTTAAATTTTCTTTTCTCTATTTTTAAAGGAGCTTTGGATTACATAAATATTAAATAAAAAATATAGGGGATTCCCATATACCCCACCACCAGCCCCTCCCACACTTTCCCCCATTAGCAACATCCTACATTAGTGTGGTACATTTGTTATAACTGATGAACACATATTGAAAT
The DNA here is from genome assembly GCF_030445035.2 of Dasypus novemcinctus. NCBI lineage: Eukaryota > Metazoa > Chordata > Mammalia > Cingulata > Dasypodidae > Dasypus > Dasypus novemcinctus. The sequence continues at coordinate 170,050,700 of NC_080673.1, read as the reverse complement.
ATTGCCACTAAGCACAATCTATAGTTCACATTTTGTTTTACACTCTGTACCATACAATTTTATAGATTTTGACAAAATGTATAATGGATTGTATCTGTCATTGCAACATCACGTAGAACCATTCCAATGTCTCAAAAATGCCCCATGTTACACCTATTCTTTCCTTTCCCTCCCCTCAGAATCTCTGGTAACTGCTGTCTTTATATCACTGTTACAAGTTCTTCTATTACTACGATAATATTAATAAGTCCACTTTAGTCATAGTTGCATTCATCCCTTATGTTTGTTCATTCCTTAATCTTGAAGATTTGGGGATAGTTATACCCACTCTGCTTCCAATGGAGAGGGGGCTTAGATCCTAAGGGGCAGATGGATGAAACTGTTGTTTGCAGTTGCAGACTCTGTTCTTTGTGATGGTCTTTGTCCGTCCATCATCATCTCCTTGTTGGTTGTCCTTTGTGAGTCCAATGAACTGGAGAGTAGGGGTTGGCTGTAACTGCTGAGCTTGGGGGCTCAATAGAAGATTTAAATCTCTGGGACATATATTTAATGGGTATAGTGCTAATTATAGGTTCAAATAAAAGAGGCAGAAGAGAAATGTATAGGAAAATTATAAATGGGTCTACCTCTGATACACTGGGCAAGATGGGTTATCATATATTCCAAGATAAGGCCCACTGATGGACTGACAAATTCCTGGGATTGTTTACCCTGCCTATAGTATCTAGATATTTCTAGAGACCCCAGGAGCACACCTTCTTGAGGCACTGTTCAATGTGACAGACAGTGATATCCTCCTGAGATGTGCATAACCATAACCTCTAGAATAACCTCCTGACTCACTTTGGTTTCAAACCTTTGCAATATTTTTAATTTAATCTTTCTTTTCAACCCTTTTTTTCTGCCCTAGATACAGAGTTAGCTACAAATTCTGGTTTATTTTCCATGGAAAGTTTCTCAAATTCGGTTTCTCCTCTCCCTGGGTTTAAACAAAACCCTACACCCAGCTTTTTCCTCCTTTGGGGCAATAAACCTTAAGAGATACATTGCTTGAATTTCTCTCTTCCCTCCCAAAGACCCCAGGGATCCACCTGCCTTTTCCCTTTCACCACCATCCTCAACTCTTCTTTGTCTGTTACATTCTTCTGCAGCTTTCCTTGGAGTAATGTACAAGTACCTAATTTCACCCTATGCTACTATCTTTCAAACAACCAGACAGATCCCTCTGGGTCTCTTAAATATATGTTTTCTTACTTTGTTATTGATCATGACTAAATGAAAGTAGACAGCAACAAACCATTGATAAACCATACCACAACTAATAATAATTATTAAACTCCAGGTGCTAGACTTTTGGATAAGGCCCTTGTATTTATGACCCAATTTAGGAGTTGCAAGTCTGCTAAGGCTAGGACCTGGGCAGGCCCTGGTTTATTGGACTTACCTTGGCCAACTAACAGGGAGGTGAAGAAGGTCAATCACTACACCAGGGAACTGAGAGTGCCTACAACTGCAAGCAGGAGAATTGCATCCATCATCCATGTGGAATTTAAGCCCCTTCTTGATATAGAGATGGAGTGGACATAACCACTCCAGGATCTACAAGATGGAGGTATAGAGTATGGATTAGAGTGGACTTACTGATATTCTACTATGGAACTATTCTGATTAGTAATGGAAGAAATTGTAGCATTGATGTGGAGAAAGTGGCCATGGTAGCTGCTGAGTATAGGGAGAGAGAAGAAGAGATATGATGTGAGGACATTTTCAGGGCTTGGAGTTGTCCTGGATGGTACTCCAGGGACAGATGCTGGACATTGTATGTCCTACCATGGCCCACTGGGTGGACTGGAGGAGAGTGTAAACTACAATGCAAACGATTATCCATGTGGTTCAGCAGTGTTCTAAAATGTATTCACCAAATGCAGTGAATGTGCCATGATGATGAAAGAGGTTGTTGATGTGGGAGGGGTGGGGTGAGGGGGGTGGGGAGTATATAGGGACCTCTTATATTTTTTGAATGTAACATTTAAAAAAAAATAGAGTGAAAAAAAGACCCAATTTAATTCTAATAATAATATTATAAGATATGAATCTTATTTCACTTTATAGAATAGGAACTCCAGTCTTAGAGTTGCAGAAAGTGATCCATCCAGAGTGGCAGAACTATAGGAAATCTTAAAAAATGAATGTTTTCACTGTTTTTTACTCAAATTTAAATAGTGCTTGCTTATACCTTTGGTTTCAATATTGATACCTCTTGATAAAGTCATTTTTATACCCTCATGTAATCATTTTTGTTCATGGAAGAACATATTCTGCCCTTCATTCTTTTTTTTGGGGGGGGGGGTTTGTTTTGAGGGCTTATTGTTATTGGCTTCATTCATTTATCCCCTTTAACAAATATATTGAGTTCTACTGAGCACTCTGGGCTGTCCTAGATGCTATAGTTATAGCACTGAACAAGATAGATGCAAGCCTGCCCTCTTAGAAATTATATCCCAGTAGGAAGAAAGAAGTAGCAAACAATGCATAAATAAAATAATCACATATTTTCTTAGTGTTGTGAAAGGAATAAACAAGTGACTGTGATAAATTACCATATAGTGTCTTACTTTAGATAGCACAATCCTCTTTTCTGAGGATATGACATTGGTGATAAGGCCTGAATTAATGAGAAATACTTAAACATAAAATTCCCTGGAGGAAGAACATTTCCTTTAGAGGGAAGAATATGTTCAAATCCTGAGAGATTAAATGGGATAAAAGTAGAAGATCAGCTCAGAGAGGTGAGAAAAGCTGGATCATTTAGGGCCTCCAGGAACTAATAAATGAGTCAGGGTTTTATTGGGATTGCAATGAGAAGCCATTGGTGAGTTTTGAGCATGGGAGTGATATGATCTATTTAGTGTTTTGTTGTTGTTGTTTTTTTAAATCACTACAGATGCTGTTAGGCTAAGTGCAGTTTTAGGTGCCAAAGAGTGGGTGATTCAAATTCTCCAAAGCTCATATGAGGTTTATTTATATCTCAGAGAAAACTCCATATATTCAGAGTTCTTTTGTTCCTTGCAAGAAACTTTAGAAGATCCCTGAATATCTCTTTCTCCTGAGATCAAGCCACTTTAGTTTCTTGGTCATTTTTTACTTTCCCTGTTCCTAAGAAGGGAGTCAATAGTTCTTCAGACTCTAATGAATTTGGCTGGGTTTAATCAGCTATTTGAATGAAATAAAAAGAAAGTATGAGGTTTGACAGAAAGGAATAGAAATTCAGGATTTCTGTGGGAAATGCAGAAGTTGTTGGTGAAAAATGAAGTGGAGAGCTATTAAAAGAAGCCCCATGTGTCTGAGATGTGATTGTAGAATATTTGACATATGAAAGGATGCTTTGGCTTGAAAGTGATGGTAAGAAGGATAGGATCTTGCAGAGTCCAGTCAAGTGACCTGGAGTTTTGTGGCGCCAAATTGTGAGTCAAAGACAAGCCATACTTCCTTTGAATGGAAACACTGTATCATATGCACCCAGAGACTATATGAGTCACACCCCAATTGGTACCTGGCAAGAATGTCTTTTTGTCAACATCCAATACTATCTGCTTGATTGTCCAGTAGAAGCGATGCCTATTTGTGACACAAGTCTTTGCACAGGATGTCTTTCTCTCAATGGCTGAAGAAACCTTGTAATTTCAAGGAAAGATGAGTGGAATCCCAGGCTACAGCAAGAATTTGTTGTGAATTCCTCCACTTGTCCTTGGAAATGATGGGACTGAAAATCCTGGAGAACCCCTGCACTGAGACAGTGGCAAATTATAATCAATAGTGTAACAAAACATAACAAATATAACAATATAACAAAATATAACAATAGTGTAACAAAATATAATCAATAGTGTAACAAACAGTAATCAACAGTTAAAGGTGACTAGCAGACTTCTGATTATTTGGTGATGGATTTACTAAATGGTGTTTCCATTGGTTGAGATGTGTAGACTAAGGGAATGACAAGGTTTTTGGAACAAAATTAGATAAACATTGATCTAATTTGTTTTTTTCCTCTCACTGGACTTTGAACCCTTTGCGAGTGTGGTCCTAATTTATCCAAATTTATAATTTGGCCCCTGAGACTCTGTCTGGGATGGAGTAAAGCAGGGAATATGTGTTGAATGATTGATAGTCAGTATTAATAAAATTGTTTAAGTGTTTGAATATTTAAAACTATTTGTTCTTTCATTGTTCTTTTCACATTAAATTAATTTCTTCTATGTGCCAGTGTCAGAATTCTAGGAACCACTCTGATGAGAGTGCTGTAAACAAGACAGAGCACCTGCTCCCTTGTACTTTATATAGCAGCAAGAATTTTGGATGAAGAAACAGTAACCTGAGGGATTGCTGCATGGACCTCTCCTAGCCCTTTAACTTTACTGGTCATGTTCGCTGTTGGAATTTTAGATGATCAGTAAATAATGCACCTCTTCCTTGCTATTCCTTGAGCACATAGGTGACTTACTACCTCAAGACCTTTGTACTGCTATTCCCTTGACCCAGAACACTCTTCCTTCAGAAATCTACATGGCTTGCTTCCACACCATTTTAAATATTTGGTGTGAAGTAATTTTCTCAGTGAAGCCTACACTGGCCACCTATGGCATTTTCCATAAGCCCTATCCTGCTGTATTTCTTTCTACAGCACTTTCGTTTACTAATATACTATGTTCTTAATTATGTTAATCTGTCTAATACACTACATAATTTTAATTACGTTAAATTTCTGTCAACCTATATACATATTCCATGTTTACTTGGATTTTCTATATTATTTTTTATACTGCTGTATCCTCAGTACATAAAATATAATTCTTCTTATAGGAGATGTTCAGTAAATATTTGTTGAATGAATGAAATGACTCTCTGGCTGAGTCAGTTAGATGGAGACCAAATCAGTGTCTTTATTATTGAAGTCACTACTTGGCACTGTGTTGATTAGATGTACTGTCACAGAGACTTGCTTCTACTTTACTACACCCGGGGATGAGCCTCCCTGGCACCGAGGGATCACTATCAAATACCAACTGATGATGCAACTGGAAAATTACCTTGAATTGAAGGTTCAATGCGGATCTAGCAGAATATCCCTGTCTACATATAATAACATGACTTTAAAATGCTGTTTGACCTAATGTAAGGGGGAAATGGAAAGGAGAAATGAGTTTATATGGCTATGAGTCTCTAAAAAAGAGTCTGGAGGCTGTCAGAAGGATTGCCCTTATGCACAACTGAGCAGAATCTAAGAGACAGATGAAGTAGATACAACCCCAGGTATTGGTTCCTTTGAGGGCTAAAGAGACCCACGGGCTCTATGGTCATGGCAGATGGGGTTAACTGCCATGTCAGATGGCCCTTCTTTGGAGCTGGTGTTTCTGCATGATGGCACTGGACTCAGATAGGATCTCTTTTCACAAGATTTTCATGCTACTTTACTGGAATTGTAGTTGGTGTTGGGGTTTAAGATATATTTAGGGGATTTGAATCTCTGGACTGACAATATGATAGCCAGGCCCTGAGCCTCAACAGACTTCAGCTCCTACAATCTGATTTATTGGACTCACCTCACTCAGCTAACATGGAGTTGAAGAAGGACAACCACCACACCATGGAGCCTAGAGTGCCTACAACTGAAAGCAGGAGGATTGCATCCAGTATCCATGCGGAATCTGAGCCTCCTCTTGACATAGAGGTGCAACAGACACAACCAATCCAAGGTCCACAGAGAAAAGGTGGCATTGGAGTGGAGTGGGAAAAGTGGACATGGTGGCTGATATGGGTATGGGGAATGGCAGGAAGAGATGAGATGTGGAGGTGCCTTTGGGACTTAGAGTTGCCCTGGATGGTGCTGCAGGGGCAATCACCGGACATTGTAAATCCTCCCAGGGCCCACTGGATGGAATGTGGGAGAGTATGGGCCATGATGTGGACCATTGACCATGAGGTGCAGAGATGCCCAGAGATGTACTTACCAAATGCAATGGATGTATCATGATGATGGGAGTGAGTGTTACTGGGGGGGGAGTGGTGGGGTGGGGGTGGTGGGGTTGAATGGGACCTCATATTGTTTTTTTAATGTAATATTTTTACAAAATCAATTAAAAAAATAAATAAATAAAAATAAATAAATAAATAAAGTACAGAGACCTGCCTACCAGTCTCAGGGAGGACTGAGCAGCCTTAGGGTTCCCACAGGTGCAGAAATGGCTGAACATGCAAAACAAAATACAACCCCTGAGCAGAAAAGTTGGTATTGGACAGAAAGGGAGTAAAGTAAAACCTGCCCTGTTCCTTCTTCCAAACATAGTAAGAAGATAATTCACTCACCAAGGTCAGTCAGGGATTAAGGCTCTTCCTTTTTAATGGGAAATCTGTAGCCTTTCTGTGAGGTCCTGCTCCCACCATCAAGAGGCAGCTTGCCAAGCACTTTTCTCCTAGGTATCGTCTTTAGACCTTTGGTGGGTAGTTGAGAATTTTGCTCTCGGATGACTGTGAAACAGGAGAGATGAGTACATTAATTGTATAAGATCCAAACCTCTCAGTATCCCAAGCTGATTCGCTCCCTATTGTACTTCCTATCCCAAATTATGTTCAGGCTACATCACTCACCCCAAAGTTCTGCAATGCCATAAAATGACAAAAATAATAACATAATTCCAATGCACAGAGAGTCCCTAAATTTAAGTGTATTTTTCCTGGGGAAAAAATTAAATTCTAAGTCCAAAGCCTTCATATGCTCTTGTTCTTGTGAGATGAAAGTCAATGAAATTATGGTACAGATGTTAACCTCAATTACCTGTCTGAAATAGGAATTGTCAAGTTTTTCCACTGCCCCAAGCCTCTGCATACTATACTCTTTTGAAAAAAGTCACTACATGCACAGCAAGGAGTGGGGAGTTATATTCCGTCTCCTTGTCAGGAAAATTTACTTATTCAATCATTTATTTATATCAGTATGGACTGGTAGATATTTATTTTATACTTTGGTTAAAAATCCAAAGCTGCACAATGCATTTTGTTGATCACATATCTCCATTTTTGGTCATTGGGAGCTTTTTCCTTGATTCCTACATTCCTCTGACATATCTCCAACAATGTGTGTGTGTGTGAGCAGCTATTTTCTGGCAATTCTTTTTTTGCAAAGTCTAAAGAATTAAGAGAATACAACGAATGTTTACAACACAGGCCTCATGTGTACCAAGTATTTAGACAGTGCCAATCCCCAGCTGCTAGAGTTATTATCTAAGGAAAAGTCATCAGCACGCTGTCCTGCTGAGAGGGCTGCTGAGGAAAGAAGGGTAGGGAGAAAGTCCTTTTCAGCCTCACCAGGATTATAGTGAATATGTAGTAGTAATCTGTAGTACATAATCAGTGGAATTAAACTCAGTTGGGAGAAATTTTGCAGTAATAGGTCAATTATGGCATTATGTTCTGCCATATCTGGGGAGAACTCCACCTATACTTGCTGCCTTTTCTCACAGTGTGAGGGCTGAAATAAATGTTCGCACCTTCTTGTAGTTTTTGCCGTGTACAGTAGAGGGACCTCCAGTCATCAAGGCTTATTCAAGGTACCATTCACTATAAGCCCACATATCCAAAGCCTCCTAAATTTCTTTACTCCTTTGTCCTTCAGGGGTCCCAGGGCTGAACTGAGTGTTGGCTTGTCTCCTTACAAAACTTCACTTCCTCATATGAATCCTTAGCCCCTGTGATTGCAGGGATGGCAGCTTAGTTTGCCAGCTTAGCTGTGGTAAATACCACAGATCTGTTGGCTTAAACAACAGGAATTTAGTCTTACAGTTTTGGATGTTGGAAGTCCAAAATTAAAGTATTGGTAGGCTATGCTTTTTCCAAAGTCTGCAATGTTCTGGGAGTGACTTGACAGTAATGTATAATTCAATTTTTGCTTCTCTCATATGGTGATCTATCTCCTTTTGTTTCCTATTTCTACTGTGCCCAATTTTCATTGCTCATAAACTCTTCAATTACTTTGGATTAAGGCCCACACTGATTCAGTTTTGCCTTACTTTAATAACTTCTTCGAAGATGCCAGTTACATATGGGCTTACAACCACAGAATGGAGGTGGGGAAGGGGATTGGAGGTGTGTGACTTGAACTTGTCTTTGTGGGTAACAAGTTCAAACCATAACAGAGAAGATCACTTAGGCCCATGAAACCTGCCTTCTAAGGAGGATTTCCCTTTTATGACAGCTGCTTCCTTTACTGAGGTTTCTGTTGCTATTTCTGAAAGTTGTGCCCTCAGGGGCTAGTGAAGACCAATAACCCTGACAGTTATTCCTCTAAACATTATTCCCTACCTTAATCACCTGCATTTATTTCTGCCCCATCATTATTTTGCAGTAGTGTGATATATTGTGTTGTTAACTTAGATATATTGTGTTGTTAACTGAAGGCCCTTATAAGCGTCTAATAATTTAGTCCATTTCTTAATTAGGTCTTTTTCTTTCTCTAACACATAGAGAGCTAACACTGTTGTTGGATCTGAAAGCCTTGTTTCCTTTTACTTTCCCTTTGCATTTTGAACCTTTATTTGATTTTCTAATATATACCCCTAGAGTTTGTCTTATGGTATTTCCCACAGGGAAGCATATGAAGTCAAATGCAGAATATTGTTCTATCACCTTGCCCATCTTTGAACCAATCCAGAAAATAAACTCCCCACCAAGCATCATCTATCCCATGCCTGGACTCTATATATCATTATCCTCCCTGAGTCTCCTTGGTGCTTTCCTTTAGAACCTTAAATCCATAAAAGTCCTGGGCATCTATAATATTAATGTATAATATTAATATATATTTAATATATATTAATAATTGTGTATAATATTAATAATTGTGTCAAATTGGAACTTACCAATTAATTCACTGAGTGTTTTGTGATGATTGTCCTATCTTCCCTCTTAAATCTACCCACATTTTCCTAAACAATTTAGTGTAATTTTCTGTAAACACATCAATATAATTATGTCAATCTTAATTTCTATTGACTCACTACCACAGAGCCTCCCAACAGGAATATTGTGACATGGGTAATAAAGGCCTAAATTTGATCTCTTTAGCTGCTTTACGGTGTCTGGGCTGAGTCTGCGGTGACTGGAGTTCCTGAATTTATAACCTCTGATGTGAGAGGTTTTGTTCCTTTACTCCAGGGTGCAGGACAAATATTCTGTGCCATAATTTGAAAAAGGTTGGGAAGTACTGCCTTAGTATATTCTGTATCCTGATTCCATCCACTGGAGTCATAGGTAGGTCTCTGAGACCTGGCCTCTGTGAGCCCCATCACCAATTCTGATCCAGTAACACTTAAAAGAGTTCCTCCATTTTCTATTATCCTCTTTAAGAACACTTAGACCTCCTTTCATATTCTCCCCTTTCTATCTTTCCATCCAGGTTTTCATGATTCATTCTCCCCATCATTTCTGTAACATCAATCCTCTAATGTAACCATTTTCTCCTAAGGAAATTTCTTACCTTCTCCATATTAAAGTGTTTATTGTTCCAAATCTCTCATTGTTTCTGTTTTAAAGTAAACTTTTGGCAGTTACAGCGAGACCCCGAGCCAGGCCGGGTGGTCCTTGGTGATGGCCTGTAGCTGCTGCCCAGAGACAATAGCCCCACCACCTAGGGACAATAGCCCCACCACCCGTGACACTCTCTTCAGCACCACCCCAGAAGTGCCAGGATCATCTATTACCAGAAATTTCTGGTGAAGTGCCAGAACTCACCTGTGGCCAAAACATCTCCCCAGACCTGACCACCGTTCCTGGTGTCACGAGGCCAGCCAGTATAAAACTTACTATGGAAGTCAGGCAGAGCCACCTGCACAACAGCCCTGAAGACAAGACAGGAGGAGGCGAAGAGTCCTAGTTGGAGATGACATTTGAAGGAATGCCACTGGGCCCCTCAGGCCCTTATCAGGAGAAGGGTCACACCAGCCAGGTCTTATGAGAGTTATCATCCGGGACAGGCATAGGGGTAGGGTCAGCAACCCTGGCCCTCTCCTTCCTCTTTCAGGATACCTGTTCCCCTTCCTCTTAGTGAATATCAGCAGATACCTCCAGGTGCTTCTATTAATGCAGGAGCTGCCACCCAAGGGGGTGTTACTCAGGCGAGCCCAGCCCTGCAGCCCAAGGTCAACAAGCCCTTAAGGAAGAGCGCGTCTGAACTCGCTCTCCCAGCCCTGTCCTCTGGGGCACACTCACCCTTACCTTAGGTTGGTGTGCAGTGGGAAAGCTCCCCTCCTCCTCCTTCCTCAAGAGTGCAAATGAATAAAAATTTAAAAATTAAGAAAAAAAAAAAGATCACAAGAATGAAGAACAATTTTCTCTAGGAAAAGTCTTAAGAGCTTTGGTTTGCTGCAAGTTCCAGTTAAGCTACCACTGAAGAAAGTCACATATATTGTAAAACAAATTTAGGCTGAAATACCAGCAGGGAAATGATAGTCTCCCTATGCTTTGCAACAGTCAGGATGTTTCTCTATGATGTGGTCAATTTTGTCAGTGTATGAATAATAATATTAGCTGGCATATATTGAGTGCTTGCATTTATTACCTAATTTTAAATCATTGACAGACTAGAGTTAGTTTTTTCCAGGAAGAGAAAAGATGATGGTGGTAATGAAGGTGGGGGTAAGGGTGCGATTGAGCATGGGATTTGGGTTTGGAAACTATATAGACTGGAGTTGGGAAGGCTTAAGGAGAAAATGGTATTTATTTTAAATCCAAACAACACTATCATGTGGAGGAAGAATGAGGTTTGTTTGTGGAATCCTAACAGTTAGAGAAAAGAAAAATGGGTTAAGGTGCTTGAGTTTTCAGGTTTGGGATCAATAAAGCTGAATTTTTTTAAAAAGCCACCTTCACCGGAGGGCCAAGAAAAATAAAAATAAACTTTTAAAGGTAAAGTCTTTTATTATGAGGCATATTTTACAATCCTCATCTATGTCTACTTGCTCACCTGAGCTGTTCTGATCCTTAGATTCAGAGCGTTCTAAGCATAGGAATTTTTTTTAACAATTTAATTTTATTGGTATATACTAACAAAGCATAAATCCATCCAAAGTGTACAATCTGTAGTATGTGGTGTAATCACATATTTGTGCATTCATCACTTCAGTCAATCTTAGACATAGCTGCTATTCTTTTTTCTTCTTTCTAGTATATTTGTATTTATATTTTGTAAAAACAGTCTTATATATACAATATCACCCATATCCATATTTTACATAAGGTTTTACTGTCATATACAGTACCATGTTACAGTTGTTAGCTCCTCTTCTAGTAGTGTAAATGATCTTAGACTTTCCCTTTCAACCATTGTCATATCCATACAATAGCACTGCTAGTTACAAACCCTATGACATGCTTCCCAGCTTCTACTCATATCCAAAGATTTATAAACAACATGTTTCCCAATTCTGCACAGGTTAAATCTCAGCTTTCCATTCTTTACCCTCCTTCTATTCTCTGGTGACTTATATTCTAATTATTAATTCCATGAGTTTACACAATATATTTAGTTCATAGTAGAACAATCATACAGTGTTTGTCCTTTTCTGTCTGGCTTGCTTCACTCAATAAAAGGTCTTCCAGATTCATCCATGTTGTCATATGCTTCACAACTTCATTGCTTCTTACAGCTGCATAATATCCCAATGAGTGTATATACCACAATCTGTTTATCCATTCATCAGTGGATAGATACCTGGGTTGTTTCCAATTTTCAGAAATTGTGAATAATGCCACTATGAACATTGGTGTGCAGGTGTCTGTTCATGTCTCTGCTCTCAGTTCTTCTAGATATATACTTAGTAATGTTATTGCCTGGTCAGATGGCAAATCTATATTCAACTTCCTTAGGAACTGCCAAACAGTTTGCACAGTGGCTGTACCATTCTACATTCCTACCAATGGTGAACAAGCATTCCAATCTTTCCACATTCTCTCCAGCATTTACAGTTCTCCAACTTTTTAATAGTGACCAGACTAATAGGTGTGAAATGATATCTCATTGTACTTTTGATTTGCATTTCCCTAATCACTAGTGATGTTGAAGATTTTTTCAAGTGTTTCTTTTCGCCATTTATATTTCTTCTTTAAACAATTGTCTTTTCCACTCTTTTACCAAATTTTTAATTGGGTAGTTTTTCTTTTTATTGTTGAGTTGTTTGATCTCTTTGTATATTATAGATAGTAAACCCTTATCGAATATGTGATTACTAAATATTTTCTCCCATTGAGTTGACTGCTTTTTATTCTTTTGACAAAGTCTTTTAAAGTCAAAAGTGTTTAATTTTGAGGAAGTCTCATTTATCTCAAAGCTCATACTTTGGGCATAAGGTTTAAGAAACTACCCTCTACCAGAAGTTCTTGAAGGCGTTTTCATATATTTTTTTCTAGAACTTTTATGGCTGTCTTGTATATTTAGATCCTTGATCTATTTTTAATTAATTTTTGTATAAGGTATTAGATGGGAATCTTCTTTTTCTTCTTTTGGATATGGCTAGCCAATTCTCCCAATTCTGGCCTAGCTGGGAGGGCTTGAACGCCTTGTCAAAAATCACTTGACTATAGATGCAAATGTCTATTTTTGAGTTCTCAGTTTGGGTCCATTGGTTAATATGTCTGTCTTTATAGGCACAGGAATTTTAAATTCCATGTTAGCCTATGACTTTGCAATAACTTTATTAGGTTGTTGCTCAATCTCAACTCCCAGAAATGGCAAATTAAAAAAGATTTCTCTCATTTCTTTTTATTTATTCATTTATAAAGTCTAATATCCTCCTGTGGGTGAAGCCAAAGTTTGGATTTCTGATAACTAAGCTGTTTGTTTAAGTAATTAAACCAATTCAGACTTGGTTTGAGATGACCCCTTTATACTACTTATGAGTTCTGTTAATCCAAGAAATAACTCTTTTGTCCAACTGCAATTCAAATAACATAAAGAACAATTAAATATGGGCTGTCAATCAAGCCTAATAATTTATAGCCAGAGTCTTAAACATAAATACTTTCTAGTTCATGAGGAACATAGCAGATGTTTAACTTTTATGTTCCTGCCTACCCAAGTAAATGAGATACACTATAAAATGACAAATATTTTTCTTCTCCTAGAATGAAAAATATTTAATCCCTATCTCAGTCTTGCCTGCAATACCAGAGCCTCTTGATAGCATACAGTCAAGCTGTGATTGCTAGCTCAGAATCTAAACATGACATATCCCACATTGCTGTGGTCAAAAAGTCAGCATTTCCTAGTGTCTTAGAGTTTCATGTTTGATAAGAACTAATTATCAGAAGTTTGATATTATTTATGATTCCAAAAAAAGATATTTGATTATGTTTGTAAGCTGGTCTGTTCCTCTGAGAGTGATACCCTTTGATTGTATAGATTCAGCTGATTAAATTATGGTAAGATTAGGGCTTTGATTTGGTCACATCAATAAAGTATAACTCAGTTTCAGTCCCTGCCCCTTCATTGACTATATAAATGGACACCTAATCAAGGAGACACCCAGAATTAGATACACAGGGAAGATACACAGAGGAAGAGATACAGCTCCGTAGACACTGCAGAGGTTCTGGGAAGAGAGATGAGCCATAAGTAGTTTACAGCTGACTTTGTGGAGAGAACGGAGCATATGAGTGTGGAAAGAAGCAAGCCCTGGGAAGAGAGATGGGCCCTATGCCAGCCTATAGCTGAGACTGGAAGAAGCTGGACCCACAGTTCCTTAAGAGGAAAGAGGAAGCCTGAACCTTCATGGACATTGCCCGCCATCTTTTTTTGACACAAGGCAGCAGAGTTTGGGGAGGAAGTACCCTTGAGTTGTACTCATTAAGGCCTTGTAATTGTAAGCTTTTACCCCATATAAATACTCTTTATAAAAGCCAACAGATTTCTGGTGCTTTGCATCATCACCTCTTTGGCTGACTAACACTGCAGCATTTGTTAGAGGCTGTCCATCCAGCTTTTACCATAGTCTATATCTATTTTTGAGCCTTGCCTGTATCAAACAGTCCTTTCCCTGTGGACAAGATAGCAGAGATTGCAGGGACTCTCCAAAGTCATAAGTAGAAATCATGCTTTTTTTTCCCCTAGAGTAATATGGTTCTTATTCACTAAAACTGTCCAACTCATGCCAAAGATTTTGCCTTCTGCAGATTTTGTTTTGATCCTGAAAGTCTATGTCTTATTTACTTCTCAATGTTCATGACAATCAAAGAAACTTATTGATGTTTAAGGGGTTTGATAAATAATACCTCTTTTCCTGTCTGAGTTCAGAACCAATGGAGAGACTGAAATGAGACAGAGAGATCAATTTATTCTGGAAAAAAAACTACTATTGGAGGATAAGAATTAGTGGAACATGCTTATACTCCCCTACAGTAGGCTGATTTGCAGTAGGTAGCACTGGGCAATAGTAGACCTGCTTCACTAAGCCTTCCACATTGTTCAGAAGGCAGATCTGAAGGCATCCTCTTAGCAGGCTGGTAGATCCAAAACAAGAAAGGAGGAATGGGGGTCTGAGCCAGACTCATTCAGTTTATTCTCCCAGACTTATGTCAGATATTTTGGGACAGACATGCTAAAATCTATCCAAATGGAAGTTTGTGGAGTAGAAAATGATCTCTTCATTCCTAATATTTTACTTTAATTCATAAATAAAATGCCTTGGGCTCTTATCCACACTTTTCTGAGAATCCCTGGGTGCTTATGTCTACTGATCACCTCTCTTTCCAATTTCTTGCTCTCCTTCACCATCCCTTTTCATTTGGTCTCAGGCTTCTTTCACATTACTTCGTCCTCTGCTATCCTTTCATTTATTTCCTTTTTCATCAATTCCCTACATAAGTTTAAAACTTCATTTTATGTTATTACGTAGAAAAATTTAGAGGTTTTTTTTTTTTTTTAATTTCAATCTTTCTATTTCCAAAATTTTTCCTGGGACTTAGCTTTTTGCTCTCAAAATAGCTGGTCAAGATAAGTACCACAAAATACAGTTTCTCTCTAAAGGAAATTATAATTCTAGGTTTAAAGATAGATTTGGTTTTCTTTATTCTAGAAGAAAAGAAATATTTTTTCACGTGTTTTCATACTATTTACTTTTGTTTCTTTTCTTCTAGCTACCACGGCTTGACCATAATCTACACAGGCAAATATCTGATATCAAGTAGAAGTCATTCCTTTTTGTGTGTTATAAATAGCATACATATAAATATGTCTCATGCTATAATGAAACAGTAGTAGATAACCAATAAGTTCTTGTTCTTGATAATTTAAATTTCCCAGAAGACATGCCATTGTTTACATCAGTTTATTTCAACCACAAAATATAGAAAGGATTAATTTAGCTAATGTGTTGACTTTGAACTTTATGAGATTTTTTTAATGAAAAATAGGAGAGGAGTTCCAGGAAGAGAGCATCAGAGTATGCAGGCAGGGCTCACTTCTTCCATAAAAACAGTGGAAGGAGCATATATGGCTAAAATAGTTGCGTGCATGCTTCTCACATGGGATGTTCAGGGTTTGGTTCATGGTGTCTCCTAAAACAACAACAAAAAACAAACAATAAGCAAAACAATGGCTCAGTGGTTGGGTGTTGGCTTCCCACATATGAGGTCCTGGGTTCAATTCCCAGCCCCAGATACCTAAAAAAAAAAAGCATCATCTGCTGGCCAGCTGGGAAACTGTGAGGAGTTAAATTAATTTTAGTTCTCTCTTAACCCAAATTCCTGGGAGAAAATCTGTAACTCATTAATGAGTTCCTGGCCTGATTTTGATAAGTTAAGCTGGGCAATTAAAGATTCAGAATAAGTTGATACAAAAATCAATGAAGAAAAGACCAGGTATAGCTCAGTGGTTGAGTATTGTGCTTCATATGTATAAGGATCCTGGGTTCAATCCCTGGTAACTTCTAAAGAAGAAAAATCAAAGAGCTGTAAAAATACAAAACAAACATAGGCAAGTGAAAAAATCTGACCATTAAACTAAATTTGCCAACATATCCACATGCTTAGAAATCAGCAAAAAATTACAAGCCACACTAGGAAAGCTGGAAAAGATGGCCCAGACAAAGGAACAAACCAAATATCCTGAATGATACAGGATTTAAGATGATTAATCAATAATAATCATACTAGTCTTCTAAATCAATTCAAAGAGTTGAAGGAAATATGACAAAGAGATAAAAAACATTAAGAAGACACTAGGGGGAGAGTGGTAGGGGGGGCGAAAGTGAGAGGGAGCCCAGAGTGGGAGCCACTGGAAGGTGGTTAGTGCCTGTCCTCAGGGCCAGCGAGGGCACTGTACAGTTTATGGTGAGCCAGGCCACTAGGAGCAGGGACCCCCACCCTGAAGTCCCCCTGCAGTCCCAGGAGTACGTGTGTGAGTTGGATGCAGGGCCCACCAAGGTCCTGCCAGTTGATTAAAAAACACCTGCACAGCTCTTCACGAAAGACCCACATGGTCCCCAGGACCGGCTGAGTGGTGACGCGAACCTGCCAGAGCTGTTTTGGGAAACTACAAAGCAGGAGGTGTCTGGATGTCGATCTGGAGAGACTGTGACAAAATTAGTGATTCCTCAAGGTAAAACCCCAGGTTTCTAACACCGAACTCGGAAGCTGTGGGAAGGTAAATCCTTTCCCCACTCAGGCAAAGGGCTGCAGCTGTCCCTGAGAACTACCGGCCACACAAGAGTTCTCAAGCCCTGCGTTCCCTTAAATGCATGAGCCCTAAGCCCATGTTCCCTGAACCCCCGCAACCCACATCTCACAGACCCACGAACCTGGAGTCCACATTCCCCCAGGCCTCTGTTTCCCAAAACCACTACTTCCAGAAATCCAGCATTGCCCTAGCCTGTTGGGCTAACTCCGGAAGTGGGACAGGTTTTGGTGGGAAGTGTAGAGGGGCCCAAGGAATGCATGTTCAATTTTCTAAGTTTGGAGGAGCATACCAGCTGACTTGGGGAGAGCCTAGGAAGGGAGGAGAGGCGAATCTGCTGAGAGAGCCTGATTTACCTAAACGCCCTGGGATAGGAAACTTGATAGGGGAGAAGGTGGAGTCAGAATATTAACTAGGGAAACGGGACTTTGGCCCAGTGGTTAGGGCGTCCGTCTACCACATGGGAGGCCCACGGTTCAAGCCCCGGGCCTCCTTGACCCGTGTGGAGCTGGCCCATGCACAGTGCTGATGCACGCAAGGAGTGCCGTGCTACACAGGGGTGTCCCCCGCGTAGGGGAGCCCCACGCGCAAGGAGTGCACCCATAAGGAGAGCCGCCCAGCGCGAAAGAAAGTGCAGCCTGCCCAGGAATGGCGCCGCCCACGTTTCCCGTGCAGCTGACGACAACAGAAGCGGACAAAGAAACAAGATGCAGCGAAGAGACACAGAAAAACAAACTCCCGGGGGAGGTGAGGGGAATTAAATAAATAAAAATAAATCTTTAAAAAAAAAAAAGAATATTAACTAGCCTCTCTGTAGCACATCCAAGGGAGAGGGACAGTAGGTTGTGCTCTACAGGCTTACAAAAGCATATTTAGGGTTCCTGGCAAGGGGTGGGAGCTCTCTCTCAAGAAATTAAGAGGCCTATTTTCTAAGGTGAGTTTTTTCACCAGGGACCCATTTGAATTTCCTAGAGGAGCCCTCACACAGCCTTCCTACTGCCCTGGGAATGAGGGAAGTGAGGAAGGGAGAAAGGGGGAAGGTCAGACTTCTAAGCAGTTTATTTAATTGCAAAGAGGATTCCTTTCTTGAGGACTTGTCTGGTCTTTCTTGTTGGCTTGTTTTCTTGTTTTTCCTTTCTCTTTATCCCCCATGGCCCTTTTTTTCTTTTTTCCCTTTCTCTTTTTCTTGCTTGCTCTTTTTTTTTTCCTTTTCCCTTTTCCCTTTTTTCCCCTTCTTCCCCCCTTTTTTTTATATTAGGTGCTGCAGGCAACAATTCTTATTTGCTGTGCTTCCTTGTCCTCAATTTACTCCTTCCTGTGTGTACTGATTTTGGCTACCAACTCTATCCCCTTTCCTTTACACCTTCTGTCCTCCATCATTTATTGTTTCTCTTACATTCCACCTCTTTTCATTTAGCCTTCAATATTTCTGACTTTTTATCTCTAATACCTTTATTCTGTTTTCTATTTTTATTCACTCTTTATATTATTGACCTTTCTTTACTCTTTACCTCTCTCCAGACCACACTGGCCTTTTAATTCATACTATATTCCTCCCCATATTCAGTTTACTATCTCATTATAGGTACTTCACTTTTTTTACTGTAATAACCCCATACAGCTTACACGAATTCAATATCCATTCTCCTAGATCTCACATGGTTCTTCTGTTAATATCCACTATCAATACTACTATTATCTTTTACTTTTCTTACTCCTTTTGCTTTCTCTGGCCCTAACATTTTCCTTCAAGGAAACTTAGCCATAACAAGGAAATAGAATAAGAAGAACAAAGTGACAAAGGGAAGACTTAACACACACACAAAAACAACAACTAATTGAACCCCGACATGAAAAAACTAATCAACTGAATAAAACCATTGAGATACAATGATGACCAGACAGCAACAAAAAACCACCAGCCATACCGATAATCAGGAAAGCATGACCCAATCCAATGAACAAACTAAAAAACAGGAAAAAGAGTGGAACATCAAACAACTAATTAAAGCTCTCAAAACATGTATCATGGACCAATTTAATGAAATGAAGGAAGAGAATAAGGATATTAAGAAAACACTTGGGGAGCATACAGAAGAAATTTTAATGCACAAAAAGATAACAGATATGATGTGGATGAACGGTACAATCCAAGGAATCAAAAATATACTCTTAGCAAATAACAGCAGATTTCAAGAGTCAAGGAAAGAATGATGTGAAAGACAGTACATCTGAAATCAAACAGATAGTAGAATTGATCAATGGAAAGATAGAAAAAATCCAGCAGGGACTTAGGGACATGAATCACAATGCAAAATGTGCAAACATATGCATTATAGGCATCCCATAAGGAGAAGAGAAGGGAAAAGGAACAGGAGAGGTTTTGGAGGAAATAATGGCAGAAAACTTCCCAAACTTACTGAGGGAGACGCATGTACATGTCCAGGAAGCACAACACACCCCAAACAACATAAATCCCAACAAGCCTATCCCAAGATATATACTTGTCAAATTATCCAATGCACAAGACAAAGAGAAAATACTAAAAGCAGCGAGAGAAAAGAGAACCACCACTTACAAAGGAGGTGCCATAAGAATAAGTGCTGATTTCTAATCTGAAACCATGGAGGCAAGAAGGCAGTGGCATGACATAGTCAAGGTACTAAAAGGAAAGAATTTCCAACCTAGAATACTCTATCCAGCAAAGGTAGCATTCAAAAGTGATGGAGAGTTCAAAATATTCACAGATAAACAGAAACTAAGAGAGTATGTCAATAATAAACCTCCCTTACAAGAAATAGTAAAGGGAGTTCTGCAGGAGTAAAGGGTAAAAAAAGGAGAGATAGAGTTGGAGGAGAGTGTAAGAACAACAAAATGACCAAAAGAGATTTAAAAAAATCAAACAACATATGAGAAACACAAATCCAAAGAAAAAATGGCTGATATAAGTAATTCCTTGAAAGTAATAACACTGAATGTCAATAGATTAAGCTCACCTATTAAGAGACACAGATTGGAAGAGTGGATAAGGAAATATGACCCATCTATATGTTGTCTACAAGAAACACATCTTAGACCCAGGAATTCAAGGAGATTGAAAGTGCATTCACTTTCAATCTGGAAAACAATCTCACAGGCAAACAATAATAAAAAAGGGCAGGATTAGCTATATTAATATCTGACAAAATAGACTTTAAATGCAAAACTATTGTGAGAGACAAAGATGGACACTACATATTGGTGAAAGGGATAATCTTCCAAGAAGAAAGAACAATCAAATATTTTTGCCCCTAATGAGGGCGCCTCCACATATGTGAGGCAAACACTGCAAAAGGAATAGATGCCTTGACAATTATAGTGGGGGTCTTTAACACACTACTGTCACCACTGGACAGAACATCTCAAAAGAGAATCAATAAAGAAACAAAGACTTTGAGCTATATGTTAGAAGATCTGGACATCATAGACATATATAGAACATTATACCTAAATACAGTAGGATATACATTCTTCTCAAGTGCATATGGATCATTCTCCAAGACAGACCACATGCTAGGCCACAAAGAAATTCTCAATGAATTCAGAAAGATTGAAATCATACAAAACAATTTCTCTGACCACAGTGGAATGAAGCTGGAAATCTGCAAGGGCTAGAGACCCAGATTTGGCAGCAAGATATGGAAATTAAACAACATGCTCTTAGAAAAACAGTGGGTCAAGGAAGAAATCTCAACAGAAATCAATAACTATTTTGAAACTAATGAAAATTATTAGACAGCATATCAAAACGTATGGGATGCAGCAAAAGCTGAACTGCAAGGGAAACTCATAGCTATAAATTCATATCTCAAAAAAGAAGAAAGAGCTATAACTGAAGAACAAACGGCACAATTGGAGGAATTAGTAAAAAAAAAAAAAAACACAACAACAAACTAACCCCAAAGAAAGAAGAAAGAAAGAACAAAGATCAGAGCAGACTAAATGAAATAGAAAATAAGAAAGTGCTTGAAAAAATAAACAAAACCAAGAGCCAGCTCTCTGAGAAGATCAATAAAATTGACAAACCCTTAGCTAGACTAACAAGGAAAAAAAGAGAGAAGATGCAAATACACAAAGTAAGAAATGAGAAAGGGGATGAGTTTATATGGCTATGAATCTCCAAAAAGGAGTCAGTAGGTCATCAGAGGAGTAATGCTTATGCATACCTCAGCAGGGTCCCAGAGAGAGCGAAAGTATTTAGAAGCCCAGCTACTGGTTTTCCTGAGGGCTACAGAGACCCACAGGTTCTACAGTCATAGCAGATGGCTCTGGAGTTCAGTGCCCTGTCAGTTGGCCCTACTTTGGAGTTTGTGTTCCTGAGTGTGATGGAGTTGGACTCAGATATGACTTTTCTACACATGCCTCTTCTGTTACATTTACTGAACCTGTGGTTGGCACTGGGGTTGGTGTATACTCGGGAGACCTGAATCTCTGGACTGTCCATGTAACAGCCAGGTCCTGCCCTCAGCAAACTGGAAACTCCCACTGCCTGGTTTATTGGACTTACCCTGGCCAGATAATAGGGAGGTGAAGAAGGTCAACCACCACACCAGGGAACCAAGAGTGCCTACAACTGCATTCAGGAGAATTACATCCATCATCCATGTGGACTCTAAGCCCCCTATTGATATAGATGTGGAGTGGACATAACCATCCCAGGGTCCACAGGCTGAAGGAATAGAGTATGGATTAGAGTGGACTTACTGATATTC
This sequence comes from Dasypus novemcinctus, assembly GCF_030445035.2. NCBI lineage: Eukaryota > Metazoa > Chordata > Mammalia > Cingulata > Dasypodidae > Dasypus > Dasypus novemcinctus. The sequence goes on along the minus strand of NC_080673.1, from coordinate 170,029,229 downwards.
TATCATAAAACTATTGTGATTAGTAATGGCAGAAATTGTAGCACTGATGTGGAGAAAATGGCCACAGTAGCTGCTGAGGGTAGGGAGAGGGAAGAAGAGATATAATGTGGGACATTTTCAGGACTTGGAGTTGTTCTGGGTGGTACTACAGGGACAGATACTGGACATTGTATGTCCTGCCATGGTCCACTGGGTGGCCTGGGAGAGAGTATAAACTACAATGTAAATCATTATCCATGTGGTGTAGCAGTGCTCCAAAATGTATTCACCAAATACAAAGAATGTGCCAGGATGATGAAAGAGGATGTTGATGTGGTAGGAGTAGGGTGAGGGGGAGGGGGTGTATGGGGACCTCATATATTTTTTTAATGTAACACTTAAAAATAATAAAGAAGAAAAAAACAAGTTATAAAAAAAGTCTATCATAAGAAGATACTTTGGAAAACTGTATTCCAATAAGAAAGACAATTTAGAGGAAATGGGCAATTCCTAGAAACACATAAGCCGCCTGCATTGATGAAAGAAGAAATTGATTAACTCAACAAAACAATCACAAGTAAAGAGATAGAATCAGTCATTAAAAACTTCCCAACTAAGAAAAGCCCTGGGCCAGATGGTTTCACAGGTGAATTCTACCAAACATTCCGAAAGAACTAACACCAAACTTGCTTAAACTTTTCCAAAAAATCAAAATAGAAGAAACATTGCCTAACTCATTTTATGATGCCAACATTACCCTAATACCAAAGTCAAAAATGACACCACAAGAAAAGAAAATTACAGACCAATCTCTCTAATGAACCTAGATGTGAAAATCCTCAACAAAATACTGCTAATCGGATTCAACAACACATTAAATGAATTATACACCATGAACAAGTGGGTTTCTTTCCTGGTATGCAAGAATGGTTCAACATAAGAAAATCAATTAATGTAATACACCACATAAACAGATTGAAGGAAAAAAAACACATGATCATATCTATAGATGCAGAAAAAGCATTCAATAAATACAGCACCCTTTTTTGATAAAAACACTGCAAAAGAAATGAACAGAAGTAAACTTTCTGAACATGATCAGGGGTATATATGAAAAACCCACAGCTAATATCATTTAAAATGGTGAAATCCTAAAATCTTTCCCTCTAAGATCAAGAATGATGCAAGGATGCCTACTATTACCCCTTCTATTTAACATTGTGTTAGAAGTACTTGCTTAAGCACTGAGGCAAGAACCAGGTATAAAAGGGATCCAAATAGGAAAGGAAGAAGTCAAAATTTCACTATTTGAGGATGACATGATCCTATAAAATAGAAAGCCCTGAGAAATCTACAACAAAGCTTCTAGAACTTATAAATGAGTTTTGTAAAGTCCAGGTTATTAGATCAATGCACAAAATCAGTAGCATTTGCATACACTAATGATAAGCAATCTGAGGAGGAACTCAAGGAACAAATACCATTTACAATAGTAAATAAAAAAATCAAATACCTAGGAACAAATTTAACTAAAGATGTAAAAGACTTATACACAGAAAACTAACAACACTGTTCAAGGAAATCAAAGAAGACCTAAATAAATGGAAGAATATTCCCTGTTCATGGATAGGAAGACTAAATATTATGAAGATGTCTATCCTACCAAAACTGATCTACAGATTCAATGCAATTGCAATAAAAATCAACACATCTTTCTTTAATGAACTAGAGAAACTAACTATGAAATTTATTTGGAAAGGAAAGAGGCCCTGAAGAGCCAAAGACATATTGAAAAAGAAAAATGAAATCAGAGGAATCACACTACCTGGCTTCAAAATATATTACAAAGCTACAGTAGTGAAAATGGCATGATATTGGCACAAGAATAGACACATTAACCAATGGAACCAAATTGAGAATTCTGATATAGATCTTCATATATACAGTCATCAGATATTCAATAAGGCCATCAAACCCACTCAAATGGGAGAGAATGGCCTCTTCAACAAATAGTGCCTATAGAACTGGTTATCCATTTGCAAAAGAAGGAAAGAGGATTACCATCTCACACCATATGAAAAAATCAACTCAAGATGGCTGAAAGACCTTACTATAAGAGTCAAGATCATAAAAACCTTGGAAAATAATGTAGGGAAGCATCTACAGGACCTTGTAATAGGAAATGCCTTCATAAACTTCACACCCAAAACACAAACAGCAAAAGAACAAAGAGATAAATGGGACCTCCTCAAAACTGAAGCCTTTTGCACCTCAAAGGAATTTGTCAAGAAAGTGAAAAGAGAGCCTACTCAATGGGAGAAAATATTTGGTAACCATATATTTGATAGAAGGTTCATATCTTGCATATATAAAGAACTCCTATATCTCGAATATAAAAAGACAAACAACCCATTTGAAAAATGGGCAAAAGACCTGAACAGACGTTTCTCCAAAGAAGAAATACAAATGGCTAAAAAGCACATGAAAAAGTGCTCAAAATCACTAGCTATTAGGGAAATGCAAATCAAAACAACAATGAGATACCATCTTATTCCCATAAGACTGGAAGCTATAAAAAAAAAAACAAAAAAAAAACAGAAGACTACAAGTACTGGAGAGGATGTGGAGGAATGGGAACATTCATCCACTGCTGGAGGAAATGCAGAAGGATCCAGCCATTCTGGAGGACAGTTTGGTGGTTTCTCAAAATGTTAGCTATAGATTTGCCATATGATCCAGCAATTCCACTGCTGAGTATATATCCAGAGGAACTGAAAATAGGGACACAAACTGATATTTGCACATCAATGTTCATAGCAGCATTATTCACTATTGCCAAAAGTTGGAATCAACCCAAGTGCCCATCAACAGATGAATGAATAAATAAAATGTGGTATATACATACAATGGAATACTACTCAGCTTTAAGATGGAATACAGTACATGCACGTATGATAACGGATGAATCTTGAGAACTTTATGTTGAGTGAAGCAAGCCAGGCATTGACGGACAAATACTACATGACCTCTCTGATATGAAACAAGTAAACCAAGGTGTCTCAGAGAACTAGAGACTGGAAGATAGGCTTAAAGGAATTGTGGGAGGGGGGAGGAGGAAGGTTGCGAGCTGACACCTACATGGGTGAAGTCTATGATAAGCTGATGGTAAGTATTTGTACAGGGAAGGGATAAGAAGGAGGCATAGGGATACTATTGGGTGGAGCTTTGTGGGCTTGAGGGGGCTACGGTTGGGAGGATGGGTCAGATGACCCTAGGAATTGGGGGTAGGCCAGGGGGAACAGTTGAGTACGGGAGAATCTCAGGTATATGATTGAAAATATAAGGTTGAGAAAACTTTTTAGAAAATATAATAAAGAATGATTATGTATTTAAGGTGCTTAAGAGGGGTTATCTGTCACAGGGGCGGGCTGCTAGGGAGTGTGTGAGTGTCATACTGTGTTTGTCATACTGTGTTAATTCATTGGGTGGAGAGCATACAATGAGCGTGAAGGTGTACCTACATCCTGGGAAGACCTGATGTTCTCAAACCAAGAATTGTGTTCCTGGAGAGAATGGGTGGCTCCCAATGGGTTAGGGCAGTCTAGTATGTCAAGCCCTCAGCATTGTTGCAAGTATCTGTAAATCTGGTCCCTCAAGTAGTGAAGGTTGTCACTGTGGGCCCTGAGGGGAGGGGGAGAAAGGTAAAGAATAGATGGAAGCAGGGTAACTGGAGGGCAATGGAAGTGCTCCACAAGATCATGTAACATGGAAATAGAATATGTTAACATACATCAAAAATGTATACAAGTCTATAAGCTAAAATGTAAACCATAATCTGAAACATAAGGAAACTGAAAATTTAGAAATTTGTACAGTCTAAAATATAAACCATAATGTAAACCAAAATGGAACCATGTTTCAAAGCTTTGCTTCAAAATCTGTATATCAGCTGCAGTAAATGCAACAAGAACATGTAAAAAGATCATTGCTGAGGAAGGGAGAAAGGGTTTGGTATTGAATATATGGGAGTCCCCTATATTGTATATGTGAATTACTGTGATCTAAAACTTTTATGAAGACAAAGTTAATAATTAGAAAAAATAAAAAGAAAGGATGCAGGCACTGAGGAAGAAATGAAAGAAATTTCCTTGTCACTGTACATATAAGGCAACACTTATTATGGCGATGAAAGGTAAAATGTTAAAAAACAAACATTTATAATATTGTTCATTTTTATTAATACACCCATTTACTTTTGCTTTATCTTAGTATTTCTAAACTAGTATATATGCTTCTAATCTTTAAACCCATCACTATATTCCATTTTCCTATTAATTGAATTTGGCAATATATTAGACTTCATTGTTGAAGAAGAACCACAGAGAGGTTCAAATATGGCATGGGAGGAACACTGGATTGGTGTTATTAATGGAGGGCGCATGGTTGGGAGGGAGTTCTCCAGGGCATGTGTGTAGGGGACATAAAAATGTTTGGATATTCATTGAGTATTTTCAGAGTAGCTACAGTTACAAAAGACAACTGAGGGTGTGCTGAGTTCCTCGCCAGGGGAGCTCTATTACATTTCCCAATGGAACAGCAACAATCCCCCAAGTGCAATGGCAAAGACCAACAAAGAAGGATTTTCCAACAATGAGCCCTTGATACTGATGACTATGCTTATAAGTCAGTGTGTCTGAAGTATGAACTAGGCCTAGAGCTGCAGAGTGCCTAAGATTTGCCTCCTGAAAGCTTCCATGTAACTCAAATTGTGGCCACTCTATAAGCCAAACTCAGCATGTAAATGCATTACATTCCCCCAGGCATGGGACATGACTCCTGAGGATGATCCTCCCTAGTCTCAAGGGATTACTACCAAGCACCAGCTGGTGATGTAAATAGAAAAAGATCTTGAATAAAAGGGTCAACTCAGACCAGCAGAATATCTCAGCTGACATTAGGATCATGTTTTAAAAACTGCTTTTTGACCCTGAATAAAAGGGGGAAATGGCAAAGACAAATGAGTTTATATGACTAGGAGTCTTCAAAAAAGATTTGGGAGGTCATCAGTGGGGTCATGCTTATGCACTCCTCAGGATGACCCCAGAAACAGCCAAAGTGGTTACAACCTGAAGTACTGGTTCTCTTGGGGGCTACAGAAACCCATAGGGATATGGTCATGGTAGACAGCTCTGGGGCTCAGTACCATGTCAGTGGCCCCTAGTTTGGAATTTGTGTCCCTGAGTGTGATGGAGTTAGACTTAGATGTGACCTTTCTACACATGCCTCTTCTGTCACTTTTACTGAACCTTTGGTTGGTGCTAGCGTTGGTATATACTCAGGAGACTTGAATCTCTTGACTGGCCATGTGCCAGCTGGGCCCTGAGCCTCAGCAGAGTTGCAACTTCTACTTTCTGGTTCGTTGGACTTATGCAGGGTCAGCTAACGGGGAGGGGAAGATGGTAAACCACCACACCAGGGGACCGAGAGTGCCTACAACTGCAAGCAGGAGAATTGCATCCATCATCCATGTGCAATCTAAGCCACCTCTCAATATAGAGGTGGAGTGGACATTAACATCCCAGGGTCCACAGGATGGAGGAATAAAATATGGATTAGAGGAGACTTACTGGTATTCTACTATAGAATTATTGTGACTCTAGCAATGAAAGAAATTGTATCATTGATGTGGAGACAGTGGGCATGGAAGTTGCTGAGGGCAGGGAGAGGGAAGCAGAATTGTGACATGGGGGGAATTTCTGGGACTTGGAGTTGTCCTGAATGATATTGCAGGGACAAATGCAGGACATTATACATCCTGCCATAAACCACTGAATGGACTGGGAGAGAGTGTAAACTACAATGTAAATTATAATTCATGCAATGTTGCAGTGCTCCAAAATGTATCCACCAAATGCAATGAATGTGACCCCCTGATGAAAGAGGTTGTTGATATGGGAGGAATGGGGGGAGTGGGGAGAGGGGTATATGGGAACCTCTTATATTTTTTAATGTAACATTTCGTGTGATTTATATATCTTTTTAAAAGACAATAAAAAATTTGCTTAAAAAAACACATTGAGATACCATTTCACAGCCACTAAATTGGCTACTAGTAAAAAACAGAAAATTTTAAGTGATGTAGAGGATGTAGAGAATTAGGGACACCCATTCATTGCTGGTTGGAATGTGAAATGACGCAGCCATTGTGGAAGACAAGTTTAGCAGTTCCTCAGAAAATTCAGGATAGAATTATCATATGGCCCAGCAATCCCAGTTCTAGGTATACACCCAAAAGAACTGAAAGTAGGGACTTGAACAGATATTTGTACACCAATGTTCATAGCATCATTATTCACAATTGCCAAAAGATGGGAGCAACCAAAATGTCCATCAACCAATGAATAGATAAACACAATGTGGTTTGCACAAAATTTAATTTTGTTCAGTTGTAAGGAAGATCATAGTTCTGATACATGCAGTAACATGGATGAGCCTTGAAAACATCATTTTGAGTGAAATAAGCTAAACACAAGAAGATAAATATTGTATGAACTAACTGATATGAAATAATGAGAATGAGCAAATTCAGAATCTAGTATATAGGTTAACAGGGATTGGGGTGAGGGCCAGGAATAGCAAGTTAAGGCTCAAAGTGTACAGAATTTCTATTTGAGGCAGTGGAAATGTTTTGGTAATTAATGGTAGAGATGGTAGCACAACATTGTGAATGTAATTAACAGCACTGAAATATATAAAGTTTGCTTTCATCGAATGTAACAAATGTATGACACCAATGCAAGGTTAATAAAAGGGTGGTATATGGGAATTCTGTATTTTATGCATGATTGTTCTGTAAACTCACAACATCTCTCATTTTAAAAAAAAGAATGAAAAAGAAAACAAACAAAAAAAAAAAAAACAAAGAAAGAAGCCAGACACAACAGGACAAATATTGTATGGTCTCACTATATTAGCTAAATACAGCTAGTAAACTCAAGGAGGTAAACTCTAGAGAGTATAGTTTACAAGAAAATAGAAGGTGGGTTGAGAATGGGAGATACTTAACGTATATAGCATTATTAATAAGGTTAATGTAAAAATGTGGAAATGAATTGAGAGTAGCATATTACATGAGTATAACTAACCCTGCTGATTTATTAATGTGATTGTTGTTGAAAAGGGTATTATGTGGAAGTAATGTAAATTAAAAGGAAACTATAAGGACAACTAACAAAAACATGATGATAGACAACTCCCATGCCTCAAAAGAGAAAGTATCTACGATTTCAAGCAAGACAGTTCCATCCATCTGCCCCATGGGATCAAAGCCTCTCTCAATCAGAAGCAGAGTGAATATCACCATCCCAAATTCCCCAAGTCTGAAGAATGAGCAAACATAAGGGGAAATGCAACTATGGACTAAAGTAGACTTACTATTATTCTAGTAATGGAAGAACTTGAAACATTGATATAAAAACAGTGATCACCAGAGATTCTGAAGGGAGGGAGAGAGAAGAATAGGTGTTATGTGGGGTGTGTTTGGGACATTGGAATCGTTCTGCATGATATTGCAATGACGGATGCAACCCATTACACATTTTGTCAAAGCCCATAAAATTGTGCAGTGCAAAGTGTAAACCATAATATAAAGTATAGACCATGCTTAGTAGCAATGCTTCAATATGTGTTCATCAACTGTTACAAAAGTACTGTTCTAATGAAAGATGTTGTTACTGAGGGTAATGGTGGGAGGGGGAGGGGTGGCATATATGAGAATTCCCTATATTTTGTATGTAACATTTATGTAATCTAAAGCTTCTTTAAAAATAAAGAAAAAAAATGTGTAGAAAGATTTAAAGAATAGGAAAACTAGAGAATAGTCTAGGGTATATATACCATTGATTTCAGTGATGGATGAAGACTGTGCTTAATAGTATGAATATATATTATATATATATATATATATGAATGCTCTTATTTTACAAAGTGCTAAGAATATGGTGGTTACAACTAATGTAACTTATGGAAGTTAACAGTAATATTGTAATATTTTCCAGCAATGGCAAGAAGACTTTTTTTTAATATTAAAGGACAACAATGGGGGGAGGGGATGTGGCAGTTTGATATTATTTATGAATTCCAAAAAGAAATATAGATTATGTTTGTAAACTGGTCTGTTCCTCTGTCATGATAACCTTTTGATTGTACCAGATCCAGCTGAGATGTCTGATTAAATTATGCTAAGATTTGGGCTGCGATCCAACCATGTCATTAGAGTGGGACTCAGCATCGCGTCCCAGCCTCCTTGGACTGATAAAGCAGACTCTCACATGGAAGTAGACACGCAGAAGTAGCTTACAGGAAAAGAGCGTGCTTTATGGACACAACCCTTTGTGGAGAGAACAGAGTAGCTGAGCCCAGAAAGAAATGAGCCACGGGGAGAGTGATGAGCCTTATGCCAGTCACATAACTGAGACTGGGAGGAGCTGGGACCATGGAGCCTTAAGAGGAAGAAGGACCTGAACCCTCGCAGACATCACCCACCATCTTGCATCAACACATGGCAACAGACTTCGGGTAAGAAGTACCTCTTTTGGTACCTTGAGTTGGATCCTTTAGGGACTGGTAACTGTAAGCTTCTACTTCAAATAAAAACCCTTTATTAAAGCCAACAGAATCCTGCACTTGGCATTAGCACCTCTTTGGCTGACTAATACAGAGTATAAGGGGATTTGGGATTGTTTTTTCCTTTTAGAGTAATGAAAACATTCTAAAATTGCCTGAGTTGATGACAGCACAACTCTGTGATGAAAGTGAGTGCTGCTATAACTTTGAATCAATTATAAAAAGAATGGGACTGTATAACACAGGGAATCCAGTGGTGGATGATGGACTGTGGTTAATAGGACAAATACGAGAACATTTTCTCCTGAACAATAACAAATATATACTACTAATATAGGGTGTCATTAAACAGGTGGGCTGGGGGAAAAATACACCAATTTAAGATATGGGCTTTAGTCAGTAGTAACATTTTGAGGATGCTCTTTCAGTTTGTAACAAATGTTTCATAACAATGCAAGATGATGGTGGTGGGGAGATGTATAGGAGACTTGTATGATGCTATACATGTGTGTGTTTTGCAAATTCACAAATTTTACTATACATTTATTTCTTATGTATATTCATGCATGAATGATATACTTCAATAACATTTTATTTAAAAAAAGAAAGAAAAATAGGAAATTGTGGTGAACAACACGTTCATCTGGGCTGAGATTTTTCATCTAGTTTGTTTGTTACAGCCTAGAGACACCTCTGGAAATGAATTGTGTCCAACCCCTCATTGATGTGTATATAGTAATTTGTTTCTGAGGGAATACTTCAAAATGCCCCCACTTATATCAAATGGTACACCTAAAACCATGCTTTTATCTCTTAAAAGGGTGTATAATTTCTCATTTAGGTCTTACTTAAAAACTTTCAGTGTCTTCTTTTATGTTTCCCCAAATAAAAGGTGTTTTATTTAGTTTCCAGAAAAGGGCTTCAAGTGCCTATTATAAGTTGGTAAGAGTACTATGTATTTTTAGTAGGTGTTAAAAGAATAGCTTTATGTTTGCATGCCTGCAGTTTCATGGGGTATCCTGTTAAAAATAGCAACTGAGTCTCTCCACAAAGCCATATTCTGATTATCTTCTCAAATTATGAAGCTTATCTCTAGCATCCTTATCCTCTTGTTTGGTTTTATAGACATCTAAGGCCAATTAGATAAGAATAACCAGATTGTGGTAAATCAATCCATTTGTGAAAGAAATGTAAAACATGTTTGCTTATAGAAAGAAATCCACAGAGGATATGAAGCATGGAAGTAAGAGATGATACTAAATATCCATTACATTTTATTTATTTATTTTATTTTTTGTTTTTGAAGGAGGTACCAGGTATTGAATCCAGGACCTTTTACATGAAAGGTAGGTGCTCAACCACTGAGCTACACCCACTCTGCTCCATTACTTTTTTTTTTATTTTATTCATTTTATAAAAATATTACATTAAAAAAATATGAGGTCCCATTCATCCCCACCACCCCCACCCCACCACTCCCCCCCCCAGCAACACACTCCCTTCATCATGACACATCCATTGCATTTGGTAAGTACATCTCTGGGCATCTCTGCACCTCATGGTCAATGGTCCACATCATAGCCCATACTCTCCCACGTTCCATCCAGTGGGCTCTGGGAGGATTTACAATGTCCGGTGATTGCCCCTGAAGCACCATCCAGGGCAACTCCAAGTCCCAAAAACACCTCCACATCTCATCTCTTCCTGCCCTTCCCCATCCCCATCAGCCACCGTGGCCACTTTTCCCACTCCAATGCCACCTTTTCTCTGTGGGCCTTGGATTGGTTGTGTCCGTTGCACCTCTATGTTAAGAGGAGGCTCAGATTCCACATGGATACTGGATGCAATCCTCCTGCTTTCAGTTGTAGACTCTCTAGGCTCCATGGTGTGGTGGTTGTCCTTCTTCAACTCCATCTTATCTGTCCATTACATTTTAAAAGGACATTTCTTCATGTTCAAATATTGTTTTCTCTTCTGCATTATGTGTTAATAAGTTACCCTATTGTATTGGAAGCTGTATTGATATTTAATTGAGTAAGGTAAAGAAATCTTTGTCTTATGTTTTTATAACTATTATTTTTTTATAACTGTCCAAAGGTTTTAAATAAATTGACAACATTTTTTAGTTGAAAGCTAAAAGAATGACCAATTTTTCTTCTCTTGAATATAGTTTTAAATAAGTAAATTTATATAACTTGAAAATTAAGGCAAATTGGATTTAGCAATGTGAGAATGTTTATTTGCTTTATGAGGAATAAAATACAGCACTAAACACACAGAAGAAATACCAAATGTACATAATACACTATATTTGTAAATTTTACTCTAATATTATGTTTTTGAAAAATACTAATTACATAAATTATACAGATTGGGAGAATACCTTCGTCTTCCCAATTCATTAATTTAAATAAAATAATTTATCTTAGTAAAGTAGATACAATATATTAAAGGCCAAAAAGTGAGGCTTTGTTAGAAATAAATAATTAGGTGGCGGACTTGGCCCAGTGGTTAGGGTGTCCGTCTACCACAGGGAGGTCTGCAGTTAAAACCCTGGGCCTCCTTGACCCGTGTGGAGCTGGCCCACGCGCAGTGCTGATGCGCGCAAGGAGTGCCCTGCCACGCAGGGGTGTCCCCCGTGTAGGGGAGCCCCACGTGCAAGGAGTGCGCCCCATAAGGAGAGCCGCCCAGCATGAAAGAAAGTGCAGCCTGCCCAGGAATGGCGCCGCACAAATGGAGAGCTGACCCAGCAAGATGACGCAACAAAAAGAAATACAGATTCCCGTGCCACTGACAACAACAGAAGTGGACAAAGAAGCAAATAGACACAGAGAACAGACAACCAGGGTGGGGGGGCAGGGGAGAGAAATAAATAAATAAATAAATTTTTTTTTAAAAAAATAAATAAATATAAGAAGGAAAAGAGCCAAAAATTTGTCTAAGGATATAATCATCTAACATTATAAAGACAAACATAATGGGATCTTATAAACTGAAGTGGAGAATTCATTGTATCATAAAAGAATATAATGACAGTGTTATCAGAGCTGGTGTCTAGGTTCTTGGCTATGTTGCAGAAAGGAATTTAAAGACATGCCATAGAGTAGACAAGGGAGTTTGTTTATTAATAAATTAGAGAATAGTATGTAATTCAAGACATGAGTGTGGGCATTGTGTGGTAAGACTAATGAGTCAACTTGGCCAGGTAATTGTGCCCAGTTGTTTGGTCAAGCAAGCACTGGGCTAATTATAATATAAGGACATTTATGGACTTTAGTCACCAGTGGATTTACTGCACAGATAGCTGTTTGCATTTATACCAATCAGAGAGATTGCCATCAGCAATGAGTGACATTTTTTCTAATCAGTTGAATGCCTTAAAAGGAGAAGTGAGTCCAGCATTCAGAGAGAATTTCCCAGCTCATCTTTGGACAGCCAACATCTCCCAGAAACTCGTCAAGGACCTTCATTGGAAATTTATCAGAGCTCCTGGTTTGCAGACTGCCTGCGGAACCTGGACTTGTGCATCCCCATGGTCATGTGAGAGACTCTTGTAAAATCTCTTACTATTGACAAACATTTCCTATTAATTCTGTTTCCCTAGAAAACCCTGACTAATATAGCTTGGTACTGGGAGTGGTTCCTGACGGACAAAGTCTTAAAAATGGGATGTCTTAGGTGGTTCTGGGATTTTGCAATTGGCTTTCTACTCTAATTGGACTCAAGGGTACTAAGGACTCCCTTTCCAATAATGAAGAGGCCGCTAACAGTCCATTGAGTGAATTGGCAATGGAGATCTGTGAAATATCATAACCAGTTTCCCCTGTTCCCATGCTTATAAGAAGCAAGGATCTGGATGAGAGTGTTTTCAACACCTTACCAGTTTTGTAGAGTCAAAAGGTATAATGATTTTGGCTGGGTCCTTCTAGATGCTCTGGATACTGTTAAAAAAGAAAAAGATGAGTTAAAGTCTTCAAATTTGAAACTTAAACACCATATAAATGAATCTGCCTGTGCAGAAAACAGATGAATCTTGTAGGATGACAGTAGATTATCATAAACTTAACCAGGTGGTGACTCCAGTCACAGCTGCTGTGCCAGATATGGCATCAATGCTTGAGCAAATCAACACATCCCTTAGTACCAGGTATGCAGTTATTTATCTGGCAAATGCTGTTTTTCTCAATTGCCATTAGTAAGGACCACCAGAAACAGTTTTCTTTCAGCTGGCAAGACCAGCAATATACCTTCACTGTCCTGCCTCAGGTATATATCAATTCTCTAGCCCTATGTCATAATATTGCCCATAGGGATCTTGATCATCTCTTCCTCCCACAAGACATCACACCGGTCCATTATATTGACGATATCAATATACCTAGTGAGCAAGAAGTAGAAAAGACTCCCAACTTATTGGTAAGGCATTTCTGTGAGAGAGGATGGGAGATAAATCCAGCAAAAATATAGGGGCCTTCCACCTCAGTAAAATTTCTAGGTGTTTAGTGGTGTGCAACATATCGAGATAGCTCTTCTAAGGTGAAGCATAAGCTGTTGCATTTGAACCTCCATGACAAAAAAAGCACGATGTTTAATTGGTCTCTTCAGATTTTGGAGACAACACATTCCTCATTCAGATGCACTACTCTGGCCCATTTACCAAGTGATCAGAAAGCTGCTAGTCTTGATTGGGAACCAGAGGTAGAGGAGGCTCTGTAACAGGTCCAGGCTGCTGGACAAGCTGTACTATCTTTTGGGCCATATGAGCTAAGAGATCCAATGGTGCTAGAAGTTTCAGTGGCAAATAGAGATGCTGTCTGGAGCCTTTGGCAGGCCCCTATAGGAGAATCACACTGCAGACCCTTAGGATTTTGGAGCAAAGCCCTGCCATCCTCTGCACATAATTACTCTCCTTTTGAGAAATAGCTTTTGGCCTGCTACTGGGTCTTAGTAGAGACTAAACGCTTAACATGGGCCACAACTTACCATGAGACCTGAGTTGCCTATCATGAGCTGCATATTGTCTGACCCACCAAACCATAAATTTGGGCATGCACAGCAGCACTCCATAATAAAGTGGAAGTGGTATATACAATATAGGGCTCAATTAGGTCCTGAAGGCACAAGTAAGTTATATGAGGAAGAAGTCCAAATGCCCATGGTCACCACCCTTGCATTACCTTCTCTTTCCCAGCCCACAGCTTTGGCTTATTGGGGAGTCACTTACAATGAGTTATCTGAAGATAAGAAGACTTGGACCTGGTTTATAAATGGCTCTGCATGATATGCAAGTACCACCTGAAAGTGGACAGCTGCAGCACTGCATCCCCTTTCTGGGATATCCCTAATAGATATATGTGAGGGCAAATCCTCCCAGTGGGCAGAACTTTAAGCAATGCACCTGGTTGTTCATTTTGCTTGTAAGATGAAATGGTCAGAGGTGCATTTGTACACTGATTCATGAACTGTTGCCAATGGCTTGGCTGAATGGTCAGGGACTTGGAAGGAACATGATTGGAAAATTGGTGACAAAGAGGTCTGGGGGAGAGGTATGTGGATAGACCTTTCTGAGTGAGCAAAAATATGAAAATATTTGTGTCCCATGTGAATGCTCACCAGAGGATGACTTCAGCAGTGGAAGATTTTAATAATAAATTGGATAAGATGACCCGCTCTGTGGCTAATGCTCAGCCTTTTTCCCCAGCCGCTCCTGTTACTGTCCAAAGGGCTCATGAACAAAGTGTCAATGAAGATAGGGATGGAGGTTATGCATGGGCTCAGCAACATGGACTTTCCCACACCAAGGCTGACTTGGCTACAGCCAGTGCTGAGTGCCTAGTCTGCCAGCAGCAGAGACACACCCTCAGCCCCCGATACGGCACCATTCCTTGAGAGGACCAGCCTGCTACCTGGTGACAGGTTGACTACATTGGACCACTTCCACCATGGAAGGGGCAGCAATTTGTTTTAACTGGAATATACACATACTCCAGATATGGGTTTGCATTTCCTGCATGCAATGCTTCTTCCAAAACTACTATCTGTGCACTAACCAAATGTCTCATCTACAGCCATGGCATTCCACACAGCATTTCTTCTGATCAAGGAACCCATTTCACAGAAAATGGTGTGTGGGAATGGGCACGTGCCCATGGAATTCACTGGTCTTACCATGTTTCCCATCATCCTGAAGGAGCTGGATTGATAGAACAGTGGAATGGCCTTTTGAAGACTCAATTATGGTGCCAACTATCTGGAAACATCTTGCAGGGCTGGGGCAATGTTCTCCAGGGGCTGTGTATGCTCTAAATCAGTGTCCACTCTCTGGTTTCTCCCATAACCAGGAACCATGGGTCCAAGAATCAAGGAGGTGATATGGGAATGTTATGACTCAGTATTTTTGCTAGTGACCCACTAGGAAAATTTTTTGCTTCCTGTCCCTGCAAACTTAAGCTTTGCTGGTCTACAAGTTTTAGTCCTCAAAGGAGGAGTGCCGTCTCCGAGCAACACAACAATGATGCCATTGAACTGGAAGTTAAGACTACCACCTGGCCACTTTGGGCTCCTCTTACCTCTGAATCAACAGGCAAAGAAGAGAATTACTGTACTGGCTGGGGCGATAGTTACTGACTATCTGGGGGACATAGGACTGCATCTACCTAAGAAGAGTTTGCCTGGAATACAGGAGATCCTCTAGGGTGTCTCTAGGACTGCCATATCCTATGATTAAAGTCAATGGAAAATTGCAACAATCCAATCCAAGCAGGACGAACAATGACCCAGAATCTTCAGGAATGAAAGTTTGGGTTACTCCACCAGGCAAAGAACAGCGGCCAGCTGACGTGCTTGCTGAGGGTAATGGGAACATGGGATGGGTAGTGGAAGAAGGAAGCGATAAACATTAACTTCAATAATGTGACCAGTTACAGAAACGAGGATGGCAATGGTCATGAATCTTTCTTCCTTGTTTCATTATGATTATGATTGCATATGTACACAGAACAAATTATTTTGTCTTCTTCCCCAGCCTTTTTCACTTATCAAATGACAAGTTGTGTCAGTCTCATGTCACATTTGAGGATGTCAAATTTCAGAGTGAATATTACCAAAAACTTACACCTTATTCTGTAAGGAATTGATGTGTTTCCAGTTGTACACAGGAGAGTTGAACATTGTTAGGCAGAAATATAAATATATGCATGTATGCATATCTGTTTTTGTTTTTACTTAGAAACTAAGTATGGCTTAAGGTAATGTATATGGTTGCCAAGTTGACAAAATGTGGACTGTGACAGTTAGGCCAATGTGTCAACTTGGCCAGGTAACTGTCCCAGTTGTTTGGTCACGCAAGCACTGAGCTAATTGTAATACAACAGCATTTATGGACTTTAGTCACTAGTGACTTTACTGGACAGATAGCTGATTGCGTTTACATCAGTCAGGGAGATTGCCGTCAGCAATGAGTGATGCTTTAATCAGTCAGTTGAATACCTTAAAAGGACAGAGTTGGACTTAGATGTGACTTCTCTACACAGGCCTCTTCTGTCCCTTGAACTGAACCTGTGGTTAGTGCTGGGGTTGGTGTATGCTCAGGAGACTTCAATCTCTGGACTGTCCATGTGCCAGCTGGGCTCTGAGTCTCACAGAGTTGCAACACCTACTCTCCAGTTCGTTGGGCTTACCAGGTCAACTAATAAGGAGGTGAAGATGGTCAACCACCACACCAAGGAATCAAGAGGCTCTACGACAACAAGCAGAAGAATCCTACCCATCAGCCATGTGGTTCTAAGCCCCCTCTCAATTCAGAAGAATTTAAAAGAAGGAAGACAAAGTTTATTGCCTTATTGTGTTTTTTATACTTACAATTACACAGCTTGAAATAAACCAAGCATGCAGTTGAGAAATTGTTAAGTTGATGACGGTCCCAGCAAAGTTTGGATTGGATTAAAAACACTTCCAATTGCCTTGGTTATAGGAATCCATTTTTCATGTTAATAATGTTGTAATGAGAAAAACTATGTGACTATGAAGTTAACAGTTATTAGGCAGGGAAAAAGATCACAAGGGCTTGAGCTTCTAAGATGACCATGCTCAGTTTGCCAAATTGGGAATTTCTTGGGTGCTACAGACATGTTGTATGTCTTGATGGCTTATTCTTAGGCAGTAAAAAGAGACCAAGTAAAAAGTAAAGTAAAGAGAGATCCAATTGCCTAATCTATTCTACCTAGTGGCATTTGCTGAATAAGAGCAATCACTTGTCCTGAGGGTTACAGTGGTTCTTAATTCCTGGTGAGATGCTTTTGTAAATTGGCTTGGGCTGCATATTGCTGCCTTGAAAACTCGACTAAATCCTCATTGCTGTCAAGGGGCTTGTGCTTACTCAAAGGAGTGAGGAGGTCTACAGTGGAGACCACATCACACATACAAAACAGGAGATAAATACATCAAATATTAATAGTTTTAATTGTAGAGTGAATTCACAGATTTTTTTCTTTCTTATCTTGTTCATTTCTATAATGTTCAAGCATTTATTATTTTAAATCAGTAAACAAAATTTGACTAAAAAAGGAATAACTATTCTATAAATTCACTTACAGCCAGACCTCTTGCATTTCAGCCAATATTTATTGGCTACCCAATGTGGACCAAACAATATACCAGGTACTAGTACAGGGAAGAATGCTGGGGGTGAGCTGGGGGCGTAGGAGAAGCAGCATATGAACAGATACTTATGAGGCAGTTTAGTTTAGGGAACGGGAAGACGAGTCACATCTGAGACCTGGCAGAAAACATGGCTGCGAGATATATGACCTTGAAATCCCACCAGGAAACCCCATGAGGAAAAGGCCACTGTCAAGAATAAAGCTGGAAAGACCTTGCAAGATCCTGGCCATGTGATGCCATTTGGAACAAGATCCATTTGGAATGATATCCCCTTAGGGTCAAGGGGAAGCCCCAGATACCTTTAAGGGCCTCATCGTTGGTCCTCTGAGAATTAACAGGTGGGGTAACCAATCAGAACAGCAAACAGCTGGTACCCCTTTCCCAGACTAGAAAGGGAAGGAGTGAATAATGGTTTAATAAAGGTAGCCCCATAAGCCCAAATGCTCTCTCTGCCTAGAGGAACCGACATCTATACCTTAGATGCATAATTCTGTTCTTTTCTCCCATTTCTCAAAAAATATTCTTTCTCCCACTTCTCAATAAACTCTACTGGCCTAACTAAACTGGCATATTATTAAATTCTTTTATGTAACAATAGCCAAGAACCTAGAAGAATCCATCATTCCCCGACTTCACTTAGATATAACATTATATACACAGAGTTTTGATGCATTTGTTCACAGAAGGGATTTCTTAAGTTAGTAATTAGTGTGTTATAACATAATATCTTGGTAAAAAATGTTGCAAGAAATTGTTTATGATTATTAATATACTATGTAACATATATTAATTTAAAAATAAACTTTGAAATATTCTGGCTCTTCTTTTGCCACCCAAATAGACTAGATTTTCTTCTGTTGTATGACAATTTATTTTAATTTTTATACAAAGTCTAAGGGCCTAGAAACTGCTAGAGCATATAACAATGTAATTAAATGTCCATTAAAAGACATCTGACTTCACTGGTAGCTGTAGATAATAAGCATTTGTAGTTAATAAAGTCATTTGTAGATAATAACTGTAATGAAAATTTATACTTTCATGGTAATCTAAGTCTTGGGAAGCAGAATTGTATTATATTATACTCTTAGGCTTGAATTTGTTTAGATATGATTTCAAAATTTAAATTTGCCCTGCAGAACTGTTTTTAGACAGCTGGGTATAATAACTTTTTAATACATTTTAAAGTGCTAGCACACTCTGCATTAATCTGCCTTTTCTTATAAGGCAAAGTTATCTACTTGTATCACTTCCCTTTTGTGTATGTATGTTTACTTTTGTCAGTATAGTAAATGGATTCTGACAAGGTGAAGTGGAGTCTTCTCAGAAGTATATTTCATGAACGGGGAGGAGTAAAATTAGATTGTTACTATTTATACCACTTTTTAAATATGAATTTTCAAATAAAGGCCTTTAGTAATTTCAACAAGTTCAGTTATTTCCTAACAATTCACGTGGCAGAAATTAACTTAAAAATTAGATGTGGGTTCATATTCACGATTCTGTATCCCACAAGTTTAGTAAGCCCTAGAGAAATAAAATTTCTTTCAATTTACAAACCCAGCACAGCAGTCTTACTATTATAAAGTAGAATTCAAATGTTGTATATTTATCCAGTTTACTTGGCATGTAGGAACTCATCTAGAAGGGCCCTGAAGCACTTAGAAAAGAAAGAGAATTTTCCAGTCTTCATGCTTTTGAAACTGTCAGAGGTGGCTTTGTTAAGATAAGGTTGGCCCTGATTTAATACATCACTTTATTAGTTTGCATTAGTCTGTTTAAATTCCCATTCAAACTTGTTTCATTTTCTCACTTCCCAAATAAGACTCAGGCAGCTTTCTACCATTTCTGACTTCATCCTTAACTACTCAAACTTTCATATGTTTGGAATTTTAGGGTGTAACACATTTATGTGCACTTTCACTTGCTGCTAAGTTACAGTCTTCCAGGGAATGCTAAAAATGGAGCTCGCTAATCTCTTCCTTAAGTGGGCACCAACAACAGATACTTTGTTCTTCACCATAAATGTAAATCTTAAGCAGAATTTGCAAAAATGTGAAGTTAGTGTATAGAAGTCTTCTACAAGCTTGCTCTTCTTTGGAGGGAATGTGAAGCCATCCCACCTTGGCAAGCCTTCCCACGGTTGTGTTGAGGGAGACACATAAGGAACAAGCAACTAGGATTGCTGCATTAACTTTTCCTTCATCATACTCTCTTTAGATCCAGGTGCTATTTCTTTAAAATACCTGGCAAACACATTTATGTTAAGACAGTCGTTCTTAATCAAACTCATTTGATAAAATTATGGTGCATTTCTTGGTTGAGTTGTCAGAATTTAAGCTCAAGTAGCTTATTTGAGAGGTGACCCCAGGAAATGAAGGCAGAAAGTATAATAAGAAAATAAGAAAGGTAAAGGAAGGCAATCCAGAAAAGGTGCATGATCAAGCCAACTTCACTGTGGGCAATTGGAGCTCAGATTTAGTGAGGAAATCTGGAGAGAGTATACTACATGTCTCACAGGTATCCTAATCAGGAGCAGAGAAATAAAAATACTTATCTTGGGAAGCAGATTTGGCCCAACGGATAGGGCATCCTCCTACCACATGGGAGGTCCAAGGTTCAAACCCAGGGCCTCCTGACCCATGTGATAAGCTGGCCCATGCACAGTGCTGATGTGCACAAGGAGTGCTGTGCCATGCAGGGGTGTCCCCTGCGTAGGGGAGCTCCACACGCAAGGCGTGTGACCCATAAGGAGAGCCATCCAGTGGGAAAAAAAGTGCAGCCTGCCCAGTAATGGTGCCGCACACACGGAGAGATGACTCAGGAAGATGATGCGACAAAAAGAGACACGGATTCCAGTGCCACTGACAAGAGTACAGGCAGACACAGAAGAACAAGCAGCAAATGGACACAGAGAGCAGGCAACTGGGGGAGGGGGGAGCAGAGAAATAAATAATATAAAATAAATAAATAAATAAAAATACTTACTTAACAACTTCTACTCCATTATTTGTCGTGGGCTACATCTGGGGACATTAACTCACTGACATTTCTGGCTTACTCTCTGTGCAAGTCAACTTTGCCCTCACAGTCATTAAGCAAAAAAACAACAACAAAAACACGCTCCGATAAAGCTGCAATGTTTCAAGTAAACAATCTCAGTGGAGCGTGTATGTGAATGCCAAGGAGGTGGGAGATTAAAAGTGTGTAGTTATAGACATAAGCACACAAAATGTTATTACTACACACAATTTCACAAGGTTTGTGTGGTTGTGATTCATAACCGTGGACTCATAGACTTCAGAGATCAAAATATTTCAAGGTATCAACAAATGAGATTATACTTGAAATCAAAGATTTAGCAAAAAAAACAATGCTTCCTTTAAAAGGCTGGGTTACTAATACTGGAGCATCAAGGACCAAGGGTGAAAATAAAGGGTGAAAATATTCAAATGTGAACAGTTGAAGTTGTCTCCTGCTCCCTGAATCCTGCAGTATAAGCCACTGTCTTTGCAGAGGTAACAGAAAATTAGCATTGCCTCCTTTAACCTCCTCCATAAAGAGAGAATGTCATTAAATCAAAGATACCATTGATTATAACACACTCCCTTATATTATGTTCCCTTAAGAAAGAAAAGCAAAGACAAAAACACTGCCAATTCAAGCATGGCATGATGTAAATTGCAAAATGCATTTTTATTTCAGAAATGGTAAAATGTGGAAAACTCAAGTGTCTCAGAACTGATAAAATATGATAGCAGCAATTAATTCAAGGGTTTATGGTGGGGAGTGAACTCAAAGATATGAGGCAGGCATTGCAGTCCTGAATATTTGTAAAAATCATTCTATAACATGTGTAGTCTTAATAAGAGCTTTATTCAGGAATATTCATTCTTTCTTCTGCACTAGATGACTTTCATCTCTGAACACCAAACCCTCTTTAAAGAACATTTCTATGGTCTCAAAGAAAGTTAAGTGTTCTTGCTGACTACTCATTCATCTTTCAAGCCTGTCTCCTTGCAAACTAGGAAAAGGAGAAAAGAACAAAGTATCATTTCTTCTTTCATTTGGCTCAATCCCTAGCCCAGCCCCCTTTTAAACAGATTTAATGATACGTAATTTTTATAACATAAAATTCACCCATTGTAAGTTTATATTACAATGATTTTTAGTAAAATCAAACTATAAACCAGTTTCAGAACATTCCCAACACCCCCAAAAGATCCCTCCTGCTCATTTGCAGTCAATCGCCAGTCCTACCCCCAGCTTTGGTAACCACAAACCTGCTTTATATCCCCATACATCTGCTTTTTTTGATGTAATGCAAACATAAATTTTCAGTCTTTTGTATCATGTTTCTTTCACTTATCATAAATGTTTTGAGGTTAATTCATACTGTAGTATGTTTCAGTAGTTCCTTCCTTTTAAATGCTGAATGGCATTCCATTATACAGGTAGACCACATATTGTTTATTCATTCTTCATTTGATACACATTTGATAGTTTTCAGTTTTTGGCTCTTATAAATTATGCTACTATGAACAGTCACATAGAAGTGTTTGTGTGGACATAAGTTTTCATTTCTCTTGAGTAGCTACCTAGGAGAGACATTATTGGGTTGCATGATCAATTTATGTTTGAGTTTTTAAGAAACTGCCTCAGGGAAGGCAGCTTCCAAAAGGGCTCTCAGTAATTCCCATCCCCTCTTGTGTACTACCCTTCCCTTCAGTAGGGGGTAGACTTGGTTTAGATAAACAGAATATGACAAAAGTGATGACTTGCCACTTCCTGATAGTAGGTTACAAAAGACAGAGGTTTCCATTTTGCTGGCACACTCTCCCTCTGCCTCTTCTTGCTTGCTCACTCTGAAGATGCAGGCTACCATGTTGTGAGTGGCTCCATTCAGAAGACCATGTGACAAGGAACTGAGGCCAGCAAACTGCCAACACCCAGTGAGGAACTGGCTATCCGCCCAACAGACTGTGAGGAACTGAATCCTGCTTACATTCACCACATAAGTGAGCTTGGAAACAGCTCGTTTACAATCTAACCTTGAAATAACCACACCCAGCCAACACCTTGATTGCAACTTTGTGAGAGACCTGGAGCTAGAGAACCCAGGTGAGCTGTACCCAGATTTCTAACCCACAGAAACTGTGAGATAATAAGTGCTATAGTTTTAATTGTGCATTAATGTGTTACAGATCAATAGATAACGAATATACCGCAAAATTGTTTTTCAAACTGGCTGCACTGTTTTACATTCCCACCAGCAGTTTGAGGTTCGGGTTTTCCTAAATCCTTGCCAACACTTGTCTCTTTACCAATGATAGCCATTCTAGTGGATCTAGCAGGTCTCTATTGTGGTCTTGTGGGACTAGTGGGCCTCTCTTTTTGATGATAGTCATTCTACTGAAAGTGAAATGGTATGTCATTTTGGTTTTTATTTGCATTTCCCTGAATATTAATGAGGTTGCACATCTATTCATGGACTTATTAGTCATTCATGCAGTTTATTTGTTGAAATATCTATTCAAATCTTTTGTGTATTTCATCCCTAGCTATTTTGATCCACAAAATATTTATTACAAAGGGGTTTGGATAAGGATTAGCAACTTCTGAAATAATTTCCTCTTTTGGGAATTCATTGTAATAATGCCTCAATGCATTAAAAATTAAGGTGTTTTTATTAATAAGAATGGAAGGAATATACAAAGTAGGAGTTTATTTGCGTTATGCAGAGAACAATTGTGTCAAAAAGACAGGCAGGAACAGTAGTATTTCTACCTGGGATGGTTGATTTCACAACTGGAAATAATAATCCAGGTCTGTTTGTGCAAGCATCCCATTTTGCTTTGAGAAATGAAGGAGGATCCCCTCCATTCTACACATGCCAATGAGCCCACAATGAGCTGTGTACACTAGTGCTAGAGTACACGGGTAAGTACTTCCTGCAACAATGATAAATGATGCCAAAAGCTGTGGAAAAATTCCCTACCATGATTTTTTGGGATCAAAAGTTGGAAGGGAGTGGAAAATGGCAAATAAATACTGTAAGTAAATGTAAGATTGTAAGAAATGGAGGCAAGTTTGGCTATTTTGAAACTACATCCAGTTAGAAGGTCATGTGCACTATTCAGCTCTTTCCCAATTTTGTCCACGGAGAAATTTTTGTCCATTGTTTCCAGATCATCCAATTTTTAAAAAGAAGTTGAAAATTTAGATTTTATGTGAAAATTCTCAAATATGTGTGGGCACTGAGGGCAGCTAGTCTGCTACCACCATCCTCCCCTCATATTCTTTTCTTTCTCACTATTTCTGAGGAAAGGGAGAAACTTTAGAATGCACTGTGTTTAAATCAAGGATCTCTCCATATTTATGGTTGCCTGATTTATGACATTTGTGACACCACAGTGCAGTGAAGAAAGACATTCTATTCAATAAATGGTGCTTTTTAATTGGGTATCCCTACTGGAAAACATGCACCTTAGTTCTTATTTCACCTCATACAAAAAAAGTCAATTCTATACAAATTGTAGATCTAAATGTAAAAGTAAAATTATAAAACTTTTGCAGAAAGACAGAGGGTATCCTCATGACCTTGAAGTAGGAAAAGATTTCTTAACTAGGGCACACGAAACACTAAAGATCAAAGTAAAAATGATGATAAAAATTGGACTATGCTAAGAGTAAAAGCTTCTGTTCATTGTAAGATACCACTACAAAGCCCTATTTTCAATAGCTCCAATCTAAAAACTAACCAAGATCCATCAATAGTAGAATGAACAAATACATACATATATTCACATAACGAAATACTACACAGAAAGAAGAGTAATCTGCAATTAAATGCAATAATATGTATATCATAAAAAATTGAATGAACAAAGTCAGCTCCAAAATAGCATATAATCTGATTCCTTGTACATAACAAGAAGCAAAACTATTCTTTGCCATTGGAAGGCAAGATAGTATTTATCCTAAGAGTAGTAACTAGAATGGAAATGGGAAAGGCTTCTGAAATGCTGGTAATATTCGGTGCTTGTGAAAATCTATCAAGCTGCATATTGTGATTTTTTCACTTTTCCATATGTATTGCACTTACATGTTTTTTTTTTTTTTTAATTTAAAAGAGTGAATCAAGGATGTTAGACTTTGTTGAAATATTATCTCAAGATAGCCCTGGAGCAGACTGTTCTCTATGAGACAAGCTAACGATGTCCCCAAATGGGAAACATTTTTAAAAGCCTGTTATGAGTGCGTTGGGATTTCCTACCACACTTTCTCAGTCATCACCTTGTCTTAGCTTAGTGTGAAAGAGAAGAAAGAGAAGTGAGCTACTTTCCATTTTCTCTCTCTTTGTTTTACCTAGCAATCCCTGGCATTACTACCACTTCAACTTTTAAAGAAAAATGATTGGAAATTAGAAATGAGATTTAAATTCATGTGTGCAAATGAAGATTCTGAAAGATAACTTTCAATACATGATTCTGTGAACTCTGGGAGGAATATTGCATGCAACTGGCTGGAAAATGCTTAAGGTATGACCAAGATTTTCAGGATACTTCCTGCCTGTTTTAAATGTGACATTCAGGGGCCAAACAGCATGAGGTTAGCAGTGTCCTCTCTGGAACCCTATTACCAGAATACATTCCAGTTTAGTGAGTCTTAGAATCTCTTTAATTTTCATTTCTTCTTCTGTAAAGTTGGAGTAGTTTTAGTGTTTGTGTGATAATGGTGTTGTGAGGATTAATGTAATAATGTGTATGAAATTCCAGGTTAAGTGTTCAAGAACTATCATTATTATTTTCATTACCAATAGGATTTAATTAAAAAAGCCATTGAATATGGGGTTAACAGTTTAGGGCTTACTTTTCTCATTCATAATTTTCTAGCCAAGTAAAATTGCATGATTTACCTACATGAAGCCTCCCATTTTTCATTGGAACAATTGGGAAAATAAGCCAAAATGAGATAAGAGTATATGAAAGCACCTTACTCAGTACTTGATCATATGATACATCCACAATTTATATTAAATAAATACAAATTCAACTATATTCGTGAAGAATAGAATCAATGTAGGCCCTAAAGAGATAGTTTTATTATTTAATGTATATTCTAAAGCTTTAGTCAGACACTAGTTTTGAGTATTGTTATTATTATGTATGTTTGAAAACAGAAAACTTATTCTTCTGCCACTAAACACTTGTGAGACAAGAATGCCAATTATTCCTCAGGAGTATGGCCTCTGAAAATGTGAGTCATAGAAATGAAAATGCTATGTAAATGCAGACTTATGACCAAATGACTTTTCTTTGTCACAGAGCAAGGTTAAAAAATAGTTCTAAAAGTGAAGAAAGCATTTTAATATGGTAGAAATTTTAGATGCCTTACTTCTGTGATCAGATCATTGCTCTTTGGGCAGTGAGACTAACATTTAGTTTTATTCTAACTAGACCATCTCCTTTCTCCCCTTCTCCATCATTCTGACCAAGTGTATCAGAATTCAGGAAAAGGCAAGGGGCCTCTGCTTTTTGTAGAAGGGCTTGCCTTTGGAAAGGATGTCAAAAACGATGAGTCACTCTAAAGATTGATTCTAGATATGCTGTTGCCAAGCTGCATTTGCTAATGCAGTCATCTAAATCCTGGTGACTATGGAACACAGTGGAAGACAAATTTGTCCTTGTCATTACATGGCCAAAGACCTCTTTTAAAAGGTAGCAGAAAATTAATTAGACTGCAAATTCATCTATAAAATGAAAGTATAGCAGCTTACCTGGACATAGGGATTTGGAAGAGGGAGATTCATTTTTATTAGGAAACTCTTGGCATTTGATCAAATAGCATACATTTGTGTGTGGGGGGAGATAATGACATTATTATTTCCAGCCTTGCATTAATCAAAGAAGAACTAAAACGAATACTTCATCAATACTGACTATACATATAATGTTTACTCTGCTGCAATAGTACTGCATTCAAGATCTTAATATTTAGGGAAGCATTTCTGGAAAGTAAAAATTGAGCCCGATAGTCTCCAGAAGATATTTTCAAAGTAAATATAATAGTTGCTGGGTAAAGTGCATTGATAATTAATTCAGAAAAGAAATGTTTCTTGTTCTTATTTGGAGTTCAACCATGGTAATGGAAATGTGTAATTATTCAGTTAAAAAAAAGATTTACCATTGAGAGTGTTTGAAATTTCTATGTGCTTTTGCAATTTTACAGCAAAAACAAAGCTTTTAAAAAATAGACAACATGAAATACTTCTTTTTTTAATTTTTAATTTTTAATTTTATTTTAAAATAAGCTTTAGATTACATAATTGCTATGTAAAAAATATAGGGTGTAGGAAGCAGCTGTGGCTCTATCAGTTGGGCTCCCATCTACCATATGAGGGGCCCTGGGTTTGTGTCCTGGGCCTCGTGAAGGCAGGCTTGTCTGCATACTGTGGAAAGTTGCTAGCCCCGGGCTCCGCGGAGTGCTGCCTGGCCCTCAACCTCTGTGGAGAGCCTACTAAGCAAAGTGATGCAACAAAAAGGGGAGACAAGCAAAAAAAAAACAAAAAAAACAAAACTCAGAAGAGCACGCAGCGAACAGCAAGCAAGCCACAAGGGGGGGAGGGGAAATAAATAAAAATACAGGGAATTGGACTTGGCCCAATGGATAGGGCATCTGCCTACCACATGGGAGGTCCACAGTTGAAACCCCAGGCCTCCTTGACCCGTGTGGAGCTGGCCCATGCACAGTGCTGATGCGCGCAAGGAGTGCCTTGCCACGCAGGGGTGCCCCCCGTGTAGGGGAGCCCCATACACGAGGAGTGCACCCCATAAGGAGAGCCACCCAGTGCGAAAAAAGTGCAGTCTGCCCAGGAGTGGTGCCGCACAAACAGAGAGCTGATGCAGCAAGATGACGCAAGAGAGGGAGACGCGGATTCCCGGTGCCGCTGATAAGGATGGAAGCTGTCACAGTAGAACACACAGTGAATGGACACAGACAGCAGACAACTGGGGGGGGGGGGGAGAGAAATAAAAATAAATAAATAAATAAATACAGACACAGAAGAAAGCACAGTGAATGGACACAGAGAGCAGACAGCACACAAAAAGCCACAAGGCGGAGATAAAGAAAATGTGTGTGTATATATATATATATATATATAGGGGATTCCCATATACCCCACCCCTCCCCATCCCACACTTTCCCACATTAACAATATCTTTCATTAGTGTGGTACATTTGTTATAATTGATGAACACATAATGAAGCATTGCTACTAACTGTGGACTATAGATTATGTTATAGTTTACATTGTGTCCCACACAATTTAGGTTATGACAAAATATATAATGGCCTGTATTCACCAATGCAATGTCATACAGGACAATTACAATGTCTTGAAATGCCTTCCCCCATTACACCTATTCTTCCTTTTCCTTCCCCTTAGAACCTCTGGTGGCCACTGTCTTTATATCTATGTTACAAGTTCATTCATGATCAAGTGGAATTCAGAGAGCATTTATAGTGGCGTAGAATATATAGAAGATTGCAGACATTTTCATAAGACTTAATAAGCCTTTCTTCCCCACACATGCAAAATTTATTATGTGACTGAATCATCACTTGCTCAAATATTTTTGCATGACAGATATTAAATTTTCTTTATTTCTTCTAATTATTCTGTTTATATTCATCAATTGTTACTGTAGAGACAATACAATCACCACTTTTCTCTGACCCATCTAAGGGAATTGTGCTTGTGAAGCATGAGACAACAAGACTCTATTGCCCTTATTCCATTTATACCTGTGATTTGCAGAGTGACTACTACCTGACATTAGCTAACTCTAGTTTTCTCCCCACTATATTACATCAAAACATACATTATTACTCTAATAAGGGTTAATGTAAGTTGAATCTAATTTTAAGTAGCCCACCTTCTGCAAACAGTGACTAAGGAGAAGAGTCATTTACCCCCTTTGGCAAAGTATTTGGGAACCTTTAAGTCACTCTAGCCTGACTTTTATAAAATTGTGCTTAAAAAAATTGAGTTTAGAAAGAAGAAAAGATAAGGTGTATAAACAGGAAGAGTAATCAAAACAGGATGGGGAAAGTATGAGGGAGATTAAGTTTCAATTAAAAAAAGAGTTGAAAAAACAAAGTTGTAAGTTCTTAGAATCTGCTATGGACTTAACACTGCATGAGACATTGTGGAAAATACAAATACAATGTAAGAGTCTACCTTCAATGAGTTTTAAATCTCATTGGAAAAACAAACTAGTATTGTCCTACTTTTTTAATCTTGCAAATCAAGACTTTTAGTCGTGTCATGATTAATGAATCAACAATTTAAAATTCTATGTTGATGTTAAATTAGCATTACTGTAGAGGGCCCAACTGAGATCCCAGTTAATAACTACCAGCACCACCACCACCACCACTTGCATCCCTTCTAATTGCCAGGCACTGTTTTAATTTCTTTGCATTCATTAGTCCTCTAATTAGAAAAACAACCCAACTGTGGGGTGGTAGTTACAATTATTAGTGCTCATTTCACAAATAAGGAACCCAGGATAGAGAGATGTTTAAGTAATTTCCTAGGGTTCTGAAAGCAGGCAGACTGGTGCCTCCCACAACAGAGAAGCTAGATACTTTGAAAGAACTTCTGAGAATGGATAGGTACTAGAAAAAGGAGGAAAGAAAAACACTTTCTAATGCATATAGGCTCACAGTAATTAAGGGAAATCTTTAACAGAGAGAAGAAACATGATTGATCAGCAGTGAGGTATATGAGGATAAGGAGCTAATTATAATTAGTCTGCCAGTGTACTTCTCAATAGAGACAATGGAAAAAGGCAAAGAAAATATATCATTAAAGTCTGAGGAGAGGGGAAGACTGTCATCCAGAATTGTGTGCCCAGAGTAATTATCTTCAAAGAATGAAGGTGAAAAGAAGACATTTTCAGATAAGCAAATGCTGATTTTTGTCATCAGCAGACTGTCACTAAAGGAGCTACTAAAGGATGAGCTTTATAAAGACAATTATCGCAGAACAGACATTTAGGTTGATAGAGTAGTGAGCACAGACATTGGTAAACTCAAAATGTATCTACATGAACATTAGCTTTATGAAACAAAGAATATTACCCAGTTATGGGGGTTACAAAAAGAAATGAATTCTGAATGATGTTTTAATAAGAAAACAAACAGAACAAACAAAATATTCTATTTTTTAAAAACCAAACAAGTAAAAGAAACAGCAGTACAACAAAAATAACAACAACAAAACCACTGATAATAGTCAAATCAAAAGCATAAAACAGGATTGCAGATTGTTAAAAATAAAGCAATGATAATAATAAGTGGAAAAATGCTCTATTCACAAGCTAACAGAGGGATACTATATTAGATGATATGTTTCAGTTATATTATCTTTACAAGAAATACACTTAAGTATGAGGACATGAATGTTGAAAATATCAGAAGGAAAAAATCTGCTAGCTATACTAATATTTTTTAAAATCTTTAAAACAAAAGAAATATTATTGAAAATAAAGTCTTATGTAACAATAATGGATTAATGAAAAAAATATGTAAAATTTAAATTTGTATTTTAACAAATAGCCTTAAATTATAGAAAGTCAAAATTGTTATAATTAATAGGAGAACATGGCAAAGCAAATATCATCGTGGGAAATTTTTAAAGCTATATTTTCATTTTTTAGAACAGCAGATAAAAAATTGGTCAAGATTGGAACAGTGCAATTAATAACCTTGATTTCATAGACATATGTAAAGTCCTGCATCCAAGAATTAAGAATACGCATTGTACTCAACCACATATAGACTATTTATAAAATGTAAACACATAGCAGATCATAAAGAGAACCTCAAACTTTAAAGTATCTTTTAAGTACCTTACAGAACATATTTTCTTAACATGATGCAATTAATTTAGAAAGCATTAACCAAAAGGCAACCAAAAAAAAAAAAACACCTCCAAATGTTAAGAAATTTTAACACATACCTTTAAATAATTCCATAATTCATAATAGAAATTAAATTTTTTCAGAAATGAATTGTAATGAAAATACTTCATGACAAAACTTGAAGAATGAAATAGGTATGGTGCTTTTAACGGACTCTTAAGACTTTAATGCTTATATTGAAAGAGAACGGAGGCTACAAAAATGAGCTAAATAACAAATAAAGAAATTTAAGAGATGGCAAAGGAAGAATCATCCCAAAGGAAGTAGAAACAAAGAGATAATAAAAATAAGAGTGAAAATCAATAAAGCAGAAAATAAAGATTAAATAGGCTTCAAAAAACAGAATTTAATTATTTGTAAATACTAATAGTCAAATATTGGAAGAGTTTGATCAAGAAAATAGAGACGACACAAATAAACAATATTAGAAGTTGTGATGGTTAGGCTAATATGTCAATTTAGCCAGGTAATTGTGCTCAGTTGGTTGATCAAGCAAGCACTGGGCTAATTGTAATACATTTCTAGACTTTAGTTAACAGTGACTTCACTGCATAGATAGCTGATTAAATCTATATCAGTCAGGGAGACTACCATCAGTAATGAGTGATGCTTTCTTCAATCAGTTGAATGCTGTAAAAGGGGAAATGATTTCAGCATTCAGAATTTTCCACCTCATTTTTAGACAGCCAATATCTCCCAGAAACTCATTAAGGGCTTTCATTGTACTTTCATGGAAGTCCCTGGTTTCCAGCCTGCCTGTGGAACCTGGACTTGTACATCCCCACAGTCACGTGAGAAACTCTTAAAAAAAATCGCACACTATTGACAGATATCTCCTGTTGATTCTCTTTCCCTAGAGAACCCTGACTAATACAGAAATCTAAGAGAATACACAAACATAAGAGAGACTTGGAAGATTAAAAAGTAGTAAGACTAACTTCACATTAACACTTAGAAGTCTTGGAGGAACCCGGCAAATTCTAGATACCAAGTCTCATCAGCTTTACTCTTCATTCTATTTAGTATCACAGTTAATTCTTAAGGAGTGAACACTTTACAAAGAGTTTAAATTCCTGTTTGGCTCTCTTAGCAAAAGCAGATATCTGAATTAGTTATTTAAGTATGGAAGCCTGGTTTTAAAGGGAAGTTTTAGCTTTATCAAATCCAGTGTTTTGTGAATGCTATCTAAGATTGCGGCGGCTTGCTCGGTCGGTAGAGGTGGGGTCTGGCTGCGGACGAGGGGTCAGTCCCGCTTGGGACGAGGGATCGGTCCCGCTTGGGACGAGGGATCGGTCCCACTTGGGACGAGGGATCGGTCCGGCAGCAGACGAGGGGTCGGTCTCACAGGGGTTGCGCGGTTCGGCTGACGGGGTCGCCCGGCGAAGCCGGTGACGAAGGGGTCACCCGGAGAAGCAGGCAACGAACTGGGGACAAGGGAGGCCAGGCCCTTGTCGGGGGCTCTCAGGACTGGAGGGCGCACGGCAGAAGACCCACCGCGGAGACAAGGTAAACACGCAAGTCCACTTTATTGAGGGAGAGGCAACAGTTTTATAGGGGCTGGGGAAGGCTGATTGGTCGAAGCCACGCCCTGTTCTGATTGGTTGCCGGCGAAAGGTCAGTGGGCGGTACTGGACGGGGGAGGGTTGGTGGTTAGGGATTGGCTGTCGCTGTTGCTGGGGGAAGGGGCAGGGTTTAGGGATTGGTGGCTGCTGTTGCTGGGGTGGAGGGCAGACTTGAGTTTCCCGCCCACGCCTGGCTGTTGCTGCTGTCGGGGGAGGGGAAAAGGGCAGACTGGGATTTTCCGCCCTGCGCCTGCGCAGGGAGAAAGAAGAAGAAGGGTGCCGCCCCACAGGCATTGTGTGGCGCCATCCGGGAGGAGGGGCGGCCGCGGAAGCATGGCTGCTGAGAAGGGGAGACCCGAGGGCACTCTGCGCCCAGGCCGAGCTCCCTTCAGGGGTGGCGGTGAGTCCGACCAGCCACCCTATTATGGGGGCAGCGGCTTGGCCTGCCGCGGCTGCTCCCCCGCCAGGCCAGCAAACCACACTTCAGCCCGAGGGGTGACCACATAAGATGACGTTTTCACTGGACCATGGTACCCTTATCAGAAATTCCTCATTGTTCTATTTGCAGGACGAGGGTTTAGGTATAAGGAGCTCCTGTAGATATAAAAAACTCAAAAAAGGAAATCACCGTCTTGAAGATTTCAAACAGAGACATCTGAATGTTCCCCCTTAATTTTCTTTTCCCAGATCCTATAAGGAAATGAAAAAGAAACAATGGAAGTAACTGAAATAAATTTCTCACAATCCACTGGAACCTTTGGAACAAAAAGAAATTAAGTTCAGGTTCATCAGTTACTCATGTGAAATTTGGGTTTTGAAAAAGGCATGGATAAAATAATAAAACCAAAAACAGAGTAAGTTGTGGAGTTGTTCTCACTGTAGGCTATTTTTTTTTAAATATCCCCAACTTTACATAATTGGACCAATAAATTAACAATAAAATCTATAGGTATTATACATTTGTCAAGAGTTTAGACCATGGAGTCAGACAAAATATTTTTCCTGCCACAACCCACTGAATGGACTGTGAGAGAGTGTAAACTACAATGTAAACTATAATCCATGCTGGGTAGCAGTGCTCCAAATGTATTCTTCAAATGCAATGAATGTGCCACACTGATGATAGAAGTTGTTGATGTGGGAGGAGTGGGGGTGGGGTGGGTATGGGAACATCTTATATTTTTTAATGTAACATTTTGTGTGATCTATGTATCTTTTAAAAAAAGATAATAAAAAATAAAAAATATATTTATGGTAAACCTTGTTTCACCACCTGTCAGTTCTTTTAGTACTGCTTCTATAAAATAGGATTAATAAGTGCACACTGTCATAGGAGTTTAAGAATTAAATAACTTCCCTAAAGTACTTAGCATGTTGATCAACAGATGGTAAGCACTCAGTCGATGGTAATTATATTAATATTGTAGAAAATATTTTGTATTTATGTTTAACATAATTTTTTATAATATAGTACATGTTCAATAATATTTCTTTAATCTGAGATTATGACCTTTGCTGCTCAAATATTCACTTTCGTGTTCAATGACATTAATAACATACCTTTGTCTTTTTTCCTTAATATCTGTATTTGACAAAATTTTTAAAATGGTGTAAGAGAAGGAATGGGAATAGATAAGCCTGGAATCAACAATACGATTCCCTGGATGTTATGTAAGGAATATGTTTTAAGTGCAAAAATAGTTGAAAGCATCAAGGGCTACTAGGAGAGCTTGAAGGAATAAAATTAAGAAAGGATAAGTTTTATCAAAATATTTTTCTAGAACTACTCAGAATTTCAAATATATAAAAGCATTGGCAATGCCAATTGATAAATCTGATTCATGTAAAAATTAGAGAAAACAAATCTTGCAATTTGCACTTATTTTTATAGAAGGCTTTTGTGTGGATCCATTAGTATGTAGGAAAAAAAAAAAAACGTGCATAGCTTACATTTTCCAATTCAGCAATGCCTTCAATAAAACCATCAGTAGCTTATTAGGTGATTTAATCAGAACAGCTGCCATCCCTTTATTCTACCAGATTTTAAAATACAAGTTTTCTGTAGGCTTCGTGAATCATGTGGGCAAGTAAGCAATGCAAAATATATCATTAGATAATTATATATTTTTCTGTATTGTTTAAGTGCCAACAGAGAAATACTCTGATTACACATAGTCCAATAGGTATTCCCACTTTCATGGGATTCAGTTAGCTCTTAAATGATATAAAAATCACCCCATTTTATGAAAGATATTAAAAAATCAATTTACTTACTCTCAGTCAGTTTGTTAAATGTAGTGTTTTAGATGAGTTCTTCCCATACTTATGAACATGTTAAAATTTTAAAATTGAGTAAACTAAATTTTGTATAACTACATTTAAAATTCTAAAGTAATCTCTATGGGGAATACCAAGTTGAGTAAGACATGGTCACCAATCTCAAAAAGCGTTATTAGAATGAAGTCAAGGCAAATGAGAAGGATCAAAGAAAAAGTTCTCTGATTCTCTGGAGTTTAAATATCCATAGACCATGACCAAAGAAATGACAATGAGAATAGTAGCAAAATTTAATTACATTTATGCATTTTCTTTTATTTGGACTGCAGTATAGTCAAAGGCAAGCCATATATACTCCCATCCTTAAAGAGGCTCTTGAATTGTAGTCCCAGAGTGTTTCCAAAGTTATAGTCCTCCACCTTGAACCAGGTTTGGTACTTTGACCTAAACATGCTGTAACAATTTGAAGTTCTTTTGAGAATCCCACATCATGTTCTTAGAACTAATGCATTCCTGTGCATGTGAGACCCTTTGAATGGACTGTGTCAGCCAAGTGTGACCCAGGTTGGGTCTTCACTTCTTGCTGGGGTCTTATACAAACTGAGAATTGAAACCAGAAACACACAGAGAAAGACAAGTACCATTTTGACCCTGACATATGAGAGAGGACTCCAGGATTGCCTGCAATCTCAGAAAGACAAAGAAGCCCCAAGAGGCTGTCCTGGAGGACAGAGGCTGTGTTGGCTCGAAGTCCAAAGAGATCAGAAGCATGGAAACAGGCCTCCAAGAGGCGAGACCCACAGAGCAGCTCAGTGCTGAAGAGAAAAGCCCTGCTATGTGCTCCATCACCTCCGCTGAACTCAAAGATAAAGCAGTCTTGAGGAGTAGGCAGAGACCCAGATGGAGAGTCACCATCTTGCCTTGTCATGTGGCAAGACTCCCAGAACTGCCAGCAGCCAACCTTTGATGAAACAACATTTCTGATGATACCTTGAATTGGACATTTTCACCACCTTGGAACTATAAGTTTTTACCCTAATAAATTCTTTATATAAAAGACAACCCATTTCTGATCATTTTTGTGTTGGCAGCTTTAGCAAACTAAAACACATGCCCTAATAGCATGGGTTTCCTTCTTATCACTTTGTGATATGGTCACTCTTTATATTGCTTAGTTCCCCATTCTAAGAATTTATTCTGTTTTTTCTTATTGGAATTTTAGTTTTGTTTGTTTTTTCCCATTCACTTCAATTTCATCAGGAAGAGAAATTATTTATTTGTACTAAAGTAAATGATAGTTTCTTTGCTTTGTTTAAAATATTACCCAACATTAACTAAATAGGGCATTAATTATATGATTAATTTGCTATATATTTAAAAGTAATTTCCTAAATTTGTCTAATGAATATATACTTGGGGACATTTATTCAAGTTTTACTTACTAATAAAATATTTAACATGTTTATAAGAAAGACATGCTTTTGATATTTTAAAATATTATTTCTGGAAGAAAGACCATTTAGGAATAATTTATTAAATAACAGCTAATTTCAGGAGAAAGGAAGGATGCAAAAAAGTTTGCTTAGTCTTCTCAGCAGAAGATATATTATAAAAGATAAAGGTCTTTACACTCCCATTCAGTTGGAGAAGAAAGAAACCAGCACAACAAAGAAAGATATGAAATACCACACTTCCTCTGAAACTTACATTGTTGGTTTTTAAGCATGAAAAAAAAAAAATAGAGATGACATAAGAGGAATCTGGGTCTTGGATTTAGGGAAAATAGGAGAGAAGACTGATGAAAATAAGGCACTTTCCAGAAAAAGAAGACATTACCCTTTTCATGACATGAAACACACACTCGGGAGTGTATTCTTTTAAATAAAAGCAGCAAAAAGATTTCTGGTTCTTAGAACACTTTTCAGAACTTGATGTCCAAGATATTTTCCTTTATAATTTTTTTGTCTATAAAATGACCTAAACCAGACAAAGTTAAAGAACAAAATAAAGTATTAATGGAGTATAACCCAAGCTATAAAATAAATATCCCTGAGTCCATACTTACATAAATAAATAATTGAATAACTTAACGAATCTTTCAATAGAAAGATTCCATAGAAAAATTCCAAAAATGTATTTAGATAATGGGCTTCCAAGAGGAGGATCATTATCCCCACTCTTAAAGTAGGTACTGAACATAATAAATTCATTCTAAAGAATACAGTATGTAAAGTGGAGGGAAAGAGTGGAGAAATCTGACAAACATTACTTTAGCTACATAGTCAAGGTCAATACCAATAGTGAAAAATCATGTCACTAGTATCTGACCTTGATAGGTTGTGATGAAAATGGTACTTTATCTCTGTGGTCTTCTCCTCAATAATTCATAACTTCAGTTTTAACATGAAAATATCATCAGACAAATCCAAATAGTGGGACCTCCTACAAAATAGCTAACCAATACTCCTCAAAACTGTGAAGTTTACCAAAAACAAGAAAAAGTCTGAGAAACTGTTATAATCAAGAGGAGCCTGAGGGACATAACTACTAAATATAATCTGATATACCCAGTGGATCCTGGAACACAAAAAGGACATGAGTAAAAACCTTAGTTTAAGGTAAAAATCTTTACTTTCAGTTATGCCATAGATTTATTGCTTTATTATCTTTTTAAAAATATGGCTCCCAAATAACATATATTAATAACATAGTTATTATTATTGTTATATTTTATTAAGTTGTACTTTCTCAGAACTGTTGATAATTACTTAATAGTTTTTAATTAGTTTTGACAGTAAATAACTTTGCTTAATTTATATTTATAGGAAATCACCTCTAATATCCAGTGGTGTTTTCTGGCTTACAGGTCTTACTCCCCAAATTAGCTAAACTTGAATTATATATACTCCTATTATTTTTTTAATTTGATTCATGTGTTACCATATATATTTGATTCGTAAGTTATCATATTTGCTAAATGTTTGATGATTATCACAGAAAACTGTAAACAGTATTAAGAAAGTAAAGTAGGATAGATAAATTCAAATTTTCTGTCAAATGTAATTCCATGTAGTTCTGAATTAAGAACCAGGAGATTATAATTTTAATCTAATTTTATTTTAGTGCTTTCTTTCCACAGGGGTCACAGAAAAAAAAAGTTACTTTAAGGAAATTTCATCACAGAGCAAAATAACACTGCAAATTATAGAATTGAATAGTCCACAACACATCAATGAACATTTATAACAAATTAATGGAATCTCAATACAATTTAAGAAACATATTTATAGATAGTGAATTATAGTGACCATGTAAGTACTAAACATTTAGATAGCAAGGAAATTAACTGATTTATTGAACTTTAAAAAGACAAGGGGAAAACGAGATTGAATAAATGTAAATTCAGTAATCTGTTGGAAAATAATGCAATTAAAACAATGCATTTAAACTAAAAGCATTAATTAATTTCATTTACTATGAATTTGATTCTACTTCATGCCTCCTCCCATACTATTCATCACACTATATTATAAATATCTTTTTACTATTTGGTAGATATTACTGGGGGCATGTGCATAGCACCTGACACAGAAGGTAGGTGGTCATAATTGTTACTGATCTGCATGTATCCCTTACTGTATGCTATACCACTGCAGGTAGCATAAAATAAACAGTGCCAGTGTTAAGGACAGGAACTTTGTCTTATGCTCCATTTTTATCCCTGCTCATTGCTGAGAGCTTGGAAGGCATTGAATTGAATGTGGTTGATAGAATATTGATTGTAAGCAAGATGGAAGACGTTACAGAATGGTTAACAGAAGTCGGGGTCCTCTGACTGAACTGACGAGAGAAATCATGCTTTTACTAAGTGTATTAACCAGTCAAAGAAGTGCTGATGCAAAATACCAGAATTCTGTTGGCTTTTATAAAGGGTATTTATTTGGAGTAGAAGCTTACAGTTACCAGGCCATGAAGAGTACGTTACTTTCCTCACCAAATTCTGTTGTCATGTGTTGGAGCAAGATGGCTGCTGAGGTCTGCAAGGGTTCAGGTTTCCTCTTTTTCTTAAGTCATCAATGTCCCAGCTTCTTCCAATATCAGCTGTAGGCTGGGATAAATCTCCTCTCTCTCCCAAGGCTCATTTCTCTCTGGGTTCATTTGCTCTGCTTTCTCCACAAGGCCAGCTATAAATCATCAGGCAAATGGCTCATTTCTCTTCCCGGGGCCTCTGTTGTGTCTAATGGTGACATCTCTTTCCTCACATGTCTGCTTCTCTGTGTATTTACTTCCTGGGTTTCTAAAATTAAAACTCCAACCTCCCTTCTCTGCAGTGCAGTTTTCCTGTGAATCCCTGCCCACCAAGGGGACAAAGACACAATGTCCTATTTACGTGGTCAAATCAAAGCCTTAATCATTATTTAATGAGGTAAAAGTGTAACTTCTGAATCCAATATCTTCTAATATGACCAGAAGAACAGACCATTTTACAAACACAACCCAATATCTATCTCTGGAATGGAATTCATAAACAATATCAAACTACTATACTGAGGTACAAAAACAATTTTCTTCTATTTTCCATTATTGTTAGTGCAAGATAATAATCAGAGTAGTGATTTGTCATATGAGTAATTTATTATCCCAAGGGACTTAATACATTTATTTTTAAATCTTTATATCAATAAGATTATAGCTCTTGTTGGTATATTAGGCAAAATAATAAGATCCCATAGTCGATGTTCTAAAAATATTTTAAGTTACAGAGAGTGGTTAAGATTAAGCCACTTAATTTTAAGAGGCATTCCATTGTTTAGAAACATTTTCAGGAAAATCATCTTACTCTTATCAACCATATCCAGATAATTTTATTTCTCATTGAGCATTGCAGTGTAAAAGGGTAGCCCACTAGTGATCTAACAGACACTGAGAAGAAAAGGATCAGAATGTATACTAATCATGTCACATCATTGAGATATCACTGAATGAACTGGAGATGTTGGCATGGAGAGGAGAAATGTAAGTGAGAACCAAAATCTACTTTCATGTATTTCATGTACTAATATTAGAAATAGAAATTGCTCTTAGCCTGTATGGCCTGTATGGTTCCAGAAGACACAACTAGGGTTAAAGGATAGAAGTTTCTAAGAGGCAAATTTCAATCTAATAAAAGGAATAAATTTAGGTAATAAGCAGTGTCTTAAAATAAAATTTGGGAAAACACTGAACTTTAATAAGAGTGTTAGACTAGATAAAATCTATGGTGTCTCCTAATGCTTTGATTAACTCTATGATCAGTAAGACAGTCACAACACCTATCTATTCTCTCTCCCTCCCTCCTTCTCTTCTCTCTCTCTCTCTGTATGTATATATATTTATATATTCATTTTTATATTTCTACTGTCATTTTAGCAAATTCCTACAGAAGAGAAGACAAATATGTGTGATCTGCACATTTATAAAATAATCCCTATTATTTTGTCTGGAAAATTATAATTGCATTGTATTGGTAATAATATATCTGATTTCAGCATTATACTGTCTACTCCAACCTGCTAGAGTCAATCCTCCTAATCTCAGTTCTGATCTTGTCTACTTAAAATCTTCAGCAACTAGCTATTTTTATATGCAAACAACTTCTTAAAAATCAGAGATCTTAAATTACTGCTGTCATTGCTGAATACTTTCCTCCATATACTCTATATTCCAATAAAATTGCAGCTTTCAATGTTTGTAAATGGATTTCTAAATTTCCTGCCTTAGTAACTTTGTGCTTTTCCTTCCACCTAAAATTAGGCTATTCACATTAACCTGCTAAAAAAAAAAGGTTAAAATTTCTTCCACTCAAGTATCAGCTAATCCAAGAAACCTTCCCTGATTCTCCACATCTATTGACATTATCATCAAAACTGGAAATATTTTTTGTAGCCAGCTTGTATTACTTTTCAGAAACCTGTGTCACTTTTTAAAACCCACTTGGTGTTCTAGAGTAAAATAATTTTTTCATTTCCAAATTTCTTAGAGTTAGGGATTCAATCAATTTTTGTATTTTTAACTTTACTCTGTATTGATCAGAATTCATTGCCTATTTGTTGAATTGGATATAAAATATATTTTTTCTTAAAAGTCATAGAATTTTTACTTTGTCAAATAGATTATTTGTGCCCCTAATAACCAACTACTTGATTCAGGAAGGTTTTGATTTAAGCTTCATTTGTAAATAAAAGTAACTGCTCTTTCCATTGAATGTTAACATAAATTACCCTACTTCTCACAGTGAGGATCATTTAGCAGCTATTAAACACCAAAAATCATATTACCAATAACTATTCACCTACCAGCTGTTATGGTTTCAAATAAGTTTAAAATTTAGCATAAAAATAAATCCCTCTATGGCATTTATTAGACTAAATTCAAAGTAATTCATACTTTGAGTTTGTAAGGATTGCTAGAATTTATTTCTATTGAAAAATCCAAAAGAGAACTGAAGAAACATTGGATACATAGAAAATAGATTAAGGCAGCAAAGGAAATGTTATAAAGAATGCTTTCCTTGTTATAGCTGGAGTGTTCAACACTTCTCTTTTAATCATTGATAAATCAGACAAATTAGTAAGTATAGTTGACTTGACTAGCACTATCAGTCAACTTAAACTAATTGACATTTATAGAATTCTCCATCCAACAAAGCAGAATAAACATTCTATACGAGGTCACACAGAACAGCAGACCACATTCATACAAAGTATGTTCTCACACCACAATGGAATTAAGTCAAAGCTCAGTAACAAAAAGCTGAAAAATCTCCAAATATTTAGAAAATTAAACAACATATCTCCAAATAAAACATAGGTCAGAAAAACTAAAAAAAAAAAAAAGAATACTTTGAACTAAGTGAAAATACAATTCAAAATTTGTGACATGCAGTGAACACAGTGCTTTATTGAATTACATTTATGTATCACAAAAAAAGAAAGATCTAAAGTCAACAATCTAAGTTTCCATTTTAGGAGAATAGAGAATGAGCAATTTAATCCAAAAGCAAACATAACTAAAGAAATAATAAAAATTACAGAAGAAATAAGTAAAATTACAACTAGAAATGATGGAAGAAATCAACAAATCTAAAACCTGGCTTTTTGAAAAGGCCAATAAAATAAACTTCCAACCAGACTAACAAAGAAAAAAATAATGAAGATGCAAATTACCTATAAGAAATGAGAGAGGGTTACCATCACTGAAGCCATGATTATTAAAAGGATAATAAGGAAGAATGGATGTGGCTCAAGCAGTTGAGCACCCACCTTCCATATGAGTAACCCTGGGTTCATTTCCTGGTGCCTCCTGAAGAAGACAAACAGTGAACAGACGATGAGCACAAATATGAGAAAAAATGAGCAGACAATGAGCAAAAGCAATGGGCAAGACAACAAGCAAACAATAAGCAGACAATGAGCAAAAACAAATGATCAGGGAGCAGATGTGTTTCAGGCAGTTGAGTGCCTGCCTTTCACATGGGAGTTTCCAGGTTCAGTTTCCAGTGCCTCATAAAGAAAAAACAGACAACAAATAAGCAATGAGCAAAAAAAGCAATGAGCAGACAGCAAGTGCAAACAACAAGCAAAATCAATGAGCAGACAAGGGAAACATTGTGGGGCGGGGGGGACAGAATAAAAAAGGATAATTAAAAAATACTATAAACAACTTTATCCCACAAATTTGATAACTTACATGAAATGAACAAATTCCTTAAAAGACACTGGTTACTTAATCTCACACAATAGAAATAGATATCATGAATAGTCCTATAACCTAGTATGAATAGCCCTATAACCTATTAAAGTTAATTGAATCAAGAATAACAACCAATAACCTTCCAAAATAAAAAGCACCAGACCCATATGGTTTCACTGTGAATTCTACCAAATAGTTAAGGAACAAATGATACAAAATCTCCACAATCTTCTCCAGAAAATAGTAAGGAATACCTCCTAACTTACTCTATGAGGCAGCATTACCTTAATACCCAAACAAAATAAAGGCATTACAAGAAAGAAAAACTGCAGAACAAGATCTCTCATGAACATAGATATCTGCAAAATCCTTAACCAAACTTTAACAGTTCAAATCCAACAGTTTATAAAAAAGAATTATAATGCCACAATCAAGGGTGATTTATTTCAGGCATACAAGGCAGGATCAAGATTAGAAAGTCAGTCAATGCAATCACATCAACAGACTGAAAGGAAAAGTTATAAGACTATCTATTGGTACAGAAAAAGCATTAGACAAAACCCAACAGCATTTATTGTAAACAAAAAACAAAAAACAGCACTACAGCTCTCAGCAAATTAAGAATAAAGAGGGAGCTTCCTCAATTCAGAGAGGAAGGATGCAAGAAATGGTGTTGGAATAACTAGGTAGATACCTGGAAAACTTAAGTATGATCTATATCTCACACCATATACCAAAATATACCTTAAGTAGATCAAATATGTAAATTTGAAAAATGAAATAATAAAATATTGGCAAACTTTAGATTGGGAAAGGTCTAAATGACTAATATGCAAAGCCTAGAAATAATAAAGAAAGAGATTGATAAATTGATTTGTGTGTGTGTATTCTGCATGGCAAAAATAATTTTATTTGCAAAATAAAATGACAAGGGAGTGGGTGTAGCTCAGTGGTTGTGCTCCTGCTTTCCATAAACAAAGTCCTGGGCTCAATTTCTGGTTACTCCTAAAAAAAGACAGAAGATTAATTGGGGAAAGTATTTAAAATTCACATCACAAACAAAGGCTAAGATGAAGAGAACTATTAGAAATCAATAATGAAAATACTAAAATTTCAAAGAATATGAATAGACAGAAGATAGTGAAATGCAAATGTCTATTAAACATATGAAATGGTACTCAACTTTAATCCTAAGAAGAGAAAGGCAAATTAAAATCCACTGAGATATCAAATACTACCCATCAAATTGGGGAAAAAATTTAAAGTAAATGTGTAAAAATGCCTTGTTGATAAAGCTTGATGGATAAGAAGCAGCTTTTAGTCATTGATGGTGTTAGTACAGATTTGTACAACTTCTATTGTCATATATTTGTCAGTATATAAAATTTATGAATGTACAAACTCTTCATTCCCAAAACCCAGTTTAAGTAATTATTTTTTCCTATAGATACACCTGCACATATGTGAAATTCTAAGCTCAAATAATTATTTTTCCTATAGATCTATGAGGAGATATTGAAAATTTTATATTTAAATTTATTAAAGAACACTAATATTGCTTATCATATCAATAGATGGAAAACAACTGAAATGTCTATCAATAAGGGAGTTGATAAAATAAGTTCATTCACACAATGGAATAATTTGCTACTGAAAAAAAGAATAAGGAAGATATAATGAGCAAAAAAAACAAAACAATCTGCACAGAAATATGCATGTCATACTATTCATGAAGAGAAGGAAAATAAGACCAGATGTCCATAGTTTCTTGGTATTTATATCAAAAAACCTGAAAATCTATAAAGAAGACTAATAAAAGTGATTACACATCTAGGAGCATTAGGAAGGGGGGCATGACTTAAAGAGGAGGAGTAAGACTCAACATTGTATACCTTAATATGCTCTTAGATTTTTGAACCATGCATATTTACTGGTGCTTTCACTTGAAAGTATTATCATCATAAATGATGTACGGGTTAGGGATGAATGTCCCTGCTCAGTATCAGTACCCAGGCCTTTGGATTCAGGGGTGGCCACATATGGAGCTGGTGTTCCTTCCAATCTGTTTACCATGGTTCCATGGGTTCATCTGGGTAGAAAATGATTGTATTAAATTAAAAATGCTGTGTTTTCAAATATTTGTACTACTTGGGGCCAGGCAGCTTTGTTTTACAATGCCCCTAATTGAAGCTTAAATGAAAGAGAATGAGGTTGAAAGAGAATTCAGATCCAAAATCCAGCTTGACCTGGCTGAAAGCACTACAGCTAGTCGGGAGGAATATATTAGGAGGGAAACTAGAGAGTGCCAGATCATAAAGGCAACATCCCTGCAGGGTGCTAAGGTTTCAACGAGTCATAATCCCCAGATTCTAGTCTTAAGGTCTGAAAGATATTAACCATGTGTTGGTGCCCAAAGCAGGGACTGTCCAGGAATTGTTCAGGCAGTCTCTGCTTAGTTGATTCCAGAGAAACCTGATCACTGAAAGTCCCCACATGCAGCAGGTATTGGCACTGGAAGCATCCAACACCAGCCTGCGGAACTATCCTGGAGTCCAGAATGGTAGGCATCTATCTAGGTGAGGACATGAAGAAATGTATATCTCTCACAGGCCAGATAACAACAACAAAAAATGGATCATTTCTTTCCATTTAAGGGTGTTCCATATAAGGGTAGAAGGAAAGTAAGGAGTTTCCTGAAACATAAGGGCAATCTTAGCAAATGACTTACTTGTTGAGTAGGTAGGGAATTGGAGCCATGAAAGAGAACTGACCAATCTGTAGACATTGACTACGGGAAGCATGGAAGATTGATTGTGAAATGGTTTCAATTCTCCACCCTTCCTGTATTCCCACCTTTTGTAATGTAATTTTGCAATTCTGTCTTTCAAAAGGAAATGTCTAGTAATCCACTCCTTGAACCTGGGGTGATCTTGTGACTTGTTTCAGTTAATAGTGTGGTAGAAGTTATGTCCCAGGTTCTCAAGTATAGGCTTTAAAAGACCTTGTAAACTTTCCCTCTCTGTCTTAGATTCCTATCACTGCCATGAGAACAAGCCTGGGCTAATTGCT
Source organism: Dasypus novemcinctus (assembly GCF_030445035.2). NCBI lineage: Eukaryota > Metazoa > Chordata > Mammalia > Cingulata > Dasypodidae > Dasypus > Dasypus novemcinctus. Next base: position 169,984,333 of record NC_080673.1, on the reverse strand, counting down.
GTAATAAGATTACTTAGAGCAGTGCAAGTCACTCTTATAGAAGACATCCTATTCCAGGCAGTCCCCAGTCAACCTTCTAGACACAGACCAACAGAACTACTCGAATATCCCATCAACTCTAGAGAAATAATAAATGGTTATTCTTTTAAACTCCTAAGTGTTGGGATTGTTGATTGCCCAATAATAACTTAACAATATAGGAGAGTTGGATGTTCAGATGATGAAGGAAGAAAGGAAAGGAGAGAGGGATGGAAGGAGGGAAAGAGGGGAAAGGAGGATCCAAGTTGATTCATACTTACTTTGTGTATGTGTAATAGTAGGTTTTATTTCTCCATTCACCAGCAATTAAACACTGTTATTTAAAATAGGACTTAAGGAACTGTCTCATGTTTTTGAAGCCACACTAATTAATTTACAAACTAGAGTATCACCATGCCCATTGGGACTGATAGTTAACAACTTCAGACTTTGGATTACTAAGCACTTTGACTACCATTATCTCATCTTATCCTCACAATAAACCTGTGAGGTAGATAATTTAGCTGATTAGGAAAATAGGTTTAGGTCAGAATAAAACATTCTGTAAGTGACAGAGAATGACCAGAATTCCTATTTCGTGATTCTGAATGCTAATAGTGCTAGAGTAATGGAGAACTATGGACTTAACTGGCACACAAGGTATCTCAAACTCTAATTATCCTGAGAACCTCTACTGACAGGAGCAGTATCTTAATCATCAATATTCACTGATTACTTTTTGTATTAGTCAGCCAAAGGGGTACTGATATAAAATACCAGAAATTGGTAGGTTTTTATAAAGGGCATTTATTTAGGGTTGAAGCTTACAGTTACCAGGTCATAAAGCTTAAGTTACTTCTCCCATTAAAGTTGTTTGCCACATGTTGGAGCAACATGGCTGCCAAGACTTGAGGCTTCCTGGCTTCTTCTCTTCCCAGGGTTTATTTCTCTCCAAGTTCAGCTCCTCTGTTTTCTCCTCAAGGTCGGCAGTAGATTATGAGGCTGTCTAGATTTTGCCTCTCTACATGACCAGCTGTAGACTATTAGGCAAACAGCTTCTTTCTCTTCCTGGGGCCTTCTCTCTTTCCTCACAACCAAGCTTCTCTGTGTGCTTACTTCCCAGGGCTCCAGCTCAAGACTCCAGCATCAAAAGAGTGCAACTTTGTCCTTTGCCATGTCTTTTATCTGTGATTCCTCACCCCCTTGTTTGTCCTACTGACGTGGCCCAATCAAAGCCCTAATTATAAGGTATAGACCCAGGTACAGACCAATTTACAAACATAATCTAAAATCTGTTTTTGGAATTCATGAACCATATCAAACTGCTACACTTAAAATTTTTTTTTTCACTGCTTACTTTTATCATAAGGCTGGAATATTATTTAAAAACTGTGTCTCAGTTATTTCAACTGTAAAATGGCGAATATTTTAAATGACATTGTGAGAATTATGAAAATATATATAAAACAATGTGATCAATATTTGGCACACAGTCAGCACTAGATAAATGTTATCCATATTACTGTAGCAGTACTTGTGTTAGGTCATCAAAGGGGACAAAAATTACATGATGATCAAACATTAGTTGAAATTTATTTGTTCTATTGTGTTACATGTAAGGAGATTTTCTCCAGACAAGAGTGCTAAATAGTTTTAATGCTTTGGCCCAAAACACTCCATTTTCATTGCCTTAATGCTTTTAATCTGACTTAATTATTAAGATTTTATGGAGACTCTACCATTGCATCATTAATGAAAACAGAGATTGTCTATCCTAATTCAAAGTAGATAAACTAAAATGTAGTAAACAGTACTTTGCATGCTGATATAATTGGTACTTTTCATGTCAGAAAGAAGACTGGAAACCAAAGTGTGAGAATACAAGAGACAATCTTGGTCAGAATGAAATTGTAAATAGACTATTTCATCAAAATGCCACAACAGGTCAGGCAATTCAATAAAAGTTTCAGTCATCTAGATGTCATACCAGCTTGTTGTCAAATATCCCAATTAACTGATGTTTTCACTGACAGCACTATCATGACTGAGTTTACCATATTTTTGTCATTACAGATGTACCATCATGATAAACAAGGACTATATGTAGACTCAGGCAAATTTAGAATCACACTCCTCAGAGAAAGGAGTGAAATTAATGACCACCACATCTTAAGTAATCTACAGTGATTCACCACTGGCAATTAATAAAACCATTATCTCAGTGACAAAAATCTCTTTCTATTTGAAATATATAATTTTGTTTTCTTTCTGAAAGTATAAGCTAGGTTCAAACTCTTTGGCTATTTTGACATAATCTCCACCTAATTCTTATGAAGATTTTCAACTTAATTTTGTAGTTCTCTTGAGAGGTATTTGTCCTATCCCTTAGCACTAAGTCACCTATCCTATTGTTGGCAACTACCACTAATTTTTTGAAGATAACATATAAACAAAGGAAAAGGGACATTCTTAGCAAGCAGCTGGGCTTCACCTTTCTTTGTGCATATATTTAGGAACACTCTGGAACTTCTTCAGGCCATGGCTATGCTTCATCCTTTTCCTGTCTTCTGCAGTAAGACGTGCTACACTGCAGTAGGGTTTCTCAACCATGGAGCTACTGACATTTTGGCCGATAATTTCTTGTTGTAGGAAGCAATCCTGTATACTATAGCGTATTTAGCACACCTTAAACCTATACTCAGCAGATTCCAGTAGCAATGCTGATACCAAGCAAAGGTGAGTGCCTTCTTGCCAATGCATCTTTAAAACCAATTCCTGAGACATTAGAGTTTCAAAGAGAGAGTTTTATTAGTTGTGCAGGCAATGGAGCACATCAGCCTCATGGCCCAAAACTGCCTCCCTGAAATGCAGACATTCTAATATTTTATAATATCAGGGTGTTAGTGAATAATGGGGTGAAGTTAAACACAGTTTCCTTGATTAGTAAATATTAAAGAGCTGAATAGGAAGGACTGGAATGGGGTGGCAAATTGGGGTAGCAAATTGGGATAAAGGTATACAGAACAAAAGTCAGTTACTAGGTCTTTCATAGAGATATTAAACAGAGGTGGGTGGAGTGGTGGCCATCCCAATAGTAAGTATACACTGGGATGAATTCAATCTAGGATTACCATCACAATAGTAAGCATACAAAAGGGTTCGGTTAAGTCTAGAGTAACCATAAAACAGGGATGGGATCATTCTAGCCAGCGCTAGTAATTTCAGGTATTAATCTTTTGCTATTTTGTAATATAAAGAAACCTATATAATGATTTAGTAATTATGATTATTAATTATTTGTTAGTTCTTAATCCTCAGTTACAATGCTCCCATCCTCTCCAGTGATGTCAATAAAAATGTACCGAGGGCGGCAGACTTGGCCCAGTGGTTAGGGCATCCGTCTACCGCATAGGAGGTACGAGGTGCAAACCCCGGGCCTCCTTGACCCGTGTGGAGCTGGCCCATGCTCAGTGCTGATGTGGGCAAGGAGTGCCCTGCCACGCAGGGGTGTCCCTGAGTAGGGGAGTCCCCCACGTAGGGGAGCCCCACGTACAAGGAGTGCGCCCCGTTAGGAGAGCTGCCCAGCGCAAAAGAAAGTGCAGCCTGCCCAGGAATGGTGCCACACACAGAGAGAGCTGACACAACAAAAAGAAGCACAGATTCCCATGCCGCTGACAACAACAGAAGCGTACAAAGAAGACGACACAGCAAATTGACACAGAGAACAGACAACCGGGGTGGGGGAGGGGAGGTGAGAGAAATAAATAAATAAATAAATAAATAAATAAATAAATAAATAAATAAATAAAATGTGCCCAGATATTGCTGCATGTACCCTGGGGTGAGGGACAAAATTCACCCCAGTTGAAAAGGACTGCAGTACAGTCAGCAAGATAAACTAAACCACTCTTCCAACAAACATTTACCCTCTCACCATGCTTCTTGCCATACACACTTCTGAACCCAGTACAATTATCTCATTTCAATCTGCCACTATAAGAGGCAATACTGAAAGGTAAAAGTTGATATGGTTCTTCCCTGGATTTATGATTGAGGTTCTCTTATATTAATCATGCTGTTCTTAGTACCATCAATTAGGATCCTTCTTTGATATTCTAATCTGACCTAGTTGTTACCATGTGGCTCTGGTCCCTGGGCATCTAGGTTCTTGGCTTATGTCACATAAAAGAATTTAAGTACATACTATAAGGAAGGCAAGGGCGTAAAGAGTTTATTAAGAAATGAGAAAAGTACACAGTCCAAAGCATGGACCACAGGCGTGCTGCAGGGTGATTTGCGTGCGTGGGATTCCAGGTCACTATTCTTTAAAGTCCTTCTCATTCCCCTTAATAATATTGGGGCAGGCCCCAGCTGTTTGCTGTTCTGATCGGCCCCCCTACCTGTCATTTCTCAGGAGGCCAATAGTGAGGCATTTTGAGGATATTCCAGGGCTTTCCCTTGATCCTGAATGTGATTCTCATTCCAAATGAGATTCTCATGGCCAGATCTTGCAGGATTTTTCTGGCAACCTTCTTCTCAGGAGGTTTCTGGGTGGAGGTCTCATAGATATGTGGTCTGTCAGGCATGTCGTCTGCTGGCCCAGCTGCCTTCCCTGTTTCATTATACTAACCTGCCTCTTAGTTATACATAATATCAAAAGAGCAGGTATAAATATCAAGATACCAGAAAAAAAATCTATTACCCTAAATCTAGCCCTGAGATTTGAGCCAGGGGCTCCTTTCTCACAGGCAGGTCAACCTTGCATTAAAGCCCTCTCTTTTCTCAAAATTCCAATGTCATGGCATTGATTTTTGTGTACATCAAGCAGCAAGCCCTTGCTCAGTAGCAGAAACAGAGAAGTGATTGAAAGAGGAAAAATCACAATATATCTGAAGACAATTTTTACAAACCTGAGTGATTCCCTCAAAATGAGCATCATGAATAAAATTCTAGCATCTTGGTCCAGCGTTTTTTCTCAGTCCTTCTCCCAGTATATGGCATGATGCATCGGGCCTACAGATGCTCACAGAACTCCTTTGCTTGCAATCACTAAGAAAATTATTAAATTAAAGCAGAAGGTGCATTAAAAATAAAGAATAAAATCCAGAGAGTTAAAGTCTAAGTCATATTTAGGGAAATATATATATTATTAAAATCTTCAAGGTCATAGCCATGCAAAATATTCCTTATTTAGATGACTTAAGCAAACCCTGGATATTTTTAGTCTCAACCAAACATATTCAGGATTGCCCTACTATTATAACTTTTTTTCCCCTCGGAAAAATACGGAATTATTTCTTCAGCACTTTTGTAAATAAAGGACCCATTTTGATGAGTTTCTCAAAGTAAAAGTTTGGTTCAAGTTCACACCACTTCTATCAATAGAAATCTGTGAGATACTTAAATGCCCTTTCTCCAACTTCAAACAATTATTTCAACTAGAAAACTCTTCTTGAAAGAGCAGCAAATCACTACAGCAGGAAAGAATGCAGTACATAATGCCTTTGGATAGCAGAACCCCCCAAGTTTTGCTTTGTAGCATTGTATGGCTTAACAATAGACCAACTGCAGCAGAATAAGTGAACAGATTTTATGGAGTCACAGAGGTACTTGCAGTTAAGAGTTACAGTTAATACAGGAGCACAAGCAGCAGTTCAGAAAGCAGGAGAGCAAAACTGCCTAAAATTAGGGAAAAAATATGTGTAAAAGGATTGTGAAGTCTTAAAGTTGTAGAAGGGAAACAAAGTAGATTGAAAGTGTTTAATAAAAATGCACACCATATTTTAAAACATAAAGACCAATGTAAAGGTGGCCAAACCTGGGTCATCTTTGTCTTAAATTAAAGCCAAGTCTTTATCAAATCTTGTTGAATGCCAGTATTATATTTTTAAATAATGATTTCAGCCAACATTAAGAACTGCTTTGATTATTTTCCTAAAATAAAGGTTTTGGTTCAACAATGAATAGAGATCTGTGAGAAACTTTTAAAAATCCCCTTTTCCACCAATAAAGGACCATGGGAATGTCCCTGGCAGATCCTCAATGCAGGGACCATAATTGTCCAAAGGCTTCAACTGCTGAGCTTTGAAAGCTTTGCAGAAATTTCTTTAGACTGTAGAGTGGCAGTCAAGGACACTTCCCCTGAACTTTCTCCCCTTTTCCTATATCTGACCTGCATCATGTTTTGATAACTCTCTTGTATTTCTCGAGATCCCTCCCTATTTTGTCTTCCACTAATATTTCTCCTAATACAATCTATGCATGTTAATCCAGGCTTTGTGTCTGGCCCAAACTGACACTGACCACCAACTCTAGTTGGTTGAGTCTGAAATTCTAGACAAAAGTCAAGTAGATAGTAAGATAGGCACTGAGAATTCACCGTCAAATGATTCCTGTCAAGAGCAAACCACAAAAGAAAATGAATGGAAAAGACAGATAATCTATTGGTAAGTGAAATGATATTTTAAAAGGTCATAAAAATTATTCTCAACCATGTAAAATCACGTGCATAGAATGAGGGTAATGCTTCACATTAGTTGTTTTTACTCTTTTTACTATTCTTTTCGCTATATTTTCCAAGTATTCTTTACTTAACACATTAGTATTATATTTGGAAGAAAAATCAAACAGTTGGAGAATTTATGCATGTCTATATTCCCCCCAAAATAGTGAAAAATAGACTGTTGATTGACTTTTGGCATGTGCCATTGTACCTTCTTGCTACCAAAGTTTTGTCAGGTTGTAAATTGTATATGGTCTGGTCAGGGAACAATTAATAAGTTATTCTCCAAAACAAGTCTTTTATTTCCAAATTTAAATAATATTTCTAACCAAGATGGTTAGGTAATTTTTCTAATTAGTGCACAGACCATAATCCCTTTTCTCTGTTTATTAACTAGAGGCCAAGGTTAAATGAAAAGGGAGAAGATTTGGATGTGGTATAAATAGTATAAACAGGCATAACATAAAAATTTTTACATTTCTGAGTGCCCAAAGAAACACTCAAACAAATATTTTTTTAAAACTTTCTATGCTATTCAGCAAGTAGAAAGTTGGCAGTATGATGATTTTGCCGTATAATGAATTTTTAAAAATGTGCTCAAGTAATAGTGGAAATAAATTTCTTGCTTCATTTTGTACAATTTGAACTACCCTAAATCAATTGCTTGACTCTCTTAACTTGTAACATCACAGAGGTGATACTTAAGTAATTATTTGCAAAATCTCACAAGCGGAAACTACTTTGCTCAAAGCACTCAGTGGGTACATCTGTTGCTTCATTTAATGCATGGTTTGATTGCCATGAAGAGGAAAAGCATTGACTTTAGAGAATTCCACATCTTAATATCAATTTCCCTTTTTGGAGCCATTTTTTGAACCACTTTACTGCAATACCAGAAATAATCAAGTTTCACTTGTCTTTTGTTGATGATTGTATATTCATAATGATTTTAGTTAACTCTTTTTTTTCCTACATTTTACTTTGTAAAAGATACTTCCATTACATAAATGTTACAGTAACTATATAGGAGATTCCATATGACCAGCTTCCCACACCTCCCACATTTTCCCACATTCGCAACATCTTTCATCAGTGTGGTACATTCATTGCAATTGATAAACACATAGATAAACACATTGTCACTAAGCATGGATTATAGTTTACATTGCAGTTTATACTCTCTCCCATTCGACTCTGTAGGTTATGGCCCGATATATAATGACCTCTACCTGTTGTTGTAATGTCATTCAGGATGATTCCCAAGTCCCAAAAATGCCACCCTGTTACACCTGTTTTTCCATCTCCCTAACCCCAGAACATCCATGGGTCACTGCCTCAACAATGGTATTTCTTCCATTGCTAGAATCACAATATGTCTATATTAGAATAGTAGTAAATTTATTTTAGACTATAGTTCATTTTCCAATCCTGAGGACTCAGGGATAGTGATATCCACTCCACCATTAATTGAGGGGGGCTTTGATCTCATATAACTGATGGATAGGTCTCTCTTGCTTGCAGTTGTAGGCACTCTCAGTTCCTTGGTATATTTTTTGTCCACAATTTCCTCCCTGGTAATTGTCCTGGGTGAGTTCATTGAACGAGAGAGTAAGTATTGCAACTCCGTTGAGATTCAGGGCTCAGTTGGCACATGGACAGTCAAAAGATTTAATTCTCTTGGATGTACACCTACGAACTCTAGTACTAATTATAGGTTCAAATAGAAGGACAGAAGAGTCATGTGTAAGGAAACCACAGCTGAGTCTAACTCTGTCACACTGGGAAGCATAATACCAGATTAGGGCCCACTGGCAAGGGGCCAAATTCTTGAGCTATCTGCCCTGACTACAGTGCCTGGATGACTCCATATCCCTGAGGAGCTTTGCTTTTTTGGGGTAGTATCTACTTTGGCTTTCAATGAGATCCTGCTGCGATGTGCATAAGCACTGCCTCTCAGATGGCCTCCCAACTCACTTTGAAGTGTCTTAGCTATACAAACTCATTCGTCTTTAGCTTTTCCCCCTTTTGGTCAAGGTCTTTTTTTTTTTCCAAATTCATTGTTTGTTAGTACTTGGTAGCAATCCCTCAGTGCCAAGTTAACTCTATCTTAAGTATTATTGAAGAATACTTGGTCCTATTCTGATACTGCTACATAGAAGAGTTTCTTATTATAATTTGGGTTATATTTGTTTACTTATGCCAATAAAGAATCCAACTTGAAATTATCTGTTCAAGTTCCCAAAATTTAATTTGATTGTATATTCTGTATATTCATCTTTTGAACTACATGGAGGTTACCAAGGAAAATGTACACTAACTGACCTCAAATACAAAACAATTTCATAGCAGAATCAAGGTAAGGTCTAAATTTATAATGGCAGAAGAAAGTAACACCCATATACCCGTTTTAAGCAGGATGTCAGATAGTCTACATAAGCTGGACTTGGAATCATGTCCCAAATTCACTGAAGAACTGTTCAAGGAGAGAGCACTTCTCACCACTGCTGTTGCTGTTGCCAAACACTGTGGCTTGTAGTTAGAACCCTAAAGATAGTGCCCTGGATTCTACTGCCTGAGGCTCTTCCACTGTCCTTCTGGAAATTAGTTGGGCTGTTGATACCTTTATCTGCTTGCAGTTACAGATACTCTGTTTTTGGGGGATGGAGGTTGTTCAAAATCATCATTTTGTTAGTTGTCCTGGGAAAATCCAATGAACTGGAGAGTACGTATTGGCTGCAACTCTCCTGAGATTCAGGGCTCAACCAGTATATGAACAGACCAAAGATTCAAGTCTCTGAGATATATATTTAATGGTTATAGTGCTATTTATGGGCTCAAATAAAAGGGGTAAAAGAATTGTGTAGGGAAATTATAAATGAGTTTAACTCTGTTACATTGGGGAAATAAGTTGCCATATGTTCCAAGGTAAGGGTGCCTTTATATTTAAAGTAAGTTTCTTATAAGCAAAACATAGTTGCTCTGGCTTTTTTATCTTATGAGAAAATTTCAGTCTTTTAGTTGAGAGTGTTGGACTGCAGACATTGAAGTGGTTTAGAGCCGTACGTACTCCATTCAAACATGCTCTTACACATAATCCATTCTGGTGGATATGAACTTGTAAGTAGGACTTTTTGACGAGGTTACTTCAGTTAAGGTGTGGCCTACCTCAGTCAGCCTTTATGAGTGGAATGAAATCCAGATGAAGAAAGCCACATAGGAAGCAGCCTGAAGCTGAACATCAATGGAACCTAGAAGAGAAGGAAAGGCCAAGAGTCACCTCCATGTGCCTTGCCACATAACGAGCTAAGGACCAAGGATTGCCAACAGTCAGTCCCAGAATGCCAGTCTTCAGGGAGAAAGCATCACCTTGATAATGCCTTGATTTGGGCTTTATTTTAACCTCAAAACTGTGAGCTAATAAATGCCCAGTGTTTTAACTTGACTTTTTCATGGTATTAATATTTGCTTGATCAGCCCAGGAAACTAAAACTTGCATTTAATGTGATATTTTGGGGTTTAAATCTACCATCTTGCTTTTGATTTTCTCTTTGCTCCATCTGCTCTGTTTCTTTTTTCTTCTTTGTTTCATTTTTTTTAATGGAGAATTTTACACATTAGCATTTATCTCATTTTTGGCTTATTCAATGTAATTCTTGGTTGTTGTATTTTAGTGGTTGCTTTAAGATGTCTAGTATGCACCTTCATTTATCACAGTCCACTCACAAGTGATGTTTTTTCACAAATAATATAAGAACTTTAGAATAACTTATTACCATTCCTTCCCTCCCAGTCTTTGTGTTATTGTTGTAATACTTTAGTTCTGCATATTGTATAAATTCTAAAACATATTTTAATTATTTTTAATTTATATAGTTTAGCTTTAAAAGAGATTTAAGTAATAAAAAATTATATTTACCTGTGTAGTTGCCATTTCTGATAGTCTTTATTCATTTGTGTAGATTTTTTTGTTTCTGTCTGTTATTTTTCTTCTGGCTAAAGAAATTTCTGTAATATTTCCTGCTGTGCAGATTTCATAGGTATTACATATAAAAGGTTCTTTCAACCTTTTTTATATGAAAAACTCTTCTTTTTACTTTCAGTTTTGAAAGATATTTAAATGGATAAATAATTCTAATATGACAGTTTTTGTTCATTCCATATTTATAACTGTTGTTCCACTATCTTCTAGCTGGTATTTTTTAAAATGAGAAATCTGTATCATCTTTATCTTTGTGTCTCTTCTCTCAGGCTGCTTTTAAGATTTTTCTCTTAGGTTTCTCATTGGTATTAAGTAATTTTAAAATGGTTTTATTACTCTGCCTTAACTGGACAATATCATAGTACACTGACATATTTAGTGTACTTTAATGAATTACATGCAAAGAGCTGCTTGAATGAATGAATGGAAATTGCTCTATTCATCATGGCCTAGAAAAAAGAAAAAACAAAACAAAAACAGTTTTGGTTTAACATCACTGAGATCTATGAAAAATTTTCTCACCATAAGTGTAGAAAGTGAAAGGCAGGAATTGGGCTGAAACATTATATGATTTAAAATCTATTTACCAGAAAATGTTAAAGGCTAATGTAGGAAGGATATGATGTTAAAATTTTCTAGCATCACTATGGCAGCTTAGGGATTAAAAAATGATAAGGGTACTTACAAAGAACATATAGATGAAGACAAGATTTTACATTTTCCTTTACTCTGATTAATCTTAAATATTATCAACTATAAAAACTGACAGTGTTTCCATCACATCTAGAATAATATACTTAAACATGTAGAGATAAGAAGGAAAAATCTTGTATGAAATAATACTAACACCAGCAAAAATAATTAAAAAGTCATGGGTAAATTATTTAATCACTACACTTCTGAAAAAAAGCTTTTTAAAACATCTGTTTTCTTTGAAATGGTAACTCTTTACCATTTAAAAAATGTAGAAGGGCTACTAGTACTTTAAACTTATGAGTCATTCTATTAGTCACTCTAAATTTTACCAAAACAATTTATACCTTCTCAATTCTTTCATATAATCAGATATATCATTCATCAGTAGTGAAAAGGAAAATTTTTATTTTAAACAGAGAGGTGTGTTTGTATATTTTTCTTGTTTTGGGGAGGGACTTTTAATTTTTTTAAATTAGAGAAGCTGTAATCTTATAGAAAAATCATGCAGAAGGTACAGAGTTCCCGTATAGGACCCCCTCATACATGCAGTTTTAACATTTTGAATTACTGTGGTACTTTGTTACAACTGATGAGACAATATTATTATAATTATACTATTAACTATAGGCTACAGTTTATATTAGGGTTCACTGTGTTGTACATGCTCTTATTTATTTTTTTTTAATTTTCATTCTGGTAACATAAACAAGCTAAAATTTCCTATTTTAACCACTTTCAAATATACATTTCAGTTGTGTTAATTACATACACATTATTGTGATACCATCACCACCAACTCTGGACCAACTGAATATTGACTCCCCATTCTCTTCCCCTACCTTAGCCTCTGGTAATCCATATTCTAGTTTCTGACTCTGAATTTACTTATTTGAATTATTCATTTAATGAGATTATACAATAGTTGTGCTTTTGTATCTGGCTTATTTCACTCAAAATGGTTTATTCAAGGTTCATCCATGTTGTTGCATATATCTTTATCCCTTTATACAGCTCAATAATATATTGTATGTATATACCACATTTTGTTTATCCACTCATCTTTTGATAGATGCTGGGTTGCTTCCATCTTTTGGCAATTGTGAATAATGCCACTATGAACATCTATGTGCAAAGGCCTGTTCAAGTTCTTTCAATTCTTTTGGCTAGAAGTAGGATTGCTGGATCATATGGTAATGCTATACTTAACTCTCCGAGGATCTGCCAAAATGTTTTCCACATCAGCTGCACCATTTTAAATTCAAGAGGAGAGTTTATATTTTCAGTTAAGTTTGTCAAGGACTAGACAATTTGAAAAGTTACTAAAAATAGTTTGCATTCTATATACAGGGAAAAACTTTGCAAGCCCTTTTTTTTCCTATCGAGATATTCTCTTAAAGTACTCAGAGTTAATTTATCCAGTGAAGCTGCCAGCTAAATCAACAATGTATGATTTAAACTTGACAAGAACTGAAATCATTTCTGTATATTTTCTTCAAGGTTAGTTTCTTGTCTTGAACTTTCAATTATTCCTCTTCAGCAAAATGTCATCCACTTTCTCATATTTTGCTAAAGGCTAATTTTATCATCTTCTTCTTTACATAGTCAAGCATCTCTTATCATTTCCTTGGCAGGAGGAGAATTTTTTTCTTGTTTCACTTAATATAAAGTCCAATGGGAAATCTACAAGTGTTCCACTTCAAAAAGTGCCTTATTATATATATGTGGATGCTCATTGTTGACATTTTGAAGATATATAATATTAAAAGGACATGGGGGGAAAAGCACATATACTTCCTTCACCCTGAGATAAAAGTCATTAAAATTTAGAACAGTTGCTTCCAGTATAAGAAGTCCAATTTGAGTTTTGACTTCAGTTGTATAAATGATTTTTTTGTATTACTACCCATGTAGCTACTCACCAGATGGAGAAACTCCATTAACTATTTATGTTTTCTCCAGTGTCAAATTTACCAGTTGGTAACCTCATCACAGCTCTTCTGAACCCTTCTTCCCTGATACAGAGTACTGATTCATGTCTCCACCACTTTGTCTTTTTCCTTGTTCACTTTAAGTATTCACAGCTCCTCTTGGTTAGTCAAAAACAGAGGTAATTTGAAACAACAAAGTTGACTATCTCTTTTAGTTATGGGTTTTGATATACTTGAAGGATAAAGATAAATTCAAGAGATGAGAGGCTTAAGTGATGTAATATGATAAAAGATAAAATTCATTGGTGCTAAATGAAATACTACTGGAGCATTGAGGACATTTTTCCCATTTATACTCTTCTGCTGCTAAACTAACCTAGATCTTTCTAGACTATTATAAGACTGCATTCCCTGAAGCCATGAGCTGATGCAGGATGGAGGCAGAGCTAGAACAGAGGCTGGAGGGAAGTTTTAAAGTTCCACTCCTGCCTCCCCTGCCCAATGACTTGCTATAATGGTTTCCTGTCCCTAAACAACAAAAATCTACAGGAATGGCCCAGATGTTGGTGTCAGAGATGAGAATTTGATAAAAACAAGTGGGAGTGGACAGACTAATAATAGCCTAAGAAATGTACTCCTCTCTGTTCTCTGACTGCAATCCTCCAGGAAGAAACATCCCCCAACTACTCTTCCTACAAATTTAAAGTGGAAGTACTGACTAGATATTTTTGCCTGGTGAATGACAACAATGGTCAGCAGAGTTTCTGTGGAGCCTGGGGCTTTTCACTCTAGGGTCCATCCCTTCCTTTACTTTAAATGTACCAGGGATGGTTCAGAATCTAATATAGCTTTCTGTCTTTGTCCAATAAATGCTATTAGGCAGAGAAACTAAAGACACACAAGGGAACATAGCCCACCAGTCAAAATAATGACGACCTTGAGGGGCACAACTATTATAGATGAAAGATTACAAGAGATGCCACATAGATCATAACTACTGGAATTCCTAGATGAACAATTTGGAATAAGCCCTATCAATAAAGGTAAAAATTTAAAAAGAAATATTAGCCATATGAAACAAGTTAGCAGGTACAAGAAGCAATAATACAAGAACCAAGAGAATATAGGTGATCTGAAAACTACAATTGTTATAAAAACAAGTTGGCTCGAGGAGAGGGTATAGCTCAGTGGTTGAGCATATGCTTCACATGTATGCAATCCCGGGTTCAATCCCCCTGTATCTCCTAAAAAAACAAACAAACAAAAAACAGGTTGGAAAAAAAAACAGGGTATATACAGTTTAAGAATGAATTAGTGTGATAGAAGACATTGAGAAATTCTCAAGAAAGCAACAAAAAAGGAGAAAGCATTGGCTAATGTCATTTAAAAAAAAAGATATGGTATCAAAATCCATGGAATTGGAGTTCAGTAGAGCATACCTAACATAGAATAGTGAAATTTAAGAATGTCAAAGCCAAAGATGAAATCTCAAAAGATTTCAGGAAGAAAAAAGCAATTACCTACAAAAGAACAAAAATCAAAATGACAGTAAATTCCTTCATATAAGAATGTAATAAAATAAGAAAATTTACAGCAATAATTTTACACACAGGAAAATAATTTTTATCTATGGGGCATAATAAAAAATACTTTCAGTTACATGTCTCAGAAGGTTCCAGGTTTGAAAGTCTTGGAGGAAGCAATCATTAAGAATATAAATAAATTCAGGCTGCTGCAAGACCTTTTGGTATTAAATGTGAGCAAACATGTAATAAAGTTTGCTTTTGCCTAAAATTGTTAGGCACAAAGAAATGGAAAAAATAAAGTATGTTCTTAGTGTAGAATTAATGTGCATGAAGATGTATGTTGGGAAGAAAGATTAAGGGGTCACATTAGGGTGAAGACACAGATAATTTGATGGGAAATATAGGGATACTGATAAATTTAAGAACCCAATAGAGATCTTAAAATAATTTTAAAACCCCACAAGCATAGGTCTCAACTTAACGAAAAGGTTATTCAAATTCCAATCAATCTTTTTCTCATATAACTAACCAAACTGCTAGTTAAAATTACCTATGACTTCAAACTGTTACACTTCATGGTCATTTATCAGTCATATTTTACCTGACCTATTAGCTCCATTTTACCTCTAGGACACCATTGCCTTCTGATTTTATTCCTCTCATAAGTTGCTTTCTTCAGTCTCCCTTACTTGACCTATTTCATTTCCCGACATCTTAAGGCTGGGGTACAGCAGTTCCAGTCTATGGATGTGTTCTCTATCTATATTCACCACCTTTATGATATTATCCAATGTTATAGCTTTAAATATCATCTATATATCAATGACTCCAAAACTTACAACCTCTTCCTTGGTATCCAGACTTAAATACCTAAAAAACTCTCTTGACATTTCCATTTAGGTGTTTCGTTTTGTTTTTTAGTTTCCAAATGCATTTTTTAAAAAGCAACTTTACCGAGCTATATTCACATACCATACAATCCATCTTAAGTGTACATTCAGTAGTGTTTGGTATAGTCACAATATTGTGCATTCATCACTGCAATCAAGTTTAGAGTATTTTCTTTACTCCATTTGTATAATTAATGGACATCTCATAGTTAATATATCTGAAATTTAATTACTATTTCCTTATTGCAGATAATGTTAACTGTTAACTCAATTACTCCAGGCATTACAACCAATAAAATTGATGTCAGCCATGAGTCCTCCCTTGTTCTCAAATTCCACATCTGATCAAGAAATCCTGTTGTCTCTACCTTCAAAACATATCTAGAATATGACTACCTCTTATCACTAACCATCTTGCTCAAAGCCACCATCATAACTCACATGAGTTATTATAATAGCTTCCTATTTGATGTCCTTGTTTCCAACTGGAATGATTATTTTAAAACACAAGTCAGATCATGTCACTCTACTCAAAATCCTCCAATACCTCCCTATATAATTCAGAAACGCTTCCATCCTATGCATCCTCTGTTACCTCTTTAACCAGTCTCCAAGTTTCCCTTTACTTACTTCACTCCAGCTACCCTGGCTTCCTTGCTGGTACCAGAGCTGAGTATAATCTGGCCTCTGCACCTTTATAATTGCTCTGCTTGGAGCACTCTCCACCACTACCCCCAAACCCCAAATCACGGTCCCCTCATTTCCTCCCTTGTCACTTTCAAGTCTGCTTTCAATGGCTTAAAATTGATTCCCCTTCTACCCAATATATTGCATCCCCTTCCCTCTTTTATTTATCTACATAGAATCTATGTCTTTTAAAAATCTTTATTTTGTTTATTAAATGTGTTAGCCATTTGACTGTATCCTCCAAGATAGAAGGGATTTGGAGGGGTTTAAGGCTGTATCCCAAACAATAGAACACAGTTGGCATATAATATTTGCCCCAAAAATATTTATTGAATGGCTGAGTAAGGATAAAATTGTAATATATTAGTTTTTAAAGTATCAGAACAAAAACTAATCCAGTTAAGAGAAAGAAGGAAAGAAGGAAAACACACAACATCAAAGTATAGTCAACTGAAAATATGAAATGAAATGTTAGAAATAAGTGCTTTTGCAGTAAATGTAAATGAGTTATACTTACTAATTACAGGATATTGACAGAGGTTGGAAGCTGTGAACTGGCAGGACCCTTCTCCCTGGGGCTGGTGGCCGCGGTGCTTCCTGAGAACTGTCGGTTGTGCAGTGGCGTTCCTGGGCCCTGTGGTCCCCAGATGCGTGGTCCCCAGGTCAGTGTCCCCTGAGCCCCCATAGCCTGTGTTCCACAGACCTACGTGCCCTGGGTCTGCAGAGTCCCAGGCTTCCCTTTCCCAAGTCCAGCGCTCCCCAATGTCTGGGATTGCCTTAGCCATCCTGTTTTGGACTGACTCTGCGGGTGGGAGGGATTCTGTGGGGGGTGCAGTAGTGGGACCTGGCTAATGTGGGTTCGATTTTCTGGTGTCCCCCTCCCCTTTATTTCTTTTCTTTTTTTCTTTTCTTGCACTTGGAGGAGCATACTGGCTGGCTTAGGGAGAGTCTGGGAAAAGAAGAGTGGCGAATCTGCTGAGAAAGCCCAATTCACCTAAATACCCTGGAATAGGAAACTTGGCCTGGGAAAAGGTGGAGTCAGAAAATCAACAAGCCCTCTCATAGCACACCTAAAGGAGAGGGACTGTAGGAGGTGCTTTCCAAGCCTCCAGTAGCATACTTGGGGTTCCTGGTGAGATGTGGGTGCTCTCTCTCTGGAAATTAAGAGTCATTGTTTTTTGTGCGGAGCTGATTCAACAAGGACCCACTAGAATCTCCTACCAGACCTCTCAGGCAGCTTTCCTGCTGCCTGGGAGAGAGGAAAGTGAGGAAGGGAGAAAAGGGGAAACGTCAGATCCCTAAGCGTTTTATTTAGCTACAAACAGGATTTCTTGCTTGAAACTTTCCCTAGTATTTGGTTGGGTTTTCCTTGTTTTTCCTTCCTCTTTATCCCCCCAAAACCCTTTTTTTTTTCTTTTTTCTATCTTTCTCTTTTTCTTTTTTCTGTTTACTTCCACACTTCCTTTTGTCCCTTTATTTCCCCCTTTCTTTATTTCTCTGCTTTCTTATTCTTCTTACATTAGGTGCTACAGGGAGAGATTCACATTCACTGTATTTCCTCATCCTCCTTTTACTCTTTTCTATGTGTATTGATTTTGGCCACCAAGACTATTCCCTTTCCTCTACATCTTTCTATCCTCCATCATTGATTGCTTCTTTTACATTACACCTCTGTTTGCCCCCCTATTTTTTTGACTTTTTATTACTAATACCTTTGCTCTGTTTTCTGTCTTATATTCACTCTTTATATTATTGTCCTCTCTTTTCTCTTTTCCTCTCTTCTGAACACACAGGCATTTTAATTTGCACTGTACTTCTCCCCATATTCAGATTTTTACGTACTCTGTTTTTTTTTTACTGTCATAACTCTACATACCTTACATGAGTCTAATATCCATTCTCCTGTGTCTCACATGGTTCCTCTGTTAATGTTTACTATCAACACTACTATTATTCATTTTCTTTTCTTACTCCTTTTGCTTTCTCTGGCCCTAATATTTTCCTTCAAGTGAACTTAGCCAACAAAAAGGAAATAGAATAAGAAGAACAAAGTGACAAAGAGAAGACTTAACATGCAGGCAAAAACAACAATTAATTAAACTCCAAACTAGACAAAAAAGCTAAGCAACTGACTAAACCTGTCAAGATAAAATGATGACCAGAAAGCAACAAAAAACTCCAAACCAAACCAATAAGCAGGAAAATATGCCCCAATTCAATGAACAAACTAAAAACCAGGAAGAGGAGCAGAACATTGAACAAGTAATTAAAGATCTCTAAACATATATTAGGGACCAATTTGATGAGGTAAAGGAAGAAATTAAGAATATGAAGAGGGAAGAGGACTTGGCCAATGGTTAGGGCGTCCGCCTACCACATGGGAGGTCCGTGGTTCAAACCCCAGGCCTCCTTGACCTGTGTGGAGCCGGCCCATGTGCAGTGCTGATTTGCGCAAGGAGTGCCGTGCCACGCAGGGGTGTCCCCCATGTAGGGGATCCTCACGTGCAAGGAGTGCGCCCCATAAGGAGAGCTGCCCAGCATGAAAGAAAGTTCAGCCTGCCCAAGAATGGTGCCACACACACGGAAAACTGACCAACAAGATGACACAACAAAAAGAAACAGATTCCTGGTGCCACTGATAAGGATAGAAGCAGTCACAGAAGAATACACAGCAAATGGACAGAGAGAGCAGACAACTTGGGGGGTGGGGAAGGGGAGAGAAATAAATAAAAAATAAATCTTTAAAAAAAGGAATATGAAGAAAACAATTGGAGAGAATACAGAAGAAATTGCAATCATACACAAAAATATAACAGATATGATGGTGATGAACAGCACAATTCAAGAAATCAAAAATACACTCTCAGCAAATAACAGCAGACATGAAGAGGCAGAGGAGAGATTAAGTGATGTGGAAGACAGTACATCTGAAATCAAACAGATAGTAGAACTGGTCAATAAAAAGATAGAAAAAATCTAGCAGGGGCTTAGGGACCTGAATGACAATGCAAAACATACAAACATACATATTATAGGCATCCCAGAAGGAGAAGAGAAGGGACAGGGGACAGAAGCAGTGTTGGAGGAAATAATGGCTGAAAACTTCCCAAACCTATTGAGGGAGATGGATGTACATGCAGAGATGGAGGAGAGTGAAAGAGCAGCTAAAAAGACAAAAACAGAGAAAGAAAATCAAACAGAATATGACAAACACAAATTCAAAGAAAATATGGCTAATATAAGTAATTCCTTGAAAGTAATAACACTGAATGTCAATGGATTAAACTCACCTGTCAAGAGACTCAGACTGGAAGATTGGATAAGGAAATATGACCCATCTATATGCTGTCTGCAAGAAACACATCTTAGATCCAGGGATTCAAGGAGGTTGAAAGTGAATGACTGGAAAACAATCTTACAAGCAAGCAATAATCAAAAAAGGGCAGGAGTAGCTATATTAATATCAGACAAAATAGACTTTAAATGCAAAACAATTGTGAGAGACAAAGATGGGCACTACATATTAGTGAAAGGGATAATCTTTCAAGAAGAAAGAGCAATGATAAACATTTATGCTCCTAACAAGGGTGCCTTCAAATACATGAGGCAAACACTGGAAAAACTAAGTAAAGGAATAGATGCCTCTACAGTTATAGTGGGGGACTTTAGTACACCACTATCAACTTTGGACAGAACATCTCAAAAGAGAATCAATAAAGAAATAAAGACTTTGAACAATATATTAGAGGAGCTGGACCTAATAGACATATACAGAACATTACACACAAATACAGCAGGATATACATTCTTCTCAAGTGCACACAGAGTATTCTCCAAGATAGACCACATGCTAGGCCACAGAAAAAGTCTCAATGAATTCAAAAGATAGAAATCATACAAAATAATTTCTCTGACCACAGTGGAATGAAGCTGGAAATCTGCAAGGGCTAGAGACCAAGATTTGGCACCAAGATTTGGAAGTTAAACAACACACTCTTAGAAAAACAGTGGGTCAAGGAGGAAATATCAAAAGAAATTAATAACTACCTTGAAACTAATGAAAATGATAACACAACATATCCAAATGTATGGGATGCAGCAAAAGCAGTACTGAGAGGGAAATTTATAGCTATAAATTCATACATCAAAAAAGAAGAAAGAGCTAAGGTTGAAGAACTAAATGCACACTTGGAGGAATTAGTTAAAAATAACAAACTAAGAAGGAAGGAAGGAAGGAAGGAAGGAAGGAAGGAAGGAAGGAAGGAAGGAAGGAAGGAAGGAAGGAAGGAAGGAAGGAAGGAAGGAAGGAGAAAGAAAGAAGATACTGAATGAAATAGGAAATAATAAAGTACTTGAAAAAATAAACAAAACCAAGAGCTGGTTCTTTGAGAAAATCAATAAAATTGACAAACCCTTAGCTAGATTAACAAAGAAAAAAAGAGAGAAGATGCAAATATACAAAATAAGAAATGAGAAAGGAGATGTCACCACTGATCCCACAGAAATAAAGATTATCATAAGAGGATACTTTGAAAAACTATATTCCAACAAAAACAACAATTTAGAAGAAATGGACAAATTCCTAGGACAACATAAGCAGCCTACATTGACAAAAGAAGAAGTTGACGATCTCAAGAAACCAATCACAAGTAAAGAGATAAAAACCTCCCAACTAAAAAGAGCCCTGGGCCAGACAGCTTCACAGGTGAATTCTACAAAACTTTCTGGAAAGAACTAACACCAATCTTGCTCAAACTCTTCCAAAAAATTGAAACAGAAGGAACATTGCCTAACTCATTCTATGATGTCAAGATTACTCTAGTACCAAAGCCAAACAAAGACACCACAAGAAAGGAAAATTACAGACCAATCTCTCCAATGAATCTTGACATGAAAATCCTCAACAAAATACTTGCTAATTGTATTCAACAACACATTAAACAAATTATACACCATGACCAAGTGGGGTTCATCCCTGGTATGCAAGGATGGTTCAACATAAGAAAATCAATTGATGTAATACACCACATAAACAAATTGAAGGAAAAAAACCATAAGATCATATCTATAGATACAGAAAAAGCATTTGACAAAATATAGCACCCTTTCTTGATAAAAACACTGCAAAAGATCAGAATAGGAGGAAACTTCCTGAACATGATAAAGAGTATATATGAAAAATCCACAGTTAATATCATTTACAATGGTGAAATCCTAAATCTTTTCCTCTAAGATCAGGAACAAGACAAGGATGCCCACTATCACCCCTCTTATTCAACATAGTCTTAGAAGTACTTGCTCGAGCACTCTGGTAAGAACCAGACAAAAAGGCATCCAAATTGGAAAGGAAGAAGTCAAAATTCACCATTTGAAGATATTATCCTATACATAAAAATCCTGAGAAGTCTACAAGAAAGCTTCTAGAACTTATGAATGAGTTCAGTAAAGTCGCAGCTTACATGATAAATGCACAAAAATCAGTAGCATTTCTGTACACCAATAATGAGCAATCTGAGGAGGAAATCAGGAATCAAATACCACTTACAATAGTAAATAAAAAATCAAATACCTAGGAATAAATTTAACTAAAGAGGTAAAAGCTTTACACACAGAAAACTACACAACACTGTTCAAGGAAATCAAAGAAGACCTAAATAAATGGAAGAATATTCCCTGTTTATGGATAGGAAGACTAAATATTATTAAGGTGTATATCCTAACAAAACTGATCTACAGATTCAATGCAATCCCAATAAAAATCAACACATCATTCTTTAATGAACTAGAGAAACTATGAAATTTATTTGGAAAGGGAAAAGGCCCCAAATAACCAAAGACATATTGAAAAAGAAAAATGAAATTAGAGGAATCACTCTACCTGACTTCAAAACATACTACAAAGCTACAGTAGTGAAAACAGCATGGTATTGGCACAAGGATAGACACATTGACCAATGAAACTGAATTGAGAGTTCTGATATAGATCCTCATATATTCAGCCATACAGTATTTGATAGGGCCACCAAACCCTCTCAACTGGGAGAGAATGGCCTCTTCAACAAATGGTGCCTGGAGAACTGGATATCCATATGTAAAAGAATGAAAGGGGATTACAAACATATACCTATTACAAAAATCAACTCAAGACGGATCAAAGACCTAAATATAAGACCCAAGACCATAAAGACCTTGGAAAACAAAGTAGGGAAGCATCTACAGGACCTTGTAATAGGAAATGGCTTCATGAACTTCACACCAAAAGCACAAGCAGCAAAAGAACAAATAGATAAATGGGACTTCCTCAAAATTAAAGCCTTCTGCACCTCAAAGGAGTTTGTTAGGAAAATGAAAAGAGAGCCTACACAATGGGAGAAAATATTTGGTAACCATATATCTGATAGGAGACTTATATCTTGCATATATAAAGAACTCCTATATCTTGAAAATAAAGAGACAAACAGTCCATTTAAAAAATGGGAAAAAGATTTGAACAGACACTTCTCCAAAGATGATATACAATGGCTAAAAAACACATGAAAAAATGCTCAAAATCCATAGCTATTAGGGAAATGCAAATCAAAACAACAATGAGATACCATCTTACCCCCATAAGTCTGGCAGCTATCAAAACATCAGAAGACTGCAATTGTTGGAGAGGATGTGGAGGAATGGGAACCCTCATCCACTGCTGGTGGGAATGCAGAAGGATCCAGCCATTCTGGAAGACAGTTTGGTGGTTTCTCAAAAACTAACCATAGATTTGTCATATGACCCAGCAATTCCACTGCTGGGTATATGCCCAGAAGATCTGAAAACAAGGACACAAACTGATATATGAACACCAGTGCTCATAGTAGCACTATTCACTATTGCCAAAAGTTGGAATCAACCCAAATGCCCATCAATAGATGAATGGATAAATAAAATGTGGTATATGCATACAATGGAATACTACTCAACTATAAGAACAAATACAGTACAAACACATGCGATAACACGGATGAATCTTGAGAACCTTATGTTGAGTGAAGCAACCCAGGCATTGAAGGACAAATACTACATGGCCTCTCTGATATGAAATAAGTAAACCAAGTTGTCTCAGAGAGCTGGAGACTGGATGATAAACTTTAAAGTAGTTGGAGGGTAGAGGAAGGTTGTGACCTGATAGCTACTTGAGTGAAATCTATGATAAGCTGGATGTAAGTATTTGTACAGGGAAAGGATAAAGTGGGGGCATAGGGATACCTTTGGGTGGGACTGCGTGGGCTTTAGGGGCACTAGGGATGGGAGGATGGGTCAGATTGTCCAAGAAATTGGGGAGAGGATGTGGGGAACATTTGATCATGGGAGATTGTCAGGTATGTGGTTGAAATTGTGGTGCAGAGAAAAATCTTTAGAGAATGTAATATGGATGCTTAAGCGGGGGGGGGGGCGGGATCTGACACAGGGCAAGCTTCTGGGGAGTGCGTGAGTGCTCATTTTGTCATAGTGGATTAAATAATTGGGTGGAGACCCATACAATGAGAGTGAAGGTATACCCACACCCTAGGCAGGACTGATGTTCTCAAACAGAGGGAATTGTATCTCTTGAGAGAATCGGTAGCTCCCAATGGGTTAGGGTAGTCAAGTATGTCAAGCCCTCAACATTTTTGCAAGTATCTCTGAATATGGTCCCTCAAGTAATGAAGATTTGATTGTCATGTTGGGCCCTGTGGAGAGGGGGAAAGAGGTGTTGAATACATGGAATCAGGATAACTGTGGGGCAATGGAAGTGTTCCACAAGATCATGCCATGATGGATATAGGTCATGTTAAGTTACACCAAAAATGTATAAAAGTCTATAGGCTAAAATGTAAACCATAATGTAAAACAAAAGATAAGTAAAAATTTAGAAAATTGTATAGTCTAAAATATAAACCATAATGTAAACCCAAATGGAACCATGTTTGAAAGCTATCATTTCAATATCTGTATATTAGCTGCAGCAAATATAATATGAAAATGTAAAAAGATCACTGTTGGGGAAGGGACAAAGGGTTTGATGTTGAATATGTGGGAGTACCGTATATTGTGTATGTGAATTACTGTGACCTAAAACTTATGTCAAGAGAAGCTTAATAATCAGGAAAAAGGAAGGAAGGAAGGAAGGAAGGAAGGAAGGAAGGAAGGAAGGAAGGAAGGAAGGAAGGAAGGAAGGAAGGAAGGAAGGAAGGAAGGAAGGAAGGAAGGAAGGAAGGAAGGAAGGAAGGAAGGAAGGAAGGAAGGAAGGAAGGAAGGAAGGAAGGCGGTAGACACTGAGGAAGAAATGGAAGAAATTGCCTTGCCACTGTACATACAGGGCAACACCTATAGCAGCGATGAAAGGCAAAATGTCAAAAACAAAGCTTTTTCATTTTTTGATTTCTTTGATACCCTAATTTATTTTTCCTTTATTTAATTTTTCTTAATTTCTATGTATTCTATATCTAACCTTTAAACACATCACTATATTCCATTTTTTTATTAATGGAACCTGGCAATATATTGGGCTTCCTTTTTTGAAGAAGTTTTGGACTACTGAGAGGTTCAACTATGGTGGGGGAGGAGCACTTGCATGGAGTGTCATTAGTGGGGGCCACATGGTTGGGAGGGAGTTCTCCAGGGCATGATACAGGGTACATAGAAAGGTTTGGATATTTTCATAATGGTTTCAGTTGAAAACGACAGATGAGAGAATGCTGAATTCCTGACCAGGGGAGCTCTCTCACATTCCCCAATAGAACAACAATTCCCCAAGAGCAATGTCAAAGACAAATAAAGATGGATGGTCCAACGATGAGCCCTTGATACTGATGGCTCTGATTATGAGCCTGTGTGCCTGAAATATGAACTAGGCCTATAGCTGTGTGGTGCCTAAGAGTTACCTCCTGAGAGCCTCCCTGTTGCTCAAATGTGGCCACTCTCTAAGCCAAACTCAGCATGTAGATGCATTGTCTTCCCCCAGCATGGGACATGACTCCAGGGGATGAGCCTCCCTGGCACTGAGGGATTAATACCAAGCACCAGCTGATGATGTAACTACAAAAAGGCCATGAACAAAGAGGTCAGCTCAGACCGGCAGAATATCTCAATCTACATGTACTATCAGGTGTTAAAAACTGCTTTTTGACTTTAGATAAAAAGGGGGAAATGGAAAGGACAAGTGAGTTTATATGGCTAAGAATCTCAAAAAAAGTCAGGAGGTCATCAGGGGGTGATGCTTATGCATGCCTCAGCAGGGTACCAGAGACAGCCTAGGTAGGTGGAAACCCAGGTGCTGGTTCTCCTGAGGGCTGCAGCAACCCACAGGTTCTATGGTCAAGGCAGATGGCTCTGGAGTTCAAGGCCATGTCAGTTGGCCCTTTGGAGTTGGTGTTCCTGAGTGTGATGGAGTTGGAGATGGAGTTGGACTCAGATATAACCTTTCTACACATGCCTCTTCTATCACTTTTACCAGACCTGTGGTTGGCGTTTAGGTTGGTGTATACTCAGGAGACCTGAATCTCTGAACCATCCATGTGATGGCCAGGCCCTGGGCCTCAGCAGACTTGCAGCTCCTACCCTCTGGTTTATTGGACTTACCCTGGCAGCTGACAGGGAGGTGAAGAGGGTCAACCACCACACCAAGGAGCCAAGAGTACCTACAGCTGCAAGCAGGAGAATTGCATCTATCATCCATGTGGAATCTAAACCCCCTCTTGATGTAGAGGGGGACTGGACATAGCCATCCCAGGTCCACAAGATGGAGGAGTAGAGTATGGATTATAGTGTATTTACTGGTGTTCTGCTGTGGAACTATTGTGATTAGTAAGGCAAGAAATTATAGTAGTGATGTGGAGAGGGTGGCCGCAGTGGCTGCTGATGGTCGGGAAAGGGAAGAAGAGATAATATGGTGTGGAGGCATTTTCAGGATTTGGAGTTGTCCTAGGTGGTGCTGCAGGAATGGATGCTGGATGTTGTGTGTCCTGTCATGGCCCACTGCCTGGACTGGGAGAGAATGTGGACTACCATGTGGACCACTGTCCATGTGCTGCAACTGTTCTCCAGAATGTATTCACCGGGTACAGTGGATGTGCCACAATGATGGAAGAGTTTGTTGATGTGGGAGGGGTGGCATGGGTGGGGTTGGGGGTATATGGGGACCTCATATTTTTTTAATGTAACATTTAAAAAGAAGATAAAGAAGAAAAAAAATAAAAGACATTGACAGAGAAAGAGGCAAATATATAGCATGTCTCTAATTATAATGCAATGAAAGTTAGATATTAAGTATTAAAATTACAACTTAAAAGTTCTCTGTGTCTGAAATTGAATGTCATTTCTAAATAGCTCTTGGTCTATAAAGGTAATCACAAGAAAATTAATAAATTTAAGAAATAGTTAGATCTGAAATATAATGCAAATTTAAAAATCACGTACCAAGTGGAACACAAGAAGTTAGAAGCAAGTATATTGTCTTAAATAAATATACTCAAAAATGGTTTTAAGAACTGAAGTAAATATACAACACAAGAGATTATTAAAAGAATAAAAAAGTAAATCAAAGATATGAGAGAAACTCAAAATAATGGCAGAAGACAATATAGAATTAAAATAATATGGGAAAACAATTATTTGAAAATATTAATAATAGCTGACTTTTAGCAATATTGATAAAGAAAAAAGAAAAATATGTAAATAACAAGATAAAAATGAGAATAAATGAGAATATGTGTAGATACAACCATTATATATAGCTTATCTACATATATGTATATATGTGTATATGTTCACATATATAAATTAATTGAACAGCTTTTACTATTTGAAAACCTAGAAGAAAAAAGGCAAAAAATCATATAAGAAAGATTAGAAAGCCTGAATAGGTGATTAAGTAAATTGAAATTGAACCAAAAAAACAAAAACCAAAAAACCTCACCTAAATAACCATAGACCCAGATTATTTCATAGCCAAGTAGCCAAGTCCTTCCAAAATTTCATATAATGGTTATTTGCTTTCCTTTATATACAAAGAGCACAAGAATTTTTTAGGCCAGTTTTTTGTTGTTGTTGTTTTTAGGTACTGGGGTTCAGAGATTTTAGGTACTGGGGTTCAGGGATTTAACCCATGGGAAGCCATCGCTCAACCACAGAGCCCCATTGGCTTCCCTTTTTTTTTTTTTTTTTTCCTTTTTGTTTGTTTTTTCAGGAAGCACCTGGAATCAAACCCAGGACCTCCCATGCAGGTGGGAACTCAACTGCATGAGCCATATTTGCTCCTAGGCCAGTTATTCTTGACTCTAAAACTTGATAGGGAAATACCAGACAAGAAAATTATAGTCCCATTTTGTTTATGAACATACATGTAATTATTAGGAATAGTGTTAAATAACCAAACCCAATAGTATAAAATAACATTATGATCAAGTAGAATTTATTCCTAAACTGCAAAGACTATTAGTGAATATACAAAGAATTTCTTCAAATTAACAAGTAAAAACTAGGAACACAACAGAAAATTAGGCAAAGGATATAAATAGACAATTTACAGAGATAGAATTTCCAAAAAATTAGCAAGCGTATGAAGAGGTACAAGTACATAAGTAATCAGAGAAATGCAAATTTAAAAAAATAAGTTATCACCCACCAGTCTGGCAATAGAAAGCTAGAAAGTGGCAAACATGAGTGGAGATGTGGATATATTAAACATAAGAGTGGTTGCCTCCCGGAGGAAAGAAAGGGAGTGGAAAATGGGAAAAAGAGACTAATATACAAATAAATGATAAGAGAGGCACCAGGGCTTTCCATGGACCAAAAGTAGCTGTGTGCTGAGACCTGTCCCTTATACGTAACCCAAGTCCGTGCCATTGAGAACAACCATTAAAAGTTATAAATGGAGCCAAGATAGGGGACCTCAAGCTTATCAAATGAGAATAAAGAGGTATGATAGCTAAAGACTCAAGCGATGCCATGGAATCCTTTTTCTCAAGTTGAGATCCTTACAGGGGAGGGAGAGTGAAAAATAGGTGTTATTTGGGGGCATTTTTGGGACTTGGGAATTATCCTGAATGACATTGCAGTGACAGACACAGGCCATTGTTTATCTTGTAATAACTTGCAAAAATGTGTGGGAGAGAGTATAAATTACAATGTAAACTATAATCATCCCTTAGTGGCAATGTTCCAAGATGTGTTCATCAATTGTGGCAAATGTACCACACTAGTGAAGGATATTGTTGGTGTGGGAAAATGCGGGAGTGCTAGGGAGCAGAACTTATGGGCATCTCTTATATTTTCTGTGTTTCATTTATGTATTCTGTTTCTTTTTGAAAAATAAAATATAAAATTATATTCAAAAATAAAGTGCTGAAAGAAACAAAAGCAGATACCTACAAACTTTGTAATATAAAAGGGAATAATATAGAAGAAAAAGGAAAGTGGAAAGTATTAGATAGGGCAAAAATACTTATGCAAAATAAAATTCCTCAAGAAATTTGGGAATGCTGAGATGAATGGCAAATATGAAACACTTAACTTTAGAGGAGAGAAAGGTATTCCTTATACTGAGACTAAAAAAATGACTGGTATAAAGCAGATCATCTTTGCCCAGACAAACATAAATAAGGGAATGTGTGCTGATTGGTCTATTATTCCTAAGGATGAAGTACCCTAGGTATTTACTGAAGGATTTGGTAGAAGGAGCAGTAGAGAGAAAGATGAAGTAGAATCGTGTTAGGCAATAATCAGCAAACTCTTTTCTAATCTTGCTCTACTCACAGTTTTCCCTGTTTCAGCAAATGTTAGTTTCCTACCCTGGTGCTCAAGAATCAGCTTTTATTTCTCCTTTCCCCCTTATCCCCACATTAAATCCATAAAACCTTATTGGAATTGCCTAAAAAATATATCTCAAATCTATCCATATCTCCCCATCTCTAATGAAATTATCTTTTTACAAATTTTGTCATCTCTGAGCATACTTACTTCAGTAGTTTCCACTTTTATCTTGCTTACCCTCTGGTCCTCCAGTCCATTTTACTCCTTAGACAATGTGCTCTTTTTCAAATATAAACCAAATTATACCATTCCCCTGCTTAATATGCTGTAATGACTTTTTCATTATTCTGACAATAAAACCTGAACTCTTACTATGACCTCAAGACCCTATAGGTGCTAACCTTGCCTACTTCTCCACCCTATCTCTGAATACTGTCCTCACCATTCAGTACCCTCCAGGCACAATGGCCTGATTTTTCAGACACACAAAGTTCATTTTCACCAAAAGGTGTTTCCACATTTTGTTCCTTCAGACAGGAACTCTCTTCTTGTGATCATTGCCTGACTCCTTCCCATCTTTATGTATCAATGATAACTCATCCCTTCAAAGAGTTCCACTCTGAGCATCCATTCTAATGGCACCATTCCCACAAGGCACTTGCTTTCACGTTACCCTATTTTAAGTTCTTTGTCATAATGATCATTTTGACCCTGTCTTATAAAGGTACTTGTTTATTTTCTGTTCCATCCACTGAAACGAAAGCCCCAGAATAGCAGGGTTCCTTTCTTATTTTTCATTACACTATCCCTAGGGCCCTAAAACAGTGCTTATCACATAGTAGACACTAAGAAACTTTTATTATCACTGTATAAATAATTCAGTTATTACAAATTTTTCCAATTATATTCAAGGCCAAGTTAAATTTGGATACATTAAGAGACAAGTTGAATGCTAGAAATGGCGTAGGTGGGCATATTTTTATATTAGATACTGCAAAGATAAGAGTCTTTTGCATGTTGATCAGAGTGGTAAAGGCAACAATTAAAGTCTTGTTTTTTTCATCAATATAATAGGGTGTTGTGAGGATCAAAAGAGAAGAATGCATTTAAGACACTTATTACAAATCTGGCACCCAGTTAAAGTTAGTTTTATTATTGTTATTGGTATAGCTAATCTTTGCTTAGTAAACTGTATAGAGTTTGTGTATATCATCTATTATTCCTTTCATGTGTTATTATACCCTGTGATTTCTTTGCCTATGTTCTTGAGTAACAACCTTTATGTCTTTAAGGCGATATGTCTGATCACATCTTGGCCCTAGTCTTATTTCTAGAGCTTCAAGAGATTTTTTTTTTAACATCATATTGGATAAAGGGCAGTGGTAATTTCCATTTAAAATAAAAGACAATGAGATCTCCTTTGTAGCATTCTTTTTATTTGCTTCACTTTTATAGTCTTTGCTAACTACACTTTGGCCTAAAATTCTTTTACCCTCAATCTGATAGCTAAATTTTTGGTGTTTTTCTTCATTTCTTTAGAATGTGATCTTCTCCAGTTTCTATTCTTGTAATTTTTCTTGGTGTCTCTTCTTGGGAAATTGCAATAAACATAAGCACAGCCTTCACGGTGAGAACATCATTTGCTAACAGATGGTAGGTTTTCAGAAATCAAATCTTTGAAGTAGGAGATACTGAAAAAGGTAATCAAAATTGGACTCTGTTCAAGACTGAAAAAGAAGGTCATTTTTACCCTCAAGAAATAAAATAAACTCTTATACAATAAATAAAGTTACCAATTGCCAGAAACATAAAGTAAAGCTTGCAAGAAGACATGGGGATTCATTCATCTCTCTCAGCTAGTTAATGAATTTTAAGCATTAGTCATTAGGTTTCTATATTTTATTTAATTAACAGAATTTAGATATTGAAATGTAAGTATATAAAATATGCTTAATAAACATTTTATCGTTTATCCGAGAAGGATTTCAAGTAAATTAGTTCAAATAATTCAGTTGCTCATCAGGAAGATGTAGTAGAAACTGGAAGATGATTGCCAAAGTGTGATACTGGAATGGGAGAGCTTAGTAGAGAAGTGCTGTGGGAAGGAGTAAAATGCCTGGTTTGTATCTATCTCCCTTTGAGGTTTACCAGGCAATTGGCTGAAAACAAATTTACTGTGACTCATGAAACATTTAGTTTGCTTTCAATCCATCTTTGTCAGTGTGAAATCTTTCGAAATTTTATCTGATAGTTATTATCACATAACTTCTTAAGATATGTGTTTAGAAAACGAATTGTAAGAAGCTTAAAATCAGAAACCATATTTGCACAATTTTATTATCTCTATGAAAGTTATTATAATGTCTAGAAGGGGATATACTAATAGCAGTGGTTACCTCTAGCAATGGAACTGGAATCGTGGGGCCCTATTACATTTTTTGTATTATTTGATTGTTTTTAAACTTTTGACATAATTTTAGACTTACAGAAGGATATAGACAACCCTTACATACCCTTTACTCTACTCCTCTAATGCTAACATCTTCCATCACACTGTTACAATTATCAAAACTAAGATGATATTGCTACAAGACTATTAGCCAAATTACAAGTTTTATTCCGATTTCACCAGTTTTTCCTCTTGTGCCTTTTTTCTGCTTCAGGATCCCACAGTGCATGTAGTTGTCATGTCTACTCACACTCCCCCAATCTTGGATGCCTCCTTTTGACACATTTGAAGAGTACAAGTCACTTATTTTGTAGTCTGTCCCTCAATTTGGATTTGCTTGAGGTTATGCATAATTGGGAAGAAAACCACAGATCTAACATGTCCTCTGTGTATCATATCTCTTAATATTGATGATGGTAACCTTGACCACTGGGTAAAGGTGGTATGTTCCAAAGTTCTGCACTAATTCCCTTTGTAATTAATATTTATTTTAAAATGTGTACTTTGAAACTATGCAAAAACTATGCAAAAACTATGAAACAACATTTTAAACTTTATTTTTAGTATTTTTTCTTTGTTAGAGAATTTGTAGATTTACAGATCACGCATAAAATACAGGTTTCCCATATACTAACCCACCAACAACATTGCACTGAGTAGAACATTTGTTTTGAGGTTAGGTCTGTGATTCGAAGTATTTCTTCTATTTTAATGAAAACAGTCAGATTTTCCTTTCAACACTGCTTTCACTGCTCCCATAAATGCTGATACATTGTATTTTCATCTTCATTTGCCTCAGGATATTTCCTAATTTTGCATATGATTTTCTCTTTAACCAATTGGTTGTTTAAGAGTATGTTGTTTAATGGTATCATCCCACTGTGGTTGGAGAATATACACTGTATGATCTCAATAATTTTTTAAAATTTATTGAGACTTATTGTGTGACATAGCATATGGTCTGTCCTGTAGAATGATCCATGTCTACTCAAGAAGAGTGTGTATAGTGTTTGTGTTGGGTACAGTATTCTTCATATGTCTGTTAGGTAGTGTTGGTTTAGTGTAGCATTCAAGTCCTGTACTTATTTACTGATCTTCTGACTAGATGTTCTATCCATTCTTGAGAGTTGTGTTAAAGTCTCCAACTATTAATGTGAAATCATCAATTTTTCCCTTCAAATCTGTCAGTATTTGCTTCATATATTTGGGGTCTCTACTGTTAGTGTGACTATGTATTAATAATTGTTACATCTTCCTGTTAAATTGCCCCCTTTATCAATATGTAATAACCATCTTTATCTTAGATAACTGTTTTTCACTTAAAGTCTATTTTATCCCATATTAATTTAGCTACCTCAAACACTCTTTTGGTTACTACTTGCATGGTATATTTTTTCATCCTTTCACTGTCATATTTGACTTTAAGGTCAGTCTCTTGCAGACAACATATAGCTGTGCCATGCTTTTTTATCCATCTTGCCAATCTCTGTATTTTGACTGAAGAGTTTAATCCATTTACATTTAAATTCACTACTGGTATAACTTTCTTCTGCCATTTTGCTATTTAGCCTTTGTAAGTCTTATAGCTTTTTGTCACTCAGTTCTGTTAAAACCTACTTTTATATTTATTTATTTTCCCATGTTGTGCTATGTTAAGAGTTTTATCATTTCTATCTGGATATATTTTTCATCTGCTTTCCTTGTGGTTGCCATAGGGTTAAAATATAACATCCTAAATATATAACAACTATATTTGGTGTGATGCCAACTTAACTTCAAAAGCATGCACATATAATTTTCCTACCCTCCTCTTTCCTCCCACCATTTTTTGTAATTATGCTTTTGTGTACATTGTATGTCCAATAACATAGATTTACCATTACTTTTTATGTATTTGCATTTTAGCACATTTTGGAAGTAAAAAGTAGAGTTACGTACCAAACAATGCAATACAATAATGCTTGCATTTATCATTATTCAAATGGTTACTTTTCATGCAGGTGTTATTTTATTATGCTACTTTGATCCACTGCCTAGTGTCCTTTCATTTCAGTCTGAAGAACTCCTTTTAGCATTGCTTATAGGCCATGTTTGATGGTGATGAGCTCCCTCACCTTTTGTTGATCTGACAATGTCTTAATCACTCTGTCATTTGACAGAGTCTTGCTGGATATAAAATTCTTGGCTAGCAGTTGTTTTCCTTCAGCACTTTAAATATTTCTATCCACTGTCTTGCCTCCATGGTTTCTTATGAGAAATTTGCACTTAATCTAATTAAACTCCCTTGTATGTGAAACATTGCTTTTCTCTTGCAGCTTTCAGAACTCCCTCCTTGTTCTTTGCATTTGATAGTGTAATCAATATATAGCAAGGTCTATTTTTCTTCATGTTTATATGGTTTTGTGTTCTCTGAACTTCTTGGGTTGCATATTCATGCCTTTGTCTAAGTTTGGGAAATTCTCTATCATTATTTCTTTGAGTATTACTTCTTCCCCTTTATCTCTTTCATTTCCTCTGGGAGACCCATAACATGTATATTGGTGAGTTTGCTGGTCTCCCATAACAGTCTTAGGCTATTTTAATTTTTTTTAAGGTAATGGGGATTGAACCAGGATCCCATACATGCACAACTACTAGCTACACCTGCTCCACAATTTTCACTGTAATATTTCTTTTTTCTTTCTGCTCCTCAGCCTGACTCATTTCAAATGTCTTGTCTTCAAATTCATTCATTCTTTCTTCTGTCAGCTCCAATTAGCTCTTGAAATGCTTCTGGACATTTTTCATTTCCATTATTATGGCCTTCAATTTTAGTAATCTGTTTGGTTCTTTTAAAAACAGTTTTTATATCTTTATTTAGACTGTCAGTTTTTTCATACACCATTTTCCTGATACTCTTTAGTTCTTTCTCTGCACTTTCATTCATCTCCTTGTGTAGCAGTTTGATATGGTTATGAATTCCAAAAATAGATATTGGATTATGTTTGTAATCTGGTCTGTACCTGAGCTTGATTAAGTTACAATTAGGGCTTTGATTGACCCACATCATTAGGGTGTGAGGACCAGGGGTGGGGACTCACAGATAAAAGGCATGGCAAAGAATAGATTTGGAGGGTTTTTAATGTTGGAGTTTAATGCTGAAGTCTTAAGCTGGAGCCCTAGGAAGTAAGCACACAGAGGAAAGAGAAGCAAGCCCTGGGAAGAGAGGTACCCTGAGTCTGGAAAGAAATAAGCCCTGGAAAAAGAAGAACCCTGAGCCCAGAGAGAAGCAAGACCTGAGAACAGAGGAACCCAGGAAGCCTGAAATCTGGCAGACATAGGCAGACATCTTGCTCCAACATGTGGAAAAAGAGTTTGGTGAGGGAAGTAACCTATTCTTTACAACCTAGTATCTGTAAGTTCCTACCCCAAATAAATACTCTTTATAAAAGCCAACAGGCTTATGGTATTTTGCATCAGCACCTCTTTGACTGACTAAGACACCTTGAGAATTTTAAGATCATTTTTTAAAAAGGCTTTGTTTGGTATGTCCATATTTTCTTCTTTATTGGTGTTTTCTGTTTTTTTATTCTCTTCCTTTGTATGGACCATCAGTTCTTCTTTCTTTGTTTTATTTGTATTCTGTTTTATACACTATGCATTTAAATATTTTAAAATGTTAAATCTTGGATTTACTCCCTAGATTGTCTGTTTCTTGGTTTTGTAACCAGTTGGTGATTATACAGAGATTTTCTTGAGCTCTAGCCCTCCTATCAGGAAGATCTGCCCAAGGTGAATACAATGTGTAGGTTTTTTTTGTCTTTCTGGGCTTCTGCCTTATCCTGGGCTTTTGCTTGTTAGTTGTTTAGGAGTTTCCTTATTTACAGGAATTTGGTTGTCCCTTCTCTTTCCCAGTGGACAGATCACCCTCTCCAGCATGTTTGAAGCTGGTGGGACATTGTCCCAGGCTTCCAACCTCTATAGTTTTTATTCTCCTTTTGTTATCTCTGGCTGCTTTTGCTTGGAAGGAAATTCTGGGAGGAGAGCACAACAGAAAGGACTTTCGCAAGTCAGTCTTTCCCATCAAAAACAAAGCCAGTCCCAAAGTGGGCACAGACCAGCTCCAAAATGCCCTGTGGAAGAACACCAAAACTTCTCCCATGGTCCCCAAAGCTGAACTTTCCTTGCCTGTCCTGAAAATCAGTCCATCAGCTAACGTTCCCCCATAGCCTTGAGGAAGTCCTGTGTCTTTAAATCTTCACTGATTCTACTCCTGTCTGAGGAATGCTGAAACAACTGCTGCCACTGCCTTTGTCTGGAGTGGGTTAAAACAATAGCTCTTTGGGGTAGAATCTGCTTTGGCTATCAGTGAGAGCCTGTTGAGATGTGCATAAGTGCTACCTCTGGGATGGACTCACTTTGAAGTATCTTAGCCATACAAACTCATTTGTCTTTAGCTTTCACCCTTTTAATCAAGGTTTGTTTTGTTGCTGTTGTTCATTTGTTTGTTTTTCCAGACACCTTGCTTATTGGTACTTAGTAGCAATCTCCCGGTGCCAGGAAGGCTCATTCCCAGGAGTCGTGTCTATGCTGGGGGAAGTTATTGCTTTTATATGCTGAGCTCAGCTTAGAGGGAGGCCACATTTGAGTGACAAGGATGCTGCCAGTAGTAACTCTTAGGCACCCTACATCTTAGGCTAAGTTTCCATTTCAAGAGCAAAGGCTCATAAGCATAGTCATCAGTATCAAGGGTCCTTCAATGGACCATCTTCCTTCACAAGTCATTGCCCCTGTACTTGGGACATTCTTGTTGTTAATTAGAGAATGTGAAAGAGCTCCCCGGGAAGGGAATTTGATATTCTTTTGGTTATTGTGTGAATCTTCACCCACTGTGAAAATGCTCCATGAACCTTTGAACACATTTATATGCCTTATATGTATACCCAGGTGAACTTTTTCCCATGTATCCTCACTTACTGACACCCCATTCCAGTGATCCTTCCCTGCCACAGTTGTAACCCTTTTATGAAGTCAATAAAATAGTTACATAAAATTAATAAGAAAATGAAATAAAATGATAGTTTTATATGTAAGAAGTATAATACAAAGAAATATAATAAAAAGTAAAAATAAAATAATATTTTAAAAAGTGGGAAACTAAAAATAATGAAAAATATTTAAAGAATGAAAAAAAACTTTTTTGACATTTTGCCTTTCATCACTGTAAGACTGTTGTCCTTTATGTACATTTTCTTCCATTTCATTTTCTTCCATTTACTCCCTCTGTGTCTTACTTTTTTTTTCATTTTTTTCTTCAAAGAAGTTTTAGGTCACAGAAGGGTCACATAGAGAATGCAGGGAATTCGCATATGCCCAACATCCTCCCCTTATTTCCTTTCACCCATCGGTAACATTTTATGTGTGGATGATAATTTGTTACAATTGATGCAGAAATATTGAAATATAGCTACTAAACCATCATCAATAATGGTTCACATTATGGTTTACATTTTGGATCATTTACTTTTATAAAATATGATAAAATTTAACGTGGCCTGTATCATTCACTGCAAGATCATGCAGAACACTTCCATCTCCCCCAAAATCATCCATTCCATCTATTTTATTCCTTCCTTCCCCTCCTCTTTGGGCCCATGGTGATGACTGGGCTTCACTCATTGAAAGACAGGATTCATACACCCCAAACAGCGAAGCTTCTCTGGGATACGGAGACATCCAGACACTGTAGTCAGGGCAGATAGTTCAGGAATTAGGCCTCTTGCCAGTGGACACTAATCTGGTATTTATGCTTCCCAGTGTGGCAGAGTTAGACTCAACTGTGGTTTTCCTAAGCATGACTATTCTGTTCTTCTATTTGAACCTAAAATTAGTACTAGAGTTGGTAGGTGCACATCCAAGAGTCTTAAATCTTTGGGCTGTCCATATGCCACTGAGCCCTGAATCTCAACAGAGTTGCAGCACCTACTTCTCAGTTCAAAGAACTCACCCAGGACAGCTACCAGGGAGATAATGGTATATCGTTTGTCCATACCAAGGAAATGAGAGTACCGACAACTGCAAGAAAGAGAGTCCAAACCATCAGACATATGGTATCAAAGCTCCCTTAATTAATGGATTGAAACCCCCTTCAATTAATAGTGGAGTGGGCATGACCATCCCAGAATCCTCAGGATTGGGAAATCAACTATGGTCTAAAATAAACTTACCAGTATTCTACTATAGACATATTGCGATTCTAACAATGGAAGAACTATCATTGTTGAGGAGGTAGTGACCTATGGATGTTCTGGGGTTAAGAAGAGGGAAAAACAGGTGTAATATGGGGGCATTTTTAGGACTTGGGAATTGTCTTGAATGACATTGCAATGACAGATACAGGCCACTGTATGTCTTGTCATAACCTACAAAGTTGTATGAGAGAGTGTAAACAACAATGTAAACTATAATCCATGCTTAGTGGCAATGCTCCAAAATGTGTTTATCAATAGCAATGAATGTATCACACTGATGAAATATGTTTAACGTGGGAAAATGTGGGAGGTGTGGGAAG
Source organism: Dasypus novemcinctus (assembly GCF_030445035.2). Taxonomy (NCBI): domain Eukaryota; kingdom Metazoa; phylum Chordata; class Mammalia; order Cingulata; family Dasypodidae; genus Dasypus; species Dasypus novemcinctus. Next base: position 169,946,337 of record NC_080673.1, on the reverse strand, counting down.
CAGGGCATATGGGAATCCCCTATATATTCTCTGTAACATTTTTGCAATCCAAGTATCTTTTAAAAAATAAAAAAGTGGAAAAAATACAAACAATAGTTGTTTTCAAAGCCAGCACCCAGTGATCTAAATTTGCCAGTCAAAAGCTATGATCAGTGATCTGCTGTGCACACCCCTGTTCTTGGAGAAGAGGATTGTTATGTTCCTTTCTGCCAGTAGCAACAAATCAGGGACTGTACCTCATGGTGGCCTGCTGTGAAAGTGGGAGATGGGTGCCAGTATCTGCCACATGGAGAGAGAAATTTACAATTCTTTTCTAAATATCAGCCTTTTCCACATTCCACACACTCTTCCCTGGATGCTTCCCTGGATGCCTCTAGAGTTTCAAAATATTTGTTTCAGACAGTTCCTGCCTGTTTAATAATTGTTTTGGTGGAAAGACTGAGTCCTAGAGCTTGCTGCTTTGCTATCTTCTGCAGAATTTTCTCCTGCAGCTTTACTTTCATCCACTAATTTTACCTTCCATTAATGAATTTGGTTGCAGCAATTGCTGTAGTGTTCTAATAATAATTTTCTATTCCTTCATTCATTCAACACATATTAATTGGAATTATCTGAATAGAAAAGTTGTCCCTTTTCTCCCATATATTTAATTATTCACTATTCATTTATTTCATATAGACCAAGATAATTATTTCTATTTGGGTTAATATCTATTATTGTTGTTTTTATTATCATCATTTGAATGACTTGTGCCAGCTTTGGCTACTGGAACCCCTTTGGGGTCCTGCACCCTTTTGACATGTTCCCATCTTTTTTATTTTCAAATTTTAATACTTCCTTACTTTCTGGCACCACAGTATGTTCCAAGCACATCTTGTGTTTTTACTGTGCAGCTTAGGAATTGAATATTTCTCCAAGGACCTTGGTCCTTTATTGGAGTACAGAATTTAGAAGCCAAGGTCTGGGTGCTAGGCATGTTCATTACCATGTCTACATTCTCTCTGTTGACAGAGCTAAGACATACAGGAATGTATACAAAGGTATGCACATTCACACATCTATATTTTTGCATTTATTTATCTATAATTAATACTTATTTTAATGAGTTTGTGCTGATATACCTTCTAACCCAAACCCCACTATTTTGAACTATACTCTTTCCTTAATTATAATACCTTTCTCCAACAGTGAGAAACCTCACTCATTATCTACAACATATTTGTTTATTTGATCAACTATAGTAAATACAGATTCAAAATTACTTACCCATACCTCTTTGAGAACCAAACTTACAAACTAGAGTACAGTGTGCACAGTTTGCATTTAGTCTTGTCATTTCACAGTCAAAACTGTTAGCAAGTCTTTTGTGTGTGTGCAGGGTAAATTTATTTATTTATTTTTTCATTTTTATTGTGTTTTTTTGAAGATACATAGATCACAAAAAATGTTACATTAAAAAATATGAGGTTCCCACAAACCCCACACCCCACCCCTCCACTATTCCTCCCACATCAACAACCTCCTTTATCATTGTGTCACATTCATTGCATTTGGTGAATATACCCTGGAACAATGCTGCACTACATTGCAGTTCACACTCTCCCCCAGGACATGTAGGGGGTTATGGCAGGGTATACAATGTCCAGCATCTGTCCCTGCAATATCATTTAGGACAACTCCAAGTTCTGAAAATTCCTCCCTCTCCCTGCCCTCAGCAACTACCATGGCCACTTTCTCCACATCAATGCTACAGTTTCTTCCATTACTAGTCACAATAGTTCTATAGTAGAATATCAGTAAGTTCACTCTAATCCATATTTTATTCCTCCATCCTGTGGACCCCTGGGATGGTGATGTCTACTCCTCCTCTATATCAAAAGAGGGCTTAGATCCCATATGGTTGATGGATGTGATTTTCCTGCTTGGAGTTGTAGGCACTCTTGATTTCCTGTTGTGGTGGTTGACTATCTTCACCTCCATGTTAGCTGACCTAGGTAAGTCCAATGAACAGAAGAAATGGAGTTGTAATTCTGCTGAGGCTCAGGGCCCAGCTGGCACATGGCCAGTCCAGAGATTCAAGGCTCTTGGATATATACCAACTGCAGTGCCAACCCCAGATTCAGTAGAAGTGACAGAAGAGGCATGTGTAGAAAGGTCACATCTGAGTCCAACACCATCACACTCAGGAACACAAATTCCAAAGTGGGGCTCACTGACAAGGCACTGAACTCCAGAGCCAACTGCCATGACCATAGAACCTGTGTGTCTCCATAGCCCTCAGGAGCACCAGTACCTGGGATTATATCTACTTTGGCTGCCTCAGGGATCCTGCTGAGGTGTGCATAAGCATGACCCCTCTGATGACCTCTCGACGCTTTTTTGAAGACCAATAGCCATATAAAGTCATTTGTCTTTACCATTTCCCCATTTTATTCAAGATCTTTTTCTAGTTGCATCATCAGTTAGTGATTGGTAGTAATCCCTTGGTGCCAGGGAGGTTCATCCCCTGGAGTCATGTCCCAACCAGCTTAGAGAGTGGCCACATTTGAGCAACATGGAGGCTTTCAGGAGATAACATTTAGGCACCCTGCAGCTCTAGGTCTAGTTCAAATTTCAGGCACACAGGTTCGTAAGTATAATCATCAGTATCAAGGGCTCATCATTGGACCATCTTTCTTCATTGGTCTTTGCCCCTGCATTTGGGGGGATTGTAGCAAGTCTTTTTTAAACTTCTGAGTCTTTCTTCATCATAGCCCTAGGTAGAAAGCTGATACTTCATGTGTCAATATATAATAAACTTATTCAAACCCTATTGATTCATTTGGTCTACACTAACACAATCTTCATGGTTTTAGATGACAATGATCTACTTTAGGACAGATCTGGAGAATGTGATTCTCTGCAATGCCCTAAAGGAATCTGAGCCTGTCAAAGATTATCTCTAGCTATAAAAGAGTCTCCTAACTTTATAAGTTGAAATTACATTTGCCTTTATTTAGAACTGTCTTCATTTTGGAATGAACAGAACAGCCTCATGGAATAGTCAGCAAGGTAGAATCATAAGAAATCCAAAAATCCAACTTTTCATCTATGATAATGGGAAACTTGTTAGAAACACAAATTCTCAGGCCCATGCTAACCCGCTACATCAAAAACTTTGAGGTTTAAGACCATCATTCTTTGTTTTAACAAATTCTCCAGGGTTTTCTAATATATGCTAAAGCCTGAGAAACTAGTCTACCCAACTAATTCAAAATCCTTGGGATTTTTGGAGCTTGTGAGGTCTTAGGTCCAGTTTAGAGGTATAGGTGGCTTCTTTTCCCTTTTGCTCATTACCATCCAGGAAAGTGCAGATGTAACTCCTAGTCATCCTTTTGAATGATTGCAGTTCAAACCTCTTCAAAACTTGAGGCAGAATCACAGACTCTCAGAGTTGAAGGAGACCTGTAGGTTCATGATTCTTACACTTTAAAGCATGATCTTATTACAAGATCCATTCTGATTCAGAAGGGAGTCTAAGGTTCTGCTTTCTGACACAATCCCAGGTTATGCCAATGTTACTGGTCCCTGCATAGTGACCCTTCTGCTGTTTTAATCTTTCATCAGCATTCACAGCAATTCTACAATTATGACTAAATCCTGGATACCTCCAGAAGCAGCTTTTTCCATCTGAACATTATGTATTACTCCTGTCATACTTCATCTCACACCCAAACTTTTCTAGGAACACTGGTTCTCCATTTGTCCTTAGACTTACAAGTGAAGAGATCCATAAAATGTAATAAAAGATTTAAAATATATCAGAATTACCTGGAAACTCTTAAAATTACTCTCCTCAGAATCATCAAGGCAAAAGGCTGATTAATGGTGAGAATTTAATGTAAAATTTCTAGATGACATTCCTCTATTTAGGAATTATGTTTTGGAAGATGGCAGGCATGATCAAGCCAGGGACATCTATGAGGATAAAGATTTATAGTGTTAAGTCATCCAAAACCAAGCATTACCCAGAAATAATAGAGACACTCTTGTAGACATATCAAAAAATCAAACTGGGCATTGTCATTAGGAAATTCTGTAGGTAGATTGGTAAAATATGGCCTGACCTTCAAGACCAATTTCTGCTTATATTTTTTCTCCTAAATCTTAATTCTCTCTATTCCACCCAGCATTAAGCATTAACTCCTTTATGTAACATTATTCATAGTTCATAGCCATTCTTACTATTCATCTCCCTGACTGTAGATAGAACTGTTAGCTCCTTGTTACTTGTTACTCCAATTGTGATCCAGCAGCAGCAGCTGGGAACCTGTTAGAAATGCAGGATCTCATGCTCCACTCTGAACTTACTGAGTCAGAATTTGAATTTTTAATTGAATTCCCCCAGGTGATTAGAATGCACATTAAAATGTGAAAAATGTTTTATGAGAAAAGTAAAGTGACTTACTTATTTTGGTACCCTCACCTAGTCTAGGATTTGGCATAGAGAGGCCTCTTCCAGACCAATTCTTGAATGATGTGGAATGAGTTGACCAATGTCATTTAAATTTCTATAAATGCTTAAATCTTAGTTAAAAACAAATGGCAATCTCTAAGGTAGAGGCCAGGCAGTCAAAATAAGAGTTTAATGGGGCAGCATATCCAAATTCAATATGTCTAAAAATTCTGTGCAGGGCAAATTAAACAATCAATACAGCCACAACACAAGGGACACTATTTTAAAACTCCTTTATAATTGACCTTATCACAGGTAATATACAAGCTTTAACATTTGATGGTTAAACATTTGATGCACTACAGAACAGCCCAAGAGTCCAAAGATATTTGCAACAAAACCAGAAATGTTTCTCCATTAGAATAATATGAGGCAATTTTTAAAATAATAATCTAATAATGTTTACTGAACTTAATTGGGAACTTAATATGTTTTAAATGCCTTCTTCATTTAATTCTACAACCATATTATGAGGTAGTGCTATTATTTTCCTTATTTTACAGAAAGAGGAACTGAGACTTATAGATGTTAAGTCACTTAAAGATCTGATCATTAAGAAGTATTTCAGAGTCACAGCATGAACTCAGCTTTGTCTAATGTCAAAGCTTTCATTAACTCCTACCACTTGCAAATGTTGGCTAGGAAGAACACACTGAGTATTTGTAACCACCCATGCATCTAGATGAGTATATTAACTCTGATGTGCAACCAGCCTTCTTTCCAGTCCAAACTCTGATCCTTACTAGTAACGAATTAACCTCTGCCTACCTCAATTTCTTCCAACTATGGCTAATAATACATACCTATTTTAAAGTTTCTGGGAAGATTAACCACTGACCCCATAATAGATACCAGATTAGAAAAAGTTTTAATGTATTCATATCATTACTATTGTATTAATAATACAATGTTATTTACTTTACCTTAAGCAAAGTGAAAGGTCCTAGAGTAAAATAAAGTGAGAAAGTGTGATGTCCAATGTGATGGAGCCAAATGGAGTACTTTAACAGGGAACTCTTGATAATTGCTCATTTCTACCTGCAGTAACTTAAGAAAGCAAAAGCAAAAGCAACACAGTAATGAGAGACTCAGCTGCCCTTTATTACCTGACAACATTTCAGCAAGTCACATATTCCTTCAGCCCAATCTTCTCCTCCACCTTAACCACTGACCTGATGGAAGTAATGATTCAAAAGGCCAAAGATTACAAAGAAAACTTTTCATAAAAAAGGAGCATAATCCATATGTCCAATGAGTTGGTACTTATCAACAGTAAGATAACTCTTTGATGAATTAATACATTTTCCCTTTTTGTTCTAAAGTATAAGTTTGTGTAAGATAGACCTATTCCCAATTGGGTTAGAGAAGTATTTAATTGGTTGCTGTTTTGAACCATGACTGGTTTAATATATTACACAATAAAAACTTCTGAAGTCAAAGAACATGTTATATAGGACTCAGCAAGTATGCAAAATTGCTTGCTAGTTTGTATAGCTGCCCTTTAAATATGCTGTTCAGTTATTCATAAAGTATTAAAAGAAAAAGGGACATAAAGTAAATGACACTGATGGAATTAATTGCCAGTCAAACAAAGAAGTACAAATGAATATTGGTCTTTTTTAGTAGGATATGTTTATTCAAAAAGTATGAAGAGGAAGTGGAATTGGCCCAGTGGTTAGGGCATACGTCTACCATATGGGAGGTCCACGGTTCAAACCCTGGGCCTCCTTGACCCGTGTGGAGCTGGCCCATGCGCAGTGCTCATGCACGCAAGGGGTGCCGGCCACACAGGGGTGTCCCCTGCGTAGGGGAGCCCCATGCGCAAGGAGGGCTCCCCGTAAGGAGAGCCACCCAGCGTGAAAGAAAGTGCAGCCTGGCCAGGAATGGCACTGCACACACGGAGAGCTGACACAACAAGATGATGCAACAAAAAGAAACACAGATTACTGTGCTGCTGATGACAACAGAAGTGGACAAAGAAGAACACGCAGCAAATAGACACAGAGAACAGACAACTGGGGTGGGGGCAGGTGTGGAAGGGGAGAGAAATAAATAAATCTTTAAAAGAAAAGTATGAAAACCTTAAATATGAAATGGTGGGAGAGGGAGGAGGTCAAAATAATAGGAAAATTTTGTGGAGGAAAACTCCACAGCAAAGAATAATAGAATGACTCTAAAATGGTATTTTTCTTTCCTCACTGGTACAATATAGGGCAGTATTATTTAGGGTTGGTTCTGGAGTCAGATAGATTGAGCTGACTCTGCTTGTCAGTTGCAGGACCTGTGGCAAAAAAATAAAAAATAAAGCACAGAAAAACAAACAAAACCACTTCGGTTTCCTCATTTGTAAAATCAACTCGTTGATTTCTACCTTAACAGAACTTTCCTTCTTAAATGTCTCTCCTTCAAAGAAATCTCCCTTGACAACTAAAATAGCACCAAAATATTACTTTTTACCCAGTTTTTATTTTCTTCATTATATTAAATAGGTAACATTTGTTTCTTTATTCTCTCTCCCTTAAACTGCAAGTCAAATGAGGGCAGAGATTTTGCTTTATTCCCTGTATATCTAGGACCCCCAAAAAGGGCCTGGCATATGATAACTTTCAATAGATGATGTTCATATTATTGTTATTAACATTAAATAGATTTATTAGTAAAAATTATTCTTATATTTTACAAATCAAAAAATATTTTTAAAAAAATATTTAACTATTCATTGAATAATACCGTTCAGCCTTAAGATTGAACCTATCATTAGGAGAATGAAAACAAAGCTACCAATTTTTAGTTGATTGACTTCTGTTATGGACTGGATTTCACTCTCTGACCCACCTGGTATCTTTATTTTATCAGTAAACATATCATAATGTATAAGCATAAACTGAACTGGTTAACACCAAATACCAAAGTCAGCTACCACCAGGCTATTAGTAGAAGTTCATTTGGTTATAAGCAACAAAGAAAGTGTGGTGGTTTACTTATGAATAAAGATAAAAGAGTGTAGGCTGTTCTTTGGAAGAAGACTGGAATATCTCCCAGAATCCTAATAATAGTTGTGTCTTGTAGGGTGGCCACTATGTTCCAGTCACCATTCTAAGTTCTGTACATAATTAACTTATTTGAGTATACGAAGAGTATTATAAGGTACATATGGCTATTAATATGCTTTTGTTAATGAAATAATTATTGTGCTGAGGTTATACAATCTTCCCAAGGTCATAAGTAAGTGGCAGTTCTAGAATTCAAAGCTATAAATGCTGGCTCTTGTACCTACGCTCTTACCCATTGTACTATACAGCATCCTAGAAGCCCTTGAAGAAATGAGTGTCAAGGTTCAGTAAGTGTGTGTACTACAGTAGCTCCAGGAATCTGAGTATCACTTCTAAGGGTCCTGGCATCAATATGACTCAATCCAGTGACTGTCAGTTTCAAATTCCAAGGAAAGAGAAATAAATGGCTTAGATGTGCCCCCCTGGATTAATAAATTATGGCCAATAATTCAGAGGCATGAAATATACATGAAATATAAACCTAACTTTTAGGAGTTCACTCTCATGGCATAAAGCCTTCCCCAAAGAAAAGGTAATTGATGTAGCCAGACAGTCAACCCAATAATTATTTAATGTAGAAGGTATGGAATATTAGTGATATGCTTTATATACTTAAAAATACAGAAATATTATTAAGAAGAGAGGGAGAGTAATAGCTTCTGTTTAATTTGTGCAACAACTTTGAGTGCATATACTATTATTCCAATTTTATAGATGAGAAAACTGAGGGTGGATAGATTAATTCATACCCAAGACCAAAGTACTGCTAAAGAGCAGAGCCAGGGTTTTATACACATCTGATGGCTCCAAAGATCATGTTTTCTCTATTTCACTGTCTTGCTCCCTTTTTTTGTAGCTAAAATTTGATTCACAAGAACTAGAAAAGGGGCATATAGGTGAAGTTATTTGTAAGAACAAATTAATAGTTCTCTTTTGTGGCTATTCATGGCAATACACAGGAAGTATATACCAATTTCAGTGTGTCCAAATTTTTCCTTAAAATGGAAAACTATATCATTTTAATATTCCACATTAGTTTGATTCAGAGCCAATCAATAACTCTATAACTAGTTAATAATGAAATTAAAATAGAATCAACAAAGATATTATGAAAAGATATTGAGGAAATGGGTTAGCAGGAAATATTCAATAGACCATGTAGCATGTATCATTCTCTTAAATTGTGTATCAATCTAAGAGACTGAAATGACAGACCGTCTGTGCAGAACTTGGTCATATCAACAATCTTATTGATTTCTGATTTGTAATAGGGGCATAGTCTATTTTTAAGAAAATTATTTTAATATGTTTTGAATCAATTAAAAAGAAATATTAGAAAAAGTACCAAAAAACCATCTTTATTGCTAGTGAAATTGAATTGCTTAACATAGATTCAACGTGAAGTGAAAATTGGCCTCTTGACTCCTACCACTTTACTTGAAATTATTCATCCAGTCACTGGTGGAGTTGCTAGATTTTAGTTACGTCCTCCAACTTACCACCACCCTGACACCAAAAAATATAAATAAATAAAAAATAAAAATAAAATAAAAACAAGAAGGCGAATCTATAAATAGATGTATAATGAGTTGCTACATGGTGCTCATGGGAACTTAGGCTCAGGCACAACAAAGACTTAAGGCAAATGACCACTTCATTTACTTACACAGTACAAAGGGTCCAAAAGAGCAGGGGACGAATTTCCACAGTGGCTAGTCCCCCAGGGAGGCCAACTGCTCAGGTCAGGGTCTGTGGATGGCAGCTTTGCATATCCCACTTCACCTTGGAAAGGAGAGACAGATCTATTCTGCCTGAGGGTAGGATATTTATACCCCAAGGGGTTGGGGCTCTGCCAGTGAACAAAAAGCATGCATCAAGCAACTTGTGTGCAGAGTTCTTGCTCTGATAAGTGGCTGAGCTCATTGTTACAGCTTTGGCATTCAAGGTAAGGTCAGGCCATTCCATTTGAACTAAGAGCTCCCCATCTCCAGGGCTATGAAATGGAAAATATGGAAACATCTGGATACAAAGAAAAACGGGAGTAGGTGAAAGCTCAATACTGGTGACTTCCCAACATAGAGTCTACTAAAAAGATCAGAACAGAATGTCTCTAAGGCACACACTGACAATGACACTTCCATTTCCTACTGATAATATTAGCAAGAGCTCCTCCCAACCATGAGAAAAGCATTGAGGAGAAGGCAAAAAGGTTAGAAAATTTTTACCACTCATTCTAGCTAAAGAGAAGTTTCTATTTTATGTCTTATACAGAGACAATTCAGGAACGTTCCTATCTATGTATCATCTATCTCTATTTATTGCCATCCAAGGAATTACAGACTTAGTCGCAAGGCAACACAAGCACTTATTTTAGGTCTTAGAACTGCAATTCAGCAGCAGCAACTGTGTTCCATCTTGGGGCTTCTAAGCAATGATTTTTGAAAGAAAAAGAAGATTACATAAGTTGATTTTAAAGAATTATAATAGGTGGATACTTATGGTTTTCCAAATATCCTTCAATTTGCTGATTTCTTTATCTTATTTTCGGTTCATGGCATCCAGATGTCTTCAGAAACTTTGTTTTTCATACCTTGGCAGTTTGTGATATCTGACTAACACCTGCATGAGAGTAACTTTCTGAATGGCCTGATTCCTTTTTAAATCTCTTAGCCATAGTAACTCCGCGTTTTGTTTTAGCTCTTTTCTCACTATCTATATCTGTCTATCTGTCTATCTATCCATCTACCTATTTATCTATCTATGTCAATGCATCCATTCATCTATTTATGATGGCTTGGAGCTATGCACTCCAGAAAAACACGTTCTTAAACTAATCCAAGTTGTGGATGTGAACCCTTGTAAATGGGACCTTTTGATGAGGTTACCTCAGTTAAGGTGTGACCCACCCGAATCAGGATGTGTCTCAATGCTATCACTGAAGGTCTTATAGAGAAGCTCACAGAGAAAGAGGAAACCAGAGAGAGCAGCCAGAAGTCAAAGTAACAGGTACTAGAAAGGAGTAGCCAGGAGAGGCCCCCATGTGCATTGCCATGTGACAGAAAAACCAGGACCAAGGATTTCTGGCAGCCAGCCCCAGAATACCACAGTCTTCTGGGAGAAAGCATTGTCTTGAAGATGCTTTGATTTTGGACTCCTCCTAGCCTCAAAACCATGAACTGATAAACCCCCATTGTTTAATAAGACAACCCATTAAATGCTATTTGCCACAACAGTCAAGAAACTAAAACACTATCTATTTATTACACCAACTCTCTAGGCCTGAAAAATAGTGCATTGATGCTTTTATGTATCAAACCTATTCTTAAGGTGTAAAACTGTTATGACCAAATGTTATAAGCACTAACTAGAAATGTGTACAGAGAAATATAAAAGGTAAACATTCAAGTCTTGGGTTTCAGGGAATTCTAACCTCTATTTTCTGAACATAAAATACATGCTGTAGTCATTCAGAGCAGTTGTAAATGATTTCAGGTACTGTGTCTTTCAACTATTTGGTAAATTCCAAACTTCATGTAAGAGTGAAAACACTCCACCAAGGGAAAAAGGAAGCATATGACAAAGTAGTTTGTAATTGACCCACTCTAGGATCCCCAAACTTATTTCAAAAGAATATTTTAAATATCACGCCAAAGTAGACACACTTTAAAATATTTTAAATATGTGAAGCACAAATTAGATAGGATAGATGCTCTGTCTCATAACATAGAGCAATTCACCTGTGTATAGAATAGAAAAGCTGCTGCAAACTTTTGAAACCTCATTTAAAGACCAAGTGTGAGAATCTTCTCACAATTCTCCTTACACTGCTCATCAAAATGTGGATGAAGGAAAAGATGCCTAAAGGGAAATCAGACTTTTGTTGTTATTGTGCTTGGGATATATTAAATTCTCTCTGCGGCAACTCTCCCTCTCTCCTTGTGCTTCCTACTCTCAGCCTCCAGTCAGGAATTTAAGGGCCAAGATTCTTTGTTGAACCTATGAAATTAAAGATTTTTCTGCACTTCCATAAACCTCTCATATATTGAAGGAGGAGAACCTTATATTTCTTGCTCCTTAGTGAGCAAAGATTGTTTTCATTAATTATTTCATTCAAAACTTTTATTAAATACCCATCTGTGTGATGACATTGTAACAGCAAATAGTCAGGCTCATTCTGGGGAAAAGGATCAAGAATTCACCACCCCTTAGACATCATAATCTTTGCAGAGGAAACTAAATTTTATTGGGGCATTACGATATTCTGCCCATCAGTTCCTCTAGAATGGTGCTTCTTAGCCAGGGATGTATTTCAGATTTACCTGAGAAAGTCTTATTAAAGGATAAATGCTTCATGCCCAGGCACTATTCTTGGACTGTTGTTTATGCATTGGGACTGTTTATGCTGCTTATGTCTAATCTGGAAAAAGCTTCCCAGTGGGACTACTGTGTACACTTCTGATTGGGAGCTGCTTTTCTATAAAGTGTAAAATTTGCCTCTGAATTATACCAGACTATCAGAGAGAAGGACCTCTGAACCATATTTATTGCAGTTGTCTTTGTCCACCAAAGCCTTTAACCATAAATCATGCCATAGGCCTATATATTAGGATTTCACTTTGTTTGGGTAAGTTATTTCCTGTTCATTGCTTCCTTGGATAAGCTTCAGGCTTCTATCCTCTGATTTTCAGTTAGAGACACTTTCCAGTGTCAAAAATAGGGCACGTTTTTCTTTTCTGGTGAGCATTTAAGAGGAATGTCACGAATCTTTTTTTACAACAAACGGATCTTTCCACAAGTATTTTCGAAGTCCGGGGCTGGCAAGTTCTTAGCTGCCTATATCTGCTGCTCCCCGAGATAGGACCACCTTGTCATTATCATTTCCTAGTAAACCCCATACGCCCTGAGGGCATTTTCTCCTTCCACCCAATTCTCTGAGGTTGCAAAACAAAATACATGATTGCTTCCTTAAGTGTTTCTTACTAGGGTGCCATTTTAAATAGGACACATCTTCATTTTATCAGACTCTCTTTCTCACCTCAGCATGTTAATCTTCTCGTCTTCATCCATTGCGATGGTTTGAAGCTGTATGTACCTCAGAAAAACATGTTCTTAAATCTAATCCCTTCCTGTGGGTATAAACCCATTATAAGGTCTTTTGATGAAGCTAAGACAGTTAAGATTTGCCTCTCCTCATTTGGGATGGTTTTGATCTTATTACTGGAGTCCCTTATACAGGGAAGCAAGATAAAGAAGAGAAGCATGGAAGCAAGAAACTGAAAACAAGGAAACCCAGAAGAGAAGGGAGAGACCAGCAGATGCCACCATGTGCTTTGTCATGTGGCAGAGAAGTCAAGGATCGCCATCAGGCAGTCTTTAGAAAGAAAGCATTCCTTAGATGATTTTTTTTTTTAAGATTTTTTTTCTCCCCCCTCCCTCCATTGTCTGCTCTCTGTGTCCATCTGCTGTGTGTTCTGCTGTATCTGTTGTATTTTCATTAGGCAGCTCCAGGAACTGATCCTGGGACCTTCCAAAGTGGGAGCGAGGTGATCCTTCTCTTGCCCCACCTCAACTCCCTGGTCTGCTGCATCTCTTATTGTCTCTCCTCTGTGCCTCTTTTTGTTGCATCATCTTGCTGCACCAGTCTCCACTAGGGCCAGCATTCCTGCACAGGGCAGCACTCCTACACGGGCCAGCATTCCGCGTGGGCCAGCTTGCCACACATGCCAGCTTGCCTTCACCAGGAGGTCCTGAGAATCAAACCCTGGACCTCCTCTATGGTAGACGGGAGCCCAAGGGCTTAAGCCATATCCATTTCCCTTGATGATGCTTTGATTTGGACATTTTCTCTGCAAAAACTGTAAGCTAATTAATTCACATTGTTGAAGCCAATCCATGTCATGGTATATCTGCTTTAAGCAGCCTATGAAACTATAAAGAATCCATTAAATGTCACTAGCCATTGTGAAAACAAAATATATATGCCTATTTTTAAAGCTGCTTAGGGGTACAGCATCACTCAGATTCAAAACCATTGTCCATGAATCTAAGGGACTTGAATACTCCACAAAATCCTCTTCAAACTCCCTAAAAGGCACAGAGACACCCATTGGAATTAGATTCCAAAAGAGCCTTGGATACTATTAAATATTCCTGATACTTGAATTCTGTAAGAGCATATACATGAAATATACACAAGTGAATGCTTCCTAGTCTAATAACAGAAATTTCTGAAGAGATTTACTGTTAGATACAAGATATTCATTAAATAGTAATTAAAGTAGGTGGGTTAATTTTTTTTAAATTGGAACAGTTATAAACATAAAAACTAGAAGGAAATAAACCATAATCCTAAAGAGAACCTTTTCAAGAAAAATTCTTAAAAATTAAAAAACAATATTTAAGAAAGTCAGTAATTTTAATATTCATGGATTTATGATCTTAGCATATATGTCATATACTTATCGTATTTTTCAAAGCTTTGCCCAGATGGCTATTAGAGTTCTTCCTGAAGCAATTTTTCAATTCTGATGTTGTGATTTCAATTCTCCTGAAAGAGAATGCAACTGACAGCACAGGACTCTGAGTTAGCTGTGTCAGACAGCAACTCAGAATCTGCTACTGTTTCTTTATCCCCTGAGGGAGGGATGTTAGCATGCTGGGAGCACATGGAAAAACCTGAGAGAGAGAGAGACCATCTTGCATTATTTTAAACTCTCCTGGCATTATTTTGAAGTACCAGGAAAAGAAATGGTCTGGCAATTAGAAGGACAGACTTTTATTTCTGATTCTCAGAATATATCTGGGTAGATACATTTCACTGAAATTCTACCAAGTTTCTGATTTGTACCCCTGGCCCAGAAACACTATATTCTGAGAGTGTTACTCAATCTTTCACTTGCTGTAGAATCACCTGGAAGCTCTGTTAGATCACATATTGCTGGGCCTCTCCCAAGTTTCTGATTCAGGGGTAGGTGTGGGACCTGAGAGTCTGCACTTCTAGTAAATTCCCAGATGAGGCCGATACTGTTTATCTAGGGACCACACTTTGAAAAACATTGTACTGAGACCTCATAACTGAAAGAGATCCCTGGTAACTCATTTGAATAAATGATCTGAGAGATTGTTAGAAATGCAGAATCATGGGTCCCATCCAAAGCAATGCTAAATCAGAATCTGTATTTTAAAAAGAACCCCAAGTAATTCATACGCCCACTAAAATTGGAGAATTGGTCTATATTTCCTTGAATATTTTATGATTTGAATTTTTATAATAAGTTCAATATGTCATGTTTTATCAATATACTACAAAAGCAATATTGAACTTTTATCTTTTAAAATGCTTACAATATAAATGAATTTCTATTAAAATATAAAATCTTTCAATATTTCGTTTGTGTTACCTCACCAACATTTCCTGATCTGAGAGTTGAACATAATTTAGTTTTATCTAGAAGTGGTTAAAAACTATTTCACAGCTTGGCTTTTGGCACACACAAAGTTCTGCTTAAATGACTCATTCATTCACAATGGTCCTGCTGTGCTTCCAGTGCATTTATATTTTATTTGGTGCTTTTGTCTTTTCCCTGTTGACTTCCTGCTTGGCTATTTAGGAAAATTAGTTTGTAAAATTAGTATATATAAGATATCTCCAAGAAACCCTCTATAGCAAATATTTTGTAGCATTTAAGCAATGAAGAATTCTCTTTCCTCCACCTTGTCTCTAAGAATATAATTTTCTAAATTTCTTTAAAAACAAGTAAAACCCGATATTTCCTGTTTTATCTGACCGGTTATTACCATTAGCTGAGTATCCAGAGAATTTGTAATTTTAGCATTGGATATCAGCAGTGTTGAACTATCACAAATTGTGTGTAATAGTAAATATGGTAGTTCAGTAGATCTATAGTCAAACTCCTTTCCCTTCTCTTGTCATCCCACTTTAATGCTTCAATTTTGCATGTTTATTTACTACAAAGTTTGATAAAGATTAGGAAAGAAAGTGATGTGCACAACGTTGAGAGTAAGTATATACTTAAATTCTCTACCTAGGATACCTCAACTTTACCTCACCCTTATCCTGGCCCTGATCTCCTGTGTGTATTAGGTATCTATGGCTATGTAACAAATTACCCTAAACCATAATAGTTTAAAACAACATTTCTTATTACTGCATTTTCTTTGGGGCAGAAGGCTTGGTGGATCTCTACTGGATCTTCCATCTCTGCATCTTTCACAAGACTGTAATCAAGGTGACAGACTTAGCTGTAGTTATTTGAAGGCTTAACTAGAGGAAGATGTGTTTCAAAACTCACTTGCATAGTTGTTGGCAGGATTCTTTTCCTCATGGGCTGATGGACTAATGCAGGGGTTCTTAATATTTTTTGTTCCACAGACCCCTGTGCCAGTCAGGTGAAAACCATGGACCCCTTATTAACTCCACACTACACTCTGTATTATATAATAAATATATCATGCCCATACCAACATGTCCCCAAAGAATAATGTTTTCTGAATTTCAATTCAAGCTCATGGACCCCTTGTTAAGAACCCCTGAACTAATGGCTTTAGTGCCCCACTGGCTTTCAGCTGGAGGCCCCCTTCAGTTCCTTGCCATTTGGGTCTCTCCACACAGAAGTTTACAACATGTTAACCTGCTTCATCAGAACAAGCAAGTAGGTAAAGCCAGGGATAGAGAGCAGGCATATGGAAGTCAGTATTTTATAATCTAATATTGAAAGTGACATCTTCTTTTTGCCGTATCCCATTCATTAGAAGTAAGTGATTGGGTCCAGCCCACACTCAATGGGAGGGATTACATGAGGACATGGACACCAGGAGTCAGGGATCCTTGAAGGACATCTTAGAAGTCTGCCCACCACCTCTCCCTTATACTCCTTAGAAAATAAACTTCAAGCTTCTTTTTTTAAATCCAACATATACCATCATGTATGGAAAAATGGAAACGCTATACTTTGATGAATCCAATTGGTTTATTTCATTATTTTATTATATAAATGTAGTATATTTGACAGACATCTAAGTTCTCTAAGATTTTCTGAGAAACAGGAAAACAGCCCCTATCAGCTTGGAGCTGGTCTGGCATATCAGGTTGGCTTTGAAGTTGCTAGGAACTGACCCAGGACTCTGAGCCAGGCTGCAATGTTTTCCAGTGGAAAATAAAATACTTCACAGAACATCATAAGGCAAGGCCATCCTGTGACTTTTAAACAAGGCTTAAAAAGCAACTGTTCAACCTACAAAAATGGCCAGCTATCCCTCTATTTTGCCTGCTTACAACTGACCACTGCTTCTTTACCAATTACAGCTCTCCTTGTCTTTCTACCTTCTATATAAGAGTTTTATGATACCTTATTATAGAAGTACCACAGTTTTTTGAAGGGAGCAATGCTCACTTTCTTGAACTCTCTCCAAACTTATAAAACATGAGCTCAAACCCTTTAAGTGCTTCTAACCTGCTCTTATCAAGACACCCTGCCGTTCTCCATGGTGTACTTTCTCTTTCATGTCAGTGAGTCAATAAGTTAACTTTGTTCAACTAGGGGCTATCCTAGCGGTCTTTACCTGTAGAACATTAAGTATTCTAAGTGTTCATCTTAAAATGATCTAAATTAACCACCATGTGCTCTTTAGGAAGGATTTATTTCTATCATATAATAACTTTTGTTTCTCCTATTACTTTTTTTCAAAACTTGACTTACAAAAATAAAATATAGTAGAGTTTTATTTCAATTCCTGTAAATTATAAAATGAAATATTTGAATATGGACCATCTGGTTCTGAATGACCATACTATTATATCCAGAGAGCTGGGACTATCTTAATTTTTCTTTCAAATCTATTCCCCTCAACTCCCCTTACCCCCAAACACACACACACACACACACACACACACACACCACTGAAGACAAAGCTGATTCCTAGCAAAAATTGAAATTCATTAAGAAGTCAGCACAGTGATTTTCTAACACTGAATATTTGACCTATTTTCTACAGAAGCACCCTGACTATGTTATGACTTCTGTTCAGTAAAGAGATAACTTGGAGCCTAACTTTCACAGAGGTTTAAGTCCACCCTGATAGAAAGTTTAGCATTTAGAGAGATGTGTTACTACCTTTGGGTTTATAGGATATTGTTGAATACAAAAATTTCATTAAAAACTAAATACAATTAAACTAAATCCTTGCACATGGTTATACTTCTCTAAGCCTTAGGTCAGTCATAAGTAAAGGAATAAAAGCTGTCGTAACCAAGTACTTACATTGATGTAAATTTTTATTCATGTTGTATTGAATATAAATTAATTACACTGTAGTTAGGCATATAGATAAAGGAAAGCCAATCAATGCAATTATGTAATGACATCTCTTATTTAGTCATTTTCAACTCCATTAAATTGTACTAAAATATTTTATTTTAAAAATATTA
This sequence comes from Dasypus novemcinctus, assembly GCF_030445035.2. Taxonomy (NCBI): domain Eukaryota; kingdom Metazoa; phylum Chordata; class Mammalia; order Cingulata; family Dasypodidae; genus Dasypus; species Dasypus novemcinctus. The sequence continues at coordinate 169,928,342 of NC_080673.1, read as the reverse complement.
TTTTTGAACAATCAATTACAATGTGAATATGTGAGTCCTGCTAAATCTCTTGATAACTGTGAAGATTAGGCTAATGTGTCAACTTGGCTAGGTAATGGTGTCCAGTTGTTCAGTCAAGAAGCACTGGGCTAATTGCAATTACAAGGGCATTTCATAGACTTTAATTGCATCATTGCTAATTACATCTACAATCAACTGAGGAGATTGACATCAGCAAATAGTGACTATCATCAATTAGTTGGATACCTTAAAAGGAGCAATGATTTCAGCATTCAGAGAGAGAATTTCCATCTCTACTTCAGACAGACAGCATCTCCTGGGGGGACTCAATAAGAATCTTCATCAGAGCCTCTGTCTTGCAACCTGCCCTATGGAATTTGGAGTTGTGTATCCCCATGGTCGTGTGAGACAATTTTATAAAATCTCATACTATTTACAGATATTTCCTTTCAATTCTGTTTCCCAAGGGAACCCTGAGTGATACAGCTTGATGCCAGAAATGATTCTGGAGAAACAAAATCTGAAAATGGGATTTCTGAATTGGTTCTGGGATTTTTGCAATTGACTTTCTGCTCTGATTTCATTCTAGGACCTTCAAGACTCTGTTTCCAATAATCAAGAAGCTACTGACAGTCCATGGCATATGTTGACAGTATCACCACTACTTCCATGCTTATAAGAGGTAAGGTTCTGAATGAGAGTGTTTTTGACACCTTAACAGAGTTTTGTAGAGTGAAAAAGTAAAATGATGTTGGCTGGCTGTTCCTAAATATACTGCATTATAGTTACAAAAGAAAGTATACTGAAAGCTTCAAATTTGCAACTTAAGCATCACATGAATAATGTGAAAGTTTCTATCTGTGCCCTGAAAGAAAATCTTATTCCAGCTGCTGCAGACTTGAGATCTCTGAAAACCAAACGTAGAGTCTGTCATTCCAGTAGCAGTGTTACAATGGAACCTAAAATCTCAGCCTTGCAAAGCATCTGCTGTTAAAGTGAGGGCATTGATTGGAAAGGAGTAGAATCCTGAGGATTGGGATGGAGACATGAGTTTTGATGATGGCAGTGGGGACATTGAAACCCTAAATTCTGCTGAGACTTTGCCAGAAAAACCTGAAATAGTCTGCCCTGAGGAGGCAGCCACCTGATTTCCCCTCCAACCTGAGATGGCCACCCAACTTCGAGTCTGCCCTAAGGAGACAACCACCCAACTTCTAACCTGCCTTAATACAGTAACAAATAAAGAAGAACCAGATCTTTGACCTAATATTTTTATAGCTACTCTATTACACTAAGTTTATTTTAATGAACACATCTATTCTTCTAAGTGCTAAATTTCTTATTATTATTGTAGTAGGAATAAGGTTTCTCTTATAAGCTACTTCATATGCTCTCTTTTCCTTTTTGAATGAGAAGTGGTTAAGGAGTAATAGAAATTCTGTGAAAAAGAGGTAGAAAGAAGAAAAAGAAAGGTATATATCCTCAGTATACTCCATGTACCATTTCTGTATAGCGATAGCAGTATTGTTTTGTAAAGAATTCTAATGGGGGGGGGGGAGTGCTTACTTGCTTTTTGTTTTCTGATTCTGCTTTTTTAAAATCTAGATGGAACCTTATCTTCTTTGAACCATTAGATATTAGTAAAGGATTAAACCACCATGCAAAACATTAACCAAAAAGAATGATAAAAAATGATGGCTATATCATTTCAGGATACATGGGAAAGGCAAAGAAAAATTTCCCCTACACTTTAGGAAGAATGGTTTCCAAAATATTACAGCCAAAGGTAAGCATATATTACAGCCTCAGATTTGAAAATGAAAGAGGATTTAAAAATCTCAAAAACATAAATCTGAGTAGATGTTGACAAATGATAGCAATGAACAAAAAAAGGGCAGGGGTTATCTCTTAAGAAAGATCAATAAAGTGTCTCCCACAAGGCCCAATTCAATAAGAAAACTAGAAAAAAAAATAGATGAAGAAAAACGAACATAATTTAGGATGAATATAGGAGAGGCACAGACGTCTCAGAATAGTTTCTAGAAATAGAAGTCCTAGAATAACTCAAAGCTTGTGAAAAAAGGATAAACCAAAGAAAATGGTACTTTTTAAACGTTATGGTTGGAGAAATAAAATAAGGAAGGGATTTAACTATTGCTTAGGACCTAAACTATAACATGATGGATACAGACTAGGTTTCTGCAATTTTGTTTTTACCATCTTCTTTTACTTAAGTAGCATGATCTTCAGACCAAAAAGTTTAGAATAAGCTCAGAATGAGGGAAAGGGTACTGAAAATAAATAATTTGTAGCTCAAGTTCCTAGTATTCCAATAGCTAGTGATGAATCCTAAAAAGTTTATGGAAACATACTTCATGCTTCATATGGTAGCTTGTGTTTAAAATATTTTCCCTAACAATTTATTGCTGGTTTTTTTATCACCCAAAGCTAAAATATCTATTTTATAGTTCCTTTTAGGTGGTCAGTTGCACGCAATTTTCCTCTGCTGTGATGAGGTAATTTATCAATTTAGATATATAGCTTGGCTTATGAGATTAGTGTTTTTCATGTTTGAAAAACCATTTGTTATTCCACCTTTTATTAGAAATGGTAATTCCCAAGTCAATCCACTTCTAGATTTCATATAGATCAGTTTTATAAGCCAGTATAACCCACATAAACCCTCTCTTAAATAAATACAATGTAAGTGAAACATCACACTTGGGTTTAAACATATAATGATCCTTCACTAGACAGAATCAAATTTATTTTTGTACAGTTTTGGTTCCTGTGCATAAACTGAAAATGAGATGTTACACATCAAAATCTGTTTCATCCACTCTATTCCTTGCCATAGAGTTAAATTGCAAACCACAGCTTGTTAAACATCAATGCTTGATTCCATCCCAGACCTACTGAATTAGAATTTGTGGGGGTTGGTTCCAGGATTCTGCCTCTTTAAAAAGTTCCAAGGGCAATTCTAAAACTCAGCAATTGCTCCTATTTGCCACAACATCTAATGAGATCTCGGGAACTCACCACAAATGAGCAAACTTGGAATCTGCAGTGGGTGTATGCCTGGGTGCCTGGTACTAGTGTGGGAGTGGAGAGGGAGGAGGGAGAGAGTGAGGGACTGAAGAAAGACTGAGATTCATATGGTCAAAGAGCAGTGTTGGTTTAATTATGTACCATATATCTTACTCTGAGTCCTGATCTTTAGAGTAACTTTTTTTTTCTTTCATTTTTTAGGAATGAAAACTACCTCAGAACTTTTGAAGCATTATTTTTTTTAACATTCAATATAAGGCAGACAACATTTTTAGCACTAGATAGGATGCATTTGAAAACTGAGAGAATAACTAGAAATCAAATAAGTAGCTCATTCTTTGATTTCCTGAAAAGACATCTGGTAAAGGAACAAATTCTTGTGAGATATTGAGTCTTATAAGGGCATCTTCCTATAATAGAATATGGTCATTTTACAAAAGAGAGTAGGAGCAGAAAATTATTTATAGAATATTTATAATGTAAAGTTTATAGTAACAATTATTTTATAAAAATGTATTAATATATAATGAAATCTAGAAGAGCTACTGTAATAGCTTCTGAAAATAAGCTGATCTTATAATAAATCTCTGCATTTATTTCTTATCTCTTTTTATACAAATTTTAATTTATTTTAGATGCTGTCTTAGTTTTTGTTATTTGTTGCCTATGTAAAAGTTAAAACATACTTTAAATTTACCCATTTCTGATTAAGGGCACATTTGTATTACTTCGTATACTATGTAATTATATCTGTCCAGAGTACTTTGGAGGAAATTTTGACATAACAACTTATCATACATTTTATTATAAACAACGACATCATTTTGTTTGGCTTCTTATGATGCTGTCTAAATATTAGACTTATATCTACACCCTAAATTGATCTTTTCCTTAGTTTAAAAAACATCTTAAACCAAATAGATATCAATTTCTTCCTTTATATTACTTTGTCTAACTTTTCAAGAAGTAAGTCTCTATCAACTGGAAATAGTTCCCCAATGAAGTAGTTGATTTCCATAAAACCGTACATTTTAAAATCTCATCATGTAAAAGTAAAACCAGAAAATATTAAAGTTCAATAATTTTAGAAAACATTTATTGATCACCTGCTATGTGCCAGGCACTCTACTAGGGTCTGGGAATATAACAGTAAGTTTGAAAGAGACATCTTTAGGATTTTCTTTAGAATTGGTTGTGGTGAGATCTGGAAAGAGAAATCAGAGATGATTCCTATTCACTTGAATAGATAGGTGAATGCCCACGGTCATTTATAAGACAAAGAAGCCTTAGAGAAGAGACTTGTGGAGAAAACTAAGAGTTCTGATTTAGACACATTATTTTTTAATGCTCAGTGTATCCAAACAGATATATCTAATAAGTGATTGTGTCCTGTAGCCATGAACTTAGGGGAAAGGTCAAGGCTGGCCAAAATTAATTTGAGAGTTTTTAGCGTTAAATTGCATGTGAAGTCATGGCATTGGATAAAATTTTATAGGAATATAGTATGGACAACAAAAAGAAGAGAAGAAAACTTTTAATCCATTGCTAGGTCACTCCCATACTTAAACATCCTCAAATAATCTTGAGATGGGGTGGCCAACAATATGGGAAAAAAACCAGGAGAGTGCGGTGTCATGGAAACCAAGAAAAGAGAGTGTATAAAAAGAAATGCTTGGCAAACTATTGCATACTGATGAGAGGCTGAGAAAAATGTAGACCCAATGAGAACATTAAATTAGGAAATAGAGTGATTGTTGTTGATCCTGACAAGAGTAGCTTCAGGTTGAGGAATGACAGAGAGAGAGTATATCAGGAAGTAGAGAAAAACACAGGCAACACTAAGACTGATGTTTCAGGAAGAGAGGAAAAATTAATCTCTTACAGAAAAATACTCTGTTTAATTTTCTTTGCAAAGATAAATATTTCTCTCTGAGAATGTGTTCTTAGAAAATCAGCATCACTTCATGATGGTCTAATATATTTATAATATGTAAAATTTTTCCAATCCATTTGACAGCTCTGTTTTCTCTCTCTCCTCCTAAGGGCAGAGGTAGAATGGTATAGTCATAAGAGAAAAGTAAAGAAAAAAAAAAAAAGCAGAGCTACTTGATTCTTCCACTCAGTGCCTCTCTTCTGCCTCAAGGACACACATCACAATCACTCATTTACTGTAATCATTCTGTACTGGAAGGCCAGTTATAGCATTCTAGATGGGAAGGCAGTCATAACATTTTCTTAAGGGAATGTGGGCATTAGAGATTATGTTGCAAAGCACAGTGCTTTGAGAGTAATAGGTATTTACTCAATACATTCCAAATCAGAATGTGAATTTTGTAATAGAAAGAGCTGTGTTTGTTAATTAGACTCATGCTTCATTCCTGCTCTGCCTCTAAGAGACATAAGAAAAAAAAATTTAGGTTTAACCATTTTATATTTTTTTAAGTTAAAGGGTTGAGCTACATTATTTTGAGGTTCCATCTAGCTTTAATATTCTGTGATTTTATAATTCTCCTCTGGCATAGTCTTTTGTCTTAGGAAAATGAGAAGAGAGCAGATCTTTTTCTCATGTTCTAGGCCAGGTAATTTTTACATATAGGTTCTGTTGTAAAGTTATTGCTTTATGGTTTTATAGACCTTATATTATCCAAAATATTTACATTTAAAGGAATTATTTAAGTTGAAAATTGATTTTCATAATAAAGATCTACTTTTGTATCCATTTGAGATACAAAGATCCTTATACAAAAGATTTCTAAATGAAGCTTCAGGGCAGTCTTTAATTATAGTAGTCTTGTTAATAATCTTTTGGAGAGTAGTATTTGCAAAATTTTAAAAAATGTTAAATAGCATCCAACATTAAACATAAAAAATGCTTAAATTGCAGTTTCTGACTCTGATGATTTACTGCAATAAAATTGAATTATGGCTTTTCAGGGAGTTAAAGTGAAATAAGGGTATGCATATATTTTATAAATATCATTTATACAAAATACTGTAAACACTTTATAGTGAATGTGGCTTTTTAAATGAGTTAAATCTTTAGCTGTGTTTGTTTGTTGCCCCATAAGTCACTTTACTATTCCAATCAGTATTTTCTGTTTGTTAAATTAAAATATATTTAAATTTAATATTTGCTAGATGACATTTAGATAGTTAATGTATAATTAAACTTGGTATCTTGGGAAGAAATATACTGATGCATATTTTCAGCATAATCCTGAAATCCCATTAAAATGCAACTAATAGGTTCTGTTCCTTCAATATACTGGACCAGATGTTACAGAGAAACCCCACCGAGTACAGTACTTCTAAAAACTCTTCACGCATTGCAGAGCTGCTTATAAAGTAAAACAAAGGTTCAGAGTCGAGAAAGTTGACAAAGTGATAGCGTGAGTGTTGTCCTAAGGATTCTGCTCATCCAGGTGGCTCAGAGGTTGTGATTTAACAGGCTAAGTATGTTGGTTCCAGGAGTCGAAACCTGGAGATCTCTAGTAGATGGGAAGTAGTATAGGCATCTGCTACATCAATCCAGGACTCCTGAAAGTTAACACCTCAGTGGTAAATTAGGAGGAAAAGACAGTATAGAGACTCAGTAAAAATTGCAGAGATGCAAACATTAGTTAAATTAACTAATTTAATTAAAAATCAGCCATTTTTTGGCAGCGGACTTGGCCCAGTGGTTAGGGCATCCATCTACCACATGGGAGGTCCACGGTTCAAACCCCGGGCCTCCCTGACCTGTGTGCAGCTGGCCCATGCGCAGTGCTAATGCGCCCAAGGAGTGCCGTGCCATGCAGGGGTGTCCCCCACGTAGGGGAGTCCCACGCACAAGGAGTGCACCCCGAAAGGAGAGCCGCCCAGCGCGAAAGAAAATGCAGCCTGCCCAGGAATGGTGCCGCACACACGGAGAGCTGACACAACAAGATGACACAACAAAAAGAGACACAGATTCCCATGCCGCTGACAACAACAGAAGTGGATAAAGAAGACGCAGTAAATAGACACAGAGAACAGACAACTGGGGTGTTGGGGGGGGGGGGGGGGAGAAGGGGAGATAAATAAATAAATAAATCTTTAAAAAAGAAAGAAAGAGAGCTGTTTCTTAAGAAATATAACATTGGTTTAAAGGACTTTTGATGAGGAATGTGATGGAGAGGATAACTTTATAGTCTCTTGCTCTGCAATTATTTTCAATTCCATGACAGTGAGCTACCCCTCATCATGTAAAAAAATTAGAATCAGAAGTAATGTTTGAATTATGTATCATCCACTTAATAATAAGATGACTTTGTTCAAATTGCTTAATGTCATTGAGTCAGTGTCTTAATCGATGAACTAGGGATAATAGCAGCTCTTTTAGAATGGGTATTATAAAGGTGAAAAGAGTTAAGTTATGTAATAAACATAGAATGGTATTTGACATAAAAATGTCAACATCCCTAACTGAAAATTCATGTAAATTATCATAGCACTTATTAACACAAATAACGAGACAAATAATAAATATCCAGGAGTTCAGAAAATGAAAGATATGAAGTCACCATCTCCTCTTCTTTTTTCTTCTGCTATACTGATGAGATTTCTTCCTATTTATTTATTCACAAAGGATGTCAGTAGACCACAACTTTTTCTAAAAGCCAATTTTATTGAAATGTAATCGCTGGGTGTTCTTCTGTGTCCACTTCTGTCCTTATCAGTGGCACTGGGAATCTGTGTTTCTTTTTTTTGTTGCATCATCTTGTGTCAGCTTTCCATGTGTGCAGCCTGTCCAGGAATGGCGCCACACACACGGAGAGCTGACACACAAGATGATGCAACAAAACGAAACACAGATTCCCGTGCTGCTGACAACAGCAGAAGCGGACAAAGAAGACGCAGCAAATAGACACAGAGAACTGGGGTGGGAGGTGGGGGACGGGGAGAGAGAGATAAAAAAGAAAAAGGAACAAACTATAATTTTTTTTTAAAATCAGCCATTTTTATTGGTTTTCTTATGGTGTCTTTTATGGAAATGCCATTGAATTCATTGGAGACTGTAAGAGTCATTTGGTGGAAGAGGCAGGAAAAGTTCAAGGGATCCTCCAGATTTTCACTTTTAAATGAGGACTAATGTCATTCTTGGATATGGGTGGGAGTATGCCAAGGTTGCCTGCTGAGGAACTGAGATGAGGGAGGTGGAAGCAAAATACTAATTTTTGAGCCCAGAGTAGAAGTTTAGCAGAAGAGCCTGGTTGTGAACTCAGAGTAGAGGTTTAGCACTCTCTGGCTTTATGATCCTGGGCAAATCGCTCCCACTCTCTGAATTTAGATTTGCCTTTGTTTCCTTTCTATAAATCTATCATATGATATAACATATATACCAAGGACTACATGAGACATTAGTAAGTATCATGAAGAGGTAGTAGTACCTTGAAAGCCTGTATGGACCCTGCCCAAAACCGTGACCTAGCTCAGAATAATTTGCCACTTGAAATTTGTGATGACCACATCTTTCTTTCCATTTTGCTTTGTTTTTACCTCTGTGGCATTTTGAGAATATTTATGAATCCCAAAAAGAGAAGAATTATGTTTGTAAATTGCCCTGTTCCTCTGAGTGTGATGACCTTTGATTGTATTAGATTTGGTGAGGGGCCTCTGATGAAGTTTACTTGATAAAATCAATTTAGAACCTCTTTCATTCCATGGACCCCTTTGCCAGTCTGGTGAAAACCACAGACCCCTTACTAAGTTCACACTATTCTCTGCATTATTTAATAAATATGTCACACCTGCACCAAAACATCCCCACAAAAATAATGTTTTTTTGAATTTTCATTCAAAAAGACTTCACAGGCCCCCTGAAATCTTTCCACGGACCCACTGAGGGTCCATGGACCCCTGGTTAAGAACCACTGATTTAGGGCTTCTGGTTGGGCTAAGTCAGAAGGTGTAGCTTGGGTTGAATCTCCACCCCTTTTAGCCCATATAAATGGACAAAGACTCAAGAAGACAAACACTGAAAGAGAGCTCCAAAGATGCTAGAGTAGATCTTTGCCATGTGACAGAAAAGGCTCAAACAGCTAAAGCCAAGGGAGAGATGATCCATTTGCCTGATAATTTGCTGCTGAAGAGAACAGAGCAGCTGAGCAGCTGAGCAATTAAGAAGACCAAAAAGAAATAAGCCCTATGTCAGAGACTGATATAGGAAGCACTGAGAGACCAGGCAGAGATTGACCACCACGTCAACACGTGACAACTGACTTTGGTGAAAAAGCAACCTTGAGTTGGGCTCTTTAGGGCTTTGTAACTGTAAGCTTTTACCCCAAGTCAATATCCCTCATAAAAAGCCAATGAATTTCTGGTACTTTTCATCAGCACCCCTTTGGCTGACTTAATACAACCACCTATATATAAATCCCTGAACAAAATGTTCTTTCCTTTTCCCTACTCTTTCATTCACTCATCCTTTCATTCATTCATTGGCTAATTATTTGTGTATATATTCTTTGCAATTTACTGTATTTGTTAAATCTTATGTTTGTGAATTTCATCTATGTTAATACAAATAGTTATAGTGTATGCATTTTCACTAGCATGTATTATTACATTGTAGTAATATATGATAAATATTCATGCAATACACTTTTAATGGACATTTGAGTTGTTTTCAGAATTTCTTGCTATGAATATCCTTGTGTCTGCATCATAGGAAAATATTGTGGAGTGGAATTTCTGGATCAATATTACTAGGCAATGTCAAAATATTTTTTAAAATGTCTGTAGTAATTTATTTTTCAAAGCAGAGTGCAAAAACGTCCTTTTTTTCCCACATACGTACCAATACTTGGGTAATGTCAGAAATTTTCATTTTTACCAATCAGAAATTTTATGAAGTATTGCGGCGGCTTGCTCGGTCGGTAGAGGTGGGGTCTGGCTGCGGACGAGGGGTCGGTCCAGCTCTGGACGAGGGGTCGGTCCCGCTTGGGACGAGGGGTCGGTCCCACTTGGGACGAGGGGTCGGTCCGGCAGCAGACGAGGGATCGGTCTCACAAGGGGTTGCGCGGTTCGGCTGACGGGGTCGCCCGGCGAAGCCGGCGACGAAGGGGTCGCCCGGCGAAGCCGGCGACGAAGGGGTCGCCCGGAGAAGCAGGCGACGAAGGGGTCGCCCAGAGAAGCAGGCGACGAACTGGGGACAAGGGAGGCCAGGCCCTTGTCGGGGGCTCTCAGGACTGGAGGGCGCACGGCAGAAGAACTACCGTGGAGACAAGGTAAACACGCAAGTCCACTTTACTGAGGGAGAGGCAACAGTTTTATAGGGGCTGGGGAAGGCTGATTGGTCGAAGCCACGCCCTGTTCTGATTGGTTGCCGGCGAAAGGTCAGTGGGCGGTACTGGACGGGGGAGGGGTGGTGGTTAGGGATTGGCTGTCGCTGTTGCTGGGGGAAGGGGCAGGGTTTAGGGATTGGTGGCTGCTGTTGCTGGGGTGGAGGGCAGACTTGAGTTTCCCGCCCACGCCTGGCTGTTGCTGCTGTCGGGGGAGGGGAAAAGGGCGGGCTGGATTTTTCCGCCCACACCTGGCTGTTGCTGCTGTCGGGGGAGGGGAAAAGGGCGGGCTGGATTTTTCCGCCCACACCTGGCTGTTGCTGCTGTCGGGGGAGGGGAAAAGGGCAGACTGGAATTTTCTGCCCTGCGCCTGCGCAGGGAGAAAGAAGAAGGGTGCTGCCCCACAAGGCATTGTGTGGCGCTATCCGGGAGGAGGGGCGGCCGCGGAAGCATGGCTGCCGAGAAGGGGAGACCCGAGGGCACTCTGCGCCCATGCTGAGCTTCCTTCAGGGGTGGCGGTGAGTCCGACCAGCCACCCTATTATGGGGGCAGCGGCTTGGCCTGCCGCGGCTGCTCCCCCGCCAGGCCAGCAAACCACACTTCAGCCTGAGGGGTGACCGCAAAGTATCTGTTCATTCTTCTGTCATTTTCCTCTAGGACTGTTTTACTTTACCTTATTTTTGAAAATAAATATAAATATAAAACTAACAAACATAAATATAAACTAAACACATATATCCATATATGCATATTCCAGATAATAGTATTTTGTCAGTTATATGTATAGGCAATATCTTCTCCCACTTTAGGGAATTATCTTTTTACCTTCCTTAAAATAACAAAAATATCAACTTTAATTTTGTTTAAGAAATCCTTTCTTTTCTAAATTCAGAAAGTATTTTTCTGTACTATATTCTAAAATCTGTGAAGTTTGACCAATTTCTGCCTATGACCTACAACTTGTTTTATAATATGATGTGATGTAAGGGTTCAATTTTAATTTTTCCATGTGGATAACTAATTATCCTAGCATCCTGTTAAGCAGGGAAGAAACATCTACTCAAATTGTCCTTCAAAAGTATCTTACTGTTCTTGATATTTTACAATTCAATAAACATTTAGAACCATAATTTTAAGTCCATCAAGAAACCACTTGGGGGCATAATTGAATAGTATTGAATATATGGGTGAATTGGCAGAAAATTGGTGTCTTAAAAATATTGAGTGTTCAAAACCATGGACACAATATATTTTGTATCTATCTAGTTCCTATTCAATGTCTTTCAAAAAGATTTGTAATTTGATTCGAAGATATCTTGCATGTCTTTTTTCAAAAGATTTATTCCAAAGTACTTCATACTTTGATAATACAATGATAGGTATCTTTTAAGATTTTTTTCCACCTAACTCTTTATTGTTGTTATATAGAAATACAATAGACTTTTATATATTTTATACAGTTTCCTTTTTAATCTCTTTTGTAATTATAAATTTCTGTAGATTTCCTTTGGCATTTTTCATGTAGATAATTTATGAATAATGCCTTTTCTTTTTTTAAATCTTTACATTTTATTTATTTTTTCTTGCCTTACTGAAGTAGATAGGAACTCCAGAGCAAGGCTAAGAAGAGCTTACAATATTAGGCTTCCAAAATCTGTTTTCTTCTCAAATGCAATGCTGCCAGTGTTTTATGGTTAAATACGGTATTTGCTGTGTTTTGATAGATGTCCCTCATCTGTTTAGGGAAGCTCCTTTCTTTTCCTACATTGTTATGTGTTTTTAATCATAAATGAATGTTGGCTTTTATCAAACTTTCCTACATTTATTGAGATGAACTTACGATTTTTCTATCCTAAGCTATTGTTTCATCTCATATTCATTAGAGAAACTAACTGTGGTGGTTGGAAGCTGTATGTACCCCAGAAAAATATGTTCTTAAATTTATCCATTCCTGTGGGTGTGAACCCCCATTGTAAGGAGGACATTTTGATGAGGCTACTTCAGTTAAGTTGTGGCCCACCTATTTGGGAGGGGTCTTAATTCTCTTACTGGTGTCCTTTATAAATGGAATGAATACAGAAAGTGAGAGAGAAATTGTGGAAGCAAGAAACTGAAATCAACAAAACCTGGAAGAGAAGGAACAGACCAACTGACGTTGCCATGTGTCTTGCCATGTGGCAGAGTAACCAAAGATTGCTGGCAGTTGGTCTTCAGGATGAAAGCATTGCCTTAATGATGGCTTGATTTGAACATTTTCTGGACTCTAACAGTAAAAGAATAAACTCCCACTGTTTAAGCTGAACAGTTTCGTGGTATTTGCTTGGAGCAGCCCAGGAAATTTAAATACCTACCTTGATAATGATGGATTATCTTTTTAAAAAATCATTACTGAAATTGTTTTTTTTTAGTATTAATATTTTTACATGAGATTTTGCATCTTTTTTCATGAATCTTATTGGCCTTTAAATTTTTATTTTCCTTTTTAATGCTTACTTGTCAGGCTTATCATGGTTATGTTAGCTTCATAGAGTTACTTGTATTCTAGTGCTGTCAATCAAAAAAATCATGTATAGCAATATGAGTAGTCTCATAAAATATGTTGCTAATGTACCCACTTTTTATATATCCTTTCATTCATCCAACTATATCTATGGAGCACCAGCTATCTATCAGGTGTGCTCCTGGATCCTAGAGGTACACTGAGCAAAACAGACAAAAATATTTGTCTTCTGGGAGCTTGTATTATTCTATAAGATCACACAGAAAACACAGAAGCAAGTAAAATACATAGTGCGACAGATGTTGAAAAGTGCTATGAATAAATATAAGCTAGGGAAGGGAAGTAGGAAACTCTGGGGTAGAACAGAGACTTCAATTCTAAATTGGTGTTAACAGAAGGCAACTCTATGCAGGTAACCTTTGTGAATAAAAGAACGGAATGAGGTGAGGGAGGATACCAAATGGCTTGCATACCAGATTTGACACACTGAATAAAAGAAATTCATGGAAAATCTATTTCTCCACACTCCTCAACAATAAACTTTTCCTTGAAATAATCCCTGTCACTTAATCCTGGCACCTTTCTCTACCCTGTCTCTACCAACATCTCCCTCCTCTACCCCATATTCTCTGAATCTTTGTACTTTATCTGGAATTCAGAGAAGTTTTCTCTGTCTAACTTGAGCAAAAGCCAAAGTTTTTCAAAACCTGTCATAATAGATTTTTCTAGTAAAAATATGAGCATTCTTCTACAAATGAGATAAAATTTCATATAATTCGAAATGAGATAGACGACAGTCTTCATCAGCTATGGATTTTGGTGTATCATTCTTATGATGTTAAAGAAAAAATCAAATATATTTCATTTTCCATGGACTCAGCTTTCATGAGGCATGAATATTTCATTCATTCTTCCTCCAAATGGACTATTAAAATAAGGCATTATGATGAATTGAGGCACACATAGGCATGGTTTTATGCCTTATCAGAGACTCAAGATGTCTCTAGGTATAAAATTGGCCTTAATGCTTTAAAGTGTGTTATCTCAACACTTCTCTATGACTTTGGATATTGTAGGTGGGGAAAGAAAATGTAAGAAATTCACAATATATATGTATTTTAAGGTCTTGAAAATAAGTGTTTCAGTTCTGTTCTTTTAAGAGATTATACATTTTTATTTTAGATTTTCCTCAGTTTTAGGTTAAATGGCCAAGCACATTTGTCATATCCTATTTTAATCCCGAGAAAGACGTGTGAATCTAAGTGCCTTTCTCCAGTGATGAACTTTCAGGACATCTGTCTGGGATAAGAGATTACTAATACAGCATTACAAGACTGCCAGAGAACTGTGTTGAGGGAATTTTCCTCTTCTTTTTAAATATTTTTGAAAATAGTGCTTGAGTAGAAAGTCTCTGTGCAAACAAAAGAATTGAATAAGATTAATAGGGTCTTCTTAACTATCTTCCTGATAGCTTCAGAGGAAAGACAAACATTTCAACAGTAATTTTTCCCTTGCTACATTAATACTCCTTTCTAGGGAGCACAGCTTTGAGATTATGATAGAATGTAGTCAAAAGAGAATAAATGGGTTTTGGGGACAATACACTTAAGCTTGTATCCTGTTCCCTCTCCTTTACCACCTGTGTAACCTTGAGCAAGTTAGTTACCGTTCCGAATCTTGATTTTATTTTTCTATAAATAGATTTAGTAACACCTACCATGAAATGCTACTGTGAAGACTAAAATTAAGTTATACATGGGATGTAAGTAATAATCAACAATAAATAACATCTGTGTTTTAGAGATGAAAAAAATGGGTCCCTTGCAAAATAGATACTTTAAAATCATTATATTGCCTTCCAAAAGAACACTTTACTTGACAAAAATTTAATTTTCAACAGTGAAACTGGCATTATCCCATACCTTTGTAAGAATTTAATTGTATAATGGATGTAGTAAAGTGTTTATAACAATGTCTAATAATAAGCATGCACTCAATAAGTGGTATATTATTATTTTATAATTATTAATAATATTGTTCTTAAATACAGGCTTCCTTTTCAATAAGAAACTCATTCATAAAGAGCAGTTAAATATTGGTTATAAATCATTATTTAGAGAGACTAATAGGCAAGATTGCTTAAAGTTCTAGGGCAATTCTCAGTCAACAGAAGGTAGTTACTTTAGATGATTTCAGATGAATATAATTTAAAGCAGATCAATGGATGAGATTACAAGTGATTTAAATTCACTTTACCTCAAATCTCAGGAGTATGGTATTTATGAAAATTCATAAAAATTGCCCAGTGTTGGGAAGAGGGCAATGAAATGGGAGGTAGAAGTTAATCAAGACTTTCTTTCATCTTTAATTATATATTTCTTGGAAAAAAAAAAGACTGAGAAAAATTGCAATGCAGTGTTCATTTTTGGTTTTGGCATTGGTCCCTGCGAATTATGTTGCTCAAAATAAATATTTAAATGTGTTAAAATGTTAAAAAATGAAAACTAGGCATATGAGTATGTCCAAGTCCCAAGAAATCACCCTGGTGTTACAAGAATGCTTTTGAGATAGAGGCAAATATCCGTGTGGTGGGAAGACAGCGTTCAGGCAGAAAGGAAGGCTGGCTCCACCATGAAAAGGATTATGCTTGTCAAACTCATCTGCTCCTAGCAGTAGGCTAAATCTGCTCAGAGACCATGCCTTTGGGTATCATTTTCAGAATTGTTTCAAATACACCCATCATTAGGGAGCCAGTTAGCAGAGGTGACTGCAAAAGGGAAATCATCTCTCCCTGCTGGCATGTCTTGAATCTCTTCAAATGGAAGAGGTCAGCTTCAGGTCCCTTTGATGACAGTCTCATTGCTCCATCAGAGATAAGTGACATTCCAGAATGCTAAGGGGAAAACAAAGCATCCATCTGCCAAGTGTGACCCAGATCGTTTCCCTGAGGAGTTTTCTTTCGATGTTACCAGGCTCCACAGATTGCCTTGAATTTCACATAAACAAGGTATAGAATGGTTGTCTGAGGAAAAATAACATTGCATGACAGGCTCAGTATATTCTATTTATTTCCATCTGCAGGTATTCCAATGTGTTTCTTAAATGCAATATTGATTTCATTTTAGCAAATGAAAATCATATATCCACACTGTTTTATTTTCCAGCAGCTAATACAGATTTTGTACTATAACAAAATCCAACCAGGTTCCATTTCATTTTTCATTTTGGAGTGAAATTAGTTGATTTGTAATAATTGCTTCAGCAAAGTGGCTACAAGCCATCTTCAATTTTGTCTGTTGCTTTCTTGGAGTTTTGGAGAAGAAATCTATCAGTGGAAGTTAGGCATTCTTAGTTTCATCAACTACTTACTGTGACTTGCTCTCAAAGGCCTCTACCTTCCTCCCTTACAGATTTGGGAGGGCTAATAGGTATTTCTTTTCATCATGCAAATACTTTAAAGATGTGCATTGCTTAAGGAAATAAAAACATATAAAATAATTCACCCAAAATGTATGTTTAAAAGAAATTGATTTTTTTCCTTAAGGAATTCATGAAGTAAATTTTCTTGAAGAATTCATAGTGAGATTCCTACATAAAAAAAAGATGATAAATAAAGAGCTGCATGCATACATGTATGCCCTCATGCAGGCATGCAGGCGTAGATGAGAGACAGACATTAGATTACACAGATAGATGATAGAGAGATGATAGGCAGATACATAGATCATAGACAGCTAAGTAGATAGATGATGGAGATAAATAGATATGATGATAAATGAACATAGATAAAAGCCAAGCTCCTCTATTATAAGTTAATAAAATTTGTTTTATAAAGTTGTTCTATGAAAACATCTACTTAATATAGCAAGGAAGAGTTGTGAACCAAATAGAGTTCTACTCTAGCTCCCCCCATCCTCTGCTGGAAGCATTCCTATGGAGAATCAATAGTTTATTTTAGAGAAAGCCTTTTAGTAATATTAACAAGTTAGGACAAGATGTTCCTACAAAATAATTAACACCTCCACTCAACTTTGAAATAGTTCTGTGGAAGCTGAAAAATAACATGATATTGCTGGCAGAATTTACTTCTAAATCAAAGCTGAGTTTGTTCAGAAAAAATAGACTTTTTAAATGTTCTTTATCATTGGTCTTTGCCATGCTTATGTAGTATTCTAAATAATTTGAAGTATAATACTCAAACAAATCCTATTCTCCTTGAAAGTTCCCTTTTTCCAAGGGCTGAATATAATAAATGACTCTAAACTTCATACATGCTATATTCTCATTTTTGTATTTCTCTCTCCTACACATTGTTCAATAAGATCACTGGTCATATTCACTTCCAGCTCATTAATTCCTCAGCTTGTATATTTGCTGATTGCCTTTCAATAACAAGGAATGTGCTAAAGGACTTCCCAATAAACTTTTCTGAGAAAAGTTTAAACATTTTCCATCATCAGTTCATTAAATCCTACTCAATTTTGCAACGAAGAGATTGATATTGAAAGAAAAATGTTTTCCATATTAATATTTCCTAACTACAATCTTGTGGATAAATTATTCTGACACTGATATAAAGGGAAGACCAGAGAGTGGGGGGGGGGGCACGGAAAGGCATTGGGAAGCAGAGAGATCAGACCTTCAACTCATATTTTTGTAATTGTGCACACATAAGATTAACAGAGATACGTGAGATAGCCTTAGAAAAATTCAAAGGATAGAATGACAAAACTCCTACAGTAGGATAAAAAAGTAAATGTGGATTATAAATCAGGGACCAAGCAGTAAAACATGCATTAAGCAAACTCAATTCAGTTCCCAAACTTGTAAGTTTTCCAACATTGGTTTTCCCATCTTTTGTTCATTCATTTTTTTCATTCATTCATCGTGCATTCATTTATTTGCATATTAGCTGAGAGTTTACTATGTTCAAACCCTGTCCTAGATATTGTGTGACATATTGAAGAAAGGATATTTCTTTCAGTGTCAATTTCCTTATTACTTTAATCAAGTAAACTGACCCCTGTTATTAACACATATTAATTACTGGTTCTCTCTGGTGAGATGCCGTGTAACTTGAAAGGATCTCAAAGAGAAAAATTCTGTGAGTACGTTTTCTGTTAAATAACATCACCTAGCAATACTTTACCCTGTTTTTGAGCAGGACATGCGATGTGTATGTCTAAAACTTTTGTCATGAAATTTTCTTCTTCCCAAAGCACATGATTAATGATCTGAGGGAAGAGGTACGGTTGTGCCATGTGCCAAAGGAACAGGTGACCTTCATTGAGAATTGAAATCAATTATGAATAACTGAGACTGAGACTGTTTGATACTGTCATATTCTGAGTCTTTTGAGCATTACCAAGGAATGGTGAAGCCCATTCCTTCTTATTGATTTTGCAGAAACAGGATCCAACATTTGCAGGCATGTCTTGTGCACAATCCATCCCAGAGGCAAAGGTCTGGACTCAGTGCCCTCTCAAGGTCCTTTCTGACTCTGTGATCAGATACCATGAACTGAAACTTGGTGTCCTATTCTAAGACAAGGAATTAAAAATTTATAGATACATTTTTCATTTAATGATTTTGTTTCCTTTTATATTTAATTCTAGTAGTTGGTTTGAAAAATCCTCATGGTTCTATAAAAATTTTATGAATCCCTAGGCCCACCAGGTTGTTAATTGGATGTTGTATTACTATAAAGGAAGTGAGAAATGCCTGGCATAATTGTATAGCATTTATTTTCTCTGCTCTGTGGGAATTCTCAAGGGTTTTATTAGCAGATGGTTACTCAAAGCTGGCATCCTGGAGTCTGAACTGGTGAATATCATTCTTCTTAATTATTCACCAACTAGTCTGCCCAGGTCAGATCTAAAGCACAGATATTAAATTCAGAGCATCTTGGACAATAAATTGTTTTATATAGAATTGAGTTTTTATTTCTTCAGTTAAGTAATGCTAAGGGTGCATGATGTTAATCCATCAAAGACATTGAGTGTTATTTACAAATTGGACCTTTTTCAAAAGCCACCCAGTCATGATTTATATACTTAACTCCACAAATATATTTAATAACTAAACCAAGGCATTTCTCCAAAAACAACTTTCAGTGACAGATTCTTTCTCAGGGGTTCGGTGAGATGACTAAATAAATAAAATAAAGTAGAAAATAAACAATAGCTGTCATAATTTTTGTTAATGATATTCCAAACTCTAAAATTCATCTGAACTTTAGGGTTTAGTGGGTTTCCAATGCTAGTCCTCCCTGGTCAAGACAGTTAAGTCTTTGCTCACATTGTAATTCCTACTTTTACAAGTAAAAGAAAGATAAAATAATTCTGTTAATATTTTTGGTCATGTGTTGGTCAACGTTGAAATTGGCTGATAGTTACATAAGAGTTCATTATCCAATTCCCTCTGTTTTTTGTATTTTTTAAAATTTTCCTTAATAAGTTAAAAAATGATTAAAAATTACAGTCTTGTTCCCTGATTAAATAAAATTAGCCAATGAAAAATAATGTGGTGAAAAGTAGGAAAAATTTGTTGCAATTGTTGAATATCTAATCCAGACTCACCTGTCATTCCTTAGGCAACTTGATATTTTCTTCCTGGAGCTTCATCACACTGAAGCCAAAGTATGGATTTCCAACTGGTATGGAGTACTGCAACCCCAAACCCCTGAGCTCAAACAATCCAATTCGTTCAGCCTCCATGTGACAATCATAATAAAACCAAGTTTAAGCAGGTTGACCTAATTGCATCAACTCTCTTGCTTAATGCAAAGAAGTGGCCAGCTTGAAGGCACATTCTCATATTGGCGGCTCCTCCTCCCCTTCCTCCCTCCACCTGACCTTCACTCCTGCTCTCTAGGATTAACTCCTTAACAAGTACCATACAAGCTTCACTTTCAGGCCCTTTAAGACTCTATTAACAGCTCTGTTGGAAATGTAATACAGGTAGAGGTACTAAAGTAATTTTATTTGTTAAAATATCTCATTTTATTTTGGGAGGATACCTTGGCAATAGCTGTGCTTCATCACTCAACTCTTGAATTAGAAATAGGGTATGTGAGAAAAAAGAGATTACATCTCATTGAGAAATAAAGAAATAAAAAATGTTATCCAGTAGAGTACATAAATTATCAAGAAAAGAACTCTCTAGCAGAGTTTTTCAAAGTTTGTCCCTCATTTTATAAAATCACTCAAGATGATTTTCAGACATAACAAATATTTAGAAGCATTGGTCAATATTTGGACTGAAGTCACAAAAGAAATGTTACGCCAACTTTTTCAAAGTGTAAGAAACCAAATTCTGATTTTTGGCCCTATACCTAAGAGATGAGCTAAAGATCCAAGCCTCTTCCCCAGTCTTGTTATAGTAGGTATGCAAAAATATTTGAATGAATGAATGAATGGACAATTCCACCTATTCAGAGACCATTTTTAAAATTTGACCTGTTTTACCTAGGAAAAATTCATCTGTACTTGTGGAAGCTAGATTTCTATTTCCAGGTCTAAATTAAAATGTTAATGGAATTGCTTTATTCTCTCTCTGCTATCCACACTGGTCACCTCACAGGAGGAGAAATATCCCATAAGCTCCTAACAAGCCTTCAACAATCTATCACTATATAAAATTATTTTATTTTCTGGGATTTCTTATTTGTGTTAGAATTCAATTCACAATAATCACTTTCTTGTTATATTGGAAGATGATTATTTGGATATGGAGATGGTCTTGCAAAATTTACAAAGTAGTATGTGGTGTTGTTTCCTTTTCATGACACTTGTATGGTTTTTGTAATTTTCTGATTTGAGCTAATTATTATCTCCCCATTCTCCAAGTGCCAACAAATGTTTTCACTGAAAGGAAAATGCCTACCATGTGACAATTCATTTTTTATGACAAATAGTTAATTTACACATTTAAGTTTAATTTTAGATTAACAAGCTCTACCTAGGTCAAGGGAAACCTAGCAAAGGCATGCCCTGACACATATAGGACAGGGAGGAGCTAGGGCAAAAGAATATGACATTAAAACTATCTGTCCTTAGGGAGTTCCTGAGCTGTCATGCTTGAGGAAACTTTCACATAAAAGCTATAATCTCAAGGTGAACATGTCATAAAGAAGACTAAGTACACTTGTTCTAATATAAAATCAGCTATGGGGATTATTCATTTGACAGCTCACCCTCTGAGACTAATTCACAAGATGTAGAGTGAATGATACCTGAAAAACTAACTGCTATCTTAACTAAGCCCTGACAAAAGAGTGAAGAAAGAACAGTGTGTGGATTGAATAAATTAGGCCAAGAGCACAGTTAGAAGAGTCATATGAGAGAATGTATGCATGTATATACATTTATGTGTTTATACACATAAACATGTACATTTGCATGCATAATTTGATGATTTTATTATTCATTTATGATTAAATACATAATCATATAATTTATATATTAAATTATTTTCTTACAAATCTATAAGGATGAGAGAAGATCTGTGATTTGTATTTCTAAATGCCAAAGAAGCGATCTTTCAATAAAAGATGCTTAAAAGAACAGGTTATTCACACACACACACACACACACACACACAAAGTTGAACAGTTAAAAAATATTTGAGATGATGCTCAATTCCATTAAAAATAAAAAAAGCAAATAAACTAATTAACTGATCATGTTAGTAAAAAGAAAAGAAATTATACCAAGTATCAGTGAAATTGCAGGGAAATTGGAATTCCCATAAATACTGTTGGGAATATATATCAGCTCAACAATGGTAGAAAATGATTTGGAAAAAGAAGCAAAACTTAAAGTATCTATACTCTCAATGAAGAAATTGCATTAATAAACACCCTGGGAAACCTTTAGCTGTAGTTATGTAGAAAGCTGTTTTTGCCAGATTATTTTTAATAGTGAAAGTTTGTAAATAATCTAAATTCCTTCAATAAAGAAGCAGGCAAATATAATGTAAATATATTCATATGCTAGACTAATGAACTAGATCTTCTGAATGTCTCTATTATTAGATATAAAAACAATGTTAAGTGACAAAAGTTGCAGAGCATTATGGACACTATGGTATAATTATATGGTATCTTTTATATATAATATATATGGTATCTTTTAACCATACCAAATAATGGTTCACGTATATGTTATATATATATATAAAGTAGGGTGCAGAGATATTCACTAAATTCATGGTAGTGGGTGACTCTAGAAATGTGGCTGAGAATGGGAGACAAAGCAACTTCATCTTTATTTATAGGGTTTTGAGTATTTTATTCTAAAAAATACAAATGAAATACAATAGAATATTAAAATAGTTAATTCTTGAGAGTGGTTATATGGACTTTGATTATATTATACCTTGTACTTTTCTGTCTTAATAAAACAAAAGTCAGTTATCTTTGGAGAAATATTATAAACACCAATAATGTTCCACAAAGGAAAACATGGCCTCATCTTTGGATCTGTCTCATAGTTATCTCAATTATTGGTATAGTGTCTCAAAAACAAACTATGAATTCCTGGACCAGTTAAATAGAAAAGTCTAATTCATTTCCTTGGAAGAAGTAGGGAATCCTGTAAATTAGTAAATTCAAATAACTGAAAATGTGAAACTATGCTAATATCAGACTAGGGCTGTGACTAATCATAGTTTATTGGGTGAAATTGTGTTCAGCTCTGGGCAAATTTAATTTTAAAAAAGGGTTTAATCAAATTGAGTATATAATTTCAGAATTAATGCCTATGTACAATTTATGGACTCAGAACAAGATTTTAATTCCATCCTCACTCTCTTATGCCAGTAATTAAGGCAGTACTTGCCATTTTTTATTATGCAATCAATTAGTTACAACTAAAAAACCTGCGTCCACAGTATATCTATTTATTTAGTCATCACAATTTATACACATGTACTCTTGATAATCTATATTAAATATCAGAAGCTCAATACCTTTCTTAATTTTACATATAAGTAGAAGTTCTAACAATTTCATCCTACAAATGCCAGGAAATCATCTCACACTCTACTTTGAAGACCACAAGACTAAAAAATAGAATATAAATTTAATCTGGTCTCCTATGCTTTTTTACCTGACTCTGTGAAATTGTTCAACTGTGTCTCTTTTCTCCTACTACTTCTACTGCTACTAGCAGTTAACACTTACTGACCTGCATCAAAGCTAGTGCTTTTAACCATTGCTATGCCCAGCCTTCACTAATCCTTAAAATAAAGCCTATTCTTTAAACAAGTCTTTGCCCTATACCAAATGATTGGCCCTGCCTAACATAATCAAATCCTACGAATGTTCTTCACCCATTCCACCCATCCCTGGGTCACCTTCATTGATTCCTCTTCCTATAAAAGAATTCTGGCCATGATGCTACTCAATTGAGACTCTAATTCATATTATCTTGCACTGGGTCCCACTTTTTTGTAGTATTTTGAAGTCATAGTTTGCATGCTCTGGTCCCTTCAACAGTCTCACTTTAGTGTAAACTCCTAGGAGCATGGTTCCTGTCTGTTTTGCTCAGCATTGAATGAATAGCAGACAACACAGGGACTTAGTGCTCTATAAAAAATTGTTAAGCGACAGCGAACTTCAGTGGTTAGGGCGTCCGTCTACCACATGGGAGGTCCGTGGTTCAAACCCCCAGCCTCCTTGACCCATGTTGAGCTGGCCCATCCACAGTGCTGATGCGTGCAAGGAGTGCCGTGCCACGCAGGGGTGTCCCCTGCGTAGGAGAGCCCCACACACAAGGAGTGCGTCCCGTAAGGAGAGCCGCCCAGCACAAAAGGAAGTGCAGCCTGCCCAGGAATGGCACCGCACACACGGAGAGCTGACACACAAGATGATGCAACCAAAAGAAACACAGATTCCCATGCCACTGACAACAACAGAAGCGGACAAAGAACATGCAGCAAATGGACACAGAGAACAGACAGCTGGGGTGGGGGAAAGGGAGAATAATAAATAAAATAAATAAATCTTTAAAAAAATTGTTAAAACAGTGCACGAATGAACTTAAAATCATATGCTTATAGGGAACATTTAATACAAATATGACTGAATGAATAAAATTTGTATATTCAGATTAACTACTACTACTACTACTACTACATGAATTTTATGGTTTGAACATCTCATTCCCTCTCATTCCCTTCAAGATTACCTTTGGACCTCTTCTTTCAGTTCAAGGTAGAAATAACTGAGGAAGTAGCAAGATATTTAGTCTAGTGAAAAATGTGGCTTCTGGGAAAACACAGTGTTAAGAGCTAAAATGTTGGCATTCAGGTAAGAGAAATTGATTTCTTCATAACCTTCCAAACCCTGAATTCTAGATTCCAGCTGGACCTGTTCAGACTAAAGATGACTCCTGACTGCTGTAGGATCCTGCAGAACTTCCTTGGTGAACATTTATATGCCTAAGGTTGTACGAAAGTCAAAACTTTGTGAACAAAAGCATATTCTCTGGCGTGGATTTTAAGATAGTCTTCCCTACAAGAAGCACAGCAAGAAAAGTATACCCATTTTCCCAATGCTGTGTGCAGGGACTGACATATAGCAGTTTTATTTTGTTTTATTTTGTTTTGATGGTGTGTGTAGAATAAATAAATAGCCTTGAACCCAACTGTCCCTGGCAAGAAAGAGTAAATAGAACTATATGGCCTAAGGCAATGAATTCATTAAATTTCAGTAGAAACCAGGGGTGAGTTTATATTTTACAAATGGGTTATAATGTAGATATTTGGGGAAATGTGTGTGCTTTTTATTCTCTTTAATAGATTTCTTTTTGGTTTTATTCAATACCTGCTATGTTAGTCAGCCAAAGGGATGCTGATGCAAAATACCAGAAATCTGTTGGCTTTTATAATGATTATTTATTTGGGATAGAAGCTTAGAGTTACCAACCCATTAAGTATAGGTTACTTCCTTCATCAAAGTCTGTTGGAGCAAGATGGCTGCCAACATCTGTAAAGGTTCAGGCTTCCTCTTTCTCTTAAGGCTCCATGGTTCCAGCTTCTTCCAATATCAGCCGTAGGCTGGGATAAGTCTCCTCTCTCTCCCAGGATTTGTTTCTTTCTGGGATCAGCTGCTCTGTTCTTTCCACAAGGTCAGCTCTAGACTCTCAGACTCTCACTCTTCCCAGGGCCTCTGCCATTTCTGTATCTATGGAGCTGGCTCTATTCCTCTGTGTTCTTCTTCTGCATTGTTACTTCTCAGGGCTCCAGCTCAAAACTCCAACTAACTCCTCTGCCCATGTAGTTTTCTCTGTGAGTTTGCACCCACCAAGGACTCAACATCCTACTGAAGTAGCCCAATCAAAGCCTTAATCATAATTTAATCAAGTAAAGTGAAACCTCTTAATCCAATACAATCTAATATGCCTAGAGGAACAGACCAGTTTACAAACATAATCCAATATCTATTTTTGGAATTTGTAAACAATATCAAACTGCTCCACCTGCTTTCCTGAAAGTATTGTGAATGTATTTAATGAAACTCTTCAGCATGTGATATTATTTTTTTCTATGAGATAGGCTTCTGAGTAATCTGATTGTAGTGTTAAGAAAAAGAAAACCATTCTCTTGTAATGCATAGAAAACTAGAATGAGTTTCCCAATTATGAGAAACAAAAATAGATTCATTTCATATGACTCCATATACAAAGAATAAAAACAAGCATTTTTATTTTTTTTCTTTCTTATTTTTTGCCAATATTAATTGGTACTTTCTATACTGATGATCTAATTCTTGTTTAACCTCTGAAGTAACTGGTTAGTGACATATTTATGCAGGATAGGATGGAGGTACAATGGAAAAACACATGACTGTTCTGTAAACACACAACTTCCCTAATAAGAAAATAATAACCTTGTCTCATAGCATTTTCTTTCTATATTTCATCTTATTTAATCTCTTTATTCATGTATTTGTTTCACACAGGAAATCCATGGGAAGTCAAACCCAAAACTTTTTCTTATAGCAACTCTGTGCCTACTGCCTCAAAAAAAACCTCCCCTCTCATTAGTCCAGATTGTCATACTCTACAACAATGTTTATACCAGAATGGATCTCACCCCCTACGGTCTCAAAACAGCAAGTGAGTAAACATGTCATTTTCTAAATCAACTTTTTCCTGAGGGAGTCCTAAGCTTGGCAGCACCTGGGGTATTTACTAGTTCTCTAGACACTGGCCTATACTTCACCAAGGTTAGAGGTATTTTTTCTCTTTGCATTTTTCCCAATAGAACCCAGGCATGAATTCATATGCTCAAGGGATTCTGAAAATTCTGGTGTCAAAGAAATAATTTTATATATTCAGAATGTCACATATTTTGATGGTCAATTTCAAAACTTTAGTCAAGACACTTTTGATTCTCCTGTTTATGTATTTAGATTAAATTTATAGCTTCAAGTTCTTACATGAGCAACGAAAAGGTAGAGAGGGGGTAGTGAATGGGATCACCCGCTCTTATAGAGGTGGTCTACCCATGCTTTCCACATTATTTATTGACCAGCAAGAACACTCTTTATCACAAAAAATTGGTTCATAATTATACACTGATAAGTGTTGATTTGGAGATCTTATATGGAACTTTCTGTCAGCTTTTGCCACTAGGACTTCTAAAATGATAGACACTTTTTAAAAATGATAGGCATTTTGTAAAAGGGAAGAAGGGAAAAGGGTACTGTGCATGTCCTCTGCATCTGTTGGGTTTGCCCCCATCCCCAGCTGGCCAATTATCAAATATTCCATCCTGCTGGCCAGAGTAAAAAGTCAGGCACAGACAGCTAATTTAAGCCAATCAAGAAGATGTAACTGGGCCCTTGCACTTTTGGGAGATCATTTGGAAAATAGAATCACTTTCCTACAATATAGGCCTAGAAATTAGTGGTGACATCTTGTCACTACTCAAAGGAGAATCTGGCTTATAACAAAGACAAGAGGAAGGAAAAGCCAAGAGTAAAGAGGCATATTTATGGCATGTTGATAAGCCATGCTAGAAAACAAAACAAAACAAAACAAAACAAAAAAATGGAAATTTCAGTTCCTCTAGCCAATAAATCCCCATTTTGCCTAAGGTTTTTGAGTTGGATTTCTATCATTTGCATTGAATACTCTTGAAAGTATGCACACCCACTCTCTTCAGAGAGCCAAGGGGGCCATGGGAAGATTCCTGAAGACCAGAGAACCTGGAGTTTTGTCATTATGACATCCTGACTGAGTTTTCCTGGGAAAATACTCTTCCCATCCCACTCTATCAATGTTCCTTCCATGGAGGTAGAGAGAGGGAGATGGGGACTATCAAGAAATGATAACATGTGAGGAGTTAGGGAATATGTGAGACTCTCTTAAATCATTATATGTAGAAAAGGTGGTAGAGTATAAGAGTATGTTCCTTAATGATGAAGAAAAATAACTTGAAGATACTGAACTCCAAATGAACCTGGTCTTCTCAGATGGACTGGGAAAATACTAATGCATTCTTTACTCACAATGATAACTAGCACATACTGGCAATTTAGTATTTGCCAGGTATTATTCTAAGGACTTTGCATGTATTAATTCATTTCTCACATAAACACTTTGAGGTAGGTGTTATCCTCATAACTTGCTTAAATTCAGACAGCTAGTATATGGGATGAACCATGAATGCAATCCACTGCGTCACCTCAGTTTTAGTTTTAGCTATTTTGCCCTCTATTCTAGAACTAATACAGATAGGGGAGACCCTAATCTTTGTTATCAATTGAGAAAAAGGAATGGGTCTCAGATAGCCATCCTTACAAAAAAAAAAAAGAGAATGAAATCCTAAAATAATCATAAATAAATATATAGCAATAAGCTGATCTTTATAGAAAATTATTATAAATTATTTTGAATTACATTATGAGTATCCATCTTTTCCAAAGAAATAAAATGTAGTCTTTAAAGAATATATCTGAAAATGCATTACCTTTTATAAGTCTAAATTGGATATATTTATTGGCATTACTCTGGTGGAATGGAAAACCCTAGATAAATGCCACTGACACACTGCCCAGTAAGATTAAGCTTTGACCACTGGAAGGTGGATCCTAATGGAAAATAAAAGTCAAGGAATATATACTTTAAGATATAAAAGAAAAATGAAAGCAGCTTCAGTTTTGCATATTTTTTTCTGTTCTGTCTTTATGTATGGAAATTTAATGTTTTTACTTATTCATTATCATAAACTATTTTTGAACTGCTGGTAATGTAAGCAACTCTTTTTTGTTGTTGCTTTCTTTTCCCAGTTCTCTTCTCTTTTTTCCTATTCCTCTTTCCTTTTTTCTTATTCCTAACTTTAATTTAATTGCTCTACAGATGTTTCTTTACTATAAACAGTAGTCTATGGTTAGTAGCAATGCTTCAATATGTGTTCATCAATTGTAACAAATGTACCACACTAGTGAAGGATGTTGTTAATGTGAGAAAGTGTGGGAGGGGGAGAGAGTGGAGCATATGGGAATTCCTTATATTTTTATGTAACATTTATGTAATCTAAAGCTCCTTTTAAAATAACAAAATAAAAAATTAATGAGAGAAAAATTTGCTAGCCTGAAAAGGACATAAGGTCCTTTTTTGATTTGCTGAAGGGAGGGACCTAGTCCTTATTATCTGTTACGGTGTAGTGTAGACACGGTGGTTAATCCTTCAGTCCTTACACTGACCCTTTGTCTTGTAGATGAAGAACTTATAGGTAAGGAAAGTGAACTATTAAGCAAAAGTGACCTAGAATTCATTTTCAAACATACATGTTTTCAAAATTAAATCAGGCAATTCCATGTAAAACGTTTCATTAGAATAGAGCACCGTCTTTAATCAGTTTAATCAATGCCACTTCACCAGCTTCCAAGTACACAACTGCCAGTCTAGTGTAGGCAACATCATCTCATGGACTAGAGATATTACATGTCACACCCTTGCTCAAAGCCCTTTAATGGCTTTCTATTCTAGTCAGAGAAAAACCCAGTGCCTCCACTGTAGCCTAATGGACCTTACCAGCTCTCCAAGCTTATTTCCTACTGCTCCTCCCTTCTTTCTCTCCAGCCACCCCAGACTTCTTAATTCTCTTCCTTGAACAGGCCAAGATCATCCCTACCTCCACTTCTCTGCATCATCACTTCTTTTTCTGCTTGACATACTTTTATCCCAGACATCCACGTTACTCATTTCCTCAATTTCTTCAGGTCTTTGATCAAATGTTGCCTCATCAGATGCATCTTTTCTGATTGCCCTATCTAATGAGACACCTAATGAGACACCTTGTTATTCTCTGTTCACCTTAATTCAAGCATTTACAATACCCAAATAGTAGATTTTTTTTTTCTTATTTGTGTATCATCTGCCTGTCTCTGCAGAATGTAAGTATCATGAGAGACAGGACTCTGTTTTGCTCATTGTTGGATCCGCAACATCTAGAACAGGGTATGGCACAAAGCACTACTCAATATAAATATGTATGAATAAATGCTGTATCACAAAGCCTACCCTCCTGAGATTACATGTACACATCAAATCCTGTATCTATATAAACAGATGTGATCTGCAATATCCAAATCTCTCCACTTCACTGTTTTGTCTCCATGCAAGCTAGAATTTGGAAATTAAGGGATGAACCATCATGTGGAAGGGGAAAATGCTATATAAGTTAGCAAAACAACTATAGAGAAGAAACCTGTACCTTATAAACTCAGGAAGCAGCTTCCCTTACTCTGGACACTAGTCCACTTTGCATTTGGGGGTCTCTTTATACAGAAGCTAACTAACACAGAGCCTAAACTGAGAATGTTA
Organism: Dasypus novemcinctus; assembly: GCF_030445035.2. Lineage (NCBI taxonomy): Eukaryota > Metazoa > Chordata > Mammalia > Cingulata > Dasypodidae > Dasypus > Dasypus novemcinctus. The sequence continues at coordinate 169,898,655 of NC_080673.1, read as the reverse complement.
CATTTAGCATGAAGATGAGAATAATTTTAGAGTTTTTTGAGGAAATAGAAATAAGAAGACTAGATGACTGATGGGCCCTGTCAGGGAAAAGGAGAAGATGGAATAGAAAATGACCCTGAGGATTTTAGCTGAGGGAATGGGGATGAAAATAATGCCATTAATCAAGTGAGAGATGTTTTTATTAGGGAGGAGGAGTGGAAAGATGAGTCATGTTATGAATATGCTTAATTGGAGCTGCCTCTGTGACATCAGGGTGAAGAGTTCTAATAAATTTTCCACACCCTGATTCAACTAGAACAGCTACAAGTGGATCTGTGACTTATACTTTGGCCTTCCATGTAAGATTTCATAACTCTGTGCCAAAAAAATAAGTATTTACTTCATAGGAAAAGTGGAAAGATAGCTCATAAATGGAAATAAGATGTCATAGATAGACAATAGAGATGTAGATAGATGGTAGATAGGAAGATTGATATAACTTATATTGTACAGATAATTAGACAATTAACACATTTATACTATTAGTAAATAACATATGTAACTTGTCTTACCTAGAGCAGACTCACATTAGTTTACCACATAACTGGAATGAAAAATGCCTATTTTAGAAGCCGCAAGAATTCTTAAAAGTTAGTGTCCATGACTCTAATTACAGAAAAACATATAGCTTTCCAAAAAAGATTTTTAAAAAAAAATCAGTATCTCTTCTTTTTAAACTTTCCCTAGGGATACATCTCAACACATTTTGAAGTGGTGGACCATGTGTAAATTTTTTTAAATAGCATATTTTCCCCTTAAGATATTTTTCTATAAAACAAACATAAGAAATATTTCTTTTCACAAACTTCACCCATAAATGTGTACACTTGCACACACACATATGCTTGTGCAAACCCACATGCACACAAACAAATGCATAAAATGCATGAGTACACAAACACACACACTATGCCTTGAATTAAGATTGGGAACTTCTACCCAAAATGTTTTAGAGTATCTTTAATAAGAGAATAAAGATATTTGAATAAAAGTACTTTTATAGCCCTCAAAAGTGCTATAATTCAGCCTAATGTAGCTAAGTTAATGTAACCCACCAGGCAAAGAACTTAATGCATCAGTTGTGTGGAGGTTAATTTTCAAACTTGGGTCTGTTGCTACTCCCCTATTAAGGCCAAGAAGAATGAGAAGTGAAAGAAGGAAGCCAAGTGGAGAAACCAAAGCCCAACCACAGATTTCCCCAGGCTATCATGATAATCTCAGCAGTAAAGAGAATCTCTAGTTCACTTATGGGGCCTAGATGGTCGTACAGTTAAATCACACTTTATTTTTTGTAAAAAGAAGCAGCAGCTCCTCATTCCTGAAATGAGCTAAAAAATATTTTAAAATTGTTAGCAGCAGTTCAGCAAAGAGTGGGACAGTTCAATTTTATTGATCTTGTTATGTTTTCCAATAAATAGAAATTGAGTTAAAGGGGTGAAGAAGCTTCACTGTTTTAAAGTGATTTTCTAAAGAAACATACTTGAGAATGGAACTCAAATATGAGAACTCATTCCCACAATATAAGCCTATTTTTTTAAATTGATCTCATAAAGACTTTGGCATAGCATACAATGCTCACATTACAAAATTTCCTGTCACTTTATTCCATAAATAAATTGATCTGTTCACACTTTAAAATATGGAAATCTTTTTATTCAACAAGTCTGTGGCATATTCAATTTTCCCTCCTAAAATACTAGCAAATCGAAGTATGTTAGATTTGAGATTTGAAATATTGAAATATTCTATTTTAAATAAAGCAAGTGGTATTCCCCATTAAACTATAATTCTGAGGTGTTTAAATGTATTTACAATTAGGATTCTGCAAGGAAGTTTCTCTATAACCCTTTTATTAGTTATTGAAGAGACTAGATATGCCCTTTTCTGTACATCCTTTCTGCTGTAGGAAATCAAATGGCTAAAGTTGTAGATAGATCTTCAATTTAAAATAAAATACACAGGCAATAATAACAAGGAAAAGATTTTTTACCAAATCCTATTTCAAAATTTAGTATCAATCCGCTATTAATTACTCATTTCCCAACCACCATATTGACAAATGTCAATGGTACATTCAGACTGACAATGAGACTAGACATAGGTATCAGCTGGGTAAGTGCCTCAATGTTGAGTTACTTAAAATTCTTACAAGGAAGTCAGCACAATCGTGTTACCCAGTAGATATTTCCTATTGTCAAATGTAGTATAAACATTCAGGTCCCCTCAAAAGGGCTACCCACTAGTGGACACATATTTGTGAGTTAAGGATTATCTCAGCACTGCTGGTTGCTCAACAACTCCTTTTGACTCCATACCTACATATATATGGTTGGAGCATCTCTGTATGCAGGTTAATCTGAATAAATTGGAGACCAATTACCTGGGCCAGTACTCCTCATCAATCTTGGGATTATATAATATACAATATGACAGAGAGTAAGTACATACACTCAGGCATTGACCCCATTCTCATTAATCACCCCCACCCTCCCAGGCTAATAAAGTCTCTTATAAGGACTTTACTGAGCTAAAAGCTGTAACATTATAGCATAGATTGGCTATGAGATGACTCTGGAAGTTACATTAGCAGGGCTGTTTGACCAGCTTGAGGGCTGGTCTTGCAAGTATTCACCAAGGGCATAGTGGATAGTGTTAAGCAATGTGAAAATCATGGATTTAGAAACCAGGCTCAAATTTTGAATCCACCATTTATTTAGCAATATGACTTAGAGAAAATTTCTTAAGCTTTCTGAGACTCAATTTTCTCATTTGCTAAGGGTTATAATAGTATTTATTTTTAATGTTGTTGGGTATATACAACAATTTAATGTATGTAGAAAGCCAGGCCATTAATATAATAAGTATGCCAAAAATATCTAATCCCTTTTTCCTCCAGTCCCTCGCCTATATTAAGGTATCCTTAACATACTTATTATCCATTTGTGGAGAAAAAAATATTTTTCTAATAATGATATAAACTTTATTTTATATCATTTTTAGGATGTTATTAGATGTCAAAGACTGATCTAGATATGATGTACAGACTCTTCAAAACACTTATGAGTTAGGTACTTTTGTTGTCTCAACATACTACAGATAAAATTTGTATTGTCTAGATTTGTTGCAGTAAAAGCCAGCCCCTCAGTTTTGGAGGTTTTCAGCAATAATAAAAAAAACATCTCTTGTTCTCAATAGCTGCTGAAGTTTTCCTCCACGTGATCAGAACCTATTTGGGACATGCCATTCTCATGGCAGAAGGTAAGAACAAAAGAGAGAGAGGGGAAGTTTAACCGTTCAATTGCTCTTAAGCTTCCCTTTGGATTCTCATACCATTGACAAAGCAAATCTTGACAATAAGTCAGGAAAAAATATTCCAAATACAGGGAAAACATTGCAAAATCATACCATTGTGAATAGAGGTTTACAATTGATGAGGTCAAATGATATTTCCAAAATTAAGTCCTAAAAAGTGGGGCAGTTTGCTTTAGAATATCAATGCAGTATCCCTACTCTTAACTAGCAATTCTAAGCAGTATAAGAGCACGATAAATTAGTCCTAAAGATAGGAATTGCTAATGAGTCATAAAAGTGACTGAACAAGACCTTTACCAGCTAGTATGGCTACTTTCATAAAAGTGGAGGCTTTGGAATAGTCTATTTCATTTGGACTAGAACATTGTGGAAGGGAGTAATGCATTTACAGAAAGGAAGGCTGTAGCCTTATTTGAAAGGATTGGAAATCCAATATGAGTTACTATTTTGTGCCCTTTAGTTTCTGGTTAGTTATCGAGGAAGACTGCTTACAAAAGGATTTTATTAGCATCAGTCAGTATCTGTCTATCAAAGGATATGCAGAAGTGACAGTAGCCAGAGGGAGAGCATTGTAGTAATTCTAAATGACAAAAGAGGGAAAAAAAAACAGAATCTGTGCAACAGTGGACTACCTTAATTAGGGTTATTGAGAGATGCTGAATTTCAGCCATTTACCTGACATGTACAAGACTTACATGTAATAATATTCCATTGTTGATACTTGCACCATTTCCCTTAATTTGTTAAGAGAAACCTAAGTTATTTTAATTATTAAAAGCTTGCTTGCTTTCTAAAGGTTTCAAAAGCCTTAAGGAAAAGTTCCAACTCCTCAAATTCTGGCCTGCAGTGATAGAATTCGAGTGTGCTCTTAGACATTTTACTCTTCTATTGGGGTTGGAGAGAAAGGTCAGCACTGGTCAAATCCAGCTGAAACAGAAGCTTAAATTTGAGGAAAATTGGGGTGAGAACAACTGGGTTTTTACACACAGATCCTGCCTTCAACCTTTATAGCAGCTATTAAAGATCCTTTACTTTCCTACTTAACGTTGCTCTCTCTCAAGAAAGGAATTTTCAATTATTTTTCATTCACTTTGATTCAGGTAACAAATAATATGTAAAGGGCAAAAACTCAAAATGTCTTTTCACAGAATCATATGCTATTTAGCTATATAATAATTTGCTTTGATGTCTGCGCCCATTGCACTAATAAATAAAATGACAATTCCAAACTACAGTTAATATTTAAGTCATCTTTATTTGAATGTAAGTCTCCACTAAGGCTCTGTATTCCAAACAAGTTCTGTATCTACTTATCCCCTCCCTCCCCCCCACCCCCCCCAACGCACACCTTACAGCAACACTCTGTAAACATCAAATCAGGAAGAGCTAGAATATTATACTGATGAATTGGGACTTCTGGTTTTAGAATTAGGCAAATCTCAGCAGCTCTAAAATATAATAGCTTAGTAGCTATCTAAGCCCCAGTGTCTCATTTGTAAAATGAGATATCATTATTTTTATTTATTTATTTATTTTTATTTTATTTTATTTTTAAATATTACATTCAAAAAATATGAGGTCCCATTCACCCCACTGCCCCCACCCCACACTCCCCCCACAGCAACACTCTCTCCCATCATCATGACACATCCATTGCACCTGGTAAGTACATCTCTGAGCATCACTGCACCCCATAGTCAATGGCTCACATCATAGCCCACACTCTCCCACGTTCCATCCAGTGGGCGCTGGGGGGATCTACAATGTCCCGTAGTTGTCCGTGAAGCACCACCCAGGACAACTCCACGTCCCGAAAACACCTCCCCATCTCATCTCTTCCTCCCATTCCCCGCACCCAGCAGCCACCATGGCCACCCTTCCCACACCAGTGCCACATTTTCTCTGTGGACATTGAATTGGTTGTGTCCATTGCACATCTATGTCAAGTGGGGGCTTAGATTCCACATGGATGCTGGATGCAATCCTCCTGCTTTCAGTTGTAGGCACTCTAGGCTCCATGGTGTGGTGGTTAACCTTCTTCAACTCCATGTTAGCTGAGTGGGGTAAGTCCAATAAATCAGAGTGTAGGAGCTGAAGTCTGTTGAGGCTCAGGGCCTGGCTATCATATTGTCAGTCCAGAGATTCAAATCCCCTAAATATATCTTAAACCCCAGCACCAACTACAATTCCAGTAAAGTAACATGAAAGTCTTGTGAAAAGAGATCCCATCTGAGTCCAGTTCCATCACGCAGAAACACCAACTCCAAAGAAGGGCCATCTGATATGGCAGTGAACCCCATCTGCCATGACCATAGAACCTGTGGGTCTCTTTAGCCCTCAAAAGAACCAATACCTGGGGTTGTATCTACTTTATCTGTCTCTGAGACTCTGCTCAGTTGTGCATAAGGGCAATCCTTCTGACAACCTCCAGACTCTTTTTTAGAGACTCGTAGCCATATAAACTCATTTCTCCTTTCCATTTCCCCCTTACATTAGGTCAAACAGCATTTTGAAGTCATGTTATTATATGTAGACAGGGATATTCTGCTGATCTGCATCATCTTCAGCTGGTATTTAGTAGTGATCCCTCGGTGCCAGGGAGGCTCATCCCCGGGTGTCATGTCCCATGCTGGGGGGAATGCACTGCATCTACATGCTGAGTTTGGCTTCGAGAGTGGCCACATTTGAGTAACATGAAGGCTCTCAGGAGGAAACTCCCGGGCACAATGCTACTCTAGGCCTTGTTCTTATTGCAGGTGTATAGGCTCACAAGCATAGCCATTAGTATCAGGAGCCCACTGTTGGACCCTCATTCCTTCCTGGTTCTTACCGTTGCACCTGGGCAACTGCCGCTGCTCCCCTAGGGACCACGACAGAGCCCCCATGGCCAGGAACCCAGTACCCCACCAGCTGTTGTTTTTAATTGTTTCCACTATGAGTATATCTAAACATTACCATGCACCCTGGACATATGCCCTGTATAACTCCCTGTCAACCATATATAGCCTGCCAATAACATCCCATATCAGTATTCCTCCACTGCCATTGTTGAACCACTCTGTGATCCAAAACTTCCTGTAAAGTGAATCCCAATATAATGTCAGTTTCCCTTACTAGTAAAATGGAATATAGCAATGAGTTTAAAGGTTAGATCTAGAGTACATATTGATTTGGAAAAATTTCTACATCCTATCTTTTTCTTTTCTTTTTTTCTAATTATTGAGCTTCTCTTCACAAGAGTCTTAGATCACAGTAATTCATATATACAATATACAGTACTCCCACAGATTCACCATAAAACCTTTTCCTTTCCACAGCGATAATCTTTTAACTTATTCATATCATACTTCCTGAAACTGATGTACAGACTCCGAAACAATAGCTTTCAAACAAGGTGACATCCGTGCTTACAATGTGGTCCATACTTCAGGATATACAGTTTTCTAAATTTTTTAGTTGTCCTATGTTTTACATTATGGTTTACATTATTAGTCTGTCATCCCCTATATGTTTTTGGTATAATATTACATGTTTTATATTCATCCTCGTGTACTCTCGTGAAACTCCTTTCTTGCCCCACATTTACCTTGGTTCCATCCATTCAACATCCATTTTCCCCTCTCCTTGGGGCCCACAGCAACAGCCAATCTCCATTTCCCAAGAAACCACGTCCAGAGATACTTGCAGCAGTGTTCAGGGCCTGATTTTCTCAACTGCCCTAATGCCCTGGGAGCCACCCTTTCTCTCGAGAGATACAGTTCTCTCTATTTGATGGCATTAGTCCTCCCCAAGATGTGGGTCCACCCCCACTCTCGCTACTTGGGTCTCTACCCAATGGTAAAACCCACCCTGGCAAAATGAGCCTTCAGCCATTCCCCAGGAGTCCGTCCAGCATCAGACCATCCCCTCTGAGCATCCTAAACAGGTAACCCTCTTAATTATATTTTGATACGATTTTCACAGCATTTTACTCTCAACCAACACCTGAGACCCTCCTATGTTCGTATGTTGCCCCTCCCTCCCCCCAATTTTTTGGGCAATATTACCCCTCCACCCATCCCCAGCCCCCCTCAAACCCACAAAGCCCCACCCGAAGGCAACCCCTTGCCCCCATTTTATCCCTTCTTTGTGCTCATACTTACCGCCAGCTCATCATAGATATTAAGAGTTCCTATTTCATAGAATTTTGTAGCTTTTAAAAAATGCCTTTTGCCGTGGCAACAATTTCTAATAACAGCCTCTTTAACTTTTAATGACCTATATTGAAGTATTTTGTTCCTATTGAGTAAACTTAGATCTTGAACTATTTTCCCAAAGATGAGGATAATAGATATGAACCATTCTTTTCCCTTCATTCAAAAACATTGACTGAACCCAAATGCACCTGAGACATAGCTGCTGGGCAGGAGGTGCAAAGCCTTACTTGGTCCCTGCCCTCATGGAGTTTTCAGTCTAGAAATGGAGCTCACAGTCAGATCAGTGTCCCAATATGTTGGAAGTTACATTCATGGGCTTTAACTAAGTTTCTTTAGAAGGTAGCTGAACTGGGTCATCTCCATTTTCTTCATAGAATCTACACAATTCACAGCTCATTTCTTGATTATATACTTCCATACCATACCCCAAAGTCTTCAAGGGTTAGGGCAAGAAATATACAACTACTGCTGTATATTATGTGAACTGTGGGTCAATAACAATGTAATTTGAGGACATCTCAATGTTTTCTCTCAACATCCCCTCCAACTTCATCTGATACTCAGTGGTTAGCTTTCTGCCTGTGTTTCCAATTGTTCTTTCCATTTCTACCCTAATCTTCCTGAATGGGAAGTGACAGGATAGTGGACTCCATGGAAAGCCAGGCAATTTGATTTCTGTGGGCCGGAACTGTGTGTACAAGAGGCAGCCAAGCATAAGAGCAGCATCACTCATCAGCACTAAAAGCCTGCAGCATTCAAACCCCAGAGTGTTGATGATGGAATTATATAAGATTGGCTTTGCCCTTCATACTGAGCTTCTTTTTCTCCTTCCTTCAAAACATACCCTTTGGTAAATCTGTCTTTGCCTCTGCCTGGATTCATCATGCAACAGCAATCTTCATTTCCACCTTTGATTTTCCTAGCAGAGGTTTTCTCAACGCCACCCAATCTTGGGGAGACATGAATTTTTCCCAGTTAGAATATCTTTGTTTGCTTCTGTCCCATGGCAATAAAGAGTTGTCAGGAGCCTCTTATATTTTTTAATGTAACATTTTTTGTGATTTATGTTTCTTTTAAAAAAAAAGACTATTATTAAAAATAAATAAATAAATAAATAATAAAATAAAATAAAATAAAATAAAAAAAGAGTCAATGAAGCAAATGCTCTTTCTACCTCCCCTGTGCATGTGCATTATTTACCATTGAGGGATGTTAGGAATCAGTGGAGAAGGCACTTATAAGCCACCAGTGACTTATCATACCGGTACTCCTATGGCTGTTATTTTTCCTTCTGATTAACCAATGTTCTTCCCATATTCTTGAGCTCCCAGTTGTCCCCACTAACAGAGCATTCTCTCTCACACTCCCATGCCTTTTCTGTGCTGTTCTTCCCTCTGAAATGACCTCTGCATTCCTTGCCATTTGTCCATATTTTGGTCCCTCAATACCTAGTTATAATCCCTCCTGTTAAGGAAAATTTGAAGGTCAAAAATTACTTATATCATATGGAGTAAATAAAGCTATATTTAGCAAATATTTATTAATCATATAATATGTTTAATGCGATGTGATAAGTGCTCAGAAAAAATAAATTGAAGTTTCTTGCCTTACAGTATATTGGAATTGGAACACTTCAGAGTCTACCAGAGAAACAGAGCCAGTAGGATATTTATATATAAACATATATATAAACATAAAGAGATTTATTTCCAGAAATTGGTTTATTTGATTGTGGAGTCTGGCACGTTTGAAATCTAGATGGCAGGTTGACAGGCTGGAAACTCTTGGACGGGAGCTAAGGACTCCTGTCCACAGGCAATATTTCCTCTTCCTTTTGGAAGCTTCACTTTTGCTCTTAATGCCTTATACTTTATTGGATGAGGCCCTCTTAGATTATTGAGGATAATCTCCTTCATTTAAGTCCACTGATTTTAGATATTAACCACATCTACAAAATACCTACACAGCAACACCTAGATTACTGTTTAATTGAGTAACTGAGCACTAAAGTGACCTAGTGACAGATATATAATCAGACAAAGTGACGTTTTAATTGCACCCGTGCAAGATAAAATGTGAAATGAAAAAGTAAGTGTCCATTTAGTAATACTTCTTACTAAACTTTTGTCCTCATTTGATCTATCATCAGTAAAATGCAATTAATTTGGTTACTCTCTAATGGAATAGACATTTTCCTCCCACGTATTTTAAGAAAGACATGCTTTTACTTGTGTCTGGGTCTCCGTACCTGTGACTTTAGCCTCTTCCTTCTTTGCCCTTTTGCCTCACAGTTTAACAGGTGCTTCATTTGGGAATCCGTTTCTGACAAATCCTTCATCCTCTGCTATGTTATGTGCCTGTAACAGATGATTTTCTAGCACACTTCACTTGCCTAGCAAAGTCTTGCTTAATTTACTGTTTCAGATAAGTTCCATGGGGGCAAGGAAATTCTAGGTGTCATCCTCACCATTGTTTAGATCATGGTCCATGGTGTGTGTCCCAAGAATAATTATTGAATGATGGAATTATTCCAAAAATCCATTAAGCCACTCTACCTTCTATCTCCAACAGTATGGGAAATAGAAAGCAGAGAAAATATGTTTGTAGGTCCAAACAACTGACAACTGCATATAAAGTTGAGGCACATAGAAGGGAAGCTATGAAACAGTAGCAGTGAGAGACAGGACACGTAGGCAGAGCCAGGCCCCTCACCGACCTCAGCCACTTCCATCCTGAGTAACTCTTCCTGACTTTTCCCTCTTGAGCAGAGAGATGTGAAAGTGGGATGCCAGTTACCATGCAGGGGAGATAATCTACAACCTTTTCTTATTTCTTTTAAAGACATGTCCCCATGAGAAGTTTGTGCAAATATGTTAGAAGTATTTTGTTATCACTGACATTTGTGTCACTGTCTCACAAATGGTAAACTTCTACATTCACATACAGAAGGATCTAATTCCAGAGTTGATACATACATGCTGTCAGAACTGCACTTTGGTCTGGCTAAGACATGCAATAGCTTCTAACTTTGACTTTCTTTTCTAAAATATAAAATACTGGTCAGAAAGCTTTCTAGACATAAAGCAAGAGTGTGGAATGTGTTTCTCTTACAATCTTTATTTCCAGTGACAAAAACATTTGCTAGAAGCTGTTCCAAAAAGCCAACTCCCACAAGATGTAGTAAAAGTATAAATATAGACTGATTTTATTTAGAAATTGACTCATATCTTTTACATAATTACAGCTAGATGAAATTAAGGCTTTAAAAATTTGAAATTCCAATCAATCTGATCGCAGTAAATGTAAATCTTCCAATAAGTGAGTAAATTGCACATTTGCAAAGTGACAAATGGCAGTTATTAAATTCAGCCAAGTGATATCAACCAATAAACTCTGAATACATTGAGAAGGGGGGAAATTGCACTCGATTGATTATCACCAAAACCCAGGTAGAAATGTGTGTGTGTTTGTTTGTTTTTTAATGTTATGGAAACTCCATGGCATCTTAAGTTACTGTGGATGGGAAAGTATTTTGTATTTGAGCACTTGGCTATTCTGATTTCTCATTCATGTCAACTAAATTCCAGCTCAAATTTGTACTGTACCAAATTCCACCTCAAAAAAATTATCTGACAGTGTTGTCAGTTCTGGTGACAGTAGTCTTCCATAGAAATGGGTCTTTCTGTCAGTCTTTACATACAATCAGAAAAATTTTACATGAAATTTATATCTTTGTTCCTGGATTTTTCTTAAATGAGGCTTTTATTTATTGGAGGAGCTTGTTTCAGTGATATTTTATTTGACATAAGAAAATAAATGCAGCAGGAAATTCTATAAATTACAATGACTTGCTTTGACGTGAACACTACTGAATTACAAATGCTGCTCAAAAATAGAGTTTATTCACCTATAATAGGTTCATTTTACATAGATCTGGTCAGGGTTATGCTTCTGTGTTGCATAGATTATGAGTTAAAAGAACTGGAATTGTAGTCTCAAAGGACTAAAGGAATAAATAGGTGTGATAACTCAATGTTTCTATCACAAACATTTGTTTAATGAATAGTTGTCAGGTACTCATTACATAAAAGTTTCTGGTACAGATTTTTATTGTTTACAAAGATGAACCAAACGTAATTCTTGAGGAGCTTATAGTTTGTTAGGAAGATCTAACATGTATGCAAATAATTTTAATACAGGGAAGAGCAAGGCAATTTCTCTAAATGGCATAAAGATAAAGTTTAAGAGAATTTGGGTGATAGAAAGAAAACTTCTGGCTGAAGGATGAGGGAAGACACCATTACAAAAAAGGCATTTGAGTTGGGTCATGGATAATGGTTGTAGTTGGATATTCAGAGCACATTGAATAGCAGAAGACATGGCATTCCATGCAGATGGAATACATAACCAAAGACTTATGTGTTGAATTTGGGAAGGCTTGAAGATAAGAGGGAATAGGTTTTCCAGTGTCATAGAATGATGTGGTGACGTAGAGGAGAGCAGAAGAGAAAAGGAAGGAGATGAAACAGAGAGGAGGGAGATAAAATATTATGAGGAAACAGAAACAACATGGAAGCAATTGAAGAAGGAAACATCAAGGAGATGAATACAAATCATGAAAAACTACTTTGGTGTCTGAAACATGAGACCCAGAGAATCTTGGCCACTATTGTCTTTGAAAAACACAGACATTTGAAGGAGTAGATACTTGAGAGAGAACAGACACTGTAATAACATGCATAGGGCTCTAAATTTATATAAATATTTTTTCTTATTTAAAGTCTTTGTGCAATTTAAAACATTTTGCAAATGGAATCATTTTCCCACTATTTTCCTGGTCAATTAACCTGCTAAGGAATACTACTTTATGCTTTCTTTTCTGCTCATCTCAATTCATTTACCCTTTTACCATGTGCATTTGTTTGTTTGTTTGAATTGCTTCATCCCAGAGAGGAAAAAAAAATTAGTACTTTTTTCTAACCTACCCTCTAATATTACTCCAAGGATAAACTTTGTGTTTTTTTTTTACTTCAAATTGTTTTTTTGTAAGATTTTTATCATAATCACTCATAAAATAGATTATTTTTAATTGAGGAGTAAGCAATATTTAAGGAATGTATGTGATGCCATTGAATTAAGTAACTTTTTTTAAAATCAGAGAGCTGATTTTAATAAGAAAATGTCAATAAGTGTCAATAAGATGGTTGACAGCTCAGGTTTTCTCATTCCATATAACATACTCTTGTTCTAACATGATTCTCTCTACTTCCTTATTCACAATACAAGCTTTCATTAATTGTATTATAGAGAATCTCACACCTACTTGTAAAATAGTTTGAGATACATAAAAATTTAAACACATCTTTAAAATAAAAGACATTTATAACCAAAACTAACAATCATTTTAATTCAATGTGTTTTCCTCTACTAGAGAAGTTGTGGGTTTACTGAACATTAATGGATAAGATATAGGATTCCCATATACCACCCACCACCAATACCTTGCTTTGGTAAGCAAAATTTATTAAAATGTATGATAGCACATTTTTATAATGGCACTATATTAAAAAGTCCATGATTTAGCCTTGGGTTCACTGTGTGGTATAGTTCCATGGATTTTTTTAAGTTTTTATTCTGTTGCCATGTGTACAATCTAACATTTCTCCCCTTAATCACTTTCAGATATATGTCAGTGCTGTTAATTACTCTCACAATGTTGTGCTACCATGACCACTGTCCATTACCAAAACATTTCCATAATTCCAAATAGGAACCTTATTCATTTGAACCCTAACTCTCATTCCCTTTCACCCAGTCCCATCTCCTTGTAACTCAGAGTCTAGATTCTGACTCTATAAGTTTGCTTATTCTAATTGTTTCATATCAGTGAGATGATACAGTATTTGTCTTTTTATGTCTGGTTTATTTCATTCAGAGTGATAACTTCAAGGTTCATCCATGCAGTCACATGTTCAGCACTTCACTCCTTTTCACAGCTGAATAATATCTCATTGTATTTATATACCACTTTATATTTATCCATTCATCTATTGATGAACACTTGAGTTGCTTCTATCTTTTGGCAATTGTGAATAATGCCACTATGAACAACAGTGTGCAGTGGTCTCTTCAAATCCCTGCTTTCATTTATTTTGGGTATATCCCTAGTAGTGGGATTCCTGGGTCATATGGTGGTTCTAAACTGAGCTTTCTGAGGTCTTGTCAAATTTTTCCACAGCAGCTGCACAGTTTTACACTCCAACAGCAATAAATGAGTGTCCCTATTTCTCTACATCCTCTCCCACATTAGTTATTTTCCTTTGTTTTTTAATAGCATCCATTCTAGGTTATGAAATGATATCTCATTGCGGTTTTGATTTTCGTTTCCTGATGATTAATGATTTTGAGCATCTTTTCATGGGCTTTCAGGTCATTTGTATATCATCTTTGGATAGACGTTGATGCGAGACTTTTGCCCATTTTTTAAAATTTGGTTGTTTGCCTTTTGTTGTTAAGTTGAAGTATTTCTTTATATGTTCTGGATATTAAATTTTTATCAGATATGTGGCTTCCAAATATTTTCTCCTACTGTTTAGGATGTTGTTTTACTTTCATGATAATGTACTCTGAGGCGTAAAAGTTTTTAATTTTGATAAGGACCCATTATTTGTACAATAGTTGTTAAGTATAAGAAACCATTGGATAACACAAAGTCCTGAAGATGTTTCTTTACATTTTCTCCCAGGAATATAATAGTTCTAGCTCTTATAGTAAGTTCTTTGATTCATTTTGAGTTGATTTTTTACATGATGTGAGGTAGGGGTCTTCCTTTTTTCTGAAAATGGAGATCCATCAACAATCGTTTTTAATTATGCAAGATAGCAGCAAAGAGTATAGAGATTCATATGTGCAGACACGTTTTTTTCCAGAATAGAAAATCTTACAGAAATTTATCATGAGGACTATTATTTGAAAGACATTGAATGACAGGGAAGAGAATCCCTTTAATTATGATTTTATGAAATATAAAAGCCAAGTGATTTTCACATTGCTAGGCTACTTAAAGGAGACATCATGAAAGGGGTTGACTTTAAACAATGGAAATTTATTAGCTTTCAGTTGAGGCTGTGAAGATGTCCAAATCAATCCATCATCAAGATGATACTTTCTTCCTGAAGACTGTGCCAGTAACCCTGGTTCCTCTGTCACATGTCAAGGCACATGGCAGTGTGTGCTCTTCTCTCCCTTCTCTTCTGGGTTCATTGATTTCATTTTCTTGCTTCCATGGCTTTCTTTCTCCTTTTCTAAATACCATTGTCTTATAAATGATTAAGACCTACCCTGGGCCATACTCCATCTTAGGTAACTTAGTCAAAAGTTTTTATTTCCAAAAGGTTTTCACCCAAAGGAATGATTTACCTTTAAGGTTATAATTTTCTGGGCTCCATTCAGTTTCAGACCATCACAAACACCTAATTTTAAAGTTTGAGATTGGATACTTCTCCAATCTCATTGCAATTTCAACAAGTGTTTCAAATCAATGTTTACCAAATAACTTCAAAACAGAACTTAAACTTAATGTTGCTCCTTATGCTCCTTTTGCCTCTCACCCAGTTATCCCATATATTACCATTTCTCCTAGAGAAGACCAAAGTCCTACCTGCCCATCAGATCAACAGGAACTTGGCATGGTGCTCAGATTGTCTGACTTTTCTCTCTGGAGCCACGCTTGCTAGAATTCAGTTTCCTTCATTGTCTGCCCACCTTAAGACTGTCAAGCTGATTACATGTTGTCCCAGAGCCAGTATGCTATGCACTTAAGTCAGTCTGAACTATGACCACCTCTACTTGATGAACTCATTCTCCTTTGTAATTAAGTTTGACCTTTAAGACTGTTACTGGATCCCTTGCTGTTTTGGAGTTCCAACTGTGCCAACTTTGATTAATAGTGCATCCAGATTGTATTATGGTAACCTGCTGCGATCAGGATTACTTTGTAAGTGCAGACTACTTTAAGCTGATAGAAAATTCATCAACTAATTGCATATCAAATAAAAAATTGAGTTCTGGCTTTTAAAAATAAAAGATCTAATATATGTAGAATCATTAAAAAGAATATCAAAGAAAATCAGTCTAATTCAGGCTATGGAAGGGTCATTTATATAATCATAATAAGGATCAGTGCTTTGTAAAATCAATGTGACATGTAGAACATTTTTAATGGTGGCTCTCTCAATAAATATTAATTGGTAGATTTTTAATAATTATCATTATTTATAATATAAATAATAATAAATAATAATAACAGTGCTATATTAGTTTGTTAGGGCTGCCCTAAAAAAGTACCATAAACTATTTGGCTTAAAGCAACAGAAATTTATTGTCTTACAATTCTGGAGCCTGAAAGTCCAAAATCAAGCTGTCAGCAGGGACCTGCTCCCTTTGAAACCTGTAAAGGAGAATCCTTCTTTGCCTCTTTCTAGCTTCTGGTAGTTTGCCAGCAATCCTTGGCATTCTTTGGCTTGCAGCTATAGCAACTCAATCTCTGCCTCTGCCATCACATGTCAGTCTCCCTGTGTCAGTCTGTCTCCCTTTTCCTTCTCACAAACATACCAGTCATGGGATTAAGGACCCTCCCTATTCCAGTATGACCTCATCTAAACTTGTTTGCATGTACAAAGAACTTATTTCCAGATAAGTTCATATTCTGAATTCCTAGAAGTTAAGACTTCAATCTATCTTTTTGGTGGACTCAATTCAATCCATATGATAGACACCAGTTTGCAAGACCTACAAGTCAAGTATGACATGACAAGAAGCATTCTGAGTGCAATCTGCCATTGTGGAAAGTGACTGATTGGAAGGGTAGAGATCAAGGACTACTTCTCTTGTGCTTTATCTTTAGCGAGAGATAATTTCTATTTATTTAATATTATTTTCTTTAGGGAACTTTTCATTTAGAAGGAAACAATAGCAGGTAGTTAAAATTTTAAGTCTCTGAAAACAAATTGCATAGACTCTGCAGGCTCTGCACAAACAAGGGTGTAACTCTGGGGAAATCACTGTAATGCTTCTGTGCCTCAATTTTCTTATCTTTACATTAAAAGACCCTTGGGAAACAGATGTGGCTCAAGGGTTGAGTGCCTGCTTCCCACATGAGAGGTCCTGGGCTTGGTGCCTGGTGCCGCCTAAAAGCAAAGACAAACAAGCAAACAAATGAAAAAGAAGAAAAAAAAAAAACAGCTCAGGGGAGCCAGTGTGGCTCAGTGGTTGAAAGCCAGCTTCTCACGTACGTAATCCTGGGTTCAATCCCCAGCCCCAGTACCTCAAGGAAAAAAAAAAGACCCTATTTCTCAAACTGTTATGAGGACCAAACAATAAATTCCAATAAATTACATAGAGCAGTATTGGAAACAGTGTAAGGATACAATAAATGTTAGCTATTTTTATTGTCTGAGTGTTTGATGAATCTATTACACAGGGCCCCATGCTCAGAAGGGTAATGCTTTGTTTAATGCTCTGCTGTTGCATTGTCTTATTAAATTGCTAATTTAATGCTCTGCTTTTGCATTACATTAATATCTAAATAATTTTTCACATGGGTCCCCCATTTTCATTTTGCACTGTGGCTTCCAAAATATGTAGTGGGTCCTTGTCACTACCCTCAGGATCTAGATCATGAGTGGAGTCGCCCGATTTTATGGCACCCACTGTTTCCTTGTGGTTGTTAATCTTTCCCTTTCAAGAACCTGAAGAAGAAAGAACAATAAGTGAAATTTTTCATGTTATACAATGACACAGTCATAAGGACAACCTCACTGGCCCCCAAAATCCATTATGGCTGATACGGTCAATTATACAATTTTGGTTTATCACTCAAAGGAAGGGAACACTTCAAGGCAAAAGAGCATTTTTGACATAAATTGAGGAGCTAATTTATTTTTCACTTTTCACTTATACTGAAAGCTAGGTTCAATGCTATCCGAGTATTATGCTGCAAAGAACTAAATATGGATCTAAATATAGTCCTAATAATGATTAATATTATGTACCAGTGAATTCTGAGTCATGATGGGGATAGGTGAATACTTCTCTTTCAGGTCTTCTATTTTATGCGGGGAGGGAATGGTGTTAAAGCATATATTTGTGGTAATGGAAGTGGAAAAAAGGCAAACAGACCTACCAAAAAAACAAAGACCACTAGCTGAGTATCCTGTAAACTTGACATGTTCCTTTTAAGGCAAGTGGATTTAAAATGGATATCTGATTTCACGCATGCTGGAGTAGAACGGTCCATTTTATATGACCAATTGTCAAGGCTTTCTCTACACTGGTATGCATTATGGATATAAAAATCATGAATCTACCTATTTCCATTAAAATAAATTTTATGGTTATGCCTTCAGTCTTGCAATGTAAAATATCCCCTGGAAAAATCTCCCCTCAGAATCCCACTTGCTTAGACTCAGGAGTAAGACTGAGTGGAGAAAGATTACACAAATGTAGAATTGAAGAAAGAGAAATATAAACTCCAAGATCAGATAGCAAGATTCCATCCCAAAACTGCTTATCTCTACTCCTACTCTTCATTCGGCCCCATACAGCTGGGAGTTGTGCAAAGGCAGCACAGCCTGGGTCCCTCCAGCTACAGATGTAGACTACAGGGATACTCACATTAGTGAGTTAGAATCCCTCACATATCCACGCACAGGGGCCCAAGTCCCTAGAGACCCAGGACAAAACACAAGCTGCTGAGTCGTGCTGCATGCTACAGACAAAATGCCTCTAGGGGTGAGGAGAGAGAGAGAGAGAGAGAGAGAGAGAGTCTGTCAGCAGAACTATTGTCAGGTAGGGTGCACACTCAATCCAGTTTCTTTTGGTTGGACCACCTAAATGCAAAAAGGACTTTTCTGGATTGACCCACCTTTCTGCATTGATCTTACTCTGCTGTCTCCCTGGGGTGAGATACCTTAATGGGGAAGAAACTGGAGGCAGAAAAGCCTTGCCAAAAAAAAAAAGGAAGGAAGGCAACTGAACTTCTCCGAGACAGGACAGATCGAAGAACTGAAAAGGGTAAGTAAAAGGAGGCACTAGGTGAGGGATAGAATTTAAACAAATTGTGGGAGCAGGGGAGAAAATTCTGCACATAAACAAATAGAACAGATCATGGTTCCTGGAGAAGGAACAGAGGAAAGAGACTTTCTCCTGGATGTGAAACAAACAAAAGTGAAATCTTTAAAATTGTGCCACATATCCAGGGAGAGGAGAACTAAGAAAATCTGAACATTTAAACACCAGCTCCTGTGAAACTCCAGAATTAGTTGAACCAAGTGCTAAAGAAGAGACTTAACACAAAGTCAATCAGTAATAAACTCCTAGAAAAGAGAGAGAAACCAATCTTCAGAGTTAACTCATCAGAATAATCAGATGCCCAGACATCTGCAAAAAATTACAAGCCATACTAAGAAACAGGAAGATATGGCTCAGCCAAGGCAATGAAGAAAACCTTCGGAGGAGACACAGAATTTGAAAAAAGTAATCAAAGAATTTCAAACAAATGTCCTAAATCAATTCAAGGAGATGAAGAAAAATACGGATAGAGAGCTAAAGGACATTGTCTTAGTTTACCAAAGGGCTACCATACAAAGTAGCAGAAATGGAATGGCTTTTATAATGGGAATTTTATTTGCAATAAATACTTACAGTTCTGATGCCATTAAATGTCCAAATCAAGGCTTCATCAGAGATGCTTTTCTCACCAGAGTCAGCTATTGTTGATAATAGTGTCCTGCCATGAGGCCAAGATGGTTGCCAATCTCTGCTCTCCCATCCAGGCATAGGGCTTACCTCTTTCCAGGCTTCCTCTCTCAGTCTCCACTACTCTGCTTTCTTCTGAGTTCAGGTGTGAGCTATCAGACATATGACTTATCTCTCCCTGGACCTTAGCTCTTTCAGTCTCTTGGGGGTTCTCTGTTTTCCTGCATTCCTCTCTCTTACCTGGCTGGATCAATATAAGGCAGCTCCCTTTTCCTGTGTGTCTGTCTCTCTCTGTGTATCTGTTTACATCAGACCCAACAAGAGGCAGAGACCCAAGATGGATTATGCCTCACTAACTTAGTCAAATCAAAATCTCTAAAGCCTTCTTATCAAGTAATCTAATCAAAGAACCCTCAGCCATAGTTAATGAAATCCAAGAGCCCTTACCTATATGAATGGATTAATTAAAAAACATAATCTTTCCTTTTTGGGACTCACCAAATTCAAATTGCCACCGACATTAAGTAGAAAATGTGTAAGCATAAAGAAGAATTCAAAAGTATAAAAGAAACATAACAGAAATTATGGGAATAATAGGCAAAAAAAAAATAGACTGAAAATACACTAAAGTGTTTGTGGAGAAATAAGAACACTCCTTCACTGTTGGTGGGAATGTGGACTGGTACAGCCTCTGTGGAAGACAGTTTGGCAGTACTTCTGAAAGCTGAATATAACACTGCCATATGATCCAGAAATTCCATTACCAGGAATATATTCAGAAGAACTGAAGGCAAGGGCACAAACTGACATTTGCATACCAGTGTTCATAACAGCATTATTCACAATTGCTAAGATATGGAACCAGCCAAAGTATCCATCAACCAGCGAATGGCTAAACAAAATGTAGTATATACATACAAAAGAATACTATTCAGCTGTAGGTAAAAATGAAATTGGGATGCATATGACAACATGGATGAACATTGAGGATATTATGTTGGGTGACATAAGCCAGACACAATGGACAAATATTATATGGGCTCACTAATATGAACTAAATATGATGAGTAAACTCTAGAGTATAGGCTACTAGGAGATAAAATATGCATTGAGAATGAGAGCTGATGCTTAATGTATGTAAAATTTTTCATAACGCTTATTGTAAATGTGTAAAAATGAATAGAGTTGGTGGTAAAGCATTATAGCAAATATAACACTGTTGATTTATAAATATGATTGTTGATGAAAGAGTCATCTGTGGATGTAAATATCAATTGAAAGGAAGCTAGAGAATAATCTAGGGACTGTATAAAAGGGATTTCAGTGGTGGATGAAGACTGGGGTTTAAAGTACAAATATAAGAATGTTCTTCTTTTACAAAGTGTTAAGAATATAATGCTACATGGAAAAACCTTATATCTTATAGACGATAGTTAACAGTAATATTGTAATATTTTTGCAGCAATGACAAAGAAGATATTATATCAGTTCTAAGGGACAACTGTAGAGGGTGTAGAGGGGTATGGGATTTTTCCTTTTGGAGTAATGAAAACATTCTAAAATTGACTGAGGTGATGGCCGCACAACTCTGTAATGAAAATGAAAGCCACTGACTGTATACTTTGAATGGATTGTACAAAGCCTGGGACTGATAACATAGGGAATTCCATGGTGGAAGATGAATTGTGGTTAGCAGAACAATATGAAAACATTCACTCATAAAACTATAACAAACCCATAATACCAATACATGATATTAATAATCAGGTGAGTTGGGGAAATACACCAAACGTAATATATGGACTATAGTTTGTACTATTATTTTGACAATGCTCTTTCATAGTATGTAACAAATGTTTCACAGCAATGCAAGTTGTTGATGATGAGGTTAATAAGGGATCCCTAATGATAATGCACGTTTGTTTAGCAAGTTCACAACTTTTACTATATTTTATTGTTTACATATGTTCATGGAAACATGAATAATAAAATTGTTTCTTTAAAAAAATAAATAAAAATAGGAAATTGTGGTGAATAATACCTTCACCCAGACTGAGATTTTCTCATGTAGTTTTTATTTTTAGCCCAAAAGAAGTTTCTGGCAATTAATTGAGCCCCCTACCCAAGTTGTTGTTGTTTTGGGGTGGGCTTTTTTTTCTTTTTTTTTTACCTTCTTTGAATTAATAAAATACAGTTTCCACTTGGGAGCAATTTCCCTGATGAAGAAATTTCAAATCTGAAATTTGTGTTGTGAATAAGACATGATCAAAGTAGTGGAGTATGAAGGATGGAACAATCAATTATTCTTCTCAGAAGAGGCAGGAAAGGATTACCAGGAAATGTAGCCAGAGAGCTGGGAATTGGAGGATGAGTAAGAATTTGCCAGTAGAATAATGTAGGGAAGAGAATTCCATGCAGAGTACAGCACATAAGCCAACCCAACAAATCCCAAGAGGGCATCAATGGATAGGAGGTGATTTCTTTAGCTTTTAATAATTCCATGTGAAAGGATGACTGTGACAGAACATCACCTTCTCATTTGAGGTTGCCCTCCCAGACCCCAAAGTACAAAGCTATTATTAAATAGATTTGTTCTAAGTTCCCACTAGGAAATACACTCCATGGCCCTGAATCAGAAGTGATTAAGCTGTAAATTAGTTTCTCTTAATTTTGTATTAGCTTTCTCTGCTTTTACTGTGATGCTTTCAATTCAAGCAATGAAGTCTAACCATGAGCTCTGTTAAGAGTCTGTTAACTCTGTGACCACTTCATTGGATTTATTGGTGGATATTCTTTGGTGTGATGACTTCAAAATATAAACATGTGCCAAATGTTTGATTAGAGTGTAAATATTTAGATGGCAGAGTCTCTTCCTTATACTTTGAGATGGATGTTGAAGTTATCTCACCAAGATACACTTTACCAGCTGGCACCCCTGGCCCCAGCCCAAGTAGATGTTGGATCACAGCTGTCCCCATCCCCTTTCCCCCCCCCTCCCCGCCCCGACTTCGGCAAACAACCTTTGTGCACATGGAACACCCACACAGAGCAGACCTCATTCTATGACCGACAGGTGGAGGGGTATAAAAGTTCTGTCCTCTTGCTTGAAGGTGGAACAAATTCTATGATGCAAGTTGTGCTCTAGAGCTTTTCTGAGATCAGACCAACGCTACCTCCAGCTGAGACTACTCCCTGGCTTAACTTTCTTCCTCTGCTCTATCCTCATTCCTTACTCTTTTTTTTCTTCTAAGATGACTTTAACAAGAATCCCTGTTCTCAGGCTCTGCTGCTAAGCAACTAAATACAAGACACGTTTCTTCAGTGTTATACCATCTCTCTTTTCCTGGTTCCTAGATAATTACTTGGCAGATGTTTTTGAGATATTTATTGAACAAAAACCTAAAGAATAGCAATAATGAAAATTACCAGTCTTAACAAAATCCATGGAAAAAAACAGGTGTATTTTTTATTGTTCTCATAAGATTTATTTTATAAATAACTAGATTTATATTAATGTTAACTGTGCTCAATGATCTCACCATAGTTAATTGAAATAATTTGTCTAAACACAATAAGGGAAGTAATTTACCTTACTTTTCTATTTTTACTAGGGAAATTAGTGTACTGTATATTTCTGGGAGGTGTGGAATCTGGTGCATACTTAATTATATACTTTCTTTTAAAACATTTTCTTAGCAATGAGTAGTCAATACTTTAATTGATAATAAAATGAATTGATTTTCTTTTATTAGAAAACAGCAATCACTATAATCAAGTGAAGCAAAAATAAGATTGGATTCTGTGGAAATCTTGTTTATTACCTTTTAGCAAATAAAATAGAACTCAGTTTTATTTCTGGACTATATTATGGAGAAGATATCAGAAGAATGATACATTCTTAAATTAAATAACATTCAAATCCTCAGTAATTTTTGATACAGAAAATAGTAAAGAGCAGACAGGCTTGAAGAATTAAAATTGATTCCTTTAGGATAGCTATCCTCTGTTTAATTATATTCATAGATAAAAGTTATTAATACAATATTGGCTTCCTATTGAGTATCATACAGATCTATGACAAGGACAAAAAGAGGAAAGGTGATGAAGAATCCTTAAAAAGAATCCTTATTTTTTTCTCTGAATATTTCTTTCAGTACTTAATCACAATAAAACATTTAGCACTGGATTATATTTTTGCTATTTGTGTGAGTGGATAAGAAGATAAGAAGTTCCTTACAACACAGCCTTTTTCTTGATCCTCTTGGTCTTTTGTTGTTTTGATGTACTTTTGGAAAGAAACTCAGTAAACAAATGAACAAATTTGTTCCAAATACTTAAAGGCCATAAATTTCCACATTCTCTTCTATAAAATGGGCACAATGTAATTCATATATCTATCCAGAGTTGTTGTAAGGGTGATAAATATATAAAAACTCATTATAAATTCTAAAATGAAAGATAAATACAAATTTTTACCCCTAATCACTTGCTTTTCTCCAATAACATTATCAAATAACTTCTATTTTTATTCTGGATGGGGATTTATATTTTCTGGGATACTCCCTCTTTGTGTTGCTTGCAATTTCCAAACCAGAATCTTTCCAGAATGCTTCCTAAGTAGGCATGTGATTTTTAGAGCCAACATCCACTTTAAAACATAATACCAAAATCAGTATGATTCTTAAAAATTTTAACTCCAGGAAAAAGAGTGGAGAGGTTTAACCACTAAACTCCTAGAATGTATGCACCTATTTTCCCAATGCAGATAATATTAGAATATACTTGTGTGGGTGGCTTTCCCAATTAGTTTGCCAAAAGGCTATAATCATTGCATGCTGGATAAAACATTAACTAATAACAGGTAAGCAATCCAGTTCGGCTAGAACCACACTTAGAAACATTGTACTGACTCTCACGACAAATTTCCAGTCTCCTAGAAAATCCCTTTAAATCAAGTCAGCATAAATAAGGTGTCTTACTCTTCATTAATCATAACGGAATGTATAAATCTAAATGAGTATCACCCTACACAGTAAAGTATGCGATCATATTTTCTTATTCAAAACTGTGACCTAAATATTATTAATTTTTACCTCTTGTTCTAGATATAACTTTGAAGACAATGAGATTTGCTCAAACTATTTTTAAAATTCATCTTTCAGATTTGTCTTTTTTAAAATGTCATTTTTCATTGGAGCAGTCCTGCATGACATTGCAGTGACAGATACAGGTCATTGTATATTTTGTTATAAACTACAAAATTGTGCAGGGCAGAGTGTAAAGTATAATGCAAACTAGAATCAATAGTTAGTAGCTATGCTCCCATATGTGTTCATATTTGTAACAAATGTACCACTCTAATGAGGGATGTGATGATGTAAGAAAGTGTGGGAGGAGGAGGGATTGGGAGGCCCTTATTTTTTTCTGTAACATTTATGTAATCTAAAGCTTCTTTTAAAAAAATAATAATTTAAAAAAAGATGAGGCAGGAGATATAAAATGGATTAAAGTAAAAATGAAAATAAATTCCTGAAAGCAAGCAAAGGCATGAAAAAATGCAAACAGCTTTCAAGGTTAAATAAAGTGATCATCTCAAAAACCAAAAAGAAAAAGAAAAATATCTAAAACTGTAGCTTATCCTATTCTCAGCTCAACCACTGACATGTGGCTTGGGTAGTTGGTGGGTTGGACTCATCAAATATGAAATTTATCTAATTAAAGATGAAAGAATCTGAATGTAGAAAGATGAAAGATCTTGTAATCTCTGGGAGAAAAGTAAATATACAATATATAATACTATATTCCCCATTGTTGCTATACACCAAATGCCCAGCATGCTTCTTTGGCTTCATTGTCAACATGCTTCTTTATAGAAATTTTCAAGCTGAGACAATCTATATGAAAATGCAAAATCCCAAAATAGTCAAAATAATCTTGAAAAAATAGAACAAATTGGAGAACATAAGTATGTCATTGAATAGAAGTGGTCAGATAAGGCTTTGTTGCCTTGTTCTCTATCCTAGGGAGAATAATTTCATTTTTCACCATGAAGTAAGAGGCTAGCTGTAGTTTTTTTTTAGATGCCCTTTTTCAAGTTCAAGACATTTTCTTTAATTCCTTGTTTTCTGATAGTTTTCTAAAGATTGAATCATTACTGGATTTTATCAAATGCTTATTCTGCATCTATTGAGAGAAGTGAGGCAGGTGATGTTTTTCTTTTACTCTGTTCTTATAATCTGTTTAATTAATTGATTTTTATGTATTAAAGCAGTCTTGCTTTACTGGGATAAGTCCCAGTGTTTCATTCTTTTTATATGTGGGTGGATTTGAGTTGCTGCTATTTTGTTAAGGATATTTGCATCTCTGTCCATAAGGGATACTGATCTATAGTTTAGTTTTTAGTGGTATCTTTGCCTGGCTTTTTTACCAGCATAATATAGCCTTATAAATGAGGTTATAAATGTTTCTTCCTCCTATAATTTCAGAAAGAATTCATAAAAAATTGTTATTATTTCTTCAAATATTTGATAGAATCACCATGGAAGTCACTTGGGACTGAGCTTTCTTTGTAAGAAAAAAAAATTAATTTCTAACTCAATTCCTTTGCTTGTTTTAAGTTTATTCAGATTTTGTTTTTTCTTGATTTAATTTTATAATTTGTACCTTTAAAGGAAATTTTCCATATTATCTAAGGTGTCTAATTCACAGACAAAGCCATTCATAACATTCCCTTATAATCCTTTTTAATTTCTGTAGAGACGGTAATGACAATCCCTTTCTTTTGTATTATTAGAACAACTGTAAATTCACAGAAAAATCATGCAGAAAGTACAGAGTTCCCATACACATGCAGTTTTCCCTGTTATTAATATTTCATATTAGTGTGGTAACTTTGATATAGTTAATGAGCAAATATTTCTATAATTATACTAACTATACTCCTTAGTTTACTTTATGGCTCACTCTTTGTGTTGTACAATTATGTTGTATTTTATTCTAGCAATATATATACTACCTAAACTTCCCCATTTTCACCTCTTTAAATTATAAAATCCAATGGTGTTTTTTTCATTCATAATGTACTACCCTCACCACCATCCATTTCAAAAATTTTTCCAACATCTGAAACAAAAACTCTGTATCAATAAGAATTAACTACCATTCCCCATTCCCACACATGCCCTACAAGTGTCTGTTCTGGCTTTTTTCACACAGCACGATGTCTTCAAGTTTCATCCATGTTTTTTGAAAATGTCAGGACTTCCTTTTAATAGCCAAATAATATACCACATTTTTTGTATCCATTCATCAGTTGATAGACACTTGTGTTATTTCCACCTTTGGAAATTGTGAATAGCACTGCTATGAGCATCAATGTGAAAGTATCTCTGTGAGCCCTGTTTTCAATTCAGTTTTTAGTATATACCAAAAAGTGGGAGTGCTGGGTCATATGGTAATTCTATACATAAGCTTTCTGAGGAAACACTGAACTGTTTTCCAAGCAGTTGCACATTTTCCATTTCCACTATTAATGCACAAGGGTTTCTAATTCTCCACATCCTTACCAACACTTGTGTTTTCTTTCTTTCTTTTTTTTTAATATGAGCCATTCTAGGATGTGTGAAGTGATATCTCATTGTGGTTTTGATTTTCATTCACTACTGGCCAGTGATGAAATTCTTTCCATGGGTTCATTAGCCTTTTGTATATATTCTTTGGAGAAATGTGTATTCAAGTCTTTTGCCCATTTTTAATTAGTTTGTTTGTCTTTTGACTATTGAGAAGGATTTCTTTACATATTCTGGATATTAAAGCCTTATCAGATATACAATTTCCAAATATATTCTTCCATTCTGTAGGTTCTCTTTTCAATTTCTTGATAATGTCCTTGATGTACAAAATGTTTTAATTTTGATGAAATCCTATTTATATATACTTTTTTCTTTTGTTGTTCATGCTTTTGTTAGAAAGTCCAAGAATCCATTGCCTAATACAAGGTCCTGAAAATGTTTCCTTCGAGGTTTTTCATAGTTTCAGTTCTTATATTTAGGTATTTGATGCATTTTGACTTGACAAATATATATGTTGTGGGGTAGGGGTCCATTTTCATTCTTTTGCACATATATAGCCAGTTTTCCCAGAACCATTTATTAAAGAAAATATTCTTTAACCAATTGAGTGGGCTTGGTAACCTTGTTGAATATCAATTGACCATAGATTTGAGGATTTATTTCTGAACATTAAATTCCATTCCATTGGCTCACATATCTATCCTTGTGCAAGTATTATGCTGCTTTAATTACTGCAGTGTTGTAATGAATTTATAAATAGAAATGTGTGAGTCCCCCAACTTTGTTTTTCTTTCTTCATTATGGTTTCAGATATTTGCTGCCACTTATCCTACCATAAGAATTTGATGATTGACCTGCAATCCAACAAAGTCTTTTAAAATTTCTTTTAGCAATGTTTTGTAGATTTCTGTATACAAGTTCTTTACATCGTTAGTTAAATTTATTCCTAAATATTTGATTTTAAAAATTCCTGTTTCTTGATTTCCTCTTCAGATTAATTACTGGTATATAGTAATATGAGTGATTTTTGCATGCTGATCATGTACCTCACAACTTTGCTGAATTGTTTATTAGTTGTAAGGGCTTTGTAGTGGGCTTTTCTATATAAGAACATGTCATCTGTAAATAGAGAAAGTTTTACATCTTCCTTTCCACTTTGGATGTCTTTTTTATGTCCTTTTCTTGCTCAATTGCTCAGGCTATAACTTCCAATACAATGAAGAATGGCAGTGGTGAAAGTAGGTATCCTTTTCTTTTTACTCATCGTAGGGGGAAGATTTCAGTCTTTTACCATTGAGTATGATGTATGTATTAGTCAGGGTTCTCTAGAGAAACAGAACCAACAGGAGATGTATGTAAATGTTATGAGATTTTTGTAAGAATGGTCTCACATAATTGTGGGGACGTACAAGTCCAAATTCCATTCAGCAGGCAGCAAGTCAGGAAATCTGACAAAGGTCACTGATGAATTCTCCATGAGAAGCTGGCTGACTAAGGTAGAGATAGAAAGTCTCTCTTCTAGAGATAGAAGCCTCCTCTTTGACACTTGGTTCCACTTAGTCTACGTCTTGTAGTTGTCTGTGTCCCCCAGTCCCACCCCCCAAAAAAATTAAGATCTTAGAAAAGGGAAAAAAGAAGAGAAAAAGCATTTAAAAACTCCAACAAGCAAGATGGAAAAGTAACCTTAAAAGAACCAGGAAGAAAAGAAAAAATAAATAACTAATAAGAGTGAAAAATCACAAAAATAAAATGGATTAAGAATAAAAATGTGGAATAAAAAAAAAAGAAACAGGAAAAAAAATAGAATAAAATAAAAGACCAGAAAGTTGAAGAGAAGAAAGAAAATAAGATCCTAACAAGAGAGGGTAGAATGAAAGAAATGCAACAGTAGAAGCAAAACAGTAAGCTTTTAAAAATTTTTTTTTAGATTTATTTTTAAAATTTATTTATTGTTTAATATTGTCTTTTTAAAAAGATAAATAGATCACACAAAATGTTACATTTAAAAATGTATATCCTACTCCACAACCCCAAGTCCTGCAAATGCCCCATATCACACCTCTTCCTCCCTTTTCCTGCCTTCAAGCAACTAGTGTGGCCACAGTCTCCACATCAATGATATAATCACTTCCATTGCTAGAGTCACAATAGTTCTATAGTAGAATACCAGCAAGTTCACTCCAAACTATACTATATTCCTCCATCCTGTGGACTCTCAGATGGCAATGTCCACTTCACCTCTACATCAATAGGGGGCTTAGATCCCACATGGCTGATGGATATGATTCTTCTGCTTGCAGTTGTAGACACTCTCAGTTCCCTGGTGTGGTGGTTAACCAATCTCACCTCCCCATCAGTTGACCTGGGTAGGTCCAATGAACTGGAGAGTAGATGTTGCAACTCTGCTGAGGCTCAGAGCCCAGTGGAGATTCAAGTCTTAGCTGAAATTTGAACAGTTCAGAGATTCAAGTCTCCTGAGCATACTCAAAAACGCAATGCCTACCACAGGGTCAGTAAAAGTAACAGAAAAATCATGTGTAGAGAGGTCACATCTGAGTTCAACTTCATCACATTCAGAAGCACAAATTCCAAAGTAGGGCCCACTGGCAAGGCACTGAATTCCAGAGCCATCTGTCATGACCAAGGAACCTGTGTGTCTTCATAGCCCTCAGGAACACTGCTCCTTGGGCTTATATTTACTTTGATTGTCCTGTTGAGATGTGCATAAGCGCAACCCTTCTGATAACCTCCCAACTCATTTTGAAGTTTCTTAGACATATAAACTCATTTGCCTTTACCATTTCACACTTTTATTCAAAGTCTTTTTCTAGTTGCATCACCAGCTGGTGATGGTAGTAATCCCTCAGCACAAGGGAGGCTCATCCCTGAGTGACATGTCCAAAGCTGGGGGAAGGTAATGAATGTACATGCTGGATTTGGCTTAGAGAGTGACCACATTGAGCAATATGGAGGCTCTCAGGGGGCAACTCTTAGGAACCCTGCAGCTCTAGATCTGCTTGAGATTTCAAGCACACAGGTTCATAAGCATAGTCATCACTATCAAGGGCCCATCATTGGACCATCCTTCTTCACTGGTCTTTGTCCTTGCACTTGGGGGATTGTTGCTGTTTCATTGAGAAATGAGACAGAGCTCCCTAGGAAGGGAACTCAGCACTCCCTCAGTTGTTGTGTGTAACTCTATCCACTATGGCAATACCCAACAAACATCGAAACATATCTATATACCCGATATGCATGCCCTGGAGAATTCCCTCCCATCCATGCATCCCCCATCAATGACACCCCCCACGAGTGTTCCTACCCTACCATGGTTGAACCCCTCTATGATCCAAAACTTCTTTAAAAATGAAGCCTAATATATTGCCAAATTCAATTAGTAGTCAAGTGAAATAATATTGACAGGTTTAAAGATTAGAAATAGAATACATAATAATTTAGAAAAACTGAAATAAAATAAATATAAGTTGGGGTATTAAAAATGAAAAAAATTATAAAACTTTGTTTTTGACATTTTGCCTTTCATCACAGTAATAGGTGTTGCCCTACATGTATAAGGGCAGAGTAATCTCTTTCATTCCTTCCTCAGTGTTGACCTTCTTTCTTAATTTTTAATTTTTTCTTCAAAAAAGTTTTAGTTCACAGTAAAGTTACATATACCATATAGAGGACTTCCATATATCTAACATCAAACCCTTTCCCCCTTCCCCAGAAATGATCTTTTTACATTTTCATGTTATATTTGCTACAGATGATGTACAGATATTGAAACATAGTTACCAACCATGATTCCATCATGGCTTACATTATGGTTTATATTTTAAACTGTACACTTTTCTAAATTTTTCGTTACATTATGGTTTACATTATGGTTTACATTTTAGACTATACGCTTTTATAAATTTTTGGTGAAATTTAACATGGCTTATATCCATTGTAGCACAATCTCATTTCCATTGCGCCCCAGTTATCCCCACTACCATCTATTCTATTTCTCTTTCCCCCACCCCTCAGAGCCCACAGAGACAACCAAGCTTCACTGCTTGAAGGACAAGATTCATAGATACTTACAACAATGTTGACAGTTTGACACTCTAGTCTGTCCTCCCCCATTGGGAGCTACCCTCTCCTCTGAGAATATCAGGCCTCCCCTGGATGGGGGTACAATATTTTCCCACTCATACTATATGTCACCACCCACTGATATAACATAATATGACAAGATGAGCCCTCACACACTCCCTAGAAGCCTGCCCCAGATGAACACTTGCCAGATGCCCCCCATCAAACACCTTAAACAATTAACCCTTCCTTATTATACTTTCTAAAGAGTTTTCTCAACATTATTGTTTCATCCACATACCTGACAATCTCCCATGTTCAAAACTCACCCCAAAACTTCCTTCCTATTCGATGGACCATCTGACCCATCCTCCCAACCCTAGTCCCCATCAAGCCTGCAAAGCCCCACCCAATAGTATTCCTATGCCCCTGTCTTATCCATTCACTACTTACCTCCACTTTATCATAGATTTCACCCATGTAGGCATTAGCTCACAACCATCCTCTCCCCCGCTATTTCATGTAAGCCTATTGTCTAGTCTTTAGCTCTCTGAGACAGTTTGATTTGCTTAATTCATATCAGAGAGGTCAGGTAACATTTGTCCATTAATGCCTGGCTTGCTTCACTCAGCATAAGGTCCTCAAAATTCATCCATGTTATCCTGAGTGTTAGTACTGTATTCTTTCTTACAGCTGAGTAGTATTCCATTGTGTGTATATACCACATTTTGTTTATCCATTTATCTGTTGATGGGCATTTGGGTTGATTCCAACTTTTGGCAATAGTGAATAATGACGCTATGAACATTGGTGTGCACGTATCAGTTCATGTCCTTGTTTTCCGTTCTTCTGGGAATATACCCAGCAGTGAAATTGCTGGGTCATATGGTAAATCTATAGCTAGGTTTTTAGGAACTGCCAAACTGTCCTCCAGAATGGCTGGATCCTTCTACATTCCCACCAGCAGTGGATGAGGGTTCCCATTCCTCCACATTCTCTCCAACACTTGTAGTCCTCTGTTTTTTTAATGTCCACCGGTCTAATGGGTGTAAAATGGTATCTCATTGTAGTTTTGATTTGCATTTTCCTAATGGCTTTTCATGTGCTTTTTAACCAGTTGTATTTCTTCTTTGGAGAAGCATTTGTTCAAATCTCTTGCCCATTTTTTGAATGGTTTGTTTGTCTTTTTATTTTCAAGATATAGGATTTCTTTATACATGTTGGATATTAGGTTCCTATCAGATGTATGCCTACCAAATACTTCCTCCCATTGGACAGGCCATCTTTTCACTTTCTTTCTTGATAAACTCCTTTGAGGTACAAAAGACTTTAATTTTGAGGAGTTCCCATTTATCTACTTTTTCTTTCACTACTTGTGCTTTAGGTGTGAAGTTCATGAAGCCATTTCCTATTCCAAGGTCCTGTACATGCTTTCCTACATTGCCTTTCAAGGTCTTATAGGTCTTGGCTCTTATATTTGGATATCTGAGCCATTTTGAGTTGATTTTTGTATAAGATGTGAGATATTAATCTTCTCTCATTCTTTTGCATATGGATATCTAGTTCTCCAAGCACCATTTGTTGATGAGGCCATTCTCTCTCAGTTGAGTGGTCTTTCTGGCCTTGTCACATATCAGAAGACTGTATATGCAAGAATCTATATCCGAACTCTCAGTTCGGTTCCATTGGTCAGTGTGTGTATTCTTCTGCCAACATCATGCTGTTAGAACTACTATAGCTTTGTAGTATGTTTTAAAGTGAAGTAATGTGATTCCTTCAATTTCATTTTTCCTTTTCAATATGTCTTTGGCTATTTGGGGCCTCTTTCCCTTCCAAATAAATTTCAGAGTTAGTTTTTCCAGTTCCAGAAAAAAAAAATGCTGTGTTGATTTTTATTGGGATTGCATTAAATCTGTACATCAATTTTGGTAGGACAGACATCTTAATGATATTTAATCTTTCTATCCATGAAAAGGGAATATTCTTCTATTTATTTAAGTCTTCTTAAATTACTGTTTTAACAGTGTTGTGTAGTTTTCTGTGTATAAGTCTTTTACATCTTTAGTTAAATTTATTCTTAGGTATTTGATTTTTTTATTTATTATTGTAAATGGTTTTTTTCTTTATTTCCTCCTCACATTGCTCATTATTGTTGCACAGAAATGCTACTGATTTTTTTTAAAGCTATTTATTTATTTATTTATTTATTTCTCCCCCCTTTCCCCCACCCACCCCAGTTGTCTGTTCTTTGTGTCTATTTGCTGCGTCTTATTTGTCTGCCTCTGTTGTTGTCAGCAGCATGGGAATCTGTGTTTCTTTTTCATTGCGTCATCTTGTGTCAGCTCTCTGTGTGTGTGTGGCACCATTGCTGGGCAGGCTGCACTTTCTTTCGCGCTGGGCAGCTCTCCTTATGTGGCACACTCCTTGCGCATGGGGCTCCCCTACACGGGGGACACCCCTGTGTGGCACAGCACTCCTTGCACGCATCAGCACTGCGCATGGGCGAACTGCACATAGGTCAAGGAGGCCCAGGGTTTGAACTGCGGACCTCCCATGTGGTAGACAGATGCCCTAACCACTGGGCCAAGTCCGCTGTCATGATTTTTGTGCATTGATCTTACAACCTGCGACTTTACTGAACTGATGTATAAGTTCTAGAAGCTTTGTTGTAGATTTCTAAGGGCTTTCCATGTACAGGATCATGTCATCCATTAACAGTGAAATTTTGACTTCTTCCTTTCCAACTTGGACGCCTTTTATATATGTTTCTTTCTTCAGTGCTCAAACAAGTACCTCTACACAGTGTTAAACAGAAATGGTGATAGTGAGCATCCTTGTCTCATTCCTGATCTTAGAGGGAAGGATTTTAGGATTTCACCATCGTAAATGATGTTAGCTGTGGGTTTTTCATATATACCCTTGATCATGTTTAGAAACTTTCCTTCTATTCCTATCTTTTGCAGTGTTTTCATCAAAAAGGGGTGCTGTGTTCTGTCAAAAGTTTTTTGTGCATCTATAGATATGATTATGTGATTTTTTATTTCGATCTGTTTATGTGGTATATTACATTGATTGATTTTCTTATGTTGAACCATCCTTGCATACCATGGGTGAAACTCACTTGGTCATGGTGTATATTTCATTTGATGTGTTGTTGAATATGATTAGAAAGTATTTTGTTAAGGATTTTAGCATAGAGAGATTGGTCTGTAATTTTCTTTTTTTGTGTGTTTGTATTTGCTTGGTTTTGGTATTAGGGTAATGTTGGCATCATAGAATGAGTTCAGCAATTTTCCTTCTATTTTGCTTTTTTGGAAGAGTTTAAGCAAGATTGGTGTTAGTTCTTTCTGGAATGTTTTGTAGAATTCACTTGTGAATCCATCTGCCCATGGTTCTTCTTAGTTGGGAGGTTTTTAATGACTGTTTCTTTCTCTTTACTTGTGATTGGTTTGTTGAGATCATCAGTTTCTTCTTTCATCAATGTAGGTTGCTTACGTGTTTCTAGGAATTTGTCCATTTCCTCTAAATTGTCCTTCTTGTTGGCATGTAGTTTTTCAAAGTATCCTCTTTTGATAATCTTTATTTCTGTGGGGTCAGTTGTGATATTCCCTTTCTCATTTCTTATTTCATGTATTTGTATCTTCTCTCTTTTTTTCTTTGTTAGTCTAGCTAAGGGTTTGTCAATTTTATTGATCTTCTCAAAGAACCAGCTCTTGTTTTTTTAAAATTTTTCTAGTGCTTTATTATTTTCTATTTCATTTAATTCTGCTCTGATCTTTCTTATTTCTTTCTTTCTTGTTCCTTTGGGGTCATTTTGTTGTTTTTTCACTAATTGCTCCAGGTGTGCAGTTATGTCTTTGAATTTAGCTCTTTCTTCTTTTTCAGTGTTTGATTTATGGCTATGAATTTCCCTCTCAGTACAGCTTTTCCTGCATCCAATAAGTTTTGATATGTTGTATTGTCATTTTCATTAGTTTCAAGGTAATTACTGATTTTGTTTGATATTTCCTCCTTGACCCACTGTTTGTCTAAGAGTGTGTTGCTTAACATCTATATATTTGTGCCTAATCTGGGTCTGTGGCCCTTGCATATTTCGAGCTTCATTCCACTGGGGTCAGAAAAATTATTTTGTATGATTTTAATCTTTCTGAATTTATTAAGACTTTCTCTATGGTCTAGCATGTAGTCTATCTTGGAGAATTATCCATGTGGGCTTGAGAAGAATGTACATCCTGCTGTATTTGGGTGTAGTATCCTGTAAATGTCTCTTAGGTCCAGATCCTCTAATATATTATTCAAAGTCTTTGTTTCTTTATTATTTCTCTATTGAGATGTTCTGTCTAATGGCGATAATGGTGTATTAAAGTCTGCCACTATAACTGTAGAGGCATCTATTCCTTCCACTTAGTTTTTCCAGTGTTTGCCTCATGTATCTTGAGGCACCCTGATTAGGTGCATAAATGTTTATGATTGTTCTTTCTTCTTGGAAGATTATGCCATTTACTAATATGTAGTGTTCATCTTTGTCTCTCAAAATGTTTTTTCATTTATAGTCTATTTTGTCCAATATTAATATAGCTACTTTGGCCCTTTTTTGGTTATTGTTTGCTTATAAGATTGTTTTTCAGCTGTTCACTTTCAATCTCCTTGAATCCCTGGTTCTAAGGTGGGTTTCTTGTAGACAGCCTAAAGATGGGTCATATTTCCTTATCCATTCTGCCAATCTGTGTCTCTTGACAATGAGTTTAATCCTTTAACATCAGTGTTATTACTCTCAAGGCATTGCTTACATTAACCATATTTTCTTTGGTTTTGTGTATGCAATATGTTGTTTTTAGTTCTCTTTTTGTCCTTTTGGTTGTTCTTACACTGTCCTCCAACCATGTCTTTCCTGTTTTTTCTTTCCTCTTACAGAACTCCCTTTAGTATTTCTTAAAGGGCAGGTTTCTTGTTGGTATACTCTCTTAGTTTCTGTTTATCTTTGAATATTTTGAACTCTCCACCATTTTTGAATGTCAGATTTGCTGGATAGAGTATTCTTGGTTGGAAATTTTTTTCTTTTAGTACCTTGACTATGTCATACCATTGCCTTCTTACTCCCATGGTTTCAGATGAGAAATCAGAACTTAACGTTATTGAGTTTTCCTTATTGAGTGATAGTTCTCTTTTCTCTTGCTGCCTTCAGTATTTTCTCTTTGTCTTGAGCATTGGATAATTTGACAAGTATATGTCTTGTGGATGGTCTGTTGGGATTTATAGTATTTGGGGTGCTCTGTGCTTCTTGGACATGTACCTCCATCTCCTTCAATAACTTTGGGAATTTTTCAGCCATTATTTCCTCCAACACCCTTTCTGTCCCCTTTCCCTTCTCTTCTCTTTCTGGGATGCATATAATGTATATGTTTGTGCATTTCGTATTGTCATTCAAATCTCTAAGTCCCTGCTGGATTTTTTTCTGTCTTTTTGTTTATCAATTCTACAATCTGTTGATTTCAGATGTACTGTCTTCCATATCACTAGTTCTTTCCTCTGCTTCTTCAAATCTGCTGTTATTTCCTGAGAGTGTATTTTTGATTTCTTGAATTATGCTGTTCATCATCATCATATCCATTATCTTTTTGTGTATGTTTACAATTTCCTCAGTATACATTCCAATTGTTTCCTTAGTATCTTTAATCTCTTCCTTCACTTCATTAAGTTGATCTGTTTGATTATTCTTACACTCTCCTCCAACTTTGTCTTTCCTATTTGATAGGAGATCTTTGATTATTTGTTTGATGTTCTGCTCCGCTTCCTGGTTTTTCATTTGTTCATTGGACTGGGCCATGTCTTCCTGATTATTGGTTTGATTCATACTTTTTTGTTGCTGTCTGGTCATCATTTTATCTTGGTGGGTTCATTCAGTTAATTAGCTTCTCCTTCTAATCTCAGGGTTTTTTTAGGTGCTGTTTTGTATGTGTGTTAATTTTTCTCTTTGACACTTTGTTCTCCTTATTCTATTACTTTGTTGTTGTCTAAGTTACCTTGAATGAAAAAGATTAGGCCAAGGAAAACAAAAGAGGCAAGAAAAAAATTATAATAGTAGTGGTAGTAAATGTTAGCAGAAGAACCATATAAGACCTAGGAGAAAAAATATTAGACTCATGTAAGCAGTGTATAGTTATAGGAACAAGAAAGTGGAGTATGCACAGTGAATTGGGAAACTGAATATGGAGAAGAATATAGTATGAATGAAAAGGCTAGCATGATCAGGAGAGAAGGAAAGAGAAAAGAAATGACAATAAGAGAAAGAGTTAATAAAAGATAGAAAACAGAATAGAAGTGTTAGAAATAAAAAGCCAGAAAAATTGAGGGCTAAACAAAGAGAGGGAATGTAAGAGCAAAAACAGAAGATGAAATGTAGAAAGATGTAGGAAGAAAGAGATGCATTGGTAGCCAAAATCAGTATACACAGAAAAGAGGTGGTTTAGGATGATGAAGCACAACAAACAATGAACAAGCCAGCAGCACATTGAGCTATCCCTCTTCTTATCATGCTCTCTCCAGATGGATGTCCATCAGCCTCCTGCTTTTTGTGTTCCCAAAACAGCTAACTCAGGCAGAATTTTGTCCCCACACAACCACTTTTTTTTTTAGGAGTGATGACTTGGGTTCTATTACTTTGATGCCATCTTGCCCTGCCTCTCAAATGGTAAGATTTAACCCCAAATAAATTATCCTTTATAAAAGCTCACTGATTTATGGCACTTTGCATCTGCACCCTTTTGGCATACTAATGCAATATTTAATTATGGGAATGTATAAACACACATATACAAATAGAGTAGAATAACAAAATCTCATGTATCCATCATCCAGTCCCACAATTACCAATTTTAAAGAAGTTTTGTTTGATCTATAACTTTATCTACTCCCCTCTACTTTCACTCCTGATTACTTCAAACATTAGCAATAATATTATTCCGTCTATATTTTAGGACATAAATCTAAAAGATAAGAACCCTTTCTTTTTAATATAGCCACAATGTAACACGTAAAATAATTTAAAATAATTGTGTAAAATCATCAAATTACTAGTCAGTGTTAATTTTTTACTGATATTTTTTCATTAATCAAGATCCACATATACTCCACACATAATTGGTTGATATGCCAGTTAAATATGAAATAAACAATAGTTACCCTTTGCCCTCTTTTCTTTTTTTGGCTTTGCTTTGCTTTACAATGTATTTGTTAAAGAATCTCGGCCATATGCCCTGTATATGTACCCACAATTTGAATTGCATCCTATGGTATCATTTACATTGCAGTTGCTATAAAATGGTAGTTAGTTCTAGAAGCTAAATTGAATTCAGATTCATTATTTCAGAAGGAATATTTAATAGATATTGAGTGTCATTCTATCAGGAGGCACATAATATTGGAAGTATTCTTTTTGGGATTACCATGTACCCAAGTAATAATTGCTTAGTTTGTAGCCACCAGCATTCAGTGCCTTTATGCATTATTTCAATATTGATTATCAAACATTGATTTTTTGTGTGCTGTCATTCCATCTTTCTTTATTAGTAAGAATGCTTCTTTAAAGAGAAAGGTCCATTCACCAACTACTTGTTTGAGGTAGAGTTCACATAAGAAAGCCAAGAAATTGAATTATAAAGAGGAAGGAATTAAGGAATATTCCCTAGAATTAAGCAATGTTGTTTTGTGGGCTTCAATTTGGGAAATTATCTTGATAATTTAGATGGAAGCACCAGAGAAAAGTCTGTTCAAAATGGCCAATCTTGCTGTTCAGACTCCATGAGAGAGTGGTTTTATTCATTAGTTTACCCCACCATCATTTCCATGACCCTCATTTTCTCTCACTTGCCTGTCTTACCTCCCTCTATGCCCAGATTAAGTGCCATGAAAATTCTTTGTAATCATATACATGCATTGTTATAAATTGTATTAGTCAGTCAAAGGGGTGCTGATGCAAAGTATCAGAAATCCACTGGGTTTTATAAAGGGCATTTATTTG
Organism: Dasypus novemcinctus; assembly: GCF_030445035.2. Taxonomy (NCBI): domain Eukaryota; kingdom Metazoa; phylum Chordata; class Mammalia; order Cingulata; family Dasypodidae; genus Dasypus; species Dasypus novemcinctus. The sequence continues at coordinate 169,859,680 of NC_080673.1, read as the reverse complement.
GTGTAGAATCTTACAGTTGCCAGGCCATAAAGCATAAGTTACTTTCCTCACTAAAGTCTACTGCCACGTGTTGGAGCAAGATGAATGCCAACATCTGCAAGGGTTAGGTTTCCTCTTCCTCTTAAGGCTCCATGATCCCAGCCTGTTCCAATATCAGCTGTGGGCTGGGATAAGTCTCGTCTCTCTCCCAGGGATTATTTCTCGTCAGGCTCAAGCTGCTCTGTTTTCTCCACAAGGTCATCTGTAGACTATAAGGCTCTCTCTCTTCCCAGGGCCTCTGTCATATCTTTGGAGCTGTCTCTGTTCCTCTGTGTTCTTCTCCTGTGTATTTTCTTCCCAGTGCTCCAGCTCAAAATTACAACTCTCTCCTCTGCCATGTCTTTTGCTCTGTGAGTTCCTGTACCCTCAGTGAATAGGGACTCAACATCCTACTGATGTGGCCCAATCAAAGCCTTAATCATTATTTAATCAAGTGAAAGTGAAACTTGTGAATTTAATGCAATGTAATGTACCCAGAGGAACAGTCAATTTAGAAACATAATTTAATATCTATTTTTGGAATTCATAAATAATATGAAACTGCTGTATAAATTATTCGTTCACACTGACAACTTTTACTCCAGTTACTTGAAAAACAGTTGGGTTCTTTTTTCTCAGTACACTCTCTGTTTCTTATTCCATCCTTGTAATTTAATGTTTTGAATATGTGGAACATTAACATATTTCCAAATTTCAAAGCATACAAAACCTACATTAAGAAATGTAATATCACATTCCTATATCCCCTGAAGAGAACCATCTTCATTGTTTTCTGTTTATTTTTCCTATGTTCATTTTGTAAAGATTTTCAGACATGGCTTCTTGTTTACCCATCTTTCTTGAACAAAAGACAGCATATAATATATATTTCTTTTCTTTTAGGTTTTTTTTTTTTCACTTTAACAGTTTCACTTTAATATTATCTCTGAGAAATTATTCTGTATCAGTTAACAAAGAAGATCCTTTCATTTGCAGCAGCATAATATTCCCCTGTGTGCTAGTACCATTTTTCAGCCAATCTCCTATGTTTGGAAATTTAGGTAGCAGCTAATATTTTGAAGTTTCAGATAATTATGGAATAGCTATCCTTCATATGCATTTTCATATATTTGCATATATATCTTCAGGATATATATATATATATTTATATATATATATATATATACATAAGTTCCCAGGAGTGGGATTTCTGAGTCAAAGGGTAAATACATGTTTGTTTTTGTGAGATAATGCCCAACTTCTCACAATAGGTTTTATAAATATTTTTATTCTCACCAGCATGTATGAGCATGCCTGTTTTCCCATGACCTCCACAATAGAAGTTATATTTAAATTTTTGCCAATCTACTGGATAAGAAATATTGTTTCATTGTAGTTTTAATTTGTGTTTCTCTAGTTTTAAGTGTTAAACATTTTTTTTATATCTTTAAGGCCCATTTTCGATCTTGTTTTACAAATTGTTCATTTATTTTTGCTAAGTTCTCTAGAACTTTTGGTCTTTTACAAGTTATTTTTTTAGTGATTTCTGATCTATGTTGAAAATATTTTCTCTCAATTTATCTTTTCTCTTTTGACTTTTTAAATGAAATTTATTTTTTTTATTGCCTCTGTGTTTTGAATCATAGTTAGGAAGCTTTTCACCATACCCATATTTTTTATAGTATTTGCATACTGATTTGCTTACTGATCCATTTGGAGTTTATTCTTATTAATGGTGTAGGATTTAAATCTAATTTTATCTTTTTCAAAACTACAGTTTTGCCAACACAGTTTATTAAAAAGTCCACTTTATCCCAGTGAGTTGAAATTCTATCTTTCTGATATTCTAGTTTTTCATTTGTGGTTGCATACATTTCCGTCCTTTCTGTTCTATTTCATTGCTTGTTTTGTATTTTCTAATGCCTGTTTCATACTGTTTGAATTATAAAGGGTTTCTAGTTTATTTTAAAATCTGTAAAGTTAGTACCTAACCATTATAATGGTGTGTAAGATGATTTGCCAATCCCGCTTAACTCTTGGAAAGGAAGAAGATTGTCACTTGTCATTTCTATCAGTAACATATTTCCAGTCCTTTGTACTCTTCAAACTTTATTATCTGAAACTTATTACTATCAAAACTGCTAACTTGAAATTGAAAGAGTACCATTTATGATTACAGTTGAATAAAGGTATTTTCAAAAGAAGGAAACCAAATATTGTAGATAGAAAAAGGCTTTTCAAAATTTGCTATCTTCTGTTCACAGTGCAAATAAGAGCCAGAAGATAGGTGTTCATGGTTGTTAGAAATTTCGTGCAAGCTAGTTCCTATCTAATGCAGCTGGTGGTGACTCAATAAATATAAATAGGTGGGACTTTGAGATAGCAATCAAATTGGAAGGAAGGGTTAGAGGTTTAACTTCCTATTTGCTCAGCTTGCATACCACTGTAGTTCATTTTAGCATGCTTTATCCTGGGTAATTTGGTCATTTCTAGTGATTGAAGGAGTCTGATAGAGATTATGGGTTATGTGAGATTGCTGAGGAGAGAGCTATGGCTTCACTCTCCCCACCCACACATACTCTGAGCACCACCACTAAAACTGAAGGGTTTTTCGGAAAACATGTAACAATGAAATGCTGTAATCAAAGTTTTATTTATATATTATACATAATATATATCATTGTAATACTATTGCTATTTTCAGTCATAAGTGGAAATACTTGTACAGTCCAATTTGGTCACATCAGGATAATCTGGCCAATCTGGCTTTATACTCTTATTGAGTTATAGACAGTTATACAATATTCATCAAGACCTTTGGATTGCCAGTGACAGAAAGCCAATTCAAACTAACTTAAGTTAAAAGGTTATTACCAAATAATTCCTGGGAAGCCAAGGAATGGACACTTAAACAATGAAATTCTCTACTTGAAATCATTGTGCATGAAGCCCACTTGGCAGGCAAGATGGCCGTTTGCAGCTCTAGGCTCCCAACACCCTAGTGTAATAACTGCAGTAGAAAACGCTTCTTTATTTTTATTTCTATGTGAATCACTGAAAGCAGACTGTCTAGCCTCACTTGGCTCATAGACTCGCCCTTGGTTTCAGCCTTGGTCTCATGCCCTCTCTGTTTCCTGAAAGGCAGTTTCCCCAAGGAAAAGAGACAACCAGACAGAAATATCAGGTCTGTTTCAAAAACTGAAACAAGGTCTTTGACCTCACAGGTCTTTGATTTCTAATCAATGGATGCCAGAGAACTTTATTACTGATGAGTTTAATATAGAAATAGGCCAAGGCAATTTGCCAAGAATGAAGAAGTAAAGTGGAGTCAGGAAAGAGTAGCAGGTAAGTAAGTGGATATGAAGACAATCTAGAAAAATACAAAAAGCAAAAAATAAGGTGAAAGTGACAGAAGAGGCATGTATAGAAAGGTCACATCTGAGTCCAAATCCATCACACTCAGGAGCACAAATTCCTGTGGTTGGCACTGGGGTTGGTGTTTAATCAGGAGACTTGAATCTCTGGACTGGCCATGTGCCAGCTGGGCCCTGAGCCTCAGCAGAATTGCAACACCTACTCTACGGTTTGCTGTACTTACCCAGGTCAGCTAACAGAGAGGTGAAGATGGTCAATCACCACACCAGGGAACCGAGAGTACCTACAAAAGCAAGCAGGAGAATCACATCCATCAGCCATGTGGGATCTAAGCCCCCTCTTGATTTAGAAGTGGAGTGGACATCGGTGTCCCAGGGTCCACAGGATGGAGGAATAAAATAGGGATTAGAGTGGATTTAGTGGTATTCTACTATAGAACTATTGTACCTCTAGTAATGGAAGAAACTGTAGCACTGATTTGGAGACAGTGGCCATGGTAGTTGCTGAGGGCAGGGAGAGGGAAGAAGAGATGTGATATGGGGCATTTTCAGGACTTGGAGTTGTCCTGAATGATATTGCAGGGACAGATGCAGGATATTATATATCCTGCCATAACCCACTGAATGGCCTGGGGAAGAGTGTAAACTACAATGTAAACTATAATCTATGCAGTACAGCAGTGCTCCAAAATATATTCACCAAATGCAATGAATGTGGCACAATGATGAAAGAGGTTGATGATGTAGGAGGAGGGGAGGGATTGGGGTGTGGGGTATATGGGAACCTCTTATATTTTTTAATTAACATTTTTTGTGATCTATGTATCTTTAAAAAAATACAATTTAAATATTTTAAAATAAAATAAAAAGTACTGAGAGGGGAATGTGCAGCTTAAAAGTCATTATGAGGAAAAGAGAAGTTTTAATTATATATGAATATATTTTCTTCTGAAATGTTTCAAAAACATTGCAGTGGTATCTGTACATCGAGATGAATATCATCACTAGTATAAAATTTTAAAAATTATTTTCTGCCATTTATTTATACAAAAACAAAATTATTAATCAAGATGACTGCATTTTAAAGAACTTATAATAATGAAAAAACACAAATCAATAAGAAATATCCCTATTTTTTCACAAAAAAGAAAATGTGGCTGTTGCATGACATTTTAATGTCTCAATGTTTCATGTGATATGTATAAGTGTGACTTCAAGAGTTCTAATTAAAGGTAAGTATGTTATAATTTTTTAAAAAATAAGGCAAAATTTGTCTTTGCTTTAGTTGATATATTTGTATAGAGAGTCAATGAAAACTATGGAAAGATTATATTAGTAGCATTCTTCATGAGAGAAAGATTTTTTAGAGGCATGCAAGATTATTGAGACCATTTTTAGAGTCTTTATAAAATTCTGGGGAGTTATCCAATTCTTCTCATGACTTGGTGGTTGTTAGCTGTGGCATGTCTGCTACATTGTTATATAACTGTGGATTCTTTTGGATGGGCAGCCCCAGTGGGCTTTGTGAGCATCTGCTAACTAAAATTACTGGTGTTTTACATGTGAAGATCCTGAAGCAAATTAAACTGCAATGCCAAGGTTATTTAACAGTTACTGCCTAGATCTGGAAGTCAAGCCTTTCACTACCAATCTCATCATCTGATGCCAGAACTCTACCATTCAAAAACATAAATCAACATGGATGATATAACACCTGTCGCAGCTGTGACCTGCTTCACCTGGACCAACCTGATTTTTGCTTGTCGGAGAAACCTTAATCTGGATAATCCGAGTTCAGGTCACATTCCCTTCTCCTATGGTCTGAGAAGAGAATTTTACAGAACTCCTATAAAGAAGACTTTCTTTTAAAACCTCTCTTGAAGAGGGGTGAATTATTTACTCTAATTTTCCTTGAAGCTGACTAGCATAAATGATGTGCTTATCATATTCCTGTTATAGAATAATGTCTAATGAATATAGTTGAATCTCTCCCCTTGCTTGAGTACCCTACCACAGCACTTCTCACAGTGAAAATAACAATTTCTTCTATAATTATTTCATTAATGCTTACCCCCCACTCAATTAGAAGTACCATGAGAGCAGAGGCCCTGTTTGGTTTTGTTTAACATTTTATCCCTTGTACCTAGCATGGTTCCTGACCCTTAATAGATACTTAGTAAATATTTGCTGAATGACTGAATTTTAAAATATATATATATGACTCTCATCTCTGACATTGCACCCAAATGGTTAGGGTCTGACAATTGTGCATATCAAAAACATAGATTTTAATTTACAATTGCAAGTTGGATTATGAAATGTGCCAAGAATAAAATACTTAAAAGTGCAAAGCAAGGAGATATAATTAAGAGCCAATACAGAGTATTGCCTTTTCAGTCAAGAAATGGCAAGCCCAGAGTTACTCAGTAGAAAGAAAATGTCTACTCTTTTGTGTTTTCCTAATGATTCTTGTTTTAGTTTTGTTTCATGTCCTACATTTAGGAATATTCATGCTTTAAAAAATGAAGAGAAACAAGGGAAAATCACTAACAATTTGCTCTGTTAAATTAAGAGAAGAAAAGACAATAAAAACTATAGCAAAAACACAGAATCCTTCTTTCATAACCTTACCTTGGAGATCCATCAACAATTGACCCACAGACATGAATTTTTCCAGTACACAGGTGTATTGGAAATACATCTCACATTTAGAAATACACCCAATACATCTCACATTTAGAAATTATGAGATGATATCTTGAAATTATAATACCTTGATTCTTTTAAGACATGGAATATCATGGCTACCCAGAGCAACCATCTATTGCAACAGAGTAGCTATCAATCCTTGTCACCAAGTTATATGGTCTCTAGGTTCCCTGACAACCGCCGCCCCATTCCTCATCATCTTGTCGACAGTAGTGTCATGATTTGATTTCAATATTGAAAATTGAAAATTATAATATTAAAATACCAGAACCTTTATAACCTGGTCTAATTAATTCACTTGTAACCACATGTTCCCTATAGGCATTTGAATTTATGACCTTGAATTTACATTTAAAATGATATATATCTAAATATGTCAATATCTTTAGATATAAAAGGGTCAGACATATTCTGACCTGCATATATGAAATTTAGCATAAAGAATATTTGGAAAAGTTCCACTGAGACCTTAGGCATACAGCTCCTTCAAGCCTTAGGCACATAAATTTCAATACCTATGGAACTGAGCTGTTCTCAAGAGACAGCTTGATTATATTAACCAAAGCAAACACCCAGTTCCCTGGCTATTCTCTTCCAGGCTTTGAGTTATTGATCTGGCCTCTCCAGATATAAAAGCCCATTTTGACACTGAGCTCATGGAGGCTGGATATTTTTGTAGTGAAAGAACTAGAAGGCATGTGGAAATGTAATTCAGGCTATTTAAAGGATCACAGAGTTTTAGGACCAAAAGGAACTATAGGGAAGTACTGTTAGTCCAACTATCTTTCCTATTTCTCTTCTCTCTTTTTCTCTCTTCACTTTTGCTGCTTATCAGCCTGGAAAGGGTGAAGTGAGTGTCTTTCCCAAGATGAGATGAGCTGTCCTGAGGAAGATTAATGGGTGTAGAGTGTTCGAGTCAGGAGGGAACCTCATGCATTTCAGCATATATTGGAAATAAGGAGGTTGTAAAATCAGTGATCTAAGACTCCATCTCAAAAAGTTAGGGAAATAGAAATTTAAACCGAAAGGCAGTAGAAGGAAAGAATTAACAAAGATTTGGACAGTAACTGATGCAATAGATTATATATGTACAATATAAAAAAATAAACAAAGGAAAAAGTTTGCTTTTGGAGTTTAAAAATTCAATAATCCCCTGGAAGTAATGATCAAGATAAATGGGAAAAATTACTAAAACAAGAAGGAAAAAATGGAACTTCATATTATACCAATATTAAAAACTCAAAAAATATTGTAAAAATTTATGCTAATAAATTTGATGATTAAGATGACATTTTTAAATCTTGGAAAAACAATTACATCTGACAAGAAAAAGTAAGGTAAATTGAATAGGCATATACCTTCAAAGAATTGAATCCATAATAAATAAATAAACCCTCTGTGGGAGTTTGATATTATTTATGAATTTCAAAAAGAGATACTGAATATGTTTGTAAACTAGTATGTTTCTCTGGGCATGATACTCTTTGACTGATTTAAATTCAAAGGTTTTACACCTATTAATTGAATCAAGTTTAGGGTTTAGAGTCCACCACATTATTTGGGCATGCAGGGTTGAGTCCCCGCCCCTTTGGTGGGCCAATAAAACAGACTCTTACACAAAAGTAGAAACACAGAGAATATACACAGAGGAAGGGAGATAACTCCATAGACACAGCAGAGACCATGGTAAAAGAGATGAGACATTCACCTGATAGTTTACAACTGACCTTGTGAAAAGAACAGAGCAGCTGAGCCTGGAAAGAAACCAGCCCTGGGAAGAGAGACAAGTCCTATGGCAGCCTACAGCTGAGATCAGAAGAAGATGGACCCACAGAGCTTTAAGAAGAAGAGGAAGGCTGGACCCTCACAGATGTTGCCCACCATCTTCAACAAGTGGCAACAGAGTGTTGTAAGGAAGTAACCTTCAGTTGGACTCTTTAGGACCTTGTAACTAAGTTTTTACCCCCAATAAATCCTCTTTATAAAATCCTACAGAATTCTGTTACTTTGCATCAGCACCCCTTTGGCTGACTAATAAACCTTCCTACAAAGAGAAAACACTAGATTGAGATATCATTATTAGTGAATTCCTTCAAATATTTAAGGAAGATAAAATACAGAGTCTTTATGAGAACAATAATATAGAAGTAACTCCAACTATCTTATTTCCCCAGAAGTATAACCCTGATACCAAACCTGACAAAGACCTTATGTGAAATGCTTACAGGCCAATATCTCTAATGAAAATGGATATGAAAAGTATAAGCAAAATATTAGCATATTGAATCCAGCAATTTATAAAAAATGGATTTTTCTCAGACAAGGTTAAATTAACATTATAAAATCAAATAATTTACCACACTGGCAGAAAAAGAAAGAGAGAAAACTAAATCATCATCTAACTCCACACAGAATAAGCATTCGATAAAAGTAAATGCTCATGAAGATCTAGGAGTAGAAAGAAAACACCAAACCTACAACTAACATCATGCTTAATGGTAAAATATTGAAGACTCTTTTGAGATGAGGCATAAGAGAAGGATGCCACTATCATCACTTTTGTTAAATATTGTATTCCAAATCCTACTCAGTGCAATAAAGTATGAAAAAGAAATAAAGGGTATAAATATTGGAAAGCAAAACTAAAACTGTCCTTAATCTCAGATGACATAATTGTGTACATAGAAAATTTAAAAGCTCTACAAACTATTTAAATCAATAAGGTAGTTTACTATAGTCAATAAATACAAATATCTACAAGAAAGAAGCAGAAATGAAAAGTAAAGAATTATGATGGATAACAACATCAAAGTATCAAAGGTCTATACATAAATCTTATGTATGGAAGACTTCTACAGGGAAAATTGCAAGGTACTATTGAGTGAATTAAAAAGGAGCTTAATAAAATGGAAGGTTGTACTATGTTCATGTATTAGAAGACTAAATATTTTTAAGATGACTATTGTACTGACTTTGATAATTATATTCTCAATACTGAGGTTCAAAAAATCTCAATCAAAATGACAGCAGATCATTTTGTAAAAATTAGTAATAAAAATGTACATGGAAATACAAAGAACCTACAGTAGCCAAGACATTCTGGAAGAACAGGAAGTTGGGGGACATAAATTACCATACTTCAATACATATTTTAAAACTACATCAATTAAGAATGTGTAGTATTTTTATAGGAATCAACAAAATAGATACAGAAAAAAGAACAGAACATAGAGGGTGCATAAATTGTTTACATATTCCACTGCATAGTAAAGACTGTATGCATTATGTGAGTGTGTGAGTGTGTGTGTGTGGTCACTGACCTGCAACAAATTCAAGGGGGAAATAAGTCAATTAGACATCTATTGAGCATGTATATGATATATACATGTTATGTTTAATGTGTAGTAAATGTATAAATAAGGTGAATAAGTCACACTTCCTGGCATCAAGGAGTTTATATTCTAGATACATTTAAAACTACTTATGACTTGCTCTAGCCCTTAGGCAAGAAAAAGATATAAAAATCATTCAAATTGGAAAGGAAGAAGTAAAAATTTCACTATTTTCAGATTACATGATCCTATATATAGAAAGCCCTAAGAAATCTACAACAAAGTTTCTAGAGCTGATAAATGAGTTTAGTAAAGTTGCAGGATATAAGATCAGCATGCAAAAATGAATAGCATTTCTGTATACTAATAATGAGCAATCTGAGGAGGAAATCAAGAAAAATTTCCTTTACAATAGCAGCTGAAAGAATCAAATACCTAGGAATAAATGTAACTAAATATATAAAGGATTTGTATGCATAAAACTTCACAGTATTGTTAAAGGAAATCAAAGAAGACCTAAATAAATGGCAAAATATTCTGTGTTCATAAATTGGAAAACTAAACATTATTAAGATGTCTGTTCTACTCAAATTGATTTACAGATATAATGAAATCCCAATAAAAATTACAAGAGCATTTTTTACTGAATTGGAGAAGCTGAATAGTCATAGACATTTTGAAAAAGAAAAACAAAATTGAAGGAATCACACAACCTGGCTTTTAAACGTACTACAAAAAGTTACAGTGGTCAAAACTGCATGGTATTGGGACAAGGATAGATATACAGACCAATGACACAGAATTGAGAGTTCTGATATAGATCCTCACATATGCGATCAACTGATGCTTGACAAGGTCCACACAGGACCACTCAACTGGGAAAGAATGGCCTCTTCAACAAATGGTGCATGGGGAACTGGATACCCATATCCAAAAGAATCAGAGAGGATCACCATCTCATGTCCCATACAAAACTAAACTCAAGATGGATCAAAGATCTAAACATAAGAGCCAAAACCATAAAGCTCCTAGAAGATAATGTAGGGAACTATCTACAAGATCTTGTGGTAGGAAACAGTTTCATAAACTTTACACCCAAAGCATGAGCAATGAAAGAAAAAATTAAAAAATGGGACCTCCTCAAAATTAAAAACTTTTGCACTTCAAAGGAGTTTGTCAGGAAAGTTAAAAGGCAGCCTATTCAATGGGAGAAAATATTTGGTAACTAACTATCTGATAGGGGCCAAATATCCAGTATGTATAAAGAAATCCTACATCTCAAAAAGATAAACAATCCATTTTAAAAATGGGCAAGACATTTGAATAGGCACTTGTCTATTCAAATACAAACAAGGAAGAAATACAAATGGCTAAAAAGCACATGAAAAGATGCTCAACATCACTAGCTATTAGGGAAATTCAAATCAAAACTACAATGAGATATCAACTTACACTGATTAGACTGGCTACTATTAAAAAACTGGGGGACTACAAGTGTTGGAGAGTATGTGGATAAATGGGAACCCTCATCCAATACTGGTGCAGCCATTGTGGAAGACAGTTTTGTGATTCCTCAGGAAGTATAACTATAAAACTGCCAAATGATCCAGCAATCCCATTGGCTGGGTATATTCCCAGAAGAATTGAAAGCAAGGATAGAACAAATATATGCATACCAATGTTCATAGAGGCATTAATCACTACTGCCAAAAGTTGGAAGTAACCCAAATGTCCTTCAACAGATGAATGGATAAGCAAAATGTGGTATATACATACAATGGAATATTACTCAACTATAAGAAGGAGTGCAGCATTAACACATGGGATAACATGGATGAATCTTGAAGACCTTATGTTGAGTGAAGTAAGTCAGGCACTGAAAGACAAATATTACATGATCTCACTGATATGAATTAAGCAAATTGAGCAGACTCACAGAACTAGAGTCTGGAAGATAGGTTAACAGGAGACAGAAAAGGAGTAGAGGGTGGTGAGCTGATGACCATATGAGCAAAATCTATGATAAGGTGGAAGGTGTGGTTGTGCAGTGGAAGGGTGAGAGAGTCGTGCAGTGATGTTATTGGAATTGGCATTGTTGGTCTATGATGGAGAGTAGGGTGGGGATTTGAGTTGGACTATCCATGGAACTGGGGGGTGAAAACTGGAGGAAGGAGTAGGTGGACCCTCAGGGTTTGTAGGTCTGTGGTTAAAATTACAATGTTGGGAATGTTCCTCTGGCAAATATGTCAGGGGAGGGATCCTGCTGTAGGGTGTTGGATGTGTGGGGAGGGTATATTTGAAAGGCCACACCTTGCATCAGCTTCTATGGAATATGTAAGTATTCATCTTGTCATAATGCATTATCTCAGTGGGTGGAGAACACACTAAACAAGGAAATATTAAACTCCCATCCTGGGAGCCCTGCTTTGTTCTCAGTTAGAGGGACAAGAATTCCTCTAGGACATAGGCAGTACCCAATAAAAGAAAACAGACCAATAAAGTCAAACCCTCAATAATATTTTAAGTAACTGTGAATCTTATTCTTCCAAAATTGAAACTTACTGGTTACCATAGATTCTGAGGGCAGGGTGAGGGCAGAATAGATTAGATAGAGCATAGGGCATTTTTAGGACATTAGAATTGTTCTACATAACCTTGCAATAATGGATACAGGCCATTTTAAATGGCATCAAAACCTATAAAAGTATATGGTCCAAAATATAAAACATACGTAAATCACTGACCATGGGTAGTAGCAATGCTTCAACATTTGTACATCAATTGTACAAATGTACCATCTGCATGTAAAATGTTATTAATTGGGGAGAGTGGAAAGGGGGCAGGCATGAGTATATGGGAATCCCCAATATGTTCTATGTGACTTTTCTGTAACCTATAGCTTCTTTGAAGATAAAATGGAAAAAATAAGACACTGGAGTAATATATGGAAGAAATTGTTACTGTACATACAAGACAATAGATCTTACAGTGATGAAAGACAATATTTAAAAAGTTTTTATTTCAATTTTTAATTTTTTTTGTATTTTGTTTGTTATTTTAAAAACTATTATTTCATTTTCTTATTAATTTTATTTGGTTACTTTGTTGGCTTCATTTTTGGAGAGGTTTTGGATCACAGAAGGATCACAATTGTGGCAGGGGAGGATCACTCGTGAGGGCTGTCAGTGATGGGGGATATGCAGGGAGGGGTGCACCTGAGGCATGCCTGTAAGTTTTATGAATATGTTCAGATATTCATGGGGCATTGTCTCAGTGGGTAGAAACCACACAGTAACCGAAAGAATATTGAATTCCCATCCTTGGGTGTCCTGCTACATTCTCTAATATAACATCCACAATCCCCTGAGTATAAGGGCAGTGCATAGTGAAAGAAGACTGACCATTACTCCAGGCTCTTCATATTGATAATTGTACTTATGAACCTTTCCTAGTGAAATTGAAACTTAACCTAATCTTATATATTGCCTGGTTACCTCCTGAAAGACTCCTTGTTACTAAAATGTGGTCTCTCTCTAAGTCAAACTCAGCATATAAATGCACTACCTTCCTCCTGAAGTGGGACATGACTCCCGAGGATGAGCCTCCCTGGCACCAAGGGATTATTACCAAGCACCAATTAGCAATGCATCTGGAAAAAGACCTTGACTTAAAAGGGGAAATATTAAATATAAATTAGTTTTTACGTCTAAGAGATTTCAAAATAAGTCCAGAGGTCATTCCAGAGGTTATACTTATGCATGTCTCAACAAGATCTCGTTGTTAGCCACAGTAAACAGTGCCTCAAACAGCAGGGCTCTTGAGGGCTCTAGAGACATCCAGACACTATAAACAGGAAGACAAGCTCAGGAATTTGGCATCCTGTCTGTGGGCCTTACTCTGGAATTTATGCTTCCCAGTGTAACAGAGTTAGACTCATTTATAGTTTCCTTACACATGGCTCTTCTGCCACTTTTATTTGAACATACAATTAGTACTATATTTGTAAAACATATGTCCCAGAGACTTAAATCTTTGATCCATTCATGTGCCATCTGTGTCCTGAATCTCAGCAGAGTTGCAAAACCTACTCTCCAGTTCACTGGACTCACCCAGGACAATTAACAAGGAGATGAAGATGGACAAAGTCCATCCCAAGGAATAGAGAGTGTTGGCAACTGCAAGCTAGATAGTTCCATTCATTTGCCACATGAGACCTAGGCCCCCTCTCAGTTAGAAACAGTGAGTATCACCATGTTAAAATCCTCAAGATTGGAGAATGAACAATGGACTAAAGTAGACTTATTATTATCCTATTATAAATTATTGTTATTCTGGCAATGGAAGAACTTTTAATATTGATATAAAGGCAGTGACCATCAGAGTTCTGAGGGAGAGGGAGAGAGTGAAGAATAGGTATATTACTGGGGGCATTTTGGGGACTTGGAATTGTCCTCAATGACACTGCAGTGTTGGATACAGGCCATTACTATTTTGTCATAACTTACAAAATTGTGCAAGATAGAGGGTAAACTATAATGAAAATTATAATCCATGGTTAGTAACAATGTTTCAATATGTATTTATCAATTTTAGCAAATGTACCATACCACACTTATGAGGGTTGTTTTAATGTGGGGAAGTGGGGGGGGGGATGGGGCATATGGGAATCACCTATATTTTTTATGTATCATTTATGTACTCTAAAGCTTTTTTAAAAATAAAAAATAAATAAATAAATAGAAATACTTATAACATAATAGAATAATATAACAAGGTATACAGATGATAAAGATATATCAACTTTTATAACAAGGCATATCTGAAGATATACTTGGTGGAAGACATCAGAGAGATAATCAATTTGAAATGATGACTGAAATTTTATCAAGGGAGAAGCTTAAATCCTTTATAAGTGCAAGCAAATAGTAATTAAGTTGACCTTTATCCTGTATTAGTCCTGAATATTATCTACTTAAGGAGCATGTGTCCCAATAAGTATTATTTAGGTATCCAACACTAGAGTATGTGAATAGTGAAAACATATTGCACACTATTAAAATTTTGAAATTAATTTAATAAAATGAAAATGAGAAGTTTATCATCATAGTTATAAGCATTCAAAATAATTTCCTTCTAATGAACTTCTTTCTTTTCATTCAGGTTCTTGTTTGATATGCTTTCATTGGTGCATTACTTGGATTCCTGTTACATTTGGGGGAAGTACAATGTTGTATGACTCAACCAGAAAAGAGTAACAGATGGAATCAGTGGTATTGAAAGCTATTTGCCAAAGTCATAAACTTTTTCACTAGTAAGATCTGAAAGATAGATTGAGTCATTACTCTGTAGTGTTAAAGATTTCAGAGGCTGGTTTGAAATGGCATTGCCTAATAGTCTCAGTAAAAATTAAATTTTGCCAAGACATCCTCCCATTCCTAAATCAAAATAAAACCTACATGGTTTTCTTATCATCTATTGAGGCCAAATACTCTATTTCAAATGCCAAAGAGAGAGCATTATCTGCCCTTAAGTATTGAGAAGTAAAAGAACCTCTCAATCATATTTCTTTATCTGTAAAATGAGAAATTCTCTTAATTTCTGTTTATTTGTAAATATTTTGAACTCTTCCTCGTTTTTATAAAATGAAGCAACATGATTCCTAAGGTTGTGTAGTTTTTAAATTTCTTCCAATTTTTCCTTCCCAATCCAGTAGATCACCTCTTTACATTGTGTTTCAATACTGATGTCTGCAGGTTTCTAGTATTTCTGGAGTTTTGTATTACAGTTAATTTTGTTTGAGATTAACCCAAACCATTTTGTAACAAACAAGGATTTTCATCTGAAAGCATTATTTGTACTTTCTGTGGCAACTGTGGCTGGTAAAAATTGACCACAATATTGTGGTTCTAGCACTGGTGCAGTCCTAATCAGCACTCAGGTAAAAGTGAGCACTACTGAATTTGTCCTTGTTCTCCTTCTGTCATGACTGAAGCATAACAGTATAAGAAATTCTGCTCAAGAATTTTTCTCTGCTGTTGTTGATTCAGAGGGACAAAGAATGCCTGTTCATCATGCACCTCAGCAGCACTCAGGAATCTATGGAGAGAGAGATAATGCTGACTATGACCTGCTACAAAAAAGAAGTGGTTTTCTGTGAGAGAGAAAGTTATACGAGGCAATTTCTACTGAAAAGAAAACTATTGAAGATTTATTTCTGATGCATTTCTAAAATATTCACTTTTTTTTTTAGATTTTTCACACTTGGAAGGTAATACATTTCAAAACTTTCCCAATTTGTGGAGGTTGACTATTGATTTTTGATGAAAATATTTCAAGCAGGAAAACTGATTGAACATTGAAATCATTCATAGCTGAGTAACCAGATGGCTTGAGAAATGTGGAGCAAAATTTGCTGAACATGTAGATAAGCAAATATATACCTAAGGAAGAATTATGCCTTTATTAGTCAGCCAAAGGGGTGCTGATGCAAAATACAAGAAATTGGTTGGTTTTTATAACGAGTATTTATTTGGGGTAGGAGCTTACAGATACCAGGCCTTAAAGCATAGGTTATTTCCCTCACTGAAGTCTGTTTTCACATGTTGGCTATCAATGTCTATGGGTTCAGGTTTCCTGGGTTCCTTCCTTCTAGGGTCTTGCTTCTCTCTGGGTTCAAGTTTCCTTTCTTCCTGGGGCTTGCTTCTCTTTCCTCTGTGTGCTTACTTCCCAGGGCTCCAGCTTAAGACTTCAGCATCAAACTCCAACATCAAAACTCCAACATTAAGAAATCTCAACTCTGTCCTTTGCCATGCCTTTTATCTGTGAGTCCCCACCCACAAAGCGGTGGTGACTCAATGCCCAAATGATGTGGCCCAATCAAATCCCTAGTCATAACTTAATCACACCCAGGTACAGACCAGATTACAAATATAATCCAATATCTATTTTTGGAATTCATAACCATATCAAACTGCTATACTCCACCCTCTGAATTCCAAAATGACATTACAATATTTTAAAAAGCCTTAAATCAGTAACAATCCAAGTACTAAATCACATCATAATCATTTTTAAAGAAATAGAGTTTGTCTTGGGGCAGACTCCCAAGTTTCAGACCTCTGAAACTTATAAAACAATTGATCTGTTTCCAATACAAAAATGGACAAAGGATAAAAATTTTCATTACAATAGGGAGAAACTGGAAGCGAAGCATGAGTGATGGGTCCTCTACAGTTCAGTAAACTTGCAGGGCATCCTCCATTCGATTTCAGTCTGAGAATCATTCTTAAGATTATGACTTCTTCTCCTTGGGGCCATATGGAGACCCACCCTTTCCACTGACTTACCCAATGACCATTTTCTTGGTTCCGACCTCATCAAGCATTTGGGTATCAACCAAGCTCCAGACCTTACCCTCTAAGTGTTGGGGTGATTGCCACACCTTATCCAATCATTGGTTTACAGTCTTAACTCCCCAGTAGAGTGACGTGGAGACACCATTCCCCCTAACCATTGACATACAGGTTCAACCCTCTCAGAGCAACAAGTTGACCACCTGGCCTTCCCTAATCCACAGGGGACAGGCCCACCCCTCTCAGACCTGTGGGGTGCTGACCTTAATCATCTGTATCTCGGGGAATGTGCTCAACCATCTCTGTACCCTGGGGAAGCAAAACTCTCCCAGAACATGAGACAGGAACATCCACCCTCTTCAACTGCTGAGGCAAACTCACCCTCTCTGTACACATGGGTGGGGTTCCTCTCTTGGTCCAAGGCAACGTCTTAATTCCAGATCTTAGCTTCCATGGTTTTCCTCTTAAAGCTGTTTCTCCTTCAATTTCTCCTTTCTATGTCCCTTTTAGTCCAAGCTGCCAGTGGTTTTGCTCATACAGCTCTCTCAAAAACCTTGTTGGTTTAGCATGCAAGAAGCAGGGGTCCAAGTCAACGGCAGTGAGACTTTCCACAAGTCTTTCCAAGATAACTGCATCTTCAACCATGATTTACAAGTGCCAAGTTTAGTTTAGTCCTCTAGTGGGGCACTTTCATCTGGGAGCTTGGTTTCCAGAGGCTTGGACTTTCCAGAATTAGTTTCTGTTTTCTTTGAGCCCAACAACTCAGTCCTTAGTATATATCTGTCATCTAACATTCATCTAACATGTATATAACATGTCATCTAACATCTAGATGCTATGAGCTGCAAGTAGAAGGCAAGCCACATTCTCTGGGTTTACTTTGGAAATTTCTTTAGCTAAGTGCCCAGGCTCACCATTTTCAAATTCTGCCTTCCATAAAACACCAGGAGTCAATCTTGCTAAGTTTTCTGTAACTTTAAAACACGGATTGCCTTTCTTCCATTTTCCAATATTAGTTTCATCATTTACTGCTAAGGCATCATAAAAAGTCTGTTTAACATCCATATTGCTATTAACAGTCTCTTCAAAATAATCTAGGCCTTTTCCATCAAGCTTTTAACAATTCCTCCATAAAATACCTCTTAACCATTTATAAAACCATTCCAGCATTCTGGTAACTGCAAAAGCACTTCCCCACTTCTCACTACCAAATTATGAATTAGTCAGCCAAAGGGGTGCTGATACAAAATATCAGAAATTGGTTGGTTTTTATAAAGGGTATTTATTTGGGGGTAGGAACTTACAGATACCAGGCCATAAAGCATAATTTTCTTCCATCACCAAAATCTATTTTCACTCATTGAGCAAGATGGCTGATGACATCTGTGAGGGTTCAGGCTTCCTTGGTTCCTCCCTTCCAGAGTCTTGCTTCTCTCTGGGTTCAAGGTTCCTTTCTTCCTAGGGCTTACTTCTCTTTCCTCTGTGTGCTTACTTCCCAGGGCTCCAGCTTAAGACTTCAGCATCAAACTCCAACATCTAAACTCCAACATTAAGAAACCTCAACTCTGTCCTTTGCCATGCCTTTTATCTGTGAGCTCCCACCCACCAAGGAGTCATTCTTAAGATGGTGGCTTCTTCTCCTTGGGGTCATATGGGGACCCACCCTTTCCACTGACTTGCCCAATGACCACCCACCAAGGGGGTGGGAACTCAATGCCCAAATGATGTGGCCCAATCAAAGCCCTAGCCATAATAATCACCCCCAGGTACAGACCAGATTACAAACATAATCCAATATCTATTTTTAGAATTCATAACCACATCAAACTGCTACAATGCCCAAGCTCTGTAATTTTCAAATCTATACTTAATACTGTCATTGAGAATGAAGTTACATTTTCTTGAACATTATTTAATTTTGTAATTTTTATTGTAGATTTTTATCAATTTTTTTAAGTACATGAAGGCTGTAAATAAACTGGAATTAAATCTCTGCTCTCCTTTTCGGGTTTCCTTAACATCAACATCACCTGGTTTTAAAGCTCTCTCTTATTTCTTCTTCTTCTTCTCTTTTCAGGTTTATTGGATGCAGGGTCTCTCTTTATATGTTGGTGTTTCTCAGAGTTCTGTACTCATTGCTCTTGAATCTCACATTAAAAATTTTCACAAGCTCTTATTCACTCTCTTATCATCAGCTAGGACCTATGACTGTTAAATTCTTCCAAACCATAAGACAAAACATAGGATAACTAAAAAATTTAGAAAACTGTACAACCTAAAGTATGGACCAAATCTGTATTTTTAATCCAAGTTTCAGTCCTGAATAACAAATAATATAGGCAAATTTAAATTTACTTATCTGCCTAGATATCCTTCAGAATATCCCAATATTCCAGAATATTCATGAATTCTCTGTTGAGTAAAAAACATGCCCATTTACTTGGTTACTAGAATAAGTCACTAGTCACCATCACTCAGTCTTTTCTGGGGGGGGGGGGAAGGAAAAAGGAATTTATTTTTACAAATCAATTTTATTGATGCATAATAATAAAACATAAATCCATCCATTCAAAGTTTACAATCAATGGTTTTCAGTATAATCACATAGTTGTGCATTCATCACTTCAATCATATTAGAGAATTTTCATTATTACAGTACCAATAATACTAAAAAATAAAAACCAAACAAACAAAACTCATCACCTCTCAATTTCTCTATGCTTTCCCTGTCATATACAACTGCTATTCTGTTTCTTTCTCTTTAGTTTACTGTATTTACATTTTGTAAAAACAGTCTTATGTATGTAATATTACCCATATTCATATTTTATACCGTTTCACTGTTATACAGTCCCACATTACATTTATTAGCTTTCCTTCTGGTAATATACATGTCCCTAGACTTTCCCTTTAAACCACTGTCAAACCCATTTAATAGCTCTGCTAGACACAGTTCCACAGTTACTCAGTCACTATACCTTGTTATTCTATTACTCTACTGACTTGATATTCCTTGAAATGGTGCCTTACTTTTCATTCTGTTTGTCACTACTTCATTTAAACTATTAAAGTTGCTGAACCTCGGTT
Organism: Dasypus novemcinctus; assembly: GCF_030445035.2. Classification (NCBI taxonomy): domain Eukaryota; kingdom Metazoa; phylum Chordata; class Mammalia; order Cingulata; family Dasypodidae; genus Dasypus; species Dasypus novemcinctus. The sequence continues at coordinate 169,839,808 of NC_080673.1, read as the reverse complement.
CCTTCATATCATACTTGTGAAAAATATGTGAAATAATATATGATGGAGACTCTATATTTCACTATGAATATTCTTTCAAAAGACTTCCAAATCTTCACAATAAATTCAAACAACATAATCTTGTCCTCCATGACATTTCATGATCTTTTCTGCAATGACCACACCAGTGTCATTACTGTTACTTTGAAATCTACTCTTTGGTAAAACAGGTTAACTTATTGTTCTGCAGAAGCACCCTAGTGCCTTTGTACATCTTTCTTTCTCTATCTTGCACATCTTCCATTGCAATAATCCCTATCTGATAGTATTTATTCCGTCTTTGCTCAGATATGAAGTCCTATAAGATTCTTTCCCCTGACACCACTCACCTCTCAGTCTATACTTAGTGGTTACCAAGACACTTGAATATAATAGACACATGAACATAAGAAGGAATGACTTAAATTGGATATTCACTGAAGGATTGGGACACTGAAGGATTTGGGAATACAAAGAAAGGACATGACATTGAAACAGAAAGAAGGCATAAAAAAGAAATACATGGGTCCATTAATGTGAAACAATATAATTTTGGTTTTTAAACTGAAGCATATTATAGGACAATGTTGGACAGACTCTTGGAAAGAATCTAAGAGATGCGCTTAAAAATTAGAAGTACATCCTTGACATGGACTCATAAAGGAAAGTTCAAACTACAATTTAAAGGGAAGGGGAATAACTTACTAGGGAAAAATTGAGAGGATAAGTAAGATAAACAGAATTGCCAATATTGGAAAATCTGTATAATAAGTCTTGGGAGAAAACAATAGTTGTAATGGTACTTAAGTGTAGTTATGGACTCAGAAATAGGTGTTGTATTAAACTGATTAAACTTAAAATTAATTCCTGTTATTTCCTTTGGATGCTCCAATCATTAGTCAAATTAGACTGTACTAAGAGTTTTCCATTAAAGCAAGATAATATTCTTTTAGAGAAAATCTGAAAAAATATAATGCTACAGATATAAAAATATAGATTTGTAAGAGTCAATGAAATATCAAAACAACCTACCTGAACTATATAAAGAATTTATGGTACAGGGTAAGAGATAGACAAAGGCAGTAGAAATGAAGTTGCACTTCCTAAAGAAGTTTTAGAGATATATAAAAGTAAGAAGGTTTTGTCTTTCTTTTCTGGGTCAGTCCAAGAAAATAGCAAGATTTCAAAGTTTTCCCATTGCTGCATGGTTCAAGGGTAAAAGATAGATATGTATTTGAGAACCTAAGTAAATAGTCTTAAGTCAGTATCACAGACACCCTGTTGTATGAGCACGATGCATGGTGGGGAGGAATGTTTCTTTTCACCAGGGAGTAGAAATGCCCCAAAGATGCTCTGAACTTGAAGACCACTTGCAGGTGGGATGAGGAGGATGTAGAATGACATTCATGGAACAAATGTCCTACAGAAGCAAAGATGTTTCATTGGGGGTCAATGTGTTCAGATGACCTGATCACACTGAGAACCAATTTCTCCCCAATCTGCAAAGCCTCTGCAATACTTATGTCCCTCAAAACATGAAGAATAAGGAAAAGATTTTGAATTGAGTAAGATGAAGATTCTGGCACTAGGTGGAATGGGAGTAAATGACAGAAATTAATTCCGTTAAAAATAATTTAGAAAGCAACATTTCTTGCCACTCCCTACACTTAAGAGGAATGGATAAAGAACTAACAAAATGGAGCACGAAAAAGTGAGGAGTCATAGGAACATGATTGTTGTCTTTAAATATTAGAAAGACTTCAAAATGTAATCTCTTATGGTTATAGTTTAAAGAGACAGAAGTAATTTCCAGTAAGTATAAATGATAGAATGACAGATTCTTGGTATATTAAAAATAAAAAAGTTCTAACATTGAGAGCCTTTTAAAAATGTAATGAACTTACTGCAATACTGAGCTCTGAGATTGGACCTTGGATGAGAACCAGTAGGAAGTACTATAGAAACATTTCTTTAGTTTGGAAAGACAACAATCCACATGTTTCTAAAGTGCTGCCAACATGGCAAAAATGTTTACAGTGTATCAGAACTTAAGTATATAAAATGTAAATAAACAAACATAGACTAGCAGGAGTAGGTTGAAATACTTTTAAGCTTAAAACTTTTGCTTGTCTGTTTGTTTGTTTCACTAGATATCCCTTTTAGGCTTTACTGAAACATTGAGCCAACTCTGGGACTAATCAATGTTAAGATGCTACCAGGGGAAATTCTAGTTTTGTCACACATCCACAGGAATGCTATTTGAATGCATTCTTGTGGGGGAAATAACAAGAGGAATTCAATTTTCATACATCCCCATGAAGGCAAAACATTTGTCATTCTTGCCTGCTTTTCTAACTATCCTAAGGACATTCAGGTGATGCAGTTGTAATTGAAAAGTTGATTCTTTTGCATCTTATTACCGCTTGACAATTGATGATTAAGCACCTGGATAACCTCAAATTATTTAATGAGAAGTTTCTATATAATTTTTAAAATTTAAGAGTTATTAATTCAAAATTCGTGGGGATCATTTTTATGGGTATTCTCAGAGAAAATGTTTAAAATCACAAGTAACCTTCAATTATTCATAGTCTAATGTCTCTAGGTGTTGTGATAACCTCTAACTTCACAGATACTGGCCAAGGTAATAATCACAATAATTGCTTCTATCGCATTGGATGGTGAGCACCATTAATTGAATATTGTTGACAGAGAACAGCATTAATATTAGATTGACCATTAGGAAACCTAAGATATTCAATTAAAATAACTCATAACAAAAGCACAAAGTAGCAAACATAGATATAGTTTTAAGGATGCCAATAATGTTTATCATTTTTTTCTTTTTTTTAAAGATTTATTTTTATTTATTTAATTCCCCTCCTCTCCCCCGGTTGTCTGTTTTCTGTGTCTTTTTGCTGCGTCTTGTTTCTTGTTTCTTTGTCCGCTTCTGTTGTCGTCAGCGGCACGGGAAGTGTGGGCGGCGCCATTCCTCGGCAGGCTGCTCCCTCCTTCGCGCTGGGTGGCTCTCCTTATGGGTGCACTCCTTGCACGTGGGGCTCCCCTACGCGGGGGGGACACCCTGCGTGGCAGGGCACTCCTTGCGCGCATCAGCACTGCGCACGGGCCAGCTCCACAGGGGTCAAGGAGGCCCGGGGCTTGAACCGCAGGCCTCCCATGTGGTAGACGGACGCCCTAACCACTGGGCCAAAGTCCGTTTCCCTATCATTTTTTAATATATTAAAATTTCTGGCCACAAAATTGATTTTTCATATATATATATAATTTACTTTGGTAGATGAAAAAGGATAAAATGGGAAGAAATTTAAATTAACAGGAGCAGTCTTTCAGTTAGTTCTCTGCAGAATTTAAAACTCAGAGACTTAAGGTTTGGTATAGCAGGCAGATATTCATTTCAAGCAACAACAAGAATTTCTTATAAATCTGGCTGTATTTATATTTGATCTTTTATATTAAACAATTCTTAATAGATGTTAAGTGACTTGTCCAGGTTATCTAATAACTGGAGGATCTAATTTCTAAACAAGACAGACTTTGAAGTCCATACTGTATCACTAATCTATGCTGCTACTTGAAGTCTAAAGCATACATGGTCCTTGGACTTATAAAAGATGCTGAAAATTAGACTTTCCTTTTATTTCCTCTTTATTTCACTTTTGACTTAAGACCAAAAGCTGAAAATGTTTATTTAGTGGCTGAACATTTTAGAGAAAAGAATTTGACCATTTCTAGAGAACTTGTTAAATCAGTTTCAGTTTTCTAGACTGCTCAAGCAAATAAATAACATGTAATGGACTGGCTTAAACAATGGGGATTTATCTACTTACTACTTTGAGGCTAAGAGAAAGTTCAAATCAAGGCTTCACCAAGGTGATGTTTTCTCCCAGAAGACTGATATTCTGGGGCTTGCTGCCAGCTTTCCTTCATCCTTAGTTTGACACACAACAAGGAGCATGGTATGTCTCCTGATTTCTTCCTAGTCTTCTGGTTCCATTGATGCTCAGCTTCTGGCTGCTCTCTATGTGACTTTCTCTCTAAGTGTCTGAATTTCATCCCATTTATAAAGGACTCCAGTAATAAGATTAAGAACCATCCTACTTAGGATGAGTCACAGTTTAGCTGAAGTAACCTCATCAGAAGATCCTGCTTACAGTGGATTCATACCCACAGGATTGGATTAAATTTAAGAACAAATTGTTTTCTGGAACACATACAGCTTCAAATCACCACAGCCATAATCACTAAAAACTAGGTTGTTGATCCTTAATTACCATTGATATTGAGGGCAGATAAAGATTGCCTACTTATTGAGTAGAGGGAAAAAATGTTAAAGTTTAATGTATTTCTTTCTTAACTCATAGTTTAGTAGGGTAACTTCTGTCAGTTTAATCCAATGATAAAAATTAGCATTCAGAAATTAGCGCAGTTCAGCTGAATCTTACTGTCTGAAAACAACAATTGCTTTAGTGCATAGGATAGTGCAAGTTAACTACTGGGGTTACAATCAGCTAGGAAGTCCTCTGGTTTTGTCTGGGGTCATGCTTCTGCATTGAACTATATGATCAACTTGGAGAAGGCTGGTCCAGCCAGGCTTCAACTGGGGTGGCTCATCTTGGTTCCACATGGCCTCTAATCCTCCAGCAAGCTAGCCCATGCTTATTCATATAGAACGGGTTATAAACAAAAGGCAGAGTGGAAATATGCAAGATCTCTTAAAGCCTAAGCTTCTGGCACAACATTGCTTTTCCCAGCCCAAATTTGAGTCCATATTTAATGATGGAGAGGTAGATTCCAATCCTTGATGGTAGGAGCTGCAAATTCACATTGCAGGGGGTGCAGATAGAGGCATAGGTGGAGAATTGCGGCCATTCCTTCTGTCTGCCAAATCAAATGAAGTATAGTTTGAAAGAAGAGTTTGGCCTGTGTCCTTTTGGATGTGCGGGATTCAGGTCCTGGTACATGACTCAAAGGAGGAAAATCTAAAAGCAAGACCAAAGGAAGAAGAAGAGAAAGAGAAAGGCTATGAGGGAATAATTCTGTACTATCTTGGATGAGTAAACATATCCATGTGTTTTGTAGGTTTTATTGTTTTTAGTTTTTTTAAGATGTATTTATTTATTTCTCCCCCCTCCCTCTATTTTCTGCTCTCTGTATCCATTCACTGTGTGTTCTTCTGTGTCTGCTTGTATTCTCCTTAGGAGGGTCCAGGAACCAATCCTGGGACCTTGCGGAGTGGGAGAGAGGCAATCTTTCTCTTGTGCCACCTCAGCTCCCTGATCTGCTGCATCTCTTATCTCTCTTCTGTATCTCTTTTTGTTGTGTCATCTTGCTGTGTCAGCTCTCCGTATTGGGCAGCACTCCTGCATGGGGCAGCACTCCTGCGCAGGGCAGCACTCCACGTGGGCCAGCTCACCACGTGGGCCAGCTTGCCTTCACCAGGAGGCCTTGGGTATCGAACGCTGAACCTCCATATGGTAGCTGGGAGCCCAATTACTTGAGCCACATCTGCTTCCCTTGATGTGTTTTGTAGGACAGATATGAACCTGTCAGAGTTTCCTGAGTTCCATTGGGAGGACGCTGCCCAAGAAGGCCTCCTTAGGTGAGTCTGTTGTGGAGTTTCACTGGAAACAGGAGCAAAGGGGGAAATGTAAACATTTGGATACATTTTGGGCTCCACTAGGAAAGTTTGGACATGGCTAGGAAAGTATAGATGGAGGAATCCAATGATTAAATCTTGGAACAAAAACAACTTCCCCCCAAAATCCCCAATATAGAATATCAGCTTTGACACCTACAACTCAAACAAATGCCAGATTCCTACTCCAGCAGTCAAAGGCTTTCCTTGGCCAATTCTGCACATGCCACCTTTATCTTTCACAGTTTGTTACCCCAATAAATTTATGTCATGTACTCCTAACTCTATCTCAGCATCTTCATACAGAAGGGTCAAGCTGACCCTCCCTTTATTCTTCTATGATCTTATCTCTACTCATTCTACTTTATTCTCACTGACCCCAGAATAGGCCAGGCCCACCCTTGACAGTAAGCCCTTTTCCCCTGGCCTTCCTCTGCCTAGAATGTTGTAACTGCAGATATTAGTATGATTGTTTCAGGAGCTTGGGTTCTTGATTCTAGGATAGTTGCAAGAAAGAATTCGGAGATGTATCAGGCTAATAAGGCAAGTAAAAGAATTTATTGAGAAAGGAGTGTAAAGAGATACTATGCACCTGAGTTGTGGGTATGGGCAGGGAGATTCACCTGGGGTCCCAGAATAAGCTTCTTTAAGGTGGTTCTTCCCTCCTGCCCTTTCCCCATGTTGGGGAGGGACTCCAGCTATTTGTTGTTCCAACTGGTCGCCTTTCCATTTTCACCTGTTGGTTTTCAGTGAACCAACAGGGAGGCCTTTCTGTTTGGAGTTCTCCAGGGTTTGTTTTGAGCGTGGGAGTTTCAAATGGGACCTCATGACAAGGGTCTTGGTGCACTTTTCAGCTATTAACAGTTCCTAATTTGTTTTCAAGCATCTGCCTTCCCTCAGGGGGGTTCTAGGCCAGATTTCGGGCCCATGTTCTTTGTGGAGTCTCAGTTGCAATGGCTACAGTTTTATTCTGACCAATTGCCTTCCCTTGTTTCCTATACTAATCTGCCACAGTACTAAAATTTTAAAAACTGAGGCCTAGAATTGAAACACGAATTGAGGCCTAATTAACCTGAACTTGATGAAAAAGTCCATGCAATCCCTGAGATATTTCCAGGGATAGGTGAAGAAATCACAAGACAGTGGTGTGAAAGAAATTAAATTGCTTTCTACTTTCTTCTTATACCCTGCTGAGTCCAATAAATAGCTTCAGACACAAAGAGGTTGCGTTCTAATGCAGTCTCAAGGGTCCGGTGGGGAATACAAACAACAGCAAAAACTAGAGTCAGAAGATTTGGATACAATTCCTGTCAGGGGATGACTAGCTCTGTGACCTGAGCTGATTCACTCCCTCTCTAAGTTAGATTTTTTCATCTGTGAAATGGGAATGATTATAGTTAATTCACAAGACTTTTGTGAAAATAAAATTAGATAAATATTTATCTGGGAGGCATTAACTTTGCTGCATGGCTAAAATTTGAATTCAGAAGGAAATGCTGATCTTTCCATGATCATCCCCTGACAAACTGTTTTGGCTGAATCAGATCAATCCAGAGCATGATAAAGTATTGACAATTAGAATAAAACTATGAAAAAGGAAAAGGAAAAGAATGAGAAATAGGAATAATTTTTAAAATTTTGAAATCTGTTTTCCTTCTGTATCATCCTGTCCATTGCTTTAAAGTCACCCCCATTTCTCTTGGAGATGGATTGGAAAATGAAGCAAAAACATTCTCACTCTGTTAGAAGCATAAGAATGAACCAACCCAGAGTACTGTATATTTGTTCAAGAATAATTGTTGAAGGTATGGAGTCTATTTTTTACAAAGGAAAAGAATTAAAAGGCAACCTTGGTTGGTTCCGTGTTTTTTGGAAGACATCAATAAAGAAGATAAGCTTCCCAAAATACACATTTTATCACCACTTTTAAAAATTGAAAGGTAAATTCCAAATTAAGCTATGACCTTTATAGGCTAAGCCAATGTCAATCTTTTGAAGAGGAATAGACACTTGGAAATGTTTGAAGGGTGACTATAAAGCTCTCTGTTTTTATTCACACTTTAAATATTGGAGAGTTCTGAGTTGTTAATTAAGTAATAAGAAAAAGAATAAAGCAAAAAATGTCTAGATTAGTTTGCGATGATTTATTTTTGGCTCTTCTTTACCTTAGTTATAAAGTTGCAAGGTGTTTAAATCCTGTTCTTAGCTAAACACAATTTTATACTCATTATAAAACATAGGCACTTATTTCACACATGAAATCTTTTGATTGTTTGATATTTTACTAACATTCCCATCTTTGAACTCAAGTATGGTGTCAGATGGAAAGAAAAATATTTTTGTTCCTTTATGTGGGCTGAATCAGCTAGTCAGTATCCATACGTTTGACCAGTTCTTTCACTGAATTAGCCAATTTTTAATGGACATGACTAAATCCAGATCTACAGAAAAAGCCTACTGTAATGATGCATCTGAATTAACTGGCACCATGTCTTTTTTTAACCAAAAATATGCAGATTAGAACAGTCATGCATTCTTTCTGTCTTAGTTTGCCAAAGGCTGCCAATGCAAAAATACCTGAAATGGGTTGACTTTTATGAAGGGTATTTATTAGGGGTAAAAACTTAAGAGTCTAAAGGTTGTGAAAATGTCATAATCAAGGGATCATCAGAGATGATTTTTCACCAAAGTCAAATATTGGTGATCCTGGCATCCTGCCACATGGTGAGGCAAGATGGCAGGTCTACTGGTCTCTCTCTGCCTTCTCCTTAAGCTCAGCTGTGGGCAATCAGGCATCTTTCCTTGAGGCCTTAAAGAGTTTCTCTCCTTTGGGGGCTTCTCTGTCTTTATGCAGCTGTAGGTGAATCTGGATTCCTCTCTCTTTCTCTACTTTCTCCTTCTCTCATATAGCAAGATCAAATGGCAGCTGCCTTTCTCTGTGTCTGTGTGTCCTCAGTTTATATAAGACCCAGCAAGAGAGAGGAGAGTCTAATCAAAAGTGATCTAATCAGGTGATCATATCAAAGTCCCTTAACAGAGTCAAGTGAAGTCATGGGGTTTCTTAAATGAATTTAACCAAAAGGCCCACACATAATAGACTTACATACACAGAAGGGTTAGTATAAGAACATAATTTTCTGGGGTCCACAAAAGACTCATACCAGGACACTAACATTAACCCAATGGTAGATGAGTTGGACAGCATGCTTATCAGTGTTTGGAAATAAAGAATTCAGGTAACTGAATTGTTGGGGATGCCAAGATATTCTAAATTAGATCAAATTCTCTCACCATGGGTGGCAGACTTGGCCCAGCAGTTAGGGCATCCGTCTACCACATGGGAGGTCTGTGGTTCAAACCCAGGGCCTCCTTGACCTGTGTGGAGCTGGCCCATGTGCAGTGCTGACGTGCACAAGGAGTGCTGTGCCACTCAAGGGTGTCCCCGCACAGGGGAGCCCCACGCACAAGGAGTGCGCCACGTAAGGAAAGCCTCCCAGAGTGAAAGAAAGTGCAGCCTGCCCAGAAATGATGCCGCACACACTGAGAGCTAACACAGAAAGATGACGCAACCAAAAAAAACACAGATTCCCATGCTGCTGACGACAACAACAGAAGCAGACAAAGAAGAAGACACAGCAAATAGACACAAAGGACAGCCGGAGTGTGGGGGGGCGGGAAGGGGAGAGAAGTAAATAAATAAATAAATCTAAAAAAAAAAAATTCTCTCACTATACAATTTATAATAGCATTTCAAACAAATTAAATGATATGGAGGACCAGGAAGTACACATTATTAAATATCAGATATGTAGTGTGGAAGGCGTTTTATGAGTGTGTTTTAATGATAATAATCATTTCCTTCTCTACAGAAAGAACATTTAACAGAATATATATCCTGTATTAGTCAGGGTTCTCTAGGGAAACAGAATCAACAGGAAATATCCATAAATAGTATGTGATTTTATAAGTCTCTCATGCAGCTGTGGGGATGCACCAGTCTAGGTTCTCAGGCAGGCTGCAACCATGTGCTCCAAAGGAAGTCGAATGAAGGTTCTTGACAAGTTCTGGAAGACACTGGCTGACAAAAAGAAGCAGGGAAATTCTCTCTCAATGCTGAAATCTCAATGCTGAAATCAGCATTCAGCTGATTGGGTTAAGCATCACTCATTGCTGATGGCAATCTCCCTGATTGATGTAATTATAATCAGCTATCTACGATTTACCACTGCAGTAAAGTCAATGGTGACTAAAGTTCATAAATGCCCTTGTATTACAGTTATCCCAGTGCTTGCTTGACCAAACAATTGGGCACAGTTACCTGACTGAGTTGACGCAATAGTCTAACCATCACATATCCTTTAGTAGTTCTGCTCTAATGATCTCATGCAGTTTTTTGATTTGATAGGTTCTTACAACTTCTAGAGCAAGTTAGCAAGATTCATTATAGCATGGAGGAAAGTTCTCAGTACTTCAGTGTAGAAGTTTGATATAATTATGAATTCCAAAAATAGATATTGGATTATGTTCATAAACAGGTCTGTACCTGGGCATGATTAAATTATGATTATGGCTTTGATTGGGCCAAGGGGTAGGGCATTGAGTCCCCACCCCTTGGTGGGTGGAACTCACAGATAAAAGACATGACAAAAGAAAAGAGTTGAAGGTTTTGGTGTTGAAGTTTTGATTTGGAGTCTGTCTGATGCTGAAGTCTTTAGCTGGGGCCCCAGGAAGTTAGCACGCAGAGTAAAGGGAAGCAAGCCCCAGGAAGAGGGGACCTGAGCCAGGAAAAGAAAAGAGAGGAATAGAGATGACTCTTAAGACAAAGCAGAAACGCCAGGGAAAGCAACAGAATCCTTCACTTGATAGTCTATAGCTGACCTTGTGGAGAAAACAGTGGATCTGAGCCCGACAGAAGCAAAACTTGGGAAGAGAGGAACCCAAGGAGCCTGAACCCTGGCAGACATGGGCAGCCATCTTGCTCCAACACATGGAAATACACTTTGGTGAGGGAAGTAAGTTATGCTTTATGATCTGGTATCTGTAAGCTCCTACCCCAAATAAATACTTTATAAAAGCCAACATATTTCTGGTGTTTTGCATTAGTACCCTTTTGGCTGACTAATACATTCACTCTCAGGGTTTTATCTTAAGTCCCACTCAATCCACAAGTCTTTCCTATTCATGACAACCATTGGTGAGCTCCTAGGATATAATAGCCACTATACTTCAATCTTGGGATTAATTGAGGAGTGAAACAAATTGAAAGCCTTCAGGAAAATTATGAAATCTGGCTTCAAATATCTTGTAAAGAATAATAAGGAATTTAAAAAGAGCATCCAGTGCTGTGTTGGAGAGGACAGGTAATGGAAGACAACCTTGAGGAAAGGAGAGGTATCCAGAGTCATGAACAAGAATAAAGTGGGCTGTGATCAGGGTGGAAGGAAAGGGATTGAAGGTGTGAGGTGCTTTTCGTTGTGCCCTACTCTCTGCTGGATTTAAGGATCTCCCTTCTTGGAATTCCTGTTCTCTCACACTAGATTCAAACTTAGCTTTACATTATCACAGAACGGCTTCATGCCTCATCCCCAACTATACTAACATTTTCTATTTCTCTTTCACTTTCACTCAGTGCCCAGCACACAACTGAGTAGAGAGACTATTCCCCATAACCAATGTATTAAATAAAATTTCAGAGTAGGAAATTTTAAGAAGAAATTGTATCATCACCCTCAAATGCCCACTATGAAGGCACTTAATGGATATCTTTACAGAGATAGTCACCAGGGGTGTATGACAAGTTCCCCTTCTCTCTTCCTTCCTTTTTTTCACCTCAATGTATGGATTTTGTGGGTACAGGCAGAATTGAGTCCATGATGCTTATTTCTTAAATACAATTAGACAGAAGTCAGTGTTAACCTATCTTTGCTGCTTCCTCAAGCAGGGAAAGGGCAACCTGGTTTAGGAACGAGAGTGACCCATTTTTCACCCCAAAATTGTTCTGTCATTTCATATTGGATGCAGTAATTCTATTTTATGAAAAGTTATTTGTGGAAGCTTTTAAGAGAAAAAGCGCTGCCAATGTATGCTAGCATCAATCTTTTTTTCCTACTATAAACACTGAAATTGGAAAATATAGACAATCTTCTGATATGATTTCCAACTTTTTTCAGGATCTTGGCTGACATTCAGCCTTTCTTAAAGGCATTCATATTACAAATGTATGCCTTTATAAAGGTTCATACTTTAAAACGTGAAGGAGGAACAGAAAGGTTTTTAAACAGAGAACCCAGTATATAAAGTGTAAAATCAGAATAAATTTTAAAAGACAGGTAGCCATATTAGAAAATTCTCAAAATTATGCCAAAACATGAGGGCATGTTGTAATTCTAAAAAGGCAAAAATCATTGGCTTAAGGGACATGCAAATAATCTTGCCACTAAGGTATATTCCTTAAAATAACATTCATTTCTCTGAAACTCAAACTTAGATCAAATATCCCTATCATTCACCTTGTGGATGGTTAAGAAAGTATAGCTTGAGAGAAAAAATTAACATAGAAAATTACTCCTGGCCCACTCAATGGGAGAAAATATTTGGAAACCACATATTCGATAAGGATTTGATTTTCATTCTATATAAAGAGATCATGCAACTCAACAATAAAAGAGCAAGTAATTCTATTAAAAATGAACAAAGGACTTAAATAGACATTTCTCTAAAGGGGAAATACAAATGGCCAAAAAGCTAATGAAAAAATGTTCAATATCAGAAGCTGCTAGGGAAATTCAAATCAAAACAATGAGATCTTATTTCACATGGCATAGAATGGCCATTATTTAAAAAAAAACAGAAAACTAAGTTCTGGAGAGGATGTGGAGAAATAGGAACATTCCTTCAGTGTTGGTGGGAAAGTAAAAAGGTGCAGCCTCTCTGGAAGACAGTTTTGACACTTCCTCAGGAAGCTAAATATAGAACTGCCTGCCATATGATCCAGCAATTCCTCTATAGGAATATATCCAGATGAACAAAAAACTGACAAGAACAGACATTAGCACACTGTTGTTCATAGCAGTGTTACTCACAATTGCCAAAAGATGAAACAACCCAAGTGTCCAGCAACCAATGAATAGCTAAATAAAATGTGATATATTCATGTGATAGAATATTATACTGCTGTAAGAAGAAATGTAATTGGGACACATATGATAACATAAATGAACCTTGAAGACATTATGTTAAGTGAGATAAGCGAGACACAAAAGGACAAATATTGCATGGTTTCACCAATATGAACTAAATATGAAGAATAAATTCATGGAATTAAAACCTAGAGCAAAGGTTATTAGGAGGTAAAAGGAGAGCTGAGAAGATGTACTGATGCTTAACGTATGTGGAAGTTTTAATTAACTTGACTGTAAAAGTGTGGAAATGAATAAAGCTGATGGTAACATATTATAGTGATAGTCTAGGGTTGTAAATGTCAGTTGAAAGAAAGTTAGAGAATAATCTAGGGACTGAATAACAAGTGAACCCAGAGGGGGATGAGAATTGTGGTTAATAGCACAAATAAAAGAATGTCTTTCTATGAACTAAACAAATGTACGTTGATATTGCAAGGTGGTAAAAATGTGGGGAAGCACGGAAAAAATGCAATTAACGTAACCTATGGACTATAGTCAACAGCAATACTGTAATATTCTTGCATCAATGCCAAAGATGTACTGTGTTAATAATAGGGGATATGGAAAAAGTATAGCAAATGTATGCTATAGACATACATAGTGGTAATAGACTGATGATTTATCTCACAATCTCTAACAAATGTTCCACAACAATGCAGTGTGTTGGTGGAGGGGTGCTGTATGGAAATTCCATACATATTCACAACTGTGTTGTAAGTTCACAACCTCTATTATAAAAATATGTTTTTAAAAAATTACTCTTGGATTTAAAAATGGGAGAAAAGTTCTTTACATTTATATTGAAAATGGATGTATCCCCTGCTTCGAGAAGTTCTTCTGTTCCAGGCAGTCTCCTCGGGGTCCAATTAATCGTTGGTAAAATCAGATCTCTTTCAGGTTTTCAGAATTTTAAAACTTTAGGAGTTTTACCAATCATATGCCTTCATATTAAGACCCTCAGTTGGATAAGAATGAAGGAAACAGGCACATATGGAACCCCTCCCTTTTTTTCTCTCCTTCTGTGCTTCACTGCTTGAGGCCAACAGCCCTCCATGTACTAGCAATATTTCTGGCTCAGAATCTGCATGAGCCGTGGAGGGCTGGTCTGGAAAATCCTGCAATGGCAACCACTTTGTGAGACTGGCTTTGGATACCTTGGAGAACTGCATCCCAATCTTTGAAATCGCAAGATTGATAGGTGGTTCTTTGAAGCTTATTTTTTAATTACTTTTAAAGAAGCTTTAGATTACATAAATGTTACATCAAATATACAGGGGGAGAGAAGCGGCTGTGGCTCAATCAGTTGGGCTCCCATCTACCATATGGGAGGCCCTGGGTTTGCGTCCCAGGGCCTCCTTCTGAAGGCAGGCTTACCCGCATGCCACAGAGAGCTGACGGCCTGCAAGCACTGCAGAAAGCCGACTCAGCAAGCACCACGGAGAGCCAACTCAGCAAGGTGATGCAACAAAAAGGGAGACAAGTAAAAAAAACACACAGAAGAGCATGCAGAGAGTGGACACAGAGAGCAGACAACAAGCAAGCTGCAAGTGTGTGTTGGGGGGATAAATAAAAATAAAAATACAGATACACAGAATACATAGTGAATAGACACAGAGAGCAGGCAGCAAGTAAGCAAAAGGAGGAGGGGGATAAAAAACAAATACAGGAGAATTCCCATACACCCCACCCTCTACCCCTCCCATAGATTTCCCCATTAACAACATCTTTCATAAGTGTGGTACATTTGTTACAATTGGTGAATACATATTAAAGCATTGCTACTAACCATGGTCAACAGTTTACATTAAAATTTATACTTTGCACAACACATTTTTATAGGTTTTGACAAAATGTATAATAGCCTGTACCTGTCATTGCAATGCCATGCAGAACAGTTCCAGTGTCCCCAAAATGCTGCGTGTTATACCTATTCTTCCCTCTCCCTTCCCTAAAACCTCTAGTGACCACTGCCTTTATATCAATGTTACAAGATGTTACACTTATTCTTCCCTTTTAAAGCAAGCTTCAGTAAAACATTTTTTCTGAGAAAATCTGCTTCAAATTTTCTCAGAATTGTTGAAGTTAGGAAACCAACTAGCTAAATTGGTGTGCCTGGGCTGCTTCTTCAAGTAATCTCTATTAATTTTTTTTTTCAGAATTTCGAAGATAAAGTGTTGGAGAGGATATATTAACTTTTGAAAAATGGTTACCATGTTATATTTTTAATTCACTTTATTTTTAGAGCAGTTTTAGGTTTACACAAAAAATTATGCAGAAACTATGGAGAGTTCTCATACAACTCTCCTCACCCCCACCCGTGAACACACAGTTTATCGTATTATTAGCATCTTGCATTAATGTGGTACATTTGTTATAATTGATGAATCAATTGGTACATTATTATTAACCAAAGCCCAAGTTCTTTGGGTAATGACAAAAGCATAATGTCACGTATTTACAGTTAGAATATCATGCAGAATAGACCACTGCCTTAAAAATGCCCTATGCTCTACCTTTTTGTCCCTCCTCACCTCTCCCTGATCCCCAAGCAACCACTGATTTTATTGTCTATAGTTTTGTCTTTTCCAAAATGTCATATAGTTGGACTCATACAATATGCAGCTCTTTCAGGCTGGTTTCTTCTACTTAGCTATAGGCATTTAAGGTTGCTTCCTACCTTTTCATAGCTTGGTAACTCATTTCTTTTTATCACTGAATGAAATACTCCATTGTATAGATGTACCACAGTGATTCAATTTTTAAATACCTTACTTTTCATAGGCTTCTTTAATAAATTACACAATATTTAGAATCATTTGAAATAAAGCATGTTTTACTTTTTTGTTTCTGCATGTCAGTATTAACATGTTTTATGATCCTTGACTCAAAAATATTTAATTTAAGATTAATTTTCAGATAGACTCTAAGGTGTCATGAAAAGAAGGCCAGGATTGCAGAAACAAAACATGGCTCCTTCTTCCTATTTAGTCACTGACAATACAACTGTAGGAAAGTCAACTTGCAAATTGAGACTATTGGATTAAATGTGTGTGCTGGACAGAATGGTATCCCTCCAAAATTAGTGTCCATCTGAAACCTTAAAATGTGACCTCATTTGGAAATAAGATCTTTGTAATTAACTTAGCTAATTACATATGATCTCATCATCATAAACTTAGATGAGATCATACTATTCCCTTCCCCCTCCCACACACTTTCTCCAGGAATCTCATGGAACTTTAACTTTTTAATCATATTTGCCCAAGGTCCTCATGTTCTCTTAATTCATAAATATTTGTGATTCATGGCTGTTGTTTGATAGAGGATGTGAGAGTTTCAAGTTATGTGTTTGAATGATGGGAAGAAAATAGGAAGGTCATCATGTGGTCTGGCCTCCAGATGAAATAATTTTTCTTTAAGTCAGAAATATTTTGTACCTTATTCCAAATGTGTGTCTGCCTTTTGTATAGTCTTGCCCAGCCCTATACTGTGCTTCTGGTTCTCTGTGCTCTGTGCTATACTGTGCAATGGTGGGTCTTTGGCTGCTATACAATTTGAGCAAGCATGCTTCCACCTTAGGATCTTTGCACTTGACTGTCCTTTTGCTTAAAACTCTGCTATCCAGAAATCAATAGGGCTCATTCCCTCATCACAGGTCTCAGATCAAATGTTACCTAATAATAAGGTCTCTCCTGACCACCCTAAAGAAAATAGCAATTGTACACCCAACAGTACCATCCTCCTTAACCTTTTTATTTCTATTCCATAGTGTCATACCATCTAAAACTGTTTGTGTATAAAATTTTGTTTATTTTTGCTTTCTTTCCCTCCACAGTAGAAGATCAGCTTTATAAAGGCAAGGACTTCATTTTATTCACTGATGTAGCCCTAGCACCTAAAATGTGCATGACATGTCATATACCCTCATTAAATATCTGTTGAATTAATGAATGAAATGGGAAATGAAATACCAGTTTTATTCATCACTGGGCAATATTTAGCATTTCCCCTCTCAGGCTTTCTCTGGGAAGCCATCTGCTGCATAAGACTTTGGCCCACGTTATTGAGTGGCGCTTCCTATTCCTACTTCCTCAAATGTGGAAGTCTATGTCAGGATCCATTTCTTCAACAGCTGACCTGACTGTATATGGCAGGAATGTCTTACCCACCAGTAAAGTTAGAGAAACTGAAACAGAGCACTCAAGCATGATAGAGTCTGTGTCTACTTTTGAAGGCAGGCCTTTCCTACATTGCATATGAATAAGATTGATTTCTATGTATATAAGGCAGGGATGAAACCAGCACTGACATAATATAATTCAGTGATTCATTTAACAACTTATTCTCCTTAGGGGAAAAGTTAGAAAGATAGGTGAGCAGAGGATGTAAAGGTGGGAACAGAAGTTCCTTCTCCAAATGACTGGAGCAGAAGCAGGACAAAGAAGAGGTAAGTTTCCTACCTAACTGTCAAATGTCAATTTAATTCTGTATTTCATGATATGTGCTCTACAAATAATAGATATGTTTTTGATAATATTAAAACATTAAATCAACGTTTTTCAAGATGTCAGGAAAAGGACAAATATTAGCTAGAACAATAAAGCCATTGATCATTTTTGACTCTCAAATTATTTTGTATTTTTTCCAAAACAAGACAATATTCTTCAGTGCTAGGCCAGACCAACATGTTATAGAGGTTTACTCTAGCAAGAGAATAGAGAGGATTATGGATATTATGAAGTTACAGCATGTATAAACCTAAAGAGAATACTTTGGACAAAAAGGTAGATATAAGATAAACAACTTTGATTGGGCAGCTCTATATGCAAGCATTTAGTAATTGGTATCTCATTCAATCTTTCCAATAACTTTCTGGCATTATTCTCATTCTACTCACGTGGAAGTATGAAACTAAAGTAGAGGGTTTAAGTGACTTGTCCAAGTTGACACAGCTCTAAGTGGTAAGAGTGGATTCTAATTCATGAATTCTGGGTCCAGAGCTGGCACTTTTGATATTATACCTTACTACCTCTACAAATCTACAGAAAATTCAGACACAGTGTTCCTTTCTCCCAAAATCTTACCTCCACAGGTTCAAACTTGAGGTCAAGGAATAAGAAAGGTGATAAATAGAAATCACAGAAAGATTGAGGAGAAGCTACAAGAAAAGGGGGATCATATAGTCTGCTTCATATTTGGAAATAAGGATATTATCTTAGACGGCACCTTGAAACTTCATGGGCAGCCACAGTTGTGTATAAATGGGGCCACGGATGTTAAGTCAGAGGTCTGAGTAATGTTTCTGTGCAGTGTGATGCAAAGGGACATGAAAGGCAGATGAGTTGAGGAAAGTACGAAAAAAGAGGCCAGAGAATTTCTTGACAAGGAACAACATAGCCACAGGATTGAGAGACTAGGTCCATTGCCAGATGTAGATGCTGGCTGAGACCTAGAGATCTACAATGTCTGTGAAAGCCAAAGTCATTAAAATCTTAACCAAACCAGTAGGACAGGACACGGAAATACCAGTGCAGATGTAGGTAGGAAATTCTATCATACCAGCCAGTGGATAGGCTGTCTAGTGGAAAATTCAAGACCTTCTACCTTAAGATCACTTATGAATCCAAATCCACAATCCCCATTGCTGTTCATCATGGATGTGGCAGTTTGAGTCTTTTGTGGACCCCAAAAATCCTGTTCTTAAAGCCAATACATTCCTGTGCATGTAAACTGATTATAGATGAACTTTTTGATTAGATTCAGCTATGGTAACTTCCTGTTGATTAGATCACTTCTGTAGGCCATGACCCAGGGTAGGTCTTAATCCTCTTACTGAGTCCTTCATAAATAAAGAAATAAAAAGTGCAGTTACAGAAAAAAAGCACAGAAACACAGAAAAACCTACTAATCAGAGAGAATGTCGTGAGAGCAAGAAGCTGAAAGCAACACAGCTCAGAGGAGAAGTCAGGGGTCAGCAGAGCTGCCACCATGCCTTGCCATGTGGCAGGAGTCCATATGGATCACCAGTAGATGACCTTTGGGGACAAAGCTTCACCTGTTCCCTTGATTTGGACATTTTTCTCAGCTTTGGAGCTATAAGCTTTTAATCTAGTGAATCCCAATCTAAAACTCATTTCTGATATTTTGCATTGGCAACCTTTAGCAAACTAAAACAGTGGACAACAGTACATTCCCCTTCCATTCCAGGTAATTCTAGCATTGGAGAAGAAGGCAAGAAGAATCTCTGAGTTTTTATATATTAACTAAAAAGTGCCTACGTTTAACAAAAAGATAATGTTTTAAGCTGGAAAAGTCTGAGATATGGTGAAATGGCACTTTTAATTGTTTTCTCAACTGACCCATCATATTCTACCACCCAGTAAAGAGATTATGATAGTGATCAGAACAGTCAAGCAAAATGAAGAAACTTTGTGCATATCCCAATTTATTGGATAATCAATTGAAAACACCTATACGGAACACTAGTTATTCAAAAAAACTCTCCTTGTTACATAAGATTGGTAATTACTGAGTTTAAATAATTAAACATCCTGTATTAATTTGTTATGGAGTCTGAGTAAATATTTTCTAGTAAAAACTAGATGATCAAAATGGAACTATTGCTAAATTTCATGCATTTTCTTTTTTTTCACTCTGCATAAGTTGAGCCTGAGGAACTGTCAAGTCATATGTAATAATGAAAATTTTTCTTTCTTGAATTTTTCTTTTAAAGCTCTTATGGTTATTCAAGTTTACCTGATTAATCTTGGGGATATCAATTCTAACTTCCAGACAGGTGTGGTAGCATAACAAGTAGAAACTCCAGAGCACATCATATCAGTTTTTCTGAAATGTTGTACCAACAGGGATAAGCTGCTTAAATTTACTTTTTAGCAGCATCTGTGGCTAGCAGATTTAATATATGACTGTCAGACCAAGATTTCTAAAAGCTTTTATCCAGAAAATACTAGAAGCACAGTTTATTTAAACTTTATGTCAGATCAAATCTTATCCTAAGGTCATGGGTTTCTTCTGGGGAGGTTATCATCTTTCTCATCTTTGTTAGCTTGTCTTTTTCCAACTAAACAAAGCAGAAGCACATTTGGGTTACTTTAAGTTGGGGCAGCGGAATGATACTAGAAGTAAACATGGGAAAGTAAGGAAAATCAGACAGACTCATATTACTGCTTGAAAATTAGAAGTTTTCCCAGAAGTCCAAGAGCAATTTTGGTGCCATTGCTGAAGAAAGTGACTCTTAAAGATGGATACGTATACCTCCTCTTTTTAGTGCTTACCTTGTGTATCTTTGGTCTATGCTCCATTCCCAACCATTGGTACTTTCTGAATGTCTCACAATTATGCTCCCCAGGAGAGGGTTAGATTAGTTCTATGGACTCTGACAGTTAGGGAAGCCCTTGACTATTAGGCCAAGTGGTAAATAATACCAATCCATGGTTGGTTACATAAGGGTATATATCCACCCCTGCTTCCAACAATCACAGTCAAAAAGGGAAGGTCACATTGTTAGATTTCTTCAAATGGGAAGATGAAAGTGGTAGGAACCGAATACACTCCTTTCCAAAACATCTTAGTGTGAGGCATTTTCCAAGAATGGTGAAAGGACTGAGATTACATCCTACTTGCAAGCTAACATGTTAGCCTGAAAAATGTTTTAGATGCTGGCAGATGATACTAGACTCATGGGTCAGACATAATGGATCATTTATTTCTCACAGCAATAGCAGTAGTCACAGTATCCTATCTTTGTGCCAGTTCTTCAAGCCACTATTTCCACAAGCAACAGGAAATGAGCCAAGTGACACCTGAACAACTAGAATCCCAAGCTTACAGATTCAAATCTTTAAAAATGGGCAGCTAGCCTATCTGATCTCTTCCCCTGAGGGAGACATTATCTTTATTATAGTGGATAGCAAATGTGGCAGCTTGAGATTATTTATGAATTCAAAAAAGAGGTATAGATTACGGTTGTAAACTGGCCTATTCCTCTGGGTGTGATACTCTTTGATTGTGTTAAATTCAAAGATTTTACCTTTACTTGATTATGCTAAGATTAGGTTCTGATTTGACTACATCACTAGGGCATGCAGGGTTGAGTCCCCGCCCCCTTGGTGGGTTATATAAATGGGACATTCAATCAAGGAGGTAGAAGTGGATATGCAAGAAAAGAGGAAAGGAGCACCACAGACACAGAAGAGGATCCTGTGGCCCCTGGAAGAGAGATGAGCCATTCACCTGATAGTTTGTAGCTGAAGAGAACATTGCAGCCAAGCCCTGTGCCTGCCTACAGCTGAGATTGGAAGAAGCTGGGCTCATGGAGACTGAAGAGGAAAGAGGAAGGCTGAACTCTTGCAGATATCGCCCTCCATCTTGTGTCAACACATGGCAACAGACATTGGGTGAGAAAATACCTCTTATGGTACCTTAAGTTGGACTCCTTAGGGCCCGTAACTGTTAAGATTCTACCCCAAATAAATACCCTTTATAAAAACTAACAAATTTCTGGTAATTTATGTCAGCATCCCTTTGGCTGGCTAATACAGAAAACAAATTGCCCTTTGCTCCAGAAAGAGGCAATAACTCTATCTTCCAAAATTGCTCAGTAGACCAATATCCTCAAAAAGATAGTTTAGGAGTAAAACCAGCAACTGCCTTTATAGGCAAGGCATGCAGAAAGATGGAGAATGTTTCCCAACAAACCACACCTAAAGGCTGGATAACATGAGTTATAATAAGAAGTATAATTACAAAGAAATAATATTATAAACATGTTATCTTTTAATTGCACATGAAATATGAAAACAGTTGTGAACTGCCCCTCCAGTCACTCACAGGCGCTGGAACAATCTGTACTTCGCCTCTCCCCACTCCCAGGTGTTTCGCAGATTTAGCTTTCAACTCATTGTTACTTCTATCTTGTTAGTGACTTCATGATAAGTCCCTGACAAAACTGACGGCTAGTCTTTCAAACACCTAGAGTCCCCATAGAGATAAAGCATTTCCTATCCGTCACAGAACCATTATTTCCTTCTTCATCTTTTTTCTTGAAATACAAAGACATATGAACAAACACTCCATTGCTACCAATTACAGAAAAATCACTACATGATCCCTCTGTTGAAAAAGTCAACTGATATTTCTCATAGGAAAGCCAATTTTCATGGTTAAAAATGTATACCTGAGGAAAAAAGAAATGAATTACCAACAAGTAGCAGGATTTCATCTGGGTGTTTGTTTTGTTTTGATTTGATTTGTGTGTATGTGTGTGTGTGTATATGTATCTTTCTGATTTCAATCCAAGCCAATTATGGCAGAGACCTATGCCTGTCCCACATCAATTTTCTCTTCATCCATTATAATGAAATCAGATTATTTCAGAACATTAATACGACCAACCACAACAATACATTATTCAGCTTTTCTTGGAGCTAGGCATGACCATGAGAGTAAGGTTTGCCAAAATGACATAAGCAGACATGTTTGCAGGATCCTGGGGAAGGCTCCGTGAGGAAGCTGACTCCTCCTGGAGGCTTCTTTTTGTCTTTCCCTTCTGCTTCATTAGTGTCTCCTGAAATGTGGGCACAATGGCTGCAGCTTTAGTAGCTCCTTGCTAAGGATTATAGGGCAATAATTAGAAGTGTGATATTACAGCAGCCTTTTACTATCTCCATTCTTCTAATATGTAAGACCAAAACAAAAACTAATGTGCTTAAGCCATTGCATTGTTGTTTTGTTTTGTTAGAGGTAGAGTATGTTTTATTTTATGCAGCCAGAATCAATTCTGAACTGTGTAAAGAAAAAATTGGAAAGTATATTTAAAAAATGTAAAAAGCAAACAAACCCAAGTCCACCTTAAATTACTAATTTGGTGGCAAAATTTTATCTAGTTTATCAATGTGTTACAAGTAAATGAGTATACAACATCTCTAGTATGAGGCAATAAGCATTTTACATTTAAAATTTTCTAATATTTAAATTTTAAGTAAATCACATTCTTAATTTATGGAAATTAGAGATCTAATTTCTAATCTTGAAGTCTTCATCAAGGTCCCCAAGGGGTAGAAATAACAGCAGTTGAGGATTTTGCCAGGCCTCATGGTTTTGGTGACATATCTAATAATCTTCAATATTATATGTTTATTATGAATAAATACAGGCACATAATAAACTTGCAATGGTACAAGAAGGGATAAAATGGAAAGAAAATATCTCCATTAATACCCTTCTCTTCTTATCTAACTCTAATTCATAAATATATAAGAAATTTTTAGATAAGATTCCTAAAAATCTTCATGTACACTATCTACAATGTGTTTATATATATATGCTGAGCACCTATGCCATACCAGGCACTATTTTTATTCCTAGGAATTCTGTATTGAATAAGGCAAATTACCCTGGCTTCTTGGAACTTTCACCCCAGAAAGAAAAGAAGAAATAAATAAATAAGTCAATAAATTACTAAATGAGCAATGTAACATCAAATGGTGTAGAACTTATCATGAAGGAAAAGAAGATACAGTGATAGCTACTTGGGTAAGGAGGTTAGGGTATTTAATGTAAATATATCAGGGACAGTTTTTCTGAGGAGGTGAAATTTGAAAGAAAGCATTAAAATATGATCGAATCTCTTTTTATACATTGGTTAATCAAATTTTGTGTTCATTTACTATATTGAAGATATTTCTATTTGATTTGCGTATTCATTTCAAACATACATATATTATCAGGTCATGGTATTAGGCCCAATATTTCAGACATTTCTGAATTTAATGAAAATCCTGAAATGTAAGATTGGGGAAAAAAAATCAAAACCTCAAATCATCTAGTCTAATATACTTGTTTTAGGAATGAAGGAATTGAAAAACTGGTATATTTAGTGACTTTGCTGAGATCATACAGGTGTGGTATATATAGTTTGGCTTTCCACTATAGGTCTTGGCAGAATTCGCCCATTAGTCCACTGCAGAACTAAATATTAAACTCTGAATCCTGACCTCCAAAGTAGTAATACACTCCCTCTTTAAGTATTCAAGTAATACATTTGGAGACTTTCAGGAAGATGGCATCAAAGTAGGGGAGCAAGACTTAACTCTCTTACAAAACCAACACAGGAAGGGGAAAAAGCTTTCTGAGGTAAGTGCTTTGGATGTCTGAAGAGCAGCAGAATGCTGCACACCATCCAGAAGGGAGAGGGACAGAGAGATGAAGAGGCCAAAGTGACAACTGTGAGTTACTAGCCCCTATGGCCAGGAACGGCACCCATCCCTCACCCTTAAGGCGAAGAGCCTAGGTAAAACCCAAGGCTCATTGCAGCCAGACGGAGGGGAATGGACATCTTCCCCATAGGCAGAGAGAGGGTATGTGGAGGCAGGGAGTGATTATGCCATCAGGGCCAGTGTTTTGTGTGTTTTTTTCCTTCTTTATTTTTTTTTAAATGTTACATTTAAAAAATATAAGAGGTTCCCATACACCCCTTACTCCCCTTCCCCCACTCCCCCCCACATCAATAATCTCTTTCAGCATCATGGCACATTCACTGTATTTGGTGAATACATTTTAGAGCACTGCTGTACCACATGAATAATGGTTTACATTGTAGTTTACACTCTCCCCCAATCCACCCAGTTAGCCATGGCAGGACATACAATGTCCAGCATCTGTCCCTGCAGTACCACCCAGGACAACTCCAAGTCCTGAAAATGCCCCCACATCCTATCTCTTCTTCCCTCTCCCTACCCTCAGCAGCTACCATGGCCACTTTCTCCACATCAATGCTACAATTTCTTCCATTACTAATCACAATAGTTCCATAGTAGAATATCAGTAAGTCCACTCTAATCCATGCTCAAGTCCCCCATCCTGTGGACCCTGGGTTTTTTTTTTTGTTTGTTTGTTTTTAAAGATTTATTTATTTATTTAATTTCCCCCCCTCCCCTGGTTGTCTGTTCTTGGTGTCTATTTGCTGCGTCTTGTTTCTTTGTCCGCTTCTGTTGTCGTCAGCGGCACGGGAAGTGTGGGCGGCGCCATTCCTGGGCAGGCTGCTCTTTCTTTTCACGCTGGGCGGCTTTCCTCACGGGAGCACTCCTTGCGCGTGGGGGCCCCCACGCGGGGGACACCCTTGCGTGGCACGGCACTCCTTGCGTGCATCAGCACTGCACATGGCCAGCTCCACACGGGTCAAGGAGGCCCGGGGTTTGAACAGCGGACCTCCCATGTGGTAGACGGACGCCCTAACCACTGGGCCAAAGTCCGTTTCCCTGTAGGCACTCTTAGATCCCTGGTGTGGTGGTCCCCTCTGTTAGCTGGCCAGGGTAAGTTCAATAAACCAGAGGGTAGAAGTTGCAAGTCTGCTGATGCTCAGGGCCTGGCTGTCACATGGACAGTCCAGAGATTCAGGTCTCCTCTCAGCTCTTACCAGACCAGGTTCACCAGCAAGTGAAGGCTGAAAGAGACATCTCCCTGGAAAGGTTTGCTGAAGGGCACCATCTTCTGGCTGGCCAGGAAACTACAAGGAGGGGAAAAAAGCTTTTTGGAATTTCTCATGTTCAGGCACTATTGGATCTGGTCTGTGCCCCATTCCTGTATTCCTGGCCGTGTTGTGATAAATTAACCTGGGCAATCTTATTTAGAATAGTGTGAATGTAAAATCAAAGAAGAACCATGGGGGAGCTAATATAGCTCAGTGGTTGAGCAACTGCTTCCCATGTTCAAGGTCCTGGGTTCAGTCCCCAGTACCTCCTAAAAAAATAAAAAAGAGCCATAAAAAAAGCCACTAGCAAGAGAGAGAAATTGACCATCATATTAAATTCACCAACATAATCAGATGTCTAGACATCAACAAAAAATACGACAAGCCATACTAAAAAAGGAAGATATGACCCAGCCAAATAATCAAATAAAAAATTCTGACGAGACAGAGGATTTAAGACAACTAACCAATGATGGTCACACAAATCTCCTAAATCAATTCAAGGAGTTGAAGGAAGACATGGAGAAAGAAATAAAGTAATTAAGAAGATACTGAGAGAGAATAAAGAACAATTTAAGTAACATTCAATCATCATTTGGGGTATATATTAAGTGTAGTGTTTGGCATTATCTTTATTCAAATATCTATTTATTCAGTCACTAAGTTATGAAATTAACTAGTGCTATCAAAAGTGGATCCCAGCTATTCTGCTACAGACTTATTGTGATTCTAGCAATGTAAGAACTTATATCATTGATGTGGAGGCAGTGGCCACTGGAGGTTCTGAGAGGTCAGGGAGAGAGAAAACAGTATAGTACAGGGGCATTTTCAGGACTTAGGAATTGTCCTGAATGATACTGCAATGACAGATATAGGCCATTATATATCTTGCCATAACCTACATAATTGTGTGGGAGAGAGTATAAACTACAATGTAAACTATAATCCATGCTTAGTCACAATGTTCCAAAATGTGTTCATTAATTGCAATGAATGTACCATACTAATGAAAGATGTTGTTAATGGGGGAAAATGTGGGTGGTATGGGGAGCAGGGCATATAAGACTCCCCTATATTTTTTATGCAACATTTTTGTAATCTAAATATATTTTTAAAATAAAAATTTTAAAATAAAAAAATTTTTAAGTGGATCCCAGCAATCATCAGGATCAAAAAATTCTATTGACAATGCTATATTGTTTAAAATATGTACATTTATGATGTGTGCATATACAAATATATATTATATGTATACTATATAATAGTCAGTTCAAGAAAAAGAGATTTGTATCCACAGTTCAGTTTTCATATGGTACCTGACAGTGTAGACATTTTGGCCATGTTAAATAAATTTTTATGTCAGGTATTCAAGATGGACTGGCTAAGTCTCATCTCATTTAGGTTAAAATGAATACTTATTTTAGTCATTGGCCTAAATTATTGATGACTAGGCCTGGATTTTTATAATATTTGAGGATGTTTTCAGGTACCTTAACAAGTACCACAATAATTTCAAAACCATAATTTCATTAAATGAATAACTTGACATTTTTTGAGAGATACGGAAATAAAAAAAGTGATAGGATGTGACAATTCTAAAAGGTATCAAGCTTAAAGAAATACAAAACCTTTATTTTATGTGTATATTCTTCCTATGTGAAGAATTGCATGAAGTTTGCTCTCTATATTCAAATGCAAAAATAACAGATATTGTTTGGAAACTAATTCATGCATTTTAAAATAACAGGGGTTTTGAAGGCTGGAAACATATCTGAAAATCTGGTTTGAAATAGAGAGTGACAAAATTTTTCTCTAGCACCTCAAATATTGAATGGGAGAGGAATGTTTTAATTTCTAGAGCACAAGACTAGAAAAAGAAAGAGTTGATTTTCCATTAAACAGATGAATGGCCTCACAAACAGCATAATGGACATTTCCTCTCAGGAGAACTGTAAGATTAAAGATAAACATCTGCCTGAGTGATTTAGCTGTTCACCTAATTTGAGGCTAAATAACCTAGCCATCTGAGTCCACCTAGCTTTATCATTCTCTCATATTTTACACTCTTAAACACATTTCTCCTCGTGCATCTTGTTCATCAATTTATGGTGGTAGTACCAGAAATGAAATTAAATGCCGTAAATAGTTTTAAAATACAAACTGCTATTCATACCAAAATTCAAACAAGGTAGGTGTTTGTGATTTAAATTACCTGCAACAAAGGCAGCTTCTGTTGCAACTTCTGTTCATATTTCTTTTCAAGCTTTTGAAAGCTAAACATTTTCACCTGCAGTAATGATTAAAATAAAGGTGGCCATTGTATTGAGTAGTGGAAAAACATTGCATTTTAAGTTCATTCTCCACGATAAATAATCATAGAGAAATGTTATTATCATCAAAATGCTCAGAATGTTTAGATAAAGTAGATAAAGAAAAAAATAAAGGAGAAAAGAAATGGAAGTTTAATATAAAAAGCAGAAAGAATGAAATGGGTCATAAATTATTGGCAAGTAGAAGATATGTGTCATACAAAAGAATTTGCAAATTGGGCCTTTACAAATATGAATATAAGGGGCTAAAAGGATGATGTCAATATTCTATATGAAGTATACTTCATTGTCCTAGATTCTTTTCATTCAAAATCAAACATTAATAAACATACTCAGATTTATTCATTAAAAATACATATGATGTCTACTAGTTTCACACATTATAATGAGTGCTGTGGAGTATTCGAAGATTAAAATATTACTGTTCTTGCTCAAAAGTTTGGTTGTGGTCAAGATTATCCTGAAAAGTCATTAGAGGAACCAGTGAGAAGAAAAAGTGTCAAAAAAAAAAGGTATTCAAAAGTGGTACTCTTAAGAAATTCATTCTTCACTAACAACCTAGGCCTTTCTTGCTACTTATAACCCCAGGTTAGAATATAAATTTAATTATATTCTATCTTCCTGTTCTCAAGAAATTTCAGGGTAGTAGTTCAGATGAGCAAAGAAAAAAAATAACCATTTAAAATCCTTAGGGAATAGAATGGAAAATGGAATTTTCAGCATAAGATCTAATTGATGAGATTTATTAACATGTCAACTATGAATATGTGGAAAATGGAGAAAGCGAAAGTACCAGCTCTCTACCTTGTATGACAAGATCTTAACCAAGTTAGGGAACAGGATTTGGATATTGAGTTAAAGAACCCTCTTGAATGGCCAAATAAAGATATATGATACCTTAGTAGTGAGGTGTCAATTCAGGTCATCAATTGGAAAAGAGGTTATGGCAATTGGAATAGATTGGGAAAGCAGATAAAACTTTCATTGAGTGCTTTCTAAGAGCCAGACACAGAATTTGATGCTTTGACATATGGTCTTATTTGTTTATTACAATAGCAATTGAAAGTACTGAAAATAGAATTTCCATCCCAACAAAATATAAAAGTTGGACAATTCCAAGTGCTAGCCTAATAAAAAGCTAAGGAAATCCTCATGCATTCCTGTTAGGACAACCGTTTTGGAAAACAAAATAATACCCCCAAGATCTACCAACTCCTGTCTGAGGGTAATTATCTTCACCTACATTACAAAAACAGAAACTTAATGTCAAAGTTTTAATTTGGGAAGTGAATACCAGGTGTTTTAGTTTCTCATCTGCTAAAACAAATACCATACAATGGGTTGGTTTAAAAACAGAAATTTATTGGCTCAAGGTTTCAGAGGCTAGAAGGCTTCTTTCCTCCCGTCAGTACCTTCTGACTGCCTGGCAATCCTTTGGGTTCCTTGGCTTTTCCATCACATGGCAATGCACATGGTGGCATCTCTCCTTTCTCTTCTGGGTTCCACTGATGTTCAGCTTCTAGCTGCTGTCCATGGTTTCCTACATCTGTGGCCAATTCCCTTTCTTCATATGGACTTCAGCTCTATTGGATTAAGTTCCACCCTTATTCAATTTAGGCACAACTTATCTAATATCTTCAAAGGTCCTATTCACTAAGGAGTTAACACCCACCAGCTCAGGGTTTGGGATCTGAACTTGATTTTTGTGGGGGATGTTATTCAATCCCCAACATTAGGACAAAGAGAGTGAAGGAAAATGGAAATAAGGTAGGAAAAGACTAAAAGTAATGTAAGATGATGAGTTTGTCCCTTGCTTTAAGAAACGCTGAAAGAGACAAGAGCTAGTTGTTTAGCACCAGGGAAATTATCCGCCCATTCCCTCCTGTTCCCTTTGTTCCATTGGTCAAAGTTTGTTTCACAGGAGAGTCACCTCCATCTCACCTCAAGTTGCATCACTGCCCCTTTAGCAAGTGCTTGGGAAATCAGATCCCTTGTTCTGTGACATGGCATTCCATCCAAGACCAGAAGAGTCAGAGAATGAAAGTGTATGGACAGTAAACTTTAGTTGACAACATGTTAGTTTTGGCAATAGCTGAGGCTCATAAAATGCCAAAGAGACAGGCAGCAATAAGTAATTTGAAGAAGTCTGTAAAAAATGTCCAAAACGAAGAGATGAGAGGTGGAGGCGTCTTTGGGACATGGAGCTGCCCTGGATGGTGCTTCAGGGGCAATCACTGGACATTGTAAATCCTCACAGGGCCCACTGGATGGAATGGGGGAGAGTGTGGGCCATGGTGTGAACCGTTGACCATGGGGTGCGGGGGTGCCCAAAGATATACTTGCCAAATGCAATGGCTGTGTCATGATGATGGGAGGGAGTGTTGCTGAGGGGGGGGAGAGGTGGGGTGGGGGAGGTAGGGTTCAATGGGACCTCATATATATATATTTTTAATGTAATATTATTACAAAGTAAATAAAATAAAATAAAATTAAAAAAAAAAATGTCCAAAACAATACCTTACAGAATCTCTGATACACTGGGGGTGGAGGAAATGTGATATGATTTTAAATGTCCATCATAGGAGAAACAAATAAATAAATTGTGATATGTTGATACAGCAATTAATATGGAGTTGTGAAAATGAGTGAATTATAGCAAGTATTGAAGTGAATAAATCTTAAAACAATGTTGAGCAAAAGAACCAACTTTTCAAAGATGATTTATACAGTAAGATTATTATTACATACATAGGTCAAAAGCAAGTGAAAAATGAAATAGTACATTAAGTGGGTAATATATATGTGGAAAATTACAAAAGAAGGACAAGAGCATGATTAATAAAAAGTTTAGGATAGTCCTGATTTTCTCTAGGTTGGAGGAGCATATGATTGAGTTAGGACATATCTATGACTTCAAAGGCCCCTGTAATAACTGATTCCTTAATTAAGGGTGGTGAGTACATGGGTTTTGTTTCATTATTCTTTAAATTGTTTTTATGCTTTATATGTACTTTTTGTTTGTATATTTCACAGTTTAAACAAAACATTAACTGCTTTAAAAATAGCCACTGATTGAATTCCACTCTCTCCTTTCTGCCAAAGGTTACAGAAGAAAGTGCCTGCATCTTTGAATCATTTTATAAAGAAAAGCTGCCCACCAATCAGGAAGGGCTCTACTAAACTGTTACTTCAGCAACAAATAAACTTCTTTCTTATAGTTTTGGAAGTTATTTTGGGAGTCAGCAGCTAGCAAGATTAGATAGACACAGACACCTATCTCTGTATACATACATGCAAGGAGAGAGCACACAATAGAATATATGCAACAAAATATATATATAATGATATATAAGCTCTGAGGTGTAATTATAAAATGAATATGGATGATTCCATTACTCAAGAATTGGAACAGTCACAATATTTTGGACATCCTCTCTATGGACCAACGTATCAAAGATGTTGGTGGAAAAGTTGCACTCAAGAATGCTTTTCAAAAAATTGGACTTTTGCACTTCCTATTCTTTCTACCTGAATTTGTCTTTCCTGAGATACCCAGATACCTGTACAGGTTATTCTTTCACCTATTCCAAGCTCTGTTCATATTTCATCTTTTGTTGTCATCTTCTCTGCTCAAGATATTTTAAATTGCACACATAACAAATCCCTGTTATTCTTCCATTATTATTTTTACCCATAACAATTATTACCATCTACTTCCTGGGTAATTTGCTCATTTTATTTTACTTTCTGTTATGTCTGGTTTCCCCACCATAATATTAGATCATAATATTAGAATGCAAGGATATTTGTTTTAGGTTTTACGGCTTAATTCACACACAGGAAGGAACGTTTTCTCACACTGCCTTTGACTTAATTAGATCAAAACCTGCTTCTCAATAAGGCCTCAAATCATATGAAGGAAAACAGCTACACTGAGAAGATAGACCAATTTCTTTCCTCTATTGACAAAAAAAAAAAAAAGGAAAAGAAAAAGGAAAAAGAAAAGAAAAGAAAAAAAAACCACTCACTGGCAAATCTTCTAAACCACAGGAGGCATATTTCAAACACAGGCATGTGCATTATTTTTCTAGCCAATTCAATGGATGAAAAAAATCCCCAAGGGGAAAACAGGTTCAAATTGGCATGATCCCAAGCAGGAGATGGAAAAGAGATTTGACCCCTTTCCACGGAAGCACATATATCGCTTTGTCAGTCTCCTTATCTGCCTCAAGTTCTAATTACAAGTTGCAACTTCTGACATCAATAGGACTGATGAAGCTTAAAGCTTCCCATTTCCATGCAAAAAATATATAATTACAAATTATGATGATTTTATGAAAGGAAAAGGTTGGAAGAATCTAACAGGGAAACCTAATATAGATTGCAGATTGAAAGGGATACAGCTGGAGAACAAGCAGTTATTAACTCAACAAAGAGTACATGTATAAATAAGCATTTCTGGTGGTGGGAATAGTGTGTACAATGACCCTTTAGCAGGAAAGAGTCAATAATAGTCAAGAAACTGAATTTTTTAAAATCCTGTGGGTAAAGCTTAAAAAACAAGGCTATATTAGAATAAAAAATCCAGATGCTCTCATAAATAGCACAAAATTGTAATACCTTAACATAATGAACTTTGTGTTTATGTCAAAGGGGGTCAAGTGGACCTCCTGGGTGGTTTCACCTTCAAGTGGTGACTCAGGAATACAGACACTTTCCTTTGGCTGGCTTTGCCATTTCAGAATCCTTCTCTTTGAGGAATTGCGTGAAAGGTTGCGTGGGAAGCAGAATACATCCCTTCCATTCACATTTCATTGGCAAAAAAATGTTCATTTGTCTTCAACTTAGCTGAAAGGCAGAGTGAGAAATATAGTATTTCTTTTATATTCAGGCAGGTCTTTATCTGCATTCTGATAGTAAATGGAGGAGGTCTGACAGTAAATAAGACCTCCTCAAGATGTTACTTCAGTTAATGTCTAATCCAACTGAGTCAGGTTGAGCTTTAAACTGGATTACTGGAGGCTTTTATAAGCAGAGTGAAAGTCAAATGGAGACTGTGGCAGTTTGATATTATTTATGAATTCTAAAAAGAGATATTGATTATGTTTGTAAGCTGGTCTGTTTCTCTGGGCCTGATATCCTTTGATTGATTTAAATTCAAAGGCTTTATGTTATTTGATTAAATCAAGATTAGGGCTTTGATTTGACTACATTGTTATGGCCTACAGGGATGAGTCCCCACCCGCATGGTTGACTATATAAATGGATGCTCAATCCAGAACACAGAAGTAGAGACACAGGAGAACACAGGGAAGAGAGACAGCTCCATGGACATGATAGAGACCCTGAGAAGAGAGATGAGCCATGATAGTTTGTAGCTGAAAAGACCAGAGCCCTGAGCAGTTGAGCAGGCCCAGAACAAAATGAGCCATCCAGCCTATACATGAGATTGGAAGAAGCTAGATCCATGACACTGTAAAAGGGAAGAGGAAGGATGAACCCTTGCAGATGTCACTTGCCTCTTGCTTCAACACATGGCAACAGACTTTGCGTGAGGAAGTAACCTTGAGCTAGACTCTTCAGGGCCTTGTAACTGTAAGCTTCTACCCCAAATAAATACCCTTTATAAATCCAACAGAGTTCTGGTACTTTGCATCAGCATCCCTTTGCCAGACTAATATGGAGAGAAGTCAAACTGGAAGTCAACAGAACTCAGAAGAGAAAGGAAAAGATGCCACTCTGTCCATTGCCACATGACCGAAATGCCAAAGACCAACGATCTCTGGTAACCAGCCCCAGAACAACAAAGTCTTTGGAGAGAAAGTGTTTTCTGGCTGATGCCTTGATTCTGGACTTCTCCTAGCCTCTAAAATGTGAGTCTATAAATTCTGTTGTTTAAACCAACCCATCATTGTTTTAAGTTTAATTGTGAAATTAAAACAAAGGGTAAAGAAACTTAAAAGATGAGGCCAGAGAACTAAGCAGGTGTCATATCATATAGCATTTTGTATCCACTAAGGTAATGGACTTTATCTGAAGAAATATTGGAAGTCAAAGAATGACTTCAAAAGAGAGAGTTGTATAATTTTATTTGTACTTTTAAAAGATCACTCTAATTATAATGTGGCTATCAGGAAGGAACTTTTGATGGGAAGCTCAAAAAGAGAGGACAGTTGGGCAACAAAAGGTGATATTTGTTGCCCTGTAAGATAGTAATTAAAGCCATGGGACTCAATGAATTTTATCATAAAGGGAGAAAAATTCAAATATTTATAAACCAGAACTGGTTTAAATTAATATTGTGATTAATTTAATTTCTATTTTCAGTGTGATCTCAAGACCAGTAAAATGTCTTCAGCTTTAAGACCAATAACTATAGCCATACACTACATTCAGAAAAGAAAGAGGAAGGAGGGAATGTGAATCTGGCACTTTATTTTCCTTTTGCCATCTGGAGAATGCTGATACAGTACATGTAGCTTTATTGTACCTACTTCTTGGACTAATTTTGGAAAGAACACAAATAGCCTGCATTTTGATTTCCAAAACATTTTTTTAATATGTGAAAAAAAGTGTAAGTGGATGGATGAGTCAAAGGATAGGTTCTGTGAGTCATTAGGGAGTAAAGAATAGAAATGCCAATTTCAATCTCTAGTAGATGACAGTTTTCATAAACATTTATAAAACAACACTATCTGTACCATAACATGCAGCAGGATAAAAATGCAATGCAGGGTTCTCCATTAAAAGTCCTGAATAAGAGAACTTAAATGTCTAATTGATAAAGGGTCATCTCTAAGACATTATGGGTGGGAGGGAGAGAGGACCTGAGCTACGTTATTCTAGATCATTTTGCTTCCCCTGAAGAAATATTTGATTTCCTTACAGGCAAAATCTGATTTCAACAATCATTAGGGTTCCTTTACACATTCCAATTAATGGTCATTTGGGAATACATAAAATATAAAGTGTATACAAGTATAAAAAGCTCTTGGTCTTCTATAGTGTGATGGTTAGGCCAAGGTGTCAACTTGGCCAGGTAATTTTGCCCAGTTGTTTGGTCAAGCAAGCACTGGGCTAATTATAATACAAGGACATTTATGGGCATTAGTCATCAATGAGTTCACTGCATAATTGGCTGATTACATATACGATCACCAGGGAGATTGCCATCAGTAATGAGTGTCATATTCAATTAGTTGAATACCATAAAAGAAGTGATTTCAGCGTACAGAGAATTTCCCAGCTCATCTTTGGACAACCATCATCTCACAGAAACTCATCCAGGACCTTTACTGGACTTTCATCAGAACCCCTGGTTTGCAGCCTGCCTGTGGAAT
Source organism: Dasypus novemcinctus (assembly GCF_030445035.2). Classification (NCBI taxonomy): domain Eukaryota; kingdom Metazoa; phylum Chordata; class Mammalia; order Cingulata; family Dasypodidae; genus Dasypus; species Dasypus novemcinctus. The sequence goes on along the minus strand of NC_080673.1, from coordinate 169,804,793 downwards.
CTGTACTTGTGCAACCCGATATCATGTGAGAGAATTTTAGAAAATCTCGTATTATTTACAGATCTCTCCTGTTGATTCTGTTTCCCTAGAAAACCTTAACTAATATAGCTTGGTATAAGGAGTGGTTCTTGAGAAAGAGAATCTTAAACATGGGGAGTGTTTCTGGCTATTTTGCAATTGGCTCTCTAATTGGACACAACGGTACTAATGACCCCCTTTCCAATAATGAAAAGGCTACTAACATTCCATGGAATGAGTTGGCAATGGAGATAGGCAAAATATCATCACTGGATTACCTTACTTCTATACTTATAAGAGGCAAGGATCTGGGTGAGAGTGTTTTCAACACCTTAACAGAGTTTTGTGGAGTCAAAAGGTATAATGATGTTGCCTAGCTGCTCCTAGACACTCTAGATAGGGTTACAAAAGAAAGAAAAGAGCTAAAGGCTTCAAACTTGCAATTTAAATGCCACATGAATGATGTGAAAGTTTCTATGTGTGCCCAGAAAGAAATCTTGTTTCCTGCAGCCAGAGGCTTGAAAAATCTGAAAACCAGACTCCGACTCTCATTGTATGAGTAGCAGAGTTACAAAGAAAATTAAAATCTCAACATAACAAGGTGTCTGCAGTAAAAGTGAAGGCATTGACTGGAAAGGAGTGGTGAACCCCAAAAATTGAGGATTGGGAAGGAGACATATGGGATGATGATAATATCTGCAGGGACATTAAAACACTAAATTCTGCTGAGACTTTACCAGATAAACCTGTGATGGCCTGCCCTGTGAAAACCATACTTTGTCAACTTTGTATCACTCAGCCTCCAGCCTGCCTCAGAGACTCTGGACGTCCCCTCAGCCTCAAGGCAGGTACCAGGCAAACTCCACCATGCACTATCTAATCTTCGCTCTGCCCTGAGGAATGCCTTCCAATCCCTGCCAGAAGAGATTAATTCTGTTTTACCAGATGAAAATGCAAAGAAATGCCATGAGGTCAGTTCTTGCACGGCATTTCTAATCCTTCTCCTTACCCACCCCCAAGATCCCTCTTCTCTTTGAGACCTATTATGAACTAAAATCACAAGTCCCCAAAGGTGAAATACTGCATAAGTTTTTCAATTTACATAGGCAGAAATCAGGGAAATATGTGTGGGAATGGATACTAAGGGTATAGGATAATGGTGGAAAGAATATAAAGTTGGATCGAGCTGAATGTATTGATTTGGGCCCACTAAGCTTAGCATGCCTGAGGATGACATACCCAATTTGCCCTGGTATACAGTGGAAAAGGGAATTCAAAGGCTAAGAGAGATTGGAATGCTAGAATGTGTTTGCCATTTAAAACCTGCCCACCCACCCCAGGAATGTCTAGAAGACACACCTTTAACCAGAACTTTGTGGAATAAGTTTGTAAGACTAACTCCATCTTCCCTGAAGAGCTCTGTGTTTGCTCTTCTCTGTAGTCTAGATATTACATAGGGAGGGCTATGATGGAATTAGAATCCTTAAACATTATGGGAATGATTGGATCTCCCACCAGTAAAAGTCAAGTATCTGCAGTTAATCTCCAAAGAAAAGGTGGGTGTGACTACCGCAATGAAAGGCAGATTCAAAGCAGCACTCAAAATAATCTGAGTTGCATAGAGTAAAGGCATTGTCTAATAGATCATGGGGTACCTGGAAGTGAAATATATGGGCAGATTACTAAATTTCTTCTGGATCTATATAAGCAGAAGAGTTCTAGGTCGAGTGAACAAAATCCTAACCCAAATTACAGATGCAGAGAGTCGTGGCTCTTTAATCAATTCTCATACTTGAGACAGGGCTAGGTCTCCTTGGGGAAGGATTCTGGGAAAATGTCAAAAATTTATTTTATTGATCTTCTTCCCACCTTTCCCAAGGAGATCTACTACTTTTTACTAGAGTAACTGTGCTTTGGGGAAAAGGAAATGATTAGACATTTGGGAGATTATTAGACACTGGTTCAGAAATGACATTAATTCCAGGAGACCCAAAACATCACCATGCTCCACCAGTCAAAGAATGGGCTTATGGAGATCAGGTGACTGATGGAGTTTTAGCTCAGATCCATCTCACAGGGGTTCCAGTGGGTCTCTGGGCCCATTCTGCGGTTATTTCTCCAGTTCCAGATGCATAATTGAAAGAGGCATTCTCAGTAACTGGCAGAATCCCCACATTAGATCCCTGACTTGTGGAGTAAGGGCTACTATGGTAGGAAAGACCAAGTGGAAGGCACTAGGACTGGCCCTGGCTAGTAAAATAGCAAATCAAACATAATAAAATAAATCAAACATAGTAAAATAGCAAATCAAACATAATACCAGATTCCTGGAGGAATTGCCAGAGAACAGTACCACCATCAAAGATTTGAAGGATACAGGGGTGGTAATCCCCACCACATCCACTTTCAAATCTCCTATTTGGCCTATGTAGAAAACAGAAGGATCTTGGAGGATGACAGTAGATTATCATAAACATAACCATGTGGTGACTCCAGTAACAGCTGCTGTCCCAGATGTGGCATCAATGCTTGAGCAAATCAAAACTTCCCTTAGTACCTGGTATGCAGCTATTTATCTGGCAAATGCTTTTTCCTCAATTGACATTAGTAAAGACCACCAGAAATGGTTTGCTTTCAGCTTGCAAGGCCAGCAATATACCTTCACTGTCCTGCCTCAGGGGTATATTAGTTCTCCAGCCTGTGTCATAATATTGTCCACAGGGATCTTGATCATCTCTCCCTCTCACAAGACATCACACTAGTCCATTATATTGATGATATCATGTTGATAAGACCTAGCAAGCAAGTAGCAAAGGCTCTAAACTTTTTGGTAAGGCACCTCTGTGAGACATGGTGGGAGATAATTCCAGCAAAAACATAGGAGCCTATGCTATAAATCAGTGTCCATTCTGTGGTGCTATTTTTCCCATAGCCAAGATTCATGGGTCCAGGAATCAAGGTGGAAATGGGAGTGACACCACTCACTATTAACCCCTAGTGATCCACTAGGAAAATTTTTGCTTCCTGTCCCTGCAAACTTAAGCTCTGCTGGCCTACAGGTCTCAATTCCAAAAGGAGAAGTGCTGCCATCAGGAAACACAACAATGATATCTTTGAACTGGAAGTTAAGACTGCCCCCTGGCCACTTTGGGCTCCTCTAACTGCTTAAAAAACCAAAGAAGAAAATTACAGTACTGACTGGAGTGATTGATCTTGATGACCAAGGGGAAATAGGATTATATTTACATAATGGGGGTTAAGAAGTGTTTGCTTGGAGTACAGGAGATTCTTTTTTTTATTTTTTATTTTTTAATTATCTTTTTAAAAGTTAACAAATCACACAAAATGTTACATTAAAAAACATAAGAGGTTCCCATATACCCCAGTCCCCACCCCCCCACTCCCATCATTTTTTTAAACATATTTTTTGGAAGATGCATAGATCACCAAAAAATGTTACATTAAAAAATATAAGGGGCTCCCATATACCCCCCACCCCCCACCCCACTCCACCCACATCAACAACCTCTTTCATCATCATGGCACATTTATCGGTTTTGGTGAATACATTTTGGAGCACTGCTGTACCACATGGATAATAGTTTAACCCTGTAGACCACATTCTCACCCAGTACATTCAATGGGGTATGGCAGGATATGTAATGTCCAGCATCTGTCCCTGCAATATCATTTAAGACAACTCCAAGTCCCAAAAATGTCCTCATATCACATCTTTTCTTCCCCCTCCCTGCTCTCAGCAACTACCATGGCCACTTTCTCCATATCAATACTACAATTTCTTCCATTACTAGTCACAATAGTTCTATAATAGAATATCAGTAAGTCTGCCTTAATCCATATTTTATTCCTCCATCCTGTGGACCCTGGCATGGTGATGTCCACTCCACCTCTATATTGAGAGGGGGCTTAGATTCCACATGGATGATGAATGCAATTCTTCTGCTTGCAGATGTAGGCACTCTCAGTTCCCTGGTGTGGTGGTTGACCTTCTTCACCTTCCTGTTAGCTGACCTGGGTAAGTCCAATGAACCATAGAGTAGGAGTTGCAACTCTGCTGAGGCTGGCACATGGAAAGTCCAGAGATTCAAGTCTCCTGAGTACACACCAACCCTAGTGCCAACCCCAAGTTCGGTGAAAGTGACTGAAGAGGCATATGTAGAAAGGTCACATCTATGTCCAACTCCATCACAATCATGAACACAAATTCCAAAGTAGGACCCACTGACATGGCACTGAATTCCAGAGCCATCTGCCATGACCCTAGAACCTTGGGTCTCTGCAGCCCTCAGGGGAACCAGCACCTGGGGTTGTATCTACTTTGGCTGTCTCTAGGGTCCTGCTGAGGCATGCGTAAGCGCAACCCCTCTGATGACCTCCTGACTTTTTTGAAGATTCTTAGCCATATAAACTCATTTGTCTTTGCCATTTCCCCCTTTTCAAGGTCAAAAAGCAGTTTTTAACACATGATTCTACATGTAGGCCAAGATAGTCTACTGGTCAGAGTTGATCCTTTTATTCAAGGTCTCTTTCTAGTTGCATCACCAGTTAGTGGTTTGTAGTAATTCCTTGGTGCCAAGGAAGCTCATCCCTGGGATTCATGCCCCATGCTGGGGGGAAGGTAATGCATTTTCATGCTGAGTTTGGCTTAGAGAGTGGCCACATTAGGCAACATGGAAGCTCTCAGGAGGTAACATTTAGGCACTCTGCTGTTCTAGGCCTAGTTCATATTTCAAGCACACAGGCTCATAAGCAAAACTTCAGTATCAAGAGCTCATCATCAGACCATTCTTCTTCATTGGTCTTTGCCACTGCATTGGGGGATTGTTGCTCTTCCATTGGGGAATGTGACAAAGCTCCTCTTGCTAGGAACTCAGCATTCCCTCATTTATCATTAGTAACTGTAGCTACTATGAAAATGCCCATCGTATATCCAAACATTTTTGTGTACCCAATATACATGCCCTGGAGAACTCCCTCTAACCATGTGCCCCCCATGAATGACACCCCACACCAGTGTTCCTCCCCTGCCATAGTTGAAACTATGAAGTCCAAAACTTCTTCAACAATGAAGCCTAATATATTGCCAAATTCAATTAATAGGAAAATGAAATATGGTGATGGGTTTAAAGATTAGAAACAGAATACATACTAATTTAGAAAAACTAAAATAAAGTAAAAATAAATTGGGGTATTAAAAAATGAAAAATATTATAAAGCTTTGTTTTTGACATTTTGCATCTTATCACTGTAATAGATATTGCCCTGTATGTACAGTGGCAAGGCAATTTCTTTCATTTCTTTCTCAGTGTTTACATCCCTTCTTTTTTATTTTTTTCTAAATTTTATTTTTGCCTTCAAAAAAGTTTTATATCATAATAATTCACATATACCATATAAGGGACTCCCATATATCCAACATCAAATCATTTTCCCCCTTCCCCAGCAATGATCTTTTTACATGTTCATGTTATATTTGCTGCAGCTGATGTACGGATATTGAAACATAACTTTCAATCATGGTTCCATTTTGGTTTACATTATAGTTTATATTTTAAACTGTACAATTTTCTAAAATTTTAGTTACCTTATGTTTTACATTATGGTTTACATTTTAGCCTATAGATTTTTATACATTTTTGGTGAAATTTAACATGTCCTATATCCATCATTGCACGATCTTATGGAACACTTCCATTGCCCCCCAGTTACTATGCTTCCATCAATTCTATACATCTCTTCCCCTCCCCTCAGGACGCACAGTGATAATCAATCTTCACTACTTGAAGGAACAGATTCACAGATACTTGCAACAATGGTGAGGGCTTGTCATACTAGACTGCCTTAACCCATTGGGAGCCACCAATTTTCTCGGGAGGTACAATTCCCTCTGTTTGAGAAAATCAGGCCTCCCCAGGATGTGGGTACACCTTCACACTTATTGTATGGGTCTCCACCCAATGATATAACACACTATGACAAAATGAGCACTCACACACTCCCTAGAAGTCTGCCCCTGTGCCAGATGGCCCCCCTTAAGCACCTTAAACAGGTAATCCTTCCTTATTATATTTTCTAAAGAGTTTTCTCAACTTTATAGTTTCAACCATATACCTGACAATCACCCATGTTCAACTGTTCTCCCAGTCCCCCCCCCCTAATTCCTTGGGTCATCTGAGCCATCCTCCCAGCCCTAGCTCCCCTCAAACCTACAAAGCCCCATCCAAAGTTATCCCCTATGCCCCCATCTTGGAATACAAGAGATTCCACAGGGCATCTCTTAGTACTACCATGCCCTGTGATGAAAATCAATGGATGACTGCAACAACCCAATTAAAGCAGGACTAACAATGGCCCAGAACTTTCAAGAATGAAAGTTTGGGTCACTCCACTAGGCAAAGAACCACAGCTGAAGTGCTGTGAAGGTAACAGGAACATGGAATGCTTAGTGGAAGAGAGTAGTGTTAAATATGAACTTCAGCCATGTGGACAGTTACAGAATGAGGACTGTAATAATCATGAATCTTTCATCCCTGTTTTGTTATGAGTATTGTAGCAATTTGATGTTATTGATGAATTCCAAAAAGAAATATTGGATTATGTTTGTAAACTGATCTTTTCCTCCTCTCATATTAGAGTGTATTGGATTCAGAGGTTTTACTTTTACTTGACTGGGCCATGTCAGAAGGATGTTGCATCCCCAGCCCCTTGTTGGATGGGGACTCACAGAAAAACTGCACCACAGAGAAGGGAGGTTGGAGTTTTGAGCTAGAGCCCCAGGAAGTAAGCACACAGAGGACCTTGGTCATGAGGAAAGAGAAAAGACCCTGAGAAGGAGGACAAGCCACTCACCTGATAATTTGCAGTTGCACAGATGATAAAATGAGCAGCTCAGCCCAGAGAAAGGCAAGCCCCAGGAAAAGATGAACCCAGGGAGCCTGAACTCATGCAGACATCAGCAGTTATCTTGCTCTAACATGTAACAGTAGACTGGTGAAGGAAGTAATTTACACTTTATGCCTTGGTAACTATAAGCTTCTACTCTAAATAAATACTCTTTATCAAAACCATCCAGTTTCTGGTATTTTGTATCAGCTGACTAACTTGGCTAACTTATAAGTGTATAATTGTATATGTACATAAAACAAATATCTTTGTTTTCTTCTCTAACCTTTTCCCTTATCATGTGACAAGTTTTATTAGTTTCCTGTTGTATTGTCAGCCAAAGGGGTGCTGATGCAAAATATCAGAAATCTGTTGGTTTTTATAAAGGGTATTTATTTGAAGTATAACCTTACAATCACCAGGCCATAAAGCATAAGTTACTTCCCTCACCCAAGTCTTTTCCCATGTGTTGGAGCAAGATGGTTGCTGATGTCTGCAAGGATTCAGGCTTCCTCTTTCTTCTAAGTCTCCTGAGTCCCAGCTTCTTCCAATATCCGCTGTAGGCTGGGAGAGGCCTCATCTCTCTCCCAGGGCTTGTTTCTCTCCAGGCTTAGCTGCTCTGCTTTCTCCACAAGGACAGCTGTAAACTATCAGGTGAACATCCCATCTCTCTTACCGGGACTTCTGCTGCATCTGTGGAGCCATCTCTATTCCTCTGTGCTCATCTCCTGCTTGTTTGCTTCCTGAGGATCCAGCTCAAAACTTATCTGCCTTGTTGTTTTCTCTGTGAGTCCCCACCCACGAAGGGGGCAGGGATTCAACATCCTATGTACATGGCCCAAACAAATCCTTAATCATAATTTAATCAAGTAAGAGTGAAACCTCTAAATCCAATACAATCTAATGTACCCAGAGGAACAAACCAATTTACAAACATCAGCCAACATCTATTTTTGGAATTCATAAATAATACCAAACTGTAGCACATGTCATAATATTTAAGAATGTCAACTTTAAGAGTAAATATTACCCAAGGACTTGCACCCTCTTCTGTAGGAAATTAATGTGTTTGCAGTTGTACATAGGAGATTTGAATATTGTTAGGCAGAAATATATAAATATGCATGTCTGTTATTGTTTTTCCTTAGAGACTAAGATGGTTTAAGGTAATGTGTGTGGTTACCAGGTTGACAAGGGGTAGACTGTGACCTAAAACTTTTTTGAAGACATAATAAAAAAAAAATATTTAAGACACTGAGGAAGAAATGGAAGAGATTGCCTTGCCACTGTACATACAGGACAAAACCTATTTACAATGATGAAAGGCAAAATATCAAAAAAACACTTTAAGATATTTTTCATTTTTTAATACCTCAATTTATTTTTTACTTTATTTTAGTTTTATAAATTATTATGTATTCCATTTCTAATCTTAAACCTATCATTACTATCTCATTTTCCTATTAATTGAATTTGGCATTATATTAGGCTTCATTTTGAAAAAGTTGGGGATCACAGAGGGGTTTAACTATGGCAGGGGAGGAGCATTGGTGTGGGGTGTCATTGATGGGGGATGCATGGGAGGAAATTTGCCAGGGCATGCATATAGGGTATATACATATGTTTGGATGTTCTTTGGGTATTAACATAGTGGGTAGAATTTCACATGACAACTGAAGGAGTGCTGAGTTCCCGTCTTGGGGAGCTCTGTCACATTCCCCAAAGCAACAGAACAATCCCCCAAGTGCAAGGGCAATGACCAGTGAAGAAGGATGGTCCAATGATGGGCCCTTGATACTGATGACTATGCTTATGAACCTATGCACTTGAAATTTCAACTTGGCCTAGAGGGGCAGGGTGCCTCAGAGTTACCTCCTGAAAGCCTCCATGTTCCTCAAATGTGGCCACTCTCTAAGCCAAATTCAGCATATAAATGCATTACCTTCCCTCCAGAGTGGGACATGACTTCTGGGGTGAGCCTCCCTGGCACTGAGGGATTACTGCCAAGCACTGGCTGGTCATGCACCTAGAAAAAGACCTTGAATAAAAGGAGAAACAGTAAAGACAAATGAGTTTATATGTCTAAGAGACTTCAAAATGAGCCAGGAGTTCATCAGAGGGGTCACGCTTATGCACATCTCAGCAGGATGTGCTGTCTCAGAGATAGCCAAAGTAGATGCAACCCCAGGTAGTGGTGCTCCTGAGGACTATGGAGACTCCCAGGTCCTATGGTCATGGCAGATGGCTCTGTCTTGCCAGTGGGTCCTAATTTGGAATTTGTGCTCCTGAGTGTGACGGGGTTGGACTCAGATGTGACTTCTCTACACATGCTTCTTTTGTCCCTTTTAGTGAACCTGTGGTTGGTACTGGGGTTGGTGTATGCCAAGGAGACTTGAATCGCTGGACTGTCCATGTACCAGCTGGGCCCTGAGCTTCATGAGAGTTGCAGCACCTACTCTCCAGTTCATTGGACTTAGACAGGTCAGCTAACAGGGAGGTGAGGATGGTCAACCACCACACCAAGGAACTGAGAGTCTACGACTGCAAGCAGGAGAACCCCACCCATCATCCATGTGGAATCTAAGACCCCTCTCAATTTAGAGGTGGAGTGGCAGTGGGCATCACCATCCCAGTGTCCTCAGGATGGAGGAATAAAATATGGATTAGAGTTGACTTACTGGTATTCTACTATAGAATTATTGTAACTTTAGCAATGGAAGAAATTATGTCATTGATGTGGATGCAGTGGCCACAGGAATTGCTAAAGGCAGGGAGGTGTGATATGGGGGCATTTTCAGGACTTAGAGTTGTCCTGAATTATATTGCAGGGACAGATGCAGGACATCATATATCCTGCCATAACCCACTGAATGGACTAGGAGAGAGTGTAAACTACAATATAAACTATAATCCGGACTGTGTAGCAGTGCTCCAAAATGTATTCATCAAATGCAATGAATGTACCACACTAATGAAAGAAGTTGTTGATGTGGGAGGAGTGGAGGATATGGGAAGTGGAGTATATGGGAACTTCTTATATTTTCTAAGGTAACATGCTGTATCATCTATGTATCTTTTTTAAAATAATAATAATAAGATTCTTTGAGAATCTGATCACAGTCATAAACTTACTTCAGAGAATGAAATGCTACTTATATATTAACACAATTTCTAGTTTCTTTGTTTGACATCTGAATCCAACCATGTACCAAGGGCCATGTGTTAGAGGCCGGTCATTCACATTTTATGTGTAGAAATTTATGACTCAGAAGGGGAGTTCACTTCTCCAAATCTGGAACTTATAACTCATTCTTCCAACTCTTGGTCTAATCCTGGTAGCATAGCTACCATTAAATATTCATTTGATTCCATTTTTATGAACATGTGTTTGTTCTGAATTATTTTACTGATTTAGGACTTACTGACTGCAATGTACTCCTTAACCAAATTCACATAGAACTTGTTATCTGGTTTTGAAGTCTTTCTTCAGATATTATAAGCAGGGCAGACAGCTCAAGAATTCAACATTCTGTCAGTGGGCCTTTCTTTGGAATTTATGCTCCCATTGTAGCAGAGTTAGTTTCATTTATTGTTTCCCTACACATGGCTCTTCTGCCTTTCTTATTTGAACCTATAATTAGCACTATACTTGTTAAAAATATGACCCAGTGACTTAAATCTTTTATCCATTCACATGCCAGTTGAGACATGAATCTCAGCAGAGTGGCAACACCTGAGTTCATTGGACTTACCCAGGACAACTAACGAGGAGATGATGATGGACAATGCCCATCCCAAGGAACAGAGTCTGTAACTGCAAGCTAGATAGTTCCATCCATCTACTCCATGGGATCTAAGCTCCCTCTCAATTAGAAACAGAGTGGGCATCACCATCCCCAAATCCTCAAGATTGGAGAATAAGCAATGGACTAAAATAGACGTATTATTATTCTACTATAGACATTAGTATTCTAGTGATGGAAGAACTTTTATCATCAATATAAAGGCAGTGGCCACCAAAGGTTCTTAAGGAGGAAACGGGAAGAATAGGGGCATTATGGAACATTGGCATTGTCCTTCATGACATTGCAATGGTGGATACAGGCCACTATATATTTTGTTATAGCCTACAAAATTGTGTGGGATAGAGAATAAACTATAATGTAAACTGCATGTAGTCCACAGTTAGTAGCAATGCTTCAATATGTGTTTATCAATTGTTACAAATGTACCACAACAATGAAGGTTGTTTTTAATGTGGGAAAGTGTGAAAGGGGTGGGAGTGGGGTATATGGGAAACCCCTGTATTTGTTATGTAATATTTATTTAATCTAAAGCTTCTTTAAAAATAAAAATAATTAATTAAAAAATTTTTAAATATAAATGTTAAAAAATAATTCCTTCTTCAAAAATCTCACCATAGCATTCTGGAGACTCTGTCAAATGGTGATTTACATTTCTCAGTGTTCAATCTTCTCTGCTTTTTGTAATATGTAATACTATTTCCATAATGTGACACTCAATATTAGGACATTACTTGAGATAGATTTTCAGCCGACTTATTTAAAAATTCTAGGCAGCTCTTTTGATTTATGAACTTTCTAACTTTACATCTCTATCTGACATATGCCAGTTAATGAATCTAGATCAAAGACAAACAGAAAGGAAGAAATAAGTGGACAGTTGACATAGATTTAATTAATTTTCTCAGTGCAAAAATGGACAGTTTTCAAAACTGATGAAGTTCAGAAAGGATTCAAATGGCAAAGGGAGCATCTGAAATTTTCTGCTACTCTACCTATACTGTTAGACTCACACAATTATTTTCAAGCTTACTTTATTCCAGAAAGTTAATAAAATGAACAAATGCAAGATGTCTTAGAGACCATTAGAAGAGACAAAGAATAATCTTTCATACCATACGTGTAATGTACAACCACAAGTCCAAAGCTTCATATGTAAAGCCTTATCCCAAATCTAAGCCATCATCTTTTGAAACCTAAAGGCTTTTAACTGTGGAGACCTCACTTGTTCTCTTTCTTTTCTGAGCTTTGTTTAGAATACTTCCTCCTGGAGTGGGAAGGAAACAGCATGAGTATAGAATAAATGGACTAAAAATGAAAACCAAAGTCAGCTTTTTCAATGGGAAAAATAATCCAAAATGTGAAAAAAAAAAAAAAAAGGCTCACAAGGTGAGGAGCTGGGCAAACTACAAGAACACAAAGGAAGAAGATTAAGTTGTTTTCTTTAAATTGCATTTAGTCTGAGCCTTTGGATTAATCTGAAGCATATAAGGGAATGGCAGACAATAGACAATATTGAGAAGCACAGGTAGAGTGAAACATTGAAAAAAACAAACTATTATCCATATGTCCTATTCTACATTCTACATTCTGTCCTATTGAGGAAGGTCAGGCCTTCACGGTTGCCATGGATCTTCTTGTCTCTAATGGGTTCCTTATGGGGCAGGAAATAGAAATAACTCCTGCAATAAGGATAATGCCTCGATTTGGGGGGAAAAAAAGAGTTTGATTTCAATGTGCTTCAAGGTATCCTTCCTATAAGAGAAACCTGACACATGTAAAGTCCCACCTAACTTCTATACGGTTGAGACTGGAGCTACCAAGGACGTTCAATCAGCAGCTGCTTCTACATTACAAATAGTTGAGCATGAGATGTCCTGGATGCTCAAAATTATCTTTCCATATAGCCTTTACAATGCCTGAAAGTTTCACAATGAATCATACCCTGGGTTAAAGGCATTTTCTTTGAATGTCCTCTTTATGAGAAGATTGTGTTGCTTTAAAATGAGGAAATACATTAAATAAATTAGCAACCATGAACAGTATGGATTTGGGTATAAGCTATTTGCTTTATAATAGGTATATAGGGTAAATTAAGAAACACAGGCAATAATCAGAGAAAATAATAACAGTTGGAGTGTTAAAATTGTTTTCCATAATCCAGAGAAAGAAAACTGAACATCCAATAAAGAAATGGAATGTGGAAAAAGTGAGCAGAATGCTGAAAGCAACAAATATTCAATTTCAATTTGCCAAAGACTGTAAGCACATGCCCAGGTTTTCCCACGATATTCTTGGTTTATTTAGAAATAATCCTTTGCACTCTAGAGGGGTCTCAATTTGGTCCATAAATTTTAAAGCGACCCTACCCAAGACCGTCTTTTCTAATTTGTGAATGAGCCCACTCAATAGAAGGAAAACGCTTGTGAAGGGAATATTTTTACATGTGGACATATAACATTTTGAAGGGCATTGAAGGCAAAGCTAAGACATTAGGAAATTATTTTTTGGGATCAGACTCTGGTTCAGAAGTTAATTTGTTTTCAATGTCTGCTCTCTATCTGCAGGAACTTCCCACCTGCTCATTAGTTCCCTCACACATAGAAGAGTATGTATTTAATCACACCTATCCCTCTCTCTTGACTGCACTGGCTGTGTTATCTCCATTGCTTGTTCCTCATCTTATAACCAAACTTTTACTGTTGTGGTTTCTCAGAGCTCCATTTTGAGTCCTCTATCTCTACTCTTATAATTAACTGTTTCCACCAACCTATAGCTTTGCATATTACATTTATGCTGATATCTATCACTTATATGTCTCCAGTCCAGTCTTCTCCTTGGAGTGCTGAACAGGTACAAATAATCAACTATTTGCCTGCTATACATTGATGTTTCATGTATATCTCAAAACAGAACTCATGATCTTTACCAATTGTAATTCCCATTTCAGGAAGTTGTTCAAACCAGAAACTATGAGGTATATTTGATTCCTCTTTTTCTCTTCCTCACCCTTAATATATAATTCAACAATTTTCCTATCAGAATTACCTCTAAAACATACCTGGAATCCACCAATTCCATGTCCTCCATGCCCTTCATCTGAACCACTGTAGCAGCAACCACCGAACTGGTCTCTCCAATTGCAATTCCATTCTTGCCCCTCCAATACACTTTTTACACAGTGACTAAATACAACTTAAAATATACGCCAGATCATGTGTCTGTCCACAGTAAAATCTTTTAAAGCCTGGCTATTGCACATTGAATAAAATTCCTTACTGTTGCTTGCAAAGTTATGTTTGTTCTAGTCCTGACTTATGACCCCAACTCTACCTCATTTCACCCTTCTCCTTGGATTCTTGTCATTCTTCTTGCTCTTCCTTGGGCACAGCATGTTCTCCTCCACTTTAGATCCTTAGCACATGCTTTTTCTTCTGCCTATAATGTTTTTCCCTCCATTTGCACAGGATAGGTGATTTTCTCCCCTTTTAGGTTTTAGACTAAACTTCACCTGTTCAGAAAGGACTTCTTGGATATCTGTCTCAGTCCCTTATTTCCATAAAACATTATACTTGATAATCATTTCTTGTATTTGTCCTTTACTGGCTTACTGAGTTTTAGAATGTATGCTTCAGGATAGCAGTGACCATTTCTTTACTTCTTACATTATAACCTCAGGGCCTGTAACCATTAAATAAATATTTGTTAAATGAGTGCAACAGTGAATCAATTAATATTTAATGAGTATAAAAAAAGATATGAAAAGAAAGAGGGAAAAAATGCTCCCAGGAATTTGCATGAGGAAAATGAAAAAGCTTTGTCTCTGGTCTGCTTAAACCTTCATGTCCAGAGTTTATTTTCTGGAGCAGTTCTTTCCAGGCATGATTTAAGACAAAAAGTATGGAAAGATGTGTTTTCTTATAGGCCACAAAACACCTCCTTTTTGGGGACTATTTCTGGAACTGATCTGCTTATTACTGATGTACAATAAACTGGCCCATTATTAACTATGCCATGCACACTTTGTTGACCTAAACTAGAAATCTAGACATTAGTTGATGGACAAATTTACCATTTAAATGCTCAGTCCTACGCTTTAAATCTAACATCCAATTAAAATTCATGGGGGAAATTCACACCTTGGTATCTGCCTACATTGCTATCTATTTTTGTAGCAAAAGCTGTCAACAAGACAAGAAGAGAATTTTTTTTCCCTCCATTCAGGAAGTACACTAACATTAACTACAGAAACCAGAGCAAATTGAGTCCTCATACTTCTATACAATGCAAGATATACAAAGTTGGGAGCCCTTTTATGTAGCACCAAGTATCATGATGAGTGTATTCCCTGCTTTACAACTTTCTACTTCAGAATTCTTTGTACCTTTCTGCTTTCTTTCTCCCCCTTCTTCTCCTGGAATTGGCACACATTGAAGATGCAAGTGATAACAATGAAGACTTAAGCATTTGTTGGAGTTTTAATCATGTCCCTATGAACGGTATGTTCCAGTCCCAACCCCTGATCCTCTGAGTGTAAATCCATTTGTAAATAGGACCTTACACAAAAATAGTTAATGTGTGCTCAGACTGAATAAGGGTGGGCCTAAGTCCACATGGCTGAAGTCTATATAAAAAAAGGAAAGTGGTTACAGAGGGAGGATGACTTGAGGAACATCCAGAAGCTGCAATTTAACAGAACCCAGAGAAGAAAGGAGACGACACCGCCATGCATATTTACCATGTGACAGAAAAGCCAAGGAACCTCAAAGATTGCTGGCTAGTCAGAAGATATCCACCTCAGGAGGAAGCAAGTCTTTTAGCCACAGGAACATTGAGCCAATAAATTCCTGTTGTTAAGTCAACCCATTGTATGGTATTTGTTTCAGCAGCTGGGAAACTAATACAGCAGTCAAAATTCAATCAACTTCTCTCCTATTTCTCTGTGTGCATGTGTAAGTACATCTGTATATACATGCATTTATATATGAACACATTTTTTCTGAGCCTTTGAGAGTTAGTTGAATACATTATGGCTCTTTACCCCTAAATAGTTAAAATACAGTACACTTTTGAATGAATTAATTAATGAATGAGCAATTGGTGGTTTCTGTTGTTCTTTTGAATCTAATAAACATGGAAAGCATTAAGGGTGACTGGTTGTTACAGTTAGAATACAAGGACATACTATCAACAAACTGGAGCATAATCAAGAACTTTAGCAAGCATGATGTTAGTTAGCTTTTTCCATGTTACAAAATACACCCATACTCAGTGGTATACAACACACGTTTATTCTAACACTCACAGGTCTATGAATTAGCTGATTGACTCTACTCCAGCTATATTCATTCTTGGCTCAAGCTGAAGGGCAACAGCTACACAAGGTCCTGTTCTTCTCATAGGATAGTTCCAGAGCTACCAGAGGGACAAGCAGAAAGATTTTATGACTCCTAAAGCCTTGGCCTAAAACTGATACATTCACCTCTGCCCACATTCTTTTGGCCAAGTCATATCTTGATGCTAAGCCCAACAACAACAAGATGGAGAAACAATTTTCCAAAGTGGCACAAAGACGAGTGAATATTTGCTAATTAAAATCTAATCAACCACATTCCACTTTCATGTTCAAAAATATTCATGTACCTTCCCCATGCAAAATACTTACTGCTCTTGACAGAAGACATCCTAAAAGTCACATCCAATCATAGGATCAGATTTTAAGTTTAGAATGCTCTGATCTGTGTCAAGTCCAAATTTGGTTCTCTTGATCCAGAAACATATAAACTAAAGAAGCAAGTTATATACTCCCATACTCCCAACATACAGTGGTGAAAAAGGGACAGTATAACTGTGATAAGACTTGCTTTCAAAAACAGAAAACTGGCCAGCAAATAGCAGTTACTGCTTCCAAGCAATTATGAAATACTTCTGCACAAAGGCTGTAAGCTAACTCTACCATGTTGGTGAGTAACTTTTCTTCATGAGGCTCTAGTTATACACCCAGGAATAGTTTCCTAATCCACTGTGATCCACAGTTCTTATTCATGCTCTCTGGGAGGTCTTCCTTTTTCATTATCTTCAACATCTACTTCTGAAGAAAGCATGGAGGAATATTGGGTTTTTGATGGGGACAAGAGGTCCTTTTGCATCTCAAATATATTTCTATTTCTTTTAGTTAAGGCTGGCAAAGGTTTTTTGAACCCAGCCCTCTCAAACACTAGCAGGTTTTTAATATATTTGATTTTAGTCAATTGCAATGTCTAAATTCTCACCACAATAGATTTTGAGATATGGCTCTCTATGTTGACTTAATCATGGGTTCTTTGAGTCCATTGAGCTTTTGTGGGACCATATGCTGAGGTTTTCTAGAAGTCTTTTGTCCAGCTGAAAGGTCTGCTAAATATCATCTTAAACCTTTCCCAGGCCTTAAAAATGGCTATTTCAGCCATACCCTTAATTCAGTCTTTAAACTAAGTGTGGAGTTTTGGAGCTATGTAGTCCAGAAAACATGTTCTTAAATCTAATCCAAATGTGTGTTTGAACCTGTCATAAGTTGGGCTTTTTGTGAGGTTACTTCAATTAAGATATGGCCCAATTCAATTAGGAAAAGTCTTAGCCCTATTACTAGGCTCCTTTATAAGCAGAATGAATTCCAGGCAGAAATTTGGAAAGCCATAGAAAGAACAAGAAGAAGCTGAACATCAACAGAACCAAGAATAGAAGGGAGAGGCTAGAAGAGGCTGCCACATTCATTGCCATGTGACACAGGAGCCAAGGACCAAAGATCACCAGCAATCAGATGCAGATAGCCAGTCTTAAGGAAGAAAGCACCACTCTAATAATGCCTTTATTTGGATTTCTCCTAGCCTCAGAACCATGAGCCAATAAATTCCCTTTGTTTAAGCCAAATGACTGCATAGTATTTGCTTTAGCAATGAGGAAACTAAAACACTAAGGCTATTCCATAATGACCACACTTTGGATTTGATGAGAAATTGTTTCATTTCTAACACTACTATTTCTGAATTATTTATATTTCCCCTAAATTCTGCTTGCAAACAATATGTATTTTACCCCTGAGCCTATTTCTTTTTTTAAAAAAAGACTTTATTTCAACTTCAAAAAAATAAGACAAAAGGCAGCTTAGCAAATTATGGAATCATCACTTTAAAATATCCTATCCAGTCACATTAAATAGGATTATTCAATCACCAAAACAAACCAAACTGTTCCTCCAATGTTCTAAAAGATGAATAAATGAGGACAGATTGATTAAATGGCATGACTAAGGTCTACTTGTTTAATGAAGAAAATGCAAAAAAGAAATGCTTCGTCATACATATCATAAAACTAAATCCCATTTTCTCTTTTTTCACCTTTAGCATTGATATAATACCTTCTTTGCCTTTGTTACAATATTACAATATTAACTATAGTCTATAAGTTACATTAATTCTATTTTTCCCATGTATCACCATATTCTTAACACCTTGTAATACAGGAACATTCTTGTATTAGTATTATTAACCACAACCCTCATTGATGACTGAAATCACTATAACATACAGTCCCTAGACTATCTTCTAGCTGTCTTTTCAATTAACAGTAATCTCCCTAGACTACGCATTCCAGCCACAATCACATTTATAAATCAGCAGTGTTAGTTATACTCATTACATGTTACCATTAACTCTTTCCATTTTCACATACTTACAATCAACCTGATTAAACATACATTCAGCATCAGCTACCCTTTCTCCACATTCTGTTTCCTATGAACCTATATTCCATAGTTTAATTCTCTAAGTTTATTCATCATATTTAGTTCATATCAGTGAAACCATACAATATTCTGGCTTATTTCACTCAACATAATATCCTCAAGGTTCACCCATGTTTCATATGCATCCCAAGTTCATTTCTTCTTACAGCTGAATAGTATTCCTTCATATGTACATACCATACTTTGTTTACCATTCATCAGTTGACAGGCACTTATGTTATTTCCATCTTTTAGTAATTGTGAATAATTTCATAATGAACATCAGCATGCAAATATCTGTTTATGTCCTTGCTTCCAGTTCTTCTGAATATATTCCTAGTAGTGGAATTGCTGGCTCATGTGGCAGTTCTCTGTTTAGCTTCCTGAGGAGTCGTCAAACTGTCTTCCACATAAGCTGTACCACCAACAGTGAAGGAATGTTCCCATTTCTCCAATATCCTCTCCACCACTTGTATTTTTCTGTTTTTAAAAAATAACTGCCATCTTGTAAGGCATGAGGTGATATCTCATTGTAGTTTTGATCTACATTTCCCTAGTAGGCAGTGATATTAAGCACATTTTCATGTGTTTTTTGGCAATTTGTATTTCTTCTTTGGAAAAATGTCTACTAAAGTCTTTTGCCCATTTGTAATTGGATTGCTTGTCTTTTTTGTCATTGATTTGTGTATGTGATCTCTTTGCATAACATGGAAATAGAACCCTTATCGAATATGTGTTCTGGAAATTTTCTCCCATTAAGTAAGTTGCATTTTTCCCTCTTAGCCTTTTGAAGCACAAATGTATTTAATACTGAGGAGATCTCATTTATCTATTTTTTCACAAAGGCCACTCCAAGTAAGGGTCAGTTAAAGATGAACAATTTGTGACAAATTATACAGTCAACTGCTCTTGCTTGAAGCCTAATTTATATGAGTACATGTATGTATTGGGTTGTATCTGACTATTTCTTTCTTGAGTACCTTGTTAAATGCAGTTATTTTGCAACCAGTTCACACTTTTAGTGCTTTGCCTCGTATGCCTAGAGCAAATCTAAAAGATCATTCAATGTATATACATATATATATATTGTCTTCCAAGTTGGAGCAGACCCAGTTTTACCAAATATTTTGCCATTCCCTAAAACAGTTCACCATTTCCATTTTTTCTTCCCCAATAAAAATCCCCATCTACTAACCATTTATTCCTAAATCCAATATCCTATAGTTTAGGTTTTAATAATGTCAGCAGACTACTTTTATGTGCCCCTTTTCTGTGCTGCCCACTGGATTAGTTATCTCTTGCTGTGTAAAAAATTACCGCAAAGTTAGTGGCTTGAAGCAACACCCACGTATTATCTCAAGAGTCTTTGCATCAGAAGTCTGGATATGGTTTATCTGCATTCTCTGCTTCAGGGTCTCTCTAAGCTACTGTGAAAGTGTTGGCCATGCTGAGTTCCTAGTTCCACTAGGGATAAAGCCATTTCCTTGCTTGTTTGGTAGTTGGCACTATTAAGTTCTTTGCAGCTATAGGGCTCATGGCAGCTTGCTTCTTCAAATCCAGCAAAGGAGAAAGAGCTTCCGTCAAGACAGGCACTACAATCTTATCTAATCTAGCAACTGTAATAGTATACATCTAATCACACTTTCTATATTTCATCAGTGAAAAGTAAATCACCAGCCCAGCTCATATTCAAGGGTGGGGTATCATACAAATGTATGAAAACCAGAAGGTGGAGACCATGGAGGCAACTAATCCATTGTCCACTCACCAACACCAATACTCCCTTCTAAAGGTGGCAATTCCATTCCCAGAATCTTTTAACCCATATAGTGCTGAGTTAGAATTTGCCAACGTAAGGAACTTGAGCGCAATTTGTAAGGTGGAAGTGAAGTGGAAGCCATTAATCTGAGAAAATTTTAGCACCTCGATGAAGAAACTTTAAAGATGTCTTTACAACCTCCCATGTTGTAGTTTAGGCAGCTTCTCAGATTTCCAATGATGAATTCTGGCTGCTCTGCCTAATTTAATTTTTCAGACTGAAGTCTTTAGTGTCATTTCTCTGATCTTTTGGCCACAGTTTTCCAGAACATCATGCCACCTGCTCCTGCCTAGTTCATGGAAGTCCTAATATATCCTAGTCCTATAAAAAGCTGTAGTGGATCTATTTTCCTGACCAAACCATACTGGTATAGTGTATATTCATAACTAATAAATTTGGGAGTGTTTCTAAAGGTTTGTTTTAACCAAGTCAGAATTCTTGGATAGTGGGGAATCTGGCTTATCACAAAAATTTCCTATGTGATTTTGATGCAAAGCCAGTTTGGGTAGCCAATGAAGCAGTACTAAACCTATAGATGAGGAGACATAGACCAAAGTCTCATCTCTTACACCAGTTATTTCTAACAGTAAATAAGACACATAATATCTCCATGTATTCTTGTCTTGTATGTGAAAAGACAAAATTAGACCACCCATAAGGTTCCCTCACTCTAAAATTTAATAATTCTGAGATTCTATATCAAAGACAAATATCCCTGCCTGCTTTCTAATCTAAGCTCTGTAACTTCTTAGATATGTGACCTTGAAAACCTTACTACAGCTCTCTGGGCCACAGTTTCTTCCTCTGTAAAATGGGAGTAATAATAGTGTCAGTGGGTAGTTATGAGCATTAAATTCATTAAATTGAATAAAGGAGTCAACTCAGACTGGCAGAATATCTCAGCCTACATGTAATATCAGGTGTTAAAAACTGCTTTTTGACTTTGGATAAAAGGGGGAAATGGAAAGGACAAGTGAGTTTATATGGCTATGAGTCTCCAAAAAAGAGTCGGGAAGTCATCAGAGGGGTGATGCTTATGCACTCCTCAACAGAATACCAGAGACAGCCACAGTAGATGGAAACCCAGGTGCTAGTTCTCCTGAGGGCTGCAGAAACCCACAGGTTCTATGATCATAGCAGATGGCTCTGGAGTTCAGGACCATGTCAGTTGGCCCTACTTTGGAGTTTGTGTTCCTGAGTTTGATGGAGTTGGACTCAGATATGACCTTTCTACACATGCTTCTTCTGTTACTCTTACCAGACCTGTGGTTGTCATTTGGGTTGTATACTCAGGAGACCTAAATCTCCGGACTGTCCATGTGACAGCCAAGCCCTGGGCCCCAACAGCCTTGCAGCTCCTACCTTCTGGTTCGTTGGACTTACCCTGGCCAGCTGACAGGGAGGCAAAGAGGATCAACCACCACACCAGGGAGCCAAGAGTGCCTACAGCTGCATGTAGGAGAACTGCATCCATCATCCATGTGGAATCTAAGGTCCCTTTTGATGTAGAGGGGGACTGGGCATAACCATTCCAGGGTCCACAGGATGGAGGAATAGAGTATGGATTAGAGTGGACTTACTGGTGTTCTGCTGGGGAACTATTATGATTAGTAAGAGAGGAAATTTTAATAGTGATGTGGAGAGGGTGGCCACGGTGGCTGCTGAAGGTAGGGAGACAGAAGAAGAGATATGGTGTGGAGACATTTTCAGGATTTGGAATTGTCCTGGGTGGTGCTGCTGGGATGAATGGAGGACATTGTGTGTCCTGCTGTGGTCCACTGAGTGGACTGGGGGAAAGTGTGAACTATAATGTGGACCACTGTCCATGTGGTGCAGCGGTGCTCCAGAATATATTTGCCAGGTGCAGTGGATGTGCCACAATAGTGGAAGAGGTTGTTGATGTGGGAGGGGTGGGTGCGTGGGAAGGCGGGTATATGGGGACTTCTTATTTTTTTAATGTAACATTTAAAAGAAAACAAAGAAGAAAAAAAAAGTATTTTAAAAATAATGCCTGGCATTAGGCTACACTGTATAAGTGCTTGTTAAAATAAAACGTAAATGTAGTTTGGATAATTCACGTTTATTAATGCTAATATTCTAGTCTCTTCTAGTATAATATTTTAGTCTATAGGAATAGGAAAATAAATACTATAAGAACATTGCCCTTGAGAATCTCACAAGCTGATGGGTAAGATTGGGATATAAACAAAGAATTGTTAGAGTGTGTGATAAGAGGTTTCTGTACAGGGTTCAGTAGAAGTCCTGGAAATAACTGACTCATTTGGCCTGAAGGGAAGAAGGAGTTACTCTTTGAGGAGATGACATTTAAGTTGTTTAGAAGGACATTGCCTGGAGGAGAAAGTCCTCCAGGAGGAGAGTAATTACTTATTCACACAGAGAAAAAGAACACATTGTCAAAATCTTTTTTGCTGAGGGAATATATAGGCTTTCAACAAAACTTGATCCATAAATAAGTGAAATATAATGTTGTTCAAGTTTATAAATGTAATTGGCAGCAATTACCAGAAAACTCAAATTCAGGGGCTTAAATACATACGAGTTTATTTGTCAAACCAAAATGAGGATGGGAATAGACAGCCCAGTTCTGGTAGGGTGGCTTATTAGAGCCTGCCATTGGGAACCCAGACAAAGCAGCTGTATATGACCCCATATTCTGTGCAGGGCACAATGAATGCTAGGAGCTGCCAGTGACACAGTCTGCAATATAAGTACCATTGTGCATCCCTTATACTCATGCTTTTTCCATCTTTTGCATTATCATCCTTGACATACAGGCATTGATCCTTATGTTATAAGAGGGTTGTTGCGTCTCCAGGTCTCATGTCTACCTTGAGACAGCAAGAAGGAAAGGCAAATAGGGTAAAAATAATTTCTTCTAATAAACCAATGGCTTTTATTCAAGAGATACTCTCTACTGGAACTTTCGAAACACTTCATTGCCCAGAACTCTGACACAACTTATATGTGTAGTGGGAACATTTAACTTTTTAGGCTCCATAGGAGAAAGCAAGAGACAATGGATTTAATAGATTAGAGGCTAATGTCTATTGCCATATTTCATTCTTTACTCATTTTTGTAGGACCATTCACCATTTTGAACTTTGTGATTTCCATTCAATATACTGTTGTAAGAGGAAATGGCCTGCTCCCTGCTTATTTTGTATTTCTTTCCACTTTCCCCTTGTTTTCTGCACAATGGTGGATTTCCTTCAGTTTTTTGGACATACCATGTTCTTTGCCTCAGGATCTTTGTCTTGCTCTTAGTTTTGCCTGAATGCCTATTTTCTCCTCTTTCTCTCTCAGCTTTCCCTATATAATTACTACCTATTCATGAAATCTCAACTTAAATGTCACTTCCTTAAGAAATCCTCCCAAATTCCCAGTCTAATTTAGTTCATTCTGTATCAGTAACACTATCTACTCATCACACTTTATATTCCAGGACATTTCTGTCTTCTAAACTAGATTGTAACCTGTATCTAGGGATGGACTATAACTGTATATATTTACCTCCTAGAGTGAGCTTATAATACATCCTTGCTGACTTGTTTGTTTAATAAAACGGATGGTAGGGTTGTAACAGTTCTTGTATGTCTTAGCTTTCTCTGAAAGTAACAATTTAGTCTATCTATGCAACACAGGACCAAAGGAAATACTTTAAAATAACATGGTTTCTTAATTTTATACAAATATATTATATTAAAATAAATTATATTAAAATATATTAACCCTCCATGTTATAGGAGGTTAGCCAATAATAAATTATACATGTCACCAATAGAAGCTGTGTTCATATGAGGTCAGATTCTCTAAGCCTTCCTAAATATTAATTTTGCCTATGAAACCTCAAACTAATCACCTCTTTTCCCCTTTAATGTTTTCCCTGAGGCTACCATCAATTATTTTAAAAGGATGTCAATAAGAATAAAAAATATGAGGACTACAAAATTGACTTTCAGTATTTCATGCTTTCCTTGCAAATTTGAAAGCACTGGTTAATGAATTTTCTATAGCCCATAACAGCATCTAAGATCATTTATGAATTTATTTTTTCATTTATCAAATATATATCATCTCTCTATAATAAGTCAGATATTTCTTTTTTGTGCATTTTAATAAAAAGTATTTCAACTGTGCATATTAACTTTAGAGCTGCCATATGTATGTCATCCAAAAATGAATTCTTCATTTCAGGGGAAAAAATTAAACCACTGTAACTTCTAAGAATGCACACAAATAAGTTATTCACTTTTCTATCTATGAAATTATTGTGGCACTTTAGAAACAGCACATCCAACAACTAGTAGAATAACTGAAGATAGAATTCTAATTTCTCATTATAAAACAAGGGAAATGAATGGATTATGCTGTCAATTAAAATCTATCTATTGTTGGTCCTTAAATTCTCTGACTTTTACTAATTTGTTAGCTTTTGCTTATGGCCTGTTTAGAAGAACTGAGAATGTTAGTTGGATTTCATGGAACATTTTTCCATGGGACAGTCTGCTCTGTGACTCCATTCTGCTTTTTTGAGTCTCCAGAACATCTTTTATGTCTTCATTGCCACAGATGTTGGCTCTGTTGTAATGCAATTAAACATGAAACAATTAAATGATGCATAAAGAACATCAATGTCAGATTTGGCTCTCAAACTCATTAGCAGACAGCACAATAACTTCCCCAAGAGAGTATATTTTTCAAAAAGCAAAATAGTCAATGTACTTTCCACTTATTTCCTGTCTCTTTTTGGAAGCAAATGGGAGAGTACTTTATTTGCTTCAGTGGCCATGATTCCAGAAAAAAGTAAAAAGATCTCATCAATGCCAACTTATGGTCAAACTCATTTTCTAAATATAGAAGAATCTTGAAATTGATGGTCCATCAAGTTGTGAAAATTAGTCAAGTAGTAAAAGAAAGCAGAAAATTAAGCTTTTTTTCTAGTTGGTCTGGACACAAAGGAATAAAGAGAAATAACTATTAGTTCTGAACAGCTAGGGTTTTACTATACAAGTAAACTATCCATTCATATTTTATTCAAGATTATATTAAGTAAAGATGAAAAGGGAAAAAAGTAAGTAAGAGTAGGTAGGACAAGACATTTTAGAGGTTGGAATAGGAAACTTCTAGTCAGTTGACAATTTCTCCTCTGGGATACACATTAGTTTCAATAAAAACAAAGATGAAGCATCCAACTAATCATAACTCCACTACAGTGAAATTTGGATTTCCTAAGCACTTGTTGAGCCTTACTGTTCTGCTGAGTAGAGTATCTTCCCAAATGTTAATGTACTATATAACTCTTCATGTATTTTTCTTAAAGAACTCTTTTTTGAACCTATTTAAACAATGTATCTTAGTTATTTGATTAGTGGTTTGGTGGATCATTTTAACACCAGAATTTTGAGTTCACATAACTGTCAAACACCCATTCTATAATAAAAAAGAGATGAATTTTTCAAATAATTCTTCTGGTAGTTATAGGATCTGAGATTATGAGTTCAAGCATACCTCTGCCCCTCAAAGCATCTACCTTTATTTGTATGTGTGTATATATATGTACACAATGCACATATAAATAAATATACGTATATATTTATCAAAGGTCCCATTCCATGGATAGTTAAAACAATATTAAGTCAAAAGTGCTCTCAATCCTTTCAAAATGTTATCTCTCTCCTCTTCTGTCTCAGAGTTGCAACTAAATTCCAGAAGATATACGTAGCATAAGGCAAAAGAAGGGACGTTTGATCCTTGACCATAATTGTACCTGTGGACATTTGTAGAGATGTCAGCTTCCCTTTCTTGTCTCCACTAGTTCATCACAAGTTTTCCTCATGCTTATTGGTCTCATCATCTCTCCGGGCTTTGGTTCATCACTTAAATAAATTATGTCTTGGGTTATTTGCTGATCAAATGATCCAGTAGAGTAGGGGAAAATATTGATTCGGAGAGTGAAAAAAATTTATGGAATAATGTCTTAAGTAGCAAGAGAGAATAGGAAATAGTATATAAGCAAAAGGGTTAGTTCTAGGTACAAGCTTGTGATATTTATCCATAATTACAGAGAAAAAATAAAACATATAAGGATATATGCAGGTAGATGGCTATATTGATGGCAGGACCTTGTGGAGCTTCTTTTTCTATTACTACTATTTTCTCAATGAAATAAGAAGGAAGTACATCAGTTGAGCATAAACAATAGCAGAAGAGGTGCATCATAGAACAGCTGTTAGAAATTACATTGTCTGAAAAGATTGTTAAAACTGAGGAACCTTAAACTCCACAGGAAAGAGCTTTTAGCAGTGATATTTCAAACCTTGATAGACAAAGAAAGAAAGATATTTGGGCAATTGAAGGAAAAAAATACCAGATTCTACTTTGTTCCAGGTGCAGTGGTATGGCAGTTAGAGATTATTTTATGAATCCCAAAGAGAGAAAGATTATGTTTGTGAACTAACCATTCCTGTGGGTATAGGACACTTTCAATTGGACTAAGTCAGTGAGGTATGACTCAGGTTCGGCTCTGCCCCGTTGCTGGGTCTGTTAACAACAGAAACACAAAGAGAGATACACAGACAGGAAAAGGAAACCATCATATCTGATCCTGTCATGTGAGATTAAAACTCCAGTTTTGTCCACCACTGAGCTACAAGGAGAGAATCCCCCTAGAGACTCAAAGTGCTAAGGCCAGGAGAAATGAGCCATATGCCTGACTTTTACAGCTGAACTCAGGAAGAAAGGGAAACCACCGAGATTGAGAGAGGAGACCTGGTAAGAAGTGCATCCTATGCCGGGTTTACCTACAGCTGCAGAAAGGTGGAGACCTAGGCAGAGATTGGTGGCCATCTTGCTTCACCACGTGGTCGCTGACTTTGGTGAGAAAGCACCTCTTATGGTGCCTTGAGTTGGACTTTTCGTGGCCTTGGAACTGTAAGCTTTTACCTGAAACAATTACACTTTGGCCTGGAGGAGACCCTGGAGTACCTGCAGAGCAGAGGCTTGTAGGCATGCCTCAATCTACCCGCCTCATCCTGCCAACCAGCCAGTTCACCACATGCATGCGCACACACACACACACACACACACACACACACACACACACACAGCCTACACTAAATGGAGTCCCTCTGAGAAGTTTGATAGATTCTGGACTCACTGCCATGTAGTCTCATAGTTAACCTAATATATTTTCATCTAAAAACAATCTATAAAAACAATGTTTGAAGCGCATATACCTTTCATGTATAAAACAATGTTTGAAGTACATATACCTAATTTAAAAGATGATAGAAAAGACCCTTAATATTAGCAGAATGGGCAGAAGTTAGAAGAAAACATCATTATTTAGTGACTTCTAACACAAGAAATTTTCAACAGGTATCACCCTTTCAATTTCCCAAATCCTGTTCCTATTACCAAAGTATATTGAATAACTTCCTTATAAGTAAAATAATGACAAAAAAGCAAGAAATAAAATTGTCTTTCTTGGGAAGCAGATGGATGTGGCTCAAGCAATTGAGCCCCTACCTCCCACAGGGAGGTCTGGCTTCAGTTCCCGCTGCCTCCTGAAAGAATAAAAATAAACAACAAGCAGAGCAAACAAAAACAACTCAGGGACACCTACGTGGCTTAGTTGTTGAGCACTGGGTTCCCACATACCAGGTCCTGGGTTCAATTTCCAGCCCCCAGTACCTCAAAAAAAATTGTCTTTCTTTGCAGATGTTGATTGCCTATATGCAAAATCAGGGTCCCTAAAGACAAATTCATAGACCTCATAAGAAAAGTTCGGCAATTTTGCAGAGTACAGCATCAATATGCAAAATTTATTTGGGTTCCTACACACCAGTAATAACTAATTGGAAAAATGTTATTTATAATAATGTATCATTAATGGTAACAGCAAAACTGTAGCTATCCTAGTAATAAATGTAGCAAAACATATAATGGAGAAAATGATGGCACTTTTGAAGTATTTAAAAGAAGCCCTAGATAAATGAAAAGATATACTGTATTCATGAATGGGCAGATTTAATATCCTAAGCAAGGCCATCCCTCCTTTGTCATCAAGTCATACAGTTAACACAATGCCAACCAAAATTCCAATTATTACCAGAATGTGACAAGGTAATCCTAAAGTGGTAAAATAATCAAGTCAATTTTAAATAAGAGCAAGTATGTTCTCTCCGAAATACCAAGATACACCATGAATCTATAATCATTAAATCAGCATAATATCCTTGCAGGCAAAAGTCAGACACACCAATGAGATGGAATAGAGAATGTGCAATAAAAATGGCCCCACTTCTATATGGTAATTGCATAGATGATAAAGGTGCATTATTTATCAGTGGGAAAGAAATGCACAATTCTATAAATGATAATAGAACAATTGCTTATACATATGGAAAATGATAAATTTGGATGTGAACCTCATATGATATATGAGAATACCAGTAAAAGAGAAGACCTAAATAGGAAAAGGAAACCTTAAACATTCCTGAAAAAAACAAAGATAACTATATGAAGTTGCATAGGAAAAAAGTTATTAAATCAGGCTTAAAAAGCACAAAGTATAAAATGTGATAAATCCAACTATTACATTAAAATTAAATTTTTTTTTAATCAAAAAAACAACCCGCATGAAAGTAAAAACCACAGACTGGGAAAATGAATTTTCATAGTATAGCTTTAACAAAGCCTTAACATGCAGAATATGTAAAACACTTCTACAAATAAATATGTAAGACAGCTCCATAGTCAGAATAGGTAAAGAGCTATAAGCAGCAATTCACAGGCGAGCAAAAATTAATCTTCAATAAACATTTGAAAAGATGACCAAACCCATTATTGAAAATTAAAATTAAAATAAGGTTATACCTATTGGGATTGTAGTGTTTTAAGTCTGTCAGAGGATACACGTTTAAATATGTATATATTATATATAACTGATGGGCAATTTAGAAATAGCTAATAAAGTCAAATATGTGAAAAGCTAACTATTCTACATACAGACTACGGAAATGTTTATGAGGAAAGATGGAAAAAAATTCATAGGAACAATATGCACGAACTTCAGGATGGTGAAACCTCTACAAACAGGAAAGAAGATGTGCAGAAGGAATGGGGAGTATGCTTTAGCTGTAGTTGCATAACTTTTTACTTATTTATTTATTTATTCATTCATTCATTCATTTTCTAATAAAGATATTGGAAAAAAATGTTTACATCTATTAAATTCAAATATGATACATATTAATGTTTATTATACCATTTCTTGTATTTTACCATCTGTTTAAAATATTTCATATATGAAAAAAAATTAACTAAAACTATAAATCATTAGATATTTTTAAGGAACTAAGCAAACACTGTAATCCTTAATTTGGCAGAGATGAGAAAGAGCTTAAGAAAATTAATGGTTTGAAAATGAGTGACTATGATAGTGGATACAATTTAAAAATTAAATTCACATTTTGTATTTTCTAAAATGTAGTCCAGATACTTTAATATTACATTGTATTCTATTAGCATAAATTTTCTATAACAGAGTCAAAAATTTCCTAAGGCTTAAAAATTCTCCCATGCTTAATATTAAGCACCTTGCAATTAAACTAGAAATATGACCATGCTTGGTTTAATTCAAGGCAGCCAAGAAGATATTTTAAACTGAATTTGTGGAGAACTGGAAAGAGTTTTGACAGTACTTTGTAATGATAGATATTTGAGAATGTGAAAATATAGTTTGCCCAACAGTGAGGATGACTCCATGTGTGTTGACTCTTGTCTTTCCTTTTAAAACCCAGTCTTACTTTTTCTAGCTGTGTTAATTTGCATGACTGATAGAAATTCTAATCAGTGTCTGCCAAACAATATATAACAACTTATTAACATAGAAACTAGGAAATTAATTACCATAATCTAATTCTGGAAATGGCCTTTAACTAATTCAACCAATACTTTCCATTTGTGATAGAATTAATAGCTTGAAAACTGATTAAAGAGATCAGGAGGTAGTAATTAAAACCAAGGCAGTGAGAATTATTTAGGTAGAAGGAAGAAAGTCCTGGTAAATAGCTAAAGGAAACTACAGTCATCCTTAATATTTAGCATTTATTGAACTGGCCCAGTATTCTGGGTTCTATGTCATAATTTAAGAAATAGTATCATAAATTATGTCATGACTGCATAATTAAATTTTTTATTTGATTCTGTATAATTCAAGATTAGACACCAATTAATCCATCATTCGGCAGCAAAATTTTCAAAGAGCTTCAAATAATTTAAGTTCTTTGGAAGTAAGCCACCATTGGACATTAATTACTTTAAATCATCCACTACTGCCAAACTTGGGGGATGATTCTTGCATTAGTGAATTTAATTGATCAAATAGAGTCAAATTTATCATTGATCCAGCAACTAAGTTGGGCAAAATATTAATGACTATCAGAGGCTGAAATCGTATAACTTATTAATAAGTACATGCTGACTTTAGAAATACCATTCAATTATATGGCCATGGTCAGCAGTACCATCTCCAGAATTTCTACATCTGAGGAGTTTAGAAGATGTGAGCCCTTTAGGAAGGACTAGAGGATTTGTCTTAAGTGTTTATTTGCATAAGAAGTACAATATTTGTACAAGAATGGAATGATTACCTGAAGTGGCTTGGTGGGAGCTTCTAATCCCTTCCAAAAAGACTCATAATACTGCCTCCATTTAGACACTGAAATATATTCACCCAAAATATATGCCCTCTATTTACTTCTGAATTGCTCAAAGATATGCACAGTATATTTGTAGTATTGTTTGAGAATTTTGCATTACTGATTGAGGAAAAGAAAGTGGGAAACAGCAGTGTGTAGTTGAGTGGGTGGGGACAGGGAAGAGAGTGGGAATTAGCAGGGCAGCCTTAGTTGAAGATAGACTCACCAGCCAACTCTCTGATACAATTTGGAAACTCACTGAAACACTCTCCAATCTGAAATTTTCTCTTTTCATTTCTAATTCATGTAGGGTGCAACACAGCTAAAAAGCAAATATTTGTAGGCGGCAAAAAGACTTTTTTTATCATTAGAATTTTGATTAAAATGTTTTACCAGGTGATTTATTAAAACTCATTAATATCTGTAGTAGTCATCTATTGCTACCTAAGAAATTACGTGAAAACTTAGTGAATTAAATAACAAACCTTTATTATCTCATGGTTGCTGTGGGTTTGGAATTTGGGAGAGACTTTGGTGGTTCTAGTTCAGGGTGTCTCATGAGATTGCAGCCAAGATGTTGTATGGAGCTGCCTTTATCTGAAGGCTTGCCTGGAACTGGAGGATCCAATTCTAAATTGGCTGACCTACATGGCTGTTGGCAGGAGTCCTCCATTCCTTGTCCATAGACTACTTGAGTTTTTGCATGACATGGAAATTGGATCCCATGGCACAAAAAATCCCAGGAAAAGAGAGAAGAGAGAGAGGTAAAGACTACAATGCAAGTGAATTCTGATAAAAAAAAGTAAGTTTAAAATAACATTTTCTAGATCTTGATCATTGGCACAATGCTGACCCTCAATATACAAACAAGCATTAAGCAAAGAGAAAATAAGTCTGTGCTCAAATAAGTTTGAGAAAAAATACTTAACCCATGAATAGACATTAGCAGCTTTTTTTACTAAGGGGTTCTCTAATGTGCTATATGAAGTTGGGTAGAAAATATATATTTTGAATTTCCCAAAGAGGAATATATTTTATAGCTATTGTTAAAATATATTTTACCATATATTGAGTTATGTTGAAAATATTTAATAAACATTTTCAGGGTTCTGGTAATAAAATTCAGTGATTAAAAGTAAGTGGGAACCAATCCAATGTCCACAGAGAAAATGTGGCATGGGTGTGGGAAGGGTGGCCATGGTGACTGCTGGGTATAGGGAATGGGAGGAAGAGATGAGATGGGGAGGCGTTTTCGGGATGTGGAGTTGTCCTGGGTGGTGCTTCACAGACAACTACGGGACATTGTAGATCCCCCCAGGGCCCACTGGATGGAACGTGGGAGAGTGTGGGCTATGATGTGGACCATTGACTATGGGGTGCAGCAATGCCCAGAGATGTACTTACCAGGTGCAATGGATGTGTCATGATGATGGGAGAGAGTGTTGCTGTGGGGGGAGTGGGGGGTGGGGGCGGTGGGGTTGAATGGGACCTCATATTTTTTGAATGTAATATTTTTTTTAAAAATGAATTAAAAAAATAAAATAAAAAAATAAAAAAAGTAAGTGGGAGATATATATTCCTTCCTTACTCCCTTAATACCAAGGAATACATTATGCTGAAGGCAAGATTTCAGCAAAAGTATGCAACTCATACAAACATTTATTTGCAAGCAAACCCGAGGAGAAGTTATATTATCTCAGGAACCATCAAGTCGAGTCAGTCAACAGAGATCGTCATGAAGTAGGAGGAACGAGAAACAAAGTTCTTAACCTTGAGTCTGCTCCAAAGGACTAGCTGAACTTGGAAGACTCTTCTTAATGAATGAACTGGTATTGCCAGTATATCTTGCATTAATTGGCAAACCAAAACTGGAGGGTGGATTCCCAACCAGATGTTGCTAAGGCTCAATATCCACCTCTTGGGGTTGAATTAAAGTTAGTTTACACAATTTCTATTAAAGTCAACAAGGAAACATTATCCAAACATTTTACCTTAGAGGATTTGTGGGGCTAATATGTTTAGAAAAGATATGGAGAAATACAGCTTTAGCAAGGAAAAATATCAGGGGGTACGAGGTCAAAGTAAGCCAGGAGATCCTGGATCCTCAAAAGAAGGTCAAGAAATGGTAATGGGATGTTGATAATGATAGAAGTTGACAAGAGACTGTGCCTGCTTAACATGAAGGAGCAGTGAGAGTTCAAGAATAAATTTTTCAGGACACATCACTGAAGGAAGGCTAATTCAAAGGCTTAATTCCTAGTGCCAGAGGAAGGGGTAAAACAATATCCTGACATATATGGAAGAAAAATTAGGAATTAAATAAAAAATGACTTTTTTATTATGAAAAGACAAGTGACAGTCTAGTAATTTTACTGTCATTCTTATCCTAGATTCAAACTGCTCAAATACACAGGGTGAGCTTTATATTTAAGCTACATTTATGCAATAAAAGATGTTTATGGAAAGATACTAGAGGAAGTAAACTGATTCCAAACAGTGTCATCTACAATAGGAACAATAATGGAAATGTCAACGTGTAGAGAATTTCCTGTGAGCTGAGTGCTTTGCATGTATAATCTACTAACCCTCACAACAACCCCAAATTGTTTTCCCCTTTTATATATAACCATGAAGGTGGGTAATTTGTTCAAGGACAAATATTTATCTAACTCCACATACCATGCTCAACTGCTAACTGCACTGCGCTTAGGAGATAATCATTTTCCAGAGGGGGAAACTTCTGGCATTAAATCAAAAAGCAATAATGTTTGAGGGGAAAAAAACTAAGCAGAACTTAGTGAAATGAATGTCTATTTTAAGAAGAAAGACAATAAAGAACATAGGACCTCAAATTACAGAATCAAGAAGAATTAGATCCACAAAAGAAAATCAAAGTTACCCAACAGAATAAATGCTACCATGCTGTGCTCCCTGTATTGTGTCATCAGTATGAAACATTTTGCAATATAGATGTTGGAATATGAAAAATAATGTTCATAGTTCATTCTGCCCCCCACCCGAGATGGCTCCCTCGTCAGTCTGCTCATTGTTTCTGCTCACTCTTTGTGCTCATTGTCTGCTTGCTGTGTCTGCTTGCTGTGTTCTCACTATGTGTTCTCTCTGTGTCTGCTCATCTTCTTTAGGAGGCACTGAGAACCAAACATGGAACATCCCATATGGGAGGTAGGCACCCAACAGCTTGAGTCACACCCACTTCCTGCTCATTGTGTCAGCTTGTTGTGTCAGCTCATTGCATCTGCTCATCTTCTTTAGGAGGCACCAAGGAAAGAAACCTGGGGCTTTCCATGTGGGAGACAAGCAGCCAACTGCTTGAGCCACATCCATTCCCACCATAGTTCATTCTTGATCTTATTGCTTAACACCAATGCTTTAAGTCTTCTTTTTTTAAAAAAAGTCTTCTTTATCCTAGAATTAATTTCTTTTTTTTTTAATTTATTTCTCTCCCCTTTCCCCTCCCCCCCCCCCACTCTGGTTGTCTGTTCTCTGTGTCTATTTGCTGCATCTTCTTCTTTGTCCGCTTCTGGTGTTGCCAGCGGCATGGGAACCTGTGTTTCTTTTTGTTTTGTTTTGTTGGGTCATCTTGTTGTGTCAGCTTGTTGCGTCAGCTTTCTGTGTGGGTGGTGCCATTTTTAGGCAGGCTGCACTTTCTTTCATGCTGTGCAGCTCTCCTTATGGGGCACACTCCTTGCACATGGGGCTCCCCTACATGAGGAACAACCCCGCATGGCACAGCACTCCTTGCACACATCAGCACTGTGCATGGGCCAGCTCCACACGGGTCAAGGAGGCTCGGGGTTTGAACTGCAGACCTCCCGTATGGTAGGTGGTCACCCTAACCACTGGGCCAAGTCCACTTCCCTAGAATTAATTTCAACCAACAATTCTAAGACCAGATTATTCTATTTAGAAAAAGAAAAAAAATCTTATTTTTATAACAGAAAGCACCTCATGTCATCAACTCATATTAATAAATACATTTTTTCCCTTATAGTGTGAGTTTCAATTCAATAAACACTTATTTTATACATCGTATGTTCCTAATTTTATACTACATGTTATGGGAACATAGAAGGCATGTAATTTATCATTCATGCTATCAAAGAGGCTGTAATATCATGAAAGGAAAAGGACATATAAATGTAAAGTTGTTAAATCATAATTTTGAGCAGTATACAGAGAACTGCCCAAATGAATAGTATAGACCAGAATTTCCCAAAGTGTGTTCAAAGAGATATTTTTAAAGAATTTATTTTAAAATGTATTCTGCTATTAAGTAAATGCAAAAACATACACTATTTCCTTCTCAAGCACTGTATTTACATGGTATTTCATCATCAATATTTTCAAATATTTTTTGTATCCAGGTAGTATTCTACATGCTTCCCATGACTTATCTCAATTAATTTTCCAAATAATTTCCTGAAACAAGTATTATTATCATTTTCATTTGAGAGTGGCAGTTAGTGAGATCTGCCTGACACATGCATAAGCATAACCTCTGGGAATGACTTCCAGACTCATTTTGAAATCTAAATAATTAATGGCTAAGAGTCTTCAAAACAGAGTCAGGAGGTCATCATAGTGGTCATGCTTATCCATGTCTCAGCAGCATCCAAGAGACAGCCAAAGTAGGTACAATCCCAGGTATTGGTGCTCCTGAGGGCTGCAGAGACACACATGTTCTATGGTCATGGCAGATGGCTCTGGACTTCAGTGCCTTCTCAATGGACCCTACTTTGTAATTTGTGTTCCTGAGTGCTATGGAGTTGGACTCAGATGTGACCTTTCTTTTTTTTAAAAAAATTTTTATTTAATTGCCTTTTTAAAAAAGATACATATCACAAAAAAAAATCACATTAAAAAAATACAAGAGGTTCCCATATACTCCACACCCCACCCCACTCCTCCCACATCAACAACCTCTTTTATCATTGTGGCACAATCATTGCATTTGGTGAATACATTTTGGAGCACTGCTGCATTGCCTGGATTATAGTTTACATTGTAGTTCACACTCTCCCCCAGTCCATTCAGTGGGTTATGGCAGGGTATATAATGTCCAGCATCTGTTCCTACAATATCATTTAGGACAACTCCAAGACCCAAAAATGGCCCCACATCACATCTCTTCTTCCCTCTCCCTGCCCTCAGCAACTACCGTGGCCACTGTTTCCAC
Organism: Dasypus novemcinctus; assembly: GCF_030445035.2. NCBI lineage: Eukaryota > Metazoa > Chordata > Mammalia > Cingulata > Dasypodidae > Dasypus > Dasypus novemcinctus. The sequence goes on along the minus strand of NC_080673.1, from coordinate 169,768,567 downwards.
ATCAATGATACAGTTTCTTCAATTGCTAGAGTCACAATAGTTTTGTAGTAGAATACCAGTAAATCTACTCTAATCCATATTTTATTCCTCCATCTTGTGAACCCTGGGATGGTGATGTCCACTCCACTCTAAATTGAGAGGGAGCTTAGATCCCACATGGTTGATGGATGCACTTCTCCTGCTTGCAGTTGTAGGCACTCTTGGTTCCCTGGTGTGGTGGTTGATCATCTTCACCTCCCTATTAGCTGACCTGCGTAAGTCCAATGAACTGGAGAGTAGGTGTTGCAACTCTGCTGAGGCTCAGGGCCCAGCTGGCACCTTTCTACACATGCCTCTTCTGTCACTTTCACTGAACCTGTGGTTGACGCTGGGGTTGGTGTATACTCAGGAGACTTGAATCTCTGGACTGGCCATGTGCCAGCTGGCCCCTGACTTCAATGAAGTCTTAAGTAAATGGAAAGACATTCTATATTTATGGATTCGAAGACTAAATATCATTAAGCTATTAATCATACCAAAGCAATTCATAGATTCAATCCAATCCAAATCAAAATACAAGCAACCTTTTTTGCAGGAACGGAAAAGCCAATCATCAAATTTATTTGGAAGGATAAGGAGACCCAAATAGCTAAAGACATTTTGAAAAAGAATAAAGAAGTTGGAGGGTTCACATTTCCCAATCTTAAAACTTATTACAAAGCTACAGTAATCAAAACAGCATGGTACTGGCACAAGACAGTCATAATAACCAATGGAATCAAATGGAGAGCTCAAAATTCAAACCTCACAAATAAATATGGCCAACTGATTTTTGACAAGAGGCAAAGATCACTCATTTGGAAAAGAATAGCCTCTTCAACAAATTCTGCTGAGAAAACTGCATCTTCATTTGCAAAAAAAAAAAAAAAAAGGAGAAACTCTACCTTACACCTTATATAAAAAGCAACTTAAAATGAATCAAAGCATATAAGAGCCAGAACTATCAAATGCCTAGAGGAAAACAGAAACATAGGGAAGCATCTTCAGTACCTTCTTAGGCAATGGTTTCTTAGACTTTATACCCAAAGCACAAACAAAAATATAAAAACATTAGATAGATGGGACTTCATCAAAATTAAAACTCCTTTTGATCCAAAGGACTTTATCATGAAAATAAAGCAGCAAACTACACAATGGGAGAAAATATTAAGAAACCACATTTCTGATAATGGTTTAATATCCAGAATATAAAAAAAATCCTTCAAGTTAACAAAGACAAACAATCCAATTAAAAAATGGACAAAGACTTCAATAGATATCTCTCCAAAGAAGCTATACAAATAGCCAGAAAGCACCTGAAGATTTGCTCAACATCATTAGCAATCAGGGAAAAACAAATCAGAACAAATAATGAGACTCAGGGTAAATACCGAAAGAATTGAAAGTAGATACTTGAACAAATATTTGCACACCAATATTCATAGCAGCATTAGTCACAACTTCAAAAAAATGGAAACAATCTAGGCATCTATCAACCAATGAATGGATAAATAAAATGTGGTATATACATGCAATGGAATATTAACCAGACATAAAAAAGAATGAAGTACCGATACATGTGACAACATGGAAGAACCTTGAAGACATCATGCTGAGTAAAATAAGCCAGGCACAAAAGGACAAATATTGTATGATCCCATTGATTTGAAATACTAGTATAAATAATCTCATAGACTCAGAGTCTAGAATATAGATTACAGGTCATGGGGTGGCAATAGGGAAGGGTAAATTAAGGCTTAAAATGTACAGCATTCCTACTTGGATTAATGGAAATGCTTTGGTAATGGATGGTGGTAAGGGTAGCGCAACATTGTGGATGTAATTAACAGCCCTGAAATATACCTGAATGTGATTAAGGGGGGAAATATTAGATTCTATATATAAACACAGAATAATTTTTTAAAAAAATCCATGCAACTAAGTGAACCCTGAGTTAAACCATATTTAATAGAACAATTATAAAAATGTCCTATCATCATTTGTAGTAAATGTTCCATACCAACACAAGGTGTTAATAGGGTGGTACACAGGAATCCTGTATTTTATGCATGATTGTTCTCTAAACCCACAACTTCTCTAATAAAGAAAAAATTAAGCATCCTGAGATGAGATAATAATTGATTTAGGTGGGGCGCTAAATTCAATGACTGGTTCCTAATAAGAGGAAGGGGCACAGAGATACTCAGAGAACACCATGGGTAGGCAGAGGTAGAGTTTAGAGTAAGGCATCTGCAAGTCAAGAAACACCAAGATTTCCAACAATCCTCAGAAGCTAGAGAGAGGCATGCTGATTCTCCTTTAGAACTTCCAAAAGATACCGATCCTCCCATCTTCTTGACTTTGGACTTCTGTACCCTCGAGAGCTTTGAAAGAATAAATTTGCTTTAAGTCACAATGTATGGTAATTTGTTATGGCAGCCCTAGGAAACTAATGCAATGGCCTAATTCAACACTACACAAAATGGCTCATAGGTATTTCTACACTTCAGAATCCTTGTCCCCCAATGCTTTTGCGGACTTTGCAAGAATAAAAGCCCTCATTCTCGGTATAAGGCTCACCACACTTCTCAATCCAGTAACTGACAGTGGTAAAACCCCCCTTCTTCAGGGGAACGTTTCCTCGGTTCGCTGGTGTCGTCTGACCTGCATGATGTAGCCCAAGGCATCCCGAGAGTACATGGACCAAAGGGCAGTTCATTCAAGGAGTATAAGGCCACAGACAGCACACCAGCACTGCAGACCAGGAGTCCTGTGCAAGCCCTGTATATTACTTTCCTAGTTTTGCTATACCAGGAGGCATAAACAAAAGCAGACATAACATACACATTCTTCCTGGGAGAAATGGCCTTACAATCACTTGTAAGCAAATCACTAGATAAAAAGATGTTCTTCTCCAAATAACAAAGAATCATTTTCAGGGAGAATTCAGTCAAAATCAATATTTAGAAGTAAATTATATTTTTTTCTATCTCTACGAACATCATTTACATTACCAAACAGAGCACTGTTTTCATTCTTTTTAGTCATGATTTCTTATTCTCCAAAAAATAATGGATAGGTGTTTTCTTTTTTCTTTTTTTTTAATCTTAAGGGCCCTTTTGATTATTTTTTTAAGCATTAAAGTTGTCCATTCTGAAAGTGAAATGGCACCTTCACTCCTAAAGTCAAAACAATGCTAGTAATTTTCAAATAACATTTCTAAGATTTCAGAAGTATTGATTTAACTGGGAATCCTGTTACAAAGAGAACATCAGAAAGCAGCCCCTTGATGAGAACTCTGAGTCTGGAGCTATCAAACCAAATTCCATTGATAAACCAGGGCATAGTTTAACAGGAAGCAGCAACATCTTCAGTCACTATGTGGCTTCATTAGTGACTGCAAATTCAGGTTGGCAAAACCCAGAACCTCTTTGCACAAGGTAGAAAACATAAATCTACAAAGTAGCACAAGAAGAAAATTAACATAGTAGAAGTCAAACACAGTAAAAGAAAAGAAAAAATGTGGGAATTGTGTGGAAGAGGAAAAAAGTGCCAGGGAAAAACTAATAGAAGAGAACAGGACATAAAGAATGGAGTTCATGATGTAACACAAGCATTTATTCATTCTACAATTAAGTTTAAGAGCCTACAGAGTTCCAGGCATTATTTGAAATACTTGGGATACATCTATGAACATGAAAAAAACAATTATGGGAAATTATATGGGAGAAGTTAAGGAGGGAAGCAAACAATAAAAGAGGAGAAGGCTCAACTGATACCTTGTCATGGAGCTTGAAATGGGCTTCATGATAAGTATGATGTCCACATATGCAGAAAAAGAATGAGATAACTTTTTCTAAAACATTGAAGACTGATGTTTCTATTCTTCACAATATCTTGTTAGTTTACCAAATTTAAAATATAACAAAAGTGCTACATACTGAAACACTTGAATTCATCATTAAATAATCTGATTATTTTTTAATATGTATCCAATCCATGGCCTTTTGTAATAGGATAAATGAACAGAAACTTAGCAAATAAATGTTTTTACTGAGTCATATTATGACAAAAAGTACTTTGTTGTCATTTATTTTTAGAAGCAAGTACATTTATTCTCCACAAATCCTCTTGAAAACACAAGTCCTGAGATTAATCTTCATTAGCATTAGATATCCAATCTGAGTGGTCCCTACTTGACTATTAAATTTAAGATTTTGTTGCCTAATATGAAATACACACAGAACAGGTTACTTTGAAAAATTATATCATAGGGAGGACTATTCCTGCTTATGTTTGCTACATTTCATGCAAAGTTTCATTTCCATCATTCCACTTGAAAAGCCATGTCCAAATGTCTTCTTAAGGATCATGGACAAACCATAATTCAGGGCAGGGAGATAATCTGATATTGTGTCTGCTTGGAAGCTAATTAATTTTGCTTTCTGTAGTTCACAGTAATTGAAGAAGTCAAATTCTACCACAAATATTTTTGGCAACCACCAATAACTTCAGTTGTACATTGGATATTATACAGACTCAGTTGCCAGTCATTATGATGTCAGTCAAGGTAAACTTTAAGAGAGAAATCAATTTGGGGGGCAGGGGATTCTTGCAAGTGCTTTCTGTCTGCTAGTTTCCATTTCCAGTTCTTGCTCAAGTTTGTTTCCTTTTATCTTTCCTCTCCATCTCATAGCTCTATTTTCATGTAAATTGATATATCTGGGTCCTAATTTTAATACCACAATATTTTAGCTGCATCATCCTGGACCAGTAGCCTTACCATGTTCAACTTCAATTCCCTCTTCTCTAAAATGAGCATAATGACATTGCCTATATAGTAGATTTTGATTTCCTTTGCTTTGCTGGGGATTAACTAATGAAATGCAAATAAATGACTTATTCACAAAGCATTCATTCCATCATTCATTCAGTGACAATTTATTGGTTATAATTTTATCCCAGACACTGCATAGAGTAAATGATTAATAAGTGATGGATACTTTTATTAACATTATTATTAATGAGCATATCAGGTTTTAATATATACAGGGAATTACACTAGGAATGAAAAGGAATCTGAAGTTAGTAGAACAGTGTCTCTAACTCTCCTTCGAAAGCAGTAGCCACGTTGACCTTTATCTATCCAATTATAGTCCCCCCTCTCTAAATATGAAGAAAAGAAGGCAGCAAGAGGTTAAAAAGAGGTTCAATATTCTACTGCAAATAACAGAGGTTTTACTAAGAGCCAACCCAGGGTTATTTCTTTTGAACTTACACAAATACCATGTTCTGCAATATATTCAAGAGAAAATGTGAACACTTCTAAAAAAAAATTCTCTAATGGCTTTTGGAAACCCATACCAGCATTAGGGCTGTGAGAGAAAGCAGCATAGAAGAAAATGTCAATCTGAACTATGACACATCGTAAAATTTCTTCTCATTACACACCCAAACCTTCTCCCAGGGGATTAAAAATAATGAGAGACACCTGGTCAATAACCAATTTCTACTCCCTAGTCATGTTTGATTTTGTGACCAAAAAAATGCTCATAGAGGGAACAGACTTATACTAGGTAGAAGAAGGCAACTTTGCCAAACATTACCAGCTATGTCTCTTTATTAGAATCTGTGCAATGATGCAATTTATGAAAGCACTTTGTGTATTACCTCATCCCTGGTTATTTCTTTTTTCTCTTCCTCTACAAAAATGTTATTCTTTCTCAGAAAAAGAGCTTCCATCTCCATGTCTGTTTCATAAAATGGGAATAAATTATTGCTAATTCATACATCTGTAATACATCCACATGGGTGAAATTTAATCTCCGGAGTTCAACTAAATCCCTGAGGATGAAAATTTGTCAAAGTATTATAGAATTGTTTCTGAGACAAACAGCAGATAGCACATAGTTTTCCACTATGTTAGATGGGAATTGTGTGCATGGAATTGTTTGACTGCAGGCTAAAGGAGAGGAAAAATGTCATCACAACATTTCAGAAGAAAGAGAATGGATAGGAGCAGAGTAGAGATATGGAAGGAATTAACAACAATGTGCAACAATAATATTGATAGCTGCCCTTTATTGCACACTTACTCATCTAAGAACTCTATTGCATGTTTTACAAAGACTTAATCCTTACAAAAAGCCCTATATGGTATTATTATTTTATTACGTCTGAAGTTAATGTGACTTCCCCCATGCCACATTACAAGTAGATGGTGGAGCTTAAATTTGGACATAACTCCTCCAAAATCCATGTTGTTAATCACTATGCTGTTTCCTTTTCCTAATCATATCATATACTCAGTAACCCAGAACATCTAAACAGGTTAAATGGATGAAGAGAAGGTAGCAGAGATGTTCTAACCAAGAAGTTCTATAACATAGACCTAATTCACAAGACCAATTCTATGCATGCAGACCATGACTGTAGCAGTTTGATTTGGTTATGAATTCCAAAAATAGATGCTGGATTATGTAAGTAATCTGGTCTGTACCTGGGCGTGATTTAAGCTTTGGTTAGGGCTTTTTTTAAAAAAAAGATTTATTTATTTATTTCTCTCCCCTCGCCCCTCCCCCCATTGTCTGCTCTCTGTGTCCATTTGCTGTGTGTTCTTCTGTGACCGCTTGTATTCTCATCAGGTGGCACTGGGGATCTGTGTCTCTTTTTGTTCCATCATCTTGTTGTGTCAGCTCTCCATGTGTGTGGCACCACTCCTGGGTGGTCTGCAGTTTCATGTGGGGTTGCTCTCCTTGCATGGGGGCCACTCTTTGTGCAGGGGGTACCCTTACATGGGGGTATCCCTGCATGGGCCGGTGCTCCCTGCATGCAGCAGCAGTGCGCTTGGGCCAGTTCACCCTGAACCCTTGGACCTCCTATAAGGTAGGTGGAGTTCTATCTGTTGAGCCACATCCACTTCCCATGATTAGGGCTTTGATTGGGCATTGAGTCCCCACCTCTTGGTGGATGGGGACTTACAGATAAAAGGCATGGTAAAGGAAAGAGTTGAGGGTTTTTCATGTTGGAATTTAGATGTTGGAGTTTGATGCTGAAGCCTTAAACTGAAGCCCCAGGAAGTAGGCTCACAGAGGAAAGAGAAGCAAGCCCCATGAAGAGAGGAACACTGAGCCCAGGAAGAAGCAAGCCTTAGGAAGAGAGGAACCCTGAACCCAGAGAGAAGCAAGACCCTGGAAGGGAAGAACTCAGGAAGCCTGAACCCTCACAGACATTGGTAGCCATCTTGCTCCAACACATGAAAATAGACTGGTAAGGGAAGTAACTTATTCTTAATGGCCTGGTATCTATATGCTCTTACCCCAAATAAATACCCTTTATAAAAACCAACCAACTTCTGGTATTTTGCATCAGCACTCCTTTGGCTGACTAATACACCATGACTTGGGAGAAACTCATATCCTAAACAAGTTAGTTTAGCTTAAATTTCCATTAGATAACAAAATATATACTCCATAGAGGATGTAAAATACAATTAAATAGCAACTTGCTTCAAATATATTCTATCCATTCTCTCTGTGTCTAATAGCCTTAGTCTTTAAAATGACTTTGCCAGATATCTGAAATTGATTGTGTCTTTTAATAACATTTGCTATCATTACATAAATGGCAATTTCTAACTTTCCCAGTCTCTGTGATGTTGTCATTTTTGATGCAACTCAGACAACTTTCTAGGTCCCCTGTTCTGTGAAAATAACTCTACAGAGATGGTCAAATAGCTAACTGAACTTTAGCACCTTTTGCCTCAGAGTAGACTCCTAAAAAGGAAAGAGTAAATTAATTGTGTCTGTAGACAACTCTAACACAATTCATCATTCACTCTGCTGGAAGGAAACTATAGCACCGTATAATGTGTAAACTACATATATTTTATTCCATTTATCTTAAAATATCATTTTCTTCTTAGTAAAATTTACCTATATACAGACATTAAATAATATTTATTTAGACTAAATTCAGAAGTTCCTTGCTTCCTATAGGGATTTTTGAAGACAATGTGTTGCTTCTATTTTAACAATTCAGTGATATTTAAATTTGGCAGGCTGTTGATAAATTTGGAATATCCATGACACACCTATCTCAATTAAACTGAAAGGAAGTTATCTCAGCCAGGAGTGATGGCATGGACACAATGCCCTAGGGATGCAAAAATAGCTCTGAGATTTAGGCAGGTGGCTTACTGTATCTCCTTTTCTTTTTGTAACTTATAAAATCAATGATGGACCCTTTTCCATGGATTGAAAATAAGTCAACTGTCTTAGTTTGTGAGAGATGTTATGACAAGTACCATACAGTGGGTTGGCTTCAACAATGAGAATTTATTGTCTCATGGTTTAGTAGGCTAGAAGTCCAAAATGAAGGCATCAGCGAGGTTACCCTTTCTTCCCAAGGTCTGTAGCTTTCTTGTGCTGGCTTGCTGTAATCCTTGGTATTCCTTGGCTTGAATCTCTACTTCCCTTTAGATAGTGATCTGTCTTTACTTACATCTGCTCTTCCAATTTCCACTGACTTCTGCTTTCCTCCAGTGGCTTTCTATGATTGTGTCCAAATTTCCTCTCTTTGTAAGGCCTCCAGTCATATAGATTAAAGCCTACCCTGATTCATTTTGGATATACCTTAATAAAAACATCTTCAAAGGACTTATTTACAAATGGCTTTACAGCCCTCTGGACCCCAAAAGATGTGTTCTTACCATATACAAAATATATTAACACCATCCCAATAGTCTACAAGCCTCCAGTAATTTCAATAAAAACTTTAAGTCCAAAGTCTCATCAAAATCAGTTATAGGTGTGGTTCATCAGGGGGCAATATCTGTCTGTGGATCTTTGAAACCAAGAAAACAAGTTATCTACTTCCATACTAAAATGGGATAGACATTCCATTTACAGAAGGGAGAAAGTAGAAAAAAAGCAAGGGTCATGGGCCCAAGGAAGACCTCAAATTCTGTTAAATTCCAAAGTCAGAGAGTCATCTGTGGATCAATTCTTTATCCTCTGGACCTGACGGAGTGGCAGCTCCAATCTTTCCAAACGTTGGGGTAGTGGCCATCCTCTACCAGAACAAACCAGGGCATAGGCTCTACTATGTCTGAACACTGAGGTGGTAGGAAAGTTCTACTGGAACGGTGCAGTTCAAGGCCCATAACCTCCAAATACTGGGGTGGCCCAGCCCCTTCCAAACAGCAGGGCAGAAGACCCACCCTATCCAAAGGCCAGGACAGAAGTCCCTTTCCCATGGCTCAAGGAAATCTCTTCTTCCAGACCTCTGTGTCTATGGTTCTGCCTTTGAGGTCATTTTTTTTTTTACTTTGTCCCATCTCTGTCACTTTTAGTCCAGGTTGACAGTATTTCTGCTCATACAAAATTCTCTAAAACCATGCCAATTATCCAGGCAGTTCAAGGGGGTCCAAGCCTTTAGGTAAGAGGGACTTCCACATGCTTCCTAGATAAATGCATTTCCAATTCTGAATTCCTCTAACTTCCAAGTTCTGCCTTTTGACTTCAGAACACAATTTCACCAAGTTTTCTGCCACTTTATAAACAAGAATTGCTTTCCCTCCAATTTCCAACAGCACATTCATCATTCATTTCCTTGTAAGACCTCACCAGAAGTACATTTAACATCCATATCTCCACCAACATTCTGTTTATGATGATTATATATTCTTTAAGATGACAGAAACTTCTCTAGAGCTCTCACTTATTTCTGAGCCCTCTTCAGAAATCTCTTTAATATCTATATCTCTACTGACAGACTTTTCAAAGCAATCTAGGAGTTTGTTATTAAGCTCCTCAAAATATTTCTATTGTCTACCCATTACCCAATTCCATTCTCACTTCTACATTTTTAGATATAACAGCACCTGACTCTCCAGTACAAAAACTGTCCTAGTTTATGAGAGATACTATGACAAATACCACACAGCATGTTGGCTTAAACCAAAGGAAATTTTGGCTCACAGTTTGGGAGGTGAGAAGTCCAAAACCAAAGCATCGGCAAGGCCATGCTTTCTCCCCAGTCTGTAGCATTCTGATGCCTCAATCCTTGGCTTGCCTCTCTACCTACCTTCATATGGAAATCTCTTTCTCTGTGTTTCTGCTCTTTTGGTTTCCACTGACTTCTGGCATCTTTCTGTGATTTTCTCTGACTGACTGCATCTGAACTTCTTCTCTTTATAGGGCTTGCAGTCATACAGAATAAAACCCACCAAAATTCAATGTGGCTACACCTTATCTAATAATATCTCCAAAGGTTCTATTTACAAATGGGTTCATGAGCAGAGAAATGCCAATTAAGATTGGAATATGTCTTTTGTGGAGGGCATGATTCAATCCCCATCATTAACCAATAAAGATAACACAGACACCCATTAAGCACACTAATATCAGTGAAATCTATGATAAAACCTACCTTATAAATCTGCTCTTTTAAAAATAGGCAAATTTGTCTGCCCATAATTTGAAGAATTAATTAGAGACATTGAAAACCATTAGAATTTTAGCTCTAATTTAAGGTAACAAAACCAACATCTGTCCAATAACAAATTATTCCCCTGACTTTAACAGTTGTAAAAATAGTCATACAAACACAATAGGCTACAGTTATGAAAATGAATAAAAAGAACCTCTTTTTGTTACCTATGCCCCTATGTCTCAACCCTGTGTTCTTGCTTGGAGTTCAGTTCCAGTCTAGCTTTTGTTATGCAGAAAAGAGGTAATGAGAAAGCAGAGCTAGAGACCAACCAATACTTTCCAAGCTCTTTCGAGGGCGTGATATTGATGGTTATTTTGGAAAAAGTGACAGGGACAGCATGACAACAAAGGAATTGTTTAGATAAGTGAAACAGAAAGTTTTTTATTAGTCATGCCTAAAGTGTGAAAATTTAGAGACACACACCAGATAGTTGTATCTATAATTTGGAGATCATTTTTGGTTGGAAACTGAGAATGTTTCATGTGGAAAGAGAAAAATTTTAAGATGTTTAGTTAAGCATTAAGTTGAATTATACCCATCTAAATTCCTCCCCTATATCAATTTTGTTGTTTATTTGAGACACAAAATAAGGATTTAAGTGACTTTCAATAATGTTTCTGTTTATTTACTGCCTCAATGAATGTGACACTTTACAGGAGCCCTCCATTATATTTAGGCTGCCCTGGTAACTTTAAAGATAGGGTCTCCAACAGTCCTTCCAGCCCCTTTCTCCTCCACAAGAAAACAAAAATCTACATGATTAATTCTTTTTTTTATACTCAAAGCTTTAATGATTTATTATATAATTATCTAATGGAAATTTGTAAGAAAAGCACTGCAGTATTAGCAGATAAATAGGGAAAACAAAAATGTCATAAGAGACAAACTAACACTATATAAACAACTATTAAAACATGATTCACTTTTTTAGTGTTGAACTTTAAAACAATATTTATGTCTAGGATGCAAGATTACTTGTGATATATATGTTTCAGGGAGTTATTCCCACATGGATGTTTGGCTTCTCAGCCTCAGGGCTCCCTTTCCTTAGAGCAGCCCCACTTCCCTTGGTTCTTATACAGGACTCCTTCCACCAGATGCTTCTTCCTCTCACTGCTCCCAGTAGGTGAGTCCAAGAAGTAAGGATGTGACCTAAGCTGGGCCAGTAAGATGCTTGTTACTGTGAATTTGGTTTTCTTATGAAAGAAGGACAGAAGATATGGCTTGGATTTTTCATTCTAATAATGATTACTAAGTATTTCATGCTGTGAAAACCTCTTGCAGCTGCCAATCTATCTTCAGTCTTACTTTAAACTCTTCCATATACAAATAAAAATTTCTCTTTTCAGTTAAATAAGCCAAAGCAGAGTTCATGGCTGCTGCCTACATTCAAATAACCACAACTACACACAAATGTTTTAGGTGTATTTTAAAACTCACTTTTCTTCTGAATATCTGATGCATTGGGCAAACAGCTTCCCCACTAAAATGTCCTGCACTGTTTTGCACATTATATTGCAAACAAGTAGTTAAGATATAGTAGTCAAATGAAGCCATTCTGAGAATGGACAGATCCAGGTGGTGGGGGTGTTTGCAGCTTCATCCCTGTTGGCCTGCTCTAGAGTAAAACTAAGAATTTTGCCAAGATATAATCCCTGAAAAGTTGAGTGGGATGAAAGCTAATTAGATGGACCTGCAAGGACCAGAACCTGGTCTTCTAGCCCCTTGCCAAGCAAAACCCAGTCCACAGACTAGCAACAGCTGCAGCATCACAGCAGCCTCACCTGGGTGATTGTCAGAAAGGCAGACCCTCAGTCCCTGCTTCAGACTGGCTGAAGCAGAATCTGTATTTGGAAAGATTCCACAGGACCTCCATTTTCATGTTAAAATTTTAAAAATACTGTTCTACCTCACTTTGCATTTGTTGTCTTAAAAATTACTCCTTTGGTCCCTATTCTAAGTATGATGGTAGATTGCCTCTATATTGTCCTTTTCAAAACATGTTCATTCTACTTTTCCGTTTCATTTTCATTTCATGTAAGGGCTGGGCAGATGACATGGCATTCCATTCTAGGAAAGCAAGAACTGAAGCCTAGGGAAGCTGACCAGTGAAGTGACTGGGTGTTGAATGGTGCAGTTGGGATTAGTACACGGGAGTCTTCATTTAAAGAACCAGTGTTGGATCTCCAGAAATTATCCTGCACAGTAGTTGCCTTTTAGGTAGGAAAATTTTCAGCAATATCTCCTTTGAAAGGTTTGTTAAGCCTCTGCCTGAACACAGCCATAGGCCAGGATCTTATTATTTCAAAAATAAGCTGTTCCATTTGTTGAACTGTTTTAACTTTATGAAATGTTCTGACTTGAAATATGTTTCTTATATCTTTGAATCTACAAAAAAAGAGAGAACTAGTTTTAATCTTTTTCCCACAATAGCCCTTCACATATCAGAAGAGAGATGGCCTGTTCCTCTAAGTCTTTGCTTGTCCAGGGTAAGTTATTTCATCTATTGCTTGATGACATCTTATCTAAATCCCTCATTATGATCATCCCTATTAAAAACATTCAATGTATGCAGGCTAAGTTGTGGCTCTTTTAAAACCATTCAAAATAGTTTAATACATTCGGACCAGTGGGATAGTTATAATACCTCCATTAATCCAGACATTCTATTTCTTATCAATACTGCCTAAGGTTTGGTCAGCCTTTTAAGCACTAATATAAGACTTCTGACTTATCCTGAGATTCTGTATTTATTTTCATGTGTCAGATTTCTCCCATTCTATCTCTGAGCTAATGTTTTGGTTTTTGGTATGTGCTTAAATGTAGAGCATTTATTTATTCCTATTCAATGACAACTTGATTGTAGTCCACCATTCCAGGTCCAGAGTGCCATTCCAAATCTTTGTGCTGTGAAGGACAGATGATAAGGGCAAAATTTTCTTCCCAGAGTCAATCAGAATCTTTCCTTGGTCTCAGTCACAAAAACATTCTAAAAAAAGCATGTCTCTTCAGTCAGGCAGCCCAGGTTCACATATGTCTCTCTACAGAGATGCAAAAGACCAATCACTATCACTCCACCAAAACCTGTACCATACTAAGAATTGCTGGGGTTTTGAGAGGTCAGTTAACCACCGTCCTCTTTGAATTGACAATTACTTGAATAATAGAGTGCAGATTCAGACAAGCATCAAAAGTTTATTGCTCACAAAACAAAAATTGGAGCCTGTGGCAGTTTGAGATTATTTTATGAATTTCAAAAAAAGAAAGATTGTGTTTGTAAACTAATCTATTCCTCTGGAGTGTGATACCCTTTGATTGTATTAAATTCAGTTGATTAAATTACTTGATAAGTTTGCTGCAGGACTTTTTATTGGACTACCTCAGGAAGGTGTGACTTAGGTTGAGTCCCAGCCTCATTGCTGGGTACAGTATAAAAGGACACTCAGACAGACACAGGAAAAGAGAGTTCTGCCATTTTTTATCTTGTTATGTGATAGAAAGTTTCAAACAGCTGAGGCCCTGGGAAAAGATAAGCTATTTGCCTGATAACTTACAGCTAAAATTGGGAAGAGAACTGAATGGCTGAGACTGATATAGGAGGAAAGAAACAAACCCTATGCCAGGAGAGAGAGGACTACAGGATTGTTTAAACACGAAGTCCTAGGAGGCCGTAGGCCGGAGCAGCTCAAGAGAAAAGGGTGATCCCAGAGGGGAAGCCTGAAAGACTGAGCAGAGATCGGTGGCTGTCTTCCTTAACCACATGGCAACACCCAAGATCAACAGTTGCTGACTTTGGTGAGAGAGTATCTCTGAAGGAGCCTTGATTTGGACTTTTCATGGCCCTGGAACCATAAGCTTTTATTCCTTTATAAAAACCAACAGATTTCTGGTATTTTGCATCAAGCACCCCTTTGGCAAATGAAAATAAGAGTGTGAAATTGACCTTCAACATCAGTTTTCCTCCTAACTGTGGCCATCACAGGAGCCCATCCTGAGCCTAGGAAACATAAGTAGAGCAAAGAAGACATATAGCCTGCAGAAAAGCAGACTGGAAGCAGAGAACCAATGAGAGCCAAGAAGGTAGCAGTTCCATGACAGTGCCCCTTTCCCTAAACTTATTCATCTGATTAATTACTCTGCTTTTCCTGAACAGGACCTTGAAGGAGGAGAGGGATAGGAAAGCTTTCTTATTACGTTCGCTTCTAGGGAGAGGAGTGGAAATCACCTCTCTCTGGAAAGAACAGGAGGAAAGTCATGTATCCTCCCTAACAAGAATCCATGGAGGAGGGTGTTTACCCTGTCCAGCAGGCTGTTTGCCATTTCTTGCATGAGATTTGTTCATTTCTCCCTCTAATCTTCTGCAAATACCACTGCTTGATTAGAATCCTTCCCCTTCTCCACCAAAACAAACCTCCCTGTCTCTATTTACTAAGAGGGCTTGCATTATTTGAGTTCCCTAATGTTAAATTGCCTAAAAATCACTACTTTAAGATTTGTCACTCAAACGTATGCACACCAAATTCAAATAGCTGCCGCTCGTCGAATGGAACGGAGCTGTTAGGTGCCCAGGTGATCAAGGTCTTCTCTACACTTGCATGAAACACAGGTTTAGAGGAAGTTGTATTTCCCAGGTCAGTATCCCTGAAAGAAGTTAATACTCCATCAAAACACCAGTGCAAGTATTAAATAATGTATATAATCAGAAAAATATGCTAGAATTTATATGTTGCTTTAAAGTGGGAATTTCAGGAATAAAATTCTAATTAAGTGTGATTTATTGATTATACTGAATTTCAAAAAGATTTAAATTTAAATTATTCTATCTCTAGGTTTTAAACTTACAGTACTTTCAAAAACTGAAAATCCACTCTATTTTAGAACAGAAGTCAGTAATCATTTTTTGTAAAAATGCAAGAGAGTAGACATTTTAGTCTTTACGGTTATTTTCTTCACTGTCAGGACTCCTTAAAACTACTCTGCTCTTATAGTATGAAAGCAGCTACAGACAATACAATTTTGAAATTCTATCCCTTATAAATGACTGTTTTCATTAGCTTTTATCCAGACTGGTTTACCAACCTTTGCCTCAGACTTATTTCAATCTTTCTACTAAAGATTTTTTCAATTTCTAGAGATTTTATATCATGTATGCTTAGCAAAATGTATTTATTCACAAGATAAACTTTCTTTTCCCTTTGACCATTTATAAGGTTTGCTTATCCTGGACATATTGAACATAACAGAAGGTAGAAACCAATTTCCAAGTTTATAAAGAATGGTCCAAAATTGAGTCTGAGAACCTGTACATTTAAACAATCAGGAGAATATTGGATATTTGACACAGAATGTGTTGGATGAAAAGTATTTGATAAATCAGTGTCTTTGGAAGAATCTGTAATTATAAAGAAGCTCTGTGTTAATTAAGAGAGCCCTGTGGTTTCAACTCTTGGGGCTAAAGTTTGTGCTTTACATCCTTAGTTTGTTTTGAGATACCTCTCCTATAAGTGTCCTTGACAAGATAATTAATGAAGTAAGTAAATTGGGGAATAAGCTAATAATAAATTATATTATTAATATATTAATGGTTAGTATAGTAATAAGAACATTAATAATCAATTTAATTATTAATAATATATTATTCAAAAGACAGGCCCAAGGATATACAATATCCATGTTCTCTTGGGCCCAGGAATACAAATTTAGATCTAATTATAGTAAAGAGACTTTTGTTGGAAGATAGAAATTTGTATTCGAAAGTAAAATGAAAATTTTATTATTTTTGCAATGGCATTTTATCACTAACCCCTAGGTTTAAAAAATGATTTTTTTTTTTTTTGTCTTAGTTCTTTTCCCAAAGAAATATATGGAGAAGGGAAGAACTAGTAACAAAAAGGTAGACTAGATTAATCTTTCCACTTCCCCCAGAGGATTTGTCATACTGTCCATTAATCCGGGTCATCGCTGTTTTCAAATATTGGTGAAAGCTCTGCAACAATTGATAGCTATTATGTTAAAAAAAAAAACCTCTCAGGATTTCCTCTATAATTATGGACAATGGCAGGCTAAATCAAGCAAGGTAGACAAGTTAGCAACTCAAAGACATCTCTAGTGAGACGGCAGCCATATTTTTTTAACTGTGGAAGAGTGAAGAAGGGAAGAGGACAGCCCAGTCCAGCTGAAATTCTTCTGAAAATCCTAGCATACCTGAGCGTCTCTGAAAAGCCTGGAACACCGGAGCCCCTGGGTGGTATGACAGAGAGGTGGCAAATGGTTTGAAGACTCCTAAGTGAAGGATAGAGAGCTTTTCTCAATATATGGCCTGCTTGCAATCTGCAGAAGAATCGCTTAATTATAAAACGCAGAATCTAAACCCCCACTCTGGAAGAACTCAGTCTAAGTCGCTGGAATTGCAGCCCGGTAATCTTTCTTTGCTTTTGAACATCTCTAAATGAGTTTTATATATGTGAAAGTTTGAAAAGCACTGAATTCGTGGTTTTTCTATTGCTGTAGAATTTTCTATTGCCCCATATCTTCCATCAGGGAATTAAAATAATGACTCATGTGTCTCAGAAAAGTCATGCTTTTATGTTTTCTTTGTTTTGTTTTCATGTTATAATACATGTTAATTTTGCTACCTTTTTATTGGAACATTATAATTAAGGCATTAAATTGTAGATTCTTGTGATATACTTAGAAATTAAATTACAAAATAATAGGAATAATTGAAGGTATGCTATGCCAATAAATTTTAAATTTTTATCATTGACTAGTATTCAGATCTCAGATTAGGGAAACATTTTGGTTGATCCCGTGATGTGTGTAAGGGTTTGAAGGCATAAAGGTAGAGGAAGACACTTGTAAATAACTCATTCCACAGGAAAAAAAATTTAAATCAATACTAGATAACTGACTTATTCAATGGATTAAATTAATGTTCTAACCTGTTGACATATGTACAGAAAATACTTAAATGACAGGGTCAAATTTTGATTTTATCTACAAGCAGTAATATTTCTTAATACATTTAAAGTACCAATGTGTTAAAAATTTAGCAGTGTTATGTTAAAGAGTTGAAAAATGAATTTAGAGTTCACTACTCATTGGAACAGTACAATTCACACCCCCCTTCCCAAACTTACTTGCAAGCAAGCAGAGATTCCTTATTACCTTGAAGTCCCTGAGCTTGGCAGATCAAGAATTCCCCTAATTTTTTAATGTATATAAAATGTGGGGTGAATGTGTATTTTTCTGGGGAGATGGACAGCTTTCCTCTGAATCTCCAAAGGTACCATATCTCCCTTCCAAATCTAAGAATCACTAGAGTAAAGGAGTCAAGCTCATCTAATTGCAACTGGTTGGTTCTATTGGAGACTTCAATTGCAATGATCAGGAAAGCAGGTCATTTGCTTGATAACAAGAAAAATTAGTCTTTCCAATGTTTGCCCAGGTTTTTAATCACAAGTATTTATTTCCTAAATTATTACCTGTTTCTTAGGTAAAATGCCATGCACATTCATGGGCATTCATCATCACCCTGATATCAGAAGACTGGGTTTAAATGTTCCATCAGCTGAAAACAAATTCATATCAAGAAAGGAATTAGCTAAACTTCTGCCCACAAAATAGACCCTCTATTTCGTATCTATTATCTCCCTATCACAAGGTCTGCTTCCATAAAAATGAAGAAGTTTTTGCGGCAGAAATCACATGCAATATTTTTCTCTGGCACTATTCCACTGGAATGTTGTGAGTCTACATTGTTGGAGTGTTTGCACAAAGGGGTCAGTTATAACAGGAGAAGAAATGAAGCTAAGTGAAAGTGAATAGGAATAGAGCCTAAGGCTTTTATGATTCTGTGGTTTAGTGATAAAAAGCTTTATTTGTTTCTGGTTAATAATATTTTGTGTCAGGAAAGCTTGCCTCTAGGACAAGAAAGAATTCTATGTATTGTGGATGTGACAAAAGGCACAATATATATTAACTGATCTATATCAGTTAATATATATTTAACCTGAAAAAAGTGATAGCAAGTCAATACTCTCTGACTACAGAGAGTCAGAATTTATTAAATTTTGGAATATATCAATAGTGGAAATAGTAAATCTGGATAGGAAGGAAGTACTCAATTATCTTCAAATACAAAGACAAAGCATTTGGCACAGCAAAATTGCTTCAGAGCCAAATCAGGACATTACAGAGATGCCTTGCTGTAATATTAGTTTCCCATCTGCATTTGCCACCATCTTTCTCATATTTCCAATGGTTAGCAATATATATGACACATAGAGGACACTAAATTCATTAAGTACAAGAATAAAAATATAATAATAAACTAATGGATATAAGTAGAGATTCTCACCACATTAGTTAAGGTAAATGTAAGTTCAATGTTTAGAAAATCTCAGTGGTTTAATACAATATAACTATTTCTAGCTCACAGAAAGCTCTGTTCCATGCAGTAATTCAGTGCCCAAGTCTAATAGAAATTGTAGAATCTTTTACCTGGGAGTCTACATCCAGCCAGGGCAGGGTAATAGGGAAAATCTCAAGAGATCTGATCAAGTGAGTTATCTGCTAACCTAAAAACATGAGAGCTAAGATTTTCCTGTTACATTTCACTAAATGTGTCTTGACATTTTTAACTGCTTGATCATCAAGCTGTTTGTGATTGAATTGTTCCATAGCATGGTAGCTATGGAGCTCTGCCTATCACTACCCCTTTAGTACTAACCATCCTAAGTTTCCTCCTCTGCCCATAAGTAAATAAATTTAAGCAAATGGACTCTCTTATTCTCCCTATTTTGACATGCTCAAAGTATGAAAAGCATACTTACTGATGGAGTTACCTGTCTCAATCTCCTATGTATTCACCTCCTTGACCCTTTAGGAACATTTCTTAATGAGATTATCAACCATACCTAACAATAAGATTGGGCTTTATGCAATTACCTTTCTAATTTCAGCTACTCATTAGCAAACAGCTTCATCAGCAGTTAAATGAATTAACCATTTAGCAAAAATCTTAGTCTTCATTGCTTTACCAATTTTTCTTTAACTTTTAAATATGTTATAATTTGCCTCATTTGCTAATCTGTTGATTTTTATAAGTTTTCTGAAGTTTTAAAAGAGATACTAAAGTTCACTTATTGATTCATCGTAAAGTCTTTCCCACCTGCCTCTCTACTTTTTCCATGCCACTTTTTACATTGCTCTAGTTTATGTGTACTGGTGCAGTAAAAAATCAGTTTACCTCTCTGTGGTGCTTGTCAACAAACCTAAAGATATATTTTATCATTCTTTATTTTGAGGAATCATCTCCTGCAACCCATGTGCATTGGCTCCTAAACTTGTTCTCAGGGGAAAAAAAGATATCTTGAGATGAGAATATTCATGTATTTATGAGGACATATATCAACATTACTCAGGAAAAAAATGGTGGGGTTAGACTAGTGACAGTGAAAAAGGAACAAGCCTATGGCTTATTAAAAGTGGCTACATTAAAAAGTGCCATAAAGAGTAGGTAATAACTAAAGCATCAAAAAGAACTTGTGGTTGAAAGATTTTATCCATATGCCTGAACATTCCAAGGCATTATGCTTCTGGAATGTGCTATGCATGAAACAATGTTGGAAGTACTTGGTCTCTTTCCACTCCTGCGTACTTCAGCCATTCACTTTTTTTTTTTAATCCCCTCCCCGCCTTGCAGCTTTTTTGCCTGCTGTTGCTCTGCGTCTACTCACAGTGTGTTCTTCTGTGTCTGTATTTATTTTTATTTATCCCCCTCCCCCTTGTGGCTTATTTGCTGTCTGCTCTCTGTGTCTGTTTGCTGTGTGCTCTTCCCATTTTTGCTTGTCTCCCTTTTTGTTGCGCCACCTTGCTGAGTCGGCTCTTTGCGGTGCTTGCAGGCTGGGCACTCCTCAGCGTGCGGGCGAGCTTGCCTTCACAAGGAGGCCCCAGGATGCAAACCCAGGGCCTCCCATATGGTAGACGGGAGCCCAACTGATTGAGCTACAGCTGTTTCCCCAGCCATTCACTTTTAGTGACTCCTCACTAATATTCAGTTTCTGGTAACATTCTGGACTTCGCAAATTATTAGGTCAAAACAAAATTATAATTAACATATAATAGGACATTTCCATTATTCCACAAAGCCCATACATTGATAAGACTCCTTATCGGCCAATATAAAACAAGTTATGGATTGTAATGCCAAACTTCTTGCCAAAGATTTTTAAATTGCAGTAGGAGAGAAATCTTTGCACCTCTCTCTTATTTCTTCTCTCCTTACCCCTGATAGAAGGGAAGTCTTTTAGTATGAAAATTTATTGATGTTATTTATGAAAGGCATT
This sequence comes from Dasypus novemcinctus, assembly GCF_030445035.2. Classification (NCBI taxonomy): domain Eukaryota; kingdom Metazoa; phylum Chordata; class Mammalia; order Cingulata; family Dasypodidae; genus Dasypus; species Dasypus novemcinctus. Next base: position 169,747,706 of record NC_080673.1, on the reverse strand, counting down.
AAACACTGGCAAATGAAAATTTTAGTTGTCCTATTGATGCTCCATTCTGAAGAACCTATTAATATAGGAAATTATGATGGTTATTGTTCAAAGAGGTTCACTGTTGCCATCCCAAGACAAAGCCAGTAGTGAGGACAATCTTCAGGGTAAAGCTACAACTCCAGGGAGCATGAGTATACAGAAGGGTGCTAGAAAAGAGAGATTGTAGGAGGACAGAGAATAAAGGGACTCCAGAGAACCAAGCACCCAAGCAAGGTGAAGCTGCATTGATGATGTAATATAGTGACCAAAAAAACAAGGGCATCTTACCAGCCACTCATGCTTCTATTATATTTATAATTGGCTTCTAATAATTTATTTTGGCAACCAACTGTATCTACCACCCTCCCAAACAAATTCACTCAGTAAATAAATAATGCCATTTGGCAATTGACAAAGATCTATCAGTGGTGTTATGGATTTAATCATGTTTCCCACAAGTCATGTTCAAGTGCTAACTCTGGGTCCTCGGAGTATGAACCCATTTGTAAAAAAGGTCTTTGAAAATGTTATTTGTTCAAGTGAGGCAAAACCGAATAGGGTGGGTCTTAATCCAATATGTCTGGAGTCTTTATAAGCACAGTAATTGGACATAAGTCAGAATCAGACAGAGACAGATTGTCATGTCATGGAGGTAGGAACTGAGCTATGCTGGTAGACCACTACTAGAATGCTGCTGACTTCAGAGAAAGCATGATCCTGCTGACACCTTGATTTGGGATTCCTAGTTTCTAAAGCTGCTGAGTAAGTCAACCAGTCTCTGATATCTGCTATTGCAGCCTTGACAAAGTAAGACAACTGGTAAAGGTAAATTGAGCTGAATGCATTTATTTGTCCTCAAAACCAATTAGACAAGAAAGTGTTCTGCATTCACTAGGTCAGATTATACTTCTAATGGGATAATCAGTTTTAATCCTCTAGTGGTCCTATCAGTCATCAGATTTAAGATGCTTTTTAAAATGCATCTGCTACCCTTGTTTCTTATTAGAAGCAAATTCACCAAATAAAGTTACTTTGTTCACACATGTTCACAGAGTCATCCAGAAAACAGCCATGAGCGTTCAGGAGGTCAGCTGCTGATCATCTCAAGGACAGATTAATATTTCCACAAACCTTTTCAGGTTGATGCCCCTATGAGTCAGAGGATGGTTAGCAGCTTCTTGTATCAACCTTATGAACACATCTTATTTTCCAACTTATTCTTATCACGCTAACTTCATACTCAATAGACAGGCACAGGAGATACAGAAAGGATTTGGATTCATTCTGTTGCTGTGATTTGCCAGTTACCTGAATACAAATCAACACTGGTATAGTGATTAACTGAACTGGGTCTAAGGACAGAATTATAAAGAAATTATCTCATCCTTGAAGATCCTTCTCTTAAGTAAATATATCTCACACTTCTTGAAAACAATGCAGAATTAATTCCTAAGGAGTATCTCCTTAGGAGAAAAATCAGTAGCTTATGAATTCTCATTCTTTTCTTCCCAAGTAGTACTTTTAAATTACTGCATCATCATCAAGAAAGGATCTTAGCTGGGGAGAAACACATATCTCACTAAGAAATGGAAAAAAATCTCACTGAAAAAGGATATCATAGATTATATAAGGAATTATCAAAAAGAAGAAAAAAGTGTTAACAGAAAATAGGCAAAATTTACAAATTGGAAATTCATTGATGGGAAATTCCAAAAAGCTCACAAATATATGAAGATACCAAACTTTGCTAGTATAAAGAGTAACGCAGTGGTTGGCACTGGGGTTGGTGTATGCTCAGGAGACTTGAATCTCTAGAGTGTCCATGTTTCAGCTTGCCCTTGAGCCTCAGGAGAGTTGCAACACCTACTCTCCAATTCACTGGACTTAGCAAGGTCAGCTAACAAGGAGGTAAGGATGGTCAACCACCACCGAAAGGAACCGAGAGAGTCTACAAGTGCAAGCAGGAGAATCCCATTCATCAGCCATGTGGGATCTAAGCCCCCTCTCAATTTAGAGGTGAAGTGGACATCGCCATCCCAAGGTCCTCAGGACAAAGGAATAAAATATGACTTACAGTGGCTTAACTGATATTTTTCTTTAGAATTATTGTGACTCTAGCAATGGAAGAAATTATGTTACTGATGTGGAGACAGTGGCCATGGGAGTTGCTAAAGGTAGGGAGAGGGAAAAAGAGGTGTGATACTGGGGCACTTTCCGGACTTGGAGTTCTCCTGAATTATATTACAGGGACAGATGCAGGACATTGTATATCCTGCCATAATCCACTAAATGGAATGTAAACAATAATCCATGCTGTGTAGCAGTGCTCCAAAATGTACTCTTCAAATGCAATGAATGTACCACACTAAAGAAAGAAGTTGTCGATGTGGGAGGAGTGGGGGCTGTGGGGAGTGGGGTATATGAGAACCTCTCATGTTTTAATGTAACATTTTGTGTGATCTATGTATCTTTTAAAAACAGATTTAAAAAATGAAAAAAATACAAATAAAAAAACAAGACAAGCAATGCAAATTAAAACAACAATGAAATAGCTCTGTATACCCTTGGGAGGAGCAAAGATGATCAGAGTAACAAATTGTAAGGCTGTGAAAGAATGAGAAACATAATACAATACCTTTTTTGTAAATTTAAAACACATAAATACACAAAGCAACATTACTTATATTTAAGAAACACATACAAAAACATATATTACACACATTAGGGTGGATGCCTGTGGTGGGAGGAAATGAAATTTGGGATTAAAATGAGGTGAGAAAAATAGTAAATAAAACTTGATAGATGCACAGACCAAAGATGATAATGTGCCATAGTGAGGAATATGACTAATTCAGCTCCATACCTGAGATCCAAATATTAAAATTGGAAAGTCAGGAAATATGGCAGAAGGGCTCAAAAACAATTGGAAATCAAGAGAAATGATGTGCTATGTCCAAAGTGGCAGATGAGAGATATTTCTAAATGTCTTTGCACAAGCTGTTCCAGGGAGAGTCAGGAACAAGACTGAAGTCAAGATAGAAGCAAAAAACCAGTGACCAAAGTAGGCAATTGTAGAGCTAACACCAAAGGGCTAGAAATCTCACCGAGATGGAGAGAAAAGGAAAAGTTTGAAAGATTGAAAGTCTACATGGGGCATAATAAAGGTTTGAATAAAGAATGCAAAATGCCTTGATTCTATTCTCTGACAGAAATGTCCAATCCTAAAGAATTATGGTAGGAAAGGGATTTCAAGAAGAAATGCTTTGAAGTTGAAATGGTTTTTATTAAAAACAGTTATACAGATTCTGAAGGAAAAATATAGAATAGTAAAAGGGTATTGGAAAATATCAAGATAGAAAATAGATATGAAAATCCAAACCACTGAAATCAAGTCAATACATAAAGCACAGGAGAGAAGGATAGGTATTGTACAGTGATTAAAAATAAGCATGTGGTGTTGTAAAGCTCAGACTTAGGTTTGAGCTTACTTTTACTACTTATTCATTAGGTCAGTGGTAGGACTCTAAACAAATAACAGCAGAATGCTTCTTCTTAAAATGGATGTTGGAAGGATTAATGAACTAACACAAATTAATTCCCTGCTACACAGTAAATATCACTATCAGCAGCATCAATTATTTGGAGGTTAGGGTCTATATTTAATTTATCTTTTATTTCACATACAATACTTAATAGAGCATCCAAGAAATGCCTAAATATCAAAAGTAAAAATAAATACGTTTATAGATTATTATAAATATATTAAACAGATGCCAGGATAGATAATTGAGAGCAGGAGAGAGGAAGGAATAGAAAGAAGTAGAGAAAATAATCAGTGTTAAAGGATTATTTTCAGGAAAATAAAGTAGAAAAGTATTAGTGGGATAATAAAAGACTAGTGGCTAATGCCCCAGATGTCAAAATTAAAGGAAGTTTTAACGAGAGAAAGCTCTTAACTCCAAATAGTTTTAGCGTGTTTTTAATGATTCTAAATATTTTGTATATTCTAGTCAAATACAAAAGTTATTTGTTGAGTGCCAAGTATGGGTCAAGCAAAATTGTATAATGTAAATAGCATTATATTCAGTTCATACATAAGAAAATTGAAGCACTCTCCCCCCCAATATTTAAAATTTACCCCAGTTCACACAGTTCACTAGCAGATCAAGAATTATCCAATTCAAGTTGATAGCTCCTTCTACTACATAAGATGTATTTCACCATTAAGTGTGATTGTTTAAATTTTTTCCTCAGGAACAGTTTCTAGGGTGGATTTTTGTTAATGTAGAAGGCTAACGTTATATGAGATTGAAGTTTGCCAGGAGTGTCAAGATTATTCACATTTGGATGTGTGGGTGGGAGAATTCAAGCAACATCTGCTGCTGCTCCATGGTCCAACACACAGAACTATAAAAATGCAAAATGTTCTTTTTTTTTATAAATGAACAACCAGTTCCAAAGGAATCAGTGAAGAGAAAAGACAGATTTTAAGCTGAACGACAGAATCATTTCAAAGCTAATTAGAAGCTACAAATGTGGAAAAGAAAATTTCAATGCAATGTTTTAGAGCAAGAAAAGAATGAATTGGCAGGCTGTGTACTACCCACTGCCAAACAATGTCATCCAGCCCAGCACTGTTCACCCTTTTTTGATTGTTTGACTACCATGGCTTTACTGTACATATGAAATAATGTGAAGAAAATTGTGATACTCTCCTCTTTAACAATTGTAAAATGCCCCTGTTGGACTAGTCATGCATGACATGCAGAATTGTATCCAAAAGCTGAAACAGGTGGTGAAACCAAAGCTGAATCTTTGCCCATGGGTGATAAGGAATCAATGGAGTTAGAGGAGGTAGAGGGAATGGTTTTATGCCCCATCTATGATAGCTGATTGCTGACTACCACAATGCTTGGATCAAGTCCAAAGCTACCTTAAACACCTAGAGAAAGCATCATAAGTTCAAGGAGGGATTTGAGAACCACAGTACCTACAATGGTGAGACCCCTTCCATCTCCTCAGTAAATTTAGAAGAACACAATCCTTCCTCTTATGCCTGCATTCCCAAATGAGACATTGTGTTTGTTGAATTATTCCTACAAAATCTACTTAGAAAATGAAGGTTGGGGCCTTTTCCTTTAGAGCCAATAAATAATCACCTTAATTTTTTTTTTCTATCTGGTTTTGTCATCATCCTTTTTCTTTTTTTTTTTTTTTTTTGTGCGTTGCTTCACAGCGTGGCAGCCTGTGTCTCTCTGTGCCCGTCTGGGAGGCCTTTTTTTTTCTTTCTTTTTTACCAGGAGGACCCAGGGATCGAACCCAGGTCCTCCAGATAGTAAACGGGAACTCAATTATTGGAGCAACAGCTGCTTTCCCACATTAAATTTTGTACCATTATATTTTATATTACTGGCTGAAATATATAATTTTAAGTAAATGAAATGACTACCAAATATATTGTGCATGGAGAAAAGGCAAACTGGAGCCCTGGAGTTGTTAAAACGCTTTTCCAGGTTGCCAAACTTCACTTATGCAGAAGTCAGCCTTCTGTCAGTTGACCCTCCGTAACATGTCAGAGGTCATGAATTGAGCACCGGAAATAATTCTCATCACTAAGCACATTACAGACATTTCAATTCATCACAAGTTTATTGAGTTTAAGTGCTTGTTGCTGGGAATAAAATATTTAACAAGATTGTGGCAAACGCTGCTAGTTACTTACTTTAGCATCCTTCTAAAGCTTTTGCATAAACAACATTTAGTTGGATACTTTGCTTCTCATAATAAAAGACTACATTTCCTGGACTCTTTTTCTGCTAGGGATGTTGCTATTACTGACTTCTGATCAATGAGATGTAAGGATAGGGTGGAACTTCTGAAGAACCTTCTGTTAATAAAAGGGAATCAAATAAAAGGGGAGTTCTGAGGAATCATGAACTTTTCCACTTTCTTCTTTCTGTTATCATTTATAAGAAACAAATGACTGCAGTTACAGTGCATTCTGGAATGTGAAGTGGCATTAAAAACATTCTCTAAAATGCTAAAGTATGAAATTTTTTGGTAGCAATATTTTAGGTTTTGTGGGCCATGAGGTCTCTGTCACAACTACACATTTTTTCCATTCTAATGAGAAAGCCAAAGAAAGTGCTTAAAAGAATGGACATGGGGGCTTGATGTGACTCAGTGATTAAGCACTGGCTTCCCACCTGTGAGGTACCAAGTTCAATCCCTGGCACCAGTACCTCAAAAAAAAAAAAAAAAAAAAAAAAAGGAAGAAAAAGAATGAACATGACTGGTTTGGTTTCCAATAAAACTTTATTTGCAAAACAGGTTGTTACTCCAAAGGCAGTAGTTTTTCAGTCCATCAATAAGAGAATAGTGCTAGAGTGGGAAGATAGAAGGAGTTTGCATCTTGATAATAGAAATGCTGTTCTGTAAGCATTAGATGTCCCATCTCCAGATACCCTTCATATGGAGAAGAAACTCACTTTGATACCTTGTTTAAACCACCTTTATTTTGGGATGTTTCTCTACTATATAGAATGAGGACTAAACCTAACTTACGAAAATGGTATTCCTACATCAAAGTGTTTTATCCATCAGACAGGCAGTTAAATATCAAATTCTATACAGTTTGGCAACTATTATGATAACAGAATTAAAGTATTATACTGCAGAGAGGTGTCTAATCTAGATTGGTTGGGGTGGGATAAGGAAAGGGTTTTCAGAGCAAGAGACATTGAAATTCAGTTTAAAGGAAGGTGAAAATCTAGCCAAGTCAAGAACATGTGTGAATGTTAATCTCATGTATCAACTTGGCTAGGTTATAGTGTCCAGTTGCTTAGTCAGGCAAGCACTGGCCTGATTGTTTCTGTGAGGGTAAGTCATTTGCCAGGTGACTTCATCTATGAATATCTACAATTAACAATGGAGAGTGTCTTAAGCAATAAGAAAAGTCTCATCCAATCAGTTTAAGGCATTAAAAGGGAGAATGATGATTTCAGCAGTCAGAAAGACTTCTGCCAGCCAGGGTGTCCTGGAGAAATTAGCCAAAAACTTCATCGGAGTTCCCAACCTGAGGCCTATCCTGTGGAACTAGGATTTGCCAATACCCCATGAGTTCTCTTTCTCTGCTGAACCTTGACTAATATAACTTGGAAAAGATTATTCCAGAAAGAGACAACAGTCTGTGCAAAGATTCCCAAGTGTAAAGAGAATGAGCCAGGTCAAGACCCTTATATGCTAAATGAAGATGTTTGAAATTTATCCTGTAGGTATTGGTTCATTTAGAAGTGTTTAGGAGGAAATGACTGCATGGTTTGCATTTTAGTAAGATCAGTTTGGCTGCAGGTGAGAGAGTAATAAAAGGTGAAGAAGATGGAAAGTAGTGAGATAAATTGTGAAGTTGTTGCAATGTCCACACAAAAGAGGATGTGCCTGGTTAAGGTGACAGTAGTAAGTGTGGAGAGAAAGGGCTTGGCTTGAGAGTGATTTAAAAGGTAGAATTTCTGACTTGGTAATAGAGTAGATTGAAGAGGAAGATGACAAGGGGATTTGGAGAGAGGTCAAAATGAGACTGAAATTAATGACTAACCATTATAATACCAGGTACCATTGATAGATGCTTAAGCAAGAGAAGACTATGGCTCAAACTATCTGAGTTGAATTCCAAGATCTGATGGATACTAAATTCCTAAACTTCAGCAAGCCCCTCACATTTCTGAGCTTCTTCTGAATGTGTGATAATAATGCCTGAATCTCAGGCTTGGCTGAAGAAATCAGACAAGCCCTAAGCCAATGCTTGACACATCAGATACCCAGTAAGTGTTAGTACCAACACTCCTTCCTCGTTTATCCCAACAAATGCAAGACCTTTTTACATAACACCAAAAATAAAGAATTTAAAATGAATGGTTTATCCAGTGTTACAGGCCTGTGGTCCTTTGGAGCAATGTATCCCAGAAAAACATGATCCTTCAACTTACTCCATTCCTGTGGGTGTGAACCCTTCCTAAGCAGGACATTTTGATGAGCTTACTTCACTTAAGGAGTGATATATATCAATCAGGATGCATCTTAATCCTATTACTGGAGTCCTTTATAAGCAGACTGAAATTCTGACAGACAGAGAGAAAACCATGGGAAGCAAGAAGCTGAAATTGCACAGAACTTGAAAGAGAACTGAGAGGCCAGGAAAGGCTACCACATGCAGTGTCATGTGACAGAGAAGCCAAGGACCAAGCATTGCCAGCTGCCAGCTCCAGACACCAGTCTTCAGGAAGAATGCATTGTTTTCATGATGTCTAAATTTGGGCTTTTTCATAGATTTCAAACCATGCTACACTAATAAACTCCCATTTTTATAACAACCCATTGCATGGTATTTGAGCAGCCAAGGAAACTAAATTAAGCCCTGTAGAGCTGGAGAAGTTGAAAACTGGAAAGGGTGTTGAAAGGGTTTTTAGAGGCTTCTAACCCAGTGCAAGCTGGGGCAGATGGTAGCTTGATACTGAGAGAAGAAGTCAAAGCTGGGTTATCACACATTTAATAGACAGGTTCATTATGATGACCCTACATCATCCACTATAGCTAAAATTGCCTTCAATAGCTTTTGTTTAAAAAGGCAAGAAATCAAGTTAGACATTTTAAAAATACGTGTAAATTTTAAGTATAGAAATTTTAAGGGGGCACTGTTAATTTAATTGAAGATTTCACTTGTACAGTGAACTTATTCTCCAATGTAGTTAGCTAAATGAGGCATAAGTCTGCTAATACTCTTGATAATTTAGGTCTTGAGTTCTATAGTGGCTAATTGATTGTTTCACCTTTTCTCCACTTTGTTTATTAAATGGCAGGACTTTGGGGAATCATGGAATGAATTAATTATATTGATATGCTTAGACGTATAGGACCAGTAAGAACCCTTAGAGGTCAAAACATCTGTAATACCCTTTTTCCTACTGCCACACTCACTTCCCCTGCATATTTGCTACCTATTAATTTAGTCATAAGTCTGGTGTTACCTCTCCCAGACCCACCGAAACTCCAAATTCACTTAAGGGACCCACTCCGTGTTTCATTTGTACCTCAAGCATATCTCTCTCATTGTATTTGCCACCTCTTATGATAATCACCTGTTAATGAGTAGCTTTCTTTCACTAGACTAGGGGTTCCCTGAGGATAGAACAGTGTCTTAATTGCCCTTGTAAATCTGGAGCAGCACAATACTTGGCACAAAGCAAGCCTCAAAAAATGTTTATTAAATAAAGGCATAAATAAAACCCAGGCTTTGCCATCAGCCACAATTTTCTTTTAAACTATTCATTAAAAATGAGAATCCAGGCTATTTTTAAATAAAGGAATATCATCATGCTTGTGTTTTATTACACCATGTGTTAAAGTCGCTCCAAGAATGATTAAAGTACAAGCCATATTTTTTGCTCAAAATCTTTCATGGAACTCTAAGAGTCTGGTCCCACAACAGCTTCCTATGGGAAAATTTGGAGAAATCTTTGTGACCTCTGACCTATGAAGAGTCTGATTATATCCTAGGTACATTTAGTTGTGTCGGGTTTTTTTCCCCCTTTTTGTTCTACATCTTTGTTTTAATTTGTTGAGACTTCAGAACACACAATGGGGCATTTAATTCTTGTTACTTCACATTTTGCCCTTGGTGAAAAAATAATTCTCAGCAATCTATATAATAATATAATAATAATATATATAATATATAATATATAATATATAATATATAATATTGATAATATTAATCTTTATAATAATATAATATTTATAATATAATATAATAATATAGTTAATATTATTATACTCTTTCCATCATCAGTATTCTATTATGAGAAATATTCAAGTTACATAATTGACTCATAGAGGATAGTTTCCATCTATTCAACCTTCCCCCTTTCCCAGAAACCTCTGGCAACCACTGATCATTTTTACTGTCTCTATGCTTTTCCTTTTCCAAAATATATATTTGGAACCATACCGGATGTGCCATTTCAGGCTGACTTCTTTCACTTAGTAATAAGCATCTACGATTCATCAATGTCTTCTCATGACTGGGTAGTCAATTCTTTGCATAGCTGAAAGTATTCCATTGTGTGGATATACCACACTTTGTTTATCTATTCACCTATTGAAAGACATCTTGGTAACTTCTAGTTTTTAGCAATTTTGAATAAAGATTTTATAAACATTAACTTGCAGATTTTTTCACGGACATAATCTTTCAAATAACTTGGGTTAATATTTAAGAGCATGATTGCCAAATTGTATGGGACAACAACATTTAGTTTTGTATGAAACTGCCAAATTCCTTTCCAAAGCAAACAACTTGAATTCCCACCAACAATGAATAAGAATTATATTTGCTTGCATCATTGTTGTAGAATTTGAGAGAGGTTCAATTATTTGAGTATAGAGAGGCCAGGACTCAGGAATGATTTTGAGAAGGAAAAATGGTTTATTGATGGACGGCCAGACTCGGGAACTTTCTGTTTCAATCCCGAGCCGGGAACAAGATTTTGAGTCCCTTTTATACAGAGAGGAAAGGCCAAATAGTCTTTTTGTTTCAGTCCTCAATAGGCTTGAATTAGCATATATTTCCACATCTTAGGTAAGCTTTTAGCATGGACCTCAGGCATTCTAGATAAGCTTTAAGCATATTTGGTTTGCATTTCCCCTGAATACTTAAAGATTATAGACCTTGCATTGTTAAACTGTTTTCTGGGACTGGAGTTCTTGCCATAGTCACCAAGCCCCACACCCACAAGTCACAGATAATTTAGGTTATCTCTGAAGAGACAAAGAGCCTCCCACCCATAGCCCACATCATCTCTGCTAGCAATTGGTATTGTCAATATTTTGGATTTTCATTATTAGTCATTCTAAAATGCATAGTGGTATCACCTAATAGTCTTAGTTTTCAATTCCCTAATGACAATGATGGTGAGCACCATTTCATACACTCATTTGCCATCTTTGCACCATCTTTGGTGAGGTGTTTGATCAGATCTTGACCATTTTCTATGTGAGTTGTTTTCTTTCTTATATTTCTGCTTTAAAAGTAATTTTTCCATTTTGATACAATATTTTATCAGATATTTGTTTTATAATGTTTTCTCCTACTCTTTGGTTTGTCTTTTCATTCATTTAAGAATGTCTTTCACTCTTAAAAAAGAAGTTAGCTGCATTTCTTGAAAACAATATATAGATCCTGATCCTGTTCTTTTAACCTACTATGAAGATCTCTGTATTTTAACAGGTATATTTAGAACATTCACATTTAAAGTGATTACTGATACATGTGGATTAAAATCTACCATATTTATAAGTATTTTCTATTCAATGCATTTAATATTTTTTTCCTTTTTTATATCTTTCCTGGTTTCATTTGAGCATCTTTTATGTTTCCATTTTATCTTCTCTCTTAGCATATCAGTTACACTTGTTCTTTTAATATTTTTCATAGTTCCCCTGGAGTTTATATTATACATTTTTAACTAATTTAACTCCACCTTCAGATGACACTATACCACTTCATATGTAGTGCAGTTACCTTAAAAAAGAGTAATCCCAATTCCCCCCTCTATTTCCTCATGACACTGCCATCATTCATTTCACATATCCATATGCTATAACCACCCAGCACATTATTATTATTGTTGCTTTAAACAAAATTATCTTTTAGATCAAATAGGAGGAAAAATTATGTCTTCTATTTTACTGTCAGAGGTTTGCAATAATTAACAAGCTGTACCTCAGTTTCCCCTGATATGCATTGGGAAAAAGATACCCCCCCTCCCGCCCCATGGCACTTTCCCACAGGTTAAACAAAGGAACCCCATAGAAACAACAGTAATGGGAGATAGAGATCTTCAGCATCTGCATATCAGAGGGAGATGGAAATCTTTACCACCTCTACCTGCATATCAGAGGGAAACCAGAGACAGAAAACTTCACTATTACAAATGCTTTAAAATCCTGCAGATCAAAAGAAACCTTTGCTCCTGCAGCATTCCAAGAAGCCATAAACTCCCTCAACCCCCTCCCACTACCTCACTCAGACCCTCAACCCCCTTCCCACTAATTGTCATTTCCCCACCTAGGAAAGTTCTGTATAAATTCAAGTCCTGCCTTTCCAGGAGTAGGCTGAAGTCTCTCTTCAGACCCCCACTATGCTGGTGAGGGGGTTGAAGTCTGTTCTTCAGACCCACTCCATTGGGAGAACATCTCAATACATTCTTTGCTTATGGTCAATCAGTCTCCGTGTCCCAGTAAGAGCCATGTTTCCTCCAACATTTACCTCATTTGTTCCTTTTTCTGACACTCTTCCTTCCCTCTGAAGAACTTCTTTTAACATTTCGTACAGGACAGATTTTTGGTAAATCCCCACCATTTTTGTTTTTCTGAAAAGATCTTTATTTCTCCTTCACTTTTGAAGAATAATTTCACTAGATACAGAATTCTAGGATGGTGGAATTTTTTTTTCCTTTCAACCTTTTAAATATTTGATTCCACTCTTTTCTTGCTTGCATGTTCTTTAACCAGAGGGCTAATTTGATTCTTCTTCTTCTTCTATAGGTAAGGTATGTTTCCCCTCTGGATTCTTTCAATATTTTCTCTTTTACTTTTGTTTATCACAATTTGAATATGATAGCCTATGTGTGTTTTATTAAGGTTGAGGGCTTTATTCCCAGACTGGCAAATTGGATTCTCTAGAGGAATATTTATTCCTTGCCTCTTCCACATCTGTTGGCTGTTTGAATTTCTTGGTATTCCTTGGCTTAGAGCTGCATCACTCTAATCTCTGCCTCCATCTTTACATCAAATCTCCCTCTTCTCCATGTCTTCTCCTCTTCTGTCTCTTCTAAGGACACTTAATCATTGGATTTAGGGTTCACTGAGTAATCCAAATAAGGTCATATTTAGAGATCCTAGGGATTTGAACATAAGCTTATATTTGGGGAGATCATCATTCAACCCACTATTCTCCTTTCTCTGATCCTCCAATTTGACATCCATCACATGTGCAAAATATATTCACTCTATCCCTACATCTCTAAAAGTCTCAACCCATTGAAGCATTGATTTTAAGTCCAAAATCTCATCTAAATATCATCACTAAAACTTCGCAAATCAGTATGGGACTCTATGATTCAACCTGGGAAAAAATTCTCTCTATCTGTGTACCTGAGAACCTAGAAGCAAAGTTACCTGTTCCCAAAATAAAATGGTGGGACAGGTATATGAAAGGCTTTCCAATTCCAAAGGAGAGAAATTAGAAGGAGAAAAGGAGTCATTGGTCACAACTAAGTTTTAAATCAAGCAGGGCAAATTCCATTAGGTTCAAGGCTCAAGACTCCACCCTCTGGGCCTGTGATGACTTTGCCAGGGTCAGCCTCTGCCTCTGCACCCAAGACAATTCTGTCCACTACTGCCTCTGGGCCAGTGACAAATCAGTCTGTTTCTGCCCTAGTCCCTTTTAGTCCAAACTGCCTGAAAAAATATTCTCAAAAAGCTTGTGGATCTCCTATATATATCACAGGGATCCATGCAATTAGATAAGAGTCCTCCACTGATCTTTCCTGGATAGTTCAATCTCTATCCCTGACTTCTGCTGAGAAGATTGAGAGGATCCATGAGCCACATTCTGTTCAGCAAAAGATTATCAAGCCAGAACTTTGGGCTTCTTTCCAGAGCATCATTTCCTAACAATGAATTTCCTAATATCGGCATTTGTGATCTAGATTGGCTATGAATTCCCCAATTCATCAAATATTGGTTCTTTTTGCTTAACAGTTCCTGTTATCCCTTTCTTCCAGCATTTTACAGTAAGTATCAAGGAAAAATCAGGTCACACCTTCAACCCTTTCCTTGTAAATCTCCTCAGCTAGATATCTCAGTACATTACTGTGGCAATTTGATATTATTTATGAGTTCCAAAAAGAGATGTTGAATATGTCTGTAAACTGCTCTGTTCTCAGTATGATATACTTTAATTGTACTAGATTCATCTGAGATGCCTTTGATTAAATTATGTTAAGATAGGGCTTTGATTCGACCATGTCAGCAGGGTGTAACTCAGATTAAGTCCTTGCCCCCTTGGTAGGCTGATAAAACAGACTCTTACATAGAAGTATTCAAACAGAGAAGATACACAGAGGATCCTGAGACCCCGGGATGAGAGATAAGCCTGATAGTCTACAGTTGACCTTGTGAAGAGAAGGGAGCAGCTGAGCCTGGAAAGAAACAAGCCCCGGAAAGAGCCTCATACCATCCTACAATTGAGATTGGAAGAAGCAGGGACCATGTACCTTAAGATGAAGAAGGAAAGCTGAACACTCGAGACATCACCCACCATCTTGCTTCAACACATGGCCAATGGCTTTGGGTGAGAAAGTGCCTCTAAAGGTACTTTGAGTTGGACTCTTTAGGGCCTTGTAACTATAAGCTTCTACCCCAAATAAATGCCTTTTATAAAAGCCAACAGAGTCTGGTACTTTGCATCAGCACCCCTTTGACTGACTAATACAATCACTAATACAAAACTCTAGACTACAGTTCAGCCAAGTTTTCTGCCACTAAATATCAAGGATTTCCTTTCCTCCTGTTGCCAATGACATGTTTTCCACTTCATTCTCAGATCTCCCCATAATCGTCTTTCACTCCATATTTCTATGATTAGTCTCTTCATGGCAATCTAGACTTTTCCTTGAAATTCTTCCAGCCTCTGTCCATTACCCAATTTCACAGCCACCTCTGTATTTGTAGGGATTTGTTACAGCAGCATCTCACTTCATGGTGCCAAAAACTATTCCTGTGACTTCTGTAACAAATTACCACACACATAGTGGCCTAAAACAACATAATTTTATTCTTTCACAATTCTGGCACCAAAAGTCTGAAATCAAGGAGTCAACAGGATTTCACTCTCTCCCAGAGCTGTAGGGAAGAATCTGTTCCATTCCTCTTCCAGCTCCCAATAGCTGATGGCAATTGTTGGTGTTCCCTGGCATACAACTACATCGCCCCTCTCTCTACCTCCTCTGTGTTCACACAACCTTCTCTTCTTTTCTGTCTCTTAAAAATATGCTTGTTATTGGATTGGGGGCCCATCTGGGTAATCTAAGATTATCTCATCTCAAGATCCTTAACTTAATTACATCTTTTAAAAAAACTTTTCTCAAGCTAAATTAATAGCTCCAGGTTCCAGGGGATTTGGACACAGCCATTTGTGAAGAAAGTTGCTATACAGTGTATCATGGAAACACAGGCTCAGGTCAGTCATATCAGACAGGAAGGTCAGGTATGCTGCTTGAGGACTGGGTATTTGTACAGTCCAGGGGAGGGGACCCTGCCATTCAGCAAAAAGCATACATCAAGCAACTTTTGTGCAGAGTTCCTGCCCTGATAAGTAGCTGAAACTATTGCTCCTGGTTTGGGGTTCAAGGTACAATAAGGCCACCCTGTTAGACCCAAATTTTTCTTCTGGGTTGTGAAATGGAAGCACATTGAAACATCCACATGCAAACAAGGGTACTAACTAATAGCCCAACCAAGGGTAAGAATCACCCACTAATCTCCTATGCATGGGTCAGGCCCCATGGGTCCATCCCTCTGGATTGTTACGCACTTTTAGGCCTACTTTTGTCATCCCACCCCTCCACCTGGCAGCCCTTAACCTCCCACCATTCTAGGAATCATGTGAAGGGTGTAATGGGGTAAAAAGTGGGATGATCCCCTGACAGTGTCCAAAAAGGAGAGCCCCAAGGGGTGTGTCCTTGGTCCCTCTTTCAGGTCAATCCTCATCTTGATGGGTGTAAGGGCAGGAATGCAACAAATCCTGGTTTCCTCCCTCACCCCCATCCCCTTCCTGTGCTAAGAAGCAGGATAAGGCTGTGTTTCCCTTTTGCAGAAATGCTGAGTTCAACTTCCAGAAGGCCTGAGTAAGGCAGACAGTTCATCCAGTAAGAGAAATGTCAGGGTATAGATGCTGAAGCTACTCTTTTAGGCAGTCATTAAAGTTCTCCACTGTGCCAGCTGCCTGTGGGTGGTGAGAGATGTGGAAGGTCCATCTAATTCTGTGAGTCTGAACTATTGTTGAGTGGATTATGTAGAAGAGTGTGATCCTTGGTCAAGGGACATATTCATGCGGGTATGTAAAGGGATGGCAGAACCACTTTTCCAAGGTAGCTCGTTATGTATCACAACTACACAATGAACTGGAAAGGCAACTCCATAGCCTGAACAGGTGTCTACCACAACCAAGTATTAGGACATACCTTAGGATAGCTGGAAAGTACTGATGTAGTCCACTTGCCATGAGTGGCCCAGTGCATCTTGGAAATACCTCTAAATTCCCTTTTCAAGCTATGGCTTATAGTTGACATCTCTTACATTGGTAAATGGCAGATGGGAGCTCTTTTAATGAGAAGGTACTTCAAGATCCTGGACCCATAATTTTATGGTATCAGAATTTCCATGTCCAGTTAGATGGTGGAACCACGCCATGGCAGAAGCAGCCTTGGGAAGTTCAGTTATTTCACAGATGTCATTGATAGTAAGTTCTTTGTCCTTATCCTCCAGGTAGAGCTTCTACTCTGCCTCTCTCCAGCTTCATTGGGGGCAGAAACCACCTTGGTGCTTCCTTTTTTGGCTAGGTTATTTCAATGTTTGCATGATATAGGCCTTTACCATGAACATCAGCATGGGTAACACAGATGGTGCCTTTCCACACCAACAACTCTTTCCCAAGATCTCGTCCCCACACCGGGAAACCTTTGATTCTGCAATTATATTCTTTCCATGAACATGACCTGACTTCTAAGATGTTAGAAGTGACCTATGAGTCAGTAAACAGATACATGGGGGTGCTTGGTTTCAAGTGCTTCAGGGCTAAGAGGACCCACTGGGCACTTTTTCCAGGGCCAGAGGTGGTAAACAGTTTGCCTAAGGCAAGGGAAACATGGCTGCTTCTCAGTGGATGCTGGATGTCTTCAGCTTGGCTGGTCCATCAGTGAGACAGTGCTGAGCATCCGGTGGGGTGTCCTTGAGTCAAGGGTCCCAGGATGCCAGTGCAGGGAGGGAAAGGTAACAGGATCATTGTTGTGGGGGGGACTTTTTTCACCTGCTCATGCAAGTGTGTCACTCACTGTAGGCCTGGGTGAGCACAGTACTGAATGTATCACTTCCATTTGATTATAATCTGTTGTTAGGCCCTGCACACATGACTGTTCTGATTACGCAGGACACGGCCTGATGAGGATTTCTGGACTCAGTAGGACTTGAGAGGTCTCAGTAATCTTTTAGCTTCTACCAAGGCCCAACAGCACACCAGAAGTTGCCTTTGAAAGGGGGTGTAGCATTGAGTTGCTTCTGGGAACTTCTTGCTCCAAAACCCAGGGGGCTGCAAATTCCTGTTGCTCTCTTCTTCTGCCAGAGGGACCAGGTGGTGTGGGTCTGGGTGACAGAATCCTGTAGCTCAAATGGAGATCCATGTCTTAAAGATCCTAGAGGCTGGGCAACTGAAACAGACACTTTTACCTATTGCAGGGCCTGCCCTTTTCCATTTCCCCGTGGAAAGTATCTGCTTTCCATGTCACCTAATATATTGATATAAGGGTGCCAGAAGGATTCTGAGATGAGGAATATGGTGGTCTCAATATATAAATATTCCAATCAACTGCTGGACCTCCTTTTCGGAAGTGGATGACTTTAAGAACAATAACTTGCCCCATATCAGATCAGGCGTCAGGCAGGCACTGGCCTCCAGCCCATATGCTGCTTAGGAAGATAAACTGCTGTGCTGGGTCTTATATCTTGTCAGGATTTATCCCTGCATGGTTTGCTTCTCACTCTGGCCCACAATATGGTGTCATCAACAGGTCGACTGCATACTAGATGCTATGGAAGGCCATAAAGTCTTCTGCGAGAGTCACAATGTCTGGAACAAGGGGCACCAATGGAGCTCTTCTATCTTTAAGCACTGATAGTCATAGTCAGACACCACACTCCCTCATTTTTTTCACTGGACACGCTGACTATTATAAATGGAAATAATGGGATGGCACACATAGGCTGATAGACAGTCTTATCAGGAAGGGTTAGATTGTCCCTGTCGAATCTGTGGCCCTCCTTCCAATTTATTTTTTTCCCAAAGTTCCCCATTGGAGATCCTATCTATGGTACCTTTGGGATCCCTTGTTCTAATAGCCACAAGGACATAGCTCAGGGAGTGGGGTCCCTGAGAGCAAGTAGCAGCTGCCAAGCCATCATGTGGATCTCAGGATTTGCTGGAATAATAGGCAGGTGCCTGCTGTGCAGTGACCTGACCCTGCGGCCAGTTACTGCTGTGGCCACTGTCCTAATACAGGAGCCCTTGCCTCAAGCAGGAATGGAACAATAAACCCACTTATTAACATTATCAGAGGAAGCCCCAGAGTGAGGAGAACTAGCTTGTTACCCCATTCAGGGAACTCTTTAGAATAAATGTCTTGCCATGAAATAAGAATCTGGTGAGGAGCTACATCCTTCTGTTGAGGGTGGAATATCCATTTGTCCAACACCCTGTTGTCACATCACCACATCCTCCTCACCATCACTTCAAGGCCCAGCCTCTACTCAGGAGAGGTCACCCAGAGCACGACAAGTTTACCTGTCTCAGTGAAGGGTTTGGTCAAACAGAGGCTGCAGCTGTGCAGCAGGAACATCTGCACCATCAGTCCCACCTCCTCTGAGAGTTTGTTGGAGGATGGGGAAGATATGAATTGGAGTGACCAAGACACCTCCTTTCAGCATGGTTGATTAGGGCACAGTCAGGACAACCAAGGGTGCAGATCCTCTCCAGGCTTCTGTCCATACATCTCTTTCACACTCCAGATCTCATTCTCTGTAAAATCTCATTCCCTTGTTTTCTCTTCCAGGTCCCCATCTTCAGTTTTAATAGTCTCCTGAATCATGAGCATCCTCACACTAATTTCAAGATCAGTCTGGGTGGCCTGAGTGCATGTGTACTTATGCTCAGAACGAGAAGAGACATAAGAGGCCGTGAGCCAGAAGAGTGTATACCAGGCACTAGCTAGCCATTTCTCTGGCATTCATGGGGGAATTCTCAAAGCCCCATGTACTACCACGTTTCCCTCAGAGGATAGAGACAGCACACCCTAGCTCCCCTGGCAGGCCAGTACATCTAACCAGGCTAGTAGGGTGGGGATGACCCTTCAGCTTAGCCCACAGAACCATGGACCCTGTGTTGCCCAAGACACTTCTGTACAAAAGGAAAGTAAGAGTAACAAAAACAACCACAAAGAATCAAACCACTCCATTCTTCTCCAGTCTCCCTGCACACTGCACCAACATTCTGTGGAGCAAGTCACTGTATGGAGCATCTTGGGAACACAGGCTTAGGCACAACAATGATTCTCAACAAATGACCACTTTATTACTTAACACTGTCCAAAGGGTTCAAATGTTCTTTCAAAAATTGTAACAAGTGAACTACACTAATGCAAGATATTAATAATAGGGTAGTATATGGGAACTATATTTTAACCATGAGTTTACTGTAAATCGACAATATCTTTTTCATTATTAATATTTAATTTTTAAAGAAAGGGAAGCAAGGGAAGAGGTCTCATCGTGGCCAGTCCCCTCGGGAGGAGAACTGCTTGGTCAGCATCACTGGCTGGCAGCTCCACATGCCCTGCTTGGCTTTGGAGAGCAGGAAGGCCTGTGGTACTTGAGAAATGGGTATCTATACAACCCAAGGGGAGGAGGTCCTGCCACTAAGCTCAAAGCATACATCAAGCAATCTTTGTGCAGTGTGCCTGCCTTGATAAGTAGCTGGAACTGCTTGTCCTTGATTTCAGGTTCAAGGTATGATCAGACTCCCCTGGGCTACAACATGGAAGCATATAGAAACATGTGTTTGCCATGAAGCAAGAGGGGAAAGAGGGGAGGGTACAGGGAGAGGAGAGATGTGGGAGATGGCCACTGAGTATGTCCATGACTTTTTTAGCAACATGTCTTTTAAGGAGCCACTACATTGTGGTTGTAAGGTGTTCTGGGTGAGGTGGGGCAGAATCTTATAATCTTCCAATTAAATATCAGTCTTTCAGTGGGACTGGCTCTCTTCCCTCAGCCTTCCACTCCCTTCCCGAGTTATCTTCCATTTCCAACTCTGTCTTTGAAGTCCTGACTTCTGTTGACTACTTCCCCCCATAGGTGAGACTGGAAGGCTAGAGAGATTAGAGTAAGAGAAATTCCCTTCCCCCAGGTAGCACAAGCTCTGGTAAAGTGCTTTCCCAAAAAGAATAGTGCTTTGTTCTGGAGAAGGCTCTGTATATATTTCACAAGGATTACTCTTCCCACCCCCCTGCCAGAGCCGTGAAGGTATCTTTCTTGTATCTTCTCAGGGAAAACCTGGTGGGTTTCCTATAGTTTGTGGGACCGCTATAGCCATGGCCCACATGAGTTTCTCAACCCCAGGTTAGTCTGCACTCAGCCTCCAGCAAGTGGACAAAATTGTCGTTTAAGTGTTCCTACCAGTTTATGGCCAGGTAAGCAAATCTCAGCTGCGATTCTCTGGAAGTCCTTGTTTCCAAATTTTGATGTATCAGTTTGCCCTGTGACCTCAATTTTCTGATACATCCAAGAAAAGTAATTGATTTTCAGTACATCCACTTTTTCTTCTTGTAAGGATAGGAGCAATGACTTCCAAGCAATTTACATGGCAGAGCTGAAACTAGAAGCCTAGTTTGTTTCTCACTTCCCTCTGTATTGCTGGCTTATTTCATGGTGAGAGCAGAATTGAACATAATGACTTTCATGCCAACATCTGATCCAGGCGGGCATATCTGCTGAGCTATGCCAACTGTCACCGAATTTGCTACTGAAGTCTTTGCACATCATACAGAGCTATGGGAAATATCCAACTTGAATTGTGGGCATTACTTATGCATGGAGAGCAAACTAGTGCCTTAGTTAAGAGTGACTCAGAAAGAGATGTTCAGATGCAATACAGTATGGTAAAAGATTCAATGCAGGGCTTTGGATTGGACCAAAGTCTGAACAGTGTTATGAAAACAAGGAACTATTCTGTAAAAATAGAGCAAGTGGATATAAACATATATAATACATAATCTTCATCTGGGGAATCTATATTCTTGGAAATTTTAATCCAAAGTCATACTGATATTTGGTTTTACACATTTGTGTTAATTCATCCTATCAAACTGGTTATAATCAAACCTAGTTTTTTGACTAAAATTTAAAATTTGGCTAGAAAAGAAAGAGGTCATTGGATTATTTTTATCACAGGATAACTATATTTAACAAAGAAATTAAGATGGAAAAATTATTCTGCTCTCCAACTCTTTTACCTTTTCCTAACCACCAATTAAAAGATCTGTACAAATATACTTGAACTACTGGTCTGAGATGATCTAGTTCCACTAAGAACTGAAAGGAACATTTAACATGCTTCTCTTTCATTCCAGGGCTGAGGGGGCCAGAGGAGAAGCTTTGTCCTACAAATTTTAGCAGCCATAAATATATAGTGCCTGCCCGCAGCCCAGCCCCATTCTTAAAAAAAAATTGAAAATTAAAGCCACAGACACTGTTGCTGGTAAGGTCTTTTTAGATGATCCAGTGAAAGATCACTTTTATTTGTTCATGACACCTATGAGCCAGGCTTTTAATAATACTATCTAGTAGCTACTATAATTTTAATTGTGTTAATAGTTTTACACAAATAATCTGATGACAATTTATCTTTTATTTGTTTTGCAGATAGGAAAATTGAAGCAAAAAAGGGTAATATCCCAGTGTCACAGGGCTACAAAGGAAAAGTAATATACTTTAATCAAACAACACAGATTCTATTTGAGTATTATTGTATATTATTACTGTGTAATATTATTGTTTCTAGAATGATTTTTTATAGTCAAGGTTGTCAGAATTAGCTAATAAAAATACAGAATATACAGTTAAATTTGAGTATTAAATAAGCAAATACTTTAAAAATATGTCCCAAATTATACATTGTTTACCTGAAACTCAAATGTCACTGTGTGTGTCCTGTATTTTATCTGGCAATCCTATTAATAGAATAATTGTTTATCTCCCTGCTAAAGAATAGAAAATTAAAGTGAAGGCATTTCAGACCTACTAAAGAGAAAACAGTGTGCTCTACGGGTAATATACTGATTCTATTGGCCAAACTTTTGAGACAAAAGCTGAGGAGAAATTACATGCTACTCTTCCAATCATTCTTAAATTTTACTAAGAGAAAATGACTGTAGCTTCATAGTCTCTCTGCCCTCCTGAGTTCTTCTAGGGCTGCAGTCAGTTTCCAGATACCCAAGAGCATCCGGATCCCTCAAAGCTTCCCTTTGCAAATGCTGGTTCTCTCTCTCTCTCTTCCTTTCTGCCTGAGGGTTTTGGCCAGCACCGCAGGGGGGCTGCCAGCCCCTGGGACAAGGCTTAACCAATGGGAGAACAAAAGGTTTAGATCAAATGCCCAGCCTCTCCATCCTTTCAGGTTGCTAGCAGAATCTAGCAGTGATGTGCAGCTATAACCTGCACACTACAGCCTTCTGTTCTGCATTTACTGTCTCACTCCCTCATCTCTGCACTTGTGCCTTCCAGTTGCACTAATCAAATATATTACCTGTGTTCAAATCTTTGTACAAGGACTGCTTTAGGAGAAAACTGTCTTAGTTTGCCAGGGCTGCTATGTCAAATACTACACACTAGTTGGTTTAAATAACAAGAATATTAGCCCACACTTTTGGAGGATAGAAGTTCAAAATCAATTTGTTTGGCAAGGCCAGGCCTAGTAGTCTGCCAAAAGGCTTGTCTTTTAGGGCTTCCTATATCAGTCTAGGCTATTCTGCTCTGTTCCCAGTTTCGACTGTAAGCTTTCAGGCACAAGGCTTGTCTCTCCCTGGGCCCTCCTCTGTTTGAGCCTTCTTCTTTCTGTCTCATAGCTGGATGAAAAATGACAGCGCTCTCTCTTCTTGTGTCTGTCTTTCTGGGTAAGACTGTTTATATTAGACCCAGCAAGGGGCAGGGACTGACTTGAGTCACAACTTACTGATGTAGTTGAATCAAAAGCCCTAAAACAATATTAACAGATAATCTAATCAAATGCCCCTCAACTGAATTTAACGCAATAAAACCCGGAAGAATAGATTAGTTGGCAAACATCATCTTTCTCTTTTGGGGATTCATAAAATAATCTCAACAGTGACACCATGTTTTCTCCAAAGTTTGTAGCATTCTGGCTTTCCAGCAATTCTCCATAACATGGTGATCTCTCTCTTTCTCTGGCTTCTACTAACACCATTCAAATTTCCTCTGCTTATAAGCACATCAGTCATATTGGCTCCAGGTCCATCCAGATTCAATTTGGACTCATTCAAATAGACTCTTTCAAGGTCCATTTACAAATCCACAGGACTGGCTGTTGAACTTGAATCTATCTTTTTGGGGATTTGACTCCATCTACCATAGAACCCAAACCAAAACATTGCTCTAGTATCTAAATTATTTGGAGGGCATTTGAAAGGCTAATTTCCAGGGGATAACTCTACTTCCTCCAGACGTTGGATGGTCAAAGAAATACCATCGCTCTTTTCATCAGGAAGTATGGTTTCTAGGAAATCAGCTTCAGATAGAGCAGAGAATACAACAAAGTTGGTCTTCTAGAAATAGAATATTGACAGTTTAGGCTCAAAGCAATGGCAATGAATAGAAAATAAGGCTCAGATATAGCAATCTTCTTTGTCCTCACTCCTTGTGCTTTCATTACTGCTTTCTTCCCCAGGCCACAAATATCCTCCTCTGTCCTGCTCTAGTTTTCCTTGATTATAACAGATCAATCTTTGAGTTTCAGTAAAATATTGATGTGTTCTCCTGGAAGGGCAGCATAAACTTTCATACTTTCTTTGAATTATATGGCCATTATCTGCAGGCTATTGTAATGTTACAAGCTCTCTCAGAATGACCTCTTACGTGCCTCCTTGAGGAAAGCAGTAAAGTGCCTTCCAATTTCATGGAGCTATTACCTTTATTGACATTTATCCTGGAAGCCAGAGAAAGTTACATGATCTCATTAATGACATAGTCACCTCATGAGATTGTGCAGGAAATAAATATTCATTAGAACTGAGCCTTCTCTCTTTCTGAAAGTTGACTAGATCAGGTCAATAAGAACTCATGTTGGAAATGTGTTCATCTGAACCCAATAATGAATCCATTTGTCATGATGATTAACATGGAGAAAGCAATTATAAAGCAGAGAAATGTTTTATTTTTATCAAACTTTTATTTACTTAAAGGTCATCCTCCAATTAGCTACATAATTTATGCATCTAATAATTACCAAGGATGCACAGTTTTATACAGAAGGAAATTTATACTTTTTAATAATTTATAATCCTTTAAGCTCTTTTTATAAACCCCTCTTTACCACGTGGAAATCCCCATCCTCCTGAAAATTAGAGAGAAGTGATTTCTGTATTTAAAATTTTCCAGTTTTCCAAAGATGCTAAGGAATCATTTTTATAGTTTTCAGTAGTGTTTCATGAAAGAAAGAGATGATGCTGAAATGCACTGTTGAGAATATTTTAGCAGTGCTACAACTAATTAATAAACCAATGTTGAAATCTTTTAATAAAAAGAAATGTTCTTCTACTTGGAGCATTTATATTTATATGTGCGCTAACATTTTTAACAGTTTTTAAAGTTCAAAGTTTTTTTATAAGTTTCTTAAATACCTCTAGTTATATTCTAAAATAAGTCTCTCTGTGAAGTAAAACATGCACCTGATAATAGTGAGCACTGTATCATGACATTTAATGATTCTGTATATTGTCATTAGATTCAGATCTATGCATAACCAAAGAATTTCGAGAATCTGAAATATGGGTCAAAGCTTTTTGAGACAAATACTCTGTTTTGACATAAAATGTGTATTTAGGAAAGTAAAGATGCTCAGATGATTTTTAAAAGGGCTTTTATTTCAAAGCTCTGTACACATAGAACCAAGACTTAAAGCTACCACATGGAGAATGAAATGGAGATTATGGAAAGAAATAGGAATATTTCCTCAATTACACAGATTTATTGTTCATATTATGGTCCCAAAATTTCCCTCTTTTGTCCCCCCTGTAGCATCTGAGTTGTACCAAGTTTCAAAGAATTCCATGAGCCATTCTTGTCCCCAGTCCCTGTGGAATATGTGAGTTATTTTCAAAGAACTGACATAGCTTATATCAACCCCTATTCCCTCCAAATTACATTCATTAACTACTGTTCACATCCTATCAGAGGCAGGAAAATGAAAACTGCTTTTAATAACCTAAAATCACTTACCTTTTCTGTACCGTATGGTATACCAGGTGCATGCAACCTATATTAGTATAGGTCTTAATTAAACTATTAGTTACATAGCATCCTTGACATCATAAAAGCTGTTTAATTATTTTTCCCCATCCAACTCAATGAATCAGTGAGATTCTTAGATGGAGTGGACACTGCCAGTGCACCAGGGAGTTTTGCCCTTTCTGCTCATCATTGGTGGTCTGCCCCTCTACTCACTGATCTTTGTACAGCACAGCCACAATTAGACTGGCTCCAATTAGCTACCTGACAGCTAAATTACACATTAGCAGTAGCAGAAGACAGAAAATTAGGCTGTTGCCTGGGGGAAGGGAGGAATAAGACTCTATAGATTTCCTAGGGAAAACTACTCAAAGGGGATTGAAAGAGAACCAAAAATTTTGTTTGTTTGGTTGTTTTTTTTTTTTTGTAGACATTGTCCTTTATTATTTTATGGAAAATTGATTTTTTTCCTTGTATTTTCAACTTTTTTTTCCCTTCCTTATTTTTTTTAAATGTTACATTAAAAAAATATGAGGTCCCCATCTACCCCCCACCCCCTTCACCCCACTCCCCCCACATCAACAACCTCTTTCATCATCGTGGCATATTCATTGCATTTGGTGAATACATTTTGGAGCACTACTGCACCATATGGATAGTGGTTTATATTGTAGTTTATACTCTCCCCCAGTCCACCCAGTTTTTTTAAAATACCTGAGCAAAGAGTAATTTGTTGTCCATGAAAGAGTAAAAGGTTTCTACGAAGCAAAATAACAATTTCCTCCTTCCCCCAACCTAGTTCGGGAGCAGAGAAAAAGGATCTTTTGATCCAACGGTGTGCTGGAGGCCCTCTTATCAGGTTAGGAAATCAACTGTACACATCTCTTTCCAACCCCAAGTTCAGTCACACCACATTGGTGACTGGAACTCAGCCATGGTAGGAGTCTTTACACCATGGAAATTGTTAAAGGCTAAAAAGTAGGGCCTTCCCCCAGAAGGCTTCTTGTTACACATTTACCAATACATCCCTGCCTTCATCATAGGAAATACTTGATGGATTAACTACCTGAGGAATTGTCCTCAGGGTGCCCTGGCACAGGGCTAGACCTACAGTTGTCTGGCAACAGTGAGCTCTCCAGCAGGTTTCACACGTGCTAGTTACCAGTAATGAGGCGATCGTGGAGGGAAAGCTTTAACCACACTGTCATTTTTACTTTCTTGGCTTTCTTTGTTAAAACATTTAATTTCATTCATCAGAACTCAGACTACCTCTGTCACAGTAACTTTGTCTGATAATAGCAAAGCAGTATTTGAAATGTCGAATGTCAACAAAGTCTGATTAAAAAAAAAGGAACACACAAACAAATCCACCTGAATCTACACGTCTCTTTTGACAAGGTATAGACCAGGGAAGAATGTATTCTGTTCACGTACATGAATATGCTCGTTTTCCCCTTTAAGGATGTTTTTGCTTCTTTCCTGTGGACCTGAGATGCTTATAAATGGTAATTGGGGGTGACAGGATTTGATTACCTATTGCATTTGGGAAGGTAAGAGAAATGCCTGGAAGCCACATATTATTAGGTAGCTTCAGCATTAACCAATACTAATATCTAACCATGAATTTAGGTCTAACCTATAGAAACAGGAACCATTTGTCCAGGGCAACCTCACAGCACATGACCTGACTTATAATTCTGAGGAAAAGGGAAAGATATTTTAAATCAGAGATATAATGGAAAGCTGTAGATGTGTGGCACTGTACCCATCAGGACCAGTTAATACTTTATATAAAAGATCCTCCATGAACATCTCTGAACTAGATTACACAAATCCATTCTGAATAGGCTGATACACCTTCTTATATATAGACACTGTTGCTGCACAGAACCCTGACCTTAAAAACTATATATATTACTCATGCAATCTCTCTCTTTGTTCTTAGGATATGCCACACTCTTCATTGTCAATGACAGAGATGGGCTTTGCCACTGCCTCTGCCTGGAACACTGCCTGCTTGGTTTTTCCATGGCTGCAGCCTTCTGACCCTCCAGGTCTCAGCTTAAATGACTTGTTTCCAGAGAAATCTTTCCTGACAATCTTCTCGGAAGCAACCTGCCCCTACACACCCCACTGCTCTTTATCATCGATCCCTGTTTATTTCTTCTCAGCAGTTAATTTAATTTAACATGAAATGAATAAAACATACGTTTTTTGAAATACTGGTTGAAATTCTGCCCAAATATTAATTTATGAGACTTGAGCCAATATAGGCACAAAAATTATTGGTCATGGGCAATAAACTGGTGTGTTAAGGCAGGACTGGATCCATACCTTATACATCAGGATAGCTTTACAGTTCATTAAAAATATTAAAATATGCCTGTACCACCAGCCGTTGCCTTGAGCAGACCATATGACCCTGGCTGCCATCCCCCTCCCAGGCACTCCCTTGGTCTTCCTTAAGGACCTGCAGCTAAAGAATTAATGTATACCTTCTCAGGGACCCCAAGCTTCAAGGTCAATCTCCTTTCAGAATGATTGAGTCCAATACCTTCCAGCTGAGCTCTGGCATCAATTTTCCCTTCTCAGGACCACTGAGGATCATCCTGTGGTTCACCTGCAACTCTGGTCCACCACTAAGACACTTCTGCAAAATTCCCAGGGTCTGCCAGTCCACCAGCTTGCCAGCCAGCCCTTTCCAGTGACCATCAACCACTACCCACCAACATGCCAACCTTTTTCCGATGTGATCTCCCTGGCAGAGCAGCCCAGACCAGCAACCAGGATCCAAGCCCGTGCAGATGCCCTGCTCCCTGGCAGGCCAAAACTTGGCTGTACAAGGTTAAGGCATGGCAGTCACATAAAAGGGACCCACTACCCCAGCAGACCTCAGTCATTAGTCAGCAGATGGTTTGGTTCCTCTTCTCTAGCCTACAGGAGTTCACAAGTCAGGGCCAGTAAGAACTTGTCTGTATCAGTGGTTCCCAAACTGTGCTGCATGTTAGAACCTCCTGGGAAGTCTTTAAAGCTTTGTATGCCCTAAGACACACCTAGATGGATTAAATCACAATGTTCAGAGTCAGACATAAGGATATTTTAAAGATCCCTGGTCCTCTATTTCTGTCCAGCCCATTGCTGGCAACCCTGTTGAAATGGCCTTTGGGAAAGACCAGAAGGCAGAGGTGGCACAAAATGGTCAAGAAGAAGCTGGTGCTGGGTCTCACCATGGACAGGGTCTCTGCTGGCATCTGGGCTGGGAGTAGGGGGCCCCACACAGCCAATATACAGGGCGACAGTATTCTTGTCCTCAAGACTTATTTGCTGTGTATTTTGATTTCCTGTGTATGCAAATGTGGGCATTTATCATTATAAATGGGGGTGTCTGAACTTGATGTTTGAAACGTTAAGAAATGTATTTTTGCCTTTAAAGTTCAGTAATATAACAGTAAATAAGTGACCCTATCTTTGTAAGAAAAAAAAAAAAAATCCCTGGTGATTTCACTGTGAAGCCAGATAAACTGTGCCTCCTTAACCCAAATAATCTTTAAACCAGCTTATCTGTCTCAGAATAATTGAGAGTCCATCCATACAACAAATATTTACTGACACATACGTGTGTCTGTGTGTAAAAGTTATTTCTAAGGCGGTTATTTCTTTGAAGAAATAAACAGGGAACAAATAGAGTTCTGAATCCTTTTATTCTTATTTGTAGGAAATCAACAAATAAAGTCTAAAATTCACAAACCTAGAAACACTCATGTAAGTTTATTATTTAGGAATATAAAAGTATCTAAAGGGATAGATAAAAATGATCAAACAGAGGGCTTTAGAGAGAAAGGAATATGGGAGTGGGGGACTTTTATTACAAGCCTTATAATATTTGGGCTATTATCAATTATTTGATAACTTTTAATTAAAATAAAATATGTCATTTTTATAGATACCTTTCTTACATAAATTTGGGCTGTCATTCCAATTTGCTCAGTTCTGATTATCCTCAGAAAAACTGGACACTAAGGATTCTGATATACTAAAATCTTAAAGATTAAATCATGGAGGGCCACGATGGAATAGTAGCTTTGCTCATAATTATTTCATGCATATTAATGTAGTTAAATATAAGGATATTTCCTGAAACAAAGATTGAAATGAAGTGTCTGTTAAGTGTGAATGTATTTATGGAAGAAAAAGACTAGAATGTTGGAAATGGGAATTCTGGCAAAGACTCAGGACTATAGGTCATACCTCTAAGTGTTCCTGACAAATGGAATTATTGAAGTTCAGGCTTGATTCCTGCTGGGGGTGGTCAACAAACATGGTATCGATAACACAGGATGTGAGTCAAAATTTGTATTTAGGGCCCAGTTTTCCCAAGTTTAAAGTATTCAAAACTTGTTCTGGAAGTGTGAGGTTAAAAATGAATGTCTAAGTAAATAAAATAGCTAACACCTGTAGAGTACCTACTGTGTACCACGTACTGTTGTAAGCACTTAACAAATATTAACTCAATCTTCATGCAACTCTAAATGGTAGATATAATTATTATTGTCATTTTATAGCCTAAAAAACTAGGGACCAGAAAGGTTAACTTTCACATGACCATACAACCATTAAGTACAAGACTTTGGGTTTGAACCCATCTAGTCCAGCACCACTTCCTGTGCTCATATCCACTTTCTTGTGGGTAAATAAAAAGGGAAATAGCCCAGGGCCCAACAATCACCATAAAGAAGAGTAAGGCAAGATACTTTGGCGGGAGGCAAAAGACAGAAAAAAAGTTGACTCAATAGAAGTAGCATATCAGAATGGGTAATATACACCCTCAGATGCCAGGGAATGAAATGAAAATAACTGGACTGAGGGAAGTGGATTTGGCTCAACTGATAGAGTGTCCACCTACCATATGGGAGATACAGGGTTCAAACCCAGGTCATCCTGACCCATGTGGTGAGCTGGCCCATGTGCAGTGCTGATGCACACAAGAAGTGTCCTGACATGCAGGGGTGTCCCCCATGTAGGTGAGCCCCATCCCCAAGGAGTGCACCCTGCAAGGAGAGCCGCACAGCACGAAAAAAGCACAGCCTGCCCAGGAATGGCGTTGCACACATGGAGAGCAGATGCAGCAAGATGATGCAACAAAAAGAGACACAGATTCTCAGTGCCGCTAACAAGAATGCAAGCGGACACAGAAGAATACACGGCAAATGGACACAGAGAGCAGACAACTGGGGGAAGTGGAGGAAGGGAAAGAAATAAATTAAAAAAAAATAACTAGACTGAGAATATAAATCTTTTGGGTTTTGGTCAAAAGTCAAAGGTAGGGCCTAGACAAAAGTATCTCATTGAATCATCACAATGGTCCTACAAGGTAAGTGATATCATTTGCAGATGAAGAAACAACGGTTAAATATCTTGCCCAAGATCAGACAGCTACTAAGTGTTTAATCTGGAATTTGAACCAAGGCTGTCTGATTCTAGAACCTGTTCTAAGACACTAAGTAATATCATCTCAGCAATAGACTGATGGAGAAGAAAAGGAACTGGGACCAAGCAAGACTAGGATAAGGAAAACAAACCAGCCTTAATGTTTTCCTGAGATAAGGATTGCTCACAGGTAAAACCTAATAATAAAAGCTGATGGTCATAAAACACTCACTTTGTCCTAGGGCCTGTGTCTGGTGTATTCCATATTTTAACTTGTTTAATCTTCACATCACCCTTTAATGTAGGTATTAATTTAGTCTCATTTTATAAATCAGGCAATGAGTCACCAAAAGGTTAATTAACCTGCCCAAAGTCACACATGTGACAGGCAACACATGGAAGATTAGTCCTCAGGATGTAGCCCCAATGTCTGCGCTCTTTGCCTCTACTCAAGACACCTCACCATGGTCAAGTGGCATAAGTAAATTCAAGTTAGCTCAACTTGGGGTCACCATCCAACCTACAAGGAACAAGTAATAGCAAGGGCTTCCAGGCAGTGGTACCATTCAGATTTTTTTGGAGTTATGTTGTGATGGAGGTCTCTCTGGGTAAGTGACCGCCTTCTTTGCTAACTCTATAAACTCAACAGGAAAATGAAAAATATTTTCCGTTCCTTGCAGAAGACTTCAGTTCTGCAGACTGACTCCCAGCCCATTGTTAGATTCGAGGCATCACAATCTAATACCTGGGGTAAGAGAGTATTTTCAAGAGCAGAGAGACTGGACATCATAGTCCAACTTCAGGCCCACCAAATCAATCATTGACCAGATGACAAAACAGAGAAATAACCTCAGCAACCAAACTGCTCTCCCAGTCCTTTCTTGCTTGACCAAAGGAAGGGTGAATCTTGGATACCAACTTGTGGGAGATTATTACCAGTACTTAAAGCTTATGATACAAAGAGAAAGACTGGCCGTACTATCTGGGAAACCTGAGCCTATTTATAAAAGTCCATCCTAAATTCACAGACTCTTTTTACTCTCGTAGTACCTCAGGTGCATCATATTTTGTTGTAATTTTATGTTTATTAGCACATTTTCCCTATTAGACAATAAACCAGTTGAGGGCAAGGACTGAGTCTTTTATTTCTATATTCCCAACATCCGGTACAAAGGCTTGTAAAGAGTAGTGACTAATTATGTGTTTATGCATGGATAAATGAACATTGCAAAACATTGTTCAAAACAAGTTGCAGATTTGGAAGGATTCAGCCTGCAAATTGTAACACCTCACAAGTTCAGTTATACAGAATGGGAGCGACAAAGAATGATTGATAGAAATTTTCAATTACTGCATACATTCAGACCATGGGAGAAGCAATCAGTATTGTTTACTTTCATTTACTGAAAAGTAACTATTTGCATAGTACAAAATATGATGGCACAAGAGAAAGTAACAGCACTTCTTACAATTTTTTTTGCCAACAACTAGAGTACTGTTGTTGTTCAACTATTGATTATAGAGTATCTTATTGAGCCACAGTTATTCCTCTTTTGCAAGATGAATGATTATTCATAAATAGTTTATTTTATTTTATTTTTAAAGAAGCTTTAGATTACATCAATGATACATTGAAAATATAGGGGGATTCCCATATACCCCACCTTCTACCCCTCCCACACATTTCCCCATTAACGACATCTTTCATAAGTGTGGTACATTTGTTATAATTGGTGAACACGTATTGAAGCATTGCTACTAATCATGATCAACAGTTTACATTAAAGTTTGTACTTTGCACCACACATTTTTATAGGTTTTAACAAAATGTAAAACGGCCTGTATGCATCATTGCAATGTCATGCAGAACAATTCTCCCAAAAATGCTCCATGTTACACCTATTCTTCCCTTTCTCTCCCCTAAGAACCTCTGGTGACCATTGCCTTTAATCAATGTTACAAGATCTTGCATTGCTAGGATAATATGTCTACTTTAACCCACAGTTGCATTCCCCCCTTATGTTTGTTCATTCCTCAATTTTGAGGATTTTAGAATGGTGATGCTCACTCTCTTTCTGATTGAGAGGGACTTAGATCCCATGGAGAAGATGGATGGAATTGTCTTGCTTGCAGTTGTAGATACTCTCTGTTGTCTACCATTATCATTATGTTAGTTGTTCTGGGCAAGTCTGATGAACTGGAGAGTAGGTATTACAACTCTGCTGAGATGAACAGACTGAAAAAGTAATTCTCTGGTTACATATATTTAACAATTATACTGCTAATTATAGGTTCAAATAAAAGCGGCAGAAAAGCCATGTATAGGGAAAAATCACTTGTCATTAAAAATGGCTAATTAGCCAAAATTATAGGACTTTATTACACTATAAACACAAATTCAGATATGCAACTGCAAATCGACCTCTAATAACCTTTGTGATCTACTTTCTTAACTTTTCCAGTGTGTGACACTGGACTCCCATGAGGTACTATGTTCTACTTTCCAGCTATTTTAGACAAAAACTAAGAACAGTGGGTAACATTAATTTCTAAATATAGTTGTTGAGATGAAAGATGAATGGTAAATTTTGTCATATTTTAAAAGGTGAATAAATTACATTTTGCTTCTCAGAAAGTTTTCCATTTTATATATATACATTATGAGCCATATATCAAGTGATTTTATGAGGGAAAATGGGTTAAGATCAAGGTTGCATATCAAAACTCAAAACTAGAGGAGGCTAGACTGTGTCTTGGACTAGGTTTCTGGAAAAATGATGAAATTGGTGAGAACTGTTTTGGAGTTCCTCCACTCCCTCTGTCCATTTCCCAGCTTCTTTCCACTCTGTATGGTCACAGTACTCTCCTGATCCTCGGTTCAGTGATGTCAATGTCAAATAATATAGCCTGCCTAGCCCACTCAAAATCTGATTTTAGACACAACAGCTAATCCAGATAACTACTCCTCAAATATGCCCAAAAGATGGTAACAATTTAATGGTTAAAAACAATATCAAGTTTCTCCTTAACAATCTTTTATTCAGTAAAAGAAGCCATTCTATTCTACAAAATAATGTTTAATTTTTAAAAATGTGCATTTTCCCCTCATGGGACTTAATATAACTATATTCATCTTGAAATGGAAAAAAATATGGCCCCTAAAATATTACTGTTGTTTAATAGGCCCTCATGCAAATATAGCTATAGATACAGATGAAGATACAGATGTAAAGAGATGCAGGTATCGGTATAGGTAGAAGTATGGATGAAGGCAGAGGTAGAGGTAGAGATTACATTACCTTATCCCATTCTGTGTAGGATTTCTCTTCTTATCCCACTCTTTTCCCAAACAAAATTCTCCTTTTCATAGGGCATCTACCTTCAGTTAGAAGTATAAGAAAACACTGCCAGAAAAGTTCATTTTAAAAATGGGTTTAGGAACACAAATGGATATTTTTATCAAAGGAATCTGAAGCTGGATCTAAAAACAAAATTAATCATTTTGGAGTGTTTGTTGAAGTAGTGGGTAATGGTGCAGCTAGCTCTGACACTATTTAAATAAACTCTCATTCACACAAGTGAGCACCTGACTATTGTGTAAGTCACGGCAAGTGCCAGAATTCTATCATTCTCAGCTGTCTACTCACTAAGGATAAGGCCAGCCCCCAAATATTCTAAAAATTTAAAAAGAATAAGAAAATTAATATACAAAAATTAGAGGAAAGTTCTTCTTTCAGGTTTCCAAATAGCAAGTCACTGACAGCCTTAAACAGATTGCATTTTAAAACATACTGTTGGAATTGAGATTTTCAGTTTGTGAAAATGCAGATGGATTAACATTCATGGTCATTGAGTTCAGTTTCCATAGATATATTTGCAGCTGTATCAACCAGAGACAGATTGTGTACTTTATTAATTTGTTTAAAATAATCATTAAAACGTGTTTTTAAATATCCCAGCACTGCACACCACATATTAATGTAATGGTAACATTTCACTTACTTTAAGTCGTTTTGAGGTCTCCGTGGCATAGAAAACAGTGTGTACCTATCTTGTAATGCTGAAATGCTATAGTTTAACTCAGCATGCTGGCTTAGCCTCCAGGGAATGCCTTAAAATATATAATTAAATGTTTGTGGTTCCATTATCATCCAGAGAAGAGTTAGCCAGGTAACCAGAAGTTACATTTACTATAATTCTGAAGAGCATTAGAGAATAAATATTTGGCTTTAACTCCAGAAAAGGAAGATGCTATTTCATTTGGTTTTACAGTGGAGGACTACAACTAGGAAGAAATTCATTGGTAAGATAAATATGAAAAATATGTTTTCTTCCCCACTTGAATGTGAATTTTTATAGATCATGTTTTTATATTACATTTCTCACAACTCTGAGTTTTGAATCTACTGAATACTTAACATATAATTGTAAATTGAATAGCATATATAAGTGTTTGAGTTTTGAATTGGGATCTAGCATCAAGTGGTCCTGAAGTAATGATAATGATGAGCCCTAAGATCATACTGAATGCACATGTTATTTGGGGGAATATATTGAGGCATGCCAGTGGCATAAAAACATAACAAGTATATATATTATAACCCTGAAAGTCTACTATTTGAGAATAAGTTAATTCAATACTACAAGTAATTCAATGCAATGGCTTTTGGGTACATCAGGAAACAAAATAGTCAAAAACCTCTACTCTGACAGAACGTACATCCTAGCATGAGGAGACAACCAATAAGTAATTGGATATAGTAACTATGTAATATGTTAGAAATTTAGAAATGCATGAAAACAAGGAAAAGTAGAACAAAGTAAAAGGGAGTCTTGAATAACAGGGATGTAGGTTGTTGTCAGATGGCAATAATTAAAGGTGCAGTCCTGGTAAGTCTTGTTAAGACGGTGAGATTTGAGCAAAAGCTTGAAGGAGTGGGGAGAATGGACCAAGCAGGTAACTGAAGAAAGAGCATTTAAAGCAGAAGCAATGTCTAGAGCAAAGGCCCTGAAACGAAAGCATGTCTGAAGTAGTCCCAGATCAACAAGGGAAGAAGTGAGGCTCTCTGGGATAACTGAAGTAAGGAAGAGTAGTAGAAAATATGTCAGAAAGGTAATGGGGGAGGGGCTAGATCATATCTAGCCCATATAGATCATAGGCTTGGTAGAAGATTAAACAAACTGTGGTTTTACTATGAGTACAATGAAGAGCTATTGCAGAATTCTTAGCCAAGAAACAACATAACCTGATGTACATTTCAAATGGATCATCTTCCTGCTGTACAGAGAATATTTTGGAGGGAGGTGAGGATAAACACAGGGTGACCAGTTAGGAGATTGTTGAAGTAATCCAGTCATAGTTGATGGTGGCTCAGACAGGGATAGTGGAGGTGCTTAAAAGTGGTCAAATCTGGATACAGTTTGAAAGTAGAGCAAATGAGCTTCTTGGTGGCATTAAAAAGGGGAACGTGAAAAAAGGGAACCCAAGGTGTCTTCAAGGTTTTTAGTCTGAGCAATTCAAAGATGGAATTTCTCTCAATTGAGAGGAGAAAAAATGGGGTTGGGAAGGTTTTTTGGAGGAAGGTAAATATTTCATATTTGGATGTTAAGTCTGACTAGGGTAAAGCCAAGTGGAAAGATTGGGCGGTTGCGTATATAAGTCAAGTTCAGGTGAAAATTCTCAGCTACAGATATAAATTTGGGAGTTATCAGCATATAGATTTGAAAGCTACCAGCCTGGGTAAGACCATCAAGGGAGTGAGTGTGTTTAAAAGAAAAGACCAAGGATTAATACTTGAACACTCCAACCTTAAGAGTTCAGGATGAAGGAGAGAATCAATAAAGGCAACTGAAAAGGAATAACCAGAGAGCTAAGAGAAAAGCAAAGAGTGTGAGGTGTTCTTAGAAGCTGTATTAGTCAGCCAAAAGGGTTCTGATGCAAGATACCAGAAATCAGTTGGTTTTTATAAAGGATATTTATTTGGAGTAGGAGCTTACAGTTACCAGCCCATAAAGCCTAAGTTATTCCCTCACCAAAGTCTATTGCCACATGCAAGATGGCTACTGCGGTCTGCCAGGGTTCAGGCTTACCAGCTTCCTCTCTTCCTAGGGTTCATTTCTCTCTGGGCTCAGCTCCTCTGTTTTTTCCACAAGTAGCTGTAGACTATGAAGCTCTCTAGTCTTTGCCTCTCTCCACAAGGCCAGCTGCAGACTATTAGGTGAATCGCTTGTTTTCCCTCCTAGAGCTTTCTCTCTATCCTCATGACCAAGCTCCTCTGTGAGCTTACTTCCCAGGGCTCCAGCCCAAGACTCCAGCATCAAAACCCCAACTCTTTCCTTTGCCATGTCTTTCATCTGTGAGTCCCTACCCACCAAGGGGCAGGACTCAACCACCTATTGATGTAGCCCAATCAAGGCCTTAGTCATAATTTAATCATGCCTAGGTACAGATCAGTTTACAAACATAATCCAATATCTGTTTTTGGAATTCATGAACCATATCAAACATCTACAGAAGCCAAGCAAAGAAAGTATTATATATCAAAGAGTAGTAAGTGGAGAACTTTGTCAAAACCTTTGATAGGTCAAATAAGATGAAGATGGATAATTGTCCATTGGATTTAGTAACAGAGCATATTTGTAAATTAAAGTCTTCATTCTGGCAATGGTGTCACTATTTTCTGTGCATTATTGTAGTGCATTGAGCTGTGTGTACCTCAGAAACACATGTTCTTAAACTTAATCCATTCCTGTGGATATAAACCCATTGAAAGTAGAACATTTTGATGATGTAACTTCAGTTAATGTGTGGCCCAGGGTGGCTCTTAATCCTATTATTGAAGTACTTTATAAGCAGAATGACACTCAGGTAGATAGAGAAAGAGACAGAGAGAGAGAAAGAGAGAAAGAGAGACAGAGACAGAGAAAGCCCCATGAAGGAAGAAAGCTAAGGGACAACAGAAAATGATGGCAAAGACCAGGAGATGTTGCCGTGTGAAAAGGGCCAGGGATCATTGGCGACCAGGCCCAGAACACCCAGTGTTCAGGGAAAAAGCAACACCTTGGTGATGCCTGGATTTGGACTCGTATCTAAGCCTCAAAACTGTGAACTAACAAATTCCCACTGTTTAAGCTGACCCATTGCTTAGTATTTGCTTTAACAGCCAGGGAAATGAAAACAGATTTTGGTACAAGAAGTACGGTGCTGCTATTGCAAATACCAAAAAAAAATGTAGAAAGCCTTGGTATTGGATAATGGGTAGAAGCTCAAAGGTAGAGATACAGATGTTAAAGCTACTTCCAATGAGATCTTGGGGGGAAAATGATGAATGTGTTACTGGGAACTGGAGGAAAGGTGACCCCTTTTTAACGTGGCAGAGAATTTGGAGAAATTGAGTTCCAATGTTGCATGAAAGAACTTGAAAGCAATGAGCTTGGATATTTAGCTGAGATTTCCAAGCTAAGTTTGGAAAGTACAGCTTGGTTTCTTCTTACAGTTTATTTTGTGAAATGAGACTGAAAAGGGATAAGTTGGGAACTGAACTTCTAGGCAAAAAGAAATCAGAAATTGAGAGTCTGAGAAATTTCGAGGCTATCCAGGTAGTATGCTCTGAGACTAGGGCCAGAAGTGGCTCTACCAGGAACCTTCCTGAGTTTTGGAAAAGTGAACCCCTAGGGATTAAGCAACTATTTAATGGTATAACTGAACATGGACTCAGTCAGCCATTTCAATCAGGATTGAAGATACAGCTGTCCAGGAAGGATCTGAGGAAAATTCTCTCTGATGGATTGGATCCTATGAAATACATACAAAGCTGAAGAAGTTTTTGTGAAATTATTATAAGCAGAACCACTATCAGCTTGGACTGAAAGGGACAGAGAAGGCATCATGGATAGAACTATGGAAGTCAAGGTCTGGACCAAAGAGCTCTTTTCAGGCCAAGAGGGTGGGCCCATCCATGTATGTGGAAAGGGCAGTCTGACCCTGCTTTTGGAGGGTGCATCTTCTGCCCCATTGCTCAGGAAGAGTGTTGTCGCCCTGGTGCTGATGTTGAGGCCTGTGCCCTGGTAGTCACATAGAGTCTAGCCACCATTCCAGTTCTCAGAGAGGTTGTGGCCTATGCCCTGGGATATGCAGAGAGGCTCGTCACCATCCCAATGTTCAGAAAGAGTGGAACCCCCAGTGTTTGGGGAGAGCATGGCACTTGGAAGGTGTGGGGCTGCCACTCTATCAGGACTGAAGGACAAAACAGTGGTCCATAGACAACTCTCAGACCTTGAAATCTAATGGAGTTTGCCTTCCTGGGTTTCTGAATTGTTTGGGGCATGTGATGACTGTTATCCTTCCAATTTCTCCCTATTGCAATATGTATATCTATTCTATGCCTGTTGTCGCTCCCCCCACCCTCAACTTTGTATACTGGAAGCAGATAACTTGTTTTCTAGATTTCAAGGATCCTCAGACTGAGAGAAGGAAATTGTGTTCCAAGACAGACCACACCCATAACCAACTGTGATGAGACTTTGTACTTAGCTGTGTTAGTGAAATGACAATGCTTTGGGGATGTTGTGATGAAATTAATGTAATTTGCATATGGAAAGAATGTGTCTGTTTGGGGTCCAGAAGGCTGAATATAGTGGTTTGGAGCTGTTTGTACCCCAGAAAAACATGTCCTGAAACTTAATCCAATCCTATGGGTATGAATCCATTGTAAGTAGAATCTTTTGATGAGGTTACTTTCAGTTAAGGTACAGTCCAGGTTGTGTCTTAATCCTATTATTGGAGTACTTTATAAATATAAAAACATTCAGATAGATAAAACTCAAAAAGCAAGAGCCGAAGGTCAATGGAACCTAGAAGAGAAGAGGGAGACAAGCAGATGCTACCATGTGCCAAGCCAAGGACAAGGGTTAGCAGCCAGCCCCAGAATCCCACAGTCTTTCAGGAGAACATTTTGCCTTGAGGATGCCTTCATGTGGATTTCTGTATCAGTCTCAGAACTGTGAGCTAATAAATTCCCATTTTTTTCACCTAACCCTTTGCATGGTACTTGCTTGAACTACCAAGAAAATTAGAACAATTGTCATTTTGTCATTATACATAAAAGTTCCTTTGACTAAAGATTTCTGACCCTGACCTCAATAACTTTTCACTTCCTTCCTTTCTCTTCCCTTTCCCTTTTCTAACTCTGCTTTCCTTAATGTCTTTATTGGCGAATATTGGCTTTTCTTTAAATCTTTTAACTCCTTGTATTTGCTTTTAGATGCTTTAGTTTCTTTCACATTTATAATGAGTTATGTTAGAACTCACCTCTTTTATCATTTCTTAGTGCATCTTGCCATTTTGGAATATTTTTGGTTGTTTTTCCAGTTAAGTAACAAAGTTTTCTAGTATTATTCAACTTTCATACTTATCAAGTAGGGAGACACTGGATTATAGCATTTGATGACAACGAAAGTCTAATTCTTTCCCTTATAACTTTCCTGTGGATTGACAAATAGCTATTTTCTTTTTGGTCTTTCTGGAAAATAGTCTAATCATAGAAAGTTTACATTTCTAACTCTACCTTATCAATAACCTTGAAATTACATGCATTTCCTGCTTCTTTTATTTGTATTGTGCATCTTATTTTTTGTTTCTTTTATTGCTGGGGATTATGGTTTGTTTGTTTTTTCGCTTATCAACTCTGCCTTTCCTTCTGACTGACCTTTGTACTTTCTTCTAGGTTCATGTTATTCTCCTATTGTAGTTACTTGATACACACTGGGCTTGCGTTCCAATTTACTCAATGTTCTCAAGCCAGTAAATGTCATGTTCCATTGTCAAATAAAACTGGTATAAATGAGACAGCAATAGGTGGCAGGATAAAATTTGCATGTAAAATTGATAGGTAAGAATATTAAAAATAAACCTAAAAGAAACGAACTTACAGGCTAGCTAGCAAAAAAACTGGAGAAAGGCCAATGCAAAATTCTTGCATTTATGAATTCAAGGCACCACATAGTAAGTGATATTCTTTCAGAATTCTCAAAGCCCTCTCATTTAAATGGGCAAATGTGCAACAAAAATAAACTTGAACATCATGAAACAATAATGCAGCACAGCTGCAATAATTAATAGATGGTAATTATGTTGCTGTTATCCTCTCATACTGGTTATGTTTATATACACAAGCTTTTTTACTTTTGACAGATCATTTACTTCTACAGATTGAATTATAAAATCGTTCAAGATAGTCAAACTGGTTTGAAAAAATTGGGAATGCAGTTGAACACTTCAATGAACAGATTATCCTCAAATAATTTTGATTTTCCAAATAAATAATAGCCTATGTGGTAGACTCTACAGTAATAAGTTCTGTTTTCTGAAATGTTGATAGAGAGATGCTTTAGTACTCTAAGCCGATTAAAGCACATACCATGAAATTGGTTGGCTTAAACAATCAGGATTTATTAACTTACAGTTTTAAGGCCAAGAAACACGTCCAAATCAAACATCACCAAGGTGATGCTTTCTTCCCAGAGACTACCTGCTGATTATCCTTGGCTCCTCTGTCTCCTGGTAAGGCACATGGCAGCATCTGCTGGCCTCCCCTTCTCTTCCAGGTATCATTACTTTCAGCTTCTTGCTTCTGTGGCTTTTTTCTCTCTGTATTTATTCTGATTAAAAAGAAATACAGTAGAAGGATGAAGACCTTTCCTGAATGAGGTGGATCACACCTTAACTGAATTTAGCCTCATCAAAAGACCCTACTTAAAATGGGTTTACACTCACAGGAATGGATAAGATTTAAGATTATAATTTTGGGTGTTACATACAGTTCCAGACCACCTCACTCTACTGGCTGGACCTCAAAAGGCATGTTAGTTCCATATGCAAATTCATTCATTCCATCACAATATCACAAAAGCCTTAAATCATTCCAGTGACAGTACTAGTACAAAGTCTCAACAAAACTGTTTAAAAGTATAATCTGTCCTAGGGCCCAATTTCCCTTTGTCTTTAGACCTGTGTAACTTAGAGAACGAATTATCTGCTACCAATATACAAAGCAGGAACAGGTTATAGGACAAATATTTCCATTCTCTTAGGAAGAAATTGGAAGGAAAATGGGTCATATGTCCCAAACAATCCTGAAACCCTACAGGACATGTTCCATTAGATTACAAGTTCTGAGAGTCTTTTCTGGAATGATGATTTACTTTCTGGGCCTGATGATGTGCCAGTTCCACACCTTCCATGTGCTTGCACAGTGGCCATGCTCTACCCAAACACTGGGGTGAAGGTTCCACCCTCTTCAAGCATCAGGATGATGGCCAGACTCTTTACAATCCCCAGGCTTTGATGGAAACTTAGGTGATAACACTTTTCCTGAACAATGGAGCAGAAGGAGCACTCTCTTATAGTGCCAGGGCAAACACATCTTTTCCACACACATGGGTGGGTCTGTTCTCTTGGTCCAAGATGTCTTTGGTCTAGACCTCAACTTCCATTGTCTTGTTCATGAAATGATTTTTCCTTCAATCTGTCCCATTTCTGTCCCTTTTAATCCATGCTGGCAATGGTTCTG
The DNA here is from genome assembly GCF_030445035.2 of Dasypus novemcinctus. Lineage (NCBI taxonomy): Eukaryota > Metazoa > Chordata > Mammalia > Cingulata > Dasypodidae > Dasypus > Dasypus novemcinctus. The sequence goes on along the minus strand of NC_080673.1, from coordinate 169,705,284 downwards.
TTCATACAGATCTCACAAAACTTTGTTTATTTTGCATCTACAGAGAGTAGTACTTTCCACAGATCCTTTCTAGATCAGTATTTGCAACCCTGACTTACACTGAAATGTCTGACTGGATCCATGTTCAGTTTAAACCCTCTCATGGAACATATTCTCTGGGGACTTGCTTTCTCGAATCTCAGAGTTTTCCGAACCATCAATTTCTGAATGTGCTCCAGGGTTCCGTTCATAGCTTATTCCTTTACTTTTGCATTTTACTATAAGCTTCAAGAAGAAATAAGGCTGTACTTTCCACATTTAGATTGGAAGTCTCTTCAGCTAAATATTCAAGCTCATCACTTTCAATTTATGCCTTCCAACCAACATCAGAATTTAATTTCAGCAAGTTCTCTGCCACTTTGAAAAAGGATTGCCTCTCTTCAGTTTCCAATAACATCGTTTCTGTCTAAGGTCTTATGGGAAGTACCTTTAGCATCCATATATCTACCAACAGTCTCTTCAAGGTAATCTAAGCCTTTTCTATCAAACAGCTCACAATTCTTCCAGCCTATAGCCATTACCTAATTCCAAAGCCATTTATACATTTTTGGTAATAGCAACACCCCATTTTCTTAGCACCAAAATCTGTTTTACTTTCTGTCTTAGTTTTCCACAAGGCTGCTGATGCAAAGTTCCAGAAAAGGCTTGTCTTATCTAATGGGAATTCAATTTAGAGTAAAAACTTACAGTTCCAAGGCTATGAAATATACAAATCAAGGTACAATTCAGGATGCTTTTTCACCAAAGTCAGCCACTAGTGATCCTGGCATCCTACCCTGTGATGATCTAGCATATGGCAGGGCTCATCTCCTTGGCCGTGGGCTGTTCCTTGGGCCCAGCCCTTTGGGGCCTTCTTTCCATGCCTCTTTGTCCTGTTGATTCCAGACTCTGGGACCTCTCTCAGTCTCTTGGGGCTTCTCTGTCTTTCTGGAACTGAAGGTGAAACTGGAGTCCTCTCTCTCACATGGCTGGGTCAAAATGGCAGAGCTCCCTTCACTGGTATGTCTCTCCCTCTGTGCCTCCATTTATGTAAAGCCCAGCAGGAGGTTGGAAACCCAACCTGTGACATAGTCCAATCAAAAAGACCCACCCCCTGTGGGAATGAATTAGTTAAAAAACATGATTTTTTTTTTTATTTTGGGGATTCATAAAAGAACTTCAAACTGTTGTAGTTTCTTAGGCTTCTTAAAGAAGATACCATAAAATGTGTTGGCTTAAACAATGGGAATTTATTAGTTTACAATTTGAGACTGAGGAAATGTCCAAAGCAAGCCATCACCAAAGCAATGCTTTCTTCTCAAAAATCAGCTGCAGATGATCCTTGGTTCCTCTGCCAAATGGCAAGGCACATGATGGCATCTGCTGGTCTCTCTCTTCTCTTCTTTGTTCATTGCTTTCAACTTCCTGCCTCTATGGCTTTTTTTTTTTTCTTCCCTATATTTATTCCATTTTTAAAGGACTCCTGTAATAGGATTAAGACTCATCCTGAATGAGGTGGGTCACACCTTAACTAAAATAGCCTCATCAAAAGGTCTACTGATAATGGATTTATACCACAGGAATGAATTAGACTTAAGAACATGTTTTTTCCCAGGTACAAACGTCAAACCAGGACAAAGGAAATTAGAAATTAAGGTTCCAGAGATCCTTCTAAGGATTTAAAACATTTTAAATAGCCATCTCTTTTACTATAAATGAAACAACAATGTTAAATTTTATCTGAATAAGTCTTCTATGAGAAACTCAGAATTATTCTGATTGTGGTAGAAACTCAGAATACATGGAATCTACCTATTTTTTCTGTGTGTGTATGTTACTTTCAAATATGCTAGAGTTGACAAAATTAAATACTAAACAACTTCAAATATTTTCATAAAATACTCTGCTTTCTTTAGCATTGAGAACATTTTCTCTAAAGTGCTGTTATGGGTTGAATTGTGTCCCTCCAAAAAGGGTATGTTAAAGTCCTAATCTCCATTACCTCAGAATGTGACCTTATTTGGAAATGGGGTCATTTCAGATGGAATTAGTTAAATTAAAATGCATTAATACTGGAGTAGGGTAAGCCTTACATCCAAAATAACTGGTTTCCTTATTTTAAAAAGGGAGAAAGACACAATACGCATTGAAAGAATATGGCTATGTGATGACAGAGGCAAAGATTGGAGTTATGCTGCCACATGCCAAGGATGACTAGCCACTGTTATAAGCCAGGAGAGAGGCAGGGAACAGGATCTCCCCTGCAGACTTTAAAGGTATCGTGGCCTTACCAACACCTTGATTTCAGACTTCTAGCTTCCAAATTTGTAAGGCAATAAATTTTTGTTGTTTTAAGCCACACAGATTGGGGTACTTTGTTAGGGCAGACTAAGAAATTAAGACAAATGTTAAAATAGCAAAGGGCAGAAAGCATTAAATTGATAGTCAAGAGATATAAATTCTATACATAGTTGCCACCACTAACCTATTGCTTTGAGCAATGGTCGATTTACCCCTCCACTATCCATTGACCCTTCTCCTGGTAGCCACACCTGATTTCCCTGTGGGAGAATATCCTTCCACATTTAAATTTATAATACCCAGCATGCTTTATATTACAAGCAAATGAATACCCAAACTTACTTAAGCAAAAAGGAAATTGATTTATTTGTGTGGAGAGTTTTTTCAAGCAATGCGTGAGCTGGGGCTCAAAAAATGGGGAAGAGTACCTCATTTCTTTCTTCATTTCTTGGTTACTTTTATCTTAAGTTGTTTACTACTGGCATTGCCAACTGGCAACCCCAAATCATCAATCAAAAAACAAGTACAGACATAACATAAATGACAGCTAAAAAAACACAAACATCTACCTGACTCGATGACTGTGAATGTTAGTATTCTTTCCTGTAAAATGTTGGGAATGGCACAAACAACGGTATTTCCAGGGTCTGTTCTATCCTTGCCTTCAATGAATCCTCGCATCCATAGATGATACCATCTAAGGGTTTTGTGTGCTGTAGCTGGTGGCACCACTTTCAAGATTCTGTATCCATAACTTTTGCTTGTTTCTTTTTTCATTTTAGAGGTATTAAAGCTATCATTATCAAGTCTGGCTGAATTTGGGCTATGTGTGAGTCCTATTTACTAGGTGTTGTCAATGGCAATGATAGCCAAAAAAGGTTATCGTATTTTCAGCTCCAAAGATTTTCAAGACCAATTTTTCTTAGCCTCTCACTCTTATAGCTTTTAGCCTTTTTAATAGCTAACTTAGCAACTGAAAATTTTCACACTTAGGTATATCTGATTAATATGTTTCCCAGGAGATATTAATCTTACTTGATGTTTTTTTTTTTCTAGGACTTCATTTAGTGGTAGCTTTTTAGCATGATTTATATTGAAATAGACTGCCCTTTTCACGCCTTTACTTAAAGTCACTTTATAATTAAAGTGATATTGGTGGGATGGTCCTTTTCTTCCTGCCTGTTGATAGGCAGGCTCTTGAGTGTTAGAGCTTGACTTAGTTGTTGATTTCCCTAGTCTTATGAAGTCAAGGACATAGGTTTTGAGCCTAGCATAGTTAGCATTAACATAGCTTTGTTTTCTGGTCTGCACTAATAGACAGCAAATTTTCTTTCAAATAAATTTATTTAATCACAAGCAAAATTAGATATTTGAACATCAGTTGATTTCTCCTAGCTGGAAATAATTCCTTATACATTTCCATTTCATAGTACTTAAATTTTTTTAAGTAGACAATATTGCTTCCATTACTTAGTACTATATAATAAATCAGAGAGAGAAATATGTGTCATTATGAATGCCAACTCTAGTCTATTAATATTGGAATTCTAGAGTGGTATGTTAGGTCCTTACATTCAGGCTCATCTTTAAAAAATTATTCGATCAATACATAATGCCTCAATAGTAACAACATGTGCTGATCCCGTAGCATGTGTATTAGATAGGACAGAATAACAGTTCTCTGACCCACCTGCATGTTAAAACTACTTGTGATGATTTTTATTTTTTTTATTTTTTATTTTTTTAATTTTTTTTTAATTTTTTTAAAATATTTATTTATTATTATTATTTTTTAATTACATTAAAAAAAAAATATGAGGTCCCATTCAACCCCACCACCCCCGCCCCCCACTCCCCCCACAGCAACACTCTCTCCCATCATCGTGATACATCCATTGCACCTGGTAAGTTCATCTCTGAGCATCACTGCACCCCATAGTCAATTGTCCACATCATAGCCCAGACTCTCTCACGTTCCATCCAGTGGGCCCTGGGGGGATCTACAGTGTCCCGTAATTGTCCGTGAAGCACTATCCAGGACAACTCCACGTCCCGAAAACGCCTCCACATCTCATCTCTTCCTCCCGTTCCCCACACCCAGCAGCCCCCATGGCTACCGTTCCCACACCCATTCCACATTTTCTCTGTGGACATTGGATTGGTTGTGTCCATTGCACACCTATGTCAAGTGAGGGCTTAGATTCCACATGGGTACTGGATGCACTCTTCCCGCTTCTAGTTGTAGACACTCTAGGCTCCATGTTGTGGTGGTTGACCTCCTTCAACTCCATGTTAGCTGAGTGGAGTAAGTCCAATAAGTCAAAGTGTAGGAGCTGAAGTCTGTTGAGGCTCTGGGCCTGGGTGTCATATTATCAGTCCAGAGATTCAAATCCCCTACATATATCTTAAACTCAGCACCAACTACAATTCCAATAAAGTAGCATGCAAGTCTTGTGAAAAGAGATCCCCTCTGAGTCCATTTCCATCACGCAGAAACACCAGCTCCAAAGAAGGGCCATCTGTCATGGCAGTGAACCCCTTCTGCCATGACCATAGAACCCGTGGGTCTCTTTATCCCTCAAAAGAACCAATACCTGGGGTTGTATCCATCCTATCTGTCTCTTAGACTCTGTTCAGTTGTACATGGGGGTATTCCTTCTGACAACCTCCAGACTCTTTTTTAGAGACTCACAGCCTTATAATCTCATTTCTCCTTTCCATTTCCCCCTTACATTAGGTCAAACCGCTTCCCGAAGTCATGTTATTATATGTAGACAGGTATATTCTGCTGTTCCGCATTGAATCTTTAATTCAAGGTCTTTTTCTAGTTGCTTCTTCAGCTGGTATGTGGTAGTGATCCCTCGGTGCCAGGGAGGCTCATCCCCGGGTGTCGTGTCCCACGCTGGGGGGAATGAATCACATCTACACGCTGAGTTTGGCTGTGAGAGTGGCCACATTTGAGTAACATGAAGGCTGTCAGGAGGAAACCCCCAGGCACAATGCTACTCTAGGCCTTGTTCTTATTGCAGGTGCATAGGCTCAAAAGTGTAGCCATTAGTATCAAGAGCCCACTGTTGGGCCCTCCTTCCTTCCTGGTTCTTGCCGTTGCACCTGGAGGATTGCCGCTGCTCTCCCAGGGCCCACAACAGTGACCCCCCGGCCAGGAGCCCAGTACCCCCCCAGCTGTTGTTTTTAATTGTTTCCACTATGAGTATATATAGACATTACCATATACCCTGGGCATATGCCCTGTATAACTCCCTGTCAACCATATATATCCTGTCAATAACATCCCATATCAGTATTCCTCCGCTGCCATTGTTGAACCACTCTGTGATCCAAAACTTCCCGTAAAGTGAATCCCAACATAATGTCAGCTTCAGAAGAGTCTTAGATCACCAAAATTCATCTATACAATATACAGTATTTCCCCAGATCCACCATAAAACCTTTTCCCTTCCACAGCAATAATCTTTTAACTTATTCATATCATATTTCCTGAAACTGATGTACAGATTCCAAAACTATAGTTTTCAAACAAGGTAACATTTGTGCTTACTATGTGGTCCATACTTTAGGTTGTACAGTTTTCTAAATTTTTTAGTTATCCTATGTTTTGTCTTATGGTTTTCATTATTAGTCTGTCGTCCCCTATATGTTTTTGGTGTAATATTAGCTGTTTTATATTCATCCTCATGTACTCTCACATAACTCCTCTTTTGCCCCCTTATTTACCTTTGTTCTATCCATTGCATGTCCATTTTCCCCTCCCCTTAGGGCCCACAACGCCTGCCAATCTAATGCCCTGGGAGCCGTCCTTTCTCACGAGAGATACAGTTCTCTCTATTCGACGGCATTAGTCTTCCCCAGGATATAGGTCCACCCCACCCAATGGTAGAACCCACCTTGGCAAAATGAGCCTTCAGCTATTCCCTCCGGAGTCCGTCCCGCATCAGACCATACCCCCTGAGCGTCCTAATCAGGTGACCCTCCTACTTATACTTTGATACGTTTTACTCAACATTTAGTTCTCAACGAACTTCTGGCACTCTCCCATGTTTGTATGTTGCCCCTCCCTCCCACCTATTTCTTGGACCATATTACCCCTCTTCCCATCCCCAGCCCCCCTCAAACCCAGAAAACCCCACCCGAAGGTAACCCCTTGCCCCCATTTTGTCCCTTCTTTGTGCTCATACTTACCCCCAGCTCATCACAGATTCCACCCCTACAGACGTTAACTCACATCCTTCCTCCACCCCCCGATTTCCTGTAAGCCACTTTTCCAGACTCTAGTTCTCTGAGGCAGTTAACTTATTTCATATCATTGAGGTCATATAGTATTTGTCCTTCAATGCCTGGGTTGCTTCACTTAACATAAGATTCTCAAGGTTCATCCATGTTATCACGTGCGATTGTAGTGTATTGGTTCTTACAGCTGAGTAGTATTCCATTGTGTGTATATACCACATTTTATTGATCCACTCATCTGTTGATGGACTTTTGGATTGATTCCAACTTTTGGCGATGGTGAACAATGCTGCTATGAACATTGGTGTACATATATCGGTTTGTGTCCTTGTTTTCAGATCTGATGGGTATATACCCAGCAGTGGTATTGCTGGGTCATATGGCAAATCTATGGATAATTTTTTGAGAAACTGCCAAACTGTCCTCCAGAATGGTTGGATCCTTCTGCATTCCCACCAGCAATGGATGAATGTTCCCCTTTCTTCACATCCTCTCCAGCATTTGTATTCTACTGTTTTTTTCATGGCTGCCAATCTTATGGGAGTAAGATGGTATCTCATTGTAGTTTTGATTTGCATTTCCCTGATAGCTAGGGATTTGGAGCATTTTTTCATGTGCTTTTTAGCCATTTGTATTTCTTCTTTGGAGAAGAAATTTAAATCTTTTTCCCATTTTTTAAATGGGTTGTTTATCTTTTTGTTTTCGAGATATATGATTTCTTTATATATGCAAGTTATAAGTCTCTTATCAGATATATGGTTGCCAAATATTTTCTCCCATTGTGTGGGTTCCCTTTTTACTTTCTTGACAAACTCCTTTGAGGTGCAGAAGGCTTTAATTTTGAGGTAGTCCCATTTATCTATTTGTTCTTTTGCTGCTCGTGCTTTTGGTGTGATATTCATGAAGCCATTTCCTATTACAAGGTCCTGTAGATGTTTCCCTACACTGCTTTCTAAGGTCTTTATGGTCTTGGCTCTTATATTTAGGTCTTTGATCCATTTTGAGTTGATCTTTGTATAAGGTGTGAGATGGTAATCCTCTTTCATTCTTCTACATATGGCTATCCAGTTCTCCAGGCACCATTTGTTGAATAGGCCATTCTCTCCCAGTTGAGAGGGTTTGGTGGCTTTATCGAATATTATATGGCTATATACATGAGGTTCTATATCTGAACTTTCAATTCGATTCCATTGGTCTGTGTGTCTCTCCTTATGCCAGTACCATGCTGTTTGCTGATATTTGCTGCAAGTGTATTTTTGATTTCTTGAATTGTGGTGTTCATTTCCATCATATCTGTTATTTTTTTGCGCATGTCTGCAATTTCCCCTCCAAGTGTTGTCTTCACGCTGTTAACCTCTTTCATTACTTCATCAAATTTGTCGGTGATAAATGTTCTGAGATCTTTCATTGCTTGTGCGAAGTCCTGCCCCCCTTCCTGATTTTCAGTTTGTTGATTGGATTCAGCCATGTTTTCCTGATTACTGGTTTGGTTTGTAGATTTTTGTTGCTGTCTTGTCAACATTTTTTCTTGACGGGTTTAATCAGTTCCTTAGCTTCTTTGTCTAGTCTTGGAGATTAATTAGCTATTGTTTTTGCGTAAGTGTTATATCTTCTCTTTGTCACTTTGTTCTTCTTATTCCAATTTCTTATTGCTAGTTAAGCTCACTTTAAAGGAAAGTATTAGTGCTGGGGAAAGTCAATTGTGTAAGGAAGGAAAAAGTGTGAAGTAGTATTGGTGATATATGTTTACAAAGCAACAATATGAGTTCTGGGAGGATGGAGGTTAGATCATGTAAATTGTGTAGAGTTATAGTAGTAGGAAAGTACCTATAATGAGGTAGACAACTGAATATGGGAGGAATGTGGTACGTACTAAGAGGCTATTGTTTTCGTGAGAGAGGGAAAGAGAAAAGAAAGGTAATAGTTTCAGGGACGAATACCAGATGGAAAACTAAACAAAGGTATTAGAAATTAAGAGTTAGACACTTTGTGGATCAAAGAAAGGGAGATGGAATATAGGAGAGATAGCAGATGGTGGAGGATATCAAGTTGTAGGGGAAAGGGGATAGTGTAGATAGGCTAAATCTATTCACAGAGAAATGAGGCAGTGGAGGGTGAGAAAACCCAGCAAATGTGAGGTATTTCCTGTAGGACCTATTGTATTGTTAAGGTAAAATAGTATAAGAAGAATATTGGGAACAAGAAAGAGAGGATTAAAAAAAAAAAAAAAGAACAACAACAACAACAACAACAACAAAAAAAAACAACAATAAAAAACCAAAGAACAGAAACCCCGCCGCCAGGCTCGGCTGGGCTCAGCTGGGCTCCGGTCCCCCGCCCGCCGCCCGCCGCAGCTCGGCTGGGCTAGGCTGGGCTCGGGTGGGCTCGGGTCCCCCGCCCGCCGCCCGCCGCGGCTCGGCCGGGCTCGACTTCCCCTCCCGCCCCGGCTCAGCCGGGCTCGGCCGGACTCGGCTTCCCCGCCCACCGCCCGCCGCCCCGGCACAGCGCAGCTCGGCTCTCCCGCCCCCCGCCCGCCGCCCGCCGCGGCGCGGCTAGGCTCCGCTGAGCTCGGCTCCTTCGCCCGCCGCCCGCCGCGGCACAGCGCGGCTCGGCTCTCCTGCCCGCCACCCGCCGCGGTGCTAGCTGCCTCGGCTCTGCCTACCCAAGGAGGGAGTCCTCCACACGTAGCTGGGATCTCCGTGTATATTTCACAGGCGGATCCTCTCTGTTACCTTCCCTCCAAATTGATGTCCAGACACCTCCGGACCAGGAAAAATCCCGAAACAGCCGGTCCCAAAGAGTCTCCGACGCCTCCCAGCCGATTCCCCCCAGGAGCTAGTAACTGGGAAGTTCACTCAGCCGCCATCTTGCCTCCCCCTCTTGTGATGATTTTTAAAATGCTCAAAGGTAAGATGGATGTGCTGTGCCTATATGGTTATTTTTCAATCTTCCTAAATCCTTCCTCCTTGAATTTGGAGGGGATTTGGTAGACTCCAATTCACAGGAAGTACAGAGGAACTTTGCAAAGGTGATTGTGCTGAGGTGGTATGGGACCTGTGAAACTGAAAGTTAACCCACCAAATCTGTCTCCCCTGATAAACTGCCATGCTTCTGTTGACAGGAGATTCTAAATTGGGAAGAACATAAAAAACAGCAACCAGCCCCAGAACACCAGTCTTTGGGAAGAAATCACTGCCTTGATGACACCTTGATTTGGATTTTTTTCCAGCCTCAAAATAATAAATTTCCATTGCTTAAGCCAGCCCATTGTGTGGCATTTACTTAAGCAGCCAAGGAAACTAGAACACAAAAAAAGAGAATGTTCAATTGGAGTAATAATGGGGAAAGGAAGAGACAGATATCACAAATTCTGAGAGGTCAACTCATTGACTTCTTCTTGGTACTAAGAGAAGGTAAATCCTGGAGTGTGGAACCAGGAAAGCTGTCCTACCTACTCCAGCCCTACTACATAAGACCCTCCAATTTAAAGTACAGGAAATTCCCTGTACTTAAAAAAAGTTGGTGTCTTAGCTTGCTAGGTTGCCAAGTAAGTCAAAGATGTGAGTTATAATGCCTGGTGACCACTAAGAGAAAAGGAAAAGAAGTAACTAACAGTAATTGAATGGGAACGTATGTGATTAATCAAAAAGAAAGCAAAAAAGAGGAGAAAAGCAAAACAAAAACAGGTGTATCAAATAATAAGTGTAGATATAAAGCTAGTATATCCGCAATTATATTATGTGCAATGGAATAAATATTTCAATTAAAAATTGTACCTTCAGACTGAATTAAAAATATTTATAGAATGCTTCATCCAACAACAGCAGAATATACATTCTTTCTAAGTACACTTAGAACATTCTCAACTAGACCTATGCTGGGCCAGGAAGCAGATTGATCACAATGGAATTAAACTATAAATCAAATCATTAATCGAAAATATCTGGAAAATCTCAACATAGTTAAACATCAAACTACATACTTTTAGATAACCTATTGGCCAAAGAAGGAATCACAAAGGTAATGGGAAAATATTTTGAATGAAATGAAAACAAAGTATCAACATCTGTGAGTTGCAGCTAAATAAAAGTTTAAAGGGAAGTTAAATGCTTATATTAGAAAAGAAGAGATGTCTCAAATCTATCGTCCAAGTTTTCAATTTAAGAAGCTAGAAAATCAACTTAGACTCAAAATAAGTAGAAAGAAGGCAATAATAAAAAGCAGAAGTCAATGAAGAAAAAAAAAGTAATACCCAATTGTAAGTTGCTAAGAAGAGATAAACCATATAAACAAGAACACAAAAGAGTTGAAAGTAAAATGTTGAAGGAAGAAAACAGGGACCTTAATCCTATTGCTGCAAGGAACTGAATTCTTCTAACACCCACATGGGCTTGGAAAAGCTTCAGAGAACATATACCCTAGATGACACCTTGATTTATGCCTTGTAGGATCCTGAGCAGCGAATCCAGCTACACCGTGCCTGGACTCTTGACCTACAGAACTGTGAGCTAGTAAATGGGTATTGGTTTAACACTAAGTCCGGAATCTGGGCACTTTTTTATGTTGTTACACAGTTGTAGAACATTAATATATAGCCAAAATGTCCATCCATTAATTCATTAGTCAATTAATTGTGATATAGCTACTTAATGAAATATTGCACAGCAAAGAGAATGAAGGCACTTTTGCTATGTACATTAACATGGAAGAATCTCACAAACATCATGTTGAGCTAAAGAAGTTAGATACAAAAGAGTACCTTCTTAATGACTCTATAAGCACTTACAAAAATACATTTTTGTGTTGTGCGTAAATCCCAAGTTGTTTTTTTTCTTAAACAGAGGTCTGTAACTTTCGCAGATTTTCAGAGAGGTCATGACCCATAAAAGGCAGAGTGTCTATAATATAGGCTATATAACTATGTACTCAAGTTACAGTTGCAATTAGATCTGTAAAATTGCCTTAATTTTCACTGTTGGTGTAGCCTGAGGGTAGAATATAATTTTGATTAGTTTGATATATTTATACTATTCCTTCTGCTAATAAGCATCCTTAAGTGCTGTAATAAAGCACTTAATAAAGCACTGTAAGAACCTCAAAAGGACTACAAACATAAATCTTTTGTAGGTTTTGCCATGATTGTTTTAGAGAAAAGAATTCAATGCGCAGTCCTCTCTTTTCTCCCTGAGCCATACTCTACCCTCCCAATCTAATCATTGATTTGTTTTCAGGGCTCAACCAGATTCCAGGGACCCTTTAAGGAATCACTGGTTCATTAACAGACTCTTTTTGAATTAGTAAGAGGCACAGCTTTTTCTCCAAACATATCCTTCTCTCTTTTCCCATGTGTACATTCAAGTACAGAATAACTTCATAAAAATTATTTGTAACATAGTGCAAAAACATAGTGCAGTATTAGGGATTGAAGAAAATCTTTTACCTTTTTTTTTCTGGTACTTTCTCCCTGATATTACAGGTCCCATCAAAAATTGGCTAGCTTTGTAAAAGGGATACTCTATGTAATATTGCCAGGATCACCAGGATTTACTGCATTGAAATTTGTGTCTCTAGCCCAAAAATGAATAAAGTATTCCCTTTGTATTCTTTGATCATTGCTTCTTGTGCATACATTGCCCTCCAGAGCTCTGTTAGAAAAATGCCTGTGGTAGGGTACAGGATTTTGGTATTTCTGGATCCCTGGTTAAAATATCACTTTAAAACAATAACAAAACACACCCTATTTTCTAAAAGCCATAGGTAAGGCTGGCCTTCAACCTTTGGGTATTGATTTATACCGTATTTATTTAAAAGGCAATTATATAGGGTTTGATTTGCCACCCAAATACATTAGGAATTTAATTTTGAGATTTCAGTTCTGGAATGAGGACTGTAATGCAAATCATATTTGCATTACACTCCCTAAGAAAAAGATTGCATATATTCACAAAGTGCTAACATGATACAGGAACATCATTTAAATGTGTTTATGGAAAATAGCTTTGACATAGAAATTTGCTCTTCAAAGCCAGAAAATTCATATTTAAAACATCATGGATGGATATATGAACAGGCAAATGGAAAAGTCAAGCAAGTGCTTTATAGAGAGCAGAGGGCATATCTGAAGTAGTGAATCACTTAGAAAAATATTAAAATACAAATGCCCATCTCTTTAGCTTCAACTTCATGTCCAGCTGATTAGTCAGGCTTTACAATTTCCTGAAGTTGCTTTACTTTGTGAGGTTTCATACTCTATTTAATCTCGCAAACAAAATGATAAAATTTTTAAATTGATATATCAGTTATATTTTTATATAAAAGTTTTTTTATATTTTAAAAATAAGTATCTGATGGCTAACTCAGATAAGAAAAGCTTTTTTATTTAGAGGTAAAATTCATTAATTACTTAAAAAATGAAATATAGTCATTAATAGAGAGAAGATATTTCTATACATTGGAAAAACTTGTTTCTAAAAATGTATCATTTTTTAGGTATAATACATCTAGAATAGGAAAATATTTTGATTAATCACTTTAAAAAAATAAAAATGTTTCATTTCAAAACCATTCTTATAAACAACCTTTAAAAAACAAATTACTTTCCATGAATTTTCCTAGGAATGTGAACATTAGATTTATGGTCTCCTCTAAGATGAATAAAAATGGATCCCAGTTCAAGACCATTTTTGTGATCCAGGCATCCTGGGGATGTTTTCCTATCTCAAAAATAATTTTATCTCAGCAAAGACCCTGGAGTTAGCCTTCCTTTTCCAGATCCTATAGAAAATTTGCATGTGGCTCAAGGTTTTTGCAAAATGATTACCAAGTTATAACTATATGAAAAGTTGGTTATTCTGTTAAAGAAGAATGTTTTAAAGGATAACAATGTTTTAAGGGATAAAAACTCTTTTAAAAATACTTTGCACAAACATAAGATCAACCAATATTTCCTTGAGGTCTCATTAGGAACTTCGTAAGCACAGTTGTAAATGCTTCTCCAGAATAAGTCAGAGCCCCTGAAACTCCTCTAGGCTGTATTGCCAGTTCAGTATGACTCTTTGGTATAATGGCATTGTCCTATATTAAGGAGTTGTATAAGGTAAGGTATATGAGATTCATTTTATGTATTCTGGATGGTATTGCTGAGGACACTGCTGACTTTATTATTCTTGTCTTTTTTATATATGCCAAAGCTCACCAATGCTACCAAGAACACATAAAGTTGATTTAGCTGACTGTAGCAAGAGAGAAACGCACTTGGGACTGGTAGGAGTCTTTTCATAAGAAGTTGGAAGGGGTTTCTTATAGAATTTGGACATATGCCAGATTCTGAGAAGGAAAGAGGGTAGGATGCAATCATAAAGCAGGAGCGTTTCAGCGATTGTATACCTGAAGGTCTTTTCCAGAAGGGAGGATGGTGAAAGCAAGGGTAGTGTTGCATTGTAAGGAAGTAGAGATGACCCTGAAAAATGTATGTGAGCCAATTTTTATGGTTGCAATACAGCTTGCCTATTGGTTACAAACTCTGTTTCAGTTGTAAATGTTACTAAGTTTCCGCTGGCCTTGTCTGTGTCCATTAAAAAGAAGGTTTAATTTTGGACAAGACTATCAAACAGTACCACCAGCAGGGCATATTCTTATTTCCCCACATACAAGAGGAAAACAAATTTTTAGGTTTTAATGCCAGAGATACTTACACTACTCCAAAAAACCAGTTTGTTTTCATCTCTTGAGAACTATAACTTGTACAAGGGCTGGATCCTCTAAGTGATTGCTACAAATCTCAAGACTAATTTCCAACCCGAATCTGTCAAAATAATGAGACAACATAGCATCAGAATATGTGCGTAGCACCAACTTAACACTAGGTCTCATTTTTTCCTACCCCTCTTCACCCCTTATGCAATTTTCTGACTGACTTCTATTTATTACTTCACATTTTTTGAAAAGCGTATCACATACTTTTTAGGTGGAAGAAGAGTAAATAAATAAACAACTATGAAACTTTGATTTTCTTCTATGTATTTAACTCAAACTTGGGGCAGGAAAGAGGTAAGAAGGTGCTATGATGTAGATGGGATTAGTGGAGAATGCTCTGGAACATAAGCCCAATTGTTAACTGGCCTTGCGACCCACAGCAAGTCATTAAACTTTCCCAAGCATTATTTTCCTCACATTTGAAGGAGAGATTAGAATACCAATATAATCAGGATTAAATGAGAAAACTCATGTGAAAAACTTCTGATAATTTTACAAAACATTATACGAATATTTTGCTAATTACTTATGCCAAATTCTTTGTACACAGAGGTATATTGTTTAAAGAAACTGGTATTTACCGATTTTAAATATTTTCATTACTAGCAACATTAGAACAAAGCTTAATTATAATATACAAAAGTAGAAAGAAAATGGGTTTCTAAATTTTCTAAAAGTGAAAGTATCCAGGAGTTTTAAGAAAAATGACATACAATTGGGTTTTATGGTAGCCATGAATATAGTAAAAAAAAAGTAAATGAATGAATAGGAAAATGTACTTTTCCTCGATATGATAAAATCTTTCACTTTTCTGTCATTTCAGAAAACATGACTCACAATTATAAAGCAATTATATAAAACCTTCCATGCCCATAAAAACTAATTTAAAGAGCTCTGATTCAGGTTCCAAACCAACTAATTAAATGGTAATTTACTTATCCTGTTTAAAAAGAGTTTGTGCTGGTTCTATTGATTTCCTGGCTTTTGGACATATAAAGTCCAATTTCCTTGATAAAAGAACTCCTGCTGGAGTACATGCATAGACCTAATAAGAAAGTAGATAAATGACTGATCATAGAACACTATGGCCAATATAGAATAGAAATACCTACAAAGTAATGAAATATATTTTAGCAAATACACCTGGATTATACACTGAGATGAGTATTGTCTCCTAAAAAGTATCACTAGAGACATGTTATGCTCATTCCTATATTTCCATCATTGATGAAAACTTGTATTAAATTTTTGGTTATTGCCTGTCATAGACATTTTAAAAGTATCATTATTTTATGTCAAATTCTCATCTCATTATCTGTCACATATAATGTTCTTTCCCACAGTCACCTACCTTATTCAAGCAAATGGTTCTGAATGAAATTTGGTTATTTAGAAATACCACATCCCCCTTTAATATATTAGGATTTCTCTCCATTGAAGACATCCAGACAGGTTTTGAAACAATTGCAATATCCTTAGGAAAAGGATGTCTATCCTATAAGAGTCAATGAATGCTCACACTGGGAAGTAAATGTGTTTCTATGCTTTGTAAAGGTCAATAACGTTACTTTAGAGCCACATTTTGAATACACTATGCACAGCACATGCAGAAAATCAGTGTAAAACATTTTCAAAGACACCAAACGTTGTCTATTTTATGACTCAAGAATTTAGTCCATTTTATATTACTAAAGGATAATAAACTGTTAAGTTTGTAGAGGCATGATATAAAAATCTAAATGCAATAGAAACATAGTGAGTTAAAATGGCAGAAATTCGCTTCCATTTCCATTCTGGTTTTTTATTGTAAACTTTTTTTAAACAAATCAACTTTATTGACACATTAATAAAGTATAAATCCATTGAAAGTGTACAATCAATGGTATTTGGTGCAATCACGTATTTGTGCATTCATCACTTCAGTCATTCTTAGAGCACTTTAATTATTCCAATAATAATAATAAACAAAAAAACAAAAACTCATCACATTTCAATCTGTTTCCCCTGATGTACATAGCTGCTATTCTTTTCCTTCTCTCTAGTATATTTGTATTTATATTTTGTAAAAACAGTCTTATATATACAATATCACCCATATTCATGTTTTACACGAGGTTTTGCTATCTTATACAGTCCCATATTCCAGTTTTTAGCTTTCCTTCTAGTGATATACATGACCTTAGACTTTCCCTTTCAACCACTGTCAGACCCATATAATAGCTGTCCTATTTACAAACACCATGATATGTTTTCACCATTTCTATTCATTTCCAAAGATTTATAAACAACCTTTTAACCAATTCTGCACAGATTAACCCTCAGCTTTCCATTCTTCACCCTTCTTCTATTTTCTGGTGACCGTTATTCTATTAATTCCATGCCTTGACATAATATATTTCATTCATAATAGCACAATCATACAGTATTTGTCCTTTTGTGTCTGGCTTGCTTCACTAAACATAATGTCCTCCAGGTTCATCCATGTTCTCATATGCTTCACAACTTCATTTCTTCTTACTGCTGTATAATAGTCCATCTTATATATACATCACAATTTGTTTATCCACAGTTGATGGACATCTGTGTTGTTTCCAACTTTTGGCAATCATGAATAATGCCACTATGAACATCAGTATGCAGATGTCTATTCATGTCTCTGCATTCAGTTCTTCTGGGTATATATCCAGTAATGGTATTACTGGGTCACATGGCAAGTCTATATTCAACTTCCTTAGGAATTGCCAAACAGTCCTGCACAGTGGCTGTAGCATTCTACATTCCCACCAAGAATGAATAAGCTTTCCTACAGCTCCACATCCTCTCCAACATTTAAATAGTGGCCAGTCAAATAGGTGTGAAATGATATCTCATTGTAGTTTTGATTTGCATGTCCCTTATCACTAGGTATGTTGAACATTTTTTCATGTGTTTCTTCACCATTTGGGTTTCTATGTTGGACAACATTCTTTTCAAGTCTTTTGTCCATTTTTTTAATTGGATAGTTTGTCTCTAATTGTTGAATTGTATGATCTCTGTGCATACCACAGATATTAAACCCTTATAGGATATGTGATTTTCAAATATTTTTTCCAATTGAGTCAGCTGCCTTTTCACCCTTCTGACAAAGTCATTTGAAGAACAAAAGTGTTTAATTTTGAGGCGATCCCGTTTATCTATTTTTTCTTTTGTTGCTTATGCTTGGGGTGTAAGATTTAAGAAACTACCGCTACGATAATATCTTGAAAATGTTTCCGTACATTTTCCTCTAGGAGTTTTATGGTTGTTGTTTTTCTACTTAGGTCCTTGATCCATTTTGAGTTAATTTTTATGTAAGGTATAAGATAGGGGTGCCCTTTCTTTCTTTTGGGTATGGGTATCCAGTTCTCCCAGTACCATTTTTTGAATAGATTCTTCTGGCCCAGCTGGGAGGGCTTGAATGCCTTGCCAAAAATGACTTGCTATAGATGTGAGGGCCTATTTCTGAGTTCTCAGTTTGGTTCGTATGTCAATGTGAATGTCTTTATGCCAGTACCATGCTGTTTTTACCACTGTAGCAAAGTAATATGCTTTAAAGTCCAGAAGTGAGAGTTCTCCAACTCTGTTCTTTTTTAAGATCTTTTCGACTATTCGAGGCCCCTTGTTCTTCCAAATAAATTTGATAATTGGTTTTTCTATTTCTTCAAAGAAGGCTGCTGGGATTTTTATTGGTATTGCATTGAATCTGTAAATCAGTTTGGGCAGAATTAATATCTTAACAATATCTAGTCTTCCAGTCCATGAACACAGAATATCCTTATTTATTTACATCTTCTTTGATTTCTTATAGCAATGTTTTGAAGTTTTCTGTATACAGGTCCTTCATGTCCTTGGTTAAGTTTATTCCTACTTATTTAACTTTTTAAGTTGCTATTACAAATGGAATTTCCTTTCTGATTTCCTCTTCAGATTGCACATCAGGAGTGTATAGAAACTCTACTGATTTTTGTGTATTAATTTTGCACCCCAGCACTTTAATTCGTCTAATAGTTCTAGTAGTCTAATAGTTTCAATATCTAGAACTTTTTAGGGTTTTCTAGCTATAGGATCATACCATCAGTGAACAGTAAAGTTTTACATCTTTCTTTCCTATTTTGGTGCCTTTTATTTCTTTGTATAGCCTACTGCTCTAGCTAGAACCTCTACCACAATATTGAATAACAGTAATGACAGTGGGCATCCTTGTCTCGTTCCTGTTCTCAGAGGGAAATTTTTTAGTCTTTCACCATTGAGTACAACGCTAGCCATAGGTTTTTCATATATGCACTTTACCATATTGAGAACACTTCCTTCTATCCCTAGTTTTTTAGTGTTTTTGTCAAGAAAGAGTGGTGTATTTTGTCAAAGGTCTTTTCTGCATCAATCAAGAGAATGGTGATTTTTCTTCTTCAAATTATCAATGTGGTTTATTACACTAATTGATTTTCTTGTGTTGAACCACCCTTGCATACCTTGGATAAGACCCACTTGATGGTGGTATATAATTCATTTAATGTGTTTTTGGATATTGTTTGCAGGCATTATGTGGAGGATTTTTGCATCTATATTCATTAGAGTTTTTGGTTTGTAATTCTCTTTTTTTCTAGTATCTTTATCTGGTTTTGGTATTCGTGTGATGCTGGCTTCATGGAGTTTGGCAGAATTCTTTCCTGTTCAATTTTTGGAAGAGCTTGAGCAAAATTGGTATTAGGTAATCTTTGAATGAGTAGTAGACTTCACCTGCAAAGCCATCTGGTCCCAGGCATTTCATCTTTGGGAGCTTTTTGATAACAGTTTCAATCTTTTCACTTGTGATTGGTTTGTTGAGGTCTTCTATTTCTTCTAAGGTCAGTGCAGGTGGTTTGTGTGTTTCTAAGGAATTTCTATATCTCCTCTATATTGTATAACTTTTGGGCATACAGTTGTTTATAGTATCCTCTTATGTTCTTTCTTATTTCTTAATGTCAAGTGTAATGGTCCCCCTCTCATTTCTGATTTTATTTATTTCTATCTTCCATCTTTTTTTGTCAGTCTAGTTAAGGGTTTGTGGATTTTGTTGATCTTCTCAAAGAACCAACTTTTGTTTTGTTGATTCTATTTTGTTGTTGTTGTTCTCAATCCCATTTATTTCTGCTCTGATCTTTATTATTTATTTCTTTCAGCTTGGTTTGGGATTAATTTGCTGTTCTTTTTCTAGTTGCTCAAGGTGTGCAGTTAGAGCTTCAATTTTAGTGCTTCCTTTTTTCTTTTAATGTAAGCATTAAGGGTTAAAAATTTGCCCCTCAGCACTGCCTTTGCAGTGTCTCATAGGTTTTGATATGTTGTATTTTTTTATGTCAAGATATTTGCTGAATTCTCTTGCAATTTCTTCTTTGACCAAGTGATTATTTAAGAGTGTGCTGTTTAATCTTCACATATTTATGAATTTTCCCTTTTTCCAACCATTACTGATTTCTAGCTTAATTCTGTTATGATCAGAGAAAATATTTTGTATCATTTCAATCTTTTTAAATTTATTGGGACTTGTGTTGTGGCCCAGCATATGGTCTATCTTGGAGAAGAATCCAGGAGCACCTGAAAAGAAAGTATATCCTGCTATTTTTTTTTTTTTGAGTGTATTTATGATTACATTTTATGCATTTGCATTTTAGCCCTTTTAGGAAGCAAGAAGGGAGTTACATACCAAACAATACCATACAATAATGCTGGCATTTACAATTACCCAAACTGTAACCTTTATGCAAATCATTTTTTTCCTCTCTTTATTTTTTTTAAATGTTACATTAAAAAATATAAGAGATCCCCATATACTCCCTACCCTCCTCACTTTACTCCTCCCACATCAACAACCTCTTTCATCATCATGGCACATTCATTGCATTTGGTGAATATATTTTGGAGCACTGCCACACCACATGGATAATGGTTTACATTGTAGTTACACTTTCCCCCAGTCCACCTAGTGGACCATGGCAGGACATACAATGTCCAGCATCTGTCCCTGCAGTACCACCCAGGACAACTCCAAGTCCTGAAAGTGCCCCCACATCCTATCTCTTCTTCCCTCTCCCTACTCTCAGCAGCTTCTGTGGCCATTTTCTCCACATCAGTGCTACAGTTTCTTCCATTACTGATCAAAATAGTTCCATAGCAGAATAGCAGTAAGTTCACTCTAATCCATACTCTATTCCTCCATCCTGTGGACCCTGGGATGGTTATGTCTACTCCACCTCTATATCAAGAGGGGCCTTAGATTCTACATGGATGATGGATGCAATTCTCCTGCTTGCAGTTGTAGGCACTCTTGGATCCCTGGTTACCTTCTTCACCCTGGTTACCTTCTTCACTCTTCACCTTCCTGTTAGCTGGCCAGGGTAAGTCTAATGAGGTGCAATATTCTATAGATGTCTGTTAGGTCTAGTTCATTTATCATATTATTCAAACTCTGTTGTTTTTTTTAATTTATTCTCTGTCACAAAGTTCTATCCAATACTCAGAGTAGTGCACTGAAGTCTCCAACTATTATCATAAAGACATCTATTTCTCCCTTCAGTTTTGCCAGTGTGTGCCTCATGTATCTTGGGTCACTTAGGTTAGGTGCATAAATATTTAGTAGAGTTATTTCTTCTTGGTGCATTGCCCCTTTTATTAATATATAATGATCTTCTTCATCCCTGATAACAGTTTTGCATTTGAAATCTATTTTGTTCGATATCAGCATCACTACTCCAGCTCTTTTTTGGTGAATTCAGCCAGCAGAACCTGCTCTGAATCTTGACTCTGGAGATTCAGCACAGAAACCCAGGAAAGCCGAGACTGAAACACTTCTGTTAAAAGGTGTGCTGATGATCGCCATCTGCTGACCGGTCTGGAAATTACATGGACAAAAACCATTTTCAGTTCTTTCTGTATCCTAATCCCTAGCAGAAAATTTTCATGTTAGTGGATTCCTGGCCCACTTTGGATAACTTAAGCTGGGAAATTTTAAAGACTTAGAATAAGCTGAACCAAATATCAAAGAAGAGCTGTGAATAAAAATGCAAGAGAGAGAAATTGGTCTTCATATTCAGATACCTAAACTTCAGAAAAACATTACAAGCCATACTAAGAAACAGGAAGAAATGACCCAGTGAAAGGAACAAGCCAAATTCCCTGAAGTACTACAGGATTTAAGACACTTAATCAATGATAATCACATGACACTACTAAATCAATTCAAAAAATATAAAGTATAAAGAACAATCTGAAAGCCTTCAAAAAAAAATAACAGATTTTATGGGAATGAAAGATACAATGGATGAGATTAAAATTACATTAGAGACACATAAGAGCAGATTTGAATTGCTTGAAGACAGAATTGGTGATTACAAAGGCAGAACATCTGAACTGGAAAAGGAAAAGACAAGAGAACAGAAAGAGAAGAAATGGAAAAAAAGGAACAGAGTCTCAGGAAATTGGATGACAATGCAAAACACACAAACATATGCATTATCAGTATCCCAGAAGGAGGAGAATGGAAAAGGGGCAGGAAAATAATGACCCAAACCTTTCTAACCCTTATATAGACATAAATATAAATATCCAAGAAAGAAAATTCACCCCAAACAGAATAATTCCAAATAGACCTACTCCAAGACACCTACTATTAGAATGACAAATGTCAAAGATAAAGAGAGGATTCTGAAAGCAGCAAGAGAAAAGCAAAGCATCAAATACAAGGGAAACTTAAAAAGTCTAAGTGAAGCTCTTTAATCAAAAACCGTGGAGGAGAGAATAAAGTGGTATGATGTATTTAAGGTACTGAAAGAGAAAAACTGCTAGCCAAGAATTCTGTATCTGGCAAAACAGTCCTTCAAAAATGAGGGTGAGTTCAAAGACTTCACAGACAAAAAGGGATAGAATATGTTACCAAAAGATCAGAATTGTAAGATATACTAAAGGGAGTACTGCAGCCTGAAAAGCAAAAAACAAGGGTGAGAAATTTGGAGAAGAATGAAGAATAAAGATTATTAGAAAGGGTAAACTAAAGAGTAAGAAGATAGACAGTAGAACAATATGACAACAGAGAGCCAAAGGACAAAATGGATGACCTAAGTGATGCCTTTACAGCAATAAATTTGAATGTTAATGAACTCCCCAATCAAAAGACACATTTTTGTGAGAGCATTGATCCCTACCTGTTAGTCTGATGCCATCTTCCCACAATACTCTTAAACTCTTTTAACTTTTTTTTATTTTAAAGAAGCTTTAGATTATATGTAGTAATAATTATATAGCTCAAATTTCCCATTTTAACCACATTCAAGTGTACAATTCAGTAATGTTAATTATACTTACAATACTGTGCTACCAACACTGATATACATTACCTCTACTTTTTCATCACCTCAAAAAGAAACTACTCACCCATTAAGCAATAACTCCCTCTACCCATATCCCAGCAACCTAAAATCCACCATCTGTCTCCATGAAGTTTGCTTCTTCTAGGTATTTCATATAAGTGAGATCATAAATATTTGATATTTGTCTATGTCTGGCTTGTTTTACTTAATACTATGTCTTCAAGGTCCATCTATGTTGCATCATGCATAAGAACATCATTCCCTTTTAAGGTTGAATACTATTCCATTGAATGTATGTACCACATTTTATCTATTTATCTGTCAATGAGCACTTGGATTGCTGCCGTGGAGAGCTGAGAGTAGACAGCAAGTGCAAACACCATGGTGGGGGGAGGGTGTGAATAAATAAATAAAGTAAAATAAATAAATCTTAAAAAACAAAAAGAAGTGGGATTGCTGAATCATTTCAGCTTTTAGAGGAATGGCCTAACTGATCTCCACAGAGGTTGTTCCATTCTATAATGTCACCAGCAATGTAGGCTTCCTATTTCTCCATATCCTAATCAGCAGTTATTATTTTTGTGTGGGTTTTTTTTAAATAACTATCTTTGTGAGTGTTTTAATTCAAGGCCTATCTGGAAGATTTAATTTCTTTTTAAAGTCACTTTACAAGATGACTTAGCTGGTGTTTATTTCTGTGGTCATCTTTCTGTCAAGCTCTCTACTGTGAGCAGGGGAAAAATAAGAAAATGGGAAGATTATTTCACACCTGGCATTCAACGACAAGGTAAGTTTGATCATATGATGTCAGTGAGGGATAGTTCAGGGTCCGGATTTGGCCTAGCTGGTTGCAAAGCACAGGATGAAATGAGGATCCCAGGCAAGATAAAATTCGGAAATCTCCTTTCAGCTCATTTTTCAGTGAGTATTGTAATGGAAGAATTGAAAGAAGATGCTAGAAAATATTAAAATGATGGATCTTTTGAAATCCTTGTGAGATTTTTCCCTGCCTGAGTCAGTCACACCTTGTCAGGGAGCTTACCGGATTCTCATGGAATAGAGTGCTATGTGGTTAGTAAACTGCTAAAGTTCTCCCATATTTTTTCAATTTACTATATTGAAAGTACATCTAGAGATGTAAATAATCCATTAGTACAACTTAATATTTTTGCTATGTGTGGTGAACAGACTCTAGGGTGGACCTCCAATTATCCTTGCCCCCTGAAGTTCACACCTTTGTGTAATCCCTACCCCTTGAGTCTAGATAAGACCTATGATGGGTTTCTAAACAATAGACTATGCAAAGGCTATGGGATGTCACTTCCATCATTTCCTTATGTTATATACAATTCCATATTGTTAGCAGAATTGTTTTAGACTTTTCTATTACTGACTTTGAAGACACCACATGGCAAGGACCTTAGAGCAGCCTCTAGTTGCTGAGGCCAGCCTCCATAGCTGACTACCAGCAAGAAGCCAGTACTCTCAGTCCTACGACTGCAAGGAGATTAATTCTGCCAATAAGGAATTTGGCACTCAATCTGAGTGAGGTTGGAAGCAGAATCTTCCCCAGGTGAGCCTCCAGATGAGAATGCAATCTGGCCAACACTTTGATAACAGCCTTATGAGGCAGTACACAGAGGGCCCAGATAAGCTGGAGAAATCATGAGTAATAAATTAATGGTGTGCTATTTTCAGCTGCTTTGTGCTAATTTGTTAGGCAGCAATAGAAAACTAATAGATTTATCTTGTTTTGGTTTTTTCCCTCAAAAACCAGTTATATAGCACTTTGATGAAGAGTCATTCTAATAGTGTATAGAAAGCTCCACATCAAGAATTTGGAACTAGACAGTCTGATTTATGATGCAATTATATTAATGGTATTAAAAATAACTGTAATATTATGAAATTTCTGGGAATAAAGGAAAAGTCATTAAGAAATCAAAATGCCATCTTTTTACCGGGTGCCCATCTTGACACTCCGTTAGTGGTACTTTGAGTAGACGTGGTGTTATTGGAACTTGAAATGTCATAGCCACACTCTGAAGAGGGGCATGCAGTGGTCCTCATTAGAGAACACAGCTGTATTAAACTCTGCTCTCTTCAGAAGTCAAGACCTATGCATTCTTGCTTCCTTTCATGAATAGATTTTAAAGGTTAATTAAAAGCAGTGAATGATAAAAATTTAAAAGCTTCTGCTTATAATTTTTTAATGGTATCATTTCTGCCCTTTTGAGTGTGGTCCCATGGTGTGCCATCCAGACCTCAGCTGTTTATCACTTCTATCAACTTAACAAGGAACTCAAAGTACCTCAATGTGCCTTTTGCAGTACAGTATTCCCAAGGTTTGCTCTGGTGTGCAAAACTTCCTAGACCTGTTAGTAGGTTGTCTGTCATCAGTTGGATAACTTCCTCTTACAGAGTCACAATCTATGTTAATATCTAATAAACATCAAAAATGTTCTGTAATTAAGAAAAACAATTAGCTTTTAAATCAGCATTACTTTTACTTATTTGTCTTCAGAAACTTTTTTCTTTTCTCAAAACATCTTCCAATCTGAGTAACTCCGACTTGAGAAAAAATAAGGGAGAAGGATGAACATCAATATGTGATGCTTCATCAATGCAATACTTCCAGGGGTGCTGGGAGCTGAAATTTGAAGCAACATCTCTATTAAGTAATGAAATAAAGTCAAATAATATTAAATTACATTAAATAAATTCTATTCAAACTAAATGGTCATGTGAAAATATTTCATACTATAATGTTCCTAGAGACTAGTGTGACATGGAACAAAAGCTGGGCTAGAAATAAACTTAGCATTAATGTTGTTGCACTCTGCTTTTTGTCTCAATTTTAGAATAAGAAAGAATTAGATTAATGTTAGGAAGAAGTTAATACATATCACAATATGTGTAATATTGTCAGTTGAAATATTTAACTGTAACCATCAGTACACGAGATTCTATTTGAATTTTCCAAAATAGAGTTAGATGTCCTTCCATCCTCAATTTTTGTTTGGATTCACTTACACTGATAGTGGAGAGGCATAGTCTCACACACTGATCTAGTTATAGTGATCTCTGCAGTTTCATGAACACACCAACCATCTGCCACTTAGCTCTTTCTCTTTCTTCTGCCTGAAATTTGCTTCTTCCAGATGTGTGAATGGCTTACTTGTGATAGAGGACAGTCCTAGCCTGGCTTACTGCCTTTTCCTCAGACTCACAAATGCATCATGTGCTCAGGACCAGGTGTGTTAGACAGGTAGGATAAAACACAGAAGATAGCATCCTAGACCTGATAGTAGGCTTTCTGTTGTCAGTTAGATTTGTTCCTCTTATAGATTCACAATCTATTTAACATTTAATAAACACCAAAAATGTTCTGTAATTAAGAAAAACAATTAGCTTTTTTATCAGCACTGTTTCTACTTATTTGTCTTCAGAAACTTTTTTCTTCTATTATGAAAACATCTTCCAATCTGAGTAATTACTACTTGAGAAAAAATATGGAAGGATGAACATCATTATGTGGCAGTTTGAGATTATTTTTGTGAATCCCAGAAAAAGATTATGTTTATAAACTGGTCTGTTCTTCCAGGTGTGTTGCCCTTTGATTGTATAGGTTTGGTGAGGGGTCTCTGATTAAGTTTACTTGAAAAATCAACTTAGGGCTTCTGATTGGACTATGGCAGAAAGGTGTAGCTCAGGTTGAGTCCCCACCCACTTTGGCCTATATAAACAGACAATCACTCAAGAAGACACAGGACGAAGACTTGGAAGAGGAGAGAACTTGGCCATCTCAATTCTGCCATGTGACAGAAAGGAGAAGGGTCAAACAACTAAAGTCCTGGGAGGAGAGATGGGTTATTTGCCTGAGTTTGCAAAAGAAAACAGAGGAGCTGAGCAGCTGAGAAGGCCCAAGAGTCCAAGCAGAGATCATGTGCCATCTTGCTTCAAGACAGAGCAACAGACTTTGGTGAGAAAGCAACCTTGAGTTAGACTCTTTAGGGACTTGTAACTGTAAGCTTTTACCCCAAATAAATGCCCTTTTTAAAAACCAACAGGGAAGCAGACTTGGCCCAGTGGTTAGGGCTTCCATCTACCACATGGGAGGTCTGCCGTTCAAATCCCGGGCCTCCTTGACCTGTGTGGAGCTGGCCCATGCGCAGTGCTGATGCGCACAAGGAGTGCCCTGCCATGCAGGGTGTCCCCCACGTAGGGGAGCCCCACGTGCAAGGAGTGCACCCCATAAGGAGAGCCGCCCAGTGTGAAAGAAAATGCAGCCTGCCTAAGAATGGAGCCACCCACACAGAGAGCTGACACAGCAAGATGACGCAACGAAAAGAAACACAGATTCCGGTGCCACTGACAACAGAAGTGAACAAAGAAGACAACACAGCAAATAGACACAGAAACAGACAACCAGGGTGGGGGGTGGGAGGGAAAGGGAGATAAATAAATAAATAAATAAATAAATCTTTAAAAAAAAAAAAACCAACAGACTTCCGGTTCTTCACATCAACACCCCTTTGGCTGACTAATATATAACATGTGATATTCTTTAATGCATACTTCCAGGGGTGGTTGAGAGCTGAAATTTGAAGCAACATCTCTATTAAATAATAAACTTAATGTGAAATAATATTAAATTAAATAATATTAAAATGAAATATTCATGTGAAACTATTTCATAATATAATGTTAATAGAAACTAAATACTGCTACATAGAACAAAAGGGGACTGCCAGTACATTCCTTCCCTTATTGCCCCAATCATAAGTAAATATTCACTGGACACAGTCTAATTCCTTGGGCATGATTTCTGACCTCCTGCTCACCTTATGGTGGCATATCTGTCCCTGGCAGGGAGGAAGTGGAGCTCTTCCACTATGGCACAAAAATGCAAGAGTGGGGTGCTATGCATAAAATATCTCCCTACCTTGGCCACAGACTGAAACCCACTAGTCATGGGGAACCAACGCCCATTAGTGAAGCTGCCATTGCTCTGTGTCTTCTCAATGGGAGTGACACACTTTTCCTTCAGAGCCTGTGTGAGTCTTTCGCTGACAACCCCAACACATGTATGGAGTGCGTTGATATCTCTTTAGGTGTCTCTCCTTCTGACCAATATTACCCCCTCATTTTTTCCTGATAATCCCTCAAATATCACATTGCCAGGGAAGTCTTCCCTGGATACCTTCCATGAAACTGGCATGTCACCAGCTTCCTTTCTAATACTTTAATCTCTTTAACCTTCTATATTTTTTCTTAATAGAACTCATAAGTACTTGACATAGTGTATATCTATTGATTTGCTTATTGTCTATTTAACTAACTAGACTGTAGACACCCTGATAGTAGATGCTTTGATCTGTTCTGTTCACTGTTACATACCTAGCATCTTATTTGGCCTGGGATAAATATTAGGCAAATTACTATAATGGACGTTCATTCTTCAGGAGAGACTTAAAACATCTTCTTTGAGGAATGCTTAACATTAGAGGATTTATGTAATTTACCATATTTAAAAGCTACAAAAGAAAACGTACATGATCATCTCAGGTGCGGAAAAGGCACTTGACAAAATTCAACATCCATCCCAGACAAACACTAGTAAACAAGAAATAGAAGGGAATATTTTCGAACTGATAAATTGTATCTATAGAAACCTACAGCTAGCATCATCCTTAATGGTAAAAGACTAGATGCTATCTGCTAAGGTGGGGAACAAAGCAAGAAAGTCCACTCTCAGCATTTCTGTTCAACATTGTGTTGGAGATCCCAGCCAGTACAATAAATCCATAAAAATGAATAAAATTCATCTGTATTTGAGAAGAACAAATAAAACTGCCTTTATTCATAGGTGAAATGATTGTCTCTATAAAACATCCTATGGAATCTATTAAAATGCTATTTGAATGAATATGTGAGGTTACCAAGGTTGCAGGATAAACAATAAAATACCAAAATCAATTGTAATTCAATAAACTCGCAAAGAACAATTAAAAATGAAGTTTTGAAGCATTAACACTTAAAATAACACCAAAAATATGAAATATTTAGGGAAATTTTTGATAAAAGATTTGCAAGATCTACATGCTGGAAAACACAAAAATTAATGACAGAAATTAAAGAAGACCTAAATAAATAGAATGATGTACTGTGTTAAGATGTCAGTTTCTCTTCAAATTGATTTTTAGATTCATTGAAATCCCAATCAAAATCCCAGCAGGGATTTATGCAGAAAATGACTGGCTGATTCTATTATTAAATGCAAATACAAAGGTCCTAGAATAGTCAAAAAAACATTAAAAAGAAGAAAAATGTTGGAAAATGTTGAGCATATAATTTTAAGATTTATTATAAAGCTACAATAATCAAGAATGTATAGGGAAGCAGACTTGGCCCAATGGATAGGGCATCTACCTACCACATGGGAGGTCCACAGTTCAAACCCAAGGCCTCCTTGACCCATGTGGAGCTGGCCCATGCGCAGTGCTGATGCGCGGAAGCAGTGCCCTGTCATGCAGGGGTGGCCCCTACGTAGGGGAGCCCTACGCACAAGGAGTGTGGCCCATAAGGAGAGCCACCCAGCACGAAAGAAAGTGCAGCCTGCCCAAGAATGGCGCTGCACACTCAGAGAGCTGACACAACAAAATGACGTAACAAAAAGAAACACACATTCCCAGTGCTGCTGATTAGGATAGAAGCAGTCACAGAAGAACACAAGCGAATAGACCCAGAGAGTAGACAATGGGACGGGGGGGGGGGGGGGGGGGGGAGAGAAATAATTAAAAAAATAAAAGATCTTTAAAAAAAAAAAAAGAATGTGTGCTATTAAAGTAAAAATAGGCA
Source organism: Dasypus novemcinctus (assembly GCF_030445035.2). Classification (NCBI taxonomy): domain Eukaryota; kingdom Metazoa; phylum Chordata; class Mammalia; order Cingulata; family Dasypodidae; genus Dasypus; species Dasypus novemcinctus. The sequence goes on along the minus strand of NC_080673.1, from coordinate 169,675,744 downwards.
AATAGATAGTAGTCCAGTAAAGAAAGTTCAAAAATCGGTCTTCATCTTTGTAGTTATTTTCAACAAAGCTGCCAATGGAAGAAACAATAGTCTCTCAACAAATGGCACTGAAATACTTAGATAATCATACGCAAAATAAGGAAACTTGGTGCACACATTGTACCCAAACAAAAATTAACTCAAGTGGATCATGTACATAAATGCAAAACCTAAAGGTATAAATCTTCTAAAGGAAAATATAAGAGAAAATATTTGTGACCCAAGGAAATACAAAGATTTGTTAGATATGACACCAGAAGCACTATTCATAAAAGAGATAAATTAACAAATTGGACTTCAAAAATGTTTTAAAAAAAACTTCTGCCCCCTGAAAGACAGAGAGTATTAAGAGAATAAACAGACAAGTCAAAGACTAGAAAAGAATATTTGTAAATCACATATCTAGAAAAAGAATTGTAATCAAAATATATGAAGAACTTTCAATGCACACTAATAAGGAAAGAAACAACCTAATAAAATAGGGTAAAAGATTTGAACAGGCATTTCATAAGAGAAAATGCATAGAAGGAAAATGTCTTAGTTTTCCAAAGTCTGCCAATCCAAAATACCAGAAATGGATTGGCTTTTATAATGTGAAATTTATTTGAGGTAAAAGCTTACAGTTCCAAGGCAATGAAATGTCCAATTCAAGGCACCATCAGAGAAGCTTTCTCACCAAAGTCAGCTACTGGTGATCCTGGCATCCTGCCACATGGCAATCAGGCATATGGCAGGGCTCATCTCTTCAGCCTTGGACTGCTCCATAGTCCCAGCCCCTTGGGGCCTTGTTCCATGCTTTTGTGCTTTGCTGATTCCAGACTCTGGGACTTCTCTCAGCTTCTCAGGACTTTTCTTTTTTGTCTTATGTGTGGGAATCAGGCATCTTTCCCTGGGTCTCATCTCCTTGAACCTCTCGGGGCTTCCCTGCCTTTTGGCAATTATTAGCAAACTTGGAGTCCTCTTTCTCTCTACTTTCTCCTTTCTCTCACATGGCAGGATCAAAAAGTAACATCCTTTTTCTATATCTCCTTTCTCTCTGGGTTCTCAGTTTATATAAGATCGAGCAAGAGGGCAGAGACCTAACCTACATCACATCCCACTGAAGTGGTCCAATTAAATGTGCTAAAGCAATCTAATTGAAAGTGATTTAATCAAAGTGAAGTTAATGCAATCAAAGGGTATCACACACAGAGAAGTGGATTAATGTAAGAATGTAAATTTTTTTGGTGGGTGGGTATTTGCCAAATTCAAACTGTCACAGCAAATAAGCACATGAAAATATGCTCAACCTTATTAATAATGAGGAAATTCAATTGAAATTATAATGAGGTGCCACTACATTCCTATTGGAATGGTTAAAATACCATGTATTGACAAAGATTGGAGCAACTGGAACTCTCATATGCTATCAGTGGGAATGAAATCTATTATAACCACTTTGGGAAACAATTTGTCAATTTCTTAGAAAGTTAAACATACACCTTCCAAATGATCCAGCTATTCTACTCCTAGGCATTTACACAAGAGAGTTAAAAGGATATGTCAAAATAGACTTGTACAGAAATGCTCACAGCAGCTTTATTTGTAATAGGTGAAAAGTATAAGGAATCCAAATTTCCCTGAAGGGGTGAATGGATAAACAACTTGTGGTGTTATCCATAGAAGGGAATACCTATCAAAAATACAAAGAATAATCTTTAGATATACCTCACAACATGAATGTTTATCACAAGAATTATGCTGTGTGAAATAAGCCAGAAAAGAAAGAACAAATACTTTGATTCCACTTATACAATATTTCAGAAAATGCATCTTTTATCTATAGCAATAGAAGGTAGATTCGTGGTTGCTTGATGGAGATTGAAGAATGAGAAATATTGGGAAAAAGGGATTGCAAAGGATCACAAAGAAGATTTGGGGAGTGACAAACATGTTCATTATTTTTATCCTGGTGATGGTTTCATGGGTATATGTCTTAAGCCAAAAATTATCAAATTGTAAAATTTAAATATGCACAGTTTATTTTATATGCAGTTTATTTTGCTTCAACAAAACACTTTGAGAGAGAGCAGCTATCTTAAAGAGACAGTTGGGAGAAAGAATAGCATTGCTTTCTGCTTGCTTTTACCAAGTTGAGCTCATTCAATAAGCTAGTTCTATTTTCTCATGGACTTGTGTGAGATAGAATGAGACTATATATACAGTATGTGGTACATCCCCCCTTTTCTTCCTTCCTTGACTAATTTACAATTATACCTCTTTGCTTTACACTATTTCTAGCCTGAAATAGTTTATGATTTTAGAATGTCTTAGCCTTAACTCTCCTCTCCTCAAAGAAACTCATTTAGAAATGTGTTGGGCTTATTAAAAGTAATCTCAAAGAAGGAGCTGCCTAGTCACGTCAATCAGGATTCCTGTTGCTAGGTGACTAGTCACTGGATTCAAGAACAGAAGTATATGTTTCCAACTTTCAGTTTATCTTAATCATTGTAAAATGCGTAGAGACTATTAATAGTGCTGTTGCTTCCAATATATGCTTCACAATTTACTACACTCCAATTATGTTTTCAATAATGATCTTTATCTACTAATGAACAGTGATACTTACATCATGTGTCAGGATCCGCATTTTCAACTGCCTGTGGGACATATGCACTTAGATGTTTCCTGAAATTGAACATGCTTAAAAATATTTCTTATATTTTTCCAGACCTGTATTTTCCTGTCAGTTCACAGTTTTTGAGTGATGATTACAAAGTCAAAAGCATATATTAGGTACAGAATAGCAAAAAAAGAAAGTAATCAGATTACTTCAGAGCATGAAAGAAAGCTTCAAGTAAAGATGGTTGAACTGCATTTCACAGGGAAAGAAGGTGTGTTCCAGATAGGAAGGGAGATGCCTCCAAAAGCAGAGAAAGCTACAAGACCCAGTGCATGAAACAGAAGCAATTGTGTGGTGCCTTAAGGTAGAGCAAAGACTTTAGTATGGCTATAGCTTAGTATAGCATAGGATCTGGATGTAGGAGGTTGATGCAGAGAGAAACATAAGGGTATGGGGAGTAGAGGTAGCATACCTTTTATAGTTTAAAATAACTCTGCCTAGATAGTGGGATATATATGTGCACATACAACTTATTTTAAATCCATGCCCCTGACAGGTTGGTTAACATTGGAAAATACTTCTCCTAAATTGGAGTTCCACAAGAAACAGATTCTGAGACTCTGAGATTGGCAGTGCAGGAGTTACTATGGAAGGTTTCTCAGGAACCACAGCTAGGAGTAGGGAGGAAGTGCGTTTTGTGATGCAGTTGCAATAGTGCTCTTGTGGAAGCAGAGAGATTTAATAATCATGTATTGAAGGCCAGGACTCAGGAATATTCTTGAGAATGAAAAATTTATTAACGACTGGCCAGGCCCAGGGACTCCTGTCCAAAAGCCTGAGCCCCAAATTGGATTTCTGGGTCCCCTTTATACAGAGGACGTAGGTGTGGGGGAATCAAATGGTGCTTTTATGAAAAAAGGACTTTTCTTTCTTAGTTTCTTAGAATTGTAAGTGTTTGTCTGAGTATCAAATAGGTTTTGAATTAATATATCCCCCACATTCCAGGTAAGCTTGAATTAACGTATCGCCCACCTTCCATCTGTATGTAACTTTGAATACACATTCAGTCTACATCCTTCCTGAAAATTAAAGCCTATTGGGTCTATATTACTTAATTGCCTTTTTAGTAACTAGGCACACTCGGATACAGAATTAGATAATTTTGAATTCATGCACAGGCTATGTGAATCTTGGTCCATCCCATGGGGAGTTTTGGAGCTGGGATGGCCCTTCAGACTTATGTTAATTGAGGTAAGTGGGCCAGAACAGCCTTTGTGCTGTCCCCATCAGTCTCTGGATACTAGCTACCTCAGGGAATAGGTTAGTTCTTTCATCAGATTCCACTATGGCTTTTCATTACAACTTGGTTTCTCCAAGAATCAGAGACTGAGACCTAACTCAGAATGTAAAAGTTTATTAGGGAGTAACACCTGTGAAAGAAAAGAGGCAGAAGCAGATCTGGGTGGGGGAGCCATCAGACTATCCTGCAAAGACGACAAATTCCCTCCCAGCCCAGTGGGGTGCTCTGGAACAAGATTATTCATTACAGGAGTCTCACAATGGGTGGAAATGACCAGACCATTATACCAACACCTTGCTCAGATTTTAGTCCAAGAAGAGTCATTGAAAGAAGTGTGAGATCCTAGTTCAAAAATGGAGGTATGCCCTGAAGGAGCAAGCACATAGAGGCTATCAGCAAACCACACTCCTTGCAGCTAAGGAGAATGCTTTCCTGAAGAAGGATACAAGCTACACACCTGATTCTGCCACACCTTTATATATACATTTAGTATATATGCCCCTTTATCTTCTTAGATCCCCCTTTATCGTCTTAGATCCATGGTCCTAGTACCTAAGACGGTTTGAATTTTATGAATCCCAGAAAAAGATTATGTTCTTAAACTAATCTATTCCTGTGGGTATAGTATTCTTTGATTGCACTCAGTTTTCTTTAGATTGCTTTTGATTGGACTAAATCAGCGAGGCATGACTTAGGTAGAGTCTCCTCCCTCTGGTTGGGTATTATATAAATGTAAATACAGAGAGAAAAGGGAACTCTACCATTTTAATCTATCATGTGAGAGAAGGGACTCCAGCTGTAGAGAAAGGACTACAGCTGCAGAAAGGCAGAGAAGTCTAAGGAGACTGAGAGAGGAGGCCTAGAAAGAGACAAGCCCTATGCCTGGTTGTCCACAGCTGAGCTCTGGGCGAGGGTAGATTCTGGAGAGGAAAGCAGAGACCTCAGCAGAGATCGGTGGCCATCTTGTTTTTCCATGAGGCAAAACTCTGAGAAAGCCTCTCTATTGACGACTTGATTTGGACATTTCACAGCCTTGGAACTTTACGCTTTCACCCTAATAAATTGCCTTTATAAAAGCCAACCCATTTCTGGTATATTACATCAGCAACCTTGTAGTAAACTAAAACAGTACCTAAAACTTTTCTGCCGTCTCTTTCAGGTAGTCATGGGGGCCCACAAAACATCCATTAATTCAACTAATTTTTCTTTGAAGTTTCTTCCAGGGTTGGAATTGTATTATTTTCTTTAGGTTGCCCTGAGGTACTGCTAATATGAATGTCAAATGACCATATAAGGAAGTCAGCATTTTGGGTCTCCAAATATCCCTCATATTGGCGACCCTGAGGCTGTTTGAGCTACTCACTACAACTAATTTTTATGTTTTCAATTGTTGCTAGAGAAGATTGCCTCTGTTAACATTGAATTTGTAAATATATTTTTTGTTTTTACATACTGTTAAGCATGCTTTAAGTTTTAAATAAAATTTTATTTATCTTTCCCATTATGGTAGAAAGGAATTTCATAAAGAAATCGGTCTTGAATATTTCTCTTTTACAGTTCAGCTTTGTTGAAAGAAAAGACAACTGCATAATTCAGAAGACAAAGAAGCCTGATATAGATTACACACACTTATTATTGAGTCCTTGTTAAGTCCCGAACACTGCAAAGGATACTTTTAGAAAGTCTGTACAATGGGGAATACAGGCCACGTAAACCAACCACCATAATTTAAGGTGAGGTGCTAGAATAGCTATATGAACATGTTGTTATGGAAACAGAGAAAAAGAGTTCTCTTGTACCAGGGGAACACAGCAGTTTTCCATGATAAAGGCATAAATAAGAAGAAAATTTATTCTGAATCAGAGACAGCAGTCAGAGAAATATGAAACCATCTAGCAACCTGCTAGATCTGTAAAGGCAAAGACTCATTAAATATACAACTAATATGATTTATTATAGAAAACCATGAGTAGCAGTTTACCTTTTTTTTTTTTTAAATCCTCTTTGTGAGCTGCCTGGTGTATCAGAATTTATAACATAATAGGTCTATCATACCTGTTCGAGGTTGCCAAATCTCTGATGCTAGTATTAATGACTCATTAAAGCTAAAATAATTGCTGAAAATAATGCTGTAAATCAATAAAATTTATTAAATCCCACAGAAAAGTTGATAGCCCAAAGACCATATCTAGGAACTTGAGGACAGGGAAGCTTGGACAATGTACTTTAATTAGGAGACATCTAGGCAAGTCACTTATGAACAAGGACAATTATGAAACTCCACAGAGGTTCCAATTTTGAGATTCAATCTCCAATGCATGGGATACTTACCCCTGGGTGCACCAGGAAGCAAAATGACACACATCACAATAACACATTTCATGACTTTGCAAGCACTTCACACTATACACAGTCATAAAATGTGCATGAGAAGTTCTTATTGCACATGAGAAACTATTAAAATGTAGGAAATTGTATATTAGAAACTCCAAAATGAAATATATCTCTGTGAAAATCAAACCAGTATCATCAACAAGAGTAATAAATAATTAGGCTTTTTCACTTTTATTGGCCCAATAGAATAGAAGAAAAGATTGTTTTTCTTGAATTTGCAACTGCTAGAAGTAAATTCTGAATTTACAGAAAATGAGATTCAAAAGGAAAATATAACTGTGCTGCTCTAAGGAGATGATTTAAGCCTTTGGATTACTAGAGGTTTGAAATGTTGCCCATGTGGTGATACAGTGTTTTAACCTAAGGGCCATTGTGAACTTCAATTTTTCCCCTATGAAACAAATCACCAGCCAACCAAAACCACAATTACTTCCATATTTCCCAAAGGACTCTTCCATTCCCAAATTGAGTAGATGAATTGCAGCCTCATAAAGATACTACAGCAACATGACAGTCCCATTTGGAGACACACTTTACAAAAGAGTTTCAGCCAAAATACTTTGAATCAAAAACTAGCCTTTAAATGGTAACTCAGCCCAATAGATCACTGAGAGGAAAAAAATGAAAGAATCATTGGAGATCATCCATCCCAGTGCCCAACAGAAAAAAGCAGTTAATTTTTAATGGCACATACAAGACCACAGTAAAGATACAAGAACTAATGAATGCAGACTATCAGATTTTGGAAACAAAGTTTGCATTTTTATGATGGCCAGATAGGTATTTGGAAACTGATGGATAAGTTCATGTGTCAGCTTGGCTGGGTTATGGTGTCCAGTTGTTTGGTCAAGCAAGCACTGGCCTGATTGTTACTGTAAGGGTATTTCAGGAATTTAAATCATTAAGCAGTTGATTGCGTCTATAGCTGATTGAAGGAGATTGACTTAGCAATGAGAGAAGTCTCATCTAATCAACTGAAGGCCTTAACGAGAGAATTGATGATTTCAGAATTCAGAGAAAAGAATTTCTATCTCCTTCAACCACTCATCTTCTCCCAGGAATTCATCAAAACCTTCATTGGAGTTCCCACCTTATGGCCTGCCCTATAAAATTAAAACTTGCCAGTTCCTCAGTCATGTGAGCCAACTTCTATAATAAATAACAACGTTTACATATACAAACACACACATGCACACACACACACACACACACACATATCCTGTCAGTTCTATTTCTCCAAAGAGTACTAATACAAAAACATAATAGTCACTATTTTTAATCTTTTTTTTGTTTGTTAAATTGTTTGTTTTACTGAGTTGAATGTTAAAGTCACATTCTTATAAGAGGGTGTCAGCCAGCAGGCATAACTAATAATTACAATACAACTGAGGAAAACTTATGACAACTTTAATATATTAGCATGCACCAAGCCTGTGGTATCACATCTCTCTTTGCATCCCCTATACCTGGTATCATACTTAGTATGAAGCAAATATTTGAGCAAAACCCAAGTGAGCACTCTGAGGGTTCAAAGAGAAATACTTAGTTACCTTTCTCTTTAATTTTTAAAAAATTTATTGAAATGTATCACTCATACATAAACATACATAAACAATAAGTGTATAGTAATAGCTGTGAATGTGGCTATGATCTGTATTGGGACCAAGTTTGATGCCATTGTGCCAGACACTGTTATAACCTATCCAATATCTATCCCCCTACTTATCAATAAAAATCAGATTTTGATGGAGACCACGAGGTATCCAGCTAAAAAAAACCATTTTTCTAACCAAAGCAAAATGAGATATAGATTCAAGTCCATGAGGATGGTATCTTTTCCAAATAAAAAGGCAAAGCCTCTTTCGCCTTTCATGCAGGTGCAATACCTGGTAGTGAGGCAACCATATTGCAAATTTGAAGACAAAACCATGAGGATGGGTGAGCAAGAATTTAGAAAGGAACTAAATCCTTGATAACATTGCACAACTCCTGATCCTGGCATTGACAGCCTACTTCTAGACTTCTCATCGAGTTAGATAAATAAAATCTTATTGTTGATGCGATTGTTTTCCATTTGCTTGCAGTCAAATGTAATCCTTCCTTGTGCATCCTTTTGACAATGTCCTTAGGTTAGTAAATTACATAGGAATATAGTTTTTCACCTTTATTCTATTTAAATATCACCTCAATGCCAGAAAATTGAATTGAATTGAAGTGAAATGATGGTTAATGCTTGAAAATATTCCTGAAGTTTCTTGCTTTTTATGAGGGCCAAAAGGAAGAAGTATTCACATATTATTTACATGCAGAAATATCAATTCCTCCAGACCTAATCCATTGTTAAATTGTTATTGATTAGTCGGCTTATGAAAATAAATGTGCCACAGATTCTCTATTATTATTCAGGCTCCTTCTTGCAAATCAGATGTCAATGTCAATGTCACCACATCAGAGAGGCCTTCACCCACACTACAGCGGCTACCCAGAATCAAAAAAACATTTATTTTAATTCTCTTTAAGCCCTTATCACTCTCTGATATATTTATAATTAATTAATTTACTTTTAGTTTCCCCACCTCATACTAGGATAAATGCAGAGAATTTGCTCTATTCACAAATATATCCCTGGCACATAGTAGATAATAAACAAATTTTTTTTGAATGACAGAATAGACGAATAAATGACAATAAGCACTGTGAGAGAATCAAGGAATTATTAGATAATGTCACTGAGGAGGAAATTTCAACTATAAATAAAGGGATGAGAGAATCAGTTAAAAATATGCAGCACTACGAATACTAAAATGGCAAGAGTGAACGGTACCATTAGAGCTCCAGGAAGACAAGCAATGACTCAGATTTTCTTAGCAGCTGAGTGGCTCCAGCCTCCCAGCTGGATGGAGGTAACAGTGACAGCGATGCTGGAAAGGAGGGCTGGAGAAAAGCACTTTGAGACACAACACATGCGTGAGCTTAATTGGAGAAGAAAGTTTCGTGTCTCTTTACAAAGTTCACCGAGTAGTGGGGGAGATGAGGGATCCAGTCCGAAGGTTCTGGTTTTAGTATTGGCTGTGCTGATAGCGTTGGCTGTGTTCGTGTGCTATGTAACATCAGTGAAATTCCCTCTTGGAAAATTGGGATGAGAATTCCTACCTCACTGAATTATAATCAGGATTAAAAGGGACTATACAAAAGCAATTTGTGGAGCATGAGTAACTACCGATTTAAAAAATCAGTTCTTGAAGTATTATATGTCAGGCACTGGAGCACTCATTTCACGCAGATGATCTCTTTTAATCCTCAGCACAACCCAGGGGAAGAGGCATTAATCAGGTTTTAACATCAAAGGGAGGGGACGCAGGAGTGGGTCTGGGCTGGGGAGGCTTCCCTGAGACTTGGTTTGATGGAGGAGCGCAGGCTCATTAAAACATGCCCGGCTGCGGCCCCGGCATCTAACATTTGTTCTGACGATCTCTGTTTCAACAGCTTACTTCACACTTGGACGATGAAGATGGCACCACAACGTGGTCACCTGTGGGAGACGAGGATACAGCCCACTCACGCCAAGTATCTACAACTGTGCTTCAGCAAAAATAAACATTCAAGAACTCCTGGGAATTCCCTAGTGTCCTCAGTGAGGAAATTAAGTCCCTTCACACTCATTTTATGGGTCCAATAGTTCACAGCCAAGTATACTCTAAATGATATATTTCTGGAACTGCCATCACATGCAAATTTCTAAGGAAATTAGAATGCTGCCAAACATCTTTCTAGGGATACAGACAACTCCTGCACAAAAAGAAAGTTTATCATTAGTTAGAAAATGCTAAGTAGAATTCCAAACATTGCCATCAGGTTTATGGTACAGGGATTAGGAGTGTAGGCTCCATGGCTGGCAAACCTGTTTATGTTTGTGTCACATATTTGTTCAGTGACCTTGGGAATGCTAATTCACCACTTAGGGCCTTTATTTTTCCCTCGTATATGAAATGGAAACAATAATGCTTTCCTTAAGTGTTACTGTGACAATTAAATGAGATGAAGTATATGAATCAGAGCATAGTGTGCTGTTCAGGGCAAGTACTGGGAATGGTAATTCTTTTTTTATTTATTTATTTACTTATTTATTTATTTATCTCTCCCCTTCCCCCCCGCCCCGGTTGTCTCTTCTCTGCGTCTATTTGCTGCGTCTTCTTTGTCCGCTTCCGTTATTGTCAGCAGCATGAGAATCTGTGTCTCATTTTGTTGCGTCATCTTGCTGCGTCAGTTCTCCGTGTGTGCGGCACCATTCCTGGGCAGGCTGCACTTTCTTTCACGCTGGGCGGCTCTCCTTCCGGGGTGCACTCCTTGCGCGTGGGGCTCCCCTACGCGGGGGACACCCCTGCGTGGCACGGCACTCCTGTGCGTATCAGCACTGAGCACGGGCCAGCTCCACATGGGTCAAGGAGGCCCGGGGTTTGAACCGCGGACCTCCCATGTGGTAGACGGACGCCCTAACCACTGGGCCAAGTCTACTTCCAGGTAATTCTTCTTAATGATTTGTTAAGCCTCTCATTTTAGGTTTTCTCACTTGATGCTTAGAATTACAACCATTATTATATACTACTATTGACAAAAGTAAGGCCATGATACATTTCGAATACCAGGAAATATGTAAAATATATTACCTCTGTGATAATTATCCTTTCAGCATGAGTTGTATTCAGTCCAAATCAAAATTTTAAAAATGCTAAATACTGTAAGGGACTTCATTAAAAATTAGTTTTTTTTTGTGGACCATGTGATACTTCTTATGGTTTGGTATATCAGTTCTCAAAATGGAGATATTACATCTGATCTCCTTATTCCAAAAATCCCAGTCAAACATACTTTTTAATACATTAATGCATTCTTCATAAATATATATATTCAGGGCACTTCAAGTCAGCACAGAATCATTAAGCTTTGATACTCTCTTACTCTTTAGATTTTGTTTTCTCAAGAAGGATTATTTCAGTCTTCTGAAGAATTCATGTTCTCATTTTCTTGAGTAAACCTATGCCAAAGGAATTTCTTTAATTGAAAATTTGCATAATATATTATTCTCCTAATACATACATATGTGAAAATATAAATCAAATTTTCATATAACTGTTGTACTATGGAAATGGCATTCATTACTGATGCTTTCCTATGGGTGATTTTAAGAGTAGAATTGGTCCCTTATTTAAAGCATGGGATTTATTTACTCCATCTTAAAGAGGCACATGGCTCCTAACTGGAGATTAAAATTGCATCCTGTTTACTCATTCCACTATTTAATAGAATCTTCAGGATCAACTTTTAAATTTCATTCTAATATTGACAACAAAATTTAAAACTAGTTCTTATTTTGATCCTATCTGTGATGTTATGGCTTGGGTAGTACTAATGCCTGTTACCCAACTAGACTGTAAACTCTGCGCATGGACTATTAATCTTTAGAATAGAAAACACATACTCATAAGTCATCTGTAACATAGCAGGTCTCCACATACACTTAGAATGAATGAATGACTTCATGGTGTGTAAATCATACCTGAATAAGGCCGTGTAAAAGAAAATGTTGACTGCGATCTAAAATAAGCATATTTTAAACACAGTGGGGGGATTTTCTGGATGGAATATGAGCTTTGAGGTAATGTGCTTAGATCCCAGTCTTCAGTGTCAGACTGGGCTGAATCGCTGCTACACCAACCATGCAATATGATATCTGGATAAGTAGTCCATCCGCTCACCACTGACATTGAGGTGTTGCCCAGATTAATCAAAGTGCCACGGAATTCTCTTCACCCAAAGCGTGGCATATTGCATACAACAAATTTAGGGTGTCTTTTTTTAATTTTTTCAAAAATATTATTATTAGAAGATTACATAGCAATACTTAACATTGGGGAAAAAGGAAGAAATGAGACATGAGGTAAGCTTTGGATCGAACAAAGTACTATTCTACTATTAATTCTAAAATATTGCTATTATAAAGAGTATAATACTGAACTTTAATTACAAGAATACTTCACTATATTCTTATTTTTGAACCACATTAGTGCATCCACAGGGTTAAAAAAAATCAAATGGAAGAGTTGATAATGAAAAGCTATGGTCTACTTCCCACCCTTCCATACTCATTGAGTGACCTTAATTTAGCTTAAATTTCCAGGTCTTCTAAGGGATCCCTTTTCACTGCTAAATAGAAATACTGCTTTTTCTTGTCTTATCCATTTTAGATGATATCTACCTCTACCAACTTTCCACTGTGAAAGATGACGATTTCGTGCACTCAGACCAATCCCACCCCTCTAGCCACTCCTTCTTCCCCCCAAGTATGTGGTAACAGTTCCCACCTTCTGATTACTCCTTCCAATGCTAGGAGCTGTTGCATTGGCTGTGACCCCCCTGGCCACTATGTGTTTTTACTCACTCCACACCAGAGGAAATGAAGAAAGTTATTTGATTGGTAAATTTGAGAAGTATAAACTTGGTCATGGCTCTTCTGATCCTGTCCTTCTTTATCTGAAGTTTTCCAGAAGTTCTTTGCTACTCTCTGCCATGAGGAAAGTGCTACCCTGGTCCAGTGCTGCAGGATGTGTGAGTCTGCCCAAAACTGCAGGTCTCTTAGCAAGCCTATGTGGCCTCACATATCCTACATGTAGCCCTTACCAGGAACCAAAGTGCCATTTTGCTTTCTCCCTGCATTGTGAGGAAAAGAAGTGCTATTTATTGGACCCCCTTGGAAACACCAGCATCAATTTTATTATTTTTGTTTCTGATCTTGTTTACCTATGTTAATGAAATAATAAACTTACTCCTCCCCATCATTCCAGGAAGTTTAATTAATAACTTGATTCCCCATTACACCCCACTTTCTATCAACAGCACCTCTACTTTTACACTGAAGGATTATTAACATTTATATTCTATAACCATAATTAAATCATCAAGTTTTGTTGATAGACATGGTCCAAGTAAGGAAAATTAATAGAATTTCAGTATAATGGCTACATAAATATTTGCTGTAGAGTGAACTAAAGTGCTAGGACTCTATTTCACTTGCTTTGGATCCAATGTCACCATCCCATACCGTTCAGTAGGGAATGACCCTAAGTGGCCAGGTCAAATGGATTCTCCATGATTACATTCCGCCATTTCCTCAAAATCATGCCTTATTTAGATTGCCTCACATTTGTGCTATGTCTTTTATAGACACATTCATCTGCTTTTTTCTTCAGAAATTTCTATTTGTTTCATGTATTCTTTTTGAGAGAAGAAACACATGCTTTCTTCAGTGTGTCACTACTATCATCCAGCTAATTTGTCACTCTTTTTATTCCTTGGAAGCCCCATTCATCTTTCTAGGGGCATCCTTGAAGCCTACTGACTTCTAGTTCCATTTTGAATGATGGTTTTTTGGACCTGCTGCCCACGTGTTAAGCAAGGATTTTTCCACTGAATTCATGGGTCATTTCAACTGTTTCTTGTACCCCAATACACTGGCTCTCAAACAGTGGCAATTTGTTCAGCCCTTATGCATTGTGAAAATTCAAGGCAAATCAAAAACTTATTCTGCACCAAGTCTACGACTTGGGCACATATACAAATAAGAACAATGTAAAATAAAAGCTGCAATTAGGTTAACAGAGTAGTGGAAAAAATGGGGCTATACCATGAAATAAAAGAATCAATAGAAGTCCAAGGTGAAAGGAAGGGGGATTGGGAGTATGGTGAGAAAGTATCAGGGAAGATCAGCAAATGCTTGAGAAAGAAAGAAATGCTCTCACAGTATGAAACAAGAATGGTGGGAAAATAAAACAAGCTTATAGAGAAAATGGTCATCTAAAATGTGAATGAAAAGTTAAAACACCCCTAAGCCAAAGAGGTACTAAAAACAAACTAGTCAATTTAGAAAATAACAAAGTTAAGTATCAAAATCTATAGGATACAATCAAGGTCATTTTCAGAAGAAAATCCATAGAAACAAATAATGTAAGAGAAATTTAAAACTAAGGGAAATGAATTAAGCCCTCCCCTCAAGAACATTGAAATATTAACAATTAGCAAAAAATACTAAAATTAGTAAATAGAGATATAATACATTCTATATAACAATATTATGGAATATAATAAATTAGAAATTGAAAGAAAAGCAGAATTGAAAAAGCGAAGAGGGGTATTTGAAAAAGGTAATGAAATAGATATATTTGGTGGCAAGATTTTTAAGAACAAGAAAAGTTATAATATAATGAAAATAATCATTATAACCCAGATTATAAGGGTATAATATATACAAGTATTATATAAGGAACTTGAAAATTGCATAAAAATAATGGATGATTTTCTTGGACATTACTACAGTTATCTATGTAAGAAAATAAAGACAAGAATAAATTAATACCTGTAAAAGAATTTTTTAAATGTCAAAAAAAGCAAATATTTTATCCATAGTGTTTTACTTTAAATGTTTTATAATACATAAGGATATCTGTAAACTAATCTATCTTCCTACTCAAAACCAAAAATCCAAAATAAAAAATGTCATTAACAACTATACACCAACAATCAGATAAACTAAATGGACAAATTCCTAGCAACACAAAAATTATCTACACTGATGCAAGAAGATATAGAAAATTTCAATAGATCAATAACAAGTAAAGACATTGAATCAGTAATCAAAAACCTCCCAACAAAGAAAAGCCTAGGACCAGATGGATTCACTGTGAATTTTACCAAAAATTCCAAGAAGAATTAACATTAATCTTGCTCAAACTGTTCCAAATTACTGAAGATGGGGACTCACTTCCTAACTCTTTCTATAATGTTGACATTACCCTAATACCAAAGCTAGAAAAGGCACCATAAGAAAAGAAAATAACAGATTAATATCCTTATGAATATAGATGCAAAAATCCTCAACAAAATATAGCAAACTGAATCCAAGAGCACATTAAAAGGATTATACACCATGATTCCCTAATATGCAAGGGTGATTCAACATAAGAAAATCAATTAATATGTGCACTATATTTATAGAATGAAGGAATATAAAACATTATCTCTCAACTGATGCAGAAATAGGAAAAGCATTTAACAAAATTCAGCACCCCTTCTTGATTTAAAAACAGCACTTAGAAAACTAGGAACAGAAGGAAAATTACTCGTGATTAAGGGCATATATGAAAACCCATAGCTAACATCATATGCACTGGTGATTGACTAAAAGTTTTCCCCATTGTCAATACTGTTAATTAACATTGATTTGGAATTTCTAGCCAGAGCAATTAGACAAGGAAAAGAAATAAAATTCATCCAAATTGGAAAGGAAAAAGTAAATCTTTCCCTATATATAGACAATATGAGCCTATATAGAGAAAATCCTGAGAAACCCACAACAAAGCTATCAAAGCTAATAAACAAATTCAGCAAAATGATAGGGTACAAGATCAACAGGCAGAAATCAGCAGTGTTTCTATACACCGGTAATGACCAATTTGAAGAGGAAATCAAGAATAATTTACGACAACTAAAAGAATCAAATATCTAGGAATAAATTTAACCAAGGATATAAAGGATATATACATGGAGAACTACAAAACATTGCATAAAGAAATTAAAGAAGAACTAAATAAATGGGAGGGCATTCCATGTTCATGGATTGGAAGACTAAATAATAAGAAGCCAATCACACACAAAGCAATTTATAGATTCAACATGGTTAAAACAAAAATTCCAACAGCCTTCTTTGCAAAAATGGAAAAGCCAATCATCAGACTTACGTGGAAGGATAAGGGGTTCCACATAGTCAAAACCATCTTAAAAAATAAGAAAAAAGTTAGAGGACTAACACAAATTTAAAATTTATTACAAAGCTAGAGAATTAAAACAGCAAAGTATTGGTGCAAGGACCGACACACTGATCAAGGGAATCAAACGGAGAGTTCAGAAATAAACCCTCATATCTGCCAATTGATTTTTGACAAGAGTGCCAAGAAAAATAGTCTCTTCAACAAATGGCACTGGGTAAACTGGATATCCATATGAAAAAAATTGAAGGTGAACCTCTACCTAATACCACATGCAAAAATTAACTCAAAATGGATCAACAATCAAAATATAAGATCCAGCACTATAAAACTCCTGGAAGAAAACATAGGGAAGCATTTTCAGGAATTTATGTTAGGCAATGGTTTCTTAGACTTTACACCCAAAGCACAAATAACAAAAGAAGAATAGATAAACTGGGACTTAAGCAAAACTTAAAACTTTTGTGCATCAAAGGATTTTAAGATGAACACAAAAAGAGAATGGAAGAAAATATTTGGAAACCACATATCTGATAAGGGTTAATATCCAGCTTCTCTACACATGGCTTTTCTGTCCCTTTTATTTGAACCAATAATTAACACTATACTTGATAAAGACTTAAATCTTTGGTCTATTCATGTGCTAATTAAGCCCTGAATCTCAGCAGAGTTGCAACACCTACTCTCCAGGTCATTAGACTCACCCAGGACTACCAACAAGGAGATGATAATGACAACACCCATCCCAAGGAACAGAGAGTGCCTGTAACTGCAAGCAAGATTGTTCAACTCATCTGTCCCATGGGTTCTAAGCCCACTCTCAATTAGAGGTGAAGTGGACATCCCCATCCCAGAATCCTCAGGACTGGGGAATAACCAATGGACTAGAGTAGACTTACTGTTATTCTAGTACAGACTTATTGTGATTCTAGCGATGGAAGAACTTTCATCATTGATGTGGAGACAGTGTCCACTGGAGGTTCTGAGGGGAAGAAGAGGGAAAAATGGGTGTAATTTGGGGGAATTTTTGGGACTTGGGAATTGTCCTGAATGACATTGCAGTGACAGATACAGGGCATTGTGTATTTTGTCATAACCTACAAATTTGTGTGGGACAGAGTGTAAACTATAAGGCAACCATAGCATGATTAGTAGCAGTACTGCAATATGTAGTCATCAATTGTAACAAATGTACCACACTAATGAAGGATGTTGTTAATGTGGGACAGTGTAGGAGGGAGAAGGATTGGGACATATGGGAATCCCTTATATTTTTTATGTAACATTTATGTAATCTAAATCTTCTTTAAAAATAAAATAATTAAGTTAAAAAAAAAAGAAATTTTCCAACTCAATAACAAAAAGACAAACAAACCAATTTTAAAAATTGACAATAGACTTTAACAGACATTTCTCCAAAAAGGATATACAAATGACCCATAAGCACTTGAAAAGATACTGAACATCATTAGCCACTACAGAAATGCAAATCAAAACCACAGTGAGATACCATTTCACACCCACTAGAACAGCTTCTACTGGAAAAACTGAAAATAACAAGTGTTAGAGAGGATGTGGAGAAATAGAAACACTTGTTTATCACTGGTAGAAATGTAAAAATGGTTCATCAGCTGTGGAATTCAGTTTGGAAGTTCCTTAGAAAGCTAAGTACAAAATTTCCATATGATCCTGGCAATACCACTTCCAGGTATATACCCAAGATAATTTAAAGTTAGGGGTCAAAAACTGTCTGCACACTGATATTGATAGTATTATTAATCACAATTGCCAAAAGACGGAAGCAACCACAGTGTCTATCAACCTATGATTGGATGTATTAGCCAGCCAAAGGGGTGCTGATGCAAAATACCAGAAATCTGCTATAAAGGGTATTTATTTGGGGTAGGAGTTTACAGTTATCAGGCCATAAAGGATAAGTTACTTCCCTCACCAAAGTCTATTTTCATGTGGTGGAGCAAGATTGCTGCCAATGTCTGGGAGGGTTCAGACTTCCTGGGTTCATTTCTTCCTAAGTCTTGCTTCTCTCTGGGCTCAGCGTTCCTCTCCTCCCAGGGCTTGATTCTTCCTAGGCTCAGGGTTCCTCTCTTTCTGGGGCTTGCTTCTCTTTCATCTGTGTGCTTATTTCCCAGAGCTCCAGCTTAAAGCTTCAGCATCAAACTCCAACATCAAACTCCAACATCAAAGACCCTCAACACTGTCCTTTGTCATTTCTTTTATCTGTGAGTTCCCACCCCTTGGTGGGTAGGGACTCAACACCCTAATAATGTGGCCCAATCAAAGCCCTAATCATAACTTAATCATGCCCAAGTACAGACCAGATTACAAATACAATCCAATATCTATTTATGGAATTCATAACCATATCAAACTGCTACAATGGATAAACAAAATGTGATAGGTACACACATGGAATATTATTCAGCCATAAAAAGAAATGATGTTTTGATACATGCTGTTTCAGTTTCCTCATTGCTAAACCAAACACCAAGCATGCATTGGCTTAAACAACTGGAATTTATTGCCCCACAGTTTGAAGGCCAGGAGAATTCCAAATCAAGTTATCATCAAGACGATGCTTTCTCCCAGAAGACTGTGGAGCTCGGGGACTGGACGCTGGTAATTATTGGTCTTTTGCTCCTTTGTGATGTGGCAATACTAATAATGGGCTCTCCTGGCTTCCATTCTCTTCTGGGTTCCATTGGCATTCTGGCTTCTGGCTTTTCCTTTTGTGGCTTTTTTCTCTCTCTGTGATCTTCACTATAAAGCCAGCAACAATATGATTAAGACCCATGTTGGATGGCTCTTCTGTCCCTTGTATTTGAAACTAGTTAGTACTAGAGTTGATAGGTCTATGTCCAACAGACTTAAATCTTTGGGCTTTCCACATGCCAGTCAGACCCTGGATCATAACAGAGTTGCCACACCTACTCTCCTGTTCACTGGACTCTCCCAGGTCAGGAAACAAGAAATGATGATGGACAATGACTATCCCAAGGAAAAGAGAGTATCTACAATTGTAAGCAAGATAGTCCCATCCATCTGCCCCAGGGGATCTAAGCCCCCTCCCAATTAGAGGTGGAATGGACATTGCCATCCCAGAATCCTCAGGATTGGGGAGTGAATGATGGAATGGAATAGACTTACTGTTATTCTGCTATACACATCTAGTTATTCTAGCAATGGAAGAACTTTTATTATTGATGTGAAGACAGTGGCCACTAGAGGTTCTGAGGGGAAGGAGAGGGGAAAAAATGTAATATGGGAGCATTTTCAGGACATTGGAATTGTTCTGAATGATGTTGCAATGACAGATATAGGCCATTATATATCTTGTCATAACTAATTTGTGCAGGAGATAGTTTAAACTATAATATAAACTATAATCCACATTTAGTGGCAATGCTCTAATACATGTTCATCAACTGTAACAACTGTACCACACTAATGAAGAATGTTGTTAATGTGGGAAAGGGAGGGAAGGGTAAGGAGTGGGGCCTATGGGAATCCCCTGCATTTTTATGTATCATTTATGTAATCTAAATATCTTTTTTCTTTTTTTTTAAGATAAATAAATCACACAAAACTTTATGTTAAAAAACATAAGAGGTTCCATATATCCCACTTCTCCCCTCTCCCCCCCTCCTCCCATATCAACATCCCCTGTCATCAGTGAGGCACATTCATTACATTTGGTGAATACACCCTAGAGCACTACCACCCTGCATGGACCATAGTTTACATTGCAGTTCACACTCTCCCCCAGTACATCCAGTGGGTTATGGCAGGATAAACAATGCCCTGCATCTGTCCCTGCAATATCTTTCAGGGCAACTCCAAGTCCTGATAATGCACCATATCACACCTCTTCCTCCCTCTCCCTTTCCTCAGCAACTCCCATGGCCACCTTCTCCACATCAATGATACAATTTCTTCTATTACTATAGTCACAGCAGTTCTATAGCAGAAAAGCAAGTCCACTCCAATCCATATTATATTCCTCCATCTTGTAGACCCTGGGATGTCGATATCCTTGTCACCTCTAAATTGAGATGGGGTTTAGATCCCACATGACTCCTGCTTGCAGCTGTAGACACTCTTGGTTCCCTAGTGTGGTGGTTGACCATTCTCACCTCCCTATCAGCTGACCTGGGTAAGTCCAGCAAACCGTAGAGTAGGTTTTGCAACTCTGCTGAGGTTCAGGGCCCAGCTGGAACATGAACAATCTAGAGATTCAAGTCTCCTGAGCATACACAAACCCCAGTGCCAACCACAAGTTCAGTAAAATTGGCAGAAGAGTTATGTGTAGAGAGGTCACATTTGAGTCCAACTCCATCATGATCAGGAGCACAAATTCTAAAACAGGGCCCACTGGCAAGGCAATGAACTCCAGAGGCATCTGTCATGACCATAGAACCTGTGTGTCTCCATAGCCCTCAGGAGCACCAGTACTGGGGTTGTATCTACTTTGGCTGTCTTCGGGATCCTGCTGAGACTTGCATAAGTATTACCGCTCTGATGACCTCTTGACTGATTTCAAAGTCTCTTAGCCATATAAACTCATATGTCTTTACCATTTCCCCCTTTTATTCAACATCTTTTTCTAGTTGCATCACCAGCAGCTGCTTGATATTAATCCCTTGGCACCAGGGAGGCTCCACACTAATGAAGGATGTTGTTAATATGGGAATGGATGGGAAGGGTAAGGAGTGGGGCATATGGGAATTCCCTACAGTTTTTGAATTATTTGTGTAACTTAAATATCTTTTAAAAAATAAAAATATAAACAAAAATACCCATGTTGGGTATATTAGTCAACCAAAGGGGTACTGATGCAAAATACCAGAAATTGGTTGGTTTTGATAAATGATATTTCTTTGGGGTAGTAGCTTACAGACACCAGGCCATAAGCCTAAATTACTTCCCTCACCAAAGGCTATTTTCACGTGTTGGTGCAAGATATTTTCTGATGTCTGTGAGGGTTCTGCCTTCCTGGGTTCCTCTCTTCCAGGGTCTTGCTTCTCTCAGGGCTCAGCATTCCTCTTTTTCTGGGGCTTGTTTATGTTTCCTCTGTGAGCTTACTTCCTGGGGCTCCAGCTTAAGGCTTCAGCATCAAACTCCAACATCAAAACTCCAACATCAAAAACCCTCAACTCTTTCCTTTGCCATGTTTTTTATCTATGAGTCCCCACCCACAAAGGGGTGGTGATTCAACACCTACAGACGTGGCTCAATCAAAGCCCTAATCATAACTTGATCATGCCCAAGGACAGGCCAGATTACAAACATAATCCATTATCTATTTTTGGAATTCATAACCATATCAAACTGCTAGTTTGGGCCACACATTTTCTGAAGTGAACTCATCAAAAGATCCTATTTACAAGAGTTCACACCTGCTGAATGGAGTAAGTTTAAGAGCATGTTTTTCTGGGGTACATAACTTCTAAACCACCACACATGCTACAACATAAATGAACCTTGAAAACATCAAGTTGAATAAAAGAAGTTAGACACAAAAGTCCAAATACTGTATGATCTCACTAATATGAAATAAAATAACTAGAATAAGCAAATTCATAGACTTAGAAACTGGAATATAGTTTGGCAGGGGCACAGGATAGGAGTAGGGAATGATGAGTTAATGTTGATACAGATTGTCTGTTTCAGGTGATAGAAAATTTTGGTAATGAGTGGTGGTAATAGTATCACAATATTGTGAATGTAGTTAACACCACTGAATTACATATTTCAATGTGGCTAAAGGGGAAATTTTAAGTTATATAAATGTTACTAGAATAAAAAGTTTTAAACCCATTGAACTGTACAACACAAACACAAACAGTGACCCTTAATGTAAACTGTGGACTATTATTAACATAACTATAACAACATTGTTCCCTCAATTGTAATGAAGTTGCCACACTAAAGCAAAGAGTAAATAATAGGAAAAACTGTATGCATGATGGAACTGTAGTTTCTGCCTGTTTTCTCTATAAAACTACAACTCTTCTAATTTAAAAAAAAAAAAAATTGAAAGCAAGGGGGAGATTGTCACAAAACCAGTCCCAAAAAGTATAACACTGATGTGCCTCAACTTCGGAACAGTCCCAGCTCCCTGTGCAAATAAAGCATATGTTGGGAAAAATATATAAATAAGGAACATTTATTATCTCTAGCAGTGTCTAAGGGTGAGGAATCTGGTCATATTTTAACTATGTTGCTTTGACTCAGATTATCATCAGGGTTGCAGTCAAGCTGTTAGCTGGGACTGCTGCAGCCATTTCAAGTCTTATCTTGGACTGGAGAACCTGTTTCCAAACTTACTCACATGTTTGTTGGTAGAGGCTTCAATTCCTCACCAATGGTTCTTGCTGTATAGTACAACTCACAACATGGCATCTTATCATCCCCAGGTAAAAGAATAGAGAAAGAGAGGAAACACAAGATGGAAGCTGCAGTCTTTTTATCACCTAATCTTAGAAATCATGTCCAATCACTTCTGCTATATTCTTTTGGCTAAAAGCAAGTCACTAAGGTCAGCACACACTCAAGGAGAGGGGAATTAAGCTCTATCTATTAAAATGAACATCAATGAATTCGTGGCCACATTTTTTTAAAGATTTTTTTATTTACTTTTTTTTATCCCCTCTCTCCCCCAGATGGTTCTCTGGTCCATCTGCTCATGGTTTACCTGTCTTCTCCAGTGGGCACCGGGAACTGAATCTGGGACCTTCCACATGGGAGGTGTGTGCCAAATGGCCTGAGCTACATCCGCTCCCCATGGGTGCAGCATGTGCTGGCTGTGGCATCTGCTTGTTTATGTGTCTGTTCACTGTGACAGGTGCAATGTCTAGCTTGTTGCTGCATGTGCAGTGTCTAGCTTGTCTGTCTTGCTTGTCTTCTTTAGGAGGCACCAGGAGCCGAACCTAGGACCTCTCATTTGGTAGGTCGGTGCCCAACCCATCTGCTTCCCTCATACCAGCCACTTTGAAGGACTGAAGGTAGATAAACTGTGATGAGACATGAAGAAAAATTATCAGGAATTTAAATGAACATCAAGGTGTAAGCAGACTCCTGGAAGTCACTTGATTCGAAGGACTTCCTCTCTGCTATTATAGAGAATAGAGCTATTATTTATAAGAGTACCCATTATATAACTGCATTGGGTACATTATATATGTTCTTGCCATGAAACAATACCATGGACTTATCAATGTCTTTACTACCCGAAGTCTCAAAGTAACTATATCAATTTGGATTAATTTTACTGCACATAGCACAGACTATGTACATTCCAGATTATGTAAAACACAGACTATGGACAGCACAGACTATACAAAAGAATGTTTGAGATTAAAGCAAAATAGAACTTGTTCTCTTACACATAAAAATCTGGAAAT
This sequence comes from Dasypus novemcinctus, assembly GCF_030445035.2. Lineage (NCBI taxonomy): Eukaryota > Metazoa > Chordata > Mammalia > Cingulata > Dasypodidae > Dasypus > Dasypus novemcinctus. Next base: position 169,652,170 of record NC_080673.1, on the reverse strand, counting down.
AAGCAAATTATTACTGGAAAGTTAGTTCTGTTCCATAAAGTCCTTGAGTGCTGTCTTAGTTTGGCTGCTAAAACAAATAACATACTGTAGCAATTTGGTATTATTTATGAATTCCAAAAATAGATATTGGATTATGTTTGTAAATTGGTCTGTTCCTCTGGTACATTAGATTGTATTGGATTCAGAGGTTTCACTTTTACTTGATTCAATTATGATTAGGGCTTTGATTGGACCATGTCAGAGGACATTGAATCTCTGCCCCCTTAGTGGGAGGACACTCACAGAGAAATTGACACTGTAGAGGAATTAGTTGGAGTTTTGATATTGGAGCCCCAGTAAGTAAACCCATAGACAAGGAGATACATGTGGAAAGAGAGAAGTCAGAGGCCCCAGGAAGAGAGACAAACCATTTGCCTGAAAATTTACAGTTGGCCTTGTGGAGAGAGCAGAGCAGCAGAGCGTGGAGAGAAAAGAGCTGTGGGAGAGAGATAAGACTTATCCCAGCCTACAACTGGGGCCATGGACCCTTGGGAAGAAGAGGAAGCCTGAACCCTTGCAGACACTGGCAACCATCTTGCTCCAACACATGGCAGCACTTTGGTGTGATGGATGTAACTTATACTTTATGGTCTAGTAACTATAAGCTTCTACCCCAAATAAATATCCTTTATAAAAACCAACCAATTTCTGGTATTTTGCATCTGCACCCCTTTGGCTGAAATACATTAATAGGTTGGCTTAACAACAGGGATTTATTGCCTCACTGTTTCAGAGGCTAGAAAGCTTGCTTCCTCCCTGGGTCAGTATCTTCTGGCTGGCAATTGTGGTTCTTTGACTTTTCCGTCACATGGCAATGCACATGGCAAGGTCTTCTTTCTCTTCTAAGTTTCCTTGACTTTCAGCTTCTTGTTTCTCTTATGGCTTCTCTTTTTGTGTCCAATTTCCTTTGCTTATAAGGACATCAGTCATATTGGATTAAGACCCACCCTCATTCAGTTTGAGTATACCTTAATTAATATGATCCTCAAAGGTCCTAATTTACATATGAGTTCACACTCACAGTACAAACGGTTTGGACCCAAACATAACTTACGTGGAGTTGTGATTCAATCACAACAGGGACCCACATTTCTTATAGCCCACTGCTCCATCATCCTTATAGTATGACCCATTGAGTCGTATTACAAGAACAGATCTAGGGCTCCTGCCATACCACGATGCAGGAAATATTGAAGAGGAAAGGAGAAAAGGACATGTATCAGCTGCCCTTTAAGGGGGCTTAATTGGAAATTACCAAATAATGCTTCCACTTTCATCTCACTGGCCACAATTTTCCTGAGAAATGTTTTTACTTTGGTAGTCATGAACCCAGCCAGAACCAAAGGTGTTTATTATTGTGGAAAAGTGGATGCATGGGTATAAATAGTAGTCTCTATGATGGTGGCATAGAGTATCACCAAAAGTATACTATTACACAGAGTCTTTGGAAAAATTATAAACCTCTTAATTCCCACAGGCACTGGGGGATCTGTTAAAATTTCTTAAGGCTGCCTCCAAGGACTAATTTTGACCAAGGCTATATCTGTATAGTATATAGTTCATATTCTTATGCAAATTGCACAATTTGCTTTCAGTTCAGTTCTATCTACAGCCACCCAAACTCATATTATCATGAGAGAAGACATGCCCATCAGTAGTTTCTAATTTTGTCCCCAATTCAGAAATCTTTGTTCTTATATGTCCCACCCAGTAGTAATATCCCCCTCTTGTTGGCAACTGGGATTTTGTAGGCTATAGAAACCACTTAAGAACCACTGGAGAAGACCATAAAAGTTCCCAGAGGTATATTGTCACTAAACATATCCACTCACACCAATGAATGTCCTCACCACACTTCTCCACTAGTAGTGAAAGATACAAAATTATAAATGGCTTAAATATCTATGACCTGCCTATGTTGCATAAATAAGTAATAGTAAACAAGCACCTGGAATCCAATATGAGCAATTTATATTATTTATCACTAATATTCTGAGACAAAAGGAACATATTTACCACAACCAAAAGATTAAGAAAATTCAGTATATCTGTAAATTTTTAAAGTTTTGTCCAATAACCTCTATGGAAGAAAAACACAGTTCAAAGCAGGTTGAACGCATATTTCTACCTCTTAAGTTCATAAGTATAGTTTATACCAATTCTATTTGTTTATGCTTTGTAAGACCATCTCAAAAATATTTCATCCTAATTGAACCTCAGCAAATTTATATAGTAGTAGGATTGGAATTTCAAATTCAAGTCCCTTGATTCCAAAACAAATATTCTTTCCACTATAAGAAACTGGTTGGAGGGAGATCTGCATGCTATCTTTTTTTTTCTTCTGTTTCTTTTGTATATAGAATTGGAGAGCAATATCTTTGATCATAAGTGTAGTTTTGTTTATATTATTAATTGTATTAATCAGCCAAAGGGATACTGATGCAAAGTACCAGAACTCTGTTGGCTTTTATAAAGGGTATTTATTTAGGGCAGAAGCTTACAGTCACAAGACCCCTAGAGTCCAATTCAAGATATCATTAGAGGTACTTTCTTACCCAAAGTCATTGGCCACATATTAAAGCAAGATGGCAGACAATGTCTACAAGGGTTCAGCCTTCCTTCTTCCTCTTAAGGCTCCATGGTCCCAGCTTCTTCTCATCTCAGCTGTAGGCTGGCATAAGGCTCATTTCTCTCCCCAGGGCTCATTTATTTCCAGGCTGAGCTGCTGTGTTCTCTTCAAAGGACAGCAATAAAATATATGGCTCATCTTTCTTTCTGGGACCTCCAACAAGTCTAATGAGCTCTCTCTCTTCCTCTGTGTTCTTCTTCTCTGTGAATCTACCTTTCTGTATGAGAGTCTGTTTTATCAGCCCACCAAGGATGCTGGAACTCAACACTGAGTAGCACTCTAATGATGTAGTTGAATCAAAGCCCTAATCTTGATTTAATAAAGTAAAAGTGAAACCTCTGAATTTAATACTATCAAAGGGGTATCATTCCCAGAGGAATAGACCAGTTTACAAACATAATCAATATCTCTTTCTAGAATTCATAAATAATATCACACTGCCACAGTAATTAAATTGCATTTTATTTATATTTGAATAAATAGATTCAAGGTAATGGGTTCAAGATTGATTTTTTAAATTAATATTTTGTTGCCTGATTATTTTTTAATGTAACTTTCTAATCCTATGAGCCCAACAAGAACAGATGTGATGTGACATAATGTGTCCCTGTATAACAACTATTGCCAATTCCAAAGAAGAGAGAGAATTAAGGGAGCTGAATTATTTTGTCTATCTGATTCTGTGACCCTGAGTGACTCATAATTTTTTGGTTCGTTACACTTGGCAATGTTAGCAAGAAAGGATTATATATTTTAATTCTCTCTGATTTAGTCGTATTTTTGTTCTTATTCTTTTTACTTGATTATATTTTTCAATATTCAATAATTTCCTTTCCCTTTGGTTAATTTAAACAAATCATATATTCTCAGAGATATGACTCTTCCTAGAGACTTTAAAATTTCAAATGTAGTTTATTTTAAAATGCATTTATAGTTTATTTTAAACTGACATGATGACAGTTTCTACATTTGTCTTTCCCTTCAACTGTATTTGCGTCTATGCTAATCTGCTGAAGTACAATTTGATCAGGTTTTCTAATATAAAATTAAAAGAGAGTAAGATCTAAGAAAGAATTATTTCTGACCTTTTGGCAATGTATATTGTTCCGGAATCATTTAAGCAAATCAGCTAGGAAAATGTTTTTTTGAATGGGATATTCATGCGTCATTAAATTAGAGAACTTTTGAAACAGGAAAATGTCAATTTTTATCAAACCTCTCAATACTGCTATATTGCTATTTTTATTACCTATAACTTTCAATTCATTTTAATTCCTCTTTTAAAGTTATTCTATTTTGCCAGGAATTTGGGGGGATTCTAAAACACAATCCCCGACTTTATTTTACAAGTATAATAACTGAGGTTTAGGTTATTGGTTTGTCCAAGTCCTGCAAATAATAAATAGTGAACAAGGACCCAGAGAGCCCAGTTTTCATTTACAGATGTTCTCTACAATATTTGACCTCCTGAGGTATATTAAAGATCAAGAGATGCTAAAATTGCTAAATGCACAGGAACTTCTTGACCTGCACGATTATAAATATACCTGGGGAGAATTTAAGCGCTTCAAGATGCTTGCCTACTCTTGCCACTTCCCACCACCCATTATGTCTACTGCCTTTGAGTCTCTGGGAGTGCATAATTTCACAGACCTACTCAGGTTTTACTGAGGAAAGTAGAAAAGCCCTAAAGAACCATTGCCATCCACAGAAGTAAAGGCTAGATGAATTTTCTGTAGGGCTACATGCAAAATGCCACCCATTTTTCCCAACCCCATATGCCAAGGCCACATTTCTGAATGTCTCTCAAGAGCCAGGTATAGGAGCATGTGCATACTTTGTGTGAGTTAGTAAAAACTGGGAAGGGCTTCTAAAACAAACAACGCTGCTCAGCTACCATATATTGATTTCTCAAATACCCACAAGTCCAGATTTTTGTGTTTAAAATCCTGATTTTTAAATGAGTCAATATTTTATTGCATGGGTCAATTATAAATCTTTATGGATATAGGGTCCCAAGGGGTAGAGTTTATAATATCTGCTCTCAATGTGAGATTACTCCATAATCTTTAGGGTCTTCATATTTGGACATGAACCAATTCCTCATTGCCCAAAATTGAGTTAGTTTAAGAAGTGGCAATGGAACTGGGTACTATCTGGTCAGTTTAGTGTTCTTGGGCATATGAAACTATTTGATTTATGCATTATCAAAATTGTATTTTGTTTATTCCAAAACTTAAATTGATAGTTTGGCATCCAGTCACAATACCAAATGAATCCTATCTGAAAGACATGTTAATTGCAAAGCTTCAAAAGGGAACACAATTAATTCATACAAGTGCTTTTGGGTTTGTTTTGTTCTAGAAACAGGTGTAACAATTTAGTTAAACACATATTTAGAGAATTTTTTTTCTTTTCAAACACATATGAAAACTTTATGTTTGGATGGTTTCATAAATGCAGAGAGAGATGAAAAGTTCAGCTTTTTAAATTATTTTAGTGAGATGGAAACAGGAAATCCTCAGTCCAAAAAATGAGTGTCATCTCTTCTGTCAAGTAGGAGCTAGTAGATTAATGAATGACAGATCAATGCAGAGAAGAAAATCTGCCACTTTTCTAAATCTGCATGGTCAGAGGTTGAACTAAAATATCTGCTTCTGCTATTTGACAGATGTCAACAGGATGGATGTTTTAGACATAGTCATGGCTCCAAGGTCATCACTGTTATTTATCATGGATTGAGCATAATGCATGTTTCAAAAGACATTCCAAAGCCAGTTTTTGGGAAAACTAGTCTCCAACTTAAAATATATGTTGTCCTTTAATTACTTTCATAAGGATAAATGTGGACACATGGCAGCAGACACTACATACCAGTACTAACATCTTAGTCTGTCCTGGTCTTCTTAATTTATCCAAATACTGATGAAACCTAGATAATATCTTTCTATACTATTTAAAACAAAAGCAAAAGTCATGCACTTAAGTATATGAGGCTAAATATATGCACTCAAACACTTACTTGTTTGTCTTTTCTCAACTACTAAAATATAAATTTGCTAAGTGCTTTCATTTACAATAGAATTCTCCAAAGTGCCTTGCTTAAAGCAGAAGCTCAACAAATATTTGTGAACTGATGGTCGCTAGGCATAAAAGAATAAATGACTTTGACTTAAGGTCAATATAAATCCTAAGGCAATATGCTTTATGGTTGATTTCAAAACTCTTTTCAACAAATGCATGCAAAATCACTTTAGAAAATGTTCTAATGTGTCATATTTAGAGGGATACTCTATTTGCTAAATTAATAATATTTATAAATAAAATAAAGTACAGATTATCACAAAAGCATGGACTTCTTTTGAAAATGATTAATATGTCTTTTCTAAGCTAGCAAGAATTCATCATTTATAAATAAATCATGGATTTTATGCCAATGTGCCTTTCAGAGAAATGACAATGAATTTTAGTAGCATATTTACAAGTTTTCAAGTGACCACATTCTTAAAGACAAGGTGATAAAGAATATAACCAACAAAAAGGGGAAAGTTTTTTAAATAAAATTTAAGCTGCAGTTGATAAAGAGATCAAAAGTAGGAAGAATAAGTGGTTTATAACTTGAACAATGGAAGAAAAGTACTTCTAAAAGGTGCTTTATATAAAAGTCATCATAATGAAGTTTAAATGTCAGGGTTGGGGGAAAATAAAGCCTCAGCTAATACCATCCTTAAATGAAGCATTGTTCATAGTTGGGGATTGAATCGTGTGTCCAACAAAAGACATGTTCAAGTACTAATTTTTGTTCCTGTGGGTATGAACCCATTTGTAAAAAGTACCTTTGAATAAGTTAAGGTGAGTCAGGCTGTGGACTTATTTGTGAATAGAATCTTCAAAATCCTATATAGGTACAGCCAAATTAATGAAGGCAGGCCTTAATCCATATGACTGGAGGCTTTACTAAGAGAGGAAATTCACACATAATAAGAGAATCAAAAAGTAGAGAAATTCACAGAAGACCAAGGATATCACCAGGTGACAGAGGACTGCCATCATCAGAATGCTACAAACTTGGGCAGAAGGCAGGGCCTTGCTGACATCTCGATTTTTAATTTCTAACCTTTAAAACTCAGACACGAAGTACTTTGTGTAAGCCAACCCATTGTGTGGTAGTTGTCACAGCAGCTCTGGCAAACTAAAACACACATAAATCTTTCTTCGCCAACACTGTCTAAGTAATTGTCTGGAGTTAAGACATAAACACGTCCAGTTCTACAGATTGCGCATCTTTCTGAAGTAATTCTTTCCACTGTAGAAAGCTTAGATTTATGAAATTTTTTTTTCCTATCATAAGTCAAATTTTTCTTTCTTGAAATTTCCATCTACTGGTGTTCATTATATCTTCTGCAGCTATCCAGGCAAAAATTTCTCTCCTGAACATGGCAGTCACTCAAATATTGGAAGTTTGATATCAAGTCTACCACTAAGCCTGCCTTTCTCAAATGAACTAATTTTCTTCAACTTTTTATTCTCTTCTAGAATTCCAGTTTCTTGGTAACCTTGTTTGAGGATCTTAGTATACTCCACTTAATAACCAACTCTTGAATTATACCACACAGAACTAGTCACCAAAGCTCAAGTTTTCTCTGAAGAACACCAAGTACTAGGGATGTGGAAGGCATTTATTAGTGACCTCTCAGCAGTCCCCTCTGTTCTTGCTAACATTATTTTAATTTCCCATTGAAAATATCACTCTACCTCAATTAGGTGTTATTTGAGTAAGAATGCCTACATCCCGTGCTTTAGCCAATTAGTCTATTCCATCGTTGAAGCACATAATCCCATACAAATCAACTGACATAAGTAAAGTATTCTGACACTTCTGGGAAAAAGTTGCATCCTTGTTCCAGAAAAGCATAAAAAATGGATTCCTACAATTAGATGTGAGAGAGGAAAGATATAGTACAGGCGTTGTTGGAAATTATCTTGCATGCATACAGTAAGAACCAATCCGAGGAGGCAAAGCCAAGAAATGAAAAGCTATTTTGGCTTTCTTCCATACCTCTTCCCTACACATATGCACACACACACACACACCCATATACACACACAGGACATTTGTTTATACTATTGCATCTGCATGGAATTCTCTTTTCTCTTCTTCACTACATTCATTCCTATCCAGCCTTCATATTTCAATTCTAGTGTCAATTTCCAGAGAAGCTTTTCCAAACCTCCCTGACCAGCTAAAATATGTATTCAATAAATTCCCAAACCACCATTTGCTTTAGTTTCTCAAGCAGCTCAAAGCAGAACAGTACGAAATCATTCAGTTTAAATAATGGAAATTTATTTGCTCAGGGTTAGAGTCCAGGAAAATGTCCAAATCATCAAGGTGAGGCTTTCTTCCCAAAGACCAGCTGCTGGCAATCCTTGACCTTGGCTCCTCTGCCACATGGCAAGGCACATAGTGGCATCTACTGGTCTCTCCCTTCTCTTCAAGGTTTTATTGCTCTCAGCTTCTCAGCTTCTTGCCCCCACTCCCCTGCCTTCATTCCATTTACAAAGGAGTCCAGTAACAGGATTAAGACCCATCCTTAATGAGGTGGGTCTTACCTTAACTGAAGTAGCCTCATTAAAAGGTCCTACTGGATTTACATCCACAGTAATGGATTGAATTTAAGAACATGTTTTTCTGGGGTATATATAGCATCAATTCACCATACCATAAAACTTTCTTCATGTCCTTATCACAGTAGCTATATTACATTTATCTGTATGTTTCTCTGATAATTATCTCTCTTCTGGAGAAAGTAAGCTCTTTGAGGTCTGCACTCTTACCTGTCTTGAATATAGTATAAAATAAAAGGTCAATACACACTTTTAATGAATAAATACATGAATGAATGAATGATGCTGTAAAGTCCAATACATTAAATAAGTGGATGGTGAGCTCACTCAGTATAATGGCAGCATGAAAACTAGAGATGAAATTTGTGAACCACATGCGTCTTCCATAAATTAAAAGAAGACACTGAGAAGCTGATAGATGGCATTTAATAAGGGCAAGGAAGCATAATGGAAGTTTTAAGTGTCAAATGATGCAAGCCTTAAGGGAGAATAGGTTTCTAACATGGATGAAAGAATAACGGTTTAGAAATAGGTGTAGCAAGTAAGGAAGCTTTCTCCTCCAGACTTCACCTTTTTGGGGGAAATGGTGTCATCAAGGCATGAATGTTAAGACCAGAAAATCTAGTAAGTATTCAGAAAATAAATTGACAACCCACATAAGTTGATTCCAGACAGCACAGAAGTTATAAGATGGAGGGAGAGCAACTGGGGATGGAAGCAGGGAATATTCTCAGCAAGGAAAAGTAAGAGGAAGAGATTTTGAAGGTCAAGGGAGGAATTTACCTGATGGCCCAAATGAGTGAAATGACTTCTTTTACTCCATGAAGCTAATTCGTAACAGAATGCATAGTGGAATGCAGATCTCTTTCACTCTAAGTCCCAAATCCTTCTTTTACCACATATATACCAAAACTTGGGATGGAAAAGAAATAATCTCAGAAAATTAAACTAATAACTGCCTTTCTTGGTGGTTGAATTGTAATGTGACTTTAGAATAAAATCCAAAGTACACTTAAGTCTTGAGATTATCAAAATGTGTTCCTTCTCTATTATAATCTAAGCTCCTGAATAATCCCAACATTCTAGTATTGTTTCAATAAATACCCATTGAATATGAATAAACTAATGAAGAGTAGTTAGAAGGATCAACATTTCCACATGCTGATGGCCATAATGATGTCAATAGGGAAACTGATATTGAAAATAAAACAGATTCTTAATATATAGCAGAAGCACAATTCATAAGATTTAGATCCCCAAAGGTGGAGGGAGGGATTGGTACAATCAACAACTATTTTATGAATCCATTCAGGAACAAAAATATCATGAAAGATAGTCAAATATGCTAAGATTGGAATGGGAATGTACACAAAGTGAAAAAGCTGCCAATTCTACATTGAGGAGGTAGGAGAAGAGCTCATTCATTCTTTCAACAGATATTTACTTATATTTGTTAGGTACTAGATACTATTCTGGGAAATGATGATACAGCAATGAACAAGGGAGTCAAAATCCATATCCTTGCAAGACATTCTAATAGGGAGAGACAAAAACAATGTAAGTGGGGGCAAGTTCTGTGAAGAATGAAAAACCAGAATAAGAGAATGAGAATGAAGATGGTACAATGTGCTAGTATAAAGAGGATGATCAAGAAAAGCTGTTCTAATATGGTGATGTTCAAGTAGAGCCTGACATTTGAGATGGTATTTGGCTTGGATCAAAAATAATGAATAGAAGGTAACAGGAAAGGTAGGGAAGAAATTATCAGGCATGCAAAATAAGCAATGAAAAAGTAGAGAGACCCAAAAAATTGGGGGAAAATAAGTTGGTTTGGGCCATCTAATATCCATTCCCTCTTCTGATGATACTTTAAATTTCCTTAGGAAAATCCTTCTCTCCATTCTCAGTCCATGTGTTTCAGACTAGGAGTGGAACATGTATCATAGGCCCGGCCAATTAAAGCATGCCATTCCACTGCAGTGACTGAAGAAGTAACTCAACTTTGTTTAATCATGGTGAATCCCTGCACCTGCATGAAGGCTACCAGAAAGACATCTTCTCTTTTCTCCACTGGCATTGTTAGAAGTTATGATGCTGTGAGCCTGGAGCTCCTGGATGCCATTATATAGAGCCAGAGTATAAAGAGAGGACACTACAAAGCACAATGAAAATACAAAGAGAAATTAAAATCTGCACTTCATTTTTTAATTCGTAGATAAAACCCTGCCTGAAACTAACTTTAGCCAGGCATTTTTAAGTTATATAAGTCACAAAGCCTTCCAGGAATACTTTATTCTTGCCATTTGAAAAAAGAAAGCAAAGCCGTAAAAGGACTAAGGAAATAGAAGAGGTGATTTGGACAGGATAGAGTAAAATGTTGTGACTTGCTGAGGATGCCTATTGCCAGAACACTGGAGCATGCACCCTTACTGGATTACTTACTCATAAAAATGCATGCATGTATTAAGTACAGTAGGTACTGTGTGAATAGCAGTCAGTGGATACAAAAATAGCTTTAACATTTACATATGACCACAAGTTTCCATGTGTTTACAATCCTTCCTTGATTGACTGGTATTGCTGTATTTAAATAACATGAGAGCTAATGGAACTTTTCTCATGGTAAAAATGACAGCATATTTTAAAATCTTGAAAAATTGCCTGTTGTTTTCAATTCAACTAAGCGCATATTTTCCTTTCCTTATATACTTAATATTACTGCCACGAAACTCTAAGCAACAGAAAATTACAAGTACACTTCACTACTCACAACACATCTACCAGTCTAAGCAGTTCTTTTTTTTTTTTTTTTTTTTTTTGTCTTTCTTTCTTTCTTTCTTTTTTAATGTTACATTAAAAAAATATGAGGTCCCCATATACTCCTCATTCCCGGGAGTGCTGGGCTCAGGAAACAGAGGCCCAGGAGAATGCAGACTCGGGGTATTTAGCATGGGCCACGGGGGTTCAGGGGACACAGGCTTGGGGTTGTCACGTTTGGGGGATACGGGGCTTGGAAACTCTGCCCCACGACCAGCAGTTCTCAGTGAGTACCATGGCTCTTAGCTCTAGGAAGGGGATGGATTTACCTTCCCATGGCTTCTGCCATGTTCGGTGTTAGAAACCCACAGTTCTACCTTGAGCAAACACGAGTTCTATTGCAGTGTCTCCAGATGGATGTCAAGACACCTCTCACGCTGCAGGTTCCTGAAACAGCCTGCTCTGGTAGGACTCGGTCACCATACAGCCGGTCTTTTGTAAGAGAGATCTGCCATACCTTTCATCTGTGAGTCCCCACCCACCAAATGGTGGGGACTCAATGCCCTACTGGCACAAGAGGTTTACATAATTACTTAATCAAGTAAACCTATGAATCGAATATAATCTAATATGTCCAGAGGAAAAGATTATTTTACAGACATAATCCAATATTTCTCTTTGAAATCCATCAATAATATCAAACTGCTACACAGACTTTATGTTAAATGGCCTTCCTTAGAAGCAGCCTGAGGCTGAGGATTCAAACATTCTTCAGCATGCTTAGTTTCTTATGGGCACTTACCCATTTTCTCTGATTACCACGTTTTCATTTGGTGTAGAAACTCCTATCCTTTCAGCTGTAACTATAATTGACTTCTCTTTTTAGGGAAAAGTTTTCTGAAATAAGCACTATTTATTATTTAAACTAGAAAAAGTTCTGTGTTAGTGCTTCTACATGCTGATTTGTAACTATATCTCAAATAAAAATGACTATCTCCATGACTTATAAATACTTAGACTATTATTCAATAAATTTATGGCAAACATTTTCAAGTGAGACTAGAAAATGGTAAAATATATCCTCGAGAAAATAACTCAAGATGTCCTTCTAGTCTTCTTTTGAAGAGAATATTGTTATAGCATATTGTAAATTCAGAAACACTGAATCTTAGTCTTGAAAAGAAGTTCATCTATAAAAATGTCTGACCCTCAAGATTCACATTATATTAGTTTCATAGCACCAGTTTTAATATAATCTCATCCTACCCCCCTCTGTCTAATCCCCTTATTTTCACTATGGTCCCATAGAAATGCCAAGTTCCTTGACTCTACATTTGTTTCCAAACCAATCATACCTTTTCTCACTCTACTTTCCTCCATTTCTGCATTATTTCAACAACTTCCTGGCCAACACCTTCAGCATAGTCACTCCTTTGTCCTTCCAGTGCAAAAGCCCTGAAAACCTCAAATATTTTCCAACTCACAAAGTCTCACTTTAAGTTAGTGTTTCCAGAAAATAATTGAGTCATATGTTACGGGTGGCCTGTTTTGGTACTTCACGGCTTTCCTTCAGAGTCAGACTCAGTTTTAAGGAAGTCAAATATCTGGATCAGTTACTATTTTTTGATGGCAACAGGGGTCTTAGGCAATATATTTAGCAACTGACCAATCAGAACAGATGCCTTATAAAAGCAACTGGAAGCTGCTAAAAGCAACCGATATAAGCTTGTGTTGCAAGCAATAGGGAAAACTCCAGGAAGGGAAAAAAGGAAAAAAGAAAATTTAACAAAGACAACAGTATGGTTCATAGACAACAAATAAGCTTTAAATGACAAAGACGTATTTTATTTTTGCTTTTACCTGTTACTTGCTTCTTTTTTTTCAATTTTTTAAAATTATCTTTTTTTTTTAAAGATACGTAGATCACACACAATGTTACATTAAAAAATATAAGACGTTCCCACATACCCCACTCCCCACACCCTCCCCTCTTCCAACATCAACAACCTCTTTCATTAGTGTGGTACATTCATTGCATTTCATGAGTACATTTTGGAGCACTGCTACTCAGCATGGATTATAGTTTACATTAGGACAAGAACAGGAGCAGTTCTTAGAATCTTAGCGGCAGAAGAGCTTCAACTTTTCTCTAGACTTTATCATAAAATGACTTTGCTCTAACTTCTTTCTGCATCTATGTCTTTTCTCCAGACTAAAATTTCAAAGAAGATAGAATCTGATTAGCTCAAGGTGGTATGGTCCTCCCACCCACACACCATGAATCAATCACTGTGGCTCATGAGAGGGGATCCTACGATTGAGGCAGAGGGAGTTTGCCAGAAGAAGGAAATGGACCAAGCCAACAAAAGCAATAGCCACAACAACATCCTTTGGAGTCACTGAACATTTCTTCCCTTGATGACATAAGGAGCCCTAGTCTTAGAATTATGAAAACAAAGAATACCTTTTCTATAGTCACAAGGTTCAAGCGTAACTGTGGACCAAAAATATTCTTGAAACTTTCCTTCCGTTACTTCACACAATATCACTTTCTCCTGGTTCTCCTTCAACCTCACTGGCCTTCCTACCCAGGCTGAGATGGAAATATTGGTACTTCCCAATGCTCTATCTTTATTCATTTTTTTCTTTACTCTGCAAACCTCTCCCTACAATCTCCTCCACACCTGTGGCTTCAGCTTCTGTCTATAGGCTGACTCATTAAACTGTAACACAGACTGCTCTCTTGAGTTTCAGAGTCATAAATCCAACTACCTACCGTTTCACCTTGAGGAAATTTCTTGTGGAGAAATTTTCTACAGAAAACTCAAATTTTGTGTGCCCAAAACAAAATCAATCATCCCCGTCCCCCTCCATGTCATTTAGCTTCTCCTATGTGCCATTCTGGCCTCATGAATGGCATCACCACCTGTTCAGAAACCCAATTCTGAAGCCTTGGAGTGTTCCTCTTTCTTTCTCCCAAACTCCCACAAACAACTCATTAGCAAATCATGGCAGTTCTGATCACCACTATTTCCCCAGTAGAAGCACTCAGTCACCTCCAATGTGGCTTCCCAAATGCTAATAAAATGAACTAAAAACGCTAATTTGACCATGTCCCTCTAAAAGCTGTCTACAGTATGACATCCAAATGTCTTTGCCTGCCAGACAGGATCCTCCAAAGTCAATTGCCTCTGTCTCGAGCTAGCTCCATCTCTTGTCAGCCCTAAAGCTGCCCCTAAAACTCCAGCTGTACCAAATGGTTCTGTTTGCAGAAGGTGACATACCATCCTTGCCATGCTCTGATGCAAATATCTATGAGTATAAAAAAATGTGTATACTTTTATATGACTATGTTTTGAGTGGTTTTTACAAAACAATGTATAACTGGAATAGGAACCTATTATCACAAGGGCCATGTAAGATTTTCCCATAGTGAGATAAAGAGGAGTACTTGTTATCATTAGTTTACCTTTGCACAGAATCTTATATGTTTCTCCTTTCTGAGATATTTTGTAGCATATTAGATATGCATGAAATTTAGAACAGATCTGGGTTCAAATAATTTTTACATCTATTTACTTTTGTAACCTTAAGAAATCTTCCCTTTGTGAAATGTGAATAATGCCCCCATTAGAGAATAGTTATGGAGCTTAATTCAGATAATATAGTAAAACTCTTAGCAGCTCTGATGGAGACAGATATTAAAAACCAGGGTCTTCTCTCTTTCCCCATGATGATTAGCAGGAATATCTTTTTTAAAAATCTATAAGAATAACATATAAGATATAAATACTTTAAAAGTATACTATTGTATATTCAGAAAACCCATGAGAATCAACTGAAAATGTATTTTAAACAATAAAAAAGTTCATGTGGCAGTTAGCTACAAAATTAATGTAGAGAAGTGAATAGTTGTCTTATATTAAAAGAATAATCAATTTGAAAATATGACAGAAAAAATCAGGATAAAAACTAAATCATGAAATACCCAAGAATAAATCTAATTAGAAATGCATATGACTTAAGAAAACAATACATTCTGCTAAAATATATCAAATAAAACTTTAATAAATGGTGCCCCGCAATGAAAAATTGTTTCAATGAATTTTAGTTCCCTTCCTGCTAACATCACAGATTATGGGGCACAATGAAGATTGTACCGTACAAACCTGCACAGACTTTTTTTCTCAAAGGACATGGGGCAGACATTATCAATTGAAAGGTTAGAAAGTGCTAGCAATTTTATTTTCAGGGGGAAATCAATGAATGAAAATTTAATGTAGAAACCAGTTAAAAGGCCTATGGAGGTCATTTCTTATCAAGGAAGATCAAAGGAAATCTGGAAATCAATCTTCCCAAATTGACTAGAGCCAGTAATTAGAAGGGAAATGTATAAAGCTTTAGCTTTCAACAAATCACTCTGTTCATTTTTAAAGAGGTTTGAGTAGTTTACTTTCTTGAAAATGTAAAGTTCAGAAGTAAATTAACACAAGCAAATAGAAAAGGTAGTGTTCTTTAGCATAACAGAAGAAAAGCATACACCAGCTTAGGATTCATTTTTAAATTCTTTCTATGGGTTTATATTTGGTTTTATGATATGAACTTGATATTATTATGATAAGCTGCACTTACTATGTTGCCCAAGATAATTACTGGTTGTTTTGGATCTAATCACTTTGAGAAAAATACTCAATCATAACCTAAACTGATCATAATTATGCATTTTTTATGAGAAGTTGTAGTCATATATTAATTGAATTTACATTGAGCCTTGCATTGGAAAGATAAGTACAGGTTCTCACAAGGTAGCACAATATTTGTCCAATTATAGGCCAATCATATTTTTACATATAAACTGTACATATTTTATGTAATTTTACTGAAAATTTTGTTTTGTTCAGAGACTTCTGTTATAGCACCTACTCCTCAATTTGCGCTATATCCTTTTTTCCTTCACCCTGATTTTTAGCCAGGCTAATAACCAATGGAAAAAAGAACCTTTTCTGGCATCCTTTGTAGTTATATATAGTCACATGACTAAATTCTTGCTATTAACTTTCTAGGAAAGCGTTTGCCCTCCTTTCCTTTCTGCTAGCTGGAAAACTACTTTCACACACATGACACAAAAACTTCTTTCACACACATGGCAGAAAAATTAACTTTTATCTTGTTTAAGCCACTGCTATTTCAGTGTTACTGTCACTCAAATTGAACTTAAGTTCTAACTAAACCAAAATTAAAGAAATAGAGTAAGAAAAACAGACAATAATACACCCATCTTCATGTTAGGTAAGGGAAATAACATAGACTTTAATGATATTTTTTATTTTCTTGTATCTTATAATTATTGCTTTTTGGTTTCTTTTCTAAATTGCTAAGTGTATTGGTCACTGCTAATATGACAGATTAATAACATGATCAGAAGTCTCATAGTGAATAACTATTGCAAGCATATTTGCTGCATTATTTGAGAAGATTCAATTCTAACACAGAAAACAAGAAAAATAAATGGGATAGATAAAACTCCTAAGTTATGATAAACACAGTCAGTGAATGAATTAGTAGGTTATAAAGATTTACATGCACGTGTTAGATACACATAAGCAAATTAGTAACCTAAGAAATATGCAACACATAGATAAAATAAAATGCATGTTTTAAATTTAGAAAGGGCTGGAAGAACCAACGAGCACTTAATTGCTACGGCCGGCGGGGGCAATCCAGGGACCTGTGGAAAGAAGCAGGAGTAGAGAGAAGAATGGAGACAAGACAGGATTCTGATCAAGTCTCGTTTATTGGGGGTAAAACACGGGAATTTATAGGGAGGGAAAGGCATGTGTACATAGGTGATAGGCTGGTTTTGTGGGTGGCAGACGTCCAAGGAGGGGATTGGCCGACAGTTTGCGTCGGGTCTGCAGAGTTTCACCCCTTACGCATGCGTATTGCTGTGGTCGCCAGCCAGAGTTACGGGGGGAAGGGGAGAACAAAGAAACAAAGAGAGTTGCGGCGGGAAAGGGAGAACAAAGAAACAAAGAAGAAGAAGAACAAGGAAATGACAGGGCAGATTTGTGAACTCCGCCATGTTGTGAGATCCGCCATGTTGTGGCAGGCTGTAAATAGGTCTCACAGCGGGCGGCTCCCCACACTTAATGTTTTTGATACATTAAATATATGAGGTTTATGAGGTGTTCAATTATCATGCTGTCTTCAAATAACCACCCATGTGTCTTCTGCCCAAGAAACACACATAAAACCCGTATCTTTTATTAGGCTAATCAGTGAGCTACAATTGCACCCAGATGTACTTGTATGGATCCAATGAAGCAGATATGTGTGTTGGCCTCAATAATTTTCCATCTGTTGGGCTCCTTGACTCAGCCACATCATCATCCAGTAAGGCTGATGTGGCCCAGAGACCTCCACACAGGTAATGTGGTCTTTCCACCCCACTTGTACTCTTACCTAGGAGTGTTAACCTACCCTCCTTGCTTCTCTCTGTGTTTTCCAAAGTGATTTAATAAACCATGTAATTTGAGCACCATACCTTGGTCTGAGAGTTTCTCTTTTGCACCCACTGGGAGGCCTTGTCTAGTGGAGAACATGGAAGCTATCGTGGCATCAAGGTCAGTTTCCCACACAAAAGCTATGTACTTTGTTCTTAAGAGTTTGGAAGCTTGTGGTATAAACCTAAATTAAAGGCCCATTCTTATGTGCTGCTTGACACCTGGAGAAAACTGAGAAGGTCTCCCAATGGTTTAACCACAGGTTCCCCTGCTCACTCTAGTCTTACAAATAAAGTCTCCTAGCCAAATAACCCTTCTTATCACAGGGGTCAAGCAACATTGCTGCTTATCCCTGAGTAGCTGGCTTTACTTCCCTGCTAATCTGCAGAATTATTTAAATAAAACAATTACATCCTGCCGTGGGAACCAGGGGGCTCCCTCCCATCTTCTTGAGACTGAAAAGCCATCTCCTGCAGCTCTTGATTGCTCACCCTATTCCCAAGTGCAATCTTCCAGTGCCCTGAGTGGGGTGCAGTGTCCTTCCTCCTCCGAGGGCTATGAATTTATCTGACTAATAAACTCTCTATCCTGTTCAGTGACTGGTGTGGTGTGTTCAGCCATCCCCAAAACCCTAGGGCAGGAATCCCTCCCTCACCAAAGAAGTGAGTAGGAGGCAATTATAAAAATTCTGAATATTTAATTTCATTAATTTGAATTATTTGGACACAAATTTTATTCCACCACACTGTCTGATTCTGGGTCTCTTGAAGCTTGAGGTCTCCTTTTCCTCATGAATAGAGCGGGGGGTGATTTGGCAGATAAATTTGTTCATCATCTCTTCTACTTCTTGCACTCCATGACTCTAATTCTGTTATTTTCTTCTCAAAAATTAATCCATTTCATTATTTGGCACCTTAGTAAAAGGATGCAAAGTGCTAACAAAGTTCTGATTAGTTTGGTGGGTGGCAAGGGTAAATGGATTAAGAAAAGCTTTGAAAGGTTATTTGGATGTTATTTAGCCCTCTAATTGCTCCACCATTTGCTACAGTAGATTAATTGAAGTGACTGTTTATTTTTATATTACTTCAAAGAGAACACAGTAAAGGCTTCAAATACAGATCCTGAGACATACTCATGCATTGCCTAGTAGTATGTCCAGAAGTATCTCTGGGATTTGCTCACCAATCCTTTTGGAATGTTTCCCTCATCCCTTCACATTCGTACATATGTTCCTTAATTGGCTCATACTTGCCACTGCACAATAATAGACTGGGCAGTGTGTGCCAGTTCTATTTGATTGCTCAGGATCTTAAGAGTATAAGTTACCAGTGGACAGGGTAAGAGTAGGGAATGAGGAGTTTGTGCTTTAATTATACAAGGTTTCTATTTGGGTTGATGGTAAAATTTTGGTATTGGATTGTGGTAATGGTGGTGCAACATTGTGAATGTAATTAACAGCACTGAATTATATAGTCGAACATGGTTAAAGAGGAAATTTTAGGTTGTAGGTATGTTACTGGAATAAAAATTTAAAAAGCAACATAGGACTGTACAATACAAACAGGGAACCCTATTATAAACAATTGACTATAGTTAATAGTACCATTATAAAAAATGTTCTTTCATGAATTGTAGAAAGTGTACCAGATTAATGCAAGATGTTAATAATAAGGTGGAATATAGGAGCACTGTACTGTATGCATGGTTTTTCTGTAGATCTACAGCTTTTCTAAATAAAATAATGATAATAAAAATCTTTAAAAGACCTTAACTGTCAATTTTATTATAAAACAGTCAAATTTTTAACTGATACACCTGTTTTCTCACTTAACATGACTCCTTGCTACAAACTTCAGACTTCCAAAAGACAGGTGTCTGGTAAACTTACCAATCCTTGAACTGAAGGAAGCAATGTAGGATTAATAGTCTGCTTATAATGAATATGGCTGTCACCATCAGCTGAACAATGAAATATTACAGCTTTGGATCCACTACTTCAGAGAAAATAACATAATGGATGAACTCTTCAAAAGAAAATAACAACTACTGCCTGATAGTTAATCACTTCATCATGCCATCAATTGAAATGGCAAAGGATCTAAAAACAAATTTATCAGCAGCTTGGTAGAAGAGATTAACATCCTACACATTAATGAATTAAAAATAAAAGCCAGCCATTTTAATGTTCCATGGATCGAAATAAGAAGAGATTTGAAAAAGGTCCAACACTTTAAAGGATGTAAATATTAATTTTTAAAAATATGTGGGTGTTTTTTTACTTAGAGGAAAATCTGTATTTGGATATTCACTCTACACATTGTGTTTTTTTAATTCAGAAAACCCAACCTCGTGTATAGGAAAGGCGTGCCACTGATATACCACAGTTTTTTATCTATAGCTCTGGTTTCCTTGTCTCTGGTCTTTCCTCTCTCCAAACTGTTCTCCATGCTGCCACTAGCTAACTTTTTAAAATTCAAATGCTTTGCATGGCCAAGAATCCCTTCACAATGCAAATGTTGAATTGCGGGGTCTTGTAATCCATTCTTTCCCATGTTTTCCATGCTCCACTCCCAGGGTGCCTTGGGTAGTTAACCCTTGATTGCTTATGCACCCTCCCTTCCTTAGGTCCTTTTGCCCAGCCCTTCCCAGGCAACAGCCCCACTTTTTGTCCACACTCTCTTAGCATTTAAGCCCCTAATGTTCCTGCTCCTCTCACCTTCTTCCTTATTCCACTCTTTCTAGCAGCCCTCCCACTGTCCTTTCACCTGCCACACACAAAAACACACACATACACACACACACACCTCACAGTGGCTCCATAAAGTTCCTTTCTATCATTCATTTCTATAAATGTTCAAATCATTAGAATCAAATGCTTTCTCCTTCCTTAAGGCCTGGGGAGATTTTCTTTAAAAAATTATTAAAAAATTACACAAATAAATAAATGACAAACACATGCACAGGCATGCACGTATCCAGTTTCTTTGCTGATGAGGTAGGCATTAATCTGTCTTGTAAATCAGCAAAGAAAGGCTGGAGAATAGATGTATATATGAATAAGTGGAATATTTATGTCTTGTTACAGAGGTAAAGACTGTGATATAATGAGAAGCTTTATCTTAGTGAAAGAGAATTTATAGAAACATTCAATTCTCTCTATCATCTTCTCTCTCTCTAACTCACCCATTTATATAGCTAAGCATTGTTTTAGCAGTAATCAAAAAACAGACAAAGTTCTTGCTCCCATGGAATTTATGTTTCAAAAGATGACCAACAATTTAAAATAAATAAATATAGAAAGTCAGTTGGGAATAAGTGCTAAGCAGGTAAGTCGAACAAGTGGCGATGAGTAGCCATGGTGGGGAGGGAGGAGGCATTGTTCTGGGAGGTTTTTTTTTTTCAGGAGGAGGCCTGATGGTGATATTTGAGCAGAATCTGAAGCATAGTCCATATTTTTGTTTCTGTGCAGCATGTCCATTTACATATTCACTTATAATTTACCTATTTTCAACATTTTTAAGTAGTTTACCACTTAAGTCCCAAAATATGGCCCAAAAAGTTGAAGTCCATTAACATAGACATTAAATACAAAAACAAGAAATAAATAAAAGATGGGATTTTGAAGGTGTTGTCTCATGTACCAGCCCACCTAGACTGAAGAAAACCATCACCATATAACAAAGGAGACTCTGAATAGTCAAGGCATATAAGGGAACCAAAGGTCACAAGCTTTGCCATGTTTTAAAGGAAGTCTAACCAATTTATGAAGCTCTTCCTTAATAAAGCTTGTTCCTTATCCAAGCATAGTTCTACAGTCTTAGAGAAGTTCACAAGTGGGTTGATCTGGGGACATTAAGCAACAGAATAAATAATGTTCAAAAATCATCTCCTTAATCCTCCATAAAGATTAAGGGTATAATGTTTCATTGCAGCTCTGTAAAGGCAATATAATGGCTTTCTTTATGAAATATTCTTCTGATCATTATATAAATGTGCATTTAAAGAGATGCTTATTTTAAACTTTTTATTTGAAAGTAACTTTGAACTTATTGAAAAGTTACAAGAATACTGCAAAGACCACAGGTATCTGCTTTAAGATTCATTCATCTGTTTTTAATAATTTGCCGCACTTAGTTTACCTTTATTATTTGCTATCTATCTACATTCTTTTCTGAATGACTTGAGTATGCGTTACATAAAACATGGTACTTTACTCCTAAATTCCTCCGTGTATATTAACTAAGAATTAGGATATTCTCTTAAATTACTACTGCAGAGTTTTTAACTTCTAATGATCTACCAAGTGTATTGCAATTTTGTCAATAAACCAGACAAAACCTGTACAGCTTGTTGTTTCTTCAGTACAGGACCCAGTGTAGGATCACATAGTGCCTTTCAACTGCAGCCTTCTTCAGTTTCCTTTAATTTGGAACGGTTCCTCAGTCTTTCTTTATCTTTAGTGACATTGATACTTTAGCAGAATACCACATCCGCTCCTTTTAATAGAAGGTGCCTCATTGAGACTTGTCTAATGCTTCCTCTCCATTAGATTCAGGTTAGCATTCTTAACACAAGTATTATTTAAGGATTCCATGCCTTTCACGGGGTATCACCTGTGGAGGCCCATCATATCCATATTCCTGTCACTGACGTTAGTTTTGATCACCTGGCAAGGTACTGTTCAGTTTGTCCATTGTGTAGTTACTATTTTTCTCTTGCAATTAATAAGCAATGGGAGGGAGTTACCTTAAGGCCATGCAAATATCCTGCCGCTCATCAAAAATGTTCCCCATAATTTACCATCCATTGGTGATTTCTTGCATAAACCCATCTTTATTCTGATTGTTCAAACTCCAGCACTTCCTGCACATTTACAACTCACTCTGCCTTCTGCTGTAAACAATTATTTAATTATGTATTTATAATCAGTATGGACACATAGATTCCCATTGTCTTCAATATTTCTGAATTGATTATTTAATTATTGGTGCTCAAATTGCCAAAGATTTGGCCCTTGCGAACCCCTGAAGCTGCTTGCTGGGCCCTTGTGATTTGCCCCCAGGTGGTGCATTCCTTAAAGTAACATATGGTGGGCTCAACAGCACCAAAGTTTCTCAAAGGGTTGTCTCTCTATGTCTTGCATATGTCACCTGGGGCACTTAGGAATGCAGAGTCCTTGTTCCCATCCTGGGATTAGGAACCCCAGATGTTTTTCATGGATTCTAAAATTCAAAACTGATGGCATAGACAATGATCTCCATGAAGGCAAGGACCACACCTATCTTCTTGGCCTCTAGATCACCTATAGCTAGCTCAGTAACTGGCAAGTGGTAGGCTTTCAAGCAATATATGCAGAAGGAATAAATTAATTGTTCATTTTATGATCAAAGTCATCAGGGAAATTTTATTTGCAGAAATTTACTTAAGATCTATAGGTGTAGTTGTTCCTCTGTTTCTTTAGGCTGCATTTTCCAAGCTGTTCATAAATCTGAAAATCTAGAGAGCTTAATATTAATCAAATTCCAGAGCCATCCCTCTGATATTACTGAACCAAAATGTCAGGCAGTGGGGTCTAGGTATCTGTATTTCTTTTTTTAAGATTTTTTTATTCCCCACACCCACCCACCCACACAAACACTGCTGCTTGCACTCGCTGTCTGCTCTCTGTGTCCATTCGCTGCACATTCTTCTGTGTTTGCTTGTCTTCTCATCTTCTCTTGAAGAGACTCCAGGAACTAATATTGGGACCTTCTGACATGGGAGAGAGGCACTACAAACGCTTGAGCCACCTCCTTAGCTCCTTGGTTTGTTGTGTCTTTCACTGTCTCTCCTCTGTGTCTCTTTTTGTTGTGTTATCTTGCTCTATCAGCTCTCCGTGCCACACGAGCCAGCTTGCTTTTCACCAGTAGACCCCGGGAATCGAACCTGGGACCTTCCATATGGCAGATGGAAATCCGTTGGTTTACACCACATCCACTTCCCATAGGTATCTGTATTTTTTAATGCAGGTTAAAATGTTACCAAGAGAGGTGATTTATGTATCGGTTTCCTTAATAACTCAGCACCATAGGACCATATATTAAAAGACTCAACCTGTGTTTATTTTGACAAGGTGTGAGATGACCGGCGTAAATTCAAATTTAAGGAAAGGATTCAGTTGCTACTTCCAAGCACAAGGATGCCTGTTGTATAATTGAATGCTGTTCTTAATCATATCCTCTGCTTCCATAGCCATAAAGTTTTATGGGAAGCTTAAGAGCTGGGCCTGCTGAGATTTTAAACACAGCCTTGGTTACTGCTGTGTCTGAAATCTAGAAGCATTGTGCAATTAGCATTTGTATCAATTACTATTAAAGGTTAGACCCAATCAGACCCTCCTGAGTAAGTCTGTGATAAAAAATGCATAAAATGCTTTCTTTTGAACATGTTCTGGATTACATCTCCAGGAAGGCAGGCCACATTTCACTTATCATCCTAGGGAGGCTTATGGGATGTAACTCATTTATTATATCTCTTGAAAACCAGTTGGAGAAATGAATTGCCTGGGTAATTATTTTAATGGGAATTAAGCTAGAAAAAAAATCTGTTAATTAGTATCAATTATATAACTCTCAGAGAGTTGGTGAGGAAACTTCTAAATCTTGCATTATTATGAAAATTAAATTTTTATTCAAAGGCTATGGGAATTATAATAAAAATAATGTTCAACACTGGCTAAATGCTTACTATGTTCCTGATACTCTTCTAAATGGTTATTGTGACCTCATTTAATCTTCACAATGGTCCCATAAGGAAGGTTCCATTATTATCTTCGTTTTAGCTGAAGATAACCTTACTAAGGTTCAGAGAGAGGTTAATTAATCTGCTCAAGGCCACAGGGCTAGTAATTGTTGGTGCCGCACTTCAAATATGTATGTGTGGTGGAAAATGGGGGAGGGGATGTCTCAAGAACCAGAAATTATGTAATACTTTAAAACAGTGGTTCTCAGCTGAGGACAATTTTACCCCCTTCCATCACCCCCACCCCTAGGGACATTAGCAATCTCTGAGAAAATTTTGTTTTTCCCAGAGAGGGAAAGGAGGGTTTGTGTGCTACTGGGTTCTGGTGGTAGAGAACAAGGATGCGGCTGAACATCCTGCTGTGCACAGGGACAGGCTCCCACAGCAAGGAATTATCTGACCCAAAATGTTAGTAGTGCCAAAGTTGAAAAGCTCTCCTTTAAAGTCAAACCTGAAATTAGATCCAATAGGAAACTGGACTGGAGTGTTTGATATCACCAAGAAGTCCTCCAGGCCTACTGACTTCCAGGGGATCTCTCCTCCATGAAACCAAGCTCTAAGACGCTGTCAAATTTCTCCTGTTCATAGGGCAGTGTGTGGTGGAGCCAGCACATCAGTATCAAGTTTTCCTTTCTGAAGGGAGTGGATTGGTTTTGAAAGGAAACTTCCTTGGAAAGTAAATCAAAACACATAGCTCATTAGAAAATAAGACTTCTTGACATGAATATTTTATGGAAAAAAAACGTGTTTTATTTGTTTTTGTTTCCGGAGAATGTGTTTCATGCCATTAAAAAGGAAATTACAGGGAGCCGAGGTAGCTCAGTGTTGAGTGCAGGCTTCCCACTACAGGGTCCCTGGTTCAATCTCCCATCCCATAACTCCCAAATAAGAAATCCGTATTGTCAGTCTCAAGCTCTTTGTAGAAGAGGCCAGGAGAGAACACTGAAAAACTAAATTTCTCTAGAATATTAAAAATCTTTATTTTAGTCAAATGTTTCATTAAGCTACAGCCCAAAACTGTTGATTAAAAAGGTGTCTTTCCGCAGAGGATCTCAGAACTGAATCAGCTCTTCCAAATATTTTATTTTATGAATAATTGTTTTCTTCAAAGTCATTTTCATTTCAGAGCAAGACGCACTGAAATGTTAATTTCTGTGAAACTGGAGTGATTTAGGTAACATATCTTTAATGATATGTTCATTAACAGCTAAGATTCTATGTAATTGAAATTAAGATGGCTTCCCTGATTTGGAATTAAATTTAGGTAAAAGTAAGCAATGCAAATATGGCAAACTCTTCAGATGTTATCAAAATCAAAATAATTGTATCTTTCCTTGCTTGATTTTTTAAGCACATGAAGTCAAACATATTCTAATTAGAAAAGGAACAAAAGTGAATGAGGTTCTGTCAAAATTAATTTAATCTTTCTTTTTAAGGGCACAGCTGACAAACTTTTGGAAAATAATGGAATAGCTAAAAATTGTTTAAATTGATAGAATAGATGAATAATTCTTTCTACAGTCATATTTTAAGCTGCAGGCATTTACTATATATTTTAAATGTTTGAGTGAATCCTTTTAAACTAGCATCATTAGGATCTTTGGAACAGGTGACAAAATAAAATTCTTCTATACTGATAATGAAATCCTTTTGCATGGGATCCTAATATTTTTTAATATATCTTTCTGGTATTGTAGTTATTAGTTGCTACAATAATTTCCTGTCAAATGTAAAATTCTGCATACAAAATAGGTTCTAAAATTAAAATGGTTATGGATGAGTAGTCAATGCACATTTTCATCTACAAAGAGTGAGAGGAAGGTATGACCAAGTAAAGCAATGTTAGAGAAAGAACAGGCTTAAATTTTTACCTAACGCAATAAGTTCCTTTCGATCTGAGAACAGAAAGGGTATTTTTCCAAAGTAACACATAGTAGAGCTAAGACTGGAAGCCAGACCTGTGATTCAATGCAATTCCTGTCATTACATTATTCATTATTCCCAACAAGTGAAAATTAGGTTTATATTCTTTCAACATGTAGAAGGACAAATATGGTATAATGTTCAGAACTAGCTATTGTGGCCCACAAATGTTAAAGAACTTAAAATCTAATTAGAGAAGTAACAAGAAGAACAGAAGTTAATGGTAAGTAATGCAAGGTACATATAATAGCAGTAGATCATTTCCATTTTAAAAGAAATGGATATCTTTAAGGAGAATGGGTTGAGTAAGCTCTTCAGGTGGAAGGAGAGTTCGGGAGACAAGAATGGAAGTGGAGGGACTTTCTAATGGGACACCAAAGTGAGCAAACATACAGTTAGGAAAATAGGCATTGTTGGTAGAAAATGAAAAGACTAATATTGCCAGGTCATAAGATTTGCCTAGAGAAATGTGGTGATGAAGTTAAGACAGGATAATTGAAGCCCAATAATTCTGGAAACTTACAAGGTCTTCAGAACTGTAGAAAGAGCCCTGGTTCTTGCTTAGTTGCTGCGAGAAGCATATAATGAAGAGAAACCACAAGAATTGCTCCCTAAACATGTTCCAGTCTAAGGTTGCTTGTCACTAGAGCATGGACAAATAATATATACTAAAAAGAGGGTTTGTGTTTGTATATTGATATATTTGTATATTTGAAGGGAGCAGACATTGTAGAATCCAGTAACGAATGGAAACTTTATGAACTTTCTAAAATTATTCTACATAAACCTTGTAAGTAAATTGTTTAAAAGTTTCCAATCATTCTTGATATTAATTTGGTTCTACTTCTGACAATTCTAAAAGACTTTTGTAAAGTTGAATTGGAAAACTACAGAAGAAATGAATTATGGATGTACTCCTACTTAAAATTTTTAAACATTTGGAGTTCAACAGTAAAGCCTTTTGTGATAAACAAAAAATAATAATTAAAGAATTAAAAGGGAATTTTAAATAAAAGCCAAAAAGTGTATGTTTGTTATTGTTATGTCTTTCATTGTTAAAGTTTATATAAGACTCAAGGGATTCTATTATTCCATTATGCCCCCTTGGAAGGCATTTCAGATTCCTTTTCCTTAGAGTCAGTTTTTCTTTTAATTTGGTACTGCCAGGGATGATTGTCCAGATTCAGAACACTTGAGTCAATTCCAGGATGCTTGAGCCAAAGGCTATAAGCATGAAAATAAAATGAAGAGTTTTAAGTTTGGAGTCAATGTTTCCATTCGAATCCATGATTTTGTATGACAATAGAAAACAAAGAGCTCCAAAATTAATCATTTTTGATGTTTATTTCACTTAGGTACAGATGTTATTCTAAGAGATTTACATGCACAAAGGCAACAGCCCTTTCATTACAGAGGAGGCAACTGACACACAGAAAGGCTAAGTAACAAGCAGAATGTCACATGATTAGAAATTGGTGCAGCTGGAAAATAAATTTAGGCAGTCTGACTCCAGAACACGTTCTCTAAACTACCATACATTTTAAAGGAAAAATAAACAACATCTGCAGCTCCAAGTAAAAAATGGGGAAAGGGCAGGACGGACTATTAGATTAATAAGTCCTCATATTAAATCAAGGTCCAAAGAAACAAATTTAGTAAAGATAGAAGCAGATTAGAATTCATGACATGAATGTACTTTTTTTGTCATTTCCCCTGAGAAGAATCAGGAATCCTTGGAGAGTAGCTAACTCTATTGGGGACAGAAAAACTCAAGGTTAGCCTGTGACATTCTGCTGCTGCAAGGAAACAAGGATATTCCAGAGCTCCCCATGGGTAAGATAAAGAATTCAGATCCAATGGGTTTCCATTGGTCACACTGTCAAAACTAGAGCACAAGGGTTGTGCTGTCGCAAAAGCTAACAATGAGGTCATTTATCAGAACCAACTGAGGAGACTGGCCATAAACTCATGATGACTGTCAAAATGAACAGACAGTATAAAGTGAACTAGAAAAAACTCATATACATGAGTTATTTTATGGATGACAAATTATCAGCAACATAATGTATGACCAATGGTGGTTGCAGAGATGACCACAGGACCGCCCGATCAAGATATATGTGTGAACTACAGGGAAATGGCTTTGTGAACAAGATTCCAGGACTCAGTGTCAGAAATATCCCCAGTTAAAAGGTATTAAATCAGAGTCAGGAGACTGGCTATAGGGAAATAGGTTTTCTGTGAGGATATGATCTTGTTGATCTGTATAGGAAACAATGACGAAAAAGATCTTAGATATGTATAAACATAGTCCTCTAAAGACATAGTTTTTTTCCTAAATTTTCTCTGAATGGTGATGTGTATGCTGATCATTAAAGGCCTAGAGCACAACAAGAAGGAGCTTTCTCATGTCCAAAGTTCTCTTTGTTCAAAACAAGATTTTTTGGACTAAGAAATGTGAGGCTGTAACATAGTGCATCTCTTCCTTCTCTGAGTGGTCAGCCAAATTCCAACAATAATTTGCATCTTTGGTTAATTAAGTTAGAAATATAATCAAATCTTACAGTAAGTGTCTTTGCAGTGGCTTCTCTCCAATTTGTAGGCATATCTAAAATGATAGAGTATTACATGACCCAAATTCCTTAAGACACAGTAGATATTTATACCAGTCATATTAGTAAACCTTCTGTGCCTCTATTTCTTTCATTTGATACATGGGCAATTATATTCTGATTATATGCTTATAATAATACCTAGTTTATAAGATTGCTAGAGATGATGCCTGGCACATAATAAGGTCTCAAAAACTGTTATTATTACTACTATTACTATTTTTGTTATTGATTGAGTCCTAGATGAGTATTCTATCAGAAAATACACAATTGAAATGATGGGGTTTCCTTCCATGACTATTACTAGGCATTGGATACCTCTTATCACATTAAACTAACATTAGCTTACGTGACACAAAGATACACTCTAGCTAACAAGTAGTATCATTGTTCTGAAAGATATACTGATGATTAATATGATAATATAAATAGGGAATAACATTTTTCCCATTAGTTTCCATTATGATTCTTGAAATGTAGGCAGTTCTTAGGTTAGAAACCATTTGTGTTTTATGAAATTAGAAGAGAGAGAATTATTTTTAATTTTTAATACATCTTATTGTAGCATCAAGGCAATATAAGAGACACCCTCCACCCACCTCAATATGTTTGGGGAAAAATAAAGAGAGCAACTTCCTATTTCTCCAGCCCATTAAGCATATGTGATAAGGGCTATTGACACGATTGTTTTGGGGAGACAGTATAATCCTGCCCACATCCTAAAAAATATTTGTACCCAAGTATCATGGTGTTTTGCTCAAGTCTGAAAAACTATTGCCCTCATACAATCTCTCCCAACAGTTCTCAATGACATGAATAAAAATTCAATGATGAGATTAGGCAAGAAAAAGAAATAAAAGACATCCTCAAATTAAAAAGGAAGAAGTACAATTTTCTCCATTTGCAGATGACATGATCCCATACACATACATGGAAAGTCCCCCCAAAAATCTACAACAAAGCTACTCGAGCTTATAAAGCAGCAAAGTGGCAGGGTATGAGATCAGCATGCAAAATCAGCAGTGGTTCTATATACTAGTAATGATCAGTATGAGGAGGAAATAAAGAAGAAAATTCCACTTATAATAGCAACTAAAAGAATCAAATATATAGGAATAAATTTAGCCAAGAATGTAAAGAACTTGTACACAGAAATCTATATAACATTGAATAAAGAAACTAAAGATCTAAATAAATGGAAAGATATTCTGTGTCCATGGGATTTAAAGCTAAACATCAAGATGTCAATTCTACTTAAAATGATTTAAAAGTTCACTGTAATGCAATCAATCAAAATTCCAACAGCCTTCTCTGCAGAAATTGAAAAGCCAATTATCAAATGTATTTGGAAGGATAAGGGCCCAAATAACCAAAACAGTCTTGAAAAAGAAGAACGAATTTGGAAGTCTCACATTTCCTGACTTTAAAGCGTATTATAAAGCTACCGTAGTCAAAATAGCATGATATTGGACAAGGATAGACTTATTAACCAATGAAATTGAATTGAGAGTTCAGAAATAAACCCTCACACCTGTCGCCAATTGATTTTTGACAAAGCTGCCAAGTTGATTCACTGAATGACAGAGGACCCCTACCTCACACCTTATATAAAAATGAACGAACTTAAAATGGATTAAAGGCCTAAATACAAGAGCTAGGACTACAAAACTCCTAGAAGAAAACATAGGGAAACATCTTCACCATCCATCTTATATTAGGCAATGGTTTCTTAGACTTTTTACCTAAAGCACAAGCAACAACAGAAAAAATAGATAAATGGGACCTCCTCAAAATTAAAAACTTTTGTGCATTGAAGGATTTTGCCACAAAAGTAAAAAGACAACCTACACAATGGGAGAAAATATTTGGAAAACACAGATTTAAAAAGAGTTTAATATCCAAGAAATATTTTTTAAATCCTACAATTCAACAATAAAAAATAAATTACCCAATTTAAAAATGGGCAAAAGACTTGAGCAGACATTTCTCCAAGAGGATATACAAGTGGCTAAAAGGCACATGAAAAGTTGCTCAATGACACTAGCTAGTAGGGCAATGCAAATCAAAACTTCAATGAGATATCGCACCTACTAGAATGGACACTATTTTTAAAAAACAGAAAAGCATAAGCCTTGAGAGACTGTGGAGAAATAGGAACAATGATTCATTGCTGGTGGGAATGTAAAAATGGTGCAGTCACTATAGAAGACAGTTTGGCAGTTCCTCAGGAAGATAAGTATAGAATTACCATATGACCCAGCAATCCCACTACTAGGTATATACCTAGAAAAAATGAAAGTAGGGCCATAAACAGATATTTGCACAATGGTGTTCATAGTGGCATTATTCATAATTCCCATAGGTGAAAGCAACCCAAGTATCCACTAACAGATGAATGTATAAACTAAATGTAGTATTTACATACAACGGAATTTTATTCGGCCATAAAAACGATGATGCATGTGACAACATGGATGAAACTTGAGGGCATTATGCTGAGTGAAATAAGTCAAACGTGAAAGGACAAATATCATATGATTTCACTGATATAAACTAATTATAATAAGCAAACCTATAGAGTTAGAACCTAGATATAGTTTACTAAGGGATAGATTGGGGTTACAGAATGGGGACTTAACGATTAATTTGTACAGAATTTCCATTTAGGTTGAGTGTTAAGATTAAGAAATGGATGGTAGTAATATAGCACATTATTTTGAGTGTAATTAACAATTCTGAATTATATAGGTAAATGTGATTAAAAGGGGAAATTTTAGGTCATACATCTTTAAAAAAATTTTAAAGATAAAAAATGAGACTATAACAGTGAATCTTATTGTAGAAAATGAACTATAGTTAATAGTACAAGTATAAGAATGTTGTTTCATGGATTATAACAACTGTATGACACTAATACAAAGGTGTTAATAATAGGGTGATATGTGAGAAAAAATAAACCTAATCTAAACTATGTTTGATAGTTTATAGAACTGTTATTTTTGTTCTGTTTTGTTCTTTGAGGTATCAGGACAGGGAGGGAATCTGGGACCTCATATGTGGGAGGCTGGCACTCAACCACTGAGCAACATCGGCTGCCCTGAGTTGGTTTTTTTATTTGTTCGCTTGCTGTTTGCTTTTTTTGTTTTATTTTAGGAGGCATCAGGGACCAAAACTGGGACCTCCCATGTGGAAAGCAGGTGCTCAACTACTTGAGTTACATCTGCTCCCCAACAGTAGTGTTTTAATAATTTTTCATCAATTGTAATAAAGGTAAATACTGTTTAAAAAATTAGTACTATTACAAAAAAGTGCTATCATCAACTGTATCAAATGTTCCACACCAATGCAAGGTTTTGGTGATGGGGTGGTATATGGGAATCCTGCATTTTATGCACAACTTCTCTAAGAAAATATGTAAAGAAGTCAATGATGGGAAAAAAGGAAGGAATCAAAGAGAGAAAGATATTTGGGAAGAGACTGCAAGAAAGGTGTAACCACTGAAAGATAGGCAAAGAAGGAAAAAAAAATGAATTACTTTTTGTGGTAGTTTGAGACTATGTGTACCCCAGAAAACCATGTTCTTAAACTGGTCCATTCCTGTGGGTGTGAACCTATTACGGGTGGGACTTTTTGAATAGGTTACTTCAGTTAAGGCATGGCCCAGGGTAGGTCTTAATCCTCTTGTTGGAGTTCTTTATAAACAGGATTAATGCAGACAGAGAAGACAGAGAAAGCCACAGAAGCAGAAAGACAAGGAAGCCAGAAGCTGAAAGCAACAAAACCCAGAAGAGAAGGGAGAAACCAGCAGACACACCATGTGCCTTGTCATCTGATGGAGGAGTCCAGGATCACCGACAGCTGGTCTTTGCGGAGAGAGCATCACCTGATGATGTCTTGATCTGAACATTTTCTCAGCCTCAGAACAGTAAGCTTGTAAACTAATAAGTGCCTATTGTAAACGCCAACCCATTGCTGGTATATTGCATTTCCACAGCCTAGCAGACTAGTACATTAATAAAATCATGTTTACATAATTATAATGATCCACAATTCTCCTTTGGTCTGGAGAGAGGGAGGTGAAAATATTCTGTATTCCCATTTGTCTTTCCCTGCCTCCTTGGTATTCGTTTGTAACAACTGGCATTCGACAGAGCCCCACAGGTTTGCAGGTTAACCAGTTATTAAGTATAACTACTTTAGTTTCTAATACAAATGAGCTGGAAGTCCTGAGTTTCTCTGAGGCCTGAATTTTCTATCCCTCTATGTTTTGAGGGAGAAATTAGTAAAGAAGAGTCACATTCAAGTCACCATCACCTGACACCTTACAAGTTTGGGAGACCAGACAAGAAGCACCTTCCACACCCATGGTGAAGGGGATGGAGGAGATCAGATGGCAGCAGGTATTCATTTTCGCAGGTTGTTTGAAAATCAAGAGGTAGCACATTTAGCTATACCAATAAATTCTAAACATATGATGACTCAAACAGAGGAACAGTTTATTCTCACTCACTTAAATTACAAATAGATATTCCTAATCTGCCAGTAGCTCTCTAATCAGTGTTTCAGGAACTTGGACTCTTGGCCTCCTGTGTCTCCAAGGTCACCATATGTGTCTGCCTCAGTCCGGCAGGGAAAATTACATGAAGGACTATCTAGAGAAGGTTTTCACACTCAGATCTGAAAAAAAAAAAAAAACAACAACACTGCTTCCCCTTACATTCCATGGGCTAGAATTCAGTCACGTGGCCACATCTAACTGCAAGGAAGACTAGGAAATGTAGTCTGGCTTTGTGCCTAGAAGAAAAGAAAGTAGATTTTCTAGCTATTGACCATACACCTTTTGGGAAAATGTGAAGGCCACACACTCGTTGGGAAAATGCTAATGAAGAAATCATACTTTAAATTTTTTTCTGTCTCTTTAAGAAGGATTGTGCTTTTAAAAATATATATGTACATATAATATAAATGTATTTATATTCATAGATATGTATTTTATTTCTTCCACATAGTCCAAACTATAGGGGTCAATCAAAAATTCATTTTTTATTTCACTTAGATTAGAAGTCAAATTCTTCACTAGGTAGATAAGCCTATAAAAGATTGTTTGTTCAGGCAGGATCTGTATGCTAATTCTCTAGAATGTCAGTGCACATATTTATCAACTTTGTTATAGACTTACATATAATGGACTGACTCTTAAAATACACCATCTTGATCATTTTCATAAAACTTAACTAATATATATTAGCAAGCCCCCTACCAGAAACTTTTCACATATATATTTATAGTTCACCCTAAGGCTGCAGCAAGCCCTGCTTGGATAGAATTCCCAGTGTTTGGAAATGCAAAGTGAATTGCTGTTTTAATTAATGCCTAGAAGTAAATTGCATTATTAGAATATACAAAAGACAAGATCATCTGTTTCAATAAAAATTTGCTCATCTTTGCATAATATGAGCAATCTAAACAAGTCCCATCAATGGATTTTAATCTTCTACTAATTTGATCACTCAAGCAGTTGTCATCTGTGTACCAGTTATGCATGTTCCATTTTCCGGAAAAATAGGAATGATCTTTGATCCTGGTTAATAAACCTTCATGAAATAACTTTGGAAATAATACATCACCCTGTCATCCCCAATTTTTTAGCCCATTGTCTTTAAATTTTTGGCTGAGGGGATCCTATAGAATCAGAAAACACCGTCTGAGTGGGTCTGAGCTTATCAAAAAGCTAAGTAGGCAAGGGGAGTTATTACTGAAAGTGTCTCTCCTAGCTGGAAAACATTTTACTTTTAAAGATTAAAAGATACCTCACCAACCCAAATGACATTTCAGATGAGTGTGTTACAAACCTCTCAACAGTTTCTTTAAAATTGTACTTCATCTCTACAGGGAAAGAAATAAGTTGGGACACTGTTTCTTAATTGGCACATTCATTAGGTGTCTCCTTCATAAGAAGCCTTCTGCTGACTACTGTGAAGCAGAGATCAATAAGGGTTGGCCCCTCCCTTAGCAAGTGAGTAACAGGATCAGGCTAATAAAACCGCAAGTAGGAATTTAGAGATGTATACACAGAGATGCTTTCTCATGTTGTGGGAAAAGATGGGCAAGGGTATGGGCAAAAAATGAATAGAGATATTTATATACACTGTGCTGGTCTTTAAAACTTAGCTTCATTGAAATGTTCTTAAAAGCAGGAGTGTGATAAAAATATTTAACAGCAGGTACAGTTCGGGCATCAACCCAGACTTACTCTAAGCAACTGATCTGGCCTTACCAGTGAATGCCAGCAGGGTGCACCCTGCGTAAAAGGTAAATTGCACACACTGTGTGGCAAGAGGAGATTGTCTAAGAACAAAGGCAAACCACTAAGGTAAAGTAAATAAGCTAGGACTGGAAGTTGCATAGGCAGATAACTGGGAGAGAAAACACCAAACAACTGAAGATGATTTTTGTCTCTGCCGTGTGAGACTAACATGCTGCCACATGAGAAGATGGGAGCCAGAGAGATTCAAGTATGGACTGAGAATCATACCCTATTTTCTCTAGGCTGTTCAAAGCCCCCTCACCATCTTCTGATTGTGGGGGCATTTCCAGAGCACTGGAGTTTGAATTGAAGCTGAACTAGTAGAATGCTGAAGAAAATTATTGTGTTGGTTTATTTTTAAAGAAACAAAATTGGAACAAGCTGAAAATGCTGAATTATATCTATGCATGTTGAAATATTGTCATGTGGAATGTGAGCTGTTACTATTTGCAGGGTCATCCAAATGAGCTATGTCAATCAAACAGTGTGATTAGGGAATTCCCCTTACACACCGTCTGCCATGTACACTTGCACACACACATCAACCTTTTCTCAAATTTTATAACTCCCTAACTTAACTCTCTACCCCTGTCTCCATTTGCTTCATAGTGTGTAACATTCTCTGAAATGACACTATTTGTTTACTTTTGCCTCTTCCAGTAGAATATAAGCTTCATGGGAGCAAGGCTTCATTTTACTATTGTTTTTGTTGTCCATCCCCAGTGCATATAGTAGGTTCTCAATAAATATGTGAATAAGTG
Organism: Dasypus novemcinctus; assembly: GCF_030445035.2. NCBI lineage: Eukaryota > Metazoa > Chordata > Mammalia > Cingulata > Dasypodidae > Dasypus > Dasypus novemcinctus. The sequence goes on along the minus strand of NC_080673.1, from coordinate 169,616,231 downwards.
ATAAGTAATGAATAAATAACAGCAATTGTCATCTACTAATAACTTGGCCTGTTTCAGTATTAGTCCCTTTATATGCATTACTGGATTGAACGTTCTTACAAGTGTTTTTAATAGTGACAGTTTTAGTTTCCTAGCTGCCCAAACAAATGTCGTGCAGTGGTTTGGCTTAAACATTGGGAATTTATTGGCTTATGGAATCAAAGCTAAAAGAAGCCGTAGATCAGGCATCATCAAAGCTATGATTTCTCTCTGAAGACCGGGGCATTCTGGGCCTGGCTGCCAGCAACCTTTGGTCCTTTGCTTTTCTGTCATATTGCAATACACATGGCAGCCTCTCCTGGCCTGACCTTTCTCCTCAGGATTCTGTTGACTTTCAGTTTCTGGCTGCTTTCTCTGTTCGTTTGTCTTCTTCCCTGGTGGCCTTTTAGTAATAGGATTAAGACCTATCCTGGCTCGGTTGAGCCATACCTTAACTGCAATAACCTTATCTAAAGGTCCTATTTACAAGGGTTCACACCCACAAGAATGGATGAAGCGTAAACATGTTTTTCTGGGGTATAGAGTATTTCCATGGGTTGGCTCCTATTTGGTTCTAAATTCAATTCACCTTGATGCAAATTTCTGTGGTGTTTTTGTTCCTCATGCCCCATATCCATCTGATGAACTTCCACTGTCCTCTAAGCCACGTGAATGTGCCTCCCTGTAACAGTTTGCCAAAGAACTGCTAATGCAAAGCACCAGATACCTGTTTGCTTCTATAAAGGGTATTTATTTGGGGTAAAAGCGTACAGTTATAAGGTCATAAAAAGTCTAACTCAAGGTTGCTTTCTCACCAAAGTCAGTTGCCACATGTTGAAGCAAGAGAGTTTCAGGTCTCTGACTGGTCTATGCCTTCCCCTCTAAGCTTCCTCTTCCTCTTGAGACTCCATGATTAAGTGAAGTCCTCTGTCTCCTGGGATAGGGTTTGTTGCTTTCCAGGCCTCCAGTATCAGTATCGGCTCTCTTCCCAATCTCAGCTGTAAGTTATCAGGCAAAATATTTCTTCTCTTCCCTGTCCTTTAGCTGTTTGATCCTTCTCCTTTCTACTACTTGGCAGGATCAAAAAATGACAGAGGTCTCTCTTCCATGTCTACTTGTGTGACTGTTTATATCAGACCAAGCAAAAGGGCAGGGACTCAACCTGAGTAGAGCCTTACTGACAAGCCAAATCAAAGCCCTAAAAATGATCTCATCAAGCAATTTAATCAAAGACATCTCAGCTGAATTTAATGCAGTCAAAGGATATCATACCTAGAACCATAGATTAGTTTACAAACATAATATCTCTCTTTTTGGGATTCATAAAATAACCTGAAACTGCCACACTCCCCACTGCCAGAGCAAAAGATGTTCATTATGAAAAGACCCATAGTCCTCAAGGTGCCAGAATGGTACTGGGGTCCATGCAGAAGTGAAGAGAAATGCTCTTTCTCTCCCAAAAGGTGTCATGCTGAACCCTGAGTAGCACTTTTCACCCACCTCTGGCTCTGATCTCCCTCTGCACAGGAAGCCAAGATCAAACCAAGGGACTGGGAAGGTGACAGAACATCACACCTTGTCAATCTCCACTCATCTGATTCATCATTCCCTCTGTTTAATAATCAGCCTTGAAAATTTCTTTTTTCTATTTTTAGCACCAACTCACCAGTTCCACAAACACAATATTGTGAATATCGCTTTAAATTCTTCCCAGATACCTTAATATACTACAATAACACTATCAGGTAGCATTATTATTCCTATTTTATGGATGAAGAAATTGATATTTATTCAATTAGAATAACTCACCTAAAACCGTAAAACTAGGAAGTGTTGGAAGATGAAAGTGGAATTAAACCCTAAAATGTTTTTTTAACCTGAAGTCTGGGCTCTGGACAGCTAAGCTATATCCAGGTAAAGCGAACATATTGAGCAGCACTACATTTTTTCTGTAGTGAAAAAGGAAACAAATTTTCTCTTTCAGGGCTGGAACCTAGGTAAGCAAGGTTGATAATAAACACGATAAACTATTATCACATTTGGGTCAGCATGGGAATTTGATTTCAGCTTTGTTCCCACACTCTCATTAGTTTTCTAGGTAGTTTAGGTAGGTAGAGCCAGAGGACAGACATTTACCTACCATGCCTCAGATAGGCCCTGCCACCTAAACCCCCAACCAGTCTTCTCCCGCTTTCAAACATCTGGTCTCATTTTCAGACTAACTGAAAGCTGTTACACCTCATTATGTTTAAGATCTAAGAATAAAATGCTAATGATTCCCTGAATTGTTGTTAATTCAATTCTATAAAGTGTGTAATCAGGTCCTTTGAAAGTATAGACCTGACTAGTGATTAGTGGGTAAAAGGAGCTAAAGCAAAATTTGTGAAGATGTTAATCTAATCAGAAAAAACAGTTGGACTTCACATCCAAGAGCAGCAATCTCTCTAAATCCATACAAAAATGGAGAGGGCTTTGAGTGATTTATTACATATATTTATATATTGTACACCTTTATCTTCTTTAGAGTCTTGGCACAGTACTTGCTGTGGTTAAAAATCTTTATAATTAATTTAGAAACAATCTTTAATCATCTCATCCATCTTCCTGCCAATAAAAGATGGTCTCTCTGTTACAGCTATTTTGTTTTATAATTTTAAATTTCTCAAATCTTAGATGGTCTAATAGTTTCCTTAGATATTAAATTGGAGGAAAAAGAAAAAGTGTATAATAAAATAATTAAGCTTAACTCTAACCCCATTCTTCATTGGTCTCCCAAAATACCTTGCAAACACTATATCTCAGGCAGATTTAGAAAGCTACTTGTACAAGAGCATATTAAAAAGTGTCAAGGGAAAATGCAAATTTGCATGCCTGAGGCAAAGAATGTGCCAGAATGCTTGGAGGCTACAGAGAAATGTTAAAGCATTAACAGATGCTAGGTTGGCACATTAGCATATAGCTTCTCCCATAGGGCAGAAAGGAAGAGGTGAATTAGGACTGGGACTTTTCCTAGTCACCCTTCAGTAGCTGAATCCCCATTTCCCTTCCTCTTTCTCTCCTCTTGTCTTGTCTTCACTGACCCTGGGTTTACCTCCATCCACTTCCCCTTTCTTTCCCTCCCTTTCATTCCCCTTCCTTCCATCTACAAAAGAAGGCAGCCAGCCAAGGGGATGATAAAGAGACGTTAAGTCCCTTTCCTTCCTCCAACCCTAAGCAGAGTCCAGGACTACCAGGCTATTCAGGGTTAGGCTGAGCCTAATAAAAGAAGGCACAGATTGAAAAAAAATAAATGTATGCACAGTATTTGTATTCTATTTCATAGCCTTCTTTATTGAGTTTTTTTGTTTATTTCCAAATATGGTCAATGAGAATTTGTTCTAAGGTTTCCTCATCATTCTAAAATGAAATCATTAAAAAAAAAAAAATCCCTCTTTATTTGAAGAAAGTATTTCAATAAAATCTGTCTCTGCTATATCAAAAGTCATTCTTTGGAGTTTGAGATTAGCAATGAAGATCCATTAATCCACTAGCAACTTGTCAGTAACTTCAAAATGAGAGGGACCACTAATAACTGGATATTTACCAACTCCAGGCCCTGGGTGTTATATATGTATTTTCTTGTTTAATCCATACAGCAGCCTTGTCAGATAGGCTCTTTTCTGTTCTCAGTCTATCTCAGTTTATAGGTGAAAAAACAGGAGCCTGGAAAGATTATGTGATTTATTTAAAGTCAGAGCAACAGTACCAGAGCTGGGATTCAAACACTTGTCTGTGTGACCACATGGCCAATGTGCTAAGCAACTAGGCCATAAAATTACTACTCATCCTCTCTCTTCTCCACCATCTTTCAGTGACTTTCCAATCATTTTTCTCTACTCTAATATGCCAGTTACCAGGTAACAGGTTTCCATAGCTCTCACTCTCCCACATCCTCTCATCATAAAGTTTCAACTATCTTGGATCTTTCTACTCATGTATCACATACTTTGTGAGAAATAGAAGTGCTATCATTTGGCCTATACAGGGTAGAGGCCTAAAGAGACCAAACGCTAAGGTAGTTCTGGAGCATGATCTAGGACAACTGTTGGGCCAAGAATCCTCAGTTCCTTCATTTTAAATGAGTGTCCACATGAAAAATAGGAAGATACATGCAACTAAGTGACCAGTGGAATGAATGATCAGTCCAGACAATAGGAGACATGTACTGATTAGTCCAACTGCCATTCAACACAGGTCATTCAATAAGTGAGCTTAAGGAACAGAAAAGAAAAATAAAACGTCTAATGAGCTCCATAGTTACAGTGGTGGAGGTAAATGGCCCTGATTTCATAGAGGCAGGGACTCCTGGTCCCATGCCACACTCCTCTTTTGCTTGGTGGTGGAGGCAGTAGGAGCAGCTACAAAGGTAATACTATAACCCATTTGACAAGGCTTCTCCATTAGATATAATACAAGGAAAGCAGGGTTCATTTCAAAATCTTTCATAACAACTAGTTCCAGGTACTGCATCTTATGGATACTTAATGACTACCTAAAAGAAATCCTGGTATGATGGGTTAACCCAAGAAAATGCCTTGGGCAATGAAGAAGGGAAAGAGAGGAGTGGGTAGATGTCCTTAAAGGAGAAGTTCTGTGTGAGGTGAATCAGTGATAGCCCTAGATTGTCACAGGACAAAGACTCCTTAATGCTGGAAGATCAAGCATTCTTGTCCTTAAGAATCATCTCCAGATTCGTGCCTCAGGCCCCAAACCAAGCAGTGATGATGTTAGTCAGGGTTCTCTAGAGAAATAGAACTGACAAGAGATATCAGTAAATATTATGAGATTTTATAAAATTGTCTCAAGTGAACAAGTCCAAATTCTGTGGGGCAGGCTGCAAGCCAGGAACTCCAATGAAAGTCTTTGATGAGTTCCCAAGGAGAGGCCATCTGTCTGAAGTAGAGATGGGAATTTTCTCTCTGAATGTTGAAATTACTTCTCCTTTTAGGGCCTTCAACTGATTGGATGAGATGTGTTTCATTGCTGAAGGTAATCTCCTCAGGTGATTATAGATGTAATCAGCCATAGATGCAATCAACTCACAGATGATTTAAGTTCACAAAGTGTCCTTGCAGTACAATTAGCCCAATTATTTGCTTGCCTGACCAAACAACTGGGCACCATTACCTGGCCAAGTTGGCACCTTACCGTAGTAATCACAGATGGCATCAGACTGCAGGATCACCAATGAATGCAAATACGACAGTGGCTGGCCTCCCTCTGGTAATAGGGACCATCTCTGGAACTTCAAATTGAGAAGTCACAAGGTTCATGGAGATATCTAGGGAATAAAGACTTCCCTGAGAGGAGAAAGACATTTTGCCGTAGGTGTCCTGGACAGCCAGAGTTATTCATTTGACTATCATAAAGAATATGATTTCACTTTGTAATCTAAAACAGAGAAGCTGCCACACAAATATCCAGGACCACCCCAGAGTCCCCAGGCTGGAATCCCAGACCCTCATCTCCAAGTTCACCTTCATTTACAGCAGACATTACTTTATAGAAAGAACAGGAGCTAATTCAGCGATGCCTTTATGATAAGTTTACTGCTTTTTTTTTCCTTTTCCCAACTGCTACCAATACTTTTACTGGCAGAATGTCTCCCCTTTACTGATCATGATGTCTTCCTTTTTATTCTCCTGGAACCTAAAAAGATACTGAGTCAGTTCTTTCCTTCTCCACTGGATGAATGGAATATTTACCTCAGTCAATACGTCTGAGAACCTCAGCTGGGCTTTGCCAATGCTCACATTACTCCCAGCAGTTTACAACAGTACAGCAGCCTTGGAGCTGCCGCTCCTGACCCATCTTGTTCCAGGGTTCTTAATTCCTTAAGCTATATACTCTATACAGAATATCTCCTGGAACAAGTGCCCCACATTTACATACTTTACTTAAAACTCTCTAAAGATAAAGAATGTATAGACTGGTTAAAAGTTACATCATATGTTGAGAGCTAAGTATACACAGAAGTAGTGGTCTAAGCACTAAAGGGACCTGAGAACAGGTGCCTCTTCTTGGGAAATAATCAAGTTCTACCTTCTAGATGAAATTCTGGCACTTAATATTTGAACTTCTTTGAGCAGCTTGTCCTCACTTTTTTCTTTTATGAAGTAGGAATAATAATAAGAAAAATATTAAACAATGCAACTTTTAATAGGATTGTTATGAAAATGGAGTGAAATGATGCATGTAAGTTGCTTTTCACAAAGTCAAGTTCATGGTGAGAACTCAAACACTGACCCTAATGAAACAAGACTTTGTGAAGGAAAAGGGAAGGGAGGGTCTGGGAAGGGTGATTCTTTGTCTCTTTGCTATCCTGGCTTGCCAATGGGAATGCTGCAGATAAATGAGGAAAATAAGGTAAAATCGGAGGAAAGAAGCCTGACCCCACATTTGTCTCCATATACTCCCCTTAAAAGATTAAATATAGTGTCTGAAACCACTGTAGTGACCCAGTCAGAGCTGTCTTTATTTTAAAGTTAATAAAAGAGAAAAGATCCCTTTCTGAATTTTGCCTATTAGCCAAAATAAAAATAACCTAGCTGTGCTTAGCTAGATTTGATTTTTTTTTCTCCACTCTGCTCCTGTCTATTTACCCAAGTCCTTATCTATCCTTCAACTCCATTTCAGATTGCCATGATGAATTAAACTTTTTAAAACTGAACTTTGGCATTGTTTGGAAAGACAATCAGTGCTGTTGGAGCACTTGCTGACACAGTGAGAAGGACAGCCCTGTGTGGGACAGAGCTCTGCAGGGCTCTGCAACTTCTCTGTCTTGGTTCTTCTTGGCCAAGCCCCTGGCTTGTGGCTTCCTCAGTTCCTTATCTCAAGCTTCCTTTTGTCTGATTCTTCTATTATCATTCATAGTACACAGATCAATGCCACATGTAAATAATGGTTGCTCAGGAGTTCTACTTTGGGGGATAAGGCACTTTTGTTCAAATTAGGGAAAGAGATGACACAGCATCATGCCAGGGCCCATGGTTTTGTTTACATGGCACAAACTGAATTCCAGCCCACACCTGCCTTCTCAGTCCCCATGCCCTCATGCTAAGCAAAATTTGTATTACCCTACATATAAGTTCCTAGCACTCAGTAAACATATCTTAATACCATGAATCTCCACACTGACTTTTTCTCTATTGTTTATGTGAAAAGTAGACTGTGATTAGTAATGAACATTTCAAAGAAGTCAAGTGGAAGAGGAATAATACTTTCATTACTACAACTGCAATCTTAGGTAGCCACAGCAATAACACAATAATAGAGTGTAGAGACAATGATGATAATGGTTAATTTTCCTTGAACATATACTAAATTGCTGTGTTAAGGGCTTTCCATGTACTACCACATTCAATATTTCCATCAATACATGAAGTACTTTCCCATTTTACAAGTGAGAAAACATTAAATGAGATAAGTTAATTAACCTGAAACTGTTGGAGCAAAGACTTCTACTCGCATCTATCTAACTATTGTTTATTGTGCTGGAACAGTATAATAGGAAGTATTTTAGGTTTTACTTGTTACACAGGCACAGCAGTAAACACCATGGAATCACCTGGTGAGTCTGTAATTCTCCTTTCAGTTTTCTCTCCATCCTTCTGATTATGACTCTGTCAGGTACTGGCATGCCTTTAACACCCTTCCACAATTGCTAATCTACCCCTTTCAACCAACAGAAAAAAGTCTCAGATTTAGAGCCTTCAATAAACAATAGTATCTAGATAAATTTTCATAACAATTTTTATTACAAAAATAAGTTATCAGCTAATTATGGCAAGTGATACCAGTTCTGCAAATTTCAGCTATCATGCAAAGTTTCATCTCTTAGGAAAAAAGTCACATCTGTTTTAAAGAAAAATATTAAGCAAATACTCAAGGTGCTTCATTTCAATATAATTTAAATCATGGTATTCAGAGGTTCTCAGAAACAGAAGAAATTGGGAAGATGTCAAGCCAAAACTGAGACCACGAAAATAGTGCACTATACTACTACGCCACTTGCCTGGGCTTTGTTATCAAGAAATATGTGGGCTCGTATTCCAGGTTTGCTCTTATTTTTTCCCTGACCTGGTGCAGGAAGGGGCAAGCCCTGAGGGGTCTCCGTTTCTGGTGCCAAGCACCCTACCGTGCTGGCCAGGTGCAACCCAATCTGGGGAACAATGTCAGGTGGGGAATTTGATTGGGGCAGTACACAGGTAAAACAGTAATGCAGGTGTCCCAAGCAAGCTCAGAGAGGACAGAAACCTCCCATGGAGCAGAAGGACAAAAGCTCACTTGGTTTTGATTTTCAGTAGGAACACAGGCTGTGAAAGTGAGTGCTAGGGTGGGGTGGGGGGTGGATGGTCAGTATGCACCCAAGAGGGACAGGAGCAGGAAAGGCCACCCTCCCTGATGGGAGGGGAGCACCTAGATCCCCACCCCCAGGGGCTACTGTCTCAAGTAGTAGGCCCACTGCAGTGAGTCTTGAAGCCTAGGGCATGGGCCCAGGTGGTGCCACCCCAGGAGCAGAGAGAAATCCAGAGGAAGCCAGAAGCTGAAAGCAACAAGACCCAGAGGAGAAGAGAGAGACAACAAATGCCAGCATCGTGCTCTGCCATGTGACAGGAATCCAGGATCACCAGGAGCCATGTCTTGGGAAGAAAGTTTTGCCTGAAATCTTGATTTGGACATTTTTTTCTTGACCTTGAAAGTTTATCCAGAAAAGATTTGTGGAAAGTCTATTATCTGACGCTTGGAACTCCTATATGCAATTTGCAAAAACTACAAGTTTTTTTGTGAGATCTATATGAACAGAACCACTGCCAGCCTGGTCTAAAAGGAACAGAGAAGGGAAAGCTTAAAGGAAAAATGACTTCAAAGGCAGAACCATGGAAGCTGAGGTCTGGACTGGAGATATCTCAGGCCAGGAGTGTGGACCCACCCATATGTGTGGAAACATGTATATGCACTTGAAGAGGGCAGGCCTTCCACCCTATTGTTCATGGAGAATGCTACTACTGCAAGCTTCAGAGAGGATGGGGCACATTCCCTGGGCATAAGGGAGAGTTGGTCTGCCACCCCACTGTTCTGAGAGGGTTGAGCCTATGTCTTGGAGACTGGAGAGAGTCTGGCTATCATCCCATATTCTCAGAGGGTAAGGCCAAGAGTTAGCCACTACCTAGATGCTTGATGAGGATGGAACTGAGAACTTGGCCACTGGGCACATTCTTGGAAAGGGTCAGGTTTCCACTCTTAGGTCCCAACGACAAGAAACCAAGTTTCCATGAATGACTTTCAGTCTCTGAAATCTAACGAAGTATGCCCTACATATTTTCAGGACTGTTTGGGGTCCATGGCCTGTGTTTTTCTTTCAATTTCTCCCCTATAGTGATGGAAATGTCTATTCTATGACTGTCACTCCTTTTGTATATTAGAAGCATATAACATTCTAAATGTCACAGGCCCACAGCCTGAGAGGAAATTTGCCCAGGGACAAACATGACTATAATAAATAGACTTTGTACTTATTATTGTTACTATAAGGAATTAATGCTTTTTTGAAATATTGTGATAGAATAAATGTATTTTGCATAAGTAATTTGAGAGCCCAGAAGGTGGAAAGTGGTAGTTTGACGCTTTTGTGGGCCCCAGAAAATTATGTTCTTAAATTAATAGACTGCTGTGGATGTGAACCTATTGGAGGTGTGGCCATTTGGTTAAATTACTTCAGTTAAGGGCCTTTTGATTAGATCAGTTTAGTAGGCTGTGATCCACTGTGACTCTTAATCTTCTGCTGGAGTCCTTTATAAATGAGATCAATACAGAGAGAGGAAGGTGCAGAGACAGAGAGAAACTTACAGAAGCTGAGAAAGAATAAGACACAGGAGCTCAGAGAGGCATCCACAGAAGCTGAGAGAGAAAGCCATGAGAGCAAGAAACTGAAATCAACAGAATCCAGGAAAGAAATCCACAGATGGAGCAGCCAGAAGCTGAAAGCAACAGAACCCAGAGGAAAAGGGAGATTTGGCAGATGCCACCATGTGCCTTCCCATGTGACAGAGAAGTCTAGGATCTCAGACAGTCAGTTTTTGGTAGAAAAGCATCATGTGATGAAGCCTTCATTTGGAAATTTTCATGACGTCAGAAGTGGAAGTGGAAGCTTTTAAATTAATAAACTCCACTGTAAAAACCAACCCATTTCTGGTATGTTGTATTGGCAGCCTTTAGCGAATTAAAACACTAGCTGTATATCCTTGGAAATGACTCAATTTCTTTCAGTCTTAGTTTTTTTCATCCAAAAAACATTCATAATATCTACTTTAAAGATATTATTGTGACAGGCAAATGAAATAATCCCTGTAACAGCACCTATCATAGTGCCTAGTACATAGTAGGTGCTCAGGAAGTGTTAGTTTCTTCTATGTTCTCCCTTCCCTCTAGTTTCCAGTCAGAGTGGTAGAATAATGATAACTCTTCCTCCTCTTCTATCACAAAGAGTTCTTCTAATTCACTTTTTCTTTTCATTAAATTAGAGCTATAAGCATGTGGTTCCATTGTTTCTTATTTGTCCACCTCACACCATTAGGGGGCTTGTTTTTGTTTATTAAGAGTCTGCTGTCTAGTGGAGTTCTGCCAAGATGGCAGTGGAGTGGATCGACAGGGCACACCTCTCTTACAAAAACATCAGAGGAAAGGCAGAAGTTGTCCAATGCACCTTTTCGAGGGATCTGTAGACCAGGGAAGTGCCATGCATCATCCAGGAGGGAGTGGGACAGAGAGTAGAAAAAGCTAAAATGAAAACTGTGAGTTAAATGTCTTCATGGCAGGGATTGGTGCCCACTCCCTACCCTTGAGGTGAACAGCCCAGATAAAACCTGTGCCTGACTGCTGAAGAATGACACTTGCTGGCAGACTGGGAAAGTGAAGGGAAATAAAAAGGTTTTTGGTACCTTTCCTGTCTCTATCCCCAGCCCCCTTTGGATCTGGTCTGCACCCCACTAGTGGGTTCCTGGCCCTGTCTTCATAACTTAACTATGGGCAATTTTAAAGATCTAGAATAAGTTTAATCAAGAATCAAAAAGAGCCATAAAACAAAATGAATAAAATATAAAATTCCAGGCAAGAGAGAGTAATTGACCATCAGAGTAAACTCACCAGCATAATCATATGCCTAGATATCAGAAAAAATTACAAGCCATACTAAAAGCAGGAAGTTATGACTCAGGCAAGGGAACAAGTAAAAAATTCTGATGGAACACAGGAGTTAAAATAACTAATTTATGATGTTCAAATAATCTCCTGAATCAATTCAAGGAGTTAAAGGGAAGTATAGCTAAAGAGCTAAAGGATATTAAGAAGACACTGAGTAAGCATAAAGAAGAATTTTAAAGCTTGCAAAGAAAATTAACAGATTTTATGGGAATGAAGGACACAATGGGTGGGATTAAAAATAACATTAGAGGCACACAAAAGCATTTGAAATGACAAATGAAAAAATCATCAAATTCGAAACTGTCCTTCAAAAATGAGGGTGAGTATAAAATTTTCTCATATAAACAGAAACTGGGAGAATTCATCACCAGGAGACCAGCTCTATAAGAGATAGTAATGGGAATGAGAGGCCTGGGGAAAAATGTAGAAGTGAAGATTATTAGTAAGGATAACTTAAAAGTTAAAAAGAGAGACAATAATAAGATATGACACAGGGAAACCAAAAAATAAAATGATTGAAGTAAGTAATGTTTTTACAGAAATAACATTGAATGTCAAAGGACTGAATCCCTAATTAAAAGACAAAGACTGGGTTAAAAAATATGAGCCATCTATATGCTGTCTACAGGTGACACATCTTAGATGCAAATACACAAATAGGCTGAAAATGAAACATTGGAAAAAGATATTCCATACAAACAGTAACTCAAAGAAGCTGAATTAGTTACACTAATATCAGAGAAAATAGATTTTAAATGCAAAACTGTTACAAGAGATGAAGGGGACATAACATAGTAATTAAAAGGGCATTTCATCAAAAAGAAATAACAATAATAAATATGTATGCCACTAACTAGAATGCCCCAAAATATATGAGCAAACACCAGCTAAATTGAAAGGAGAAATAGATGTCTCTACAATAAAAGTTGGAGACTTCAATATATAACTCCCATCATTGGATAGAACTTATGGTCAGAGGATAAATAAGGAAACAGAGAATTTGAATAATATAAACAAACCAAACCGAACAGACATATACAGAACATTAAACCCCAAACATCAGGATATACATTCTTCTCAAGTCCTCATGGATCTTTGTCCTGCCCTGCCCATTGGTGGCAGATAATGAGGGAACTTAAATACTCCTGTAGCAGTACAGTGAAGTTATACTATAGGCCTAACTATATGGAAGAAAACTGATTCTCCCAGAGTAGGATGGATAAAAAGTGTTTGCCAGGTCAACAACCTCACACCAAACACTGGTAGAGACCAAAATGGATTCATGAGAGTCACATCTGGAACCACAGATGACAAAAGAGATACTTCTATATTCAAGCACCTGGTCTATTATTAGCCCCCATGTTCCACTCACCTTTTTCACTGACCACAGAGCTGTTATGAGCAGAGATAGTGTAGCTGAGGACATCTGCAGATATTAGGTCCTTTATGAATTCAATCACGTCCTTTTCCCCACAGGAAGGTAGTAATGCCTCTGTTGGACAATATGGTAAGGAGATGGGAACCCTGGGATTGCATGTCTCTCACTTTCCCAACCATAATGGCCAGAATTTGCTGGGATGGGAGGCCATAGTCCTACAACCAATGCTAGGATTTGCATCAGTGCAGGATATCACTATAATAATGCATTACGCAGAAAGAAACATGACCAGAGGGGCATCTCAGGAGCTTGAGAGACCAACCCACAGGGTAGCTCTAACTTCCCATACCACACCCATGTAGAATGCCCTAAACCTCACAATGCAATTCATCATCCCTCACCTTTGTGTCTCTTTGAATGATAGTCACCTGAGCACCTCAATCCAAAAATGACAGAAAGGGGATTGTGGGAACATGGCTAATGGGTTAGGAAGATAAGGCTCAGCTGTCATTAAAACAATGGAGAAAAAGTCAGAGGCTGCCTTGCTGTCCTGCTTTGAGGTACAGCAAACCAGGACACTGCTTCACAACTCCAAGAAGACTGAGTGTCAAAGAGATAAAGAAACCAAAACAAGTAATCATGAGTTATTAAACTTCCCAGCTACTGGGAAGGTCTGCCTTCCCCCACCCCTGAGATATTAAACAAGGGTAAAACTCCTGGTGAATTATAACTAACTGAGAGAAAAGCAAACGTCTTCCTCCCTGCCAGATCCTTTGGATATAAATAGCATGGAAAGGTACTCTGAGTCATCTACGGAGGGCACTTGACAAATAGAGAAGCCAGGGGGAAATTGTGGGTTGCTTGTATTGGTGGTTGGAAATGACACACGTACCTGGCCCTTGGGGCAGATAGTCTAGGTGGAGCCCCTAGCTCCCTGCTCCTAACAGGAGTGTGATGGCAGATTCCCTGTCAGGAAGAGGGACCTGGGACGATGGAGAGTGATTTCTTTGCAATGAGTTTAATCAGCTGGGTCCCACATGAATATTGGAAGGGACCCTGACTTGACAGGGAGAGGGGAAGAAGATCATCTCAGGCAAGCAGTCATGCCTAGCTGCCTAGGTAAAGAGAGGAATTACATCAGAGAGGAGGCAGAAACAGGTGGCTGATCAGCATCCCTGGTATGTAAGAATGGTTCAAAAAAGAAAATCAATCAATGTAATACACCACATAAACAGATTGAAAGAGGAAAACCACATGATCATCTTTATAGATATGGAAAAAGCATCAACAAAATACAGCACTCTTTCCTGATAAAAACACTACAAAAGATAGGAATAGAAGGGAACTTCCTGTGATAAAGGTTATCTATAAAAAACCCACAGCTAACATCATATTCAATAAATAGTGAAATCCTGAAAGCTTTCCTTCTAAGATTGGGAAGAAGACAAGGATGCCCACTTTCACTGCTTCTATTTAACATTGTGTTAGAAGTACTTGCTCAAGCACTTAGGCAAGAAAAAGATATAAAAGTCATCCAAATTGGAAAGGAAAAAGTAAAAATTTCACTATTTGCAAACAACAATATCCTATACATAGAAAACTCTGAGAAATCTACCACAAAGCTTCCAGAGCTAATAAGTGAGTTCAGTAAAGTCACAGGTTATAAGATAAACATGCAAAAATCAGTAGTGTTCCTGTACACCAATAATGAGCAATCTGAGAAGGAAAGCAAGAAATTAAAAGAATCTAAATAGCAACCAAAAGAATCAAATACCTAGGAATAAATTTAACTAGAGATATAAATGTCTTATATGCAAAAAACTACACAACACTGTTAAAGGAAATTAAAGAAGACTTAAATAAATAGAACAATATTCCCTGTTCAAGGAAAAGAAGACTAAACATCAAATCTGATCTACAGATTTAATGCAATCCCAATAAAAATCACCACAGCATTTTTTTAGTGAATTGAAAAAACTATGAAATTTATTTGGAAGGACAAGAGTTCCCAAATAGTCAAAGACACATTGAAAAAGAAAAATGAAATTGGAAGAATTACAACACTTGACTTTAAAACATACTCCAAAGCTACAGTCATCAAATCAGCATGGTATTGGCACAAGGATAGACATACTGAACAATGGAAGTGAATTGAGACTCCTGATACTGATACTCATATATACGGCCAACTGATATTCAACAAGGCCACCAAGCTCTTTCAACTAGGAGAGAATGGCCTGCTCAACATATGGTGCTTGGGGAACTGGATATCCACATCCAAAGGAAATGAGAGAGGAACACCATCTCACATCTTATACAAAATTTAACTCAAGATGGATCGAAGCTCTAAATTAAGAGCCAAGACCATGAAGACCTTGGAAAATATTGTAGGAAAGCATCTACAGAATCTTGTATTAGGAAATGGTTTCATGAACTTTATACCCAAAGCATAAGCAATGAAAGAAAATATAGATAAATGGGACCTCCTCAAAACTAAAATTTTTGCACCTCAATGCAGTTTGTCAAGAAAGTGAAAAGGCAGTCTACTCAATGGAAGAAAATATTTGGTGATCATGTATCTGATAGGGGTCTAATATCCAGCATATATAAAGAATTCCTACACCTCAAAAATAAAAAGATAAGCAATCTGTTTTTAAAATGGGCAAGTGATTTGAATAGACAGCTCACCAAAGAAAAAATACAAATGACTAAAAAGCACATGAAAAGATGCTCAACATCACTAGCTATCAGGGAAATGCAAATCAAAACTACAATGAGATATCATCTTACACCCATTGGACTGGCAGCTATTAAAAAACAGGACTACAAGTGTTGGAAAGGATGTGGAAGAATAGGAACGCTCATCCCTGCTGGCAGGAATGTAGAACTGCACAGCCACTGTGGAGGACAGTTTGGCAGTTGCTCAGAAAACTAACTATAAAACTGTCATATTATCCACCAACTCTATTGCTGGGTTTATACCCAGAAAAATTCAAAGCAAGGACATGAACAGATATATACACACCAATGTTCATAGCTGCATTATTCACTATTGCCAAAGGCTGGAATCAAACCAAATGCCCTTCGGCAGATGAATGGATGAAGAAATTGTGATATATACATACAATGGAATATTACCCAGCTTTAAGAAGGAATATAGTATTCACACATGGAATAACATGGATGAATCTTGAGGACCTTATGCTGAGTGAAGCAAGCCAGGCACTGAAGAACAAATATTACATGACCTCACTGATATGAATTAAGCAAATCAAGCAGAATGAGAAAGCTAGAGTCTGGAAGATAGGTTTACAGGAAATAGAAAGAGAGAAGTTGGTGAGTCAATGCCCATATGGGCAAAATCTATGATAAGGTGGAAGTGAGTAGTTGTACAGTGGAGGGGTATGACAGTGGTGTAATGTTATTGTTGGGTTGGGTAGTGCTGATTTGTCAGGGTGGCAGGGTGAGGAGGGTGGGTTGGACTGTCCATGGAATTGGGGGAGGGTTGGAGGTGGTAGCAGGTGAACACTGAGGATTGGTGGGTACTTGGTTGAAACTAAAATGTTGGGAATGCTCTTTTGGCAATATGACAAGTGAGGGTTGTTGATTTTGGGAGTTGGATATGGGGATCATTCAGGACAGGGCGCACCTGAGGCAGGCTTCTAGGGAGTGTGTGAGCGTTCATCTTGGTATAATAAGCTATATAAGTGGGTGGACACCCACATAATGAAAAGCAAGGTGGTAGATGCCCATCCCGGGGAGGTCTACTATGTTCTAAATAGAGGGGCAGTGCCTAATATAGGAGTACAGACCAGTGTGCCAAGCCCTCAGTGTTGTTGCAAGTAACTATGAATCTTGTCCTTCAAGGAGTGAAGCCTGGTGGTTGCCATGGCTCCCAAAGCGGGGAGGGGAGGGAGAAAAGAAGAGATGGAACTGGGGGCATTTTAGGGGAAATGGAAGTGTTCTACATGATCTTGCTAAGATGGATATAGGCCATGTTGAACTGCATCAAAGTTTATAAAAGTGTATGGTCCAGGGAAGCAGCTGTGGCTCAATCAGTTGGGCTCCCATCTACCATATGGGAGACCTTGGGTTCATGTCCCAGGGCCTCCTTGTGAAGGCAGGCTCACCTACAAGCCATGGAGAACCACCTGGCCCGCAAGCACTACAGAGTGCCATCCAGCCTGCAAGTGCCATGGAGAGCCAACTCAGCAAGGTGACACAACAAAAAAGGGAGACAAGTTAAAAAAAACACAGAAGAGCGTGCAGTGAAGGAACACAGAAAGCAGACAACAAGCAAGCTGCAAGGTGGGGGGGGGGGGGTTTAAAAAAAAAAAAAAGCATATGGTCCAATATGTAAACCATTTACTGTGGTTGGTAGCTACATTTCAATATCTGTACATCAGTTGTAACAAACGTACCATCCACATACAAAATGTTATTAATAGGGGAAGGGGGAAAAGGGAGGGTATGTTGGGTATATGGGAGTGCCCTGTATTTGGTTTGTGGCTTTTCTATAACCTAAAACTTCTTTGAAGACAAGATGAAAAACCTAAGATGCTGGGGGAATAAATGGAAGAAAATGTCAGTGTACATATAGGACAACAGTTCTTACAGTGATGAAAGGCAAAATGTCCAAAAAATTTTTATATTTTTTCATTATTTTTTATCATCCCAAATTTTTATTTTTTTACATTTTTTTTTGTATTTCATTTCTTATTTTTAAAGTTATCATTATTATTTCATTTTCTTACTCATTGTATTTGACTATTTTATTGGCTTCATTTTTTAAAATGTTTTGGATCACAGAAGGGTCACAACTGTGGTAGGGGAGGACTGTTGGAGCAGGGATCAGTGACAGGGGATATCACCTGGGCACACATATAAGACATATAAATGTGTTCAAAATATTCATGAGGCATTGTCACAGTGGATGGAGAGTGACACAATAACAGAAGGATTATCAAATTCCCATCCTAGGGAGCTCTGCCACATTCTCTAAGGAAGCAGCAAGAATCCCCAAGTACAGGGGTAAAGACTAGTAAAGGAGGATAGTCCATTGATGGGCCCTTGATACTGATGACTGTGCATATGAATCTTTATTCTTGGAATTGAAATTTAGCATAGTATTATAGGGTGCCTAAGAGTAATCTTCTGGGAGCCTCCTCATTGCTCAAATGTGAACTTTCTCTAAGCTGAACAGAGCACATAAATACATTAGCTTCCTCCCAGCATGGGACATGGCTCTTGGGGATGATCCTCCCTGGCACCAAGGGATAATTAATAAGTACCACTAGCAATGCAACTGGAAAAGGACCTTGACTAAAAGGGAGAAAAGGTAAAGACAAATGAGTTTATATGGCTAAGAGACTTCAAAGTGAGTCAAGAGGTCCTTCCAGAGGTTATGCTTATGCATGTCTCAGCAGAATCTCAGACTGCCAAAATAGGTACTACCCCAAATAGTGGTGGTCCTGAGTGCTCTGGAGGCATCCAGACACTACAGGCAGGGCAAATAGCTCAAGAGTTTGGTGCCTTGCCAGTGGACGTACTTTGGAATTTATACTCCCCAGAGTAACAGAGGTGGATTCAGTTGTGGCTTCACTACATATGGCTCTTGTGTCCTTCTATTTGACCCTGTAATCAGTACTGGAGTTCATAGATTTACATCCAAGAGACTTAAATATTTGGGCTGTCCATATGCCAACTAGGTCCTGAATCTCAATGGAGTTGCAACACCTACTCTCCATTCATTGGTCTCACCCAGGACAACTAACATGGAGGTGATGATGAACAACTATCATATCAAGGAACCAAGAGTCTACAACTGCAAGCAAAAGAATTCCATCCTTCAGTCCTAAGGGATCACAGTTCCCTCTCAATTAAATGTCAAGTGCACATCACCATCCCCTAACCCTCAGAACTGGGGAATGAACTATAGACTAAAGTAGACTTATTGTTATTCTACTATAGACCTATTGCAAGTCTAGCAATGGAAGAAATTATGTCATTCATAAGGAGGCAGTGGTCACTGGAGGTTCTGTGGGCAGGGAGAGGGAAAAACAGGTGTAATATGGGGACATTGTAGATACTTGGTAATTGTCCTGAATGACATCGTAACAACATATACAGGCCATTATAAATCATGCCATAACCTACATAATTGGGTGGGAGAGAGTGAAACTACAATGGAAATTTTAATCCACACTGAATGGCAATGCTCCAAAATGTGTTCATCAATTGCAATGAATGTACCTCACTAATGAAGGATTTTTTAATGTGGGAAAATGTGGAAGGTGTGGGGAATGGGGCATATAGGAATCCCCTATATTTTTATGTGATATTTGTATAATCTAAGTATCATTAAAAAATAAAAAATAACAAAAGTGCCAAAAATATGTGTTCACTGACTCCAAATTGTACATGCACCATGGTATATGGTCTTCAGTCCCTGGGGGATGGATGGGTGAAGAGGTCCTTCCTGGTGGCCAGACTCCTCAGTAGTGGCCAAAGGGAGAGGTGGGAGATTTTCAGGATTCCCCTCCTCTTCCACTGCTTATATCTGGGGATTGTGGGGAAGGAATCTGGCAGGAGAAGATTGTCTTTGTCAAGTTTATTGCCCTCCTTTCAAGTTATATTTTCCCCAAAGTTCTCATTGGAGTTCCCATCAATGGTTTCTTGGGAACCCCTTGATCTTGTAGCCACGAAAACATAGCTTGATGAGTGGGAGCCCCGAAAGGAAGGGAGGCCACTGACTCATCTTGTGAGTGTCAGTATTTGTGCATTAATAGGCAGGTACCCACTGCTGACCAGTCTGGCTCCTTAGTTAGTTGCCATAGCAACCACCCTCCTAAAATGAGAGCTCTTGCCCCAGGAAGGGAGAATGTAATAAACACAGTCAATCACATTTCCCCCAGGAAGTTCTAGTGTGAGGAAGAGAACTAGCTTGGTACCAAATTTAGAGTGACCTTTTCTAATAAAATAATTGCAAAATGGGAATCTGTTGAGGGGCCAAATCTCACCAGGGGATAGTATATCCATAAACCAAGAGTTGCAGCAGCATAATCACAGCCTCCACCTCATTACTCAAAGCTTAGTTGTAATTGACGAGAGATCACCCAATGTGGGATAAACTCATCCACTTCCCTGAGGCATCCAGTCAAACAGAATGTGTGGCTGCAGAGCAGGGGCAGCAACACCATCAGCTGCTCCTGCCCCATCCCCTGCCTCCTCCTTCCTTAACTCCAACTAAGAGTTTGCTGGAGGACAGGATCGAATATGAGGCAGCCAAGACTCCTTCATTCAGCCTCGTTGATCAAGGCATTACTGGCACCCTCATCATAAAGTCAACAGCCATGAGAGGAGATCCTCCCCAGGCTTCTGTCCTTACCTATCTTTCGCATTCCATATCACTTCTCCATAAAAGCTCATTCTTTTGTTTTCACCTCCAGGTCCCCATCTTCATTTCTCATAGTCTCGCTGAATAATGACCAGCCTCAAACTAATCTCAAGATCACTCTCAGTTGTCTGAGTGTGAGATTGCCTGGTTCCAGAACCAGAAGAGATATAGAAGCCAAAGCCAGGGGAGTGTGTGCCAGGCAATGGAAGCCCCAACCACATTTATCTCAGCATGGCACGAGCTAGCCAACTTCCTGACATTTATGGCAGGATCCTCAAAATCCAATTTATCACTGTCCTTCCCACAAAGGATGAAGATGGCATGCCCTAAGTCTACCAGTCATGGGTCATTACCTCTACCAGGCTTGTAGAGCCAGGGTGATCATTCAATTTAGCCTAACAAGCTATGAGCCTTGTGCTGCCCAAGATGCTCCAGATGCCATATAAAAAAAGGGACACAAAAGAGATGAAAAGAAAAATCAGAGAATCAACCCACCCCACACTTCCCTGTGTGCTCTGCTTGCTGTGCCAAAATTTGTTGATTAAGTCACTATATGGTGTGTTATGGGAACCCAGGCTCAGGCTCAATAGACTTTCAGCAAATGACCACTTTTTTACTTACATAGCACAAAGTTTCTACAAGAGCAGGGGAATAGAACCCATTTTCTCCCAGGGAGGCTAACTGCCCAGGTCAGGGTTGATGGATGGTGACTCTGTATGCCCTGCTTTGCATGGGAGATGAGGGACAGTGGTGTTGCCCAATTGTTGAATTTTTATATACTCCAGAGGGCGCAGTCCTGCCAATGAGCAAAACACATTCACCGAGCAATTTCTGTGCACTGGCAAGTAGTTTAGGCTGGTTGCGATTTAAAGTCTCCCCTGGGCTTCTTTCAGTCTTTTGTGAAATAGAAACATACTGAATACCTGCTGACAAACAAGAAAAATGGAAACATACTAAACTTCTGCACATAAACAAGCAAGAGGGGAAAAGGAGTGGGAGAGGCAAGTGCTGAGAGATGGCTGCTGGACATGTCTGTGACCTGCTCAGCAAGAATTCATATTTCCTGATTTCAAACATACACAGTAATTACAGTAATCAAAACTGTGTGTCACTGGTATAAGATAGACATATTGATCAATGGAATGGAATTAAGAGTCTAGAAATAAACCCATGCATCTATAACAAATTGAATTGGTCAAGTATAGTGTGCCAGTGATTTCTTACATATAACACCTAAATCACAATTAGCCATTTAAAAATAAAAATTAAAAAAAAAACACCAGTGCAGGCATAACTGGGAGATATTTTGGGTTCAGTTCCAGACCACTGTAATAAAGTGAATATTGCAATAAAGCGAACCATAACAAATTTTTGGTTTCCCAGTGTTAATAACATTTATTTTCTTACTACACTATAGTCAAATAAGTGTTCAATAACATTATGTCTAAAAAGCAATGTATATACCTTAATTTAAAATACTTTATTGCTAAAAAATGCTAACCATCATCTGAGCCTTTAGCGAACTGTAATCTTTCTCCTTATGAGATGTTTATGCTGATGAAGGTCTTGCCTCATTGTTGGTGGTTGTTGACTGATAAGGGTTGCCACAAACCTTCAGTTCATAAAAAACACAATGCCAATGAAGCACAATAAAGCAAAGCACAATAAAATGAGATATGCCTGTAGAAAAATTGGAGTTCATCAAAATGAAAAGCTTGTGTGCATCAAAGGACATTATCAAGAAAGCCTGAAGACAATACAGAGAATAGGAGAATAAATTTGCAATTCTTATATCTGATAAGCCTGCTCTAGAATTTAGAATATATATATATAGAACTCTTAGAACTCAACAATAAAAAAACAAAAAACCCAATGAAATCTGACAAAGTATTTGCACAGACATTTCTCCAAAGATGTACAAATGGCCTATAAGCACATGAAAAGTTGCTCAATGACATTAGTCATTAGAGAAAAAGCAAATCAAAACCACAGTGAGATACCATTTCACACCTACCAGAAAAGGTGTAACAAAAAAGAGAAAGAGTAACAAGGTATGTGTAGAATTTGGTAACCTCACACATTACCAGTAAGAATGTAAAATGGGGTAAACACTTTGAAGAACAGTTGGGTAGTTCCTGACAGAGTTAAAAATAGAGATACCATATGATCCAGGCATTCTACAATTAGGTACGTACAAATGAGAATTGAAAGCATATATTCATACAAAAACTTGTATGCAAAAGTTCATAGCAACATTTTTCATAAAATCCAAACTGTGGGGAAGTGGACTTGGCCCAAAGGATAGGGCGTCCACCTACCACATGGGAGGTCTGCGGTTCAAACCCCGGGCCTCTTTGACCCATGTGGAGCTGACCCATGCACAGTGCTGATGTGTGCAAGGAGTGCTGTGTCACACGGGGTGCCCCAGTGTAGGGGAGCCCCACACGCAAGGAGTGCACCCGTAAGGAGAGCTGTCCAGCGCGAAAGAAAGTGCAGCCTGCCCAAGAATGGTGCCACACACATGGAGACCTGACACAACAAGATGATGCAACAAAAAGAAACACAGATTCCCGGTGCCACTGATAAGGATAGAAGCGGTGACAGAAGAACACACAGCAAATGGACACAAAGAGCAGACAACTGGCGGGGGGAAGGGGAGAGAAATAAATAAAAAATAAATCTTTAAGAAAACAAAATCCAAACTGTAGAAACAACCCAAATATCCATGAACTGATGATACAGCACAAAAAATGTGCTCTATCCATACAATGGATAATTAGCCATAAACGAATGAGTACTGGTATATGTTACTACATGGATAAAACTTAGAAAACATTATGCCAAGTGAAAGAAGCCAGACACAAAAGATCACATATTATATGATTCCATTTATGTGAAATGTTAGACTAGACAAATCCACAGAGACAGAAAGTAGATTAGTGTTTCCCAGTGGCTGGGAGGAAAGGGGAAATTAGGAGTAACTGATAATACATATAGGGTTTCTCTCTGGGGTAAGGAAATGTTCTAGAATTTGGTAGTCATTGTAAAACCTTATGAATGTGCTAAAAACCACCAAGTTATATACTGGAAAATTGTAATGTTATGGTTTATGAATTATACCATAACAAAAGAAAAGCCTCGCTGAGAAAGTAGTATTTGGACATAAATTTGAAGAAAGGGAATAAGCTAACAAATTTCTAAGGGAAATGAATGTCAAACAATATAAACAAGACAACTTATTCCAGAGTTAAATACTTAAAATTCCTATTCTGATTTTTAAGTCCACACAATTTAATGTAGTCCCATTTTGTGGATATAATGTGAAGAATGTATAAAAATTAAAGAGGAGCAGATGTGGCTCAAGGAGTTGAGTCCCCACCTCCTACATGGGAGGGCCCAGGGCTATTCCTAGTGCCTCCTAAAAGCAAAGACAAATAACCAGCCAACAAATGAAAAACCCAACTCAGGGAAGTCAGTGTGGCTCAGTGGTTGAGCACAGGTTTCCCACGTATGAGGTTCCACGTTCAATCGCTGGTACCACAAAAAAAATAAATTAATTAATTAAGGACTTCAGAAGGCAGGGTCAAATTATTGGGTTACAAAAAGAAGAAAAGTAGAAATATGAAAAAAAAATTAGAATAATTAAAGTAAACTAAAAAGAGCTACATAGAAGGGGGAAAGAGAAGATGAGAAGCAACAATAAAGAAATTCAGCACTAGAACCAGGCAGGTAAGGGTTATATCTCAACTCTGCACCAGTTAGAAATTTCCTTGGGAAAATTTCTAAACTCTCTGTTCCTCAGTTTTCTATGTCCTTCAAAGACACATGAACAATAACATCCACCTTATTGGACTTATATGAGAACTGAATAAGATGAAGTATGTAAAACACTGTTTTTGCCACTTGGTGGACTCCTAATATATCATATTTATTCATAAAAATCATCATAAAAGAAATTTCTTAAAGCAAGATGTGATCAAATAAATATTTACAAAACAAAGGATGAGATATACAGAATATACATGGAAAGATTTTTTACATTTTAATTATTTAAATACTAATTTAATCTCGGATGTTTTCCTTTTAATAAAATAGCCTGGGAGACCAAGGTGGGAAGTCATTGCTTATATTTTTAAGGTGTTAATTGGTTAGAAACTGACCTTTGTTAGAGAGAATGCATTTAGAGACTAAATTAAAGATTCTTTCCACATGTGCTCAATATTTTTAGAAAACAACCATGGTATGCTTAAAACTATTTTGAGAATAACACTGTGAGGGAAAAAAACTAACAAAAAAATCACTTGGCAAATTAAAGCATATGAAACCAAACAACTGTTTTTAGGAATTTATCTTCCTGGTTTACATGCTAAAGAGAAGTACTTTCACTGTTTCCTTCAAGTGAGATAAAGTTAGTGAAAAATCTGGCAAAGTGAAGATAAGCAGAAGTTGACATACTTGAAAATTTTTGCTGGCATATGTCAGATTTTTTTTAAAAATATGTATGAAGGAGTCTAGAATTTTCTGGACTCTGAAAGGAAGCAGTGAAATAGGAAAGGATACTAGGCTAAGAATCAGGGCAGAGGGGCAGTGGCCCTTGCTGTAATGGCTCTTTAGCTAGAGAATTTGGGGCAGATGACTTCCTCTATTTCTCAGTTTCTTCTTCTCTAAAACGAAAAGAGTTTTTACCTGATAGAATACGTGATCCCTCTCAATTCTAATATTGTATGGTTCTGTGCAACATTCATCTTCTAGGTGAAATTGCCAAGGTTGAGTACAGGCTTTTTCCTTCTAAGTATTAGTGGCCAGGTAGCTGTGAATTCCAGAGGTGGGGTCAACTTTGCCTTCGTGGTCTAGGTATTATTAATATGGTGTTTGGTGCTGTAGCATCTCTGCTCTGCCTGACTTAAGAAAATGTAACAGGCACTCCTGCTCTCACCTCTTATTATACTTAAAGCCAGGGGGGAATTTAAAATCTTAACAAGCAGTATAGCACAGAAAAATGAAGAAATCGGAACAGATACTGACCATGTAGACACCTAGAGGCCCTGCCTAAAACTATAGGCAAATTTGACTGCTTTCAATGAGTCTCATAAAAATGAGTGTTCTTTGATATATATGTATGCATGCATACATCCATTTATTAAAGTGGAATTGTATTAATTTCAAAACATTTATTTTTCAAACTGAGTTATCTTTAGTTATGTTTACGTTGGTCAAAGAGATTAATGAAGAAATAATATTCACTAAAATGAACAGAAAGATATTTACTAGAAAAGATGAAAAATAAAACTCAAAGAGGTAAACATGGAAAAAATAGAAAATTTGAAAATCAAAAAAGAGCATTGAAAAAGTTTTAAATACTTGTTACATAGGATAAACTCTACACTGGATAGAAAAATGAAATTGATGACTTGGAAAATATAAGTAAGAATTTTACCCATAAAGTAGCAAAAACAGATGAATAAATTTAAAATATGGAGGAGTTAGGAGTCACGGAGGATAAACAAGAAGTTCTAACATAAATCTAATGGCACATCTAGAAGAGAATGGAGGGAGTAGAAAAACAGCAATATTTAAAAAGCTAAAAACTAAGAATTTTTCACAAAGTAAGACATGAGTCCTCAAATCAGAAGCAAAGTGTAAGTCAAGAGCAGAGAAAATAAAAATAAATCTATACATAGATCTATCTTACTGAAACTACAGAACATTAGCAAAAGGGAGGTGGATCATAAAAGTTTCCAGAGGAAAAAAGAGAGATTAACTATAAAGATTTGACATTTAGATTGACAATAGACTTTTCATCAGTAACAATAGATCCCAGAAGGCAAAACTAGGAAGTGCACATCCCACATAAAGACATTCTAAAAAAAAAATTAAAATGTCAAGTATCCAAACAAAACTCATTTGTATACCTATTGGCCTACTTAACATTAGTTTGAAATCCTGATCTAGATTATCTCTTTGATTTTACAGTTGAGAGACGATAGGCTGGAAGAAATTAAGCTATTTATCAGTATTGCATAGCATTTAAGAACTCAGGCTCTTCAAAGTACTGAGGAAAACAGCTTTCAACTTTGAATTTTATATCCAATATAATATTAATCAAGATTGGGAGCAAAATAATGACATATATACCCATGCAGACTACAAGAATGAAACTGCCAAAGATACTCATTAAAGGAATTAATGAAAGACAGATGGTTCAACAAAAGAACATGTGATCCAGGTTGAGGAACATAATCAAGGCAGGCCACCCTGAAGCC
The DNA here is from genome assembly GCF_030445035.2 of Dasypus novemcinctus. NCBI lineage: Eukaryota > Metazoa > Chordata > Mammalia > Cingulata > Dasypodidae > Dasypus > Dasypus novemcinctus. Next base: position 169,589,935 of record NC_080673.1, on the reverse strand, counting down.
AATAAAATATACTGGTGATCTTAACTTTTAAAAACCTACTTGTTATGTTAAAAAGATGATTAAAATTCTAGAGAATAATAACAACATGGAGCAAGCATTGAAAAGCAGTTAAACACATGGGGTCATTGACGTTTCAGGTAGAATACAAAAATACAAAATTTAGTATGCATTTACAAAATTTAAAGGTAATTACCAAAAAAATGGAAATATAATCTGCACTTTAGAAAATATGAGATAAAGGAAAAGAAATATAGAAATTTTGCCTGCCTATAGAAAATAGTAAAGGAGAAACGAAGTAAAGAGAAGAGATGGTAAACAAAAAAATCTAAAATAAGATGGCAGAAATAATTCCAATAGAAACATCTTTTATTTAAAGTCAATAATCTGGTGCTTAAAACCAGCTATTCTACATAAAAAACAACCAGAGGTCAATCTTTTTAATATTATTATTTCAAAGGGGACACAGTATAATGCTTAAAGGTATTAGTAAAAATTATCATGATAGGATATGAAATGCTTACAGTATCCCTCCCTGATCACCAAATAGTATGGTTGTTAACAAATCTAGCTTTATGTCTGCTGACATGACCTGCCTCAGAGCCAGAAACATCTGAGTTACATATCACTTTGGTTGTCACTGGTGCACTTTTCAAATGTCCACAAGTGATTCTGAAGTTCTACCTGCTGCATTGAGAATACAGTATATGACTTTTCTCATACATCAATGTATTGAAAATTTTTTGTATTGAACTAGACATAAATTTAAAAATCTACATGTGAGCATCAGTGGGAATACACTGTATCAAAAGACACAAATGTTCTAAGAATACTAAGGCATTCTTCTGGAAAAACAGTAATAGGAAAGATGTTCTGTGAGGTATAATTAAAATAAATTATAATAATTAAACATACCAATTTAAAAACAGAGATTATTAGACTGGATAAATAAAACAAAATCAGGTTTATTCTGCAGAGAAAAGACATACCTATAAAACAAACCACACAGATGGTGGAAAGTAACAGGATAGAAAGACATACTTGGTGTTTAGATAGGACAATGTTCTGTTATGAGCAAAAGAAAAGCCAAAATGATAGTACTTAACCAGGGCAGAAGTTTATTTCTCTCTGCTGTAAATGGACGTCAGCATCTAGGTGTACTACTGCAGCTTTACTATGAAATCTCAACAACCCAGGCTGGTTCTTCCTCATATCCCCACTATCCCTAGGCTGCAGCCCTTGCCTTCACAATCCAATATGGTAGCACTGTGTTCTGGGCAACAGGATGAAGGAAGGGATGAAGAGACAAAAGGAATGTGCTGGCCATCTAAAGGAATGCTCTTCATGCTTTACACATATTAATTCATTTGATCCTCAAAATAGTCCTGTGAGATGAAAACTACTATCACATGGCACAGATGAGGCAACTAAGGCAGAGAGATTGAGTTGACCATGGCCCCATGACTAGGAAGTGGTATTGGCAGAAATTAAATCATGTGATACTTACCAAACTATTCATTGGATCCATCATGAAAAACAACTCAGTGAATAACGAGAAACTACGAAACAGAATACACAAGGTATAAGTAGCTTGAATATCATTTACTAAATGTCAATGTATACTAAATCTATGGCAAACTCCAGAGAATAGTACAACATGGTCCTCATGTTAATTACCAACCTATACTTACTATGGATTAGACTGGTAAGTAACTAGTTTACCAAGTTTTAAATCTATTTCCTATGTCAGGGATTCTTAATCTTTATTGTTCCATGGACCCCTTTACCAGTCAGGTGAAAACCACGGACCACTTACTAAGTCCACACTGTACTGTATATTATTTAATAAATATATCACACCCACACCAACACATCCCCACAAAAATAAGGTTTTTTAAAAAATTTAGATTCAAGCTCATGGACCCCTTGTTAAGAACCTGTGTCCAATGCTATTACCTTGATTTCACATCTCTGATGCAGCACATCTGAATCTGCTTCCTAATCAAGTTTATGCTGGCCCAGTTGGCTCCATGTTTCAGGATATGCTAATGGTGGGGAATTCTCAATATCTCTAGCTGCAATTTCCTGAGTCAGGTGGAGCTTTAAAATACAAGCTTCCTGCTCCATCTGCCAGTTCATTGTTTATGTGCTCATTGCTTTGACATTGGCTATTTCTTTTTCTAATGCCAATTTGCATTCTGTATTAGAGATGCTTCAGTGCAAGCAATGAAAAAGAAGTTGGTCGAGTTCATTTGGGATCACATTAGCTATCAAATGTGACAAAGGACAAAGGGGCAAGGTAATATGTGCAAGAACATCTTTACAGTGACAAATGTTAAATCTAAGTTAGCAAAGGGTAAAGTTAAGCTAAAAAAAGGCTTGAAGCAAGGAACAAAGTGGAGAATACCAGTCTATTAGATGGAATAGGGCAAGTGGTACTTCTGAAAAAGACAGTTCTTTGTGTCTTGGAACTTAAGGTTCAGTTGAGAGCATTGGAAGGTAAGCTCCCACAGGAGAAATTATTTGAATTAATGCTACATTTGTTTTCAGTAGAAATGTTGCAGTTGATTAATACATGAATCAATAAAATACTAAGAAAGACAAAAATTGCATTGGAAATTAATTAGCAGATTTCAGATAACCTAAAAATTGAATCATGAGGAGAAGGCAGGTTGGCACTTCTCATTAAGCCTTTTCACAATAGAACAAGTACCTCTATGTTTTTAGAGACAGGAATGTGCTACTAGAATTCAATGCTTCATTAAGAGATGGGGCATGAAAGAGCAGCAGAAAAGAAAATGAAAGAAATTAATGTTTACTTTCCTTTAATCTTCCCCAAATGAAGTCATATATTGATGGATAGCTAAATTTACATAGCATATTGCAAATAGCAGAAGGTAGGTTGATTTCCATGGGCACTTGCACATTTAGAAACCTTTGGCCCATTACTTAACTTAAAGAAATAGCACATCGCCAAATAGCTATTTCTTATAAGGTAATGCAACTTTTGAGTTATGTTACATGATGTAAAAGAGAGAAAATAAACATAGAAGGAAGGATAATGTTTTCTAAAACTGTTCAGGATAAAGATCTTTGAGTTAAGGTACATGTGTAATGAAAACATATGTATCTGAGAAACAGTTTAAAATATGAACCATTGCATCCCACACAACCCCAGTCTCTTCCTAACACACTTTCTTGAACCATCTAGTCCTTCCCTACTCAAGCTAGATTTGTGTATCCATTGTCACAGGAAAGGTTATAACAACTGAACACAGTTCACAAGAGAGGCATATTCTGGACATTTTAATTTCTGAAGTCTTTTGCAATTTATGTCAGAGGCACTAGTCTGAAAGAAAATCAAAGTCAAGGTCCTGAAGGATTCTAGATATAAAGTTTATGCCATAAAAAATAGATTCGGGAGAATAAATGAAGGCCTAACTAACACTGTCCCCAGAATAAAGGTCCAATAAACAAGGGAAAGAGGAATTTCAAAGGGAAAGAAGTGAGAACATACTTCTGTATGTTCCTTACTCTCCTGACTGAGGTTTAGAGACAATTGATAAGCTCCTTAAATTTTATGCAATTACATATCTACAATTCCAATGGCATGTTATATGTACTAGGAGTGCACACAGATATAGAGAATTGAAGACAGAGGTTTGGTATCTATCTTTGCCTTGCATGTGAAGAAAAGACCCTTATGCTTAGCATGAATGGAAACAGCCAAGTGAAAATGGTTACAAAATGCAGTTAGACAGAAATGCCTAAAGAGGTGCTGTAGCGTTCTCATGCTTTCCAGTATGGCACAAGATGAAGCAGAAATTTGCCCCAGGTAGCCCAATGTAGTGAGAGTATGATCTTGAGATCTGCTATACCTGGAAAGCCTGATGATTGGAATGGCCACAGAGGTCATCTCCATGGACCAATAAGTGGAGAATGGTAGACGCTGATGAGGATGTCTTAGGGCACAGTAGCATGGATGCATGGGGACCAGTTTTCCTCACCTCCCCCACACCACATCCTTCTTCTCATACTTTCGCATCAGACCAGATCCTCAGGAATTTAGGCAAAACATTTGGATTGTGGGGAGTAAAATTACTGATTATCTGAGAAAATAGGGAGTTAACTGTCAATACCCAGAAATGACTTCGTTAAGAGGAATGGGGACTTCCAATATAAACTAAATTTATTTTTTAGAAAAACATTGCTACCTTTTTCTTTGTATTCTAGAGTTTGTGACTGAGAAACTAGTAACCTCTTTGAGTATATACAAAATACAGATGAATAGCAGAGAATGCATTGTGGGGTGAATATTCATTGTTATGAAATAAAAAGTTTTACTTTATAAAATAATGTACCATAGGACACTTTTAAAAATCCAACACTCATATTGCATATAAAATATAATTAAAATTTACATACTTACCTGGCAGACAAGATAACATGATCTCAAATGTGGTTTTCACAGGATAAGGCTTATCCATCGCACTCCAGATGTGCTGACCCCTGTGATTTTCCCAAATGTGTGAAACTCAACTGCATGATTTGTGTTAGTGTGGGACTGCTTTCATGCTTTCTCATATATATATGAAATATATATATATATTTGAAATTACAGAAATGTAATTTACATAAGCTTTTGAGAAACTCAGCAATCCAAAAAAATTCCACTGAAGGCCTGTCAAAACTTTGGTATATTAACAAAACTCAGGTATATACTAAATGCATATCCACATTCTTATAGAGCTGAGGGAGCTGGGTGCTTTGTTCAAGCAGAATTCAATCAGAAACAGCTGACATTAACATGAATGGGATGAGGGAAAAACTGCTGAGATGTGATATCAAGGCCTGAGGCACATTGAGTTGGTAGCCCCTGAAAAACAGAAATTCCATTGAAGACGGGATTATTTCCTCAAAGAAGACATGAGAACCACATATTCTCATCTGAGAACAGGTCAAAAAGAGAAGCAAGGAAATTCTATGGGAGGTAGAGCAGGGTTGATTAGGAATCATTTGTAGGTTTATGAGTAGAGTCCTTTGGAGCTGTTTCTCCTTTTTGCAGAAAGAAAACAGGAGTCAGAAAACTCTTTAGTTTGATCACTCTGCAAGTTACAGATGACAAAATATGGTCTGGCAGGTTTAAAAGGAAATAAAAAGAATATCTTTTATTTCCAACTAATTAGCCTCATTGTGATTCTCTTTTCAATTTTACTCCATAAACTGCTGAAGTCATAATCTGGGAACCTAGTTTCTTTTTCCCAGGGCACAAAAGGGGCCCAGGAAGGTTCAACAATCATCTCCTTCACCTAGGTTGCAAACCAGGTTACAGCAGAATATCTGGGAGGGTGGGGTATAGGGGGGAAAAGGACCATTTCCTTCTTTCTTGCTTCCAGGCACATAAGATAACAATACTTTATCCAGAGAACCCAGGGTCTCCAGGACAACAAAGCAAGCACAGTGGAGGCCCTTACTAGTTATGATGAAAGAAAATAAATGAATGTATCTATACATATTTAAGAGGAATGGATGTTAGGATGTTCGTGTTTGGTGGTTTTTAGCTTCACTTCAAGAGTGTATGGTTGAAAAGTTTCCTGTGTTCTTAATTGTGTTCAAATTTAGGAAAGCCCCAAACATATTCAGGAACCTGACATTGTCTGACAGGTTTGTTTGAGGCTCTAAGTTAGAGATTTGCTTGCAGGAGCTTGCAGGAGGTTTACTGGGAAGCAGTCTTAGGATCAACACTGGTGGGAAAATGAAAGAAGCAAGACAGGGTAGATGGGGACACTGAATGCAATGAAGTCACAACCGTGGGGTTAGAGAGAGCAGGGGCTAGAATGGCCTTCAGAGTTGTCCCACATTGAGGCAGAGGGGCTGAGTCTTAAACCCACTGCCCACAACACTGCATGACAAATCAATGAATGCAGACTGTGCCCAGGAAGGGGTCTGTAATTTTGGTTGTGGTACAATCAAACGTCAGCAGGTGGCAGTCCCCAAGGGGGACTCAGCTGTACAGAGTCATCATCAACACTCCCAGCCGCTGAGAGAATGAGTGCCTAAGTAAAGGGGAGAGAGTATGGGCTCCACACCCAACACCCACTGCACAGTGTCAAGCAAAAGAGGGCATTTCTAGGAACTTATATATTTGGGCATAGTCTCAAGGATGTTTAACACAGGGATGGTACTACCTGTGGTGGCAGAATAATGGCCCCTAAAGATGTCCATGTCCTAATCCCAAACCTGTATATATATCACCTTATATGACAAAAGGGACCTTACAGATGTGATCAGGTTATGGACCTTGAGATAAGGCAATTATCTTGGATTACCCGATTGACCCAATGTATTCATATAAGTCCTTAAAAGCGAAGAATCTTTTCAGGCTGCAGAAACCCAGAGAGAGTGCAATGTGAAAGCGACTCCACCGGCCATTGCTGATTTTAAAAATGGAAGAAGCTACATTGATACAATTGATGAGACACTATTATTATAATTGTACTATTAACTATTAGCTACACTGAAGCAAGGTGTTAATAATAGGGGGTATATGGGAACCCTGTATTTTCTGCATGATTTTTCTACAAACCAACAACTTCTCTAATAAGAAAAAAATGGAGGAGGGAGACCCTGCCCAAGGAATACAGGCAGCTTCTAGAAGCTAGCAAAGGCAGAGAAACAGATTATTTCCTAGAGTCCCTATATCTGCATTTTAAACCAGTGAGGAGACCCTGCCCAAGGAATACAGGCAGCTTCTAGAAGCTAGCAAAGGCAGAGAAACAGATTATTTCCTAGAGTCCCTATATCTGCATTTTAAACCAGTGAGAAACATACTGGAATTCTGACATACAGAACTATAAAATAATAAACGTGTATTGTTTAATCCACCAAATTTATGGTAATTTGTTACAGCAGCCATAAAAACCTAATACACTACTTATGAAAATAGTGAGCTCACCTCCATAGGCTGGAAGACCAGGGAGACACCTGGGGGCTCCAACCTGCAGGGTGAAACTGCAGGAATTCCTGCCAGCTGTAGAAGACAGGAAGGCAGCCTCAACTACCCGTTAGTCATCTTCCAGGTGATCTCATTCTTTTTTGCACGACTATACCTCAGTGTTTATTTCTGGGGCCACTTATTTCCTTTAGTTTTTCATTCCCTATTCTGCTCATTTCCAAGACTCACAGTTGCACAGTAGTTATCAATTAATTCACCAGCAGCAAAATTCGGTGTGATACACAATCAGACAGCCTGGTCCAGTCTAACAGCTGTGACTTCAGGAAGGCAGTAGAGCCAAAACCTCTAGACATTGCTCTTTCCTGAAAAGGAACATTTCCAAAAGATCATCACTATAATATTAAAGTGCAATTCTGCTCCTGCCCAGGAACATGCCTACCTACTCTATAATCAACCTTTTATTTGGCAGAAGAGCTAAAATGGCAAACAGGATAGTTCCTGCTCCCAAAGAAGTTAGAATTTATTTAGGAGTATAGACAAGTAGATAAAGGACAGTGCATATGTCCTTTGACAGGGAAATATGGGCTACTATATGACCACATTGGAGAAGCACTTAACCCAGATTTAGATGGTTGAGGAAGGCTTCCCCAAGGAAATGGCATTGAAACTAGACTTAAAGAATGTATAAAAGTTAGCTAGATAAAAGGGGTAATGGCAAAGAATCTTCCAGGCAGATGGAACATGGATACAAGTGGAGGCAAGTGTGAAAATAACCAACATTTATGTGATGTTTATAATATCCTGGGTAGTGTACTAAGTGCTTAGTTTTCCCAAGCTGCCATGACAAATCCACAAACTGGTACTGGCTTCACCACAGGAATTAATTGACTCATGGTTTCAAAACTAGGAGAAGTCCAGAATTGAGTATCAGCAAGGTGATGATTTCTACCTAAGTTCTGTAACATTCTGTTGCTGGCTGCCAGCAATCCTTCGGGTTTCTTGGCTTGTATTCCTGCCTCATAGCATGTAGTAAAGTCTTCTTTCTCATATGGGTTCCCTTGAAATCCAGCTTCCCCAAAGCATTCCCTCTCTATGTCTGAATTTCTCCTCCTTATGAAGGACTCCAGTAACCCTGATTAAGACCCACCTTCACTCACCTGGACTTAACTAAAACTAATATCTTCAAGGACCCTACTAACAATGGGTTCACAGCCATCGAATACAGATCAAGACCAAGAATATCACCAAGTGCAGTGAATGCCCCATGATGATGGAGGAGGTTGTTGTTATGGGAGGAGTGGGGTGAAGGGGGTATGGGGTATATGGGGATCTCATATTCTTTTAATGTAACATTTTTTAAAAAATAAAGACAAAAAATTAAAAAGAAAAATAAATAAGATCATTTCTATGTTTAAAAAAAAAAGACCAAGAATATATCTAAGTTAAAGTACATAATTCAATCCACCATGGTGCTTTACATATACAATCTCATTTCATTCTGACAAAATGCATACTCCAATGAGGTATGCACTATTATTTTTCATTCCCAGGTAGGAAAGCTGAGGAATGGGGAATTCACATATGCTCAAGGTCATACAGCTCATAAATAACTGAACCCAGACTTGAACCCAATCTGGTTTCAACATTCCCATCCTTAACTACTATTCTGTACTGCTTCTTCTCTGTGTCTCAGGCAAGAGATCACATGACTTATTACAGGAACCAAAATAAGTTCCAGGGAAGCAGATGTGGCTCAGTTGATTGGGCTCCTGTCTACAATATGGGATGCTTCCCAGGGCCTTCTTGTGAAGGCAAGCTGGCCTGCGCCTGTGGAGAGCTGATGACCTGCTCCCGCAGAGAGCTGGTGCCACAAGATGATGCAACAAAGGGAGATAAGCAGACACAGAAGAACGCGCAGCAGCTAATGGACACAGAGAGCAGACAGCAAGCAAGTGGTAAGGGTGGGGGGATAAATAAATAATAAAAAATAAATCTTTAAATAATTATAAGTTCCATCTCCTTGGAGCTGAAAATGCTGAGGGAAGGGCCATTGATTAGGCTTTGTAAGGAAAGGAAGCAGGAGAAGTTAGTGTTCATGACCTGACCACAGTAATGTCTCAAACCCCGAAGTTCATCTCTCCTTGAGGAGGATTGCAATCTGTGGGATATACTTGGAAGGGCATAAGCATTAGTATCAGTTAGACTTGAGTTCCAATCCCCACTTCCACTTTGAAGCTAAACATTTAACTGAAGCACGTTTTTAAAACTCTGTACATTTTTCCCTGAGCACCCATCTGTACCTTAGAGATTATAATAGCTATATCAAACAGTTGCTGTGAGGATTGCATGGGATGAAGTGTAAGTGTCTGGCATCGAGTGAGTAGGCACTCAAATGTTCAGTTTCTTCCCATCTTCCCTTATAGGGGAAAGAGCAGAGCAGACTTGCTAAATCTCTCTGAATGAGTCAACCAAAAGAGAGCAAGAACTTGAACAAAAGTGAATACTGATATTGACCCAGCAAATCATTAAAACTTGAATTAGGGGCTCAAAACCTCAAATTTTATCTAACCAAAAATTAAACAAGGACAGGGTGGTATGAAGGAAGGTCACTGGAGTGGGAATCAGGAAACATGAGTTCAAGTCTGTGTTCCACCACATGTAGCCGTGTGACCCTGAACCAGCCAGCCCTCTTCTTGAAGTTCAGTTCTGAAACAAGGGCAGGTTGAATGAAATGGCCTCTGTGGACTGCTCTGAAACTTACTGCAAGCCTTGAACATCGGAGCAGGGAAAAACTGAGAAAACAAATTATCACTGACTTAAGCCAAGATTCTAGGGGTTAAAAGAAAAAAAAAACAGGAAAAGAAAAAATCAAATAATTCTCATGGGAGTCACAGAGAAACTGTGTAGGAAGATTATAAAATGTGGGGCCTTTGAAGCATGAGAGACATGCGTTCTAATTTGCTCTCTATTGTTTACTAGATCTGCCACTCAGCGTAAATTATTACCTCTTTAGATTTCAGTTTCTTTACCTATAAAAAGAAAATAACTGTCTTTCATAGTATTATACTCAAATTAAAGTGTATTCGCAACTTTTGGTTCACTCTTCTCTGTCTTAGTCTGCCAGGATGCTATGCAACCGGTTGACTTAACTATGGGAATTTCTTGGTTCATGGTTTTGTGGCTAGAAGTCCAAAATCGAGGTACCTGCAAGTTGGTGCTTTCTACCCATTCTGATGGTGGCTGCCAGAGATCCTTGCGGTTGCTTGGTTTGTATCCCTGCCTCACATCAAATGGCAATGTCCTCTCCTTTCTCCTTCAGGTTCCACTGACTTCTCACTCTTCCCTGTGACTTTCTCTGATTAAATTTCTTCTGCTTGTTATAGTACTCAATTAATCCAGATTCAGTTGTCCACAACTTTAACTAAAAATAATATCTTCAAAAAATCCTATTTATAATGGATTCACATCCACAGGGATACAGGTTAAGATTAAGAACATGTCTAAAGTGGGGTACATAATTCAATCTCCCACAATCCCATGAAAGAAATTTATTATACTCCTCCAAGAAATATTAACTACTCTGCTTTTTCTCCCATCACTTTGAATCTGCCCTGTGCCACCATCAGAACATGGATCCAGCATGCGTTTTCCTCTAATTTGAGGTCCTCATGGGCAGAGATGGACATATTCACATTTATGCCTAAGTAGGCCTAGAATGGTGCCTGGCATATTGTAGGTTTTCAATGAGTGTTAGTTGTTCAGACTAATAAAGAAATGAAAATTAAGATAATGAGACTGCATTTTTCATCTACTACATTGGTGAAGACTTTAAAAAGATAAACACTTTTTAAAGATATGCACAGTACCCATGAACTAATGCAACCTTTCTTAAAATCAATTTAGTAATATGTTTCAAGAACATTAAAGTGCTCTAATCTTTGATCCAGTAATTCCATCCCTAGGACTCTATCCAACAGAGATAATAGACTATTTGTCATGTAAAAAAAGCAGCAAATGTGAAAAAGGCTAAGTAAATTCATCAAAATATTAATAGTGGCCATTTCTGAGTAGAGGGATTAAAGGTGATTTTACTTTTCCATTATTTTATTTTCTTTATTTTCCTAAATTTTCTTTAGTGATTATGTAATATTTTATAGCAGGATTATATAGGACCTTTATAATTACATGGGAGATTTTAAAAAATTTAAATCTCAAGAGCCAGGCAGATCCGATGAGGGTCACGTGGCCCAAAGAAGTGGTAATACTTTCAGAGAGATGAGTTTAAAATAAAGAAAAAAAACTTTTTTGGGGGGAAATTTAATTATATAAGGACTACACAATCCTAAATATATTATAAACATATTAATGTTCCTCAAATATTTAAGCTTCTTTTGTTTACCCCAATACCTAATATAGCACCTTGCATTCAGTACCTTATTAATTTCTATTTATATGATTTTACATAAATGTATCTACCTGGGTCCTTAATTTATATTTCTTCACTCTCTAAATTTAGAAGTGCCCTTGTATGTTTCTTCTGGTAGCTTCAATTTCAGAGACATGCAAGTGTCAGCAGATTTATTTTTCTCCAAAACAGGTTAATGTTCCAGTTAACTGCTGTTCAGATAGTTTTTATTAAAAAGTAGCACAGTTCTCCCTGTGAGATTTCAACATCACATGCTAGGAGGAACTAAAATTTAACTGGGTTACCAGGATTATTGGAGTGGTCTGATTGCGCTATTACTGCTGAGGTAGACATAAATTATATATTCTTTATTTAATGAAGTCTTTTTAGATAGAAAAAAAAATTATACTGTAATTCTTCTCTTTGTAGAGAGGCCAGTATTTATTTGGCTGAATTTTATTTTTATTAAGTGAAGATTTCAGTCTTTCAATAGAAGTAGCCTTCATCACATCTTTGACTCAACAGGTTTTTAAACTTTCCCCTGTCACCTCAAGGCCTCCTGATAAAGTTTGTTCCAACGAGTACCCCAGTTCTTGTATTTCCATGAGATTTCTGTGAGATTTCTTTGATTCCCCTCAACCCTCAACATAATAAAATCTTTTCTCCCACAATAAAAATACTTCTTTCTCTATTTTCCTTAGAGTTATCATCCTGTTTTGCTAGTTCCTGGAAGGATTAAGAGTTTAACATTTTAAAAGGTGGTTCATAGCAGAGTAAATTTTAAATCTCTACCCCCTGCTCATTTCAACTTCTGATGTCTACTCTTCCTATACCACTGAAATGTTTTTCTGGAAGTCACCCATCAACTCATGTTACTAAATCAATGGCTCTTTTCCATTCTTCAAATTCTTCAACCTCTCTATATTTAGCATTTCTTATTGGCCTATCTTATTGAAACTCATCTCTTTTCACTTGGATTCTTGGAAGGTTGAGAAGGTCAGTGATCAAAAAGCTGGAATTTCTCACTTACCCCAAATTTCTATATAGTAGCAACAAATAGTTTGCAAGTCCTTTTAATTTTTGAAATGTTTACAGAAGTTAAACACAAGTGTGTATTTATTATAATGTTAAAAATAAAATAATTTTTTCACGCTCTGCCCCCACCCAACCCATACCACTTTTCTCATCAGGGGCAACAATTTCTAAAAATTTGATGAGTATTCTCCATTCTTTTTTTCTATGCATTCATATTAATATATTGGCATTTTCACACAACTAGAATTCTTACAAACATAAAATGATAGGTACATATTTTTTGTTAGCAAATGAGCTCATGTGTGCATTTTTTAATAAACATATCTATTGCTTTAAAACTAAAATGAAGCACTTTCAAGGGTAGGAAGGAAAATAGCATGATGAGTGGGGAGACACAAAGATGGACAGATGGCTTGCCTTTATGCTTAAAATATCTTATGAATACATAGGCATATTTCATGTCCACACCATGCAAAGCTTCTTAAATTTAGCAGTGGAAGATTAAATAGAGAATTTTGGATTTTGATAATTTTTTTATGGTCTTTGTGTTGCTAATGTTGAAAATGAAACCAGATAGAGCTGAATTTAAGGGCCATCAATTAAATTCAGTTTCAGTATTTATTAACCACTTAAGTTACAATTAATTCTTGGTTACAGTGACTAAAAAAAGAGGAGTTATTCCTATCTGAGCTTCTTTTAATAGTGGCCTTTGATTTTGAAAAGGTGTGAAGTTGAAAGTAGTTACAGTCAGAATAGAAAGAGAATGTGTTAATTTTAGTACTCTTTTTTCACCTTCTGGCTATACTGTCCAAGGTGATGTAATTTCACAACCTCCTGATATACCATAAATATCTTTACATGTGGTAGGTCTTACTCTAGCATTTTAGTTACTAACCTGAAACAAAGTATTAAAAGCTTTGAACAAGATGGCATCTGAGTATAACAAGGTTTATTCATTTTCTACAAAACAAACACCTTTTGAAGTGTCTTTCAGGAAAGGAAAGGAGACTTTTACATGGAAAAGGATTTCAGTGTTCTAATCTGAAAAGAAACAGGCAGAAAAGGCTTTAGGGAATTTTTCTATGAACTAAATGATTAGAGATGAATAGCTTGTTGAAAATGAGAAAGGTTATGTGAAGGCAGATATTAGAATAAGCAAAGGGATTTAAAGGATAAGGAAAATTCTATTATTATGTAGACCTAGTTGTTATCAGACACCTGGAGTTATGTTTAATCACATTATAAAAAAAGAAATTAACAGTTGATTTGGGAATGATCCATTAACTATCATCTGTAGAGATTAAAAAAGGAGAGATTTCAACAAAACATTTTACCAAAGAAAATTTTTTTAAAAACCAACCTTAGAATTTAGAAACTATTAAAGAGGAAGCAAAGTCTACATTAACACATTTTTAGTGAGGGTTTGAGTAAAAGCATATCTTTTCCTATGGACTTGAAGAATTATAATCATGGTCTAACCCTAAGATGTATGCAGGGAAAAGATTATTCAAGCAAGACAGCATTGATGTGTTTTTTTCTTTCATTTATTCCTACAAATGTGTTAGAAGGACCTTAGTAATTGGTACACTCAAGACTGGAAATTCTCCTTTTAGTCATTAGGACTGATCATCATACATACCAGGAACATTAAAGAAACATGGCAATTAATTTGAGTTTTAATGATGTGCTGCTTACAAGATTTTCCATGGCAAATGCACAGGGGCTATTTATTTCTTCCCTGTAGGACCCCATCTGCTACTTAGTTTGTTAATATCAATTCTTAATCTGAAGAAAAGGACTTACCACAGATTGGTTACCTAAAAAGGAATCATAACACACATTTATCTTTTTATAAAAGAAAAAGTCAATATTATTAAAACCAAAAGTCCAACGTTTTATAAACATTAGTCACTACACAACTGCAAGACAATTTAGAGAAGATTTTTAATAAATTAAAACAGCTAGGTACAGATAGATGTCTCTTGAAATTCTCGATTCTATCTCTATATCTTTTTTGTAATAATAAACTTTATTTTAGTAGGAGGTATCTTTTAGATTTACATTTACAGAAAAATTATAACCAAAGTATAGGGAATGCCCATATACCCACGCATTAGTCTCCCCTATTACTAACATCTTACATTAGTGTGGTACATTTGCTACAACTGATGAACCAATACTGAAGCATTACTACTAATCAAAGTCTAGTTTACATTATGATGTACTCTTTGTGCTGTCAGTTTTACATGCTTTAACAAATGTATAATGCCATGTGTCCTTCACTGCAGGGTCATACAGAACAATTCCACTGCCCTAAAAATGCCCTGTGTTCCACCTATTCATACCTCCCCTTCCCGTCTGAACCCCTAGGAACCACTATATTTACATCAGTGTTACTAGTTGTTCCTTTAACACAAGAAAATTACATTAACAGCAAATCTACTTTGGTCTGTTCCACCCCTTTATCTTCCCACCCACTCCCAACCAAGATGCTGACTATTAATATATGAGTTTAGGATTTTATCCATATGATCTTGATATAAACAATTGCATCACCACAACCAAATGAATGCTTCATCAAAATGTAATTGAAAAGAGCAATCAAGACATCTGAGTTTGGGATCTTGACCCAGTTTGAACCCTGTCCGATCGATTTTTTTTTTTCATCCTTCTAGTGCCAGAACTCCTCTTTCCAGGGCCAGTCTGTCCCTCATGCTTGTGAGGCTGACTTCTCACCCTTCTTCACTCCCCACCCATTGGTCATGTGAGTGGTCACATGATCCAGCTCCCCCCAACCAGCTTTTCCTGAGCCAATAAGAGTGAGAGCATCCGCCAAGACTTTCTGCTAGCGCAACTGAGAAGAGAGGAAGTTTCACTTTTTTCCTCCGGGAAATTTAAGCTAGTAGGTTCTTGAACTGAGCAGCCCTCATATATGCCATATTCAAGTAGTCTCTGAGAGAAGGAGTCCCTGCCTCCAAACATACCAGAATTTCCAGTTATGCTTATGCTGGTTTGAGTTGGGTTTCTGACACTGGCAAATGAAAGTGTCAACAAATACATCACGTTTATGTTGGGTTATTTTTTAAACCTTTGGTCCATTTTCTTTACCTATAAAATTTGGGTAGTGGCATCTACCATGCTTATGGAACAGAGAAATGGTAAGGAGACCTAACATTTGAGGTGTTCAGGATATATTATCTAGTAATAGATTATTCAAACAATAAGCTTCCTATGTGTGGCAGTTTGAAAGTATCTATGAATCCCCTAAAAAAGAAATTATGTTTGTAAACTGACCTGTTCCTCTAGGTGTGATACCCTTTGACTGTATTAAAAGGTTTTAAGTTTACTTAGTAAAAGATTAGGGCTTTGATTGGACTGCGTCATTAGGGCATGACTCAGGGTTAATCCCTGCCCCCTTGATGGGCTCATATAAATGGGCCTTCACTGAAGAAGACACACAGAAGATGACAGAGGAAGAGAGAGAGCCTCATAGATACCAGAGGAGAGAACTTCATCAGCTTTGATCCTGCAGCCCTGGGAAGAGAAATGAGCTATTCCCCTGAGAGTTTACAGCTGAACTTGTGAAGAGACCAGAGCAGCTGAGAAGGTCCAGAAAGAAACAAGCCCTATTCCAGCCTGTAGCTGAGAGAGAGGAAGGCTGAACTTTCTCAGACATCGGTAACCATCTTGCTTCAACAGGTAGCAATTGACTTTGGTGAGAAAGCAACCTTGAGTTGGACTCTTTAGGTCCTGGTACCTGTAAGTTTATACTTCAGATAATTACCCTTTATAAAAGCCAACAGATTTCTGGTACTTTGCTTCAGCACCCCTTTGGCTGACTAATACATTATGCTTCCCTCCCAAATAGTTAATTTGGACAAATAAATAACCCAAGTTGATCATCCAACATTATATAAAAACATCTCAGTCTTTAACTAGCTATTTTGGTGTCAAGTAAATATTGCTTATCAAACCTAAAAACTTCAATCTATTTATAAACCAAAAATTAATAACAATGAATAATTCTTTCTTGGTTCACTGATAGTTTAATCACTTAAAAGCTATAGTAATTAATAGCTCTTTCCTCCAACTTTGAAATTACAGTTTCTGATTCCCTGTTACAATCCATATAAGTGCCTATCTAAATTAATATACACTTATATATGCTTACGAAATACCTAGAGATCATGTTAAAATGCAAATGCTGATTCAGAAGACATGGGGTGGGGTCTGACATGCTGCACCTCTAACAAGCTCCAGGGTATGCTGATGCTGCTGAGCCATAGACCATGCTTTGGGCATCAACAGAATAGAGCAAAACCCCCAGTACAATATAGAGGCAAGGTAAATGAGTTGCGAGTTGTTCTAGTCTTAGGTTTCTCTCACTAAAATTATGACAAATAGCTCTCTGGGCTTTAGTTTTGTCATTGAAGATGAAAATATTGAAATTTATTATACAGTAAATATATGCACATAGCAGGTACTTAATACATTATTGACCGGCTGACAATTGACAATACCATAAGATCTGGTTAGAATTCTTGAGGCCTTAAATTCCCAGTGGAAGGACGGACACTTTCTATTAAGTAAATCATAGTAGTTATGACTCCGGATTTACATTCAACCCTCATTTTTACCTAATAGTGACTTTGACAAATGTATGTATGTCATTTTCAATAAAGTAGTGAGGTTATTATTAAATGTTGTTCCAGTTAAGTGGCCTAGAGTTCATACTGAAAAGACAAGTTGAAATACTAGGTGAATGATAAGACACATTTCTGACCAAGTGGCTTCACAAAAACAAACCCCAGACTGTGACTATTGGTCAAGGTAGCTTCTTTAAGGTAGCCTGCTTCAGAGTGCTGTGCAAATTTCCTTTATATCTCCTGCAGGGCCCCTGCAGAATGGTAAATTTATAATTTTAATATAAAATACACATTGACAACTCAGCAGTTGTAAGATGTAGACAACCTTTTGGGCCAGAAGTTACAAAAGTATACTGAGGATCAACATTATTTCACCAAGATGCACACAAAATGCTGTTGATTTCAGCCATGAAATCTTATTCCTTCTTGGTATAAGAGTTTTTGACATTCTCTGCTTAATAGACTTTTAAAGTGAAAGTAATTTAGTGTGTCTCAGACTATATTGAAGTGATCGATGATGGATTTTGCTATTCCAAGGTAGAAGAATATCAAGTGTTCAGTTGGGTTGTTGATGGATCGATTTGACCCAGCTTTAAGGTTGTGCCTGAAGAACTGAAATAATCAGATCAACATTTTCCAGTTATTTTTTGTCCCTTGATCAACTAAATGTATTTTTAGCTTTTAGTTACTAATCAATGTTCAACTAATGCCAGTTGTAACAATTCAAAAATATTTAATGGAGCCTGGTAAGAGTCATTAGATTAATTTTCCCCACTCATATAGGTAAATGTGGTCAATTCCATTTTCACTTAGTGAGACCTGATGTAGTTTAGGATTTTTGAAGTTTTCGGGGAGGTTTTTTTAATGACTCTGAGTGAGAATTTTAAGCTCCTGGTAACATTTCCATAGAGCGTGTCTCTAAACAAAAGAATAATCTGACAGTTGATATAAAATCTGTAAACCATGCTGAATTTAACACAATAACAGTGCAAAGATATATGCACTTTTAGGGATAAAGATGAGCAGTCTAGAAAGAAGTGCCCACGTGGTATAGGTGAGCATTGTCCCACTCAGCTGCTAGAGGGGCCTTTAATGCCCGCACAAAAGTTATTTTTTTCACTAGCAGTTTTCAAAATGTGAACAATGATCAAGGCAAAGACTGTTACACAGCACAATTATCTGTGACATTTCCAAGAATCCTCTTATTTCTGCTGTATTTTACCTCTTTGTTCATTGCAATTATAAAGAACTATTCAGTTGAAAGAAAAAAAAGCCTGAAGAATTAGTTTATGAATTTATATCTGTGGGTAAACCTCTATGTAGTTCAGCATATGGCACATGTAGATGAATGGTTTGATTCTGAAAAAAATGTAACTATTGTTTTTTAAGTACAAAAGTAAATAATGAATATTATCGTATTTCCTGATCCATAAAACCCAATCCTTTAAAAAAATAAAAGTGGTTATATATCAGACAAAGCATTTTTTATGTTCTTTTCTCTATCCTTTTGCTGGGGTTGTTGTAGTCTGCAAATGTAAAGTAGGATTCTGAACAGTTTAGAAATTTTTTAGTCAAGGTAAATACCATTTGGAGTTTTTGCCACTTTAACATTATCTTGGCAGAGAGTAAACATAAGGCAGATAACATGACATCTGGCACATAGCACTCTTTGGGCATTTGCAAAATTATGTGTAATATATTATAAAATTTCTGCACCCGATACTATAAAAATCAGAAACATTTTTCACATATAATAAAATACGTCTAATCACCAATCTAGAAAAATAGGTCTTCAGGCCAAACTTCAATTTGCTTACTAAATAGATTTTTTTTGCAACACAGATCTTTTCTCCGTTTAGCAAATGTAAATAATATTCAAGACAGCTTTAATGGTAAGAACTGGGCGCTAGCTCCTTCAACGCACATGTGCTGAAATGTTCTGTTTCCCAGCTTTATAACTGGAGATTATTTCACAGTGATTTTCAGTGCAGATAAAATTTAGCTCACTTAAGATATGACAGCCATCATCTCTTATTTTCATTAAACATGCTCTAGAGCGAGTGGTTATAGAAATAAGATAGGAATTAGCATTTGAAAGTTTAAAAATGATTGCAAAATCTCTTCCTTAGAAAATTATTGGTTTCCCCTGCCTTAACTTTCTTAAAATAAATCAGCATTGCTCTAAGTGGCAGTCTCTGCTCCCTGAAGTATGTCAGAGAAATCTTTGAGTGTTCATCTATGTCCACAAAAAAAAAAAGTCTGATTTCAGTTATTCCCAAAAGCAAGTTGCTTCTTGCTCTTGAGATATGGAGACAATCGACTAAGTGTACTGCCAAACCCTATATGCCCCTACATAATTTGCCCCCTTTTCTTCTCTGAATGTGTCTCAGCATAAATGCATCTGCTCTACAACACTACTACAAGACATGCTTTTCAATGGCATACAATTTGCAATGCCTGGTAGCAAGCCTTTTCAGTGAAATAAAAATTAAAATATATATATATTTTTTTCTAGTTCTGTCTAAAAAAAAAAAATTTGTCCATGTGGGGCCATCAAGCATACCAAGTCAGTTTTTGTACAGAATATCATTTCTTGTGGTGTCCCTTTGCCAAGAGGTGAAAAGGTGAGCCCATGTTAGCAGGCATCTACATTGCCTTGTGACCCTGTCAGAATTTGAAGACTATGTGAATTCTTGGCTTTGTTTCTTTGGACCTATATGCTGATGCTATGTGGAAAAGGGCCAAGAAAGCTCATGAGATGCTCAAGATATAAAAATTCTCCTACATGCCACCTGAATTTGTTACATTTCTTCATTGCTTTAATATTCAAGGCCATTCCAAGGATATTCCTATCAGGCACGTTGCTGATGGGACTGATTCTTAAAGGTATCTTAAACACAGACATAGGAAGAATTGTAGCATTGATGTGGAGAAAGTGGTCATGGTAGTTGCTGAGGGCAGGAAGAGGGAAGAAGAGATGTGATGTGTGGGCATTTTTGGGACTTGGAGTTGTCCTAAATGATATTATAGGGACAAATGCTGGACATTATATATCCTACCATAACCCACTGAATGAACTGGGGGAGAGCGAAAACTACAACGTAAACTATAACCCATGCAGTGCTCCAAAATGTATTCACCAAATGCAATGAATGTGCCACAATGATGAAAGAGGTTGTTGATGTGGGAGGAGTGGGGTGGAGGGGGTGGGGGGTACATGGGAACCACTTCTGTTTTTTGAATGTAACATTCAAAAATTAAAATAAAATAAAGAGACCATAGGAAAAACAAAACCAGACATAGGATTCTACATATCATCTGAGTATACCAGTTTCTTCTGTTAGCTTCTGGAAAACCAAAGGAGTAGCCATAGGAGCAAGGGTAGTTCTCTCACTATTCTTCCTACTAATTTCAGGATATGGGTCACTGAATTATCCACTGATATTCCTTTCTCACTAGAGAAAACTTATAACTTAGCTTCCTTCCACTAGATTCCCCAAAGCATTCATTGAACAAATATATACTGAACCCACACTATGTGCCAGCACTGTGGAGGTACTAAGTGTACTACAGAATATGAAATGGAAATGGTAACCATACTCATGGATCATTCCATTTGACAGGAAAGAGAAATACTGGGTAGGGTAATGAAATCAAAAACATATTGTAAAAGAGGAAGTGCAATGTGCTACAGAAACATGTAGTTTCAGCAGAATGGGTCATTGATCTAGTCTGGTGGAGAAGGACGTTATTGTTGGTTAAGGAGGAAGAAATATGTCAGGTGAGACCTGAAGGATGATGAGCAATTGACTAGGTGAAGGAAGAAGGGCAAGCAAAACATTCCAAGCAAAGGTGAGAACTGCGTGCAGCCCCAGGGTAAAGAGTTGACATTTGAAGGAATCCAAAATGGCATAAAAAGAAACTGAAAAGTTAAGCAAGGGTCAGCACTGGGAATGCTTTAAAGAATTTTGAATTTTATTCTAAAGCCATGGAGAAAATACATAATGTTTTTAAGATTAATTATGTAATCAGATATGCCTTTTGAATCATTTCAGATGAATTAAGTCTATTGCATCAAACCAGAAAGGAAGATAATATTTCCTTGGACTAAAGCAATGGTTCTCAACTGGGAGCATTTTTGTTTCCCCGTGGGCATTCAACAATGTCTGGAGACATCTCTGACTGTCACTACTGGAGAAAGGATTGCATCTATAGGCATCTGAAGGACAGGAATGTTGCTAAACATGCTACACTGAACAGGACAGTCTCCCAGAGCAAAGAATTATCTGTTCCAAATAATTCTGTTCCAAAATGTCAATGATGCCAAGGTTAAAAAGGCCAGAATTAATGTGAAGGTAATGGGAATGAGGAGAAGTAGCATCTTAGAAAATATTTACGAGATAAAATTAGCAGGATTTAGTGACGAGATAGAGTAATCAGGCATAAAAAGATTATTTTAAAAGTTTGAATATCTGCTTTCTGGCTTGAGCAACTGGTGGTTGGTGATACCATGACTTAGGGAACAATGTTGAAAGAGCACGTTTTGGGTGGGGATTAAGTGGGGAAGATGAAGAACACCATTTTGAACATTTTGCTTTTGAAGTACCCACAGGATAGTCAAGGGAATTCTCTGGTACACATTTATATTAGCAGATCTGGGACTTAGGGGAAAGCAAGGGCTGGAATTAAACATTTAAGAGTTATTATGAGGAATAAATTATATTTTTCATATGATAAGCTTAATGCCAAGCTTTGCAAATGGTAATCATTCAATAAATGTTATTTTAATTGGTATTATTGGCATGTAGATATTAACTGAAGCCAGGATAGTGAGTAATATTGCCTAAGGAGAAGACATAAAATTAAAAACAATAAGATGAAGCCCTAAGCAATGTCAAAAATGAAGGAGCAGGCAGGGGAGGATCTGGAAACTGTGACTGCAGTTAGAGATGTGGAAAGAAAACCAAGAGCACATGTGTATTATGAATCAAGGGGAGGAGAATCTTTCTAGAGGAGCAAGAAATGCTGCTCTGAGTTCAAATAGACTACAAATTAATATTTTCCCACTAGAGCTAAAAACAAGAAGGCCATTGATGATCTTAGGAATACTGGTTCGATAAAGCAGTAGAGATAGATTGGAATGGGTTGGAGAGTGAGCAAAATGAATAAACATTGTACCTTTTCAACACCTCTGTTGAAATTCTTGGATACAAAGACAAATAAAGTAGTGCTGTAGCTAGAGCAATATATGAAGGGTTTATTATCATAACTATTGTCTTGATAGGAAGGATTTGGCATGTTTCAATGTTGATGGGAAGACATCAATAGAAGAAAGATGATTTTTAGAGAACAATAATGTATACCAAAACAATATCTTGTCTGTGGCCATCAGAGAGAAATAAACCCTACTGTTCATAATTGCTAATACATTCTCAAATTAAAATGTATTTAGTAATTAGAAGGAATATGGCTGTTTTAGTTTGTTAAAAGAATGCCAATGTAAAGTACGAGAAATGAGATGGTTTTTATACAGGGTATTTATTTGGGGTAAAAGCTTATAGTTCCAAGTCCATAAAATGTCCAAATCAAGACACCATCAGAGATGCTTTCTCACCAAAGTCAGCTACTGTTGATCCCAGTGTGTTGCCATGTGGTGAAGCAAGATAGCTGCCCATCTTTGCCCAGGTTTCAGCCTTCCCTTCCAGGCTCACCATCTCCTGTTTAGCATTTAGCAGGGCTCATCTCCTCTTGAGCTGCTTTGTGGGCCCAGCCTCTTGGGACTTGGTGCTTAAGCGATCCTGTATTTCTCTCTCTTACATGGCAGGATCAAACATGGTGGCTTCTTTTTCCTGTGTCTAAGTAAGTCTAATTCTTTCCATTTATATCAGACCCAGCAGAGGGACAGAGACTCAACCTGAGGCATGCCTCACTGAAGTAGTCCCATTAAAAGTCCTAAATAGATCTTATCAAGTAATCTAATCAAAGGCCCTTCAACTGAATTGAGGAATAGATTAGTTTACACACATAATCTTTCTCTTTTGAAGATTCATAAAAATAATCTCAAACTGCCACAGTGACTTTAACATATTTCTTAGTATAGTAAAGGGCTATTTGAGATGTGTGAGAGAGTATAGGTAGAAAGAATGAAAAGTCATGAATAAAAGATCTCCAGATTTCATTGTAACCTATTGATTAGTGGTAGAGAACTTAGATGGAGTAGAAAAGCAGATCTCAGATATGCCCCTGACTAACAGTTAACCTTGAGAGATTAAGTTGTCTAATCTCTCTATGCCTTAGCTTCCTTGTTTGGAGAAGGGACTTAGTACTACTTTCATAGAGGTTATTCTGAGGATTAGATGAGATATTATATGGAATGGTCTTCAAAAAATGTTACTATTATCATTATGTTTTCTTTTTTGCCCACAAATGCACCATCATTCTCTTGAATATCTAACATCAATTTTTTAAAATGACAACTGTGTAATACATAGAAAAATTTCTAAAAGGAAAGCATTATCCCTTTTGATCCAGAGGACATTGTCTATTTAAAAGCATCTACCTCAATCCTAAGGATGAGTGGGGAAATCATGCAGGAAGGGTTAGAAAGAAGCTGATTTGCCCTTTTACCTAGAAATCTGCTCTGGTACCCTTACTTTTCATTTGTTACTCTTCCAAGAAGATAGCACAAAAAGGATAAAACAAAAGTGCTCTCAATGGAGGTATTTGAAAAGAAATAAAGCTAGGCTTGATTGTGTTTGCTATGCTGAACAGCCACTATCACCAACTCACCTTGATGTTTTCTTCTTTTGAAAAAGAAATATATGGTACAGAAGGAAAAACAGAGGTAATAACTACATAATTGGTGTGGTCTGTGTTTGGAAGGGCAAGGACGGGTGAATGCCTTGATATTTCTTTGCTCCAGAACTAGAAACTAATGAGCCTGATTCACCTCTTTCCCTCAAATGTGCCCTGACAGAAGGTTAATTGCATTAATTCTGTGGGTCACCATTGTGCCATGTCATGGAAAAAAAAATACCCCAACCATTCCAATATTTAGAGCCTTATGTGATGATTTTCAAAATTTCCTCAACCATCAGAATCCTTCAAACTTCATAGGGGTCTTTTTCATTAACTCTTTTCCACCCAACAAATACCTGATTGCTGACATTCTAGAAACTATTTCTTTTGCAAACCTGGGATTTTAAGTCGAGGAGCATGGAAAATTGCTGAATTAGAGAGGAAAGCCCACGTATGACTACAAATAAGACAAGAGAAAATGGATATCAGAATTGTGAATGGATATCTTTGCCAACCACATGTTCATAAATAAAATGAACTAAAATGAAAACCCAGACTTTCCTCCCCATTTTCCTCTCCAACTAGCGTTTTACCTAAAAAAACACCTGGGTGCATATGGGGTCATCTCTTCTTAGGCCAAAACCATAAAAGCAATAGGTTGCTTACGTGAGCTTGAATTTCACCCTACCAAAGTACTAAACTACTATAACAGGGACAATAATGGACACTAGACCAGTATTTCTCAAACTGTAATGTGATCAGTATCCCCAGGGACTCTTATTAAAAATGCAGGTTCTGATTCTGAAGGCTTGGAGTGGGACCCAAGATTCTGTGTTACTTACAAGCTCCGCAGTGATGCAATGCTGCTGGTCCAGTTGAAGCCACTTTTACTGGAAGAATGTAAAAGGTTGGCAAATATAATGTTTCTTCCTAATGGATTTCCAACAGTTTATAGCCTGAGAAAAATCAAGCATTAGAATCAAAACGGTTCTATTTAGTCTGTCTATTTAGTCTATTGGACAAGGTATGGACTTTTTTTAGTGGATGCCATGCCTATGGGGTAAATGCACCTCAAAAACCTTGCCAGGTAAGAACATTCAATTTGCAGATAATTCGGAGTTTGGTGAAAAAATACTGCCTTAGGATTCAAGGTACACAGCTACACATTACATTAATAAGTACGAAATAAAATCACTTTTAATGATCCTCTCATTATGGCCTAATCTATGTCAAAAGTTAGTGATTTAGAATCCAGTCTAGAATTCCAGTTCATCAGAATCATGGTAAAAGTTTGCTGGGATTGGTCATTATGATGATATACACAATGTTATATCTGATTCTTTGCTTTCAATTCTTCTAATACACAAATTTTAATTTTTTTAATTGTAAAATAAAATTCAAGGTATAAATTCAGGGCTTGCTCTTATTATAACAACATTAACATTTTTCTATTATGGAGTGACATAAGTGACATAAAACACATTTCAAAGTAATCAACAATATGACCTTGTAACCCAGATAGAGTAGATAGGTAGGCCAGAGCAAAAGGTTTATTGGTAATTTGGTGCAGTGCTCTTGGACAAAATCTCTGGCACCAATGGCATTAATAGTCAATTAAACAACAAAGTTTTCAAAAAACACATCACAACTAGCAGAGTCTAGCAAGTACTAATTTATTTATAACTATATTAATTTTCTAGGCTTGCCATTACAAGGTACCACAAATTGTATGGATGGCTTAAAACAACAGAAATGTATCATTTCATAGATTTTGGAGGCTTAAAGTCCAAAATCAAGGTATCAGAAGAAGTACACCCATCTGAAACCTGTGGAGGAAAATCCTTCCTTACTTCTTCTGGCTTCCGGTGATTGCTGGCTATCCTTGGCCTTCCTTGCTTCACTACAATCCCTGCCTTTTCCATTTTCATATGGTCTTCTCCCCAGAGTCTGTGTCCAAATTTCTCCCTCTAGAAGAAAACCAATCATATTGGATTAGGATCAACCTTAATCCAGTTCGGCCTCATTTTAGCTAATCACATCTACAAAGACCCTACTTCCAAATAAGGTCACATTCATGGACCATGGGTTAGAAGCTGTATATGTCTTTTTTAGTGAACACAATTCAACCCTAATAAAAAGCAGTGTGTTGAACTTAGCTGAATTGTAAGGTTTTGATCTACTCACCAAAATTCTTTGCAGGAAGAAAGTAGAGAGAGAAAAGATACACCATCGTGGAAAGAGCTTTTATGTAAAAGGGATATAATATCAAAAAGCCCATCCCTGTAGACTATCACAACTACCCTCACTCTCCATTCTCTTTGTCTTTCCACCACACCTAATAAACCCTAATCTTAGTTAAACCCAACAGTCTGCCTTCTCAGTGCCTGCGTCAAGCAGCAGAGATCCTAGGGAATAAATCACATCACCAGATTAATTGGTAGTACTTTGAATTTGTAGTTCCCAATTTCAACTGGGCTCTCAACATTCCTTATGATCTTATCACATTATTCCAATCAGTGTGCTACTAGTTTATGCAGAGGTTCTTTCTACGCTTCATACTCCTTAGATGACTAACCACCTCATATGTCCCGTTTGCCATCAGTGGATGGCCTTAGATAAATATGGCTTGTACTCAAGTTTGTAGGCTCTAGAAGCATACTGCCTGGGTTGGTTCCAGCAACTTCTATAAATAAAATTTTAGGCGCTAAAATAGCGGCGATAATAGTTCCTGCCTCATAAGTTTGGCTTAAGTCATAAATAACTTAGTGCATGTGAATCTTTTAAATAGTGCATGTCATCAATAAAACTTTGTTTTTATTTTTCTAATTATTTTTCACTGAACAAATAGAAACTAGCAGCTAGAAATTCCTTCAGCTCCCTAACCACGTATCAACACTTCTGACTGTACTTTCTTTCCTTCTTTACACTATATTTCTCTTGGGAAGAGTCCATCTTTCTACCTGTGCTTTAGAGCAGGAGTGGGCAAATGTGCCTGTTTTTAAATGACATATTCAAAAAAATAATATTTTAAATTATTTTTAAAAATTCAAATAATTTAAACGAAATGCACATTTCTGTGTCCATAAAACAAATTTATTGGAGCACAGCCATGCTCACTCTTGCCATAAAATAAATTTATTGAAGCACAGCCATGCTCACTCTTGCCATATTGTCTATGGCTACTTTTGTGCTATAGCATCAAAACTGAGCAGCTGTGCCAGAAATTGTAGCTTAAATTATTTACATTTCTGGCCCTGTAAAGAAAAAGTTTGTCACCCCCTACTCTAGAGTCCAACCATTCCCTCCTGGGTCCAATCACTGCCTCTCTACTGCATCTTTCTCTCACCATTTAAATATGCTCAGTTCTTCTTCATTTCAATTTAATACAACAGTAACTCCATTCCTCTCCAGGTGACTCAATATATTTCACATACTTACCCTCAGAATCATACCTCTTGAAAACTTTCTTGATATTCTATTCACTACTTAACTGATTCCAAACTGGTTCCCATTCACTACTCTACCCAAACTCCTCTTACTATAGTTAAAAACACTCTCTATATTCCTAATTCCAGTCTTAATTTTACTTGAACCCTTCTCAACCTTCAACACTGGCTATCACTTCTTTGGCTTCAATACCACCACATTCTCCTCATTTTCTTCTTGCCTTCTTCCCTCCTCCACATCTACTCCTCCTTAACTCATGACAGAAATGTCACCCATCCAGTTGGTTACAAAGTTTGATAATGCTCCATCCTAAATATGTTTAAATATATCCACTTTTTCTCACAGCTACAGCCACTACACTAAACCTAATATCATTCTTTTGCCTAGAATTCTGAAATCCTTTTTGTTTCCCAACAAGGTTTTTTTCTTTACATAGCATCCAATGATAATCTTAAAATTTACTAATATAGCTATCCTTTTTAAAATCTTTCAGCTCCTCATTGTTGTAGGATGAAGATCAAATTTTTCTACCATCGGTTACTACAATCAAATCTCTCTGGTCTTTGTACAATTCCTTATTTGTGCCAAACTAATTTCTGACTTTGTGGTTTACTTTCTGCTTAAAATGCTCTTTTCCACAGAGTTCACTGGCCAAATCCAACCCATCATTGAAGACTCAGCTTAAATATTAGTTTTTCAGAGAAACCTTCCTAGATAATACAGGGTAGGCAAGGTCTCCAGTTATAAGTTCCTACTTCACCCCTTACTTCTATATGGAATGGCAATATAGCAAAGTGTAGTCTCTAGAGCCAGAATTCTGGGTTTGAATCCTGGCTCTGTGTTTCTTTGGGCAAGTCATTGTAACTTTCTGTGCCTCAGTTTCCTTATCCATAAAATAAGGATGATAATAGGAACTCCCTCAAGAGTATTGTAAAGATTATTTAAGTACTTAAAAATACCCTGGCACATAGTCTGTGTTTTTTGTTTTTTGTTTTTGTTTTTTTCATTTATAACAATGTAACTTCATCAAGAACTTCCCTCTGAAAGTTCTTTTTTTTTTATTTTATTTATTCATTTTTTTTTAAATATTACATTAAAAAAATATGAGGTCCCCATTCACTCCCTCTGCCCCCATCCCACCACTCTCCCCACAGTAACACTCTCCCTCATCATCATGACACATCCATTGCATCTGGTGAGTACATCTCTGGGCATCGCTGCACCCCATGGCCTGTGGTCCACACCATAGCCCACACTCTCCCACGTTCTATCCAGTGGGCCATGGGAGGACATACAATGTCTGGCAATTGTCCCTGCAGCACCACTCAGGACAACTCCAAGTCCTGAAAATGCCTCCACATCTCATCTCTTCCCCCCATTCCCCGCACCCAGCAGCCACCATGGCCACTTTTTCCACACCAATGCCACATTTTCTCAATTATTAACCACAATAGTTCATGAATAGAATATCATTAAGTCCACTCTAATCCTTACTGTATTCCTCCTTCCTGTGGACCTTGGCTTGGTTGTGTCCATTCCACATCTATATCAAGAGGGGGCTTAGATTCCACATGGATACTGGCTGCAATCCTCCTGCTTTCAGTTGTAGGCATTCTAGCCTCCATGATGTGGTGGTTGACATTCTTCAACTCCATGTTAGCTGAGTGGGGTAAGTCCAATAAATCAGAGTGTAGGAGCTGAAGTCTGTTGAGGCTCAGGGCCTGGCTATCATATTGTCAGTCCAGAGATTCAAATCCCCTAGATATATCTTAAACCCCAGCACCAACTACAATTCCAGTAAAGTAGCATGAAAGGCTTGTGAAAAGAGATCACATCTGAATCCAGTTCCATCACATAGAAACACCAGCTCCAAAGAAGGGCCAACTGACATGGCAGTGAACCCCATCTGCCATGACCATAGAACCTGTGGGTCTCTTTAGCCCTCAAAAGAATTAATACCTGGGGTTGTATCTACTTTATCTCTCTCTGAGACTCTGCTCAGGTGTGCATAAGGGCAATCCTTCTGACAACCTCCAGACTCTTTTTTAGAGACTCATAGCCATATGAACTCATTTGTCCTTTCCATTTCCCCCTTACTTTAGGTCAAACAGCATTTTTAACTCCTGTTATTATATGTAGACAAGGATATTCTGCTGGTCCACTTTGAACCTTTAATTCAAGGTCATTTTCTGGTTACATCATCAGCTGGTACTTGATAGTGATCCCTCAGTGCCAGGGAGACTCATCCCCGGGTGTCATGTCCCACACTGGGCAGAAGGCATTGCATTTACATGCTGAGTTTGGCTTTGAGACTGGCCACATTTGAGTAACACAGAGGCCGTCAGGAGGGATCTCTTAGGCACAGTGCTGCTCTAGGCCTTGTTCTTATTTCAGGTGTATAGGCTCACAAGCATAGTCATTAGTATCAGGGGGTCACTGTTGGACCCTCATTCCTTCCTGGTCCTTGCCGTTGCACCTGGGGGACTGCCGCTGCTCCCCTAGGGACCACAACAGAGCTCCCCCTCCCGGCCAGGAGCCCAGTACCACCCCAGCTGTTGTTTTTAATTGTTTCCACTATGAGTATATCCAAACATTTCCATGCACCCTGGACACATGCCCTGTATAACTCCCTGTCAACCATATGTCCCCTGTCAATAACATCCCATACCAGTATTCCTCTACTGCCATTGTTGAACCACTCTGTGATCCAAAACTTCCTGAAAAGTGAAGCCCAATATAATGTCAGGTTCCCTTAATAGTAAAATGGAATATAGCGATGAGTTTAAAGGTTAGATATAGAATACATATTGATTTGGAAAAATTCTACATCCTATCTTTTTCTTTTCTTCTTTCCCTAATTTTTGAGCTTCTCTTCACAAGAGCCTTAGATCACAGTAATTAATATATACTATATACAGTACTCCCACATATCCATTATAAAACCTTTTCCCTTCCACAGTGATAATCTTTTAACTTATTCATATCATATTTACTGAAACTGAAGTACAGATATTGAGACAATAGCTTTCAAACAAGGTAACATTTGTGTTTACATTGTGGTTTATACTTAGGCTATACAGTTTTCTAAATATTTTAGTTATCCTATGTTTTACATTATGGTTTACATTATTAGTCTGTCGTCCTCTTTGTGTTTTTGGTGTAATATTACATGTTTTATATCCATCCTTGTGTACTCTTGTGAAACACTTCTTTTGCCCTACATTTACTTTGGTTTCATCTATTCAATATCTATTTCCCCCTCCCCTTGGGGCCCACAGTGACAGTCAATCTTCATTTCTTGAGGAGCCATGTTCAGAAATACTTGCAACAGTGTTGAGGGCTTGAATTGCTCAACTGCCCTAATGCCCTGGGAGCCACCATTTCTCTTGAGAGATACAGTTCCCTCTATTTGATGGCATTAGTTCTCCCCAGGTTATGGGTCTACCTTCACTCTCATTATATGGGTCTCTACCCAATGGTATAACCCACTCTAGCAAAATGAGCATTCAGATATTCCCTAGGAGTCTGTCCTGTGTTAGGTTATCCCCTTTGACTGTCTTAAACAGGTAACTTTCCTAATTATATTTTGAAAAGCTTTTCTCAGCATTATACTCTCAACCAACACCTGACAATCTCCTATGTTCATGTGTTGCCCCACCATACCCCCAATTTCTTGGGCAATATTACCCATCAGCCCATCCTAGCCCCCTCAAACCCCCAAAGCCCCACCCAGAGGTAACCCTATGCTCCCATTTTATCCCTTCCTTGTACACATACTTACCTCCAGTTTATCATAGATTTCACCCATGTAGATGTCAACTTACATCCTTCCTTCAACCCCCGATTTCCTGTAAGCCTATCTTCCAGTCTCTAGCTCTCTGAGGCAGTTTGCTTATTTCATATCATTGAGGTTATGTAGTATTTGTCCTTCAATGCCTGGGTTGCTTCACTCAACATAAGGTTCTCAAGATTCATCCATGTTATCACACGTGTTTGTAGTGTATTTGTTCTTAAAGCCAAGTAGTATTCCATTGTATGTATATACCACATTTTATTGATCCACTCATCTGTTGATGGGCATTTGGGTCGATTCCAACTTTTGGCGATAGTGAACAATGCTGCTATGAACATTGGTGTGCATATATTGATTTGTGTCCCTGCCTTCAGTTCTGCTGGGTACATACCCAGCAGTGGAATTGCTGGGTCATATGGCAAATCTATGGTTAGTTTTTTGAGAAACCGCCAAACTGTCCTCCAGAATGGTTGAATCCTTCTGCATTCCCACCAGCAATGGATGAGTGTTCTCATTTCTTCACATCCTCTCCAGCATTTGTATTCTTCTGTTTTTTTTTCATAGCTGCCAATCTTATGGGAGTAAGATGGTATCTCATTGTAGTTTTGATTTGCATTTCCCTGATAGGTAAAGATTTGGAGCATTTTTTTCATGTGCTTTTTAGCCATTTGTATTTCTTCTTTGGAGAAGTTTAAATCTCTTTCCCATTTTTAAAATGGGTTGTTTATCTTTTTAATTTCAAGATATAGAAGTTCTTTATATATGCAAGTTATAAGTCTCTTATCAGATATATGGTTGCCAAATATTTTCTCCCATTGTGTAGGTTGCCTTTTTACTTTCTTGACAAACTCCTTTGAGGTGCAGAAGGCTTTAATTTTGAGGAAGTCCCATTTATCTATTTGTTCTTTTGCTGCTCGTGCTTTTGGTGTGATGTTCCTGAAGCCATTTCCTATTACAAGGTCTTGTAGATGTTTCCGTACACTGCTTTCCAGGTCTTTATGGTCTTGGTTCTTATATTTAGGTCTTTGATCCATCTTGAGTTGATCTTTGTATAAGGTGTGAGATGGTAATCCTCTTTCATTCTTTTACATATGGATATCCAGTTCTCCAGGCACCATTTGTTGAATAGGCCATTATCTCCCAGTTGAGAGGGTTTGGTGGCTTTATTGAATATTATATGGCTATATATATGAGGTTCTATATCAGAACTTTCAATTCGATTCCATTGGTCTGTGTGTCTCTCCTTATGCCAATACCATGCTGTTTTCACTACTGTAGCTTTGTAGTATATTTTGAAGTCAGGTAGTGTGATTCCTCCAATTTCGTTTTTCTTTTGCAATATGTCTTTGGCTATTCAGGGCCTCTTTCCTTTCCAAATAAATTTCATAGTTAGTTTTTCTAGTTCCTTAAAGAAGGCTGTGTTGATTTTTATCGGGATTGCATTGAATGTGTAGATCAGTTTTGGTAGTATAGACATCTTAAAAATATTTAGTCTTCCTATCCATGAACAGGGAATATTCTTCCATTTATTTAGGTCTTCTTTGATTTCCTTGAACAGTCTTGTATAGTTCTCAGTGTATAAGTTTTTTACATCTTTAATTAAATTTATTCCTAAATATTTGATTTTTTTATTGACTATCGTGAATGGTATTTGTTTCTTGATTCCTCCTGATCTTGCTCATTATTGGTGTACAGAAATGCTACTGATTTTTGCACATTGATCTTATAACCTGTGACTTTACTAAACTCATTTATGAGCTCTAGAAGCTTTGTTGTAGACCTCTCAGAGTTTCTATGTATAGGATCATGTCATCTGCAAATAATGAAATTTTGACTTCTTCCTTTCCAATCTGAATGCCTTTTATATCTGGTTCTTGCCTCAGTGCTCGAGCAAGTACTTCTAAGACAATGTTAAATAGAAGGGGAGAGAGTGGGCATCCTTGTCTTGTTCCTGACTTTAGAAGGAAGGATTTTAGGATTTCTCCATTGTAAACGATGTTGGTTGTGGGTTTTTCATATATACTCTTTATCATGTTCAAAAAATTTCCTTGTATTCCAATCTTTTGGAGTGTTTTTATCAAGAAAGTGTGCTGTATTTTGTCAAATGCTTTTTCTGCATCTATAGAAATAATGATGTGATTTTTTTCCTTCAATCTGTTTATATGGTGTATTACATAGATTGATTTTCTTATGTTGAACCATCCTTGCATATCTGAAATGAATCCCACTTGGTTGTGGTGTATAATTTGTTTAATGTGTTGTTGAATACGATTAGCAAGTATTTTGTTAAGTATTTTTGCATCTAGGTTCATTAGAGAAATTGGTCTGTAATTTTCCTTCCTTATGGTGTCTTTGTTTGGCTTTGGTACTAGGGTAATGTTGGTATCATAGAATGAGTTAGGCAATGTTCCTTCTGTTTCGATTTTTTGGAAGAGTTTCAGCAGGATTGGTGTTAGTTCTTTCCAGAATGTTTTGTAGAATTCACCTGTGAAGCCGTCTGGCCCTGGGCTCTTCTTAGTTGGGAGGTTTTTAATGACTGATTCTATCTCTTTACTTGTGATTGGTTTGTTGAGATCTTCAATTCTTCTTTCGGCAATATAGGCTGCTTATGTGTTTCTAGGAATTTGTCCATTTGCTCTGAATTGTCATTTTTGTTGGAATGTAGTTTTTCAAAGTATCCTCTTATGATAGTCTTTATTTCTGTGGGGTCAGTGGTGATATCGCCTTTCTCATTTCTTATTTTGTGTATTTGCATCTTCTCTCTTTTTTCTTTGTTAGTCTCACTAAAGGTTTGTCAATTTTATTGATCTCAAAAAACCAGCTCTTGGTCTTGTTTATCTTTTCAAGTGCTTTCTTATTTTCTATTTCATTTAGTTCTGCTCTTATCTTTGTAATTTCCTTCCTTCTTCTTCCTGTGGGATTACTTTGTTGTTGTTTTTCTAATTCCTGCAAATGTGCAGTTAGTTCTTCAATTTTTGCTCTTTCTTCTTTTTTGATGTATGAATTTATGGCTATAAATTTCCCTCTCAGTACTGCTTTTGCTGCATCCCATAAATTTTGGTATGTTGTGTTATCATTATCATTTGTTTCAATGTAGTCATTGATTTCTTTTGAGATTTCCTCTTTGACCCACTGTTTTTCTAAGAGTGTGCTGTTTAATTTCCATATCTTGGTGTGAAATCTGGGCCTCTGGCCCTTGTAGATTTCCAGCTTCACTCCACTGTGGTCAGAGATATTATTTTGTATGATTTTGATCTTTCTGAATTCATTAAGCCTTTCTTTGTGGCCTAGCATATGGTCTATCTTGGAGAATGATCCATGTGCACTTGAGAAAAATGTATATCCTGCTGTATTCGGTTGTAATGATCTGTATATGTCTATTAGATCCAGCTCCTCTAATATACTGTTCAAATATTTTGTTTCTTTAGTCATTCTCTTTTGAGATGTTCTGTCCAGAGTTGATAGTGGTGTATTAAAATCCCCCACTATAATTGTAGATGCATCTATTCTTTCACTTAGTTTTTCCAGCGTTTGCCACACATATTTAGAGGCGCCCTTGTTAGGAGCATAAATACTTATGATTGTTCGTTCTTCTTAACAGATTGTCCTTTTCACTAATATGTAGTATCCTTCTTTGTCTCTCACAATTGTTTCGCATTTAAAGTCTATTTTGTCTGATATTAATATAGCTACTCCTGCCCTTTTTTGGTTATTGTTTGCTTGTAAAAGTGTTTTCCAACCATTCACTTTCAGCCTCCATGAATCTCTGGGTCTAAGATGTGTCTCTTGTAGAGCATATAGATGGGCCATATTTCCTTATCCAATGTCCCAGTCTGAATCTTTTGATAGGTGAGTTTAATACATTGACATTCAGTGTTATTACTTTCAAGGAATTATTTATGTTAGCCATATTTTGATTGGATTTGTGTTTGTCATATTTTGTTTGTTTGGTTTTTTTACTTCTCTTTTTGTCTTTTTTGTTGCTCTTACACTCTCCTCCAACTCTGCCTGCCCTGTTTTTTCCTTTCTTCCTGCAGAACTCCCTTTAGAATTTCTTGAAGGTGAGGTTTCTTGTTGGCATACTCTTTCAATTTCTGTTTATCTGTGAATATTTTGAACTCTCCATCATTTTTGAATGCTAGTTTAGCTGGATAGAGTATTCTTGGTTGGAAATTTTTTTCTTTTAGTACCTTGACTATATCATACCACTGCCTTCTTGCCGCCATGGTTTCAGATGAGAAATCAGCACTTAATCTTATGGAGCTTCCCTTGTATGTGGTGAGTTTCTTTTCTCTTGCTGCTTTTAGAATTTTCTCTTTGTCTTGAGCATTGGATAATTTGACAAGTATATGTCTTGGGGTGGGCCTGTTGGGGTTTATGATGTTTGGGGTGCATCATGCTTCTTGGAGATGTACATTTGTCTCTTTCAGTAGATTTGGGAAGTTTTCAGCCATTATTTCCTGCAACACCCCTTCCGATCCCTTTCCCTTCTCTTCTCCTTCTGGGATGCCTATAATATGTATGTTTGTGCATTTTGCATTGTCATTCAGATCTCTAAGCCCTAGCTGGATTTTTTCTATCTTTTTATCGATCAATTCTACTATCTGTTTGATTTCTGATGTACTGTCTTCCACATCGCTAATTCTCTGCTCTGCCTCTTCTAATCTGCTGCTATTTGCTGCGAGTGTATTTTTGATTTCTTGAACTGTGGTGTTCATTCCCATCATATCTGTTATCTTTTTGCGTATGTCTACAATTTCCCCTCCAAGTGTTGTCTTCATATTGTTAACCTCTTCCTTTACTTCATTAAATTTGTTGGTGATGTATGTTCTGAGATCTTTAATTACTTGTGTGAGGTTCTGCTCCCCTTCCTGGTTTTTAGTTTGTTCATTGGATTCAGTCATGTTTTCCTGATTACCGGTTTGGTTTGTAGATTTCTGTTGCTGTCTGGTCATCATTTTATCTTGACAAGTTTAATCAGTTCGTTAGCTTCTTTGTCTAGTCTTGGGGATTAATTAGCTGTTGTTTTTGTGTAAGTGTTATATTTTCTCTTTATCACTTTGTTCTTCTTATTCTAATTTCTTATTGCTGGCTCAGTTCACTTTGAAGGAAAGTATTAGGGCCAGGGAAAGGCAATTGTGTAAGAAAGGAAAATGTGTAAAGTAGTATTGGTAATAAATGTTAACAGAGCAACAATATGAGATCTGGGAGGATGGATATTAGATTCATGTAAGTTGTGTAGAGTTATAGCAGTAAGTAGAGTACCTATAATGAGGTAGTCGACTGAATATGGGAGGAATATGGTATGAATTAAAAAGCTAGTGTTTTCGTGAGAGAGGGAAAGAGAAAAGAAAGGCAATAGTTTCAAGAGTGGATAAAAGACAGAAAACAAAACAAAGGTATTAAAAATTAAGAGTTAGACAATTTGGGGATCAAAGAAAGGGAGGTGGACTATAGGAGAGACAGTAGATGATTGAGGATATCAAGATGTGGGGGAAAGGGGATAGTGTAGGTAGCCAAAATCAATTCACACAGAAATGAGGCAATGGAGGATGAGGAAACCCAGCAAATGTGAGGTGTTCCCTGCAGCACCTATTGTATAATTAAAATAAAATAAGACGAAAATGAGGGACAAAAGAAAAGAGAGAAAATAGAAAAAAAAGAGAGAAGAAAGAAAGAAAGAAAAAGGGGGGTGGGTAAAGAAAAGGAAGGGGAACAACTAAGGAAAAGAAAAGAAGATATAGAACAGCAACAACAGCAACAACAAAAAAACCCTAAATAAATGAAGAAGGAAAAAAAAGACCTTGGGGGATACAATGGGAGAAAAGACTAGGAAATAATGCAATATTAGCAACCAGGACAATAAAAAATTAAAACGTAAAAATTAAAATTAAAATTTAAAAAAAAACTCAAATGTTGAGGGCTAGGACAATCAAGGACCTCAGATGGGCCTCAGGGCATGGTGGATTCAGGAATGGAAAGTCTGTGATATTGCAGACTCAAGAGGTGTGAGTCTCTGGGGTGTGGGCCACCAGGGTTTAGGGGACACAGACCTGGCAACCTCAAATCCAGTTAACAGGGAGCCTGGGAGCACCGCAGTGCAACACAGCCTTCAGGGATCTCTGAAGCTGGGTGCCAGCCCTATGGGAGAGGTCACATCCGCAAACTCTGACCTATGTGTCCCAAACCCGTAATTCCCCCATTCACTAGGGTCTCTTCTGTGGCTGTATCACCAATTCGACTTCAGGACACCTCCCACCCTGCAAGCCCCCAAAACAACCAGTTGGGGACGCCTCTATATTGCAGCCAATTTAAGGACGCTGCAGATCAGCAGACAGCCTTGGGGGCGGGGCTCCAGTTGGAAGTGCTATTATTCGCGTCAGAAATAAAAAATTCCCCCTCACAAAAAACTCCTGTCCATCTCACCAAATCAGTTTGCGAAGGCCTCCTGCCCTGTCAGCCCCCCAATAGCCTGCTCAGGGCTCATGAACTCCACAGTACCACAGAGCCTCCAGGAATCGCGGCTGCATCGCTGGTGCAGCGGCTCCACCCGCCCCAGGGGGGAGTGTCCCGCTCGCAGCCCCCAACTCAGTGTAAGAGAGCCCCAATGTTATCCTCTACACGAATTTTCTCTGTTACCTTCCGCGAAATCGATGTCCAGACACCTCCTGCCCTGCAAAATCCCGAAACAGCTTGGTCCGGAAGAATCTCCAACGCTGCCCAGCCCCTTCTCTGCAGGAGAGACCACCAGGTGCACTCACTCAACCACCATCTTGCCCCACCCTCCCATAGTCTGTGTTATGTAAGTAGCAGCAATTCCTACTCTTCTTCAAGGCTCTTATGTATTTTGTGAACATTTTGCTAAATGTCTGTCTCCCCCTGTAGAATCTCTCTTGATCAGCACTGCTTGCCCAAAGCTTAGCATGGTGCCTGGCAAATCATTAGTCAATAATTATTGGTTGAAAATTTGAATGGGACTTTCAGATCATCTCTTAAAAATCACCAGCTCATAATTTTGTTGTAAATAACTAATTAAATAACTCATGAAAATTTGTTCCATAAATTATAAATCCCAAAATACATCGTAATATTATTGAGAAGATTGGCATAAACAAATGAAAGTAAAGTCCATTTGCGTTGAGGAAACACATTTTAAAGTACCATAATTTATATGTATTAGTGTATCCCAAAATGAATTCCTTGAAATGCTCATTCTTTGAAATAGTCAGAAGAAAACACAGAACCCTTTTAATTAGATTAATAAATTTGAGGAATGCTTCATAGTAACTATTCCCCTCCTCCTTTGAAGAATTACAATATACATTATCCTATAGAGCATTAAAAAATAAAAGTACTCAACTTTTCTTATTCAAGAGTTTTATCAACATATTTTTTCTAACCATAGGACATTTTTTGCATGATACCTATTAATTAGCCATAGGAACTGGGAATACAGCTTGGTAAACCCTGAGGAAGATGTGATATGAATTTAACCCTAAGTCAAATCATGTAGACTCAAGTGGTCCGAGAATATTTCAGGAAGAAGGAAACATGTGAGCTGGGTAATAAAAGGTATCAAAATCGCATAGGCAAAGAGAAAGGCAAAAAACATTCCAAAGATAAGAAATGAAATGTTACTGAATGTCTAGAGATGGATTAACTTGGAATTTTTCTAGCTGATTCACAGCCATATTTTTATAGTCTTTTTTATTACATGTCCTGTAAAGAAGCATAATGGAGTATGTAATTAATATAACAGCCATACATTGGGTGATGGAATATATTTTTTAAAGCCTGAAATTGAACTTCTAGAGATAAACACTATAGAGCTTAAGTTAAAAAATACAATGGATGGGTTTAACAGCAGATTGGACATAGAAAAAGGAGAGAAACTGAAACTATCCAAAATGAAACCCAGAAAGATAAAAGGCTGAATAAAATCCACAGAGTATGAATGAGCTGTGGGACAACTTCAAGCAGCCTTATGTACATGTATTTGGTTTCCCCAGAAGAGAATATATGGGAGAGGTCAAAATTTTTTAAAGAAATAATGGTTTAAAATGTTTAAAATTTGATGAAAACTATAAACCCAAAAATGTAAGAAATACAATGAATATAAAAGAAACAAGAATAAAACTAAACCAACGCACATCATAATCTTATTGCTTAATATAGTAAAAATGAGATCATCTAAAATAGTAGCTAAAGAAAAAAGATGCATTATATACAAAGAAACAAGTATGAAGATAGCATCAAACATCTTTTGGGAAAGAAGACAAGCCAGAAGACAGTAGAATAAATGCATTAATTTATTGAAAGAAAAAAAATTTGTCTAGAAGTCTAAACTTAGAGAAACTCATCTAGAAATAAAAGAAAAATAAAGAATTTTTAAAGAGATATGGACAAATATAAGTCATAATTATAACTGAGATACTTCAACACCAGTAGGCCTGTACTACAAAAATATATATATGAAAAGAAGTCCTTGACACATTAATAAAATTATACCACATGGAAATATGGATCTCCACAAAAGAATGAAGAACACAGGAAATAGCAACTAAATGGATAAATATAAAAAGATTTTCATATATACATCTCTTTACAAGACAACTGAGTGTTAAGTGCTTAGATCTTATAATATATGTGTATTAGTCTGCCAACAGCATGCCAATGAAAAGTACCAGAAACCTGTTGGTTTTCATAAAGGGTATTTATTTGGGATAAAAGCTTAGCTTACAGTCCCAAGCCCCTAAAGACTCCAACTCAAGGTTGCTTTCTCACCAAAGTCAGTTACCATATATGGAAGCAAGATGGTTGTTGATCTCTGCAAGCCTTCCCTTCTGGGCTTCCTCTCTCTTAGCTGCAGGCTGGCATAGGGCTTGTCTCTCAGGACTTCCTCTCTCTCTTGGCATAGAGCTCATTACTTCCTGACTTTCTGTATCAATCTTGGTTCCCTTCCCAAGGTCAGCTGAAAACTATAAAGAGAATGGCTCATCTCTCTTGGGGGCCTCAGGATCAAAAATGACAGAGCTCTCTCTCTTTCCATGCATCTACTTGAATGCCTGTTTATATCAGCCCACCAAGAGTCACATCTTACTGATATAGTCCAATCAGAGTCACACCTTACTGATATAGTCCAATCAGAAGCCCTTCATTGATTTTATCAAGTAAACTTAATCAGAGGACCCTCACTGAATTTAACACAATAAAAGAGTGAAAGTCCCAGAAGAATAGATTACTTTACACATGTAATCTTTCTCTTTTTGGGATTCATAAATAATCTCAAACTGTCACAGTATTTTTAAAGTGCATAGCATATGTAGATGTAAAATATGTGGTAACAATAAAAACAAGGCCAAAGAAAGGGGGAAGAAATGGAAGTATACCCTTGTAAGGATCTTAGGCTTTACATGAAGTGGTATAATATCACTTGAAGAGAGATTGTGATATATTTAAGATGAATACTGTAGACCCTAAAAAGAACTGTGATGGTTGGGCTAATGTGTCAACTAGGCCTGGTAATGATGCCCAGTTGTTTGGTCAAACAAGCACTGGGATAATTGTAACACAAAGGCATTTCATGGACTTCAATCATTAGTGAGTTGATTGCATAGATGGGTGGTTACATCTACAATCAAGTGAGGAGATTGCCATCAGCAATGAGTGACATTTTGTCCAATCAGTTGAAGGCCTTAAAAAGAGAAGTGATTCAGTATCCAGAGAGAGATCTAGTTCAGACAGCCAGCATCTCCTGCAAACTCAAGGACCTTCATTGGAGACCCTGGTTGGCAACGTGCCTTATAGGTTTTGGACTTGTGCATCCTCACAGTTGCATAAGAGAATTTTATAAAATCTTAAGCTATTTACAGATATCTCTTGTCAGTTCTGTTTCCCTAGTGAACCCTGAATAATACAGTTTGGTACTGGGAGTGATTCTTGAGGAACAGAGTCTTAATAATGGGATTTCTGAATTGGTTCTGGGATTTTTGCAATTGGTTCTCTACTCTGTAGATTCAGGGGCACTAATGACTCTCTTTCCAGTAATCAAGAGGCCACTGACAGTCCATGGCATGAGCTGGCAATAGAGACTCACAAAATACCACCACTGTGATATTGCATATATAAGACAGTTTTTGCGAAATATAAATACCAATAAACTACAGAGATAGAAACAGTAGTAACTATGTATGGCAGGGGAAGCATGCAGAGATTGAAACGTGATGAGGGTTTTTTTGTTTGCTTGTTTCTTTTATGTTTATTATTGTTGATGGTGGTGTAATGAAAATATTACAAAAATTATTAAAGTGGTGAATGCACAACTATGTGAATTGATTGTACACTTTGGATGGATTTATGCTTTATTAATATGTATCAATAAAATGGATCTGTTAAAAAAAAACCACTGGGTACAACAACTTTCATGTGTATAATAGGCAAAGATCTGTGTGAGAGTGTTTTTAACACCTGAGCAAAGTATCGTGGAGTTAAAAAGTATAATGATGTTGGCTGGCTGTTCCTAAATGCACTGGATACAGTTACAAAAAAAATGGGATGAGATGAAGGTTTCAAATTTGCAATTTAAGCACTGCATGAATGATATGCAAGTTTCTATATGTTCCCTGAAAGAAAATCTTGTTTCATGCAGCCACAGACTTGAGATTTCTGAAAACCAGACTCAGAATCTCATTATGCAATTAGCAGAGTTACAATGGAAACTAAAATCTCAACCTTGCAGGGTCTCTGCTGTTAAAGGGAGGGCATTGATTGGAAAGAAGTGGATCCTGGAGAATTGGGATGGAGACGTAGGAATTGATGTTATCATTGGGGACATTGAAACCCTAAATTCTGCTGATTCTTTGCCAGATAATCCTGTAATGGTCTGCCTTGTGCACACAATGTCAAACTTGTATCACCCAACCACCAGCCTTCCCCAAGGAGTCTCCATTTCCTCCCTGTCCTGAAGAAACCATCATCCAACCTCCACCCTTCCCTGAGGAGTCTGATATCCAGCCACCACCACCCCCACCAAGAGATTAATCTGTTCTTACTAGATGAAAATGAAAAGTAATGCCCTAAGGTCAGTTAGTTCACAAGACATTTCTAATCCTTCTCCTTACCCATCCCCACCACTCATCTTTTCTTCCAGACCTATAACTAGACTAAAATCACAGCAAGACCTCAAAGGTGAAGTACAAAGTTTGACCCATGAGGAAGTATGCTATACTCTATAAGAACTGCATGAGTTTTCCAATTTATACAGACAGAAATCAGGGAATATGTATGGGAATGAATATTAAGGGTATTCAATATTGAGGGTAGCTCAAAGGGTTAGCAAATGCTCTAACAATTGTTTGAGTGGCTGACTGAAACATGCACCAAAAGATGGCCTAAAATTTCTGAGGTCAAGATGCCCAATTTACCTGTATACTGTAAATGATGGTGTACTATAGATGGTATACTGTAGATGATGGGATCCAAAGACTTAGATTGTAATGTGAGAATGCATTTGTCAGTTAAGACCTGCCCACCCACCCCAGGAGTGTTGGAGGCATGCCTTTTACCAGGACTGTGAGGAATAAATTTGTAAGACTAACTCTTCCCTGAAGAGCTCTGTGTTGCTCTTCTCTGTAGTCCAGATATTACTTTTTTTTTGGGGGGGGGGGGGTAGAGAGGATACAAAATTACTTTATTTGAAGGAATGGTACAAATTTTAAAATTTGGTAGATGTTCATACAACTTATAGCAAAGGTAAACCCAACATGCATGCACTGCCATAGTGGAAGTCACCCCATGGCTATAAGGAATCCAGCATAAAGTTTATCTCTTATCACTGCTCCTGAGAGTGGGCTTGTCAAAGAGATACTTGTGCAAGTTGGTTACATAGTCCACCAATTCTTTGATGGACTTCACCTGCTCATTCAATTAATGGGTCTCAATGAAGTTACACAAGAGGGTGTCATTTT
Organism: Dasypus novemcinctus; assembly: GCF_030445035.2. Lineage (NCBI taxonomy): Eukaryota > Metazoa > Chordata > Mammalia > Cingulata > Dasypodidae > Dasypus > Dasypus novemcinctus. The sequence continues at coordinate 169,546,893 of NC_080673.1, read as the reverse complement.
TGTTTGTACAGTTCCAATAGTGACTGATTCATCCTTTTTGCCAAATGTAATGCACACTGCATTGCATTTAGCCCTCTCTTCCAGTTGACTCATTCTGGTTTCTTAATATTCTGAAGGAAGATTCTGCCACCTCATTGGTTCTGCAGCTTCATTAGTTTCTCAGTATGTTCCCTCTCCTAACGAGATTGGTGAAAAATATATTTGGCAAAGTTCTTCAAACCCACATCATCATGGTCAAAGTAGTAAGACATCAATCAACAAGTAGATGTAAGAGGCACAGAGCTGCCATGGGATTAGAATCTTTAAACACTATCCAGATGATTGGATCTCAGGCTGGCAGAAACCAAGTAGCAGCACTTAATTACCAAAAAAGAGGTGGGCATATCTACCACAATGAAAGGCAGACTCAAAGCAGCAATCAAAAATTCTGAGTCACACAGTATTATGGCATTGGCTAATAGATCATAGGGTACCTAGAAGTAAAATAGATAGTCTACTAAATTCCTACTTTATCTATATAAGCAGAAGAGTTCTAGGTCAAATGAACAAAAGACAAACTTGATAGAAACAGAGAATCATGGCCCCTTAACTGATTCCCAGATATAGAACAGGTTACAGATCCAGAGCCCCTTGAATAAGGGGAAAGCCAAGTCCATTTGAGGAAGGATTTTTTTACACTGCCAAAATTTTATATTGTTAATATTTCTCCCAGCTTTCCCCAAAAAGTCCTATTACCTTTACCAGGGTAACTGAGCACTGGGGAAAAGGGAATGATCAGACATTTCATGGAATATTAGACACTCTATTTGAACAGACGTTAATTCCAGGAAGGAAAAATATCACTGTGGTCCACAAGTCAGAGTAGGAACTTATAGAGGTCAGGTGATTGATGGACTTTTAGTTCAGGTTTGTCTCACAATGGATCCAGTAGGTTCCTGGACCCATTCTGTGGTTATTTCTCCAGTTCCAGAATGTATAATTCGAATAGATATACTCAGTAACTGCCAGAACCCCACACTGAATCCCTGACTTGCAGAGTGAATGCTACTATAGTAGGAAAGTTCAAGTGGAAGCCACTAGAATTGCCCCTACCTAGCAAAATAGCAAATCAAAAGCAATACAAGATTCTTGGAAGGATTTTGAGATCAGTGCACCTTCAAGGATTTGAAGGATGCAAAGGTGGTAGTCCCAAAACATCCCCATTCAACTCTCCTATTTGGTCTGTGCAGACAACAGATGGATTTCAGAAGATAATAGTAGTTTATTGTAAACTTAACCAGGTGATGACTCCAATTACAGCTGCTGTCCCAGATATGGTATCATAGCTTGAGTAAATCAGCACATTCCCTGGTACCTGATATGCAGCTATTGATCTGGCAAATGCTTTTTTTCTCAATTGCCATTAGTAAGGACCACCAGAAACAGTTTGCTTTCAGCTGGCAAGGCCAGTGATATACCTTCACTATCCTGACTCAGGAGTATATCTACTCTCCAGCCCTATGTCATAATATTGTCTGCAGGGAACTTGATTTTCTCTCCCTCCCACAAGATATCATATTGGTCCATTATATTGATGATATCATATTGGTTGGACCTAGTGAGCAAGAAGTACCAAAACTCTAGACTTATTGGTAAGGCATTTGCATGAGAGGATGTGAGATAAATCCAACTTAAATAGAGGGGACTTCCACCTTGGTGAAATTTCTACATGTCCAGTGCTGTGGGGCATATTGAGATGTCCCTTCTAAAGTGAAGGATAAGCTGCTGTATCTGGCCCCTCTTATGACCAAAAAAAAGAGGCACAGTGATTAGTTGGTTAGTTCAGATTTTGGAGACAACACATTCCTCACTTGAGTGTGCTACTCCAGCCCATTTACTGAGTGACCAAAAGACTTACTGGTTTTGAATGAGGACTGGAACAAGAAGAGGCTTTGTGACTGGTCCATGTTGCTGTGCAAGATGCACTGCCCCTTGGGCCATATGATCCAGCAGATCCAGTGGTGCTGGAAGTGTCAGTGGCAAATAGAGGTGCTATCTAGAGCTTGTGTCAAGTCCCTACAGGAGAATCACAATGCAGACCCCTAGGATTTTGGAGCAAAACCCTGCCATCCTCTGCAGATAGCTGCTCTCCTTTTAAGAAATAACTTGTGGCATGCTAATGGGTCTTAGTAGAGACTGAACTTTTAACTATGGACTTCCAAGTTACCATGAGACCTGAGTTGCCTATCATTCTGTGTATTTTTTGACACAAAATCATAAAGTTGGGCATACACAGCAGCACTCCATCATAAAGTGGAAATACATATGTACAAGATAGAGCTCAAGTGGGTCCTGAGGACACAAGTAAGTTATATTAGCAAGTGGCCCAAAAGTTCCTGGTCACTGTGATGGTTAGGCTATTGTGTCAACTCAACCAGGTAATTGTGCCCGATTGTTTGGTCAAGCAAACACTGGGCTAACTGTAATACAAGGTCATCTATGGACTTCAGTCAACATTGACTTTGCTGCAGTGGTAAATCATAGATAGCTGGTTATAAATACATTAGTTACCATCATCAATGAGTGACACTAAACCCAATCAACTGAATCCCTTAAAAGGGGAAGTGATTCCAGCATAGAGAATTTCCCAGCTCGTCTTTGGACAGCCAACATCTTCCAAAACTCATCAAGAACCTTCATTTGACTTTCATTGCCTACCTGTGGAACCTGGACTTGTGCATCCCCAAGGCTGTATGAGAAACTTACATAATTGCATACTATTGACAGATATCCTTTGTTGGTTCTGTTTCCCTAGAGAACCCTAACTAATACAGTCACCATGCCTGCCATGTTACCTTCTCTTTCCCAGCCCACAGCTATGGTCTCCTGGGGAGTTCCTTACAATCAGTTCACTGAGGAAGAAAAAACTTGGGTTTGGTTTACAAATGGTTCTATATGATAAGCAGGTACCTCCCAATAGTGAGCAGCTGCAGCACTCCTGTCCCTTTCTAGGATGTCCCTGAAGGACAGTGGTAAGGGGAAATCCTCCCACTAGACAGAACTTCAAGCAGTGCACCTGGTTTTTCATTTTGTCTGGAAGAAGAAATGGCTGGAGATGCATCTGTGCACTAACTCATGAGATGTTGCCAGTGGATTGGCTGGAAGATCAGGGACTTGGAAGGAACATGATTGGAAAATTGGTGAATGGGGAAGAGGTATGTGGATAGACATTTTTGAATGTGCAGAAAACATGAAAATATTTGTGTCCACATGAAAGCTCACTAGAAAGTAACCTCAGCAGAAGATTTTAATAATCAAGTGCATAAGATGACTCACTCTGGCTAGTGCTCAGTCTCTTTCCCCAGCCACTCCTGTCATTGTGATATGGACTATATGTGGGGGCTGTGTGTATCAACAATAAGAACTGAAACCCACCTTTCATAACCATACCAACCACTCCAGTCCCAGAAAGCCAATTAGATGATATAGGCTCTACAGACTTTCGATATTCAGGGAGAATGCAAACTAAATATGTTAATTCAAGCTTACTGGGAATGTGGGAAATATGTGTTAATACAAGCTTATCTATTACTCAAACAAAGCACCATTTGACTACTAACACCTGCATCCTCTATATAACAGGAATCCAAAAATCTTATTCAGGGTTTAGGGTTTTGAATAGAAAATTTCCTGAGCCCAAATGGTCATTAAGAAATTTTCCTTTCCAAAACATTTACTGAGTCCAGGCCTTCCATACCTGATCATTGAATCTCTCTGTTTCCACAACATTTCTGGGGGCTCATACAGGATCACAATGAAGGCAAGAGATGGGAGCACTTTGCTTCCCCTTCCAGATATCTCTGAGGAAGCTGGGAGAGCTCAGATGAACCCCAAATCTGGGTGCCCCTGGACTCCTTTCAGTCCAGAAAAAGGATGTGGGCTCAGCCAGAGTCCTCCTGGGGACAACTGGATGCACCAGAAGGTCTAAAAGGAAATTCTGGGAATGAAAAATTCTGCACACCAAACAGGTAAGACCTCCCCGGGGGAGAGGGACATAGGGTCAGGAAAACCTAACTTTAAACATATTAGAAGGGGAGCCTGATCAGCTTCCAAAAAGAGGGCCCCAGTACCTCCAGAAATTCAAGGGGAAGCCATCTTCTCCAGGTCTGAAGAAAAGAAGCCCGATGTTTAAGTTTAGCTAACTGCACGTTATCATCTGATTCTGGTCCGCCTCCACTAAGATAGTGAAGGTTTGATTGTAGTGGGGAAGGATGTTAATGGGTTTGAGTCCTAACACATGCTGAAAAGTTGGTCTGGATTTGAAAAGTCTTGGTTATGGAAAAATGGATTGGTTTTGTAGTGAAGCTTGATCTGAATATAGGTTGAACAGTAGAGGAGTTTAGCCAGAAATAAGTCTGTGTTTTGGTGCTGGATTGCAAATGAGCTTGTTTTGTAAACAGCAAGGGTAAGCAAAAACCCTATTGAAAGTTTGGTGTTAGAAGTTTCCCTCCTTAGAGTTTCAATAGTTGATGGGCTGTAGCTCAGGGATGGCTATGCCAGAGGGATGAAAATTATGTGTTGGATTGATGGGCTTTGTGTTTCTGTCTGTTTATTTGATGCCAGTGTATGTTTTCATGCCTCCAGATAGTAGTGTTAGATTGTGTAAAATGGTAAGCTTTGGTTGGGCAGGAGTCCCTCCCTTGCCATTAACAAAGGAGTAGAATAATTACAGTTTATAAAGCAGACCACGGAGTGTGAATGTGCTTGTACTCTGCTCTCTTTCCTGCTCTTGTGCACTACTCTCACCATATGCTGGGGCTCAGGAATTCTCCATGTCTATGTCCATGCCATGCAAACAGGTTTATTAAATTGGCCCCAGTTAAAATGGCTGGGTCATAGAACACTGGCTTGAATCATGGCCCTGCCAAGACACAGGTCCCCCCCTGGGAGAATGCCAGGCCTGTAAAGCTTCTTCAAGCTATTTTAGCAGCTACTGTCCTGGGACTTAATGGTCATTGCCTTCTCCCACCCCCTCCCCTGTGGGGGCGGGGGGGTGCATGGCAATAGCAAAGAGCCAAGGACTTACCCCTCCCAGCAGGTCCATGCCTTTGCAAGTCCTGTTCCTGTCTGACCACACCCAGCTGCCTGGGAGGGGGGCAGTAGAAAGGGACTGGGCAGAGGCAAGATGAATGCAATGGAAATTTCTTTCCCCAGGGTGATCACAGGCCAAAATACTTTGCATGATTAACTGATTAACCCCTGCCCATGTTTTGTCTTTCTGAATTTCTTTTTGCAGGTTTGTGTTAAAATGCTTTAAAATGTTCTACAAGCTTTGAAACTGGTAAAATGCCTTTATTTTGCAAAAAGGTTATTGCCTCAGAAACCCAAAGCCTGTTAGCTAAAACAATGAACCTCTAATCACTTAATGGCTCTTCGATGGTCAGTTTAACTGGGAAACTGTCAAACAATAATAAAGTCATAAAAAACTGTGAAGAAAAAAATACAATTCAGTTTGTCAACTTCATATTAAAATTTAGCCAGCCTGTCTTCCATGTCTAAGACTGCCCAGAAAATGCAAAGGAATAAAATTCTTTTATTTTAACCTGTGCTTAATTTTGTGTTCAACATTAAAATCTATTTTAACTTTGTCAGTTTGCTTGTGCCCAGAAAATCAAATTTAAAGTTTACCTGTTACAAGTTGGATAACAGTTAAAGGTAACTTTGAAATAAATCTTTGTTTGCCAATACTGCCTTGCTGGTAAATTTAATGCATAACTCATAAGTGAAATTTATTTAATTGTCGGAAAAGGCAGGAGAGGCTGCACAGAATTGTTACTAATAAAATTAAATTAAATGCATAATTAATAAATAAATGTACCCAAATTAATTTTAAATAAAAACTTTCTAGAAACTAAGAATTAAAATCATTGTATAAGTACCTTTATATATATATAAACTAATAACTGAAATTATTACAGCAGAGTAAATGTAGCTTAAATTTCAGCTATTGTAATAGTAATCTTAAACTAATTTACTTTTTTATGACTACTTCAAGTTTATTTAGTGATTACTATAGTAATGGTAATTATAACTTAAACTTATCTTTAATTATAATTATTTTATAACTAATTTCACCTACCCCAAGGCTTCAACTATTGTGATAATAATTATAACTGAATTTGCTTTTGCTTGTGATTACTGCCAGTCTGGGCTTACTCCTTGCCTCTGCTTATGGTTCTAGAACAAAAATTTTTATCATAGCATTGAGTTATAAGCAATTAATTAAAACCATTAATTAAGAAACAATTCTTGTGCAAAACTGCATGGTCATCTTGCAAATGTTTTTAAAAAAGACTTCCAGGAGATCTTTCAAATGTTGTTTTGCAGTTAAACTTGTTTTTTAAAAAAATGAAAGTTTTAAGTAACTAACTTGTTTTTCTGTGTCAAATTATTCATGTCTGCCTATTTGCTCAATGCATATCTTCATACATCAGGATGGTAATATCAAATTAGCAAATAACTCTTGAAAGAGCTCTATTCAAATTGTTAAAAATTAAAATATGCAGTTACATATGTGATGAATATTCCCAGAGCCCAAATTAGGCTAAAACTATTTATTTAACTTGGTTGTTATCACTGGTTTATAAAATACTAAGTTAATAAATTAACATATGTACTAAATCTTTAAAATGATAAATTCTAAGTTCATGTCTAATGAAATTAAATTAAAGAAATGTAGGGTGCCCTCTCTTAATTGCATAGAGTAAATTCCATTGGCTGTCAATTGTAATCTAAGGTAAATTAACCAGTCTGTGGTTGTGGTCAATTATAAAGAGTTTGTAAAATCATATTCCAAACTGAAGCATTTAAATGGCTCTGGTTCTAGAAAGCCATTATTGACTAGAAACCTAGATTAATATTAATGGCAAAAAATAACTTCGTAACAATAACACCTGTCTAAAAGTCACCTCAATGTACATATTCAAGTAATGGCAATGAAAATTTACCTTGATTCCTTTGGGAAACTTCCATTTTCATTTTTTAAAACAGAAAAAGATTTTCCTCTACTGCTAAAGTAAAATAACTGCTAATTAACGTCTTCATGGTAAAAGTGTAAAAATAAAAAGCAAAATACTAAAAAGTTAAGTTCATTTGATATGTAACACATTGCATTAGAAATGTTTAAAAGGGGGAAACGGACTTTGGCCCAGTGGTTAGAGCATATGTCTACCACATGGGAGGTCCGCAGTTCAAACCCCGGGCCTCCTTGACCCGTGTGGAGCTGACCCATGTGCAGTGCTGATGCATGCAGGGAGTGCCCTGCAACACAGGGGTGTCCCCCACCAAGGGGAGCCCCACGCACAAGGAGTGCACCCCGTAAGGAGAGCCGCCCAGCATGAAAAAAAAGTGCAGCCTGCCAAGGAATGGCACCACCCACACTTCCCATGCTGCTGATGACAACAGAAGCGGACAAAGAAACAAGACGCAGCAAAAAGACACAGAAAACAGACAACCAGGGGAGGGGAGGGGAATTAAATAAATAAATAAATAAATCTTAAAAAAAAAAAAAAGAAATGTTTAAAAGGTATATAAAAATCAAGGGGTAAACTTTAGCATTGTCAAACCCTCTTGTGCGTTCAAACCAGGTCTTAAATACATTGCAGGTTGCCTCTCCATATGAATTATTAGCTAAATTGGTCACTGACCCCTAAAACAATAAAAGGTATCTACTACATCTCTGGTCATGTTCCTGAAGTTGATGGAAACTACATTACAGTTTCAAACTCCTGCAGCAGCCAACAATGGCTTGGTACAACCAAATGTACAATGAATATCGCCTCCAGACTGGCACTGTTTCGTCATGCCAAGGAGTGCTATGCACCAGCCGGGAAATACTGAAAACTACCTTCCTAGCCTCTCTCTCTAGGATCAACGGTGCTGCGGCTTACTCACTGTGTAAAGAACTTACCAAGTGGAGCCATAATAACCAGAAAACTGTAAGCAGAACTTAAATACAAATTGGCAGTATGATTTGCTCCCATGGAGAGAGAACATGTAAGGTATTGCAAACCTGAAACTTAAATCTATTAATTACAGCTCAAAGAAAAACTTATGCATTGAATAGTACATTAATTAGTATTAACTACTACACCTATATCCTATTCTAGATACATGTCTAATAATTACGGTGATATCTCCATTAAATCATATGCAAAAATACATTAAACATGTTAAAAGTCATGGTAAACTTCATTTTCTGAATAGTTAATAAACATGTCTATAAGATGAAAGTGGCCATCTTGCCTGAGAGCAATGAGGACAACAGACCTTTTAATCTAAAAGCCACCAAACTAACTTGGGGGCCACCTCTCACAGTCTTCACCTCATACCAGGTCAAGAATGTGCTTAAGGCCAGGGGCCACCAGTGGCTTACAGATGGCCAGTTAATTAAATACCAGTCTTAATTGATAGAAACCCCTCAAGTGCAAGTAAGGGTATGCCAGACTCTTAACCCAGCCACCCTACTACTGGTAGAGGACCCAAAGTCAGATCCTGAAGGACCCCTTCTCCACTCTTGCCTCGAAACTCTTAACCAAAACTACTCAAGCAGGCCAGATTTAAAAGATGAGCCTCTTGTGAACCCAGACATTAAATGGTTCACAGATAAAAACAATTTTATTAAGGAGAATGTTAAAAAGGCAGACTATACAGTGGTTTCTCAATTTGGAACCATAGAAGCCAAAGCTCTTCCCTAGAATTTCAGCCCAGAAAACAGAGCTAATTTCCCTTACCTGAAGTTTAAAACTAGCAGCTGGAAAATGGGCTAATAGTTACACAGACTCAAAGTAGGCTTTACTTGTCCTTCACGCTCACTCTGCTATGTGGCAAGAACAAGGCTTGCTTACTAACAGTGGGTTACCTATGAAGCATAGGCAAAAATCCTAAATGTACTAGAAGCCATACTCTTACTTCAAGAAATAGCAGTTACGCATTGTCCAGGGCATAAAAAACAAACACTGCTATAACAAAGAGAAATGCTTGAGCTGATGCAGCTGCTAAAGTAGCAGCACAAGCCCAGGTCTCCATCCTACCCCTTATTCCAGCATCTACACTAGTACTTAATTATTCCACAGTGTACCCAAGGTAAACAAACCAGGGCAGCTAGCTTAAAGTTCCCCCTGAAAACTGATAAGTAGCTTATTAAAATGCTCAAATCTACCTGCCAAGAGCAGTGCAATAAAAAGTCCTTCCAGAACTTCACCAAGGCACTCATCTAGGAAATATTCCCTAACCAGTTTAACCAAATGGGTTCTCAGAAAAAGAAAAAAAGAAAGGGGAAAAAAAAAAAAAAGCCCACAAAGGCTGGTAAAAACAGTCAAAATTTTTTTATCAGGAGTTACTCAATTAAAGCCAAAATATAAAACCTTTACTCATAGTTCTGATCACTCCTACAGCTATTAAAGCTAAAGAAATGGCCAGCTTCATGTACTAATCCTGAATAAATTCAGCTACCCAAGAGTACTGGTTCACCAGAAGCACCTTAAGAAACACACAAGTACCAGGCAATGAACAGCCTGGAATGCATCTTCAAAAAACAAAGCTAAGTGCCTACTACCATTGTCTATTACAATTTCTCTCTAAGGTTAACCAAGAACATAAAATAATATATATATTATTAAGTATATATATACATATATACTATTCCCTACTAACTTTATATATATATATATATATACTATGTATACTATTTATGCATATACTATATATATTATTCCCCACTAACTTTAAAAAGGTGCCATCTTTGCAGGCCCCTAACCTTTTCTACTTTTGTAATCCAGTGTCTTCTTAAAGAAACCATGTATTCCCAAAGTTCTAATTAAGTTTGTTTCAGAATGAGCATCTTGTTAACCATGTGAAAACTTCATCCAGCTTCATACAGAATGCCAGATCCATCTTCCTCCAGTTAAAATAAAATAACATTTTTATACCTTGTCAGGTAGGAACTACAGTCCATGGCCAGCAGGAAGTACCTACAGAGAAAAGATCATCTCCCTTCAGCACCCCTTTAAGAATGAAGGTGTAAACTCTCTAAGGGGAAAATAAAAAATTAATGGATGAATCTGGAGCCTGGCAAGAAATCTACATGAACACCAGTAACCCCCAGGATGGCTACTGGAGGGCCCCATCCCCAAAATTCTGCTGTCCAAAAACTACTTCTAAAAACAGGAAAAAGCCCTGTATGTTACCCAGGGGTTTTGTCTTTGGGTCCTCACTGGAATATTAATAAGTGGGGTAATCAACCAAAACAAAACAGCAACCCACCTCATAACTCCAACAATAGTGATGCCAAAGCTTAGCAAGTTAAGCTGGCATCAAGTGGGGAATGATATGAGCTATATGTGGGGGCTATGCATCTCTTTATGAATGAAGAGCTGTGTGTGCCAAACAATAAGAACTACAACCCACCTTTCATAACCATGCCAACCACTCCAGTCCTGGAAAGCCAATTAAGTGCTATAGGCTCTATAGACTTTGGATATTCAGGGAGAATGCAAACTAAATATGTTAATTCAAGCTTACTGGGAATGTGGGAAATATTTGTTAATTCAAGCTTATCTAGTACTCAAACAAAGCACTATTTGACTCCTGACACCTACATCCTTTGTATAACAGGAATCCAGAAATTCTATTCGGGGCTTGAGTTTTCAAACAGAAAAGTTCCAAAGCCCAGCCGGTCATTAATAAATTTTCCTTCCCAAAATATTTACTGAGTCCTGGCCTTCCATATGCAATCATTGAATCTCTGCTTCCACAACAATTGCCCAAAGGGCTCTTGAACAAAGTGGCCATGGTGGTGGGAATGGAGGTTATGCATGGACTCAGCAACATGGATTTCCCCTTATAAGGTCAACTTGACTACAGTCACTGATGAGTGCCCAATCTACCAGCAGCAAAGACCTACACTCGGCCCCCAATATGGCACCATTCCCCAAGGTGATCAACCTGCTGCCTGGTGGCAAGTTGATTACATTGAACTACTTCCATCATGGAAGAGACAGCAATTTGTTCTAACTGGAATAGACACAAACTCTAGATATGACTTTGCCTTCCTTCATGCAATGCTTCTTTCAAAACTACCATCCATGGACTTATTGAATGTCTTATTGTAACCAGCTTTTGTCTAGGTTCCTGAATATGCTGCAGAAATGAATTTCAAGAGCATATCAGGTTAGTTAGGCCAGTAATTTATTAAGGTAAGGATGAACGAGAAATGGAAGAAAATAACAGATCATAGTTCCCAGGTAGAGAGGAAGCGAGTGAAAAGTGATAAAGTGGGATGACTTACAGATTACAATTGCCCATTATGAATTAAAAACACCCAGGTTTTCTTGCATATTGATCCAGGTGGAGACAAAGAAGCCAGAATAAGGCATGAAATGGCACCAGGACTGGGCAAAGGCAAGAGAGAGCAAAAGGCTTTTGCACTTGCTTTTTAAACCATTAATTATTCAGCCCCTTTGCTAATGGCAGGGGAGGAGTTCCAGCTGTTTGCTTTTTTTCGTTGATTATCCCACCCATAAATCCCCTAGGAGGACCCAATGATAAGGCCCCTCAAGAATATCCAGGGCTTTTCCTGACCTCCAGAGGAAATCTCGTTCCTAATGGCAGAATCTCATGAGGGTCCTCCAGCAGCCATCTTGGGGATACTGAATGACACATGGACTTCTGACCATGTTCCAGATCTGTCTATTGATTCTCTGTCTAGCCTGCTTCATTCCTTTCTCAAAGAATTTACATGTTTATTCTTGAAGGGATGCTGAAGGGTGATGGTATTTTTCTGTAATTGCTTCCTGCTGGTTAGGGGCAATAAACCCTACGTGACAAGGTGTAAAACCCTCTGGCTGTTCTATCTCAGTTGGAGGAAGATGGGTTTGGCATCCTGGGTGAAGTTGGATGAAGTTCCCATATGGCTAGTAAGATGTTGACTCTGGAAGAAATAAACTTGATTAGAATTTTGAGGATATATGGTTCCACAAAGAGGATACTGGACCACAAAAGTAGGAAAAAACAGGTGCCTACAAATGTTACATTTTCCCAAAGTTTATGGGAAACAGTATTCTTCTCTCAGTTATTTTATGCTGTTGGTTAACTCTAGGGAGAGATTGCAATAGACAGCAGGGTTAGGTATAAATTGCCAATCCCAATTTCTACGGTAGACGAGAGGACTGAGAAGAGGCACTGCCCTTTTAGTTAAACTACAGGAGATGAAAATGGTCAAGGTTTCTTAAAGGGGTGTCTGGTTTGCCCTACCTCTAGCAATAGGCATTTGGGCTAAAGTTAGAGGGAACAGCTTTGACACAGACACTACTTAGTTTTGTCTCTTGAAGAAGTATTTCAGGCTGTCCAATGACTGGTACTTGTGCATTCTGTCAGGTGTTTCTGGTGAGCTGTTACTTCCTTGAGCAGTTGGCTTCACTCGAGATTAGTGCACCAAGCTGGAAATTCCTTTAACAGCTGAGGGAGTGATTAATACCACAGGATAAGATCCCTTCCATTTTGGCTCTAATTGAGAGTGAGGCTTATTTTCACACCAAGTTTTGATCAGAACCTGGTTTCCAGGTCCTCAGTGGGGAAAGGTTGCCCATGGACCATCTCAAAGGGGCTCAGCTGAAGTGAGTCCTAGCCACCTTGTTTGCTATTTCCCTTCTAGTGGGAAACATTTGGACTTGGAGGGATGGCATGTGGATCTGCCAGTTCTCCCCAAGTATGAGTGGGACAGGTTTTCGAAAAGGGCTAGGAGGGAGACTTGGGTTAATCAATTCCTTAATTATTTAGAAAATTAAGTATACAGGAATTTTAACATGCTTAATGTCCCTCTGCATATGTCTTGAATAGAGGCTGCTCTTGGCTATACTGTGGCCGTGTAGACCAACAGTAGGCTGAATTTCCTGAGCTCTGAGAAGACACTCCTATGGGGACAATGCCCATTATTCTAGGAAGAATGCAGAACTGCTTTTTAGTCAACTGACCTGGAATTCCAGAGTCCAAGTCTGACTAAAACATTTACCACTCCAAATAATTTGGGGCTGATGCTCTGGCCTCAGCATCCTGAGAATTTAACCCAGAACCCTGCCAATTGGTATTCCCATGGCCAACGTAGGTCTTAGGGGTTGCCTGAAAACTCCGAAGTTCAGACCAAAGTGCCCAAGACAGATTGGTGGGAAACATTGGAGCAGTTATCCCAAATCAAAGCACCTAAGCAAGATCTCAGGGGACATTTGGCTGCCTTCTGAATGGAAGGACCCAAAGCATGGGACTGTTCAGAGTTTACCACTCTGGTTCTCAGTACCCCTATATTCCAGGGTCCTAAACTGACTACACTGTTACCAAATGGAAGCTTCTGAGCCAAATTTCAGGGAACGTTTGGCTGCCCTCTGAATTGAAGCACCCAAGTCAAGGCTTGGGGGACATTCAGAGTTACCTCTGTGGTTCCTGCCACCCTAGGAATCTCAGAAACCCTGCCGCCGGGTGTTTCCAGGGCTATTCTGGACGTGGGAGACAGACAGAATAGATCAGATGCCTTCCAAGCCAAATATTGCCCCTTTTTGGAGAAAGGGCAGAAAAAACTTTTTCTTCCAGTTCTTCCAGAGGTCTTTTACTGTCTGTGAGCTTCCGGGTTACACCAGCCATCCAAAGCCATTAAGGGATTAGAGATCAATTGTACCAGCTAACAGGCCTTGGGGCCCTGAGGCAATAACTTCTCCCTAGCGAAGGCATTTTTAGTTTTACAGTTTCTAAGACATATCAAAGCATTTTAACACAAACTTGTAATGAGAAATTCAGTAGTAGGGGATAGAAAGGTAAAATGTGGGTAAAGGATAATTATGAAAGGGTGTCCTGGCCTGTGGCCTCCTGGGGGAGGGACTCCCATGACATACATTTTGGCTCTGGCTGCCTCCTCCTTCCCACTCTATCCCAGACCAGGTAGCCAGGTGTGGTCAATAGGAAAGTGGGCCTGCAAAGGTGTGGGCCCATGGGGAGGCACAAGCCCCCAGCTCCCAGTCAGCTGTGCTACCACCAAAGGCAGAGGCCGGAGAAGGCAATGGCAGCCAGGTCCAAGGGCAAAGCCAACTGCTGCTAAAAGGGCTTGAAAGAATGGCTTCACAGTGCCTGGCACTTGGCAGGGGAACCTCTGTCTTGGCAGGACCCTGCTTTATGCCCCTGCCTTGTGTCCCAGCCCTTCTGGCTGGGGACAGATCTCACAAGCCTGGGAGCTCACGTGGACACAGAGAGTTCCCGCTCCCCTGCCTCTTCCCTCCCAGGATTATGTCCTCTGGGTGCTCGTAGGTGAACCCATTTAAAATGGATAACCAAAAGAAAATATTAAATAGGCTGTAGGCCATAGTTTGATGCACCAATAATCTCCTGGGTGACAGCACCAAATATGTAGCTAGATTTTGTCTAGGTTCTTGAATATGCTGCAGAAATGGATTTCAAAAGCATGTTGGGTTAGTTAGGCCAGTCATTTATTAAGGTAGGGAGGGAAGAGAAATGGGAGAAAATCCCATGTAGAGAATAAGGGGCTGAAGAGTGATAAAGGGCTGATTTACAGATTACAATTGCCTATTGTAGATTATAAATCCCCAGGTTTACTTGTGTATTGATCCAGGCAAGAGTGAAGAAGCCAGAACAGGCACCGGGACAGGGTGAAGCAAGAGAGAGCAAAAGGACTTTGCACTTGCTTTTTAAGCCATTAATTATTCCACCCCTTTGCTAATGGCAGGGGAGGAGTTCCAGCTCTTTGCTGTTTTGATTGATTACCCACCCAGCAATCTCCCAGGAGGACCCAATGATAAGGCCCTTGTAGAACATCCCCCGGGGCTTCTCCTGGCTTCAGGAGAAAATCTCATTCTGAATGGCAGAATCTCATGAGGGTCTTCCAGCAGCCATCTTGCCATGTTCCAGATCCAGCTACTGATTCCCTATCTAGCCTGCTTCATTATCCACTCCCATGGCATTCCACATAGCATTGCTTCTGATCAAGGAACCCTCTTCACAGCAAATGATGTGCAGGAATGGACACATGCTTATGGCATTCACTCATCTTACCATGTTCCCCATCTTCCTGAATTAGCTGGATTGATAGAACAGTGAAATGGTTTTTTGAAGACTCAATTATAGCACCAACTAGGTGGCAATACTTTGCAGCGCTAGAGCTGTGTTCTCCAGGAGACTGTGTATGTGCTAAATCAGCATCCACTCTATGGTACTGTTTCTCCCATAGCCAGGATTCATAGGGCCAGGAATCAATGGAGGTGGGGTGAGAAATGAGAGTGATACCACTCAGTATTACCCATAGTGATCCACTAGGAAAATTTTTGCTTCCTATCCCTGCAACCTTAAGTTCTGCTGGTCTACAGGTCTTAGTTCCAAAAGGAGGAGTGCTTCCACTGGGAACACAGTAACAATTCCATTGAAATGGATGTTAAGACTGTCACCTGGCCACTTTGGGTTCCTCATGACTTTGAATCAACAGGCAAGAAAGGAATTACTTTATTGACGGGGGTAATTGATCCTAACTATCAAGGGGAAATCAGACTACATCTACACATTGGGTATAAAGAAGAGTTTGCCTGGAATACAGGAGATCCCCTAGGACATCTCATAGCACTACTGTGCCCTATGATTAAAGTCAATAGAAAATTGCAACAACCCAGTCCATGCAGGACTAACAGTGGCCCAGAATTTTCAGGAAAGAAAGTTTGGGTCTACCCACCAGGCAAAGAACCATGGCCAGCTGAGACATTTGCTGAGGGTAAAGGGAACATAGAATGGGTAGTGGAAGAAGGTAGTGATAAATAGGAACTTTGACCAATTGACCAGTTACAGAAACAAGGACTTTAATGGTCATGAATATGTCTTCTTTGTTTTGTTATGAGTATGATTGTATACATATTAAATCAATATTTTTGTTTTCTTCACTAACCTTTTCCCTTATCGGTGACATAAGTTGTGCTTAGTTTCATGTCACAGTATTTAAGAATGTCAAGTTTAAGAGTGAATATTACCCAAGGACTTACATTCTATTCTGGAGGGAATTAGTGTGCTTCTGGTTATACCATGACAGTTGAATATGGTTAGATGGAAATATATATAGAGAGAGATATAGATATGTCTGTTATTATTTTTATTTAGAGACTATGATTTATTTAAGGTGATGTATATGGCTGCCAAGTTGATAAGGGGTGGACTGTGATGGCTAGGCTAATGTGTCAACTCAGTCAGGAAATGAGGCCCACTTGTTTGGTCAAGCAAGCACTATAATAATTATAATGCAAGGGCATTTCATGGAATTTAATCATCAGTGAGTTGATTGCATAGATGGCTGTTTATATCTACAATCAACTAAGGATATTGCTGTCAGCAATGAGTGACATCTCATCCAATCAGATGAACGCCTTTTAAGGGGAAGTGATTTCAGCATCCAGAGAGAAAACCCCCAGACCTACTTCAGCCAGCATCTCCTGCAAACTCATTAAGGACCTTCATTGGAGCCCCTGGTTTGAAGCCTGCCCTGCAGAATTTGGACTTGTGCATCCATATGGTCATGTGAGAGAATTTTATAAATTCTCATACTGTTTACAGATATCTCCTGTCAGTTCTGTTTCTTTAGAGAACCTTAACTGATAAAGGAACTATGAAAATAACACAACAAATTGTTAGAGCTAAAAGCTAACAAAGGAGATAAAATGTAATCATAAAATACACTCAGTCCAGAAGAAATTAGTAGCAGAGTACAGATGGGACAAATAGAAAACAAATAACAATAATAACTACAAATATAAATGGGTTTAACCAGGGTTTGTCAAACTTTTTTCTGTAAGGGGTCATATAGTAAATATTTTAGGCTTTGTAGGCCATATGGTGTCTGTGGCAACTAATCAACTCTGCTGTTGTGGAAAAACAGACATAGAATATATGTAAACAAATGAACATGACTATGTTCTGCTAAAACCTCTGTTACAAAAAGGATAGCACGTCATAGTTTGTTGATCCCTGATCAAAGCATACTAGATCAAAGACAGAGCCTGTCAAACTGAACATAAAGCAAAACCCAACTATATATTGTCCACAAGAAATCCATTTTGTATATAAAGACATAATTGGTTAAAAGTAGAAGGGAAAAATATATATAACACTAGTCAAAAGAAAGCTAGAGTGGTATGTTAATATAAGGGAGAGTATATTTTAGAATAAATATTGTTACCAGGCATAAGAAGAATAATTTCATAATGATGAAGTTTACAATTCATCAATGAGAGCTTCCAGACACAGGATGCAAAAACATCATTTACACAATCATAGAGAGTGCAATACCCATCTCTCAATAACTGATAGGACAAATAGACAGAAATTAGTAAGGATCAATCATTTTGATGTAATTGATGTTGATAGAACACTCCACCCAGCAACAGCAGAATACATTTTCTTTTCAGGCACCCACAAAACATCTACCAATTTAGACAATGTTCTGGGCCATCAAGAAAATCTCAATAAAATTAAAATGATTCAGCTCATACAAAGTATGATCTCTGACCACAGTGGAATTAAACAGAAACCAATAATAGAAACATATCTGGAAAATCACCCAAAATATTTGGAAACTAATTATAATCCTTCTAAATAATGCATGGCTCAAAATAAAAATTGCAAGAATAATTAGAAAGTATTTTGAACTGAATAAAGTTTGAAATTAAAATACCAAAATTTGTAAATGGTGTATTCAGAGGGGAATTTATAGCACTAAATACCTATATAAGAAAAAAAAAATAAGATCTCAAATTAATGACCTCCACTTCCATCTTAGGAAACTAAAAAGAGAACAGCAAATTAAACCTAGAGTTAACAGAAGAAAGGAATTTATTAAGATCAGAGTAGAAATCAATTAAAAGAAAAAAATGATTGATATAAAAAGATAGTTTGAAAATCAATATAATTACTAAAATCAAGGAACCACTAGCAGACAGATGAGGACAAAAAAGAGAGAAGACAAAATTTATCAATTTTATGGATGAGAAATGACCTCCTACTGATTCTACAAATACTAAAAAGATAATATTTTGGACATTGTATTTGTCCTGCATGACTTTGCAGTGATGGGTACAGGCCACTGTATAATTTGTCATAACTTACAAAATTGTGTGTAACAAAGCATAAACTATAATGTTAACTGTACTCCATGGTTAGTGGCAATGCTTCAATATGAGTTCATCAATTGTAACAAATGTATCATACTAATGAAGGATGTCATTAAAGTGGGGAAGTGTGGGAGGGGTAGGGAGTGGAGCATATGGGAATCCCTTACATTTTTTATGTAACATTTATGTATTTTAAAGCTTCTTTAAAAAATTTTTAAAAAAGGAAGTAGATGTGACTCAAGCAATTGGGTTCACGTCTCATATAGGAGGTCCAGGTTTCAGTACCCAGGGTCCTCCTGGTGAAGGTAAGCTGGCCTGCATGGTGAGCTGGCCTGAGCAGAGGGCTCACCCACATGGAGTACTGCCCCATGCAGGAGTGCAGCTCCACACAGGAGTGCCGGCCCACATGGAGTGCTGACCCACACAGAGAGGTGGCGCAGCAAAATGATGCAATGAAAGAGACACAGAGGAGGGACAATAAAGAGTCACAGCAGACCAAGGATTTGAGGTGGCACAAGAGGATGAGCACCTCTTTCCCACTCCAGAAGGTCTCAGGGTCAGTTCCCAGAGCCACCTAATAAGAATACAAGCAGACACAGAAGAATGCCCAGAGAATGGACACCAAGAGAAGACAATGGGGGTGAGGAGTGGGGGCTGGGGGTGGGGCCTGGGGGGGTGGAGTGGGGAGAAGTAAATAAATTATTAAAAATTTTTTAAAATTATTTTTAAAAAGCTAATAAGAGAGTATTATGGACATCCTTTCATCAATAAATTTTACAACTTAAATGAAATGGACAAATTCCATCAAAGACAAACAACCAAAGCTCAATAAAAAAGAAATAGCCTTGGGAACAGATGTGGCTCAAGCAACAGTTGAGATCTTGCCTCCCACATGGGAGATCCTAGGTTTGGCTCCCCATTCCTCCTGAAAAAACAAACAACAAACAAAACAAATGAAAAAAACAACTCCAGGAAGCTGATGTGCTGATGTGGCTCAGTGGTTGAGGGCCAGCTTCCCACATAAAGGGTCCTGGGTTCAATCTCTGGTACCTAAAAAAAAAAAACCTGATTAGTTACATATCTACTCAAGAGATTATTTAAGTTAGAAATAATACCCAATTCTATACAAATGACTCCACAAATTTGAAGGGGATGGGATTCTTCCTAATTCATGCTGAAGTGAGCCATACTCTGTTAACAAAAGATGTATAGAAAACTACAAATCAACATCCTTCATGAACATGAATACAAAAATTTTTAATAAAAGTTTTGCAGATTGGATCCAATTTTATAAGAAGTTAAAATCATCATGACAAGGTGGGGCTTTATCCAAGAAATGGCCAGATTGGTTTAACATTCAAAAGCTAATTGATATAATTCACCCTATAAACATCAAAAAAATTTTCGACTCATGATTGTCTCAATAAATTGAGAAAAAAACATTTGGCAAAGTTCAGAATCCATTCCTAATAAAAAATTCTCAGCAAACTAGAAATACTAGTATATTATATAACCTGGTAAAGAACATCTACAAAAACCTATAGCTAACATCATACTTAGTGATAAAACTGATTGCTGTCCTCTTAAGATCAGGAAAAACATAAAACAGCTGCTCTCATCATTTCTATTCAGCACTGTGCTGTAGGTTCTATCCAGTAATATAAAGAAAGAAAAAGAAAAAAGCACCCATATTGGAAATGAAAAAATAAGTCTTTATTTGCAGATGACATGATTGTACAGAAAGCCAAATGAATCTACAATAAAAGCTGCTAGAATTAATGAGTGCTTTTAGCAAGATTGCAATATACAGGATCAATAGACACAAGCTGTATTTATATCACTAATGAAAAATCAGAGGTTGAAATTCACAAGATAATTCCATTTACAATAGCATCAAAATATGAAATATTTAGAGATAACTCTGACAAAAATATGTAAGACTTATACACTGAAATAATAAAATATACCTGAGAAAAATTAGAGCTCCTAACTATATGAGAGATATACCATGTTCATAAATCAGACACAATATTGTTAAGAGGTCAGTTATCCCCAAATTGATCTATAGATTCAATTCAATATCAAGCAAAGTAACAGCAGGCACTTTTTTTCAGAAATTGACAGGCAAATTCTAATTCAGATGAAATCTCAAGCTCCTGTTCAATTAGGAAGATGTGAAAGAGAAGAAATATTTCATAAACTTGTGAAATGCTCATCACGTATGTACTAGAGCCTTAGTTCTATGCTATGAGATTTGAAGGGTAAAATAGTTGCAAGAAACACAATCCCTTCCCTGGAGAAATTTATAATCTAGCTGAAGATAGAGAATTAGCACACATGAAAGGATGGATAAGAGTATGCTGCAGTATATGATTGAGTGTTAAATTTTGTAGTAGTCTTAAAAATGATTTCTAGTATTTTTATTAGTTTGTTTTGTGTTTAGTTGCATTTGATGAATGCTTATTATGTGCCAGCCACTATGCCAAATGCTCTACTTGGATACTCTTATTTAATTCCTAGTAGAGACTTGAGTTTGGTACTATTATTATCTCTATATGCAGGCATGAATACAAACTTGGATCTTGCTCAAGACATCCAACATTCATGTGCCTAACAAAGTTTAACAAGACTCAAAGAATCAAACTATATTTAAATAGAAAAATATATCTAGATGTGTCAAATTTCATGTTTTTGCCAAAAAAAAATTAGGCAGTATTCAGCAAAGACCATAGAATTATAAAAAAAGGTGTGGTGAAGGAAAGAAAGTACAGAGGATGCTGAGAGAAAGGGAAGAAAAGGGCCAAGCAGATTCACATTCACAGAGGGCTTGCCCTTAGTGCTTTTCTGTATATTTTATCATTAAATCCCCAAAAGTGATTATTACTATCTCCTTTTACAAATAAGCAAGCTGAGACTGAGAGGTTATATAACTTGAGAGACAGAAAATATAAACAGACAATGGCCAGATCATATATGAAAATAGAATTCTAGCCCACAATCTACGGCAACCATTCCTATAAACTAAACCAAAGCCTCTATAGCAATCAGCCCCAATTGGTCAGGACTTTATCAATATCTGTGAACTTCCCTAAGTTTTACCTTCCCCCCCACACCTTCCACTTTAGGAACAACCAGGAAAAGCCAAATATGCCTCCTTAACTAATCACATAGAATGACCCACTACTAGTGAGTCCACCTCCAGCTTCTAATGCCAAAAACCTTCATTCAGGGCATACCAGAAGTCTTCCTTTTTTTCCATTATGACATTTTATGCAGCCTTACCTGCCTTGAGTCTCAGTCAAAGGAAAGTGAATGGGGGTTGACTCCCTTGTTATAGCATGCTCTGAATAAATAGTCTCTGTTCTCATTTGCATGAACTTCATGTATTTCCACAAACTTGTGTCCACTACCACATGGCAGAGTTTCCGTCATAATGTAATATCCACATATTTTCTATTACAACACACTGCCTCCTAAATTCAATGAGAATACACACACACACATAATATTCTATCTTTTTTGCTACCACCATTATCAACTCATTACATTCTCCATAATGCCTTTTACTTCCCTGCATCCCACCCCAGCCACCCACACGGAAAATATGCTCTTCATTTTCCCATATATAATTGTGCTGTCCCATATGGTAGCCACAAGTTACACGTAGCTACTGAGCATTTGAAATATGGCTAATCCAAACTGAGATGTGCTATAAATGTAAAACCCACAGCCAAATTATAAAACCTGGGAAAAAATATATAAAATATTCCATTAATATTTTATATTATTTGTTTAAAGTTAATACATTGAATATATTAGCTTGTATTATTATTTCTCTTTTTTCAAAAATAACTACTAGAAAATTTTAAATTTTTTCAAAAATAACTACTAGAAAATTTTAAATTAAATATGCAATTTGTATTTATGGCTCACATTTTTATGCACAATGTTGCTACATTATATAAACATTTTTTCTCTCCTTTTACATACTGTGCCTGAATTCCTAAGATTCCTTGGGAATTGGATTTATCACTAATGAAAAAGATTCTCTTAAATGTTGGACAAATTAAGCTACTCGTTTTTTTTTTTCTCTCTCTCTCTCTAATTAAATAATATGTAGGTTTATAAAAAAAATTAATGCAGAAAGTACAGAATTCTCATCTATCACCCTCCCCACATAAAATTCCCTGTTATTAACATGTTATATTAATGTGGTACCTTTGCTACAATTAATAAAACAGTATTATTATAATTATACTATTAAATATAAGCCATAGTTGTTTTTTTTCTTATTAGAGAAGTTGTGGGTTTACAGAATAATCATGCATAAAATACAGGATTCCCATAAGCCACACCACCCCTACCACCTTGCATTGGTGTGGAACATTTGTTATAATTGATGATAGCAAACTTTTATAATTGTACTATTAATTAAAATCCACTATTTAACTTAGAGTTAACTGTTGGTATAGTGCAGTTCCATGGACTATTTAAACCTTTTATTCTTCTGCCATATATACAATCTAACATTTCCCATTTTAATCATATTCAGATAAATATTTCAGTGCTGTTAATTATATTCATAGCTTTGTTCTACCATCATCACCATCCATTATCATAACAGGTTCATCATTCCAAATGGGAAACCTGTACATTTTAAAACTTAACTTCCATTCTCTATCCTTACCCTGTTCTTTAGTAACCTATATTCTAGATTCTGAATCAATGACTTAGTTTCTTCCAATTATTTCATATCTGTAAGATTATACAATAATTGTCCTCTTGTGTCTGGTTTATTTCACTCAACATGATGTCTTCAAGGTTCATTCATGTTGTCCCATGTATCAGGACTTCTTTCCTTTTTACAGCTGAATAACATTCCATTTTATGTTTATCCCACTTTTCATTTAACTATTCATCATTTGATGGCCATTTGGGTTGCTTCTATCTTTTGGCAATTGTAAATAATGTCACTATGAATGTCAGTGTGAAACCCTACTTCCAGAAGTGGAATTGCTGAGATATATGGTAACTATACTTAGCTTTTTTTTTTTTTTTTTTTTTTTTTTTTTTTAATTGACTTTGTAATAATATTACATTAAAAATATATATGTGAGGTCCCATTCAACCCCACCCCCCCCACCCCCCCTCTCCGCCCCCCCAACAACACTCGTTCCCATCATCATGACACATCCATTGGATTTGGTAAGTACATCTTTGGGCACCTCTGCACCTCATATACATTGGTTCACATCATGGCCCATACTCTCCTCTATTCCATCATGTAGGCCCTGTGAGGATTTACAATGTCCGGTGATTACCTCTGAAGCACCATCCAGGGCAGCTCCATGTCCCGAAGACCCCTCCACCTCTCATCTCTTCCTGCCTTTCCCCATACCCTTTGTCCATTATGTCCACTTTTCCCAATCCAATGCCACCTCTTCTATGTGGACACTGGATTGGTTGTGTCCATTGCACCTTTATGTCAAGAGGAGGCTCAGATTCCACCTGGATGCTGGATGCAATCCTCCCATTTTCAGTTGTAATCACTCTAGGCTCCATGGTGTGGTGGTTGTCCTTCTTCACCTCCATCTTAGCTGAGTGTGGTAAGTCCAATAAATCAGATTGTAGGTGCTGGAGTCTGTTGAGGCTCAGGATCTGGCTATCACATTGTCAGTCCAGAGATTCAAATCCCCTAAATATATCTTAAACCCCAACATTAACTGCACCTCCAGCACATTAGCATGAAAGTCTTATGAAGGGAGATCCCATCTGAGTCCAGATTCATCACACATAAACACCATTTCCAAAGAGGGGCCATCTGCCCTGGTAGTTAACCCCATCGGCCATGACCATAACTCCCATGGGTCTCTTTAGCCCTCAAAGGAACCAATATCTGGGGGTTGTATCTGCTTTATCTGTCTCTCTGACTCTGCTCAGTTGTGCATGAGGGCAAACCTTCTGCCAGCCTCCAGACTCTTTTTTAGAAACTCGTAGCCATATAAACTCATTTCTCCTTTCCATTTCCCCCTTACTTTAGGTCAAACAGCATTTTAAAGTCATGGTATTTTATGTAGACATGGATATTCTGCTGATCCGCATTGAACCTTCCGTATAAGGTCATTTTCCAGTTGCATCATCAGTTGGTAGTTGATAGTGGTCCCTCGTTGCCAGGGAGGCTCATCCCCGGGTGTCATGTCCCACGCTGGGGGGAAGGCATTGCATTTACATGCTGAGTTTGGCTTCGAGACTGGCCACATTTGAGTAACATGAAGGCTGACAGAAGGAAATTCCCAGGCACAAAGTTGCTCTAGGCCTTGTTATTATTTTGGGTTTATCAGCTCACAAGCATAGTCATTAGTATCAGGGGCTCACTGTTGAACCCTCACTCCCTCCCGGTCCCCACCACTGTACCTGGGAGACTGTCGCTGCTCCCCTAGGGACCACGACAGAGCACCACTGGCCAGGAACCCAGTACCCCCCCTACTGTGGTTTTTAATTGTTGCCACTATGAGTATATCCAAATATTACCATGCACCCTGGACATATGTTCTGTACAGCTCCCTGTCAGTCATATATCACCTGTCATTGGTATCCCATACCAGTATCCCTCCATTGCCATTGTTGAAACACTCTGTGATCCAGAACTCCCCGAAATTTGAAGCCCAATATAATGTCATGGTCCCTTACTAGGGAATGGCATATAGCGATGAGTTTAAAGGATAGATAAAGAACTTGGATAAAGTTAGATAAAGAACTTAGATAAAGAATGTTGACTTGAAAAAATTCCACATCCTATTTTTTTTCCCTTTTTTTCCCCCCCCCCCCCCCCCCCTAATTATTCAGCTTTTCTTCACAGGAGTCCTAGACCACAGCAATGTATATATATAATATACAGCACTCCCACACATCCACCAGAAAACCTTTTCCCTTCCACAGTGATACTCTTACGCCCTATTCATATCATATTTACTTAAAGTGATGTACAGATATACTTAGCTTTTTGAGGAACTGCCAAACTGTCTTCCACAGCAGCTGCACCATTTTACATTGTTACTAGTCATGAATACATGTTTCCATTTTACCACATCTTGTTAACGCTTGTTATTTTTCTTTTTGTTTTTAATAGCAGCCATTATAATAGGTGTGAAATGATATCTCATTGTGATTTGTATTTGTATTTCCCTGATAGCTAATGATGTTGACCATCTTTTCCTGTGCTTTCTGGCCACTTGTATATTTTCTTTGTAGAGATGTCTGTTCGAGTATTTTGCCTATTTCTTATTGGGTTGTTAGGCTTTTCATTGTTAAATTGAAGGGTTTCTTTATATATTTTGGATATTATTTTTTTATCATGTGTACAGTTTCCAAATATTTTATCCCTTTGTGTATTTTGTCATTTTATTTTCATGAAAAAGTTCTTTGAGGTACAAAAATTTTCAATTTTGATGAGGTCCCATTTATTTATTTTTTCTTTTGTTGTTTGTGCTCTGGGTATAAGATCTAAGAAATAATTGCCTAACACAAGGTCCTGAAGATGCTTCAACTATGTTTTCTTCTAGGAGTTTGATAGTTCTAGCTTTTATATTCAGGTCTTTGATCCATTTTCAATTGATTTTTGTATAAGATTTTAGATAGTTGTTCTTTTTTTTTTTTTGCCCCAAAAAGAGATCCAGTTTTCCCAGCACTATTTATTGGAGAGATTATTCTTTTGCAATTGAATGGTCATTGCCACCTTGTCAAAAATCAGTTGGCCATGAATGTGAAAGTTGATTTCTGAGCTTTCAATTAGATTCCATTGGTCTATATGTTTGTCCTTGTGCCAGTATCATGCAGGTTTGAATAATGTGGCTGAGTAATAAGCTTTAAAATCAGGAAATATGAATCCTCCAACTTTATTCTTCTTTTCCAGGTGACTTTAGCTATTGTTTCCTTATAAATTTGATAACTGGCTTTTCCATTTCTGCAAAGAAGGATATTGGAATTTTAATTGGGATTTTGTGGAAACTATAAATTGTTTTGGTTAGGATTAACAACTTCATGATATTTAGTCTTCCAATCCATGAACACAGAAATCCTTCCTTTTATTTAGACTTTAATTTCTTTTCACAATATTTTGTAGTTTTCTGTTACAAGTTCTTTACATTCTTGCTTAGATTTATTCCTAGAGGGTTGATTATTTTAGTTGCTATTATGAATGGGATTTTTTTCTTGATTTCTTCTTCTGATTGATCCTTGCTTGTATACAGAAACCACTGGCTTTTTTATTGTTGCTCTTGTACCCTGCCACTTTGGTGAATTTATTTATTAGCTCTAGGAGTTTTGGTGTGGATTTTTTAAGGATTTTCTGTGTGTAGGATCATATCATCAGAAAACAGGGAAAGTTTTACCTCTTTTTATTTTATTTAAGTTTTATTTCTTTTTCTTGCCTAATTTCTCTGGCAAGATCTTCCAGTACAATGTTGATTAACAGTAGTGACAAGCAGATATCCTTGCCTTGTTCCTGATCTTAGAGGGAAAGCTTTTAGTGTTTCACCATTAAGTAGTTTGTTAACTATGGGCTTTTCATATATGTCTTTTATTGTAATAAGGAAGTTTCCTTCAGCTCTTAGTGTTCTAAGTGCTTATATCAAGGATGCTGTATTTTGTCAAATGCCTTTTCTGCATCAATCAAGATAATTATTTGGTTTTCATCCCTTCATTCTGTTAATGTGGTATATTACATTAATTGATTTTCTTATGTTGAACCACCCTTGCATACCAGGGATAAATTCCACTTGATCATGGTATAGAATTCTTTTAATATGCTGTTGGATTTGGTTTGCCAGCATTTTGTTGAAGATTTTTCCATGCATATTCATAAGAGCTATTGGTCTTTAGTTTTCTTTTCTTGTAGTATCTTTATCCAGCTTTGTCATGAGGGTGACACTGGCCTCATAGAAGGAGTTAGGGAGTGTTCCCTTCTTTTCAATTTTTTGGAAGCATTTGAGCAGACTTGGTGCTAAGTCTTCTAGGAATATTTGGCAGAACACCCCTATGAAGCCAATCTAGTCCTGGGCTTTTGGGTTTTTCCTTTGGGGAGGTTTATGATTACTGATTCAATCTCTTTACTAGTAATTGATTTGTTGAGATCTTTTATTTATTTTTCAGTCCATGTATGTAGTTTGTGTATTTCTAAGAATTTGTCCATTTCATCCAACTTATATAATTTGGACATACAGTGGTTCATAGCATCCTCTTATAGTCTTTTTTATTTTAGCAGGTTTGGTAATAATGTCCCTTATTTATTTCTGATTTTTATTATTTGTGTATTCCCTTTTCTTTGTCAGTCTAGCTAAAAGTTTGTCAATTTGCTTTACTTTTCAAAGAAATAACTTTTGGTTTTGTTGATTCTATTATTTTTTGTTTCTATTTCATTTATCTCCACTCTAATCTTTGTTATTGCCCTTCTTCTGCTTGCTTTGGGTATAGTTTGCTCTTCTTTTTCTAGGTCTTCCAGTTTTGAGGTTAGATCTGTGATTTGAAGTCTTCTATTTTATTTTAAGTATTTAGAACTATACATCTCCCTCTCAGCACTACCTTTGCTGCATCCCTTAAGGTTTGGTATATTGTATTTTTGTTTTCATTTGCCTCAAGATATCTCCTAATTTTTCTTCTGATTTTCTCTTTAACAAATTGGTTAAGAGTATGCTGTTTAATTGCCACAGATTTGTGAATATTCCATTTCTCCTTTGGTTATTGATTTCTAGTTTCATTCCATTGGGGTGAGAGAATATACATTTGTATGATTTCAATATCTTTTAGTTTATTGAGACTTGTTTTGAAAACCAACATATAATCTTCCTCAAGAATTATCCATGTGCACTCAAGAAGAATGTATATTCTTTTCTTGGGTGCAATGTTACATATATGTCTGTTAGGTCTAGTTGGTTTAGTGTATCACTGAAGTCCTGTATACTTCTTTATTGATTTTCTGACTAGGTGTTCTATCCATTATTGAGAGTGGTGTGTTAAAGTCTCCAATTAGTACTGTGGAGCTGTCAATTTCTCTCTTCAAATCTTTCAGTATTTGCTTCATATATTTGGGGGCTAGGTGTATATATACTTATAATTGTTACATATTCCTGTTGAATTGTCTCCTTTATCAGTATATAATGATCATCTTTGTCCCTCATAACTTTTTTTATTTAAAGTATATTTTATTCAATATCAGTATAGCACCCCCCCCCCACCCACCCCAGGCCTCTTTTGGTTACTACTTGCATGGTATATTTTTTTTCTTCCTTTTACCCTCAACCTACTTGTAATTTTGACTTGATGTGAGTATCTTGAGGACAGCATCTATCTGGGTCATGCTTTTTTATGCATTCTGCCAATCTCTGCCTTTTGATTGGAGAATTTTAACCATTTACATTTAAAGTAGCTACTGATAATACAGGACTTTCTTCTGCCATTATGCTATTTAGCCTTTGTAGATATACTTTTTTGTTCCTCACTTCCATTAATGCCTACTTTTATATTTTTTGTTGTACCATATTGAGTGCCTTCTTGGTTCTTTCTGGGTATATTTTTCATTTATTTATCTTGTGATTACCATGAGGTTAAAATTGAATGTCCTAAATATATAACAATCACATTTGGTTTGATACCAACTTAACTTCAATATTATGCATATATAATTTTCCTATACCCCTTTATACCCCATCAATTTTTGTATTTGTTGCTACTTGCATCTCTGTACATTGTATGCCCCAAAACATAAATTTAGCATTATTTATTATTCATATGCATTTTAGCACCTGTAGGAGAAGTAGAGTTACATACCAAACAATATGATACAAAAATATTGGCATTTATAATTACTCAAATGGCTACCTTTACTGCAGGTTCTTTGGTTCTTCATGCCACTTCGAACCACTGTCTAGTATTCTTTCCTTTCAGTTTGAAGAACTCCTTTTAGCATTGCTTCCAGGGCAAGTTTGGTGGTGATGAACTCCCTCAACTTTTGTTTATCTGAGAACATCTGGATCTACCTCTTTTTTGAAAGAGTATTGCCAAATGTAAAATTTTTATCTGGAAGTTGTTTTCCTTCAGCACTTTGAGTATTTCAACCCACTGTCTTTTTGCATCCATGATTTCTGATGAGAAATATCACCTAATTGGGCCTCCTTTGAGTATAGCATGCTTTTCTCTTGCAGCTTTCAGAATTCTCTACTTGTCCTTTGTATGTGATGGTGTTAGCAATAAAAGACCGAATGTATTTTTCTTCATTTTTATCCTGTTTGGTGTTCTCAGAACTTCTTGGATGTGCATATTCATGTCTTTTGCTAAGTTTGGGAAGTTCTCTGTCATTATTTCTGTGAATATTCCTATGTCCCTTTCTCTCTTTCTTCTTCTTCTGGGACTGCCATAATGCATATTTTGCTGTGTTTGATGCTGTACCAGAGATGTCTTGGGGTTTTTTTGCTTTTAATATTTATTTTTTTCTTTATGTTCCCAGCCTGACTCATTTAAAGTGTCTTGTCTTCAAATTCACTGGTTCTTTCTTCTGCCAGCTCGAATCAGCTCTTGATACCTTTTTGGGTATTTTTTATCTAAGTTGTTGTGCTCTTTAACTCCAGTAGTTCTGTTTGATTCCTTTTTAAATTTCTATCTCTTTACCTAGATTCTTATATTGTTCATTCATTATTTTCCTGATATATTTTAGTTCTTTCTCTGCAATTTTGCTTATCTACTTGATCATTTTAAAGTCATTTTTTTTTTAAAGGCTTTGTTCAATATGTCTACATTCTTGTCTTCCTCGATGGTGTTTTCTGTATTTTTATCCTTTTCCTTTGGATGGGTCACCATTTCCTGTCACTTTGTTTTTTGTACTCTTTTGTCGCACATTGTACATTTTAATATTTTAAAATATTAACTCTGGTATTTATTCCCTGGGATGCTTGTTTCTTGATTTTTTTAACAAGTTGGTAATAAGACACGGAGTTTTTTTGTGCTTCAGTCCTCCTTTCAGGAAGATCTCCCCAATGTGAATGCAAAGCACAGGTTTCACTGTCTTTTGGAGCCTCTGCCTTGTCCTGGGCTGTTGTTGCCCACTCTATTTCCCAGGAGGCAGATCTCCCTCTTCTAAATATTTGAAACCAGCAGGCCTTTGTCCCAGACTCTATAGTTTTTAAAACTCCTTTCATTGTCTCATACTGCTTTTGCCTGGAGGGCAAATTCGGGGCGGGGGGGGGGGGGGGGGGGGGGGGGGGGAGGGTCACTCCAGAAAGTGCTTTCCCAAGTCCATCTTTTCCAGCCAAAACAGGACCAGGGAGACAAAAAGCAGGCACAGATTAATTCCAAGTGTTCTAGGGAAAGAATCAGGACAAGTGCCAAGAACTTCTCCAATTGCTCTCCAAAGCTGAGTTTTCCTGACCTGTCCAATAAAGGCAGCCCTTCAGCTAAATGTCCCACACTGCCCTGAGGAAGTGCTATGGATTTTAATCTCCACCACCTCCATGCCTGTCCAAGGAGGGATGAAACAATGGTAGCTGCCACCTTTGTCCAGGATGGGATGAAACTATAGCTGCCCTCAGAGCAGAAACCTTACAATCTGAATTTGCTAATCAATAGCCATGATCAGTGATTGGCTGTGTTCAGCCCTGGCCTTGGGGAAGAGGATTTTTATGTCCTTTCCTGTTATCAGTGAACTAGCCAGGGAATTGAACCCATAAGAGTTTGCCGTGAGAATGTGGGATGGGTGCCAATAACTCTCATGCAGAGAGAGCAATTTACATTTCTTTACCAAAATTGTTCAGACTCTTCCTTGCTTTCTTTCCTGGGTGCTCTACAGTGTTCTTATGAACTTTGCATTTTAAAAATAGTTGTTTCACACAGTTCATGCCTTTTAAATAATTGTTTTGGTGGAATGATTGAGTCTGGAGCTCCCTACTCCACCATCTTCCTAGGAAGTTCAACACCACTGATTTTTGCACATTAATCTTGTGCCCCTACCATTTTGCTGGATTTGTTTACTAGCTCTAGTAGCTTTGTTGTAGAATTTTCAGGATTTTCTATATATAGACATACCTCATTTTATTGTTCTTTGCTTTATTGCACTTTGCAGATATTGCATTTTTTATAAATTGAAGGTTTGTGCCACCCTCATGTTGAGCAAGCCTACTGACACCATTTTTCCAACATCATGGGCTCACTTCTTGTCTCTTTGTCACATTTTAATTAAGGTATTTACAATTTTTAGGTATAATTCTATTGCACACTTAATAGACTGCAGAACAGTGTGAACATAATATTTACATGTACTGAGAAACCAAAAAATCATTAGTTGCTTTATTGCAATATTTGCTTCTTTGTGGTTGCTTGTAACTGAACCTACAATATCTCCAAGGTATGCCTGTATAGGATCATGTCATATGTAAAAAGGGAAAGTTTTACTTCTTCCTTTACAATTTTAATGCCTTTTATTTCTTTTTCTTGCTTAATTGCTCTGGCTAGAACTTCCAATACATTGTTTAATAACAGTGGTGACAGTGAGCATGTTAGTCTTTTTCCTGGTCTTAGGGGGAAAGGTTTCAGTTTTTCACCTTTGAATATGATGTTAGCTGTGGACTTTTCATATATGCTCTTAATCATGTTAAGGAACTTTCCTTCAATTCCAAGTTTTCTATGTGTTTTTACCACAAAGAGGTGGTGGATTTTGTCAAATGTTTTTCTGTATTTCATATGGTCATGTGTTTTTTCCCTTAATTTTATTAATGTGGTATATTACATTTATTGGTTTTATTATGTTGAACAACTCTTACACACCTCAATTAAATCCGACTTGATCATGGTATATAATTATTTTAACTGGATTCAGTTTGCTAACATTTTATTGGATATATTTGCATCTATATTCATAAGCAATCTTGGTCTATAATTTTATTTACTTGAGCTATCTTTATCTGGTTTTGATATTAGGGTGATGCCATCCTCATAGCATGAGTTAGGAAGGGTTCTCATCTCTTCAATTTATTGGAAGAGTTTTAGCAGGATTGGTGTTTTCTTGAGATATTTGATAGAATTCATCAACGAAGTTATCTGGTCCTGGGCTGTTCTTTATTTGGAGCCTGTTTATTACTGGTTCAATCTCCTTGTTATTGGTCTGTTGACATCTTCTGATGTATTTCTTTTTGAGTCAGTGTGAGTAGATTGTACATTTCTAGGAATTTGTCCATTTCATCTAGGATATCTAATTTGTGGGCATGTATTTGTTCATAGTTTCCTCTTATACTGCTGCTTATTTCTTTAGGGTTAGTAGTAATGCCTCCCTTCACTTCTTGATTTAGGTATTTGTGACTTCTCAATTTTTTTTTTTTTTTTTTTGTCAGCCTAGCTAAAAGTTTGTCAATTGCATTGATCTTTCCAAATAACCAACTTTTTGTTTCATTGATTCCATTGTTTCTTTGTTTTTAATTCTTTGTTTCATTTATCTCCACTCTAATCTTTCCTATTTCCTTCCTTCTGCTCCCTTTGACTGTAGCTTCCCTTTTTTTCCCTAGATCTTCCAATTATGAATTTGGGTCTCTACTTTGAGATATTTCTTCTTTTAAATATGAATATTTAGAGCTACAAATTTCAGCACTTCCTTTGCTTCTTTCCATAAGTTGTTAGGTTGTTTCATTGTCATTTCTTCAAAATATTTTCTAATTCCTCTTTTGATTTCTTCCATTTGTTGTTTATTGAAGCATTTTTTAAAATTCCATATATTTATGAATTTTTCAGTTTTCCCTCTTATTGATTTCTAGCATCATTCTATTGTGGTCAGAGAAGATACATCACATGATATCAATATTTTTTAATTTACTGAACCTTGTTTTTCACATTACATATTGCCCCTCCTGAGAATGACCTGTATGTGTTAAGGAAGAAGGTGCATTCTGCTGTAATTGGGTGAAGTATTCTATATGTGTCTGTTAGGTCTAGTTGATTTATAGAATCATTCAAGTCTTCCATTTCTTAATTTATCTTCTGTCTAGATGCTTAAACTGGGGTATTATAGTCCTGTACTATTAATATAGTATTACTTCTCCCTTTAAATTTCTCAAGATTTTACCTTGTATATTTTGGAACTCTGCTGTTGGGTATATATGTTATGTATTCTTATTGACTGACCCCATTGTCAGTAGATAGAGTCCTTCTTTGTTCCTCACACTAGTTTTTTTAAAGTTAGTTTAAAGCTTATTTTATCTGATATTAGTATTGCTACCCCAACTCATTTGGTTAATATTTGCATGGAATTTTTTTTTCCATCATTTCACTTTCAACCTTCTTGTGTCTTTGAATTTAAGGTAAGTCTTTTGTGAACAGCATATAGTTGGGTCATGCTTTATATCTAGTCTGCTGATCTCTGTCTCTATCCATTTACATTTAAAGTAACAATTTTATTAGGCACTGCCTATGTTCTTAAAAGACTCTTACTGCTCTATTTGAGAACATAGCAGGACTCCCCAGTTTGGGAGTTCAATATTTTCCTGTTTATTGTGTGGTTTTCCACTCACTGATATAATACACTATGAGAAGATTAACACTTACATATTCCATAGAAACCTGCCCCATGTACATCCTATCCTGTATGCCCACCCCCACATCCAACTCCCTACACCAGTAACCCTTTCCCACCACATTTTCAAAAAGAACATCCCCAGTGTGGTAGTTTTAACCAAATCCCCAGAGTTCACCTACTCCTTCTCCCAAATCTCCTCCCAGTTATATGGATAGTCCACCTCAACCCACCCATCTTACCTCCCTTACAGAAAAGCACTGCTGAGAACCCCCTGAGTATAGGGTCAGTGCCTAGTGAAGAAGGATGGACAACTGCAATGGGCCCTTCATATTGATTATTGTATTTATGAACCTTGTCTTTTGAAATTGAAATGTAGCCTACCATTATAAGTTGCCTAAGAATTACCTCCTGAGGGCCTCCTTGTTGCTCAAACATGGCCTCTAACTAAGCCCAAATCAGCATATAAATGCACTACCCACCCCCCAGCATAGAACATGGCTCCCAGGAATGAGCCTCTCTGGCACCAATGGATTATTACCAAGCACCAACTAGCAATGCACCTGGAAAAAGTCATTGGCCAAAAGGGGGAAAGGGTAAATCCCAATGAGTTTTTATGACTGAGAGATTTCAAAGTGAGTCAGGAGGTCATTCTAGAGGTTACACTTATGCATATCTCAGCAGGATTTCATTGACAGCCACAGTAAATATTGCTTCGGATAGCTGGGTTTCTGAGAGCACCAGAGATATCCAGACAGTGTAGGCAGGGCAGACAACTCAGGAGTTTGGCTCCCTGCCAGTGGGCTTTACTTTGGAATTTATGGTCCCCAGTGTGACAGAGTTGGACTCATTTGTAATTTCCCTACACATGGCTCTGCTGTCCCTTCTATTTGAACCTATAATTAGTACTATACTTGATAGGTGTATGTCCAAAATACTTAAATCTTTGGTCTGTCCATGTGCAGTCAGGCCCTGAATCTCAGCAGAGTTGCAACACCGACTTTCCAGTTCATTGGACTCACCCAGTAAAACTAACGAGACAATGATAATGGACAATGCCCTCCCAAGGAACAGAAAGAGTCTGCAACCACAAGCAAGATAATCCCACCCATCTGCCCCATAGGATCTAAGCCCCTTCTCAATTAGAGGCAGAGTGGGCATCACGATCCCAAAATCTTCAAGATTGGGAATAACAATGGACTAAAGTAAACTTACTATTATTCTGCTGTAGGTTTGTTTTTCTAGCAATGGTAGAACTTTTATCATTGATGTGGAGTCTGTGACATCTGTAGTTTCTGAAAGAAGGGAGAGGGAAAAATAGGTGTATTATGGGGGCACTTTCAGGACATTGGAATTGTCCTGCATGACATTGCAATGACAGATAGAGGCCATTCTAAATTTTGTCATAACTTACAAAATTGTGCAGGATAGAGTGTAAATTATAAGGTAAACTATAATCCGTGGTTAGTGGCAATGCTTCAATATGTTTTTATCAATTGTAAAAAATGTACCACACCAATAAAGGATTTGTTAAGTGAGAAAGTGTGAGAGGGGTAAGAAGTAGAGAATCTGGGAATCCCTTATATTTTTTGTGTAACATTTGTGCAGTCTAAAGTATCTTTTTTAAAAATGTAATAAATTTTTTATAAAATAAAGTAACGACTGATGATACAAGTGTTTCCTCTGCCATTTTGCTGCATGGTCTTTTTAAGAATTAGTCCCTCTTTTGTCCCCAATTCTATTAATACCTGCTATAATGTTTGTCTTTTTATATTGTGCCACTTTGAGTCCTTTCTCTTTTCCTTCTGAATATGTTTCAGATATTTTCTTTGTGGTTATCATGAGGCTTAAATTTAACACCCTACATCTATAGTAATCACATTTTATTTGATAGTAACTTAACTTCAATGGCACACACAGCCACAGTTCCTGTGTCCCTCTGCCCCCACCTATTTGTTGTACTTGTTGCATATTATATCTTTACACACTGTATGTTCAATACCATAGATTTATCATTCCTTTTTTTCTTTTTCTTATTTTTAATGTGTCATTCAAAAAATATGAGGTCTCCATACACCCCCCACCCCCCTCACCCCACTCCTACCATAACCATAACCTCCTCCATCATCATGGGACATTCATTGCACTTGGTGATTACATCTCTGAGCACTGCTGCACCACATGGTCAATGGTCCACTTTATAGTTTACACTCTCCCCCAGTCCACCCAGTGGACCATGGGAGGACATACAATGTCCAGTAACTGCCCCTGCACTTCCACCCGGGACAACTCCAAGTCCTGAAAATGCCCCCACATCACATCTCTTCTTCCCACTTCCCACCCTTTATCGTTACTTTTTTTTTAAGATTTATTATTTATTTATTTCTCTCCCCTTCCTCCCCCCCCCCCCCCCCCCCGGTTATCTGTTCTCTGTGTCTATTTGCTGTTCTTCTTTGTCCACTTCTGTTGTTATCAGCGGCACAAGAATCTGTGTTTCTTTTTGTTATGTCATCTTGTTGTGTCAGCTCTCCTTGTGTGCAGTGCAATTCCTGGGCAGGGTGAACTTTCTTTCGCACCGGGCAGCTCTCCTTACGGGGCACACTCCTTGCGCGTGGGGCTCCCCTATGCAGGGACACCCCTGCTTGTCACGGCACTCCTTGCGCACATGACCACTGTGTGTGGGCCAGCTCCACACTGGTCAAGGAGTCCCGGGGCTTGAACCATGGATCTCCTATATGGTAGATGGACGCCCTAACCACTGGGCCAAGTCTGCTTCCCTATCATTACTTTTTTATGCATTTGTAATACAGAATCAATTTATCAAAAATTACTTCATTCATATACAAAGGTTCTGAATAAATGCAACTGAAACAGGAAAAATTTTCAGTTCAAGTTCAGATAGAGAAAGTGGGAACATGGATGGGTCGTGGGTTTGGTATTTCAAGAATGAACTTGAATAGTGGTTTGCCAGAGAATGCAAGGAAGCTGGAAATAAACTGCAAAATAAAATAGTTGCCTACTTGACAGTGTCCCTAGGAATGGCCTTGACTATTTCTTTTTAATACTTCTCTTTCAAGGACCAGTTTTTGCTATGTAAAAGTTATGATCTTGATGCCACAGATGAATCTGATCTCATAACTCTCAGAATAAGGCATTGGCTCTACAGTCCAGCTATAGCTTTCTCTGCAGCTCTCAGATTCAATGAGTGCCATTGATTTTTTTTTTAAAGATTTATTTATTTATTGCTCTCCCCTCCCGACCCCCCGGCCCCGGTTTTCTGTTCTCTGTGTCTATTTGCTGCAGCTTCTTCTTTGTCCGCTTCTGTTGTTGTCAGCGGCATGGGATTCTGTGTTTCTTTTTGTTGTTGCATCATCTTGAATGCCATTGATTTTGACGGCTGTTTGGCTTGAGGAGGAACTGCAATGGTTGCACCTTCACAAATAAAGTCTAGTGGAGGCTATTGGCTTCTGTGTCTCAGCACTTGGAAGGGAAAGATTAATAGCAGGTGGTATATGCTTACATCGATTATTTTGAAGAAAATTACTATTCTGTTACAGTGACCTCTCTTTCCATCAGTTTTCACTTGCTTGTTTGGTTTATGTTTATACATTTATCCTGACCTTGAAACCTTCCGGGAAGAAAAACTGTGATGAAAAGAATATAACCATAGAGTTATCTGAGGCAGTGTGTTCTTACTAATGTTGAGGAATTAAGGGTATGCTGTAATTGCTGCTTTAAGATGTTAAAACATGTAGCAAGTGGTGAAGAAAATGGAAACATTTTAGATACTCTCTTTTATGTAATTTAGTGTTTAGATATCATATATGACTTCTCAGGCAAGAGAACTTTTAAAGACATTTTTAAAGGGCGGTATTGGAATCTCCTCTTTCGAAGTATTGTGTATTGTGTTTACATAAATACAATATTTTAATATGTTATAAACATAAAATTAACTCCATTAAGAGATGGGGAAATA
Source organism: Dasypus novemcinctus (assembly GCF_030445035.2). Classification (NCBI taxonomy): domain Eukaryota; kingdom Metazoa; phylum Chordata; class Mammalia; order Cingulata; family Dasypodidae; genus Dasypus; species Dasypus novemcinctus. Next base: position 169,509,194 of record NC_080673.1, on the reverse strand, counting down.
ATGGGACAAGTGTATCTGCCCCAGGATTAACTGTGTCGATTTGGGTACATTATTTAATGAAATTTAAGTTTCCTTCTACAAAATGGGAATAAATAAATCTCCCTCTGGAGGTTACGGTGATCTAAAAAATTAATGAAATATAAGCCACTGCACAATTAATAGCACCTGGGACAGAATAGATGATAGCACTGAGTATTCTCCATCCACTCTCAAGATAGAGTGTTACCTTCTTCACTTAAGTACTCATGAATCAGAATGTCCTAGTATTATTCAAGGCTTTTTTGGTAAACTCTTGAGTCTGTTATTCCAGCAAGAACATCCTTTTAATTCCTTCCTCTCCCTCACTCTCAATCTTAACTCCCTGGATTCCTATCAGAAAAAAAAAGGAGCTCAGCTCTGAGGAAGATTAGAAGGACTTATGGCCACCCCCTCCCTATTCTCCAGAACCAGTCCTTTTCCCTCTTTTGTTTGACTAGTAAGAAAATAGCATTGCTCTCTATCCAGAATGAGTACTCAGTACTACTCTTTCAGCCTTTGCATTTCTATCTGTTTCTAGTAGCCCTTCCTTAAGAAAGCAGTCCTCATTTTGCCTTTGAGTCTGCAGCTTGAAAGGTCTTTTCAAGCATGTGATATGATCGCAGGACCAGAGATTTTGTCAACTTCCACAACTGTGGCATTTTGCTCTCTTGGAAAGTTGCACGACCACTAATTTCAGTTCATTAATCAGGAAGAGTTTTCAAATAGACACAACCTTCCAAAAATGGATCTGGCAGCCTCAGGAGGTAATAAATTTCCCATCATTGGAGGAGCTCAAGCGGATGCTAGAAGACAATTTGTTTATTCACTGAACAAATATTTAATGATTCCTTCCTTTGTGTCTGTGATAGCATACTGGGGATAGAATGTGAACAAGAGAGGCAAGTCTATGAGCCAAGATGCAGCCCCTCTAGTAGGGGAGACAAATACAAAAGCAAATAGTGGTGTTATATTTTGTTAAATGTTATGACAGCGATAAGCTTTAGGTTATACAAACATACAGGAAGGCAACTAATACCTAGTTAAGGCTTACCTTAGAAAATGACATCCAAGCGAGATCTGAAGGCATATGAAGGTAAAAAGATCAGAAGGAAACATTTAGATGAAAAAACAGGATGAAAAAAGTCTGGAGTGAAGAGAAAATCTCCAACAACAACAACAACAAAAAACCCTAAAAGTATGACTGGGCAAGAAAGGAGGTGACAGGAATGGCAGGAGAGGAGATTGGAGAGAAGCCTGAATGCAGATGCTTCAAGAGCCATGTGTGCAATATGAACGTGCTTATATTTTATCCCAACCAAAGCCAGGATCCACTGGTAGTTGTTAGCAGATCCAATGCATGACAGCTTGAGCCCAGCCCTGAACTCTGGGGAGCTGAATGGAAATCTGAGCTCCTGTTTTTATACCTCAAGTCCAGGGGGAGGACTCTCTCCAGCGTCTCTTACCCAGAGCTGTGTGGAGGAAAAGAGAAGGCTGTTCTGGAATGTATTAGCCAGCCAAAGGGGTGCTGATGCAAAACACCAGGAATTAGTTGGTTTTTATAAAGGGTATTTATTTGGGGTAGGAGCTTACCAATACCAGGCCATAAAGCATGCATTACTTTCCTCACCAAAGTCTATTTTCACATGTTGGAGCAAGATGGCTGCCGATGGCTGGAAGGGTTCAGGCTTCCTGGATTCCTCCCTTCCAGGGATTGCTTCTTTCCAGGTTCAAGATTCCTTTCTTCCTGGGGTGGGCTTCTCCTTCCTTTGTGAGCTCATTTCCTGGGGCCCCAGCTTAAGTCTTCAGCATCAAACTCCAACATCAGAAACCATCGCATCAAAAGCTCCAACTCTGACCTTTGCCAAGCCTTTTATTGAGTCCCCACACACCAAGGGGTGGGGACTCAATACCCTAATGGCATGACCCAATCAAAACCCTAGTCATAACTCAATCATGCCCAGTAATACAACACATTACAAACATAATCCAATATCTGTTTTTGAAATTCATAACTATATCTAACTGCCACATGGACTTTAAGGCTTTTACTTCTTTTATTATCATTTCTCTTAAAAAGCCAGAGGAGAGGAAATCTCCCAAGAGGAACTTCCAAGGCCCATGGAAGAATAGCACCCCATCAAACAGAAATCTATTTGGTATTATTAATAAGAAAAAATTCCTTTCCCAAAGATCTTTTGACATCCTAAAGGTAAATTTACATCTCACACACACACACACACACAAAGCATATGACAAAGAGACCTCAGGGGGATAAAATGCTCTTCTGACCTGTCAGAAACAGGTTATTCCCTTCCCCCACCCCATCGTCACCCTCAATGCCATCAGCCCATTGTATAGAAATGGTAGTCCACACACTTAAGGATTTTAAAAATTTCTGGTACAGAGAATGACTTAAACTTTTTCTCTCTAAATAAGGAACTTCCCCATAGTAGAATAATAGCTAACATTAATTGAGCATTTACTAAAAATCAGAAATACAATAAATGCTTTATTTATCTAAGAGGTAGGTATGATCCTTATTCCCAATTTATAGATAAGAAAACCAAGGCTAAAAGAAGTTAAGTAACTCATCAACCATAACACAGCTAGTATCAATAGAGCCAGGGATTCCGATTCAGAATTTTGAACACTACCCAAGGGTTTCAGAAGCAGATGCAGACTATCTGAATCAGAAATATTTTGATTCAGTACTTGTTAAAAATACAGATTCTTCAGGTCCACCACAGAACTATGGAGTCAGAATTTCTGAGGATGGGGTCCAGGAATCACATTTTAGTTAGGTATTCTAGGTGATTCTATGAACATTGAAGTTTGAGAACCACTTTACTCCTTATACCAATGAGAAAGATACTAATGATTTAGAGTAACTGTCCCAGTCCTCCAGAGTGAAAAACCATTTCAGGCAAGAATCCTAGCTATTGTTACCTTTGAGTTTGATTGCTTAGGAACCAAAAATTGTCAGTTTGGTGCTATAGCTTTTATTAAGGCTAAGGTGGTTCCCAATTTTTGGTATCTTGTGGCACCTGATCTTGTACCTGGAACAATCTTCACCAGCTGATACAACTGATAGTGCTGTGATGAAGTGTAAGATACAATATCCATGGAGCCAGGACTCCCGGCTTTGCCTCTTATCAACTATGCAAAAGTGGATGAGTCATTTAAAACCTCCGGGTCTCTGGTTTGTTATTGTTGAAATGGGAATAATAATTCTCAGGAAATAGCTTTACACAAAGAACATATTCAATGTTATAATAAACCTTATATGAAAGTATCCAACCTAAGGCTTGATGTACCAGAAGGGTGCTCACTAAACGGTGGGTATGATTTTTACAAATGGCCAGCATCCTAGTTGCTTCTATTTCAATCTCAGGATAATGGGCAAAAGCCTTGGCCTTATACACAGACAGATTTTGGTTCAAGTCCTGACTGTCTGCCACTAGCTGTGTGATCTTGGACAAGTTACTCTAACTCTCTAATGTCTATCTTCTCATTTATGAAACAGGGATAAATACCTACTCTTTAGGGTTGTTTTAAGAATTAAAATAAACCTAAAATGCAAAATGCCTTGTATACAATAGATATTGATTATCTATTGTGTACAATAGATTATTATTATTCTCTCACTTTAAAATGTATTACCTTGGTCTATCAACAATCTCAGAAAGCATTTCCTTATAATTGTAGTAAGAAGAGTCTATCATTGAATTCTAATTCTTCTTATATCAGTGAGATAGTAATTTAGTAATTTCTTATTAGTTTACTGACTAGAATCCATTCTCCAAAGACTAGATGTGGAACATTTCCTACATCCTGATTTCCAGCCCTGTTTATCTGGCAAGAATTTATTCCCTTAGAGACCATGCAGTTCAAGCTGCTCCTTTTCCAGGCAAGATATTGGCAGTCTAGAGAGGTGAGATGAAAGAAAATCTAGGTCAGCTAAAAAAAGACAATTAAATAATTGGAAAATGAAATTTGTAGGAAAAAAAAAATTTTTTTTAAACAGGAATTGTTTCTTCTAGAGATATCTGAAGGAAATTCAAGCATACCAATATTTATGCTCCAATGAAAAACATTACTAAGTTACCCTCTAATTCCACCATGGACAAGTGGACCAGGGGCTCTGGACCTAAGCATAGCATGAACAATTTAGAGTAAATATAAGAAACATGATGGGAAAGCAGAGCTGATGAGCTGCTCTGGTTTATTTGTTATTATCCTTTAGAAACCTCCCAGAATCGTGATTCAAATGTCAGACTTTGGACGTGTTTAATTACTTCTCTAAGCTCATTCATTCACTCAACACAATACTCAACACATAAATAAGGAGCACTATCTCTACGCCAGCTTCTCAGGATAGACAGAGAAGCATTACCCCTACCTTTGTGGTTTTATAGGTCATTTAGAGGCTGGTGTGTTATGTGTAGGATCCTTAGAAAGGTAAACCCACAGCGTAGTGACCATTTTCTTACTCTGAAAATTTGGAAATTTCCACAGGGTCCTATTTGGTAAACATAAATTTCAAATTCCTTCTAGTCTTGTATGTTATTCAGTCCCTTTAAAGATCTCACCCACATTTCTGGGCTCATTTCTCACCATTCCCCTAAAATGCCCTCACTCGTGCAGCAATGCCCAGAGATGTATTCACCAAATGCAATGAATGTGTCATGATGATGCGGGAGAGTGTTGCTGTGGGGGGGAGTGGTGGGGTGGGGACAGTGGGGGGTGAATGGGGAGGACCTCATATTTTTTAATGTAATATTTTTAAAAGATGAATTAAAAAAATAAAATAAATAAAAATAAATAAAAAATAAATAAATAAATAAAGTGCCCTCACTCCACATAGTTCCTGTAGCAGTTTGATACAGTTATGAATTCCAAAAATAGATATGGATTATGTCTGTAATCTGGTCTGTACCTGGGCATGATTAAGTTATGATTAGTGCTTTGATTGGTCCATGTCATTAGGGTACTGTGTCCCCAGCCCTTGATGGGTAAGAACTCACAGATAAAAGGCATGGCAAAGGACAAAGTTGAAGCTTTTGATGCTGAGGGTTTTTGATGTTGGAGTTTGATGCTGAAGTTTTAAGCTAGAGACCCAGGAAGTCAGCACACAGAGAAACAGAAGCAAGCCCCAGGAAGAGAGGACCTGGACCAGAAGAAGATCACAGAGGAAGAGAGACAGCTCCTTAGACAGGGCAGAAACCCCAGGGAGAGGGACAGAGCCATTCACCTGATAGTCTACAGCTGACCTTGTGGAGAAAACAGAGGAGGTGAGCCCAGAGGAACCCAGGAAGCCTGTACCCTCACAGATGTCAGCAGCCATCTTGCTCCAACACATGAAAATAGATCATGCCTGGTATCTGTAAGCTCCTACCCCAAATAAATACCCTTTATAAAAACCAACCAATTTCTGGTGTTTTGCATCAGCAACCCTTTGGCTGACTAATACATTTCCCTAAATACACCACTGTCAAGAGACACTCGTGCACCTTGGGGGTCTTGCCCATGCTGTTTCTTATGTTTGGAGAGCTCTGGTCCCCACTCTTACTAAGCCATGGGTGATAGAGGGAGTTCTCCTAGTAAGTAAAATGCACATTACTAGTTCTTTAAAATAGTGTCCTTGGCTGTGAGCTCTGAGACAGCACAGCAGCAACCACAGAACATTGTGGCCCAGGGATTAGCAAGGACACTGGTTCATATTATGTGATCCATAAGTGTGTGATTGATATGAGTACGAAGGATGAAAAGGAGGAAAGAAGGGAGAATAAGGAAGGAAGCAAGGGATGAGAAGACAGGAAAGGAAGAGAAAGGGAGGGAGGAAGACAAAAGAAGGAATGAAGGAAAGAAGGTAGGATAAAGAAAAGAAAAGAGAAAGGGAGGAAAAGGAAAGAGTGTCATGTGGTGGGATAATATTTCTTAGTCTTAACTGTGTTTCCCAAAGGCTTCTTCCCACTCCCTGCATCATATATCCCTCTTACCTCTGCTTCCAGCTTACATCCCAGAACAGAAACTGAAATAAAAGTAGAATCTGTTTGAGTGAGGAAGATTCAGATACAAATTTACAGAATGCCTTTTTTGTACTCGTAAAGGTGAGATAAATGACCCTTGCTGGAAAATAAAGGGGGAAAAAGGAGTGTCCCTCGGACAGCTCAGAGAGGAAGAAATAGAAAAACCTCAAGGTTAGTGGGACTGAGGGTCAGGATAGAAAGGTCAGAAAGAACCTTTCTTTGAGAGTACTGGCAGCTGTGGCAAGTTTGACTCAGTTCTAAGTCATCCCTCTTCCTCACATCCAAAGAGGACCACCAGCTGCTCAGTCTATTCCCCAGTGAGCATCAGTTTGGAGACAGGTTTGTAAGGGTCCTGGAGATTAGTCCTTGGCTTCTGCCTACCTTGAGCATCTTAGATTTTTGCAATATATAGGTCTTGTATGAGGGATATGGACAGTTGTGGCATGGTAGTAGCACAAAATAATTTTTAACTCTCAGCTTGGATTTAACTTGAACCACTTAAAAGAAACACAATTACTGAGACTTCCTGGCTGTTCACCAAAGTCCCCTTTAGCTCTGTCCTTCAAAGGATTTTAGGAAATGTGGAGATCAGGCCTAAGGCCATGAAAACAGGCCTCCAGAAAATTAATTTGGAACCCTAAATATTATTTCTTACCACAGTCTACAGTGAAGTGACAAATTAGATGCTGCTATGTGATAACTCACTCTAAATGTGTTTTCACTCAACTGCTGGGAAAACTCCATAAACGCTCCAGAGAAAATGGCTCAACTATATTAAGGTTTCTTAACTGATGTTCTTCAGATTACTGTTTCTAAATGTATAATTAGCTGTGCCTTGACTACCGGTTTTGTATCTAGTAGGGCCCTTAATGGTTTGAAGCTGTATGTATCCAAGTAATGTATATTATTAAATATGATCCATTCCTGGGGGTGTAGAGTCATTGTAAGTAGTATCTTTTCGTGAGAAAGATCTTATCTTAAGATGTGACCCACGTTATTCAGGGTAGGTCTTAATCCTTTTACTGGATTAAGTAAGTCTTACTGGAGTCCTTTTTAAGAGAATGAATACAGACAAAGAAAAGAAAAGCCATGTAATCAAGAAGCTGAAAACAAGGAGACCTGGAGAGAAGGGAGAGTCCAAAAGATGCTGCCATATGCCTTGCCATGTAACAGAGGAGTCCAAGATCACCAGCAACCAGTCTTCAGGGAGAAAGCATGGCTTGACAATGCCTTGATCTGGACATATTTTCCAGCTTCAAAACAGCAAGCTTGCCAACTAATAAACTCCCATTGTTAAAAGCCAATCCATTTCTAGTATATTGCTTTCAGCAGCCTAGCAAACTAAAACAATCCCCAAGTAGAGAAGACAAACCAGTAGGTGATATATATTATACAGCATATATTATATATGAATTATTGCATATTATGTTGTATATTATATATCATAGACAATACAACATCATATATAATGTTATATATTTTAAGGGATTTTATCTTGTATAATTGTGAGAACTGTTTAAATCTCTATGAAGCAGTTTTCTTCATATCTGATGCTGAAGCTTAATGTCCACAGAATGAGCAATCAGGAAGGGAAGGTGGTATAAAGTGGAGGAAAACAAGGACAATGTGAAAACCATGAGCATGGCTGAAACTCATTCAGTTCTCACTACCTCTGACTTTGATGGCATAGGTGTCCTCAGGAGAAACTGGTACTCTTGGTCATAGAGCTAAGCACATACCTGGACCAGGAGTTGGAGAAGCTGAAGGATGATCCAGGGGAAAGTGGAGTAGTTGTAGACCTGACTGCTGCCCCCAACGTGAGGTAAGCCTGCAGAAAAGTGACAATGTGTATTAACTACAAATGGACGCTGCTTAATTTTGACCTTCTAAATCTCCCATAAGAATGTCTCTTCTGCTCAACCTAACCAAAAACAGAGAGAAGGGAATTTTGGGAAATGTAGTTCAGCCTGACCAAGTTGGATACATAGATTCTATAGTCAACAAATTAGGGAAACAATATGCCATGCATGTTAGATTCAGAGAAACTAACAAGCACATTTGTATATCAAAAGCTTGGCAAAGTTCTTGAATTTAAAAATAAACTGGTCAAAGTTTGAACTAAAATTGTCCACACTTATTGGAATCAGAAATCTAGGAGATTATGATTATGGACTTACTTTGAATACTCAATAACATTTGCTTATTAGTGTGATATCTAATTTTGGGGGGCATTTTTTTAAAATATTTTATTTATTAACACCCCTGCCCACCCCCCATTGTCTTCTCTCTGTGTCCATTAACTGTGTTCTTCTGTGTCTGCTTGTATTCTCATTAGGCGGCTCCAGGAACCAATCCTGGGACCTTCTGGAGTGGGAGAGAGGTGATCACTCTCTTGCACCACCTCAGTTCCACTGCTCTGTGTTCTTATTTTCTCTCCTCTGTGTCTCTTGTTGCTTCATTTTGCTTCATGAGCTCTTCACATCAGCCAGCACTCCTGTGCAGTGCATCTTTCTCCCATACCAGGCAGCATTCCTATGCAGGGCACCACTCCAGCGCAGGACCGCATTCTCACATGGGCCGGCACTCCACATGGGCCAGCTCACTACGTGGGCCAGCTTACCCTCACCAGGAGGCCCTGGGCATCGAACCCTGGACCTCCTATATGGTAGTAGGGAGCCCAGTTGGTTGAGCCACATCCATTTCCCGGGATATATTTCTATAAGTAAAGCCAGGAAAATTCTGTAATGAGATTTCCATTTTTGAAAATCATTATGAGAGCTGGGTAGTAAGTAGAGAAGTATTTATTAATTTACTAATCAGCATATCCAATCATTCTCAATTTCAAGGACAGGCATTCTGAATTTATGGAACAGTCTAGAGAAATTTAGAAATTCTCAAATCACTCTCAAGTAACTTATTTTAATGTTACGGCTTTATTTTCATTAGAGGCCTAATAAAAAAAAAATGAAGCTCTTTTGAATTCTTATTTGAAAGTGACTATAATAAAACCTTCTATGGAAGCAGGCACATGCAGACATACATATTGCAACATGTAATTTAAAACATTTTTTAGAGTATCTTATAAAAATACCTACCTCTTGAGGCAAAATAGTAACAGTTAAGAGCAGGGACTCTGAAATCAGACTGCCTGGATTTGAAACTCAGTTCTGCCACTTATTAGCTGTGTTACTGGATAAATTACTTAAACACTCTAAGTCTCAGTTTCCTCATTTGCAAATTGGGGATAGTAGTAATGTTTCTTCCTTCATAAGTTATTGTGGATATTAAAAGAGTTAAAATTTGTAAAGTGTTTCATGCAGTATTTGTACACTGTAAGCACTATATGCATGACTATATGGATAATATAGATACATATGCATCCAGTATCCATGTGGAATCTAAGCCCCCTCTTGACATAGAAGTGCAATGGACACAACCAATCCAATGTGGTGTGGGAAAAGTGGCCATGGTGGCTGCTGGGTGCAGGGAATGGGAGGAAGAGATGAGATGTGGAGACATTTTCGGGACTTGGAGTTGTCCTGGGTGGTGCTTCACAGACAATTACGGGACATTGTAGATCCCCCCAGGGCCCACTGGATGGAACTTGGGAGAGTATGGGCTATGATGTGGACCATTGACCATGAGGTGCAGCGATGCCCAGAGATGTACTTACCAAATGCAATGGATGTGCCATGATGATGGGAGAGAGTGTTGCTGTGGGGGGAGTGGGGGGTGGGGGCGGTGGGGTTGAATGGGACTTCATATTTTTTTAATGTAATATTTTTTTAAAAATGAATAAAAAAATTTAAAAAAGATACATATATGTGTCTATGTGTGTGTGTATATATATTTAGGTACATTTAAAAAATCTCCAGCTCTTACTGTATGACAAATGCCATATATTATTATCCCATTTAAATCCTCACATCAATCCCTGCTGGACCTGTACCATTCCTAATTTTATAGATAAGGAAACTAAGTCAAACAGAGATTAGGTATCCTCCCTCCAGATTATACATAAGAACAAAGGCAGGACAAACCCTAGACTGCTGACTCTAATAGGAGGTCTCATTCCACTAGGCCATTGTGCCTCCCAAGGAAAGTTTTATGCCTCTCTGAGACTTCTTCCTGAAAGTCTAAAGACAAGATCAAAATGACTAGGTCCAGAAATGGAATTAGTTCCCCTCCCCAGGGGTGCTAAAGTTGTTGCTGTCACTCATTCTTGACCTAGACTAGATACAAATGCAGAATTTATAATCACAGGCTCCATGGATTTATTTTGCCCTGAGCTTACATGGTCCCTAGAAAGTTCTTGAAATACTTTCAATCAAGGGCTCAGAAAAATTTTTAAAAATAACCTTGCACATACAATTAGAAACTGGCATCTGGGGAATTAAGCATGAGATAATATCATCTATGATAATCAGGGACAAGTTGAAAGGACTTGCTTTGATGAAAACTCCTCAGACTCTCAAAACTGATAGAAAGGAGTCTGATAACTTGTTGATGCCAGAACTCACATGGGGCTCAAAGACAGAGGCTCAGAGTAAAAAGACCCTCTTCTCTGACAATTTATAACACGTCAGAGATAAAGAGAGACTAGACCATAGGGTCCAGACAAATGTAGCTGTGTTGTTATTACTATGATTGTTACTGAATTATAAGTCAAGAAAATATTTGAAAAGCAAATATGAAATAATCCCTTTTGCATAAAAATCATGTATCTGCATGAATATGCATGCATAACAGAATTAGAACTTTAAAATAAACTTAAATGTATATTTATTGGTAGGAATGCTGTTATGTATTATTAAGAGGGGAAAAATGAAAAAGCCGTTTTGTAAAGCATGAATCCATTTAATTAAAAATACTGTCCAAGGAAGATAGCATTGGAAGTAGGCAGACAGGGCTCAGTTCTCTCACAAAAAACAATGGAGACAGGGCCAAAAGATACTCAAGAGACCTGCTTTTGGGGTCAGTACACTGGGACAGTGATGCACAATGCCCAGGAGGGTGAGGGACAGAGAGACGGAAAACTGAAATGACAACTGTGAAGAACTACCCCCCCATGGCAGCCAGGAAGGGCACCTATCCCTCATCATCAAGGTGTGCAGCCTGAATAAAACCCATGGCCCATTGCAGCAACTGAGAGAAGAACAGAAGTATTCCTCCCTGGAAAAAGGGAGGGTACAGAGGAAGGAGGAGAGTGGTTTCTCTTCAGTGAATTTGGCCAGCAGAGCTTGCATTGAATCTTTGCTCTACCAAGAACAGAAACATAAGCAAGTGGAGTTGAAAGAAACACCTCCATGGAAAGTTCTCCAACAAGCACCATCTGCTAGCAAGCCAGGAAAAACAAGAGAAAAACTACTTTTATGTCTCAACCTGAAATCCTGGGAGAAAAATCTGTACCCCATTAAGTCTGGCTTGATTTTGATAACTTAAGCTAGGCACTTTTAAAGACTCAAAATGAATTGAAACAAAAATCAAAGAAGAGCCATGAAAAAAATAAACAGTAGGCTAGAGAGAGTGGTCATTAAAGTCCCAACATATTCAGATGTCTAGACTACAGTTACAAGCCATATTAGGAAACAGGAATAGATGGAACAAAACAAATAAGACAACTAATCAGTGATAATCACACAAATCTAAATCAATTCAGAGAATTGAAAGAAAATATGACTAAAGAGAGAAGGGATAATAAGGAGACACAGGATGAGCATAAAGAACAATTTGAAAGCCTGCAAAGAAAAGAAACAGAGTTTATGGGAATAAAAGTCACAATAGATAAGATTAAAAATGCTTTAGAGATACATAGCAGCAGATTAGAATTGATGGAGGACCCCCAGAATTAGTGATATCAAAGACAAAACATTTGAAGTTAAAAAAAAAAAAAGAGGAGAAAAGAAAGGAAAAGTTTGGGAAAAAATGGAACAGGGTCTCAAGGAATTGAATGACAATATGAAGCACACAAACACACATTATTGGTGTCCCAGAAGGGGAAGAGAACAGAAAAGGGGAAGAAAGTATTTAAGAAAATAATGACTGAAAACTTCCCACTCCTTATGAAAGACGTAAATATCAATATCCAAGGGCAATGCACCCCAAACAGAATAAATCTCAATAGATCTACTCTTAGGAACCTACAATACAGAATGACAAATATCAGAGATAAAGAGAGGACTTTAAAGCAGCAAGAGGAAACTAAAGTCTCACATATAAGGGAAACTCAATAAGATTAAGTACTGACCTCTCATCAGAAACCATAGAGGTGAGTAGAAAGTGGCATGAAGTATTTAAAGTACTGAAAGAGAAAAAAATATTAGCTAAGAATTCTATATCTGGCAAAAATGTACAGCAAAAATTACAGTGAATTTTAAATCTTCAAAGAAAAACAAAAACTGAGAGAGAATGTGACCAAAAGACCAGAATTACAAGAGATATTAAAGGAAGTCCTGCAGCTGGAAAGGAAAAAAAAAAAAAAAAAAACAAGTGTGAGAGACTTGGAGGAGAGTATAGAAATGAAGATTACATAGTAAATTAAAGGGTAAAAAAGACAGAAAATAGTAAGCTATAACAACAGAAGCCAAAGGATAAAATGGATGATGTAACTAATGCCTTATAGTAATAACATTGAATGTTAATGGCTGGAAGGCACCAATCAAAAGATACAGACTAAGAGAATGGATAAAACAATGAGTCATCTACATGTTGTCTACCAGATACCCATCTCAGATATAAGGACACAATCTGAAAGTGAAAGTGAAAGGATGGAAAAAGATACTCAGCCAAATGGCAACCAAAAAATAGCTGGAATCGTGATATTAATATTGGACAAAATGGATTTTAAATGCAAAACTGTCATTTTTAAAAGGGGCAATTTACCAGGAAGAAATAACGATAACAAATATTTATGTACCTACCCTGGGTATCGGGGTAACCCACGATATATGAGACATGAAATGGCAAAACTGAAGGGAGAAATATATGTCTCTACAGTAGTAATGGGAGACTTCAATATACAACTCTCAGCATTGGATAGACAGTTGGACAGAGGATAAAAGAAACGGAAAGCTTGAAAACTATGATAAATGAAATAGACCTAACAGATATCTATAGAGCATTGCATACCAAAACAGCAGGATATATATATTTTTTAAAGCACTCATGAATCCTTCTCCAGGATAGACCATATGTTGGGTCATAAGATGGCTTTCAATAAATGTAAAAAGACTGAAATTACCCAAAACACTTTCCCTGATCTAACAGAATGAAGCTGGAAATCAATAAGGGAGGGGGAAAGGGAAAACACGTAACTATATGGAGACTAAACAACACATTCTTAAATAATCAGTGAGTCAAAAGAAATTGCAAGAGAATTCAGTAAATGTTTAGATGAATGAAAACAAGAACATGACACATCAAATACTATGGGACACTGTAAAGGGAAATTTACAGTCCTTAGTACTTATAATTAAAAAGGGAAAAAGAGCTAAAATCAAAAACCAAACTGCACACCTTGAGGAACTAGAAAAACACGAGCAAACTAATCTTAAACAAGCTGAAGGAAAGAAGTAATAAATATCAGAGCAGACATAAATGAAATGGAGAAAAAAAAATGGAAAGAATCAACAAAACCAAAAGTTGGTTCTTCAAGATCAACAAAATTGACAAACCCTTAGCTAGACTGACAAAGAAAAAGAGAGAGAAGATGCAAATAAATAAAATTAGAAATGAGAGGGACATTACTACTGACCCCACAAATATAAAAGATCATAGGAGGATACTATGAACAACTCTATGACCAAATTACACAACATAGATGAGATGGACCAATTCTTAGAAACACACAAATAACCTACACTGACCCTAGAAGAAATAGAAGGCCTCAACGAACCAATCATAAGAGATTGAAACAGCCAACAAAAACCTCTCAAAGATGAAAAGCCCAAGACCAGATAGCTTCATAGGTGAATTCTACCAATCATTCAACGAGAATCTAATACCGATTTTGCTCAAGCTCTTCTAAAAAATCAAACAGGAAATAATGCTACCAAACTCATTCTATGAAACCAACATCACCCTAATACTGAAACTAGATAACAATACTATAAAAAAGAAAATTACAGACCAATATCTCTAATGAATATAGATGCAAAAATCCTCAACAAGATAATTGCAAACTGCATCCAAAAGCACGTTAAAAGAATTACACACCATGATCAAGTGGGTTTTATCCCAGGTCTGCAAGGGTTTTTCAATATCAGAAAATCAATTAGTGTAATAAACCACATTGATAAATAGAAGAAAAAAAAATGCATGATCCTCTCCATTGATGCAGAAAAGGCATAAGAAGTCTCCAAAATATGGGAATAGAAGGAAGCTTCCAAAATATGGCAAAGTGGATATATGAAAAACATACTGCTACATTCAGCTCACAATAGGTTGGCTCGAAGGGAAGGCAATGCAGAAATAAAGGTAGAAACACAAGAGGGGAGACAAACCTGGGACCAGGGGACTCACAGCTTCTGGAACTGAGAACCTCAACCCTAGTTTTCCCATCACATTTATTGGGAAACTCCTAAGCAGCTGTTTGCTACCTGAACTGCAATGTCATTTACAATAACACGGAACAACTGCAACATTTAATAGGTGTAACATTTACAATAACAAACAGGTAAGCCAGTTTCCCACAATATTTCCCCTTTTTTGTTTTTACAAAGTCTACGCAAATGATGTTTTACTGATTAATAAAACTTTAAAACAAACAATAAGACTTCCAACTAGCAGAATAGACTTTCATTTTTCATGGACTTAAAATTTCCAACTGGCAAGGCTATATAAGCCAGTACTCTATATTAATGCTGGCCACATCCAATTTACAGGCTTAATTAATACAAACTCTTACCCAGTGAAACAGCATTTAATAATTTGATAGAGTAGCAGGGACTTTACAGCTTGTCCTAATTGTTTGCCTTTTTTCAAGCCCTTAATATCCACATGTTTTTTCTGATGTTTCTTAGGGTCACTGCTGCAGGTTTCTTCTATGCAGCCAGATTCAGTGCCATCAGGCCAGGGCAGAAAGCCTTGAGGAACTGCAAAAGTCCATTGCTGACCTTTTCACAGTTTTTGTACTTTTTGTATTCATTCAGGCTTGTTTTGCTTTTACAAAATACATTACCTCAATGAATGCTATCACAATACTTTTATAGCTGATATACGCACACTCATTCTGTCCCACATATCTCCATATTTTTTGAACCATTTTATTTTAGGACAAAATACACCTTATTAAATTTTAATTAGCATTCCCTCAAACCGTTTACCTTTTTCAATATTCACTTAACTTTTACATTTTTCCTTTTATCCTATGAAGCAATTTAAGGAAGAATTTATTAATTAAGAAACTTAAATAATAAAGTGTTTATTTAATTTTTTGACCAATTGCATAAAGCTCTTTTAGATCACATCATATCAAAATATAACAAAAACCATTACTACATAAACATTGAAAAATTACAACACTCACTGACGTTGACTTTCTCATACACACTGGCACACACACTAACATTGTACAAACACCTTTCTGGGCCTCTTGGGACCCTGGGCTCCCACACTCTTGGTGCACCTGCCCTTCTCTTTTTTTTACACACACTAACATTGCACAAACAACTTTTGGGGCCTCTTGGGGCACCTGCCCTTCTTTTTTTTCACATACACTAACATTGAACAAACACCCTTTTGGGCCTCTGAGGACCCTGGGCTCTTGCCCTCTTGGGGCACCTGCCCTTCCTTTTCTTCTCACACACACTAACATTTGGACAAACACCCTTTTGGGCCTCTTGGGAACCTGGGCTCCACCTGCCCTTCTCTTTTTTTCTCTCACACATGCTAGCATTGAACAACCATACAAACACAAAAGCAGTTTTAAATTTACTATTAGAATTTCTTCATTGCTTCAACATTTCTTTTCTTTTTTCTTTTTTTTTTTTTAAGATTTATTTATTTCTCTCCCCTCCCCCCCCCAATCCCAGTTGTCTGTTCTCTGTGTCTATTTGCTGCATCTTCTTTGTCCGCTTCTGTTGTCGTCAGCAGCACGGGAATCTGTGTTTCTTTTCGTTGTGTCATCTTGTTTTGTCAGCTCTCCGTGTGTGTGGCGCCATTCCTGGGCAGGCTGCACTTTCTTTCGTGCTGGGTGGCTCTCCTTACGGGGCACGCTCCTTGTGTGTGGGGCTCCCCTATGCGGGGGACACCCCTGCGTGGCACAGCACTCCTTGCGCGCATCAGCACTGCGCATGGGCCAGCTCCACACGGGTCAAGGAGGCCCGGGGTTTGAACCACGGACCTCCCATGTGGTAGACGGATGCCCTAACCACTGGGCCAAGTCCACCGCCCCAACATTTCTTTTCAAGTTCTCCTCTCAATTTCTTTCTTACTCTCTTTCTGTCCCCACGTCATATTTGCTTTATGATGCCATGCTTGTACAAGTTCTGTAGTTAAGCTACTTTGATGTCTTCAGAATGAGACCCAGCTGGGCAGTTTCCAACATCCGTCTCTCCATCTGCATGACTAAAGGTTCTGGGTCCCACAGGAACTTTTGTCGTCTCTTGGCATTCATGGTATCATTTTATCTTATGAACTAGTACCCACACAGGATGGTCTTCCATTTCCCAAAACAGCTCTGGAAGTCCTTTTCATAGCGTCCCTGTGCAGAAATGCTCCCAAGCTGCAGCATGCATGCCTGGTGGCCCTGCATCCTCCCTACAGTCACTGGTCTGGAAAGATTGTCCCCACAGTCCCACAGCCACTGCCACCAGCCGGGAAGGTATAGATTCTGCTCTCTTTCTCCTGGGAAAATACAAGAAACCCTCAAGGACTTCGAAGGCTTTCCAAACCACTCAGGGCTCTGTGCTTTTACACCAACTTTAGTTTCGCTTGAGGCAATCCTCTTTGTGTCCCTCATCCGCAGTTATTGCTAGCCTTCTTTCCTTCATGCCCCACGTTGGGCACCACTTGCTGCATTCCACTCACAATAGGTTGGCTCGAAGGGAAGGCAATGCAGAAATAAAGGCAGAGACACAAGAGGGGAGACAAACCTGGGACCAGGGGATTCACAGCTTCTAGAACTGAAAGCCTCAACCCTACTTTTCCCATCGCATTTTTTGGAAACTACCAAGCAGTTGTTTGCTATCTGAACTGTAACATCATTTACAATACCATGGAACTGCAACATCTAACAACTGCAACATTTAACAGGTGTAACATTTACAATAACAAACAGATAAACCAGTTTCCCACAACAATACACAGCTAGCATTATACTCAATGGTGAAAAACTGAAAGCTTTCCTGCTGAGATCAGGAACAAGACAAAGATACCCACTGTCACCACTATTATTCAATATTGTACTAGAGGGAAGCGGATATGGCCCAGCAGTTAGGGCGTCCGTCTACCACATGGGAGGTCCACAGTTCAAACCCCGGGGCCTCCTTGACCCGTATGGAGCTGGCCCACATGCAGTGCTGATGCACGCAAGGAGTGCCATGCCACACAGGGGTGTCCCCGCATAGGGGAGCCCCACGTCACAAGGAGTGCACTCTGTAAGGAGAGCTGCCCAGTGCAAAACAAAGTGCAGCCTGCCTAAGAATGGTGTTGCCCACATGGAGAGCTGACACAAGATGAAGTAACAAAAAGAAACACAGATTCCTGTGCGACTGACAACAACAGAAGCAGACAAAGAAGAAGATGCAGCAAATAGACACAGAGAACAGACAACCAGGGCGGGGGGGGGGGGGGGGCGGGAAGGGGAGAGAAATAAATAAATAAAATAAATCTTTAAAAAATATATATATTATGCTAGAGGTTCTGCTAGAGCAATTAAGCTACATAAAGAAATAAAAAGCACCCAAGTAGGAAAGGAAGAAGTAAAACTTTCTCTATTCGCTGATGATACAATCCTATGTCTAGAAAATACTAAAAAATCCACAACAAAGTGACTAGAACTAATAGACAAGTTCAGCAAAGTGACAGGATACAAGATTAATACACAAAAATCAGCAGCATTTCTGTACACTACTGATGAGCAATCTGAGAAGAAAATCAGAAAAAAATCCATTTATAATAGCAACTAAAAGAATAAAAAATTTAGGAATAAGCTTAACCAAGTACATAAAGTACACTTATTCAGAAAACTACAAAACATTGCTAAAATAAACTTATGAAGACAACTAAATGAAAGCACATTCTGTGTTAATGGACCGAAAGACTGAATATCGTTAAAATGTAAAGTCTACCCAAAATGATTTACAGATTTAAGGCAATCCCAATAAAAATCCTAACAGTATTTTTTTTGCATGAATTGAAAAAGCTGATTATCAATTTTATTTGGAAGGGTAAGGGGCCCCGAATAGCCAAAAATATTTTTAAAAAGAAGAATGGACCTGGGGGACTCTCATTTCCTGACCTTAAAGCATATTACTTAGCCACAGTGGTGAAAACACCGTGGTACTGGCATAAAGCTAGATAGATTAACCAATGGAACCAAATCAAGAACACAAAAACAGACCCTCTACATCTACAGAAACAGAAATGTCTACAGTCAACTGATTTTCACAAGTATGTTAAGTCCACTCAGGAGAGCCAGAACAGTGTATTCAATAAACAGTGTTGGGATAACTAGATATCTATATCCAAAAGAAAGAAAGAGGGCCTCTACTCACACCTTATACAAAAATTAACCCAAAATGAATCAAAGAACTAAACATAAAAAGTACATAAAACTCCTAGAAGAAAATGTGGGGAAACATCTGTAAGATCCTGTGGTAGGCAGTAGTTTCTTAAACCTTACACCCAAAGCACAAGTAATGGAAGAAAAAAATAGATACATGGGACCTCCTCAAAATTAAACATGTTTGCCCTTCCAAAGACTTTGTCAAGAAAGTAAAAAGGAATCTTAATCAATGGGAGAAAATATTTGGAAAGCACATATCTAATAAGGGTTTGATATCCATGTTATATAAAGAGATGATACAACTCAATGACAAGAAGACAAGCAACCCAATTTAAAAATGGGCAAAACTTGAATAAAAATTTTTTCCAAAAAGAAAACAGAAATGGCCAAAAAGTCCATGAAAAAAATGTTCAACATTACTAGCTATTATGGAAATGCAGATCAAAGCTG
Organism: Dasypus novemcinctus; assembly: GCF_030445035.2. NCBI lineage: Eukaryota > Metazoa > Chordata > Mammalia > Cingulata > Dasypodidae > Dasypus > Dasypus novemcinctus. The sequence goes on along the minus strand of NC_080673.1, from coordinate 169,489,970 downwards.
AGATACCATCTCACACCTTACAAAATTGCCATTATTAAAGAAAAAACAGAAAACCACAAGTGCCAGAAAAGATGTGGAGAAACAGGAACACTCCTTCACTGTGGGCAGGGATGTAAAATGGTGCAGCCTTTGTAGAAGACAATTTGGCAGTACCTCAAGAAGAATATAGAACTGCCATAGGATCTAGCAATCCTGTTACTAGGAATATGTTCAGAAGAATTGAAAGCAAGGATGCAAACTAACATTTGCACACTGATGTTCACAGCAGTATTATACACTATTGCTAAAATATGAAATCAGCCCAAGTGTCCATAACTAACTGATGAATGGATAAACAAAATGTGGTATATACATGCAGTGGAATATTATTCAGCTGTAAAAGAAATTAAAATCAGGATGCATATGACAACATGGATGAACCTAGAGGATATTATGTTGAGTGAAATAAGCCAGCCACAAAAGAACGAATATTGTGTGGTCTCACTAATGTGAACTGAATACACTGAGTAAACTCATAGAGGTAAGCTCTAGAGTATAGGTTACTAGGAAATGATGGGTTGAGAATGGGAGATTATGCTTAAAGTGTGAAGCATTATTAATAAGGTGAAAGTGTGAAAATGAATAGAGCTGAGAGCAACACATTATAGTAAGTATAACTAACACTGCTGATTTATAAATGTGATTGTGGCTATTTATTAGAAATAAGTCTCAATTTGAGGAAGAGTTAAGAGTGTAGTTTGGGGATGTTTAGTGGTCAATCTATCAGTGAAATTAACCATCCTTGGGCAGGATGTAACAGAAATGGTCAAAAAGAAAGATCAACCCTCCACTTTCAGAGATCTTGGGGAAGTAGAGGAGCTGAGCAAAGTTCCTGGTCTTCCACAGTGAATGAAAAAATTCAGACTTCTCTGGTACAATGGGAGGGCCAAAAAATTTTACACTGATTTTCGGATTACAAGAGCACTGCACTCCTAACTCCAGCAATGTGGAAGGGATAATTGTATATGCATTTTCTCACAGTTCTTCTCAATAACCCCAGGAAATAAAATTGATTATTTTCAGTTAATTGAGAAGGAAATCGAAGCAACCTGTCCAAGCTGTGCTCTTTCCACTAAAACAAGGAGGCTCGTTGCAGAACACTATACACACAGCACTTGAGATAATCTTCTTCCATAAATAGCACATTTCTGGTCAAACAGCAAGCTTACTGGTAAGGTGGCACACAATTCACCCAACAATATATTTCTTTGCAATGCTCCATCTAAAAGAACTGTGGGTTTTATGAAATAAAGAACTGACTACAGGGGAAGAATGTTGCTTCAGTCCACTTAGAAAGTTCTGTCTTCCAAAAGTGTGCTTCAGGTGAAAGAAAGAAAGAAGGAAAGAGAGAGAGAGAGAGAGAGAGAGAAATGTTATTCAGACGTCAATGAGCTTGGAGACTGAATCAATTTTATTTGTTCTAAATGTGGTTGAGTTCACAGCCAGGGCTTCAAGAAAGGGTTCTGACTTTAAAAAGGAGAGCTTATTCCTCTTGCCGACTGCATGACAGTGTTCCTTCTAAACACTACCAAGGTTTTTTCCAGGCACACAATTGGATGTTCACCACAGTTGTTGATTTGTAGCATTGGTCATCTCTGAGAATGGAATCCTGTCATTGGACTCCCTAAACGACTGCATGCTATCCTTTTACCCATAAATTTTTGGTATGACTCCAACAAAGAAAGGTGGCCACTGACTGACAAGAATCACTGTTAGCAAGAGCGGATGCCCTGCCAAATCCATCCTAGATATATTTGGATACAGAAGAGCCAGAACTGGTACTGTCTCCATGGACAATGTAATTTAGATCATTCACTTCCTTCTTGGGCAGCTTACTTCCAGCCCTATGGTTCCCTTCAAAGTCCAAGAATTTCTCAGACAAAATCTACACAGGCCAAGACAATTAGACAGCAGGTCTGTAACTGTGACCACCCTGTCCACAGCCTCGCTGTCCTCTTTCCTCCTTCTGTGGCTTGGAGAACGATGACCATAAAGTGTTCACATCTGTGAAACAATTTGCTGTGTGCACAGCCCTTTCACAGAAATTGTTATAAAGCAGCCCTAAGAGAGAGGTAGATCAGAAATGATCAATGTTCTGAGAATACCAAAAATATTCATCTTTTATTCTTATAGCTTGATATCCCAGAAACAGATGCAAGAAACATTATATAATGACAGAAATGGACTCACTGGAAAGTACTCACGAATAGGTATTCAAAATTCCCCAGCTATTTTTGACTCCTAAAAATGTCCTCCAATATATATGAACCACCATTTTCATAATTTTTCAATCAATTTGGTTTTCATTTAAACTCTCCGTGGCCATCCTGATCTCTACTATCATTAAACTGTTCTTACATACTGGCGACATTCAGAAAAATCCTAAAGAGAGTATGGAGTTTACTATCCAGAAGTCTTACTTTACTCCAACTCCAAGAAGTCAGGTAACTGCAAATCTGACATGCCCTAACACTTAGCTCAAAAGCGGTGTTCTTGATTTTTCCTGTTTCTTGTATTGGTCTCAAAGCTTCTTAATAGATTAAAAATTCCTTTCACTCAACTTCCTTTCATTTGTTCAATGAATACTTTTTTTGTCCTAGAATCTGACAGATTTAAAAGCAAAGTAAGACAAATGAAAGAAGACCTTTTCTTACTTTTTAATGGATTAGATATATGATTCCAGTGCACTGAGATAAGTACAATATTATCCACATATCAACTGGTAGACTTTAGACAAATCATTTGCTCTCTCTGGACCTCAGTTTTCTTTTCTGTAAAATTGGGAGGTGGTACAGGAGCTAAGCTAGTCTAGCTAACCTGGGACCTTCATTTAATATTCTGTTTTCTGATCCAAACAATTAGAATATTAAAAGAATGATTGTTTTGGAGTAAATATTTTTACCTCAATTTGCTGGATGTCATTTCATAGCAGAACATTTGAGAAACAGATTGAAATAAACTTTCACACATGTCAACAATAGTTCAAGTAATTTGAAAGATGCCTTCACACGACTAGATCGCTTTCACTACAAGCTGTGAAACAGTGAAAAGAAAAGAAGCTTTGCTCATACTTCTCCAGAAGGTTCTTCTGATCCCTGCTGCCTGCATTGATCTCTCACTTTGCAGGATTCCTGCTGCCAACACAATCAGTGCTACATGTTCTGAATTTGTGGTGCCTCTACTTATTAACTGAACGAACAAAAACAAGTTTCCTAACTACTTTCATCCTGTTTCCTCCATGTAAAATAAAAAAACTAATACCAGTCTAACAGAGTTGTAATGAGAATGAACTTTAATAATTATGAATGCATTTGGCACAGTGCTTGGCACACAATAAATGCTCAATAAGTCAATAAAAGTGCTGTTCTTATGTTCTCCACTCCTATCCTCTTCACGTGGTACTTGATGCCTTTGTTGGGAAACATTAAGACCCACAAGAACTTGGAATGCCTATTTATGGGATTTAAACTATAAAATCATCACAACATGGATGATATCAGAGATATTCTGAGGACATAATCATCATAAGGATATAAAATCACTCTCAAAGCAGAATGAGTCCTGATTTATGATATTAACTTAGCAAAAGAAAGAATGTACAGGCAACTGTGGAAGTCAAGTTACAGATTCATCAGAATTGGATGCAAATGACAATGTCCTACTCGAATAATAGTAATCATCACCATCTCCCTTATCATCATTATTGATTGACTCATTTAGCTGAAAATTCAAGAGAGATATTATTTCAGATCCTAAAATAACTAAAGTAGTCAAACAATGTCATTAGAGGTGTTCCTCTCTCCATTTCTCTGTTTTGCATTCCTCTGAATTGGCTCCATTCTCAGGCCAACATTCTGATGAGGTGATCAATGACTACTGGAAGCTCACATGACCTTGGCTAGCACCATTTTTATCTGCATGCTTATAGAGTATTTGATAGACCAACATGGAATTCCACATAATATCTCCGTGAAGCAAGGGACCCATTCTGCAGCAAAACAAGCTATGCCCAGAGTGCATAATATTGAGATGCACCGATCATAGCACATATTGCACCACACAGCAGCAGCTGACATGGTAAATAGTGATTTGGTTTTTTGAAGGCACAATTTGGACACTCACCTGGGATGGTACCTTGCAAGAATAGAAGGCTATCCTCCAGGACATCTTGTATACACTCAGCTGATGACCTTTATGGATGCTGTTGTTGTGACTTTGTGAGGGAACCAAGGAATGGAAATAGAAATAGGCTCATTCACCATCATTTATAAGGACCCATTTGGGGAGTTTGTGCTTTCTGTGCCACAGTTTTATCTGGAGGATATGACTCCCAGAAAGTATTTGTGTTTCCTATTTCCACAATGTCTGTGCTATGTGTCTAAAGATCCCTGTTTCCAGGAGTGAATGCTTCCATCCGAGGACAGAGTCAGGGTCCCAGCAAATTTTAAGCTAAAGCTTTTGCCCAGTCACTTCGAGTTGTTCCTATCAATAGCCCAACAGGCAAGGAAACGAGACACCATTTTGGCAGGGCTAGGACCCTGACCATCAGGAAGAGATGAAGCAGCTGTTGCACAATGGAAACAGGAAAGATTACATTTAGTACTCTTTCTTGCTAATACCCTGTCTAGTTTTGATGATAAATGAACAGAGATGGCCATGGAGACCAGGATGTCAGAGGCCTCAGAGATGAAGATCTGAGTTACCAGGTATGTCACCCAGAGCAGGAGAGGTATGAGCTGGGGGTAAGGGGAATTTACAATGTGTAGTAGAGGAGGGATATGAGGAAATCAATAGTGGCTTTGAGACTAACCTTAGTGCCATGTACTACATGCTACTACATGCTCATCTCATTAAACTTCCTCTTATATGTTTCCCAAGGAAAAGAGATCACAATCCTGGAAGCAGTGTTCTCGGAAGGCATAACCTTTTTGTGTGAAGCACAGAAGACCCAAGTGACAAATGGATTGGACTGTGGTAGATGCTATAACATGCTTCCCACGTATACCCTTCAGAACTGAGACGCGGTCATTTTCACTGTTGGAGGGTGGGTTTTCATGGTCTCAGTTAAGTCTCTCTCTCTGGGCCTCAACCTCAATGAAGGGAATAATTTCACCAAAATTACCCATCTTTGATGTAGGGGTAAAACAGGTCTGATTCCCTTGCCTCAATTTGGGACAACTCTAATAGGCCATTCTAGCTCCAAAGCAACCCATGGGATTAACTGTGGCCGCCAGTGCAACTGCTTCACGTGTCATGTCTTCCTCTACCCTGTAATGCTGTCCTCATTTGCTTATGGGTGATATTCCTGAGATCACTTTCAAAAACACTTCCTGCATGCTAATCTTCATGTCAGAGTCTGTTTTCCTAGGTGCCTGTCTTGAGACAAGAGCTAGCATTTCTGGAATGCTTATTAAGTGTTAAATATTTTACACATGTTAATTCATTAAATGCTCACAAAAAATTATATTATCTCCATATGACAGATGAGAACTTTTAGGTTTAGAGAGGTTAAATGACTAACGCAAAGCCTACTGTGAAGACTGGAAAATTAAATTTGGGACAAACCTAATTTGTTGGTTCTTATGGAAATTTAGATTTCCACAGAGGTTTTCATTACCTGCAAGTATATCTGATGATCCATGACATGTTGTAAATTGTAATTGCTGAGGTTCAATTTATATCACATGAGTTCTGAAATTGCTGTTCAGAGAAGAGATATTTTCTAGTGACAGTGCATGGGAGACCATCCAGGGGCCACATCCATTGAAATTTATTGGCCTCTGTTCTTCCTTGTAAACTGTAACAGTACAGTGGAACTCAGTATATAATGTATTTAATACACAAATGCAAATATATGTTTTCTGCTAAAGGAAAGAAAGAAAAATTTTGTTTTAATTTTTTAAAAATCATTGAACATTGAATCTAACATTAAGAAATAAAGACAAAAAATAAAATAAAATAATTAAAATAAAACATCATTGAACATTCTGTCTTCCCTTCCACTCAATAAGCAGAAATGAGAGTTAGATGGGAAATATGAATCTGCTGTTACCAATTTCATCTTGATTCTGATCTGGATCTTATAAAGTGACTGGAATATGTTAAGAAAAATGTAGATTTAATGATTACAACACCCTGGATTTAGAACAAAGCCCCCCATGCACAGTGGGACTCTATGCATTTGAGAAGGTCTTAGGATGTACACCCATAAATTCTAAGTATCAAGTGTGCTTGTGACCAAATTTCAGTATGTTAGAATTAGTGAAAGGCAAAATTAAAAAAAAAAAAGACAGATGCTACTGTTTGTTGAACTTTACTTTACCCTATACCACTGTTTTTCAAACTTTGTTTTCCTTAACCCATAGTTAGAAACACATTTTTCATGAAGACCAGGCAAATACATGTGTGATTTATGGGTATGAATGAAAGAGAAACTGAAACAAAAATTTGACTATACAATAATACATTCTGTCATTACCTGTGATGCACTCTGATATTTTCTCTTGTATTTGTATTTTTAATCTGGTTGCTATCCACTATATTGATTTCACAATAACTGTCATGAAAAACAGTTTAAAAAGACTGCCCAAAGCTACAAATCTTTAAACATATTTATTCATTTAGCACCTTCCAAATAACTTTTTATTTTATTTTTAAAGTAGCCTTACATTACATAACTGTTACATCAAAAATATAGGGGATTCCCATATACCCCATCCCTCTCCCTCCCACACTTCCCCACATTTACAACATCTTTCATCAATGTGGTACATTTGTTATAGCTGATGAACACATATTGAAGCATTGCTATTAGCTACAGTCTATAGTTTACAATGGTTTACACTTTCCACCACATAATTTTACAGGTTTTAACAAAATATATAATGACCTGTTTCCATCATTGCAATGCCATGCAGGACAATTCCAGTGTCCCAAAATGCCCCCCAGGTTTCACATTTCTTCCTTCTCCCTCCCCTTAGAACCTTGGTGGCCACTGCCCTTATGTCAATGATACAAGTTCTTCTATTGCTAGAATAATCATAAGTCTACTTTAGTGCATAGTTCCTTTCCTTCCTTAAGCTTGTTCATTCCTCAGTCTTGATTTGGGGATGGTGATGCCCACTCTGCTTCTGACTGAGAGGGGCCTTAGATCCCATGGGGCAGATGGATGGAACTGTCTTGCCTGCAGTTGTAGATACTCTCTGTTATTTGGAATGGGTGTTCTCCATCAACATCCTCTTGTTAGTTGTCCTGGGTGAGCCATGAACTGGAGAGTAGGGGGTGGCTGCAATTCTGCTAAGATTCAGGGCTCAACTAGCATATGAACAGCCAGAAGATTTAAGTCTCTGTGACATCCAATTTTTTTTTAATTTAATTTCTTTTTTTTTCATTTTTTAAGTTTTTATTCGTCTTTTTTTTTAAAGATACATAGATCACAAAAAACATTACATTAAAAAATACAAGAGGTTCTCTTATACCCCACACCCCACCCCACTCCTCCCACATAAACAACCTCTTTTATCATTGTGGCATATTCATTGCATTTGGTGAATGTATTTTAGAGCACAGCTACACCACATGGATTTTAGTTTACATTGTATTTTACACTCTCCCCCAGTCCATTCAGTGCGTTATGGCAGAACGTATAATGTCCAGCATCTGTCCCTGCAATATTACTCAGGACAATTCCAAGTCCCAAAAATGCCCTCACATCACACCTTTTCTTCCCTTTCCCTGCCCTCAGCATGGAACACACATTTAATGGGTATAATGCTAATTACAGGTTAAAATAAAAGAGGCATTAAGAACCATGTGTAGGAAAATCATAAATAAATCCAATTCTGAAACACTGGGGGGATAGGTTATCATATATTCCAAGGTAAGGCCCTCCGTCGGGGTGAATTCCGGGATTGTCTGCACTGCCTATAGTGTCCAGATGTCTCTAGAGCCCTCAGGAGGCCCCGCTTGAGGCACTGTTTACTGTGGGAGTCAGTGAGATCCTCTTGAGATGTGCATAAGTGTAATCTCTGGAATGACCTGCCAACTCACTTTGAAATCTCTTAGCCATAAAAACTCATTTGTATTTGATATTTCCCCCTTTTGGTCATCAAAAAGTTTAATATTGTTCCATGTTTTTTTCCTAATGAGGTACATGTTTTAACAACTGTCCTGAGATCTCACAACTCTTAAATGACAGAATGGGAATTTCAACACAAATTAACAAATTATTTTATACATGTTTCACTCCCTTGGTCAGGATACAACATACTTAAAAATAAGAGAAAGAATGGAAAAACCTATAGGTTTTCGTTCCATCTATTTTCTTTTACCTCTTATACCAGCTTCAATATCAGTTATAAGAGAAGGGTTAAGGCTAGAAAATTGTCCCAAATTCAATGGATATGCCTGTAATGTGAGGCAAATTGTGACAACCTTACCATTCCTCAATAAAATTTGTGGAAATGAGCACACAGCTCAAGAAAACTTTGTCTTCCTATCAAGTTAATGTGTTTTCTTATCTCTGAGCAGCAAGACATAGAGGTAATGTTGCTTTTCATCATTCTAGTTTTAAGTACCATTTCTTTTGCTTCTTGAGAAGTAAAAGAACTCTCAAGTCAATCAATACTCTTGTAGACTCTTTTCTGGCAATCAATAAAGTGAGAACATTTGCCCTGATATAACTTAAGCACTTTACTTACTCTGGAGTCTTACAGATAAATTCAAATGATTCGTAGTATATTTTGTTAGCATGCACAAGTTTCAGTTTGTTAGCATTTGTGGGAAAAAGGAATTTAGGGAACACATTTTCCTTGATCAATTACCAATTTCTTTAGCTCCACAAATCTTGTAAACAGCATTCTATGTAAATCTGTCTGCAGAGCATCTTTCCCTCAATGCAATTCTTTTGATATCTGCTATTTTTCAAATAAATATTTTACAAGGAAAGTTATACACCATGGTAGTTGACAGGAATTAATGAATTTATATTTTTTCAGGGGAGTGGTGCAGCAGAAAACAAATTACAAGAGATCAGGTAAGAAAGAAAAAGAGCAATTTTCAGCTAAGATTTTATAAAGCGATCTATAGATTTACTCTTATCCCCATTTAAATCCAAAATGAATTTGTGTAAAACTAACAAGCAGGCTTTTAAAATTAATTAAAAGAGCAAAAGTCAAGAATCATCAAAACGTTCCTAAAGAAGAAAAAGTGATGATGGGCGTGAGTGTTGCTGGGGTAGGGGGAAGGGTGCGGTGGGGGTGGTGGGGTTGAATGGGACCTCATATTTTTTTAATGTAATATTTTTACAAAATCAATTTTAAAAAAAGAGAGAAAAAAAAAAAGAAGAAAAAGTGTCTGTGTGCGTTGGGGAAATGGGATGGGAACACTTGCCATAGGAATGTGGTTCTCATATATTGGTATGTATCAGAATCACCAAAAGAGTAATAAAGAACAGAGAGGTTTGTTGGAAATGTTAGATCCCTGCCTTTGTAGTTTTGCCCACTTTCCCAGGTGATTCTGATATCCACTCAAGTTTGAACATCTCTTTCCTGGCAGATATCACGACAATTTTAAAACTATAGCAATTAAAAGAAAGTAACACTGCACGAGAAAAGAGTAATGGAACAGAATAGAAATTCCAAAAACATTCCAACCAATATACCTACTTGATGTATAAAGGTAGTAAATTGCAAATCAGTAGGAGAGAAGGGACTTTCCATAAATAATAATCAAACAATTGTATCTATATTAAAATAAAATTAGTTTCCCAACATAAGCAAAAATTATGGAAAATTAAAGTCTTAAATATAAAAAAGCAAAACTTTAGAACTTATAGAAAATAAGAATAACTTTATGACATGTAAGTCTTTGGGATAAAGAAGAATTTCCTTTTAAAAGACATGCAAAGTAAAAGTTATTTTTTAAAAGATAATTTACATTAAAATTAAAATTTTCTGTTCAGCCAAAGACATCATTCAAATGAAAAAAAAGCCACGAAGTGGAAATTTATAACACATATACCCAACATGATTAGCATCATGAATATATCAAGAATATCTATAGATTCACTAAGAAAAAAGACAAACAATAAAAATAAGCTAAAACCCAAAATGCATTTTACACAAAAAGAAACACAAACAGATAATAGACATGAAAAGATGCTAAATTTTTTAAATAATCATGAAAATAGAAATTAAATCCACCTTAAAATACTTTTTTACATTCACTGACTGACAAAAAAATATGTAAGTTCTAATAATAAGGACTATTGTATTGAATACAGAGCCATAAGAATTTCCTCTGCATTGATGGTGGAAATGTAAATAGAAACAACTTTTTAGAGAACAATTTTGCCCTGTTAATAAATTTGAAGAGATGCATTCCCTTTGACCACACTTAAATATATATACTAGAGAATCTTTTATACATGTATACCAAGGAATCCAAGCCCCCCGCCCCCCCCCCACACACACACACAAAGCATGATAAACTTAATGATAAGCTCTGGGAGAAACTCAAATATCCATCAATTAAAATAGATAAATTGTGTTATTAATACAACAGAATACTAAAAATTGGGAATATGAATGAATTAATCCTGCTCCTAGTGTTATCTGCATAGAAGCCTCACAATCATAGCGTTGAGGAGAAAAAGAGTCATAGAAGTATGTATATAGTATAATTAAATTTACATGAAGTCACCAACCATGTAAAAATAAACAAAATATAAATATTGTTTGGAGATTTAAACATAGGAAGTAAAACTACTGAAAAAAATGGAGAGCTAATAAACCCCCAATTTGAAACTATGTTGACTTCTGGGAGATGAAATAGGAGGACATAGAAAGTTAAGTCAGTATTGATAATATTCTTGTTATTTTCGTGAGTTGTGGATATATTAGTTTATTTTGTTTTTTATCATGTGCGCACACACATATACACATACATTTATATGTGCAAATATCCTTTATATGTCTAAAGTATTTTGTTAGAACATACTAAAATAATCGATTCTGGGGACAGATTAGAACAAAAGTGGAGAAACCAGTCAATAGACTACTTTAGGTGCAGATCTTGATGGTGGTACTTGATGGTGGTATCTTGTACAAGGGTGAGAGCAGTAGAGATGGAAAGAAGTGGAAAGAGCCTGGGTTTATTTTAGAGGCAGAACTAGCAGTTGGATTAGATGTAAAGAGACAGGAAAAGAGAAAAAGTAGAAGTGATTCCAAGCTTTGGAATTGATTACCTGGGTGGATTTTGCTGCCATTTGCTCAAGTAGAGAAGAAGAGGGAGAAACAGATTTAAGAGGAGGAAATCTAGGCTACTCTGTTAGGTATATTAATATTGAGATGCCTAATAAGCCTATGATAAACAATTTAATATGAAAGTTCAGAGAGAAAAGCACATTATATAATATACCCAATAATGTTATAACACATACTGTTACAAACATTTAAATTTGGGGAAAAAAAAAGCATCTGAAATTCAAAGAAATCCAAATCTTTAAAAACAATTTTAGGATGTAACTCCTTGATTACTAAAGACTGAACACGTTTTCATGTGGAAATTCAGGCAGGATCCCCTTTCTGCTAATTAATTGCCCATTTTGCTGTTTGATTATGTTATATTGTCTTATTGACTGTTGAAGTTCTTCCCAAAGACAGCATAAACAAAGTTAGAACACAAGCAATGCCTGGGATTTTAAGCAGTTCATAGGCATTATTGGCAAATTGATTTTGAATAAAGAAAATGTTGCCACTCTTTTCTCAAGCCTCTTGATTAATTTAATTGAAAAATATAATGCGATTATAAGGAAAGCTTTTTAAAACTTTTTAAATATTGCTACCACTTAAACTATACAAAATCTTATTAATCTAGATATTGTTCAACCAAAACAAAAAATATTGAAATATTAATAAATTAGAGGATAAGACTGATGCAGTACAATAGTTTTTCTTAACAAGAGTTTAATTTTTATCATCCATTGTATAATTAAATGTCCAAAACGTAAATATGAGATACATTTATACTAACATAAGTTGAATCTGCACTATATTTTTATGCTTTGCATTAGATTTGTTTGAATAAAATGTCTCGCACTGATTTAAACGTTTGCTTAATAAACTAACAAACCCAGATGCAAAGAGGCTACTGGCTTGCCCAAGATCATGGAGTTAATTAGTCAAAACCAACTTGCATAATAGAATAAAAACAAAAGTAACTTTTTAGGGTATCAGTATTCCCTTAAGACTCCTCAGGTGGACTGTGGGAGAGTATGGGCTATGATGTCGACCATTGACCATGAGGTGCAGCGGTGCTCAGACATGTATTCACCAAATGCAATGAATGTCTCATGATGATGGAGGAGGTTGTTGTTATGGGGGGAGGAGTAGGGTGAGGGGGATGGGGGGTATATGGAGACCTCATATTTTTTTAATGTAATATTAAAAAAATAAATAAAGATGAAAAAAAGGAAAAAAAATAAATGTCATTATCTTAATGGTGTTTTTAATAAACTCAATGTCAAAAATGTGAACATGAAATGATAAGGTCCAAGTGGTCACTTCGGATTGCAATCATGGATAACTACAGCAATTCGAATGCCAACAAAATAGATTTGTAGAAATCATAAAAAGTTTTGTGGCGAGAACTACACTAGCAAAGTCTCCTTAGTTAATTTCCCAGATAAAGTTCTATTATTATTAAGGGTGTAATAGAGCCAAATCAATCATCCTTTCCTCCCTTCTTGATTCTGAACAAATTAAGAATTACACACAGGAAACAGGGATCAAAATAATAATGTTAGGAGAGAAAACCAGCAAGGTGAGAGTAGAGTAAGGAGCCCCTAGAGTCAGCTCATGATACAGGGCAGTTAGTAAACAGCCAGAGGTATCCAAAGTACCGTTTGGGGTCTCTGGGAGACCAGAGGAGCATCCTGCAACATTCTTGAAGGAATGGAAGAAGGAGACTGCCCATCTGCAGAGAAGACTCCTAGGTAGAGCACTCCACACCACAGAGGCCGGTGCCCATCCTCCACTTGAGGCACAAGCTGCTTCAGGAGCTGTTCCACAGTCTGGAATTGGAAGTTCCACTTCCCAAAAACAGGGGAGGAAGAGCCGGTTGGGCACCAGCTTCAGCTGCTGATTAATCAATTCAATGGGCTAAAGTCTGAAACTGTCCAAGTCAGAAAGAGACCAGTAGCCACCATTTTAACTCTGCCCCAGGCAGGAGGGAAAACAGAGCTGACTGTAAATCCCAGAGCTGGCAGGGACTGGCTTCTTTCCATCCAAATCAGATTGCAGCTCTAGCATAAGCCCCAGGCCCACTTGCAGCAGGGAGGAAACTGGAGGGACCTGCGCCAGCCTCTCTGGGAAAATACAGGTCAAGCCCAGAGACCAGTAATCCTCCTCCTCTGCAAGCTGCCTAAGGAGCTATTTTGTGGCTGGGATTGGAAGCTCCATTTCTCAAAAACAGGGGAGGGAGAGATGGTTGGCTACCTATTTCAGCTACTGATTAGTAAATCAGGCTGGCTAAAGTATAACCTTAAGAACAGCTAAAATTTGAAACTGTCCAAGTTGGAAAGAGGGCGATAGCAGCCATTTTATTGCCCTAGCATGAGGGGAAGCCAGGCTAACTGAAAATCACAGTGACAGTAGGGACCGGTTTCTTCCACCCTGATTGGCCTGCAGCTCTAGCCTAGTCTTCAGCCCTACCTCTAGCAGAGAGAAAACTGGCAGGCCCTGCACCAGCCTTTCTGGGTAATTGCAGGTACATTCAGCAGACACCGACTGAATGGTCAGAAGTGTACCTTGGACAACTGTGGACCCACACGTCACAGATTGTTACCCACAACTGCAGCGCCATTTCCACCCCAGGTAGGGACAAAAGGGACTTGAAGCTTTATCAGTTTCTCTGGGCAACTTGGATTATTACCCATGGCTGTGGTTTTGTCCCTACCCTTGGCAATGGAAAAGTTTGGAAGAAGCTTCATTGGTCCCTGGGGCAATGAGAGCAGCTTGAGCCTCCACAGCTTACAACACCAACTACATGCATGGCTCCTACTGTACAACCAGCAAGGGAGAAAGGGCAGGAAACCCTAAACTAAAGACAGCAACTACACCCAGAATAAACACTCTAGTAAGCCAGATGCCAAGACACCAAATATAATTACAATCCATACCAAGAAACAGGAAGCTATGGCCCAGTTAAAAAAACAAGATAAGCCTCCAAATGACATAAAGGAGTTGAGACAACTAATCATAGATGTTCAAACAAATCTCCTTAATAAGTTCAATGAGATGGCTAAAGAGATTAAGGATATTAAGAAGATACTGAATGAGCACAAAGAAGAATTTGAAAGCATGCATAGAAAAATAGCACATCTTGTGGGAATGAAGGGCTAAATAAATGAAATTAAAAATACACTGGAATCATATAATAGCAGACTGATTTGAGGAGGCAGAAGAAAATATTGGCGAGCTTGAAGAAATGGCCTCTGAAAGTGAACATACAAAAGAACAAATGAAGAAAACAATGGAAAAAATTGAGCAAGTTCTCAGGGAACTAAATGACAGCAAGAGAGGTACAAACGCACATGTCATGGTATCCCAGAAGGAGAAGTGAAGGGAAAAAGGGCAGAAAGAATATTTGAAAAAATAATGATAGAAAATTTCCCAACCCTACTGAAGGACATAGAAATCCATTCCCAAGAAGCACAATGTACCCCATCTGAGTAAATCTGAATAGACCAACTCCAAGACACATACTAATCAGAATGTCAAACGCCAAAGACAAAGATAGAATTCTGAGAACAGCAAGAGAAAAGCAATGCATAACATATAAGGGATACCCAATAAGATTAAGTGCTGATTTCTCACCAGAAACCATGGAGGCAAGAAAACAGTAGTCTGATACATTTAAGATACTGCAAGAGAAAATTTCCAGCCAAGAATCTTAAATTCAGCAAGATTGTCTTTCAAAAATGAGGGTGAGATAAACAGAAACTGGGAGAATCTATAACTAAGAGACCAATTTTGCAGGAAATACTAAAATGTATGCTAAAGCCTGAAAGACAGGAGAGAGAGGCTTGCAAGAGAGTATAGAACTGAAGATTCTATCAGTAAAGGTAACTAAAAGAGTAAAAATAAAATATGACAAACACCAAATATTAGGAAAAAACTTACCCAATTATGTACAATGCTTGTATTAAGAAAACTAGAACTCATTGTTAAAAGAAATTTTAAAAGACCAAAAACCTGGGAATTGGAAGAACACTTCATGCTCAAAGACTAGAAGACTAGATGCCATTAAGACGTCAATTCTACTCAAATTGATGTGCAGATTCAAAGCAATCCCAAAATAAATTCCACCAGCATTTTTTAAAATAAATCAAAAGCACAATTGTCAAATTTATTTGGAAGAGTAAGGGGTCCTGAATAGTCAGAAACATTGTAAAAAAAACAAAGCAAAGTTTGAAGACCCTCACTTCTGGACTTAAAATCATATTATCTAGCTACAGTAGTAAAAACAGCATGGTACTAGCATAAAGACAGACATATAGACCCATGGAACCAAATTGACTGTTCAGAAACAGACCCTCACATCTAGGGTCAAGTGACTTTTGACAAGCCTGTCAAACCTCCCAGCTCAGGTAGAATAGTCCATTCAACAAATGATGTTGAGAGAACTGGATACCCATAGCCAAAAGAAGGAAATAGTTCCCCTAACTCACACCTTATACAAAAATTAACTAAAAATGGAGCAAAAGCCTAAATATGAAAGCAAGAACCATAAAGTGTCTAGAAGAAAATGTAGGAAAATATCTTAAAGAACTGGTGGTAGGTGGTGGATTCTTAAAGGAGATAAGAAAAGAACTGAGATGGACTATTGATATTTAATGTATATAAAAGTTTTAATTAACTTTACTGTAAAAGTGTGAAAATGTATAGAATTGATAATAACACATTATAGTGAGTAACAGCTATTTTATAAATGGGAATGTGGCTGAAATGGGTAGGCTAGGGATGTAAATGCCAATTGAAAGAAAGCTAGAGAATAATCTAGGGACTGAAATACACAGTAAATCCAGAGGTGGATGAGAATTGTGGTTGATGCCACAGATGCAGGAGTGTCCTTTGTGAGCTAGAGCAGATGTCCATTACTATTGCAGCATGGTAAGAAAGTAGAAAAGCATGGGAAAAATACAACTAGAGTAACCCGTGATTAACTGTGATTAACAGTAACAATGTAAAATTCATGCATCTATGCCAAAGATGTGCCATGTTGATAATGGGAGAGTATGGAAAAAGTGTGCCAAATAGATACTATGTACCTGATGATATTATCTCAAATCTGTAACAAATGTTCCACCAGAGTGTGGTGTGTTGATAGAGGGGTATTGTATGGGAATTCTGCACATGTGCATGATTATTCTGTAAGTTTACAACTTCTGTCTTAACAATATATTTAAAAAATAATAATAGGGTAGGTTGGGAGAAAAATACACCAAATGTAATGTAAGGGCTGTAGTTAGTAGTAAGATTTTGATGATATTCTTTCATAATTTGTAACAAATATGTCACAACAATGCAAAGTGTTGGTAGTGGGTTGATATATGGGACCTCTGTATGACGTTATAGATGTTCGCTTTGTAAATGCACAACTTTTACAGTACAGTTATTGTTTATGTATGTTCAAGTACAAATGATATAAAAAATAATAATAATAGTATGGTGGGTTGGGGATAAAAATGCACCAGATTTTAAAATAATAATAATGTTAGTACTGGTAAAGATGGACCAAAGAAGGCAGTGTGGACATAGGATCCCAACCCATGCCTCCTATTTACCTCTATTCAGTGTCAAACGTTGCTAGGGCCCAAAAACCCTGGTCCAGGGACCTTCCTCACAGCAGGAAAAAAAAAAAAAAAAAGAGAGAGAGAGGACACATGGACTACTTGCAGGCAGGCTAACTTCAGAGCAAGACAAGCAAGAGGCAAGGCAATGGACGATACTCATACACTGATACTTTTCCCACTCCTCCTTTGTGGGAAGGAGCAGAAGAGAGGATAAGAGACAACCCAGAAATATTTACCCACTTCTGCTTCTTCTGGTGAATATAACTGAAGGCCTTTCATGGAAGCATGAGGTTGGTGAAAAAGATTCCCTCTTATCATTTGCAGTCAGAGCAAGAAAGAGATGGCACACTTCAAACAGAAGTCTGAAAGAATTGAATGGGGGCGCTGTTCACAACCCAGTGGTCAGGGTTAAAGGAAGGGGACACAGGATATTGACACATTCTGAGGCTAGCAACAGTAGGTTGCATGGTGATCATCTCCATCAAAGGCCTGAAGACTGAGGGAAGGAGGGGGAAGAGAGGGTACCAGAACACGGGAAAAGCTAAAGTGGTAGGAGAGAGGAACAGTGCAATTGCCAGACCGTGGCCTGGCAGGGTCAGAACCAGAGAGACAATTAGCCCAACTTCTCCTTCTCTACTCACCTCGGGTGTCCTGCCAGTGCCCACCACCACCCATCCCCACCCCTCACCCCCCTAGGAGGCCATGTTTGGTGCAGTCCAGAGCGGTCAATCTCCCAGGACAAAGGACAGTGGTGGAAGTCAGATAGGGAGTGGCAGAGAATATCCAACACAGTCCCCAACACATAAACCCATAAAAAGGGAACTTAAACCATCATAGCTAAATAGCATTATAGCTCCCTGCCTTCAGTGCTCAATCAACAAGGGAAAGCGCTTTGGGCTGACCTGTATATCAGGTCTTCAGACTCCAATGGGAAGAACAATTAAGCTGGTTGCTGCATGAAAACAGGGGACTGGGCTGAAGTCTTGACGGCTATACTCCAAAAGGCAGCTAGCTGTACATTGTGTCTACTGGCTGCCTTGTTATCAGATGTTTCTACATGGATCTGAATTATCAGTTAATTCACTCAGGATTAAGAAGAATTGATCAAAAAATGTTCTTTCCTCGGGATTTGACTGGGCAATATTCAGGCTGAAGATTTTTGCAGCTATCAGATACAGACCATAGATGGATGCCTGAATAGGCCCAGTTTTCATTTTGATGATTATTTATCATCCGCATGTAGCTTTCCTCACTGTCACCTCCATTCTGTTATCAGACCGTTCCTGACAGATTGATCACTCCCGGTTCAGGCATTTCCTCTACTTGAACAGCAGTGGTTCTTACCCACCAGGGCTTATGACTTCCTCCTGCAGTCACCTCATCTTATGCCTTGGGCCCCAGTTTTGCATTTGTCAGTTTAGAGTATTTCAGTTTCATGTATTTTTAATTTTCTGCTGTGCTTTGTGAATATAATAGTTCTCATAATCTTATGTAGGAATAGGATATGTGCTGTTGAAAACCTACTTTTTTTCAAAATATAAATCCACAACTCTTCAGATTGTTTTGGGTTATGCTACTTTGGATTCCTCATTTCCCAGCTAATTGCTGTGATTTTCCACTCTCTCTGACATGTAAAGATTCAAGCTTAGTCAGTTAAGTCTTTGGGTAAAGAGATACTTTAAACAAGATTAGTTGTAGTACCTACACAGTTACTATAATTAGTCTAATACATGTAATTAATCTGTATTATACACACACCCAAACACAGATCATATCACCATCGTGTTCCAAAAAAAGGCATCTTCTTTTAAAAACAGTATTGTATTTTAGGGGGAGAAATACCATAGCAAAATCTAAGAGACCATCCATGTATATTTCCAGTAAAGTACCAGAATTTAAATTTTCAAATGCCCTTCAGTCTTCACTTTCTCTACTTTTGTACGCACCCTGTGAACTGGGAACATGTGTACTTTATACCCTCTCCATTACCAGCACCTAAGTCAAAGCACATAGTAAAAACTGAGTATATGTTTATTGAAAAATGAATAATGAAGAAATTAATGCAAACCCTGAGAGGCATGAATATGAACTGTTTTCAGTCTGAGAAAAGAAATCTCATCTCTAGGATTCTTCTGCTAACTGCTGCTAAATTAAATTGCTATAACCCAATTATTCATTTCTTGCAGACACAGACATGCCAAGAACAGTCCCATTGACCAATATAGTACCAGAGAAATCTGCACCTAAATTTTCCTTACCAGTCTCCAGCCAATATTCCAAATCATAAACTCGTATTAATTTCACCTTGCATTTGTATACCTCTGTAGAGTTTGTAAAGTTGTTAGTGAATGATCTCATTTAATCTTCACAGAGAATTTGAGAGGTAATTAGGACAAGCCCATGTTCAGACATTTACACAATTCTGAACTCCAGAAATTTTGAGCTTCAAAACAAAAAGTCCAACTTGGAGCAGGTAGGAAGTTGAGGCATGGCGTTGTATACTTCATTAGGTACATAAGTCAGGGTTCTCTAGGGAAACAGAACTGACAGAAGATATCTGTAAGTAGTATGAGATTTTATAAAATTGTCTCATACAACCATGGGGATGCACAAGTCCAAATTCTGTAGGGCAGGGTACAAACTAGGAACTCCAATGAACGGCCTCAATGAGATTCCCAAGATATACTACTATCTAAAGTACAGATGGAAATTCTTTCTCTGAACACTGAAATCACTTCTCCTTTTATGGCCTTCAACTGATTGGATGAGATGTTACTCATTGCTGATGGCCAGTTGATTATAGATATAATCAACCTCTTTGCAATCAACTCACTGATGATTAAAGTCCATGAAATGCCCCTGTGTTACAGTTACCACAGTGCTTGCTTGACCAA
This sequence comes from Dasypus novemcinctus, assembly GCF_030445035.2. NCBI lineage: Eukaryota > Metazoa > Chordata > Mammalia > Cingulata > Dasypodidae > Dasypus > Dasypus novemcinctus. The sequence goes on along the minus strand of NC_080673.1, from coordinate 169,470,182 downwards.
ACAACTGGGCACCATTACCTGGCTAGGTTGACACATTAGCCCAGCCATTATATTAGGTTACTGAAGTCAGAACTGTCCAGTCTCAAAGATGGAAGAAGCATCTCAAATTACCCTGTCCACATATATGAAAAAGAACTCCTACTCTAAAAGGTTAAGTAACACACACAAATAGCCAGTGAGCACCAGAACAGTGATTTGAGTTCAAATTGCCTGCTTTTCAACCCCTCTGGTTGATGGGGATCTGCTGGAATTGTTAATGCAATGACAACATTGCTGACCTCAGGTTCTTTGATCAAATAGTCTTTAGCCACTTTGTATCTTCTCTCCATGTCACCTTGGGGGAGTCCCTACAGCCTCATGTCCTTAACTTCTCTCTGCCCTCCAAGTCTTTTGAAAAGCAATAAACTCATTCACTTTCAGATAGTGGTGTGCTGGTAAGTGTTTTAAAACTGGCTCTCTGGGGGTAGAAGCCCTGATATGTAGTATTTGTTAATTTCTTGATACTAGTTTCAAGGATGGCTGTATTTAAGAGCTGAATCACAAAATTTCTGAAAAATTAACAACCATTGACTAAATCACTGGTGAAGATTAATTTATTATCCTAGAAAGTCTTTGTTTATACTAAGGCAGTGCTACTGAAAGTATAAGCCTACAACAAGCACCACATTACCTAGCTAATTAGAAATTCAAATTCTAAAAAACTCAGTGAATTAGAATCTCTGGGGGTGATACCCCAAAATACTATTTTAACAAGCATCCAAACAAATCTTATGCACACTAAAGTTTGAGAAGCACTGCTCTAGAGGACAGTGCAGTATCTCAAATATTGTAGGTTACATAAATTAATAAAAAGAAAATGAGAGAGAAAAACAGAACCAATGTGTTTAAAGATAGAGCCCACACACTAATCTAATTACTCCTTGTTATGGCTTAGTGGGCAGGGCTTGGTAGCTATTATCAAAAGCACTCAGTAGTTGTATGAAAAAACTCACATGATAATCTTTTTGCTGTTCTCATGAAGTCTACAGTTAAATAATCACCACAATGAGGCAAATCTAATTGATATTTCACATGCTCATATTGTAGCCCAAATTCATCAGATCAATAAGCCAACTCCCCTTACAAAAGGAAGACTAAGGAGGTATCCTTTCTGTTTGGTTTCCTTCCTCTTACAATGTCAGGCATTAAGAGCTGTTGTCCATGGGAAGTGGACTTGGCCCAGTGGATAGGGCATCCACCTACCACATGGGAGGTCCGCGGTTCAAACCCCGGGCCTCCTTGACCCATGTGGAGCTGGCCCATGTGCAGAGCTGATGCGCGCAAAGAGTGCCCTGTCACGCAGGGGTGTCCCCTGCGTAGGGGAGCCCCACGCACAAGGAGTGCGCCGCCCGTAAGGAGAGCTGCCCAGCGCAAAAGAAAGTGCAGCCTGCCCAAGAATGGTGCCACACACATGGAGAGCTGACACAACAAGATGATGCAACAAAAAGAAACACAGATTCCTGGTGCCACTGATAAGGATAGAAGCGGTCACAGAAGAACACACAGCGAATGGACAGAGAAAGCAGACAACTGGGGGAGGGGGGGAAGAGAGAGAAATTAAAAAAAAAAAAGAGCTGTTGTCCATACATACATGGGCACACAAATACATTTAACAAATGGAAAGATAATACATTCTTTCTTTTTCAATGTATGTCATCTGGGTCACCCAACTATTAAACTATTATTTTGCAATGTTTAGTAATTTTACTTTGTCAAATTCATTGAAAACTGTCCAATAGTGGCATTTAGGATGCTTCAAACAATGCTCTAAAAGTATAGGTAGTGCTGCATTAACTATCTTACATTCTGAAATTGTTCATGATAAAACCATGCTCTTGAAGTTCCCCAGCATTTTCTTGAAGGTTTCTTTTATGAGCATATCTTGAATCCTTACATATGTAAAATCTTTCTAAATCTTTTAGCCATTCATATCCTGAATGTTTTCCTATTTTGTCCATAGTGGAGGAGGGCAAGTTTGAAAATAATCCTTCATTTAAAAAAACAAAAAACAAAAAACGAAGCCACAAGTAGTAAATATCATTCTGATCTCAGGATACGTCAGATGACTTCAAAGAGAAAAATTAGCAAACTCCCCAACAGAGGCTCTGATATATAACTTTGATTAAATCTAAGGCATCACATGTTTTTTGTAACTAGATGTGACAAAGAGTTTCCATGTCATATCAGCCCAGAACTATTCATATACTATGTTCGGTGAAACTGGCCTTTCTGAATTTAAAGCATCAATTTTCTCAAAAAAGGATAAATAGCCTTTCTGACTCTCTCTAGAAATACCTGAAAAAAGAACCACAGCATCCCAGAAGTAGAAGGGACATTGGTTCTCAGATAGTTCAATTATCATAGAATTGAGAATTGCCTCTGCTCTATCTCTGAGAAGCTATCATCAGTCTTTGCTTGCACACTTCTGTGACAGTGCACTTGCCACCTTCGCAGCATTCATTGGTCCCATTCTGCACTCCACATTAGCACTAAGTAGCTGTCTCTCCCATGAATTATAAGTCAGATATTTGATTTCTACTTTCAGAATATTTATGACTTCTCTTCTTACTTAAAAAAAAATTCTTGAATATTCCTTAAATAACTTTTTTTTCTCTATTCTCTTTTAAATGTTACGTTCAAAAAATATAAGAGGTTCCCATATACCCCCACCCCCTCACCCCACTCCTCCCACATCAACAACCTCTTTCATCATCATGGGACATTCATTGCATTTGGTGAATACATTTTGGAGCACTGTTGCACCACATGGATAATGGTTTACATTGTAGTTTACACTCTCCCCCAGTTTACCCAGTTTAATGTCCTTTTGTCCTCAATCCAGAAATATACGTGTGATGTAGAAATAAAAAATTATAATCACAAGATTTTTAAAAAGTCTTTCCCTTGATCCTAGGATTTTTCTACCTGTTGCCTTGCTCTCTTCTTTCATAACATCCAATTTCTGGGGAAAAAATATTTATATTGTTTCTACTTTCTCCATTTCCATTGACTCTGGAAGCAATTTCACCATCGACACAACTGAAACTGCTAATTTCTGTCTCCTCACTTTACTTTTCTAAAACATTTAAACACTGTTGTTCACATTTTCCTGTTTAAAATTCTCTTCTCCTGGTGATGATGTACAACAGTGTGATTATACTAAAAGTCATTGTTTACACACTTTGGAAGAATAGCCAGAAACAGCAGCTATGTACAATGGGGGAAGCATAGAGAGATTGAGAAGGGAGGAAATTTCTTGTTTGTTTGTTTGTCTGTTTTTTGTTTATTACTGTTATTGAAATAATGAAAATACTCTAATAATGACTGAAGCGATGTATGCACAACTGTATAATTATAGCAAATATTGATTGTACTCTTCTGATGAATTGTATGTTTTATTAATATATATCAATAAAATAGATTTGTTTAAAAATAGTTTGGCAAATAAAGCAGGTAATTACAGACAGGGCCTTAACTTACTATAATTAAATCACAGGTAGGCAGATGCCTGCACTTGTATAAAGCATATCTCATAAATGATGTTCAGAAGACAATGCTGAATTATAGTCATAAATAAAAAATAAATCTTTAAAATAAAAAAAAAAAAAAGAATCCTATGGCTGGCCATGTACCAGCTGGGCCCTGAACCTCAGCAGAGTTGCAACATCTACTCTCCAGTTCATTGGACTTAACCAGTTCAACTAACAGGGAGGTGAAGATGGTCAATTACCACACCAGGGAACTGACAGTGCCTACAACTGCAAGCATTCATCAGCCATGTGGGATCTAGGCCCCTCGAGATTTAGAGGTGGAGTGGACATCACCATCCCAAGGTTCACAGGATGGAGGAATAAAATATGGATTAGAGTGGACTTGCTGGTGTTCTACTATTATAACTATCGTGACTCTAGCCATGGAAGAAATTGTATCACTGATGTGGAGACAGTGGCCACGGTAGTTGCTGAAGGCAGGGAGAGGGAAGAAGGGATGTGATGTGGGGTCATTTTCAGGACTTGGAGTTGTCCCAAATGATATTGCAGGGACAGATTTTGGACATTATATATCCTGCCATAATCCACTGAATGGACAGGGGGAGAGTGTAAAATACAATGTAAACTGTTATCCATGTGGTACAGCAGTGCTCCAAAATGTATTCACCAAATGCAATGAATGTGCCAAAATGATGAAAGAGGTTGCTGATGTGGGAGGTGGGGGTGGGGGTGGGGTATATGGGAACCTCATATTTTTTAATGTAATATTTTTTGTGATCTATCTATCTTCAAAAAAAAAGACAATAAAATAAAAAGAACATTATGGGATGTATAGGTAAGATTTAATTAAAGTTTGCAACTATAAAAAAAAATCCTCTTCTCCCTTGTTTTCCATGGGATAGTTCTTGACTGATTCTCTCCTATGCCTCTGGAAATCCATTGGAACTCATTCAAGATTTTTCTCCTCCATTTTCTTCTTACTATTAAGAAAAAAAAACAGCCTTCAGGATGTCTATAAAGCCCCTAAAATTGTAATAAAAAATCTGCGTGAGTGTGCATATTACTAGGACTTGGAATATTTATTGAGTACTTCAAGGGAAATAAGTAATCATTGCTCTACCTTGCTCACTAGAAAAGCTCATACACTTCTATAATATATACGTCATATGGCAGCTCCAAGGATCCCTCATGATTGTCTCAAATGCAACAATACGAATCAAATACAATCTTTTAAAGCCATTACCACCAACATTAAATTTGTCTCTCTTGGCGGCAGACTTGGCCCAGTGGTTAGGGCGTCCATCTACCACATGGGAGGTTTGCAGTTCAAATCCCGGGCCTCCTTGACCATGTGGAGCTGGCCCATGCGCAGTGCTGATGCACGTAAGGAGTGCCCTGCCACGCAAGGAGCGCGCCCCGTAAGGAGAGCCGCCCAGCGTGGAAGAAAAGTGCAGCCTGCCTAAGAATGGCGCCGCGCACACGGAGAGATGACACAAGATGACTCAACTAAAAGAGACACAGATTCCCGTGCCACTGACAACAACAGAAGCGGACAAAGAAACAAGACACAGCAAATAGACACAGAGAACAGACAACCGGGTGGGGGGGAAGGGGAGATAAATAATATTTTAAAAAAATAAAAAGAAAAAAGAAAAGAAAAGAAAAGAATTTCTTTAAAAAAAAATTTGTCTCTCATATAGTACTGGCTGTCTTTATGATCCTATCACTGTTCATTCAGTTGTCTAAGACATAAGCCAAGGAATATTCGTAGCCCATTTCCTTTACTCTCCAAATCTAATTGGTGATCAAGTCCTTTCAGACTCCTTTACTGTCATCAAAATTCACCCCCTCTTCATCCCTACACAAATGCCTTAGTTAAGGGCACCATCATTTCTCAAATTCATCAGTCGAACAGATTCCTACCTGGTCACCTGTCCCAAAAATTACTTTCTTCAATCCATTCCATATACTTCTACTAATAAGTTTTCTATTGTCTTTAAGATAGCATCTACACCTCTTAGAAAATAATGCAAGTTCCCTTGTTGTTTCTGTTTAAAAGTCCAAGTCATCTCTTGCCACTCTCATCATCCTCTCTCTCTTATACCTCCATCTGTTGCTCCTTATGCTCATTATTCCATACCCTGCTTACCCCCAATCCTAAGGCCAACTCCTACATATTCTTCAAAACTCAGCTCAGATTTCACATCATCCAATTATTAATTCAGTTATTCAACAAATGTTCACTAGCTGCAATCTATTTTCTAGATAGTATGCAGATGCTGAAGACAGTGTATAAAGAGAATAGAAAATATCCTGCCTTCCTGAAATTTACCTGCTAGCTGGGAAAACATTCATATCAATAACATTAACCTAATAACTTCATAATTAAATTTCTTACTAAACTGCCATAGGTTATGTTAATGGAAAATCTAGATATGTTGAGAATATGAATATGGTCCTGATCTATAATGGAGTATGAGGAAAGACTTTTCTGTGGAAATAAGATTTAAGCTGAGACCTGAAGGATTTGTGGCAGTTACCTGAGTGAGGTTGGGGAGGGATCCAAAGGAAAAGCAGAGCATATGCAGCATGTGGAGGTCTTGAAGCAAGAACATTCATGTTGTATTGGAGAAACCAAAAGATGACCAGTGGGCTGATCCCAAAGTGCAAGACACAGAGTGACACAAGAAACCCTAAAGAGGTAGGAACAGGAGAGGTTATACAGAGATCTTGTGTACAGTGATTTCTAATATAAGTCTTATCCCAAGGACAAGAGATAGCCCCTGAAAGGTTTTAAGCAAGCATGTGATATGATAAGATATGCTTTTTTTGTCACCTTGTCTTCTGTTCATATAATAGATTGGCTGAGTGGAAAAAACAGATGCAGGGAGAGCTTTTAGGAAACTAATGCAGTATTTCCAGCAAGTTGGTGGCAGCTTAGACCAAGGTGGAGATTTTGTAGCTGGAAGAAAAAATTACAGGAAGTGATGGAGGACTAGATAAGACAAGTAAAGGAAAAGGATATTGCCGGTGTCGCCTATGTGTCTAGCTTGTGCAGCTAGGTAGATGATGCAATTCACTGACATAGAGAACACTGAGAAGGAAGCATATTTCAAGGACAGTCTTTAGTACAGTTTCTGATGCATTAAGATTAGAGATGATGTTAAGTAAGCAAACCTGGAATGCAGATATAATACAGATTGAGTTGTAGACATTAATTTGGGAGTCAGTATATGGATAATAATTACATTCACAGATATGCTCAACCAATAACATAAAAATAATAATAAAAGTAATAATATCTACCATTTATCAATATTCTTTTGGATGCCTGTCACTTTCTTAATGACTTAGCAGATATAAATTCATTCAAATCTTACAACAACCTGTGTGGTAAGTGTGATCATTATGCCCTTTTTACAGATAAGAAATGTGAGTCTCAGAAAGGTTAGGTCAATTGACTCAGGCACAGAGTGATTAAGTGGCAGAGTGGGGATTTGAACATAGGCAATGATGATCCAAAGCCCAAACTCAATAAATATGAAGCAAATTATGGCCTATGGAAGGCACTCGACAAGTATTTGCTAACTGACTGAAATAAAATTACTTATAGACCACTCGTCCTGATTTATATAGTCACAATCCTTTAGTAGTTTCCAATCACTGCATTTGCGATCAAACAAAACCCCTGAGCTTTTCCATGGAAATTATTGCCAAAACAGGTCTTACACGCATGTACTTACATAATTATGTATTTATCCTCTGAGGACAATTTTATGATTACATCTGTTAAGTTTCTTTCTTTTGTCCTATGTGACATATTACTAAATTCATTTAAAGCCTCATAGTTGTTGGCTCCCTTATTTCCTCTTCCATAATTCTGATTCAACCAGGAAATTAAACCAAAAACTAAGTTGAATGGGAACTAAAATTAGCTCATTTACTTCTGATGAAGTATTGAAGATGTGGTTTAGATATAGAGCAACAATGAGCATGCTAATACTGACTCCTAGAATTGCATAGATTTAGCCACCCCCATCACAGACACTTCCCTACGAAGGAGCCTGCCCCTGTAAAACTTACAGCATGGAGAAGTGAGCTGAGTGCATCCTTCCTAGAGGCATATGGGATCCTAAAAGTAGGAGGAAGAGGTAGGGCTGCTCTCTCCCAGCTCCTCTCCCAAACTCTAAAATTGGGAGACTTACTCTGTCTCCACAGAGAGGAGAAAAGAGCGGGGAAAAAGAAAGGACAAGTGTTACAATAATTGATATCCTTCTATAGAGAAGAAAAGACATCAAGATTGAGATTCAGTCTTCCTACTTGGCAGTGATGTGCTCCAGAATTTTGAACCATGTTCTATCCATACTGACTGGCATGACCTTAAATTTCTGTCACCTAAATTCTGATCTTAGCTTTGTGACCAGGAAATGCTCAACCTCTCTGAACCTGAACTTTGTGAAATGTAAAATTGTTTAATTTTTGCTCAGTTTATCTCACAGGATTGTTGTGATCATTTAATGAGAGGAGAAAATTTTCAAAAATCTTTGAAATGATAGAGCACAATTTAATTGTAAGACAAATTGATTTTATTTATACCCAGGTAACTCTGCGTTTGAATTCCAACTCTGTAACCAGATAACTGTGCAAACTTGGGCAAACCGCTTAACTCTTAAATTTGCTCATCCATAAAATAATATTTATCTCACAGAGTGTCTGTGAAGCATATAAAACAGTATGTATAAAACGGGATACACAAGGCTTGGCATAAGGAATGCCCAAACCAGGGGTAGTAGTAGTAACAGTTATTATTATTATAAAGAAAATGAATTTATCCTACCAGAGTGAAGCAGTCAAAGACCATAAAAATACTAGCAAGAGCAACATACTCTTCTATTATCTGTTCTTTTTCACTTGATACATAAAGATAAACGTCTATGTTATCTTTGCAGTCAATGCCTAAAATTCCAATTGAAGGATGATACAATAAATTAATTATTATAAATCCCTATTGAGTTTTATCCTAAACAAAGGTATAGTAAACAAATGAAACAAGATGTACACACATCATTGTTCACTTTCTCAATTTTTTCTTTTGGATAAATTTCCAGAAGAAGCATCCATTATCTGACAAGTCTGTCAATTTTTATGCCTCCCATTGTTATGCATTTAAACCAAAAATATTCTATATTTTTTCAAGACTCTACTTCAGTCTTCATGAAACCTTTTCTGATTCGAAGACTCCCCATTTCCCTTTCCTGAACTAAGTAGTGTAGCTTTTGGTTTTATACCCTCATTTATTGCCCTGTTTCTTATGTATTAGAGGTTTTAACTTTCCAAATATATTATAAACTCTTAGAGATAAATATAAATGTAAATGTAAATATATTTTCCTTGATATTATTCAAACACATTAAGGATATTTGACAAACATCAATTAGAAGGAAAACAAAATTCGTCTAAAACCATCTTCCCAAACTAGTAATATTGGCTTCTCTGTCCTTTTACCTTACTTATTAGTGCATTCCTTTGAAAACGAAATAGAGAAATTTTAAAAGCTCTAAAGTAAGAGATTATTTTAAAGGTTAACTAATCAATATTAGACTGAAGTGCATTTTTGAGACTTTTTTCTCAGCTCTATGGAAGAGATCTATATACAGAACCATAGTACTTTTTGGAGAGAACCAGGTCGTCCACACAACCCTGTAAGGGGCCTTCTTGATATGGTTGGCTGGATTACACGTAAATATGCTTTTTGCAAACTTGTGGAACACAACAGTATTCCTCAGTGACAAAGGAATTTATCTAATTCAGGTAGCATTCCTCTGAATACACTTAATTTTCTTCCACACAGGAAACTTTGAACATTGTATGAGAACATAGGTTCTCAAATTTTACTAAAATTCTAGATCCTAGATATCATGACCCAAATTTAGACAGCACTCCAGGGTTAGATATAAGAATAACAATTAATTTACATGTTAAACCAGCTATACAGATTAAAGTACTAGCTATATATCATAAAGTCCCAAACATAAAATTATGACAAGATCTTGCTTAAGTAATGCCATGAGGCAGGAAAAATCAAGACAATTCAAATATTGCACCCAAACTGGATGATTAAATATGTTATGGCTTTTATGCACAAGACCTGAAAATGCAGGGATATAAATTATGTATTTCTCTGGCCTATCTTTCAAATTAAGATGATTATGAGAGGTTTTTGTCTACAGTGTGATTTAAATAAGTTCTGTTGGTTTTTCAGTGGTACAAGTACCCTAGATGAGTCTTTCTATATCCAGGAGATGATATATTTAAAATTGGTCCTTCACTAGAAACAACCGCTGTTAGGAAAAGCTTTTTCCTTGGAAATGTCTAAACATCATCTGTCAGCTCTCAGCTGACCACCTAATTGCACAACAATTGATCCTTGGTATCCTGCATCTAGACAAGCTTACTTATGAGGAGTGAGTGGTATGCTGAGGTGAGGAGCCAAATCCTAATATTAAATGGACAACAACAGTCTCCTTCAAAGAGTCTCTTATGGCTCATTTTATTATGTTGAAATTCATTCAGTGACTGAATCATTTATTTTAAATTAAATATGTAAAAAGCTTTAATTTGGGAAGTTAATATGTTGTTTATAATTTTTGAATGTGAATTTCTGGAATGCCCATTGAGGACCTAGAATCCTTTGGATGTGGAAGCCTGTAAGAGCCCAATCAGGGCAGACCTTGGAGATTACTAAAATGGACAATACTTACCACTAATCCTCTTATACTCCATCTGAGACAAAAACTGAGGAATTTTATTTTGAGGTAAGGAGAATCTAACTTATCCTACACCAAGTATGATGCATCATTGTAGTGCTGTTGTAAATAAGCAAAAATAAATAAATAAATAAAGTAAATAAATAAATACAAGTATATACTTAATAATTTTTATCACATGTTCTCACCCATTTTAACTTTTTAGAATACTGCCATCTGTCATCAACGTTGCAAAGAATATGAATAACACAGGGTTCGACATTGAGTTAACTTGTGCTTGGACAACAAAGAGAATACAATGCTAAGTGGTGACTTTACCTATGTTTTAGCCAAGTATTCTTCAACATATTGTCCTGGACCAGAAGCATCAATAAGTTCTGGGAATAATAATAAATGCAAATTTCCAGGCCCCATATCAGACGTATTAAATCAGAAACTCTCAAGTACTGCCCAGTGATTTTTTGGTTTAATAAGCCCTCCAGAGAATTTTTGTCCTCAGTTTTGAGGACCACTGCTTCCGCATATCAATTGTGATTTAGTCACAATTGGGGCTCATATGCACCTGGGATAGCTACATACAGATTGAACACATTGACGACCCACAATAAATGATATGAAGGTGCCAGAACAACCTTGGCAGTATTGAAGAGGGGTTGGAAGGCTCAGAGAAGCGGGAAAACAAGAATTTATTTATTATGTGAGACAAGAGAATATACTGGCTGTTATGTTCCTGGTAGGGCAGGTGAGACAATTGCAGCTTCACCAAATCAATAAGGAATGTCTCAGTTAGGATGGGAGGAGTACTGGTATTGCTGAGAATTTCGGTAGTGTCTGTCCTCAGCAGCCAGGGTTGATGGTAGGAGATGTTGCTATGGACTGGATTCCCTGGAGTCAATGGTGCTATGGTTATATGATATTCTCCAACATCAGAGGAAAAGTATCAAGTTTGTTGTGGTTTGGAGGTATGTACCCCAGAAAAAACATGTTCTTAACCGTAGTCCATTCCTGTGAGTATGAACCCACTGTAAGTAGTATTTTTTTATGAGATTAATTCAGTTAAGGTATGTTCCAATTCAATCAGGAGGTGTCTTAGTCCTATTATTGGAGTTCTTGATAAGCAAAATGAGAGAAAAAGCCATAGGAGGCAAGAAATTGAAGGCCAACGGAACCTAGAAGAGAACGGAGAGGCCACCATGTACACTGTCATGTAACAGAAGAGCCAAGGACCAAGGATCCTCAGCAGCCAGCCCCAAAATGCCTGTCTTTAGGAAGAGAGCAGGGCCTTAAAGATTCCTTGATTTGGACTCTTCCTGCCTCAAAACTATGAGGTAACACATTCCCATTGTTTAAGCCAACCCATTCCATAATATTTGCTTGATCAGTCCAGGTGACTAAAACAGATTTTGGTACCAAGAAAGTAGAGTTATGCTATTGCAAATACCAAAAATTGTGGAAATGACTTTGGAATTGGATAATGGACAAAGGCTGGAAGAATTGTGAGGTGCTTGATAGAAAAAGCCTAGATTGCTCTGAAGAGACTGTTTGCAGAAATAGGGATGCTAAAGGTACTACGGAAGAAATGTGATCCTTTTATTAAAGTGCAGAGAACTTGGAGAAATTGAGTTCTGATGCCAGATGTAAGGTAGAACTTGAAGATGATGAACTTGGATATTTACCTGAGGAGGTTTCCAAGTTATATGTGGAAGGAGCAACCTGTATTTTCCTTACAGATTATAGTGAAATAAGTGAGGAAACAAAAAGCTAAGAACAGAACTCATAAGCATAAAGAGTCCAGAAATTGGTGATTTGGAAAATTCTGTTCCTATTCAGATAGTGTGCTCTGAGACTAGGCCTAGACAAGACACAGCTCTATCATGGACCTCCCTGAACTTCCAGAAAGCAAGTCCCTAGAGAATAGGGTTCCATGTGGAGGTTTACTTGAACATGGAACCAGTCAATCATTTCGGTGGAAGCCAGGATTGAAAATGCAGTTATGCAGGAAGGATATGTGAAATGTCCATCTGTCTGATGGGTTGTATTCCTGTGAACTGCATGCAAAGCCAACAAGGCTTTTGTGAAATTTTTATAAGTAGAGCCACTGCCAATCTGGACTGAAAAGGACAGAGGAGGCAGACTGAAGCACTTCAAGGGCATAACCATGGAAGTTGAGGTCTGTACTGAAGAGATCTCCTTGAGCAAAGAGAGTGGACCCACCCATGTGTGTGGAAAGGGTGGGTCTGCCCCTGACCTTAGAAGGGGTGGGCATTCTATGTCATTGTTCAGGGAAAATGCTGCTACCCCAATGCTTAGAGGGGGTGGGTCTTATGCACCAAAGTTCACAGAGATCCTGGTCACCATCCCAATGCTCAGAGAAGATGGGGCTGTGTGCTGGCCTTCATGGAGACATTGGCCACCATCCTGATGCTTATAGAGGATGAGTCCATCACCCAAGTGTTCAGGAAGAGTGTGGCCACTGTGCAAGCACTTGAAAGGAGTGGGGCTGCCACTCCATCACACCTGGAAGAAAAAAAATATTGATCCATAGATGACTCTTAGACCTTGAAATCCAATGAGGTTTGCTCTCCTGGATTCTGTATTTGTTTTGGACTCATGACCCTTGTGTTCTTTCTAATTTCTTCCTATTGGAATGGAAATGTCTATGCTGTGTCTGTTATTCCCTTGTATATTAGAAGAAAATAACTTGTTTTCTAGGTTTCACAGGTCCATAGCAGAAAGGATTTGGGCCCCAGGATAGACCACATCCATAAACAATTTTGATAAGACTTTGTACTTAGCATTCTTACTTAAATGACTTAAGGCTTTGGTGATGTTGTGATGGATGAAATGTATTTTACATTTGGAAAGGGCATGCCTTTGGGGGGCCCAGAAAACAGACTATGGTGGTTTGGATGTATTGTACCTCAGAAAAACATGTTCCTAAACTCATTTCATTCCTGTGGATATGAACCCATTGTAGGAAGGACCTTTTAATGAGGTTACTTCAGTTAAAGTGTGGCCCAATTCAATCAGAATGTATTTTAATCCTATTACTGGGATACCTTGAAACACAGAATGAAATTCAGATAGAGAAAGGAAGCCATAGGAAGCAAGAAGCTGCAGGTCAATGGAACCCAGAAGAGAATGGAGAGTTCAAGTGAGGCCACCGGGTGCATTGCCCGTGACAGAGGAAATTGTAACCAGCCCCAGAATGCCAGTTCTTAGGAAGAAAGCATCATTTTGATGATGCCTTGATTTGGACTTTTTCAGCCTCAGAACTGTGAACTAATAAATTCCCATTGTTTAAGCCAATCAATTGCACGGTATTTGTTTGAGCAGTTGAGGAAAATAATAAATACTCAACCATCAGAGGAAAGATGAGTGTAATTACTGTAATAGACAGAAGCTAAAAAGGCAATAGAGTACACTGACATGCAAATACCTGTGATGAAAACTAATAGATGGTTGAGTTAGTAAATTTGGGCAGTCAGTGAGGGAAGAGCTTAACTTATATGAGCAAAAATAGTTGAGTTGATATGTTTAGCTGCTGCCTTGGAAAATCACAATCCTTCTTCCACTTTTCAGACCTGAGCCAGTTTTCAGTTCCAGAGCCCATCAATTGAAGGAGAGAAGCTGGAATCTCTTAAGGATAAAAGACCCTACAACGCTACCGAAAGTATATATAATTAAGATTATCAAAATCCTTCCCAAAAGCAATCAACTGCCATTTATTATATGAATCAGACTATTAAAGGGAAAGTACCCAGTTTTTCTGAGTACTCCTAGACACAGGATCTTTTTTGTAACAGATACCAAGGGAATTAAAGTATCATTATGACTCCTCTGTTACAATAGGGACATTCAGAGGTAGGATACAAATGGAGTACTGACCCAACTTCACATTATAGTAGGTTCAATAGTCCCAAGAATTCACCTTTTTATCATTTGCCTAGTGTCTGAGTATGTAACAGGGAATGGATACATGTAGTTGTTCAATCCTACAACTCTCCCAATAGATCCCTGACCTGTGGAATAAGATTCATCATGATAGGAATGGTTAAATTGCAGAAACTGTCCCTTTACCTCAGTGAAGATACCAAATCAGAAATAATACCACATGTTGGGCAGAATGACAAAGATCAGTACAACTCCAAAACATTTAAAGGATACACAATGCGGCTCCTGGAAAAACTCAAGAGAGTATGGCAGACAATGGGAACCTACCATAAACTTAACCAAACAATAACTCTAATTGCAGCTGCTGTGCCAGATATGATGTCTTCACTAGAACACACCAATGTGGCCTGTACCTATTGATGTGATGAATTAATTTTTTCAATACCGTGAAGAAGAAAGATCAAAATTGTATCATTGATGTGGAGACAGTGGCCACGTTAGTTGCTGATGGCAGGGAAAGGGAAGTAGAGATGTGATGTGGGGCATTTTCGGGACTTGGAGCTGTCCTAAATGATATTGCAGGGTCAGATGCTGGACATTGTGTATCCTGCCATAACCCACTGAATGGACTGGGGAAGAGTGTAAACTACAATATAAACTATAATCCATGTGGTGTAGCAGTGCTCCAGAATGACTCATCAAATGGAATGAATGCACCACACTAATGAAAGAAGTTGTTGATGTGGAAGGAATAGGGTGGGGTGGGATGTGGGGTATAAGGGAACCTCTTATACTTTTTAATTTAACATTTTTTGTGATCTTTGTATCTTTAAAAAAAAGACAATTAGAAAATAAGTAAAAAGGAAAATAAAAAATAAAAAAATAGTATCATATGTCCTTAACAGTTCACATTCATTCTCTTACTGCAGGACTATATTTCCTTCCTTACTCTGTCAAAGTGTAGTCTAAAGAGAATTCCATCAGCTTCATGGACAAAGCATCACACATCTACTGTGATTTATCAAATTATCTTTCTATTGAGCAAAAAGTGCAATCAAAGCACTGTACTTGGATTCTAAGATCTTAGGCAATAGGAGACTGATCCAACAACCATAAATGGGTAAAGATATTCCAAAAGAATATCTGTGATAGATGCACCAGTATAGGCTTTACTTCCCTATGTGAATTCCCACCCTAGTGAACTCAGATGAGGCCATTTGAGTGTTTCACTTCCAGTGGAAATTTTAATAGCCAGTATGGGCTTCCCTATGCACTCCTTTCCCTCTGCCACAACAGCTGGAAATGTTCCAGGTAAAGGATGATATTGGCCTGGGTCCAGAGTGAAAGCAATGTGGAGGAGTTGCAATTTACATTATCCATGGTGGACATTGTTGCCTTACACCAGAGAGATTTTGGTATCATTTATTACACTGAATAGCCTAACCTTTTCTAGCAAATCAACATCCCTCTGTATTGGAGCTGCTGACAAAGACTAACCTTGCCCCCAACAGGGATGAAATGAGATACATACTGGAAACCTTCCAAGCTCTAGTCATCAGATAATGTGATTAGTTCTGATGAGATAAAGAACTTCCCTATATAACTAAATAAATAATCGATGTAAAATAAATTATGTCATGAAAGTCTGTTAAAATGAAAGATGACGTTGCAAAGGCATTACAAACAAAAAGCAGCACTCCTGGAATCTAGAAGAAAAGAATTGAATGAAGATATTGTTGGTTGTCTCAAAAATGGCTGGAGAAAAATTACTTTAGCTAAAATAGAACATATGCCAATAATTTAAAAGTTTTATTTTCCATTTAACAGGAAACTGTGATTCACTAGTATCCCATACTCTAGTGAAAAAAATTCTTAAAAACCATCTTATTCTGTTTTCTCACATTATGTATTTACAATTTTACTTTCCATTATTGTCTATGGTTTTGTGTGTTTTTTTTAATTTTTAAAATATGTTCTTTAATTTTTTAAAAGATATTTAGATTACATGAATGTTAAATAAAAATATATAGGGGATACCTATATGCCCCACTCACTACCCCTCCCACACTTCCCCAGAATAACAACATCCTTCATTTGCATTGTACATTTGTTACAATTGATGACCATATATTGAAGCATTGCCACTAACCATCGATTACAGTTTACATTATAGCTTACACTGTGTCCCACTCAATTTTGTAAGTTATGACCAAATATATAATGGCCTATATCCATCATTGCAACATCATGTAAGACAATTCCAATGTCCCAAAAATTCCCTTTATTACACCTATTTTTCCTCTCATTTGATAGAGAACACACTAAGGAGGCCACAAGAACATTCTTATCACTTGGCAGTCACATCTCATTATTAGTTAATGATTACCATTCTGGACATAAATGAGGTAAAGTTTCTTGAGAAGAGTAAAACACTTCACATATTGGATTCCCCCATCCCCTAACTAGTGGGTTCCCAAAAGAACTTGCCCTTGGTTATCCTCTTTCATTATCTTCAGCCTTGGCAATGTCATCCAAAACAATTTATCATATGAAAAAAACACTCAAATTTGTGGTTCCAACTCTGACAACTTTTCCATACCCTAGTCCTGGCTCATGTCTTATCAACACTTTAAATGCACATAAGCTAATTCCATATAAGATAAATAGAATCCTTTATTACCTCACCCAAAACCAATCCTTTTCCTTGGTTTCCTTTTTCTGTCATTTTCATCAACCAAATAAAAATCTTACTCTCCTTTGCCCTCCCTTTTTTTTCTCTTATCCAAAATGGTTATTGCATCTTTCTCCATCTACCACTCACTGCTTTTGTCTTCCCTAGACTTTCACTGATGAAACAATAGATGTCCTCACCAATTCTATAGCCAATCTCAAGGCAATATGAAGTATGTTAATAGCTCTAGCCATCTCTCTTTCTATAATACATTGGGTCTTAAAATTAATGTGTTTTCCACACCCAGGGCCAGTACCAATGTACAATGCTGAGTGTTCAGATTTTCTTCCTTCCAATGAAATCCAAGACCTAATTATGTAATGCCAAGCCCTGAGCATTCATATGAATTACAGTTCATCTCTTCCTACTTAGTAGGGTGGGAATGGTCCTACCCAGTAGGACTGGAATCCATCTTATATCTTAGTTACAGTGAAATAGGTTCTGATTCTTTGTTTGGTATCAAACAATGATATATCTGCCAGATCTATCTGCCAGAAGTGCACCATTGATCTTACCATATCTGAATTCCACATTGTTAGGCTCATTTCACATGCTTGAATGCCCTGGCAGTAGCTACACTTCTAATACCAGTTCTAAAACTATTGTTTTCCATAAGATTATATGACTCACACATCCAAATGCTCTTTTCAGGTCATTTATGTGATGCTCCCCTCCCCCAATTTGAAGTCCCAGAAAAGAGGGTAATTTTCTGTCCCAGTCACATTTCTTCACCTTCTACAATGCCACAGCTCCATCACTTATGTTTGAATCCACCTCTCTTGTGACAATCCAGTCTATTCTACCTAAATAATTCTTCTAAAATACAGTTCATCCTCTCATTACCTACCACAACCTTAGTTCACATCACTGCTGTCCAACTGTCATACAAGCCACATAGGTTATTGAAAATTTTTCAACAGTCACATTATGAAAAGTAGAAAGAGAGTGATAAAATTAACTTTAGTACTATATTTTATTTAACCAATATATCTAAAATATTATAATTTCAAAATGTAATCAATATTAAAAAGTACTCATGAGATATTTTGCATTCTTTGCTAACTAAATAATCAAAATCTGATTTGAGTTGGATGCTAAATTTTCATTGGAAATACTTGATTTATACTAGGATTTCATAAAATTGGCAGTTGAAAAAAATGGGTTTACATACCCAAGTTGTCCTAAACTTAATTGAGTGGCAGTTTTTTAAATTTAAATTTAACTGAATTTAAAATTCACTTCCTCTGTTTCACTAGCACTGTCTGAAGAACTTAGTAGTTACATGTGACAAGTGGCTACCATATTTGTCAACACAGGTTCATACTCCTTACTCTTTCAAATTATTGTCAGAGCCTCTCACTCATTTTTTTCTCTCTGAAACTCCATTCCAACCCAATATTATTATAAATAATAGGTAAACTAAATCATTCTAAAGCAAATATCTATTTATTTCTGTTGAAATACCTTCAATGGCTTTCCAGTGCCTGTGGGTCAATTCCAAATCTTTTAACTCCTGGCCCTCATGGTCCTCAATTATTTGTCTTCAACAGTCTTTCTAGCCTTGTTTCTTCCAACTTCCCTGAACATTTCTAATCAAAATAAACTACATAATCCTTCTGCTTTTATCATGAGCTTTCCCTCTCCCATGTATGCTTATATATTCTAATTTTAGAGTTTTCTTCTCTCTCACATCTTTCTATTATAACTCTACTTAAAGAGTTCCAGTTTGCTCTGACAGATTTATTACACAGATTTACCCTCACCCCTACTCCCTAGTTCCCAATATCCTCCTGGATGACAGTACAGAAATTTTTCAAAGGATAATTCTCAAAAGACAGGGAAAACTGGAAAGGAAATGATCGGAGATGAGACAAGACAACAACATTTGAAAGTTGAGAATCAAATAGTGAGTGGCTATCGATTTTCAAAACAAATAAATGCTGATTTTTAAGTACCTACAAGGAGGACACCAACACAATTAAGCTAGCTTGCTCTTCAGAACCCCAGAAAGACTTGGAATTAAAGTACGAGGTAACTCTGAAAATTGGGTGAGTAGTGGGACTGAAGCCAGGGGGATTGACTGAAAGTCTTTATAATGAGGAAATAGACCAGATTCCATCTACCACTCTACAACCTACTTATCACACAACTATATCCCTTCCTTGGGTTACCAGGACAGTTTGTTATTATGATTTTCTATTGCTACTGTTAAATTATCACAACCTCAGCAGCCTAAAATAATGCCTATGTATTGCCTCACAATTCCGTTGGTCAGGAGCCTGGGTTGGCTCAACCTGTTCATCTGCTCCAGTTTTCCCAGGGCTGAAAGCAAGGTGTCAATCAGCTAAACTCTTATTGGGAGTCTCTGGGAGAAATACACTTCCAAGCTCATTCAGATTGTTGTCAGAATTCAGTGCCTTGCAGTTGTAGGGCTGAGGTCCCAAATTCCTGCTGCCATTAGCTCCAAGAGGCCACCTGCATTCTCCATCAAGTTAGCTCCTCCATTTTCAAAGCAGCAATGGCACACTGACTACTTCTCACACTGCGAGTTTCTCTGGCTTCCCTCCTGTCACATCTCTTCTATCTCCTCTTCTGCCTTCCTCCAGTATATTCCCCTTCTGTTTTAAAGAACTCGCGTGATTACACTGTGCCACCCAGATATTCCAGTACAACATCTTTTAAAGTCAGCTGATTAGTAAGTTTAATTCCTACTGCAAAGTCTTTTTACAACATGACCTGGATTAATATTTGATTGAATAACAAGAGGATGGGGATCTTAGAATCCTGCCTGTTACAGTTAACGCTCTAGAAAGTTAAACCACGGAGTCTCAAAAAGAGCAGAAAGCAAGAAGAAGGCAAGGGATTGAAACCAGGGAGCATAGGAAAATATTCTCCTGAATGGGGAAACACCTGACACCGGAAGCGAAGATTTCAAGTCCCAGGCAAGAGAATAGAGAATTTCTCCCTAGAGAAACTACCTGGCCCAATAGAAAAGACCTACAGATATTTGAAGCATCCCCAGAAAATACAGATATTTGAACACCCCCATCTGTCCCTACCCAAACACACTCCATTAACACTCCCCAGGTAACAAGCCCAGGCCATGCATACAAAATGTCCAGTCAGCTCTTTCAAATATTATCACAAGAAAAAATAAATTTAAAATGAATTTGAAAAATGCTTTACAGCTTCCAGAACCTAACTCAAATGGCTCCTTTATAATAACAAGCTTTCTGATCCACCCCCACCCCCTTAGCTACAAGGAATGTCTACTTGAAGGTCTTTAGCATTTTTTCTGAACCTTCCTTTGGTAGTTAGCAGTTTCTCTTTATCATTTCTATAGATGCCCTTTTGCTCCTTCGCTAAGTTGTAGCATTTAAATATCTATTACATTTACATAATCCAAAAATTTCTTACCCCATTCTTTGTACAGTAACATTAAGAAACAGTTCTTAAACCATAATACTAAATAGTAAAAGTTATCCATTATACTGTGAGTTTTTTAACTCAAGCCCCATCTCCCATTCACTTATCATTCCCAGGTCTTAAGACAGTGCATGGCACACATTAAATACTGTAAATAAATAAGTAAATGAATAACATGTGACTAGTGCTTTAATGTTTGCCTGGAGATTTATATTCGATCCTTACAACTCTAAAGTAGTTGTCATAATGTCAGCTGACATTTACTGAGCACTCCCTAGGCCCTGCTTTAAGTCCTCACATAACCCTACCATGTAGACATATTTCACACATTAGGAACTTAGGTACAGAAAGGTTAAGTAACCTACAAAAAGTCACCCAGCTCTCAAAGATGAATTGAAATTTAAATCCTGAAGTTTGATTTATGAGCTCTTGCCATTGACCAATATCCTATATGAACTCCCTGCTCCAAAAAACATACCAAAAAATAATCCATTTTTTTATATACAACTGAGATCAGTTCTAAAGCACTTTAACTGAAGATCTTGAGTCATTTTTATTATGTCTTGCTGCTTTCCATAGATACTTAGGGTATGAATGAGTGAATAAAGGTAAAATCCACCAAGTTAGAGACTTTGTGTGTTGTGTTCATTTCCATATTCCAGCACCTGAAGCAGTGCACTTTATAAATGCTCATTTAATAAACTGGATAAATGGTAATTTGATTGAGAATGATATTAGCCCATATCACTGAAATCAAATAAACTCTGAATAAATTGACCACCAACTTTCCAGATCTTTTAAAGCCAGAAATCTTTCCTTGAAATCCACAAAAGTAAAGCAATCCAGGATACTTGGAATAAACAAGCTGCCAGCTCCTTAACTAATTTATTTCATTTTTCTAGGAATATGGTGAGCCCCCAACCACAGAAACATCATCTTTCTGTAGCATGATAAATATTATACAAAAGAAAAAAGAAAAATAATTGACTTTCAAATATATATTACAAGGTGGGAAATAAAGGAATTATCTGGAAATTCAGAGATAATGAAAAATTATTTGCCTCAATAATATAGTGATTTTCCATATAAAAGGACTTTCTCTACCTTTATAAAGATCTAATTAGTTTATCCTTCTACTGCCCTGTTTATAGAAAAAGGCAGGATGGAGATTTGCTCCCTTTCAGGGTCTCCTCCCTTCTAAATGTCACTCCCTCTCATACAAGTGGTAACTGTCTGACCTCAAGCCACTTCATTGTCCCTGCATCTTCTGCGATTGGTCTTCTCTTCACTGTTTCCATTGGAGAATTTGACCTCTACCCTGATGTCTGCAGAATACTGGCATTTTCTCCCTCTATATCTTATTTCTGTTCTTTCTGTACTACTGTCATAGAATATGATTCTTGTGCAGCCCTAAAACATAATTAATCAAATGAGGGATCTGTTTTACAACATAAGCAATGGATGTATGAAATAGCCACTTCTTTAAGGAATTACCTTTTAGACAATACAGCATTCATAAAAACAGCATTCTCAAATGCAATGCTTTGTATTGTTAAATTTATTTCAGCTTATGCTCTCTTTTACCTAGAACAGATTCCCTAAATGTCCGTGCTAACAAACTGGCAGGCTGTCAGCAGTCTGCCTGGATAAGATGAATTTTGGCTTAGTCACTAACCTCTATCTCTTTGCCTCATGACCCAGTCCTATCAAAAAAATTCTCTTCACTGATAATATAAATCTAGATTTTTCCAAAACCTTTCTAATTTATTTTTGTATCAGACGTAATGGAAATATGTAAATGCAAATATTTTTAAAACTCAAAGCCAACTCTATATGCACAATTTCCCAAATGATGCATATCCTTTACAATCAAATATTATATGTGTGTCAGATTTTTTTGCATTCATTTATTCCTGTTTACAAGATAGAAAAAAACTGCATTATTTTCCCTTACTCTCCCTAAAGGTAATGTGATGTCTAAGTAGGGAAAAATATTTTCTGTAAGAAAGAGAGACTCTATGTCAGAAGCTCAGCTATAAGCAAATCAATTCTGAAATCTTACTTATGTAAGTAGGGAGTAAATATAGCAATAAAATTCCACATGTTTTTAAAACTTAATATTTGGGTTTTTTTTCAACTTAACTAATATTGATTTCCTTCTATTAGGGACATTGACAGTTTCTAATTCATATTTAAGTATCTAGAGGGAAAAGAGTACAAAGTTCTTGGATATTTTTCTCCTTCCATTTCCCAAAGTTTCCCACAATTAAAATGATAGGGAGGGACTAAATTTTTGGAGGAATATGACATTACCAGAAAATCTGAAATCAGTCCCCATTTATGAAGGACCAGCTATGTGCCAGACATTGGCTTGAGCTCTGGAAATAAAACTGGATCTAGTTTTATTTCCAACCGAATTCTGACACAATGTGAGGCACTGTACAGCGTCATTTCCAATGTCCTGTAGGAGCACAGATGGAGAAGCTCTTATTCTTCCCAGAGGATTAGAAGCAAGGAAGCAGTGAGACTTTGCTTTGGAGAATGAACATAATTTTGCCAAGCAGTGGGGATGTCCTTTCTCAAACCCAAATCCAAAAAGAAAAGAAGTTAAGGAGGAGCAAATAAAAGATGGGGGAAAGGGAAAAAAAGAAAGGAAGAAATAACGTATTTGGTTTCATTCAAGTTATCTACTGCCTTGAAAGTTGATCTACCCATAATAAAGCCACTTGATGGGAATTTGAAAAATATTCTCTCAAATTGAACATTTAGCATCACCTAATTAACAAAGATACTGGAAAAAATAGTTAAACAAATTCTTGTTGTTTTTATTTTTAAACCACATGCAATCAACATGATATTTGTTATCGTCTTGATAAAGCTGCCCTTTCAGAATGATCTTGCAAAGTATCCAAACAGTCTCAAAAGCTTAGTGATCCCAATGAAACAGACGATGATGTGCTCAATTGCTCTCCTCACCCCAGAGACCCTCCCTTGGGCCTCACGCCTCTGATTCACCTCCTGAAAATCATGCTTTAATATTTATTTATAACCTCAAAAATACCTTAAAGACTCATAATCCAAATGACTTCATAATTCTGGTAGTAATGGCCACCAGAATAAGCCTTCAATGACCAGTATCTCAAAATTTTGATATCTAGAAGCATAGGAAAAATAATTCTGTAAGATGAAATAGGAAAAGAGTTGGACCAGTTTGGCTTTTCATCATCCCTGCTGATGCCAGTGCCTCAGTTACTTCTTGTGACATCAGTAAGCAGACCAGTAAAAAAGGCATTCCTATAATTACCTAGTTAATGTCCTTGATTGAAGAAGGTCAAATGGGAAGGTTGTCCTAATGACAACCAAATAATATAGAAACAATGAAGAAATTTTGGAAAACATATAAAAGGAAAAATAGGGGAAAAATCCAGAGTTACTGGAGAAACTGCAGAAAATTTGATCTCCCATTTTTTTCACTTACCAGAAAACCATAAATATGGGTCATTGCAGGGACATATTATTTGGAAACATAATTTTAATGGCTGTATTATTGTCCTTATGTCCCATAATCTATATGTAATATCCTCCTAAATTTAAAAATTAAGTCCATTCCCAATTTTTCCTTAATAATTTCTGTTAAAAATTAATGTACTTATATATTGATTTTCACCTGTATCTCTGCTTATTTCTTTGCAATAGATTCCTAGGGGTGAAATTACTAAATAAAAGAACAGAAATAGTTAATGTTCTAGATACATATAAACTGTTTTTCACAAGTCATATGTCAGCTAATGCTTCAAACAGCACAAAATAATTTGTCTCAGCAAACCTTTACCAGCATTGAAGAACATCTTTTGTGAATCTTTGTCAATTTGATAAATGAAAACTTGTAACTCGTTTACATATGCATTTCCTGATTATGAGTGAATTGTTATAGTTATTCACCTTTAGTATTTCAGTCATGTTTTTTGCCCAATTTTTAGTGTTTTTTAATTTTAATCCTTGACTTGTAAAATTTTATATATTAGGAATTTTAACTTTAATATCTGTTATTTATATCTCAGTTTATAAATGTACTTAATTTTGGTTGTGATGAATTTTGATATATAGAATAATTTACATGAATAATCAAATACATTGATCTCTTTCTTTTTCAATTGTTTCACTATTTTTATGAACAAAATTTCTTCCCTTTCTTGAAATCAGGTTTAAAATTAGAAGGAAATATAGGTAATAACTTTTTTATTACATTTAAAACTTTGATCTAGTGAGGCTGAATATCTTTGCCATTTAATGGGATTCTGACATTACTGGCATAATTTATATATTTGATCTTATTATTATATCATGTTTTGTGCTTGTACTTTCATGTACCTTGCTATTCTTTAGTTTCTATAGGATTTTTTTCTTCTCCATTCAGAAGGTACAAGTTTTGTTTATTTTTTGTTTATAGACTTTTACCACTATAATATTCTCAAATTTCTTTAATCAGTATTTCCAAGATTAACAGCATCAGGAAGAAAATAACAACGTTTAATTACCCATTATATAAAACAAGGATTTTAGCCTACTTTTATTTCTCTTGCAATCCCATCTTTAACACAACCTGAGGTTGAAATTTATTTTTATAGGATAAAACTTCTGTTTCAAGAATATTTTTATATTTTCATTGTGTTTTGAAACTATATCTACAACATGAAAATTTGATGAATGATTATGACAAGAAGTTATACTGATTTGGGATAATTTATTACATTGATTAGATATTATTCTATATATTTGGAAGTGTTATTTATTAATATGGAATCCATATTCCCTTTCAAATATAGTTTTTTATCATTTCATCTCATTGATTCACAAGCAATTCACAGCCAGCAACCACGCTTAGAGGAGATGCCATGCTACTGAAAGTTTTTTATATATTCCTTGTATTATCTGAATGTGAGATGTGAAGATGAAAAGCTCAGAACCATCACAGGAAAGCAGTCAAGATGTTATATGTATCTCTATTCAAGAGTTTAAAACTTTGAACGCTCACAACAACATAATCTTTTCCTAAGATTTAGCACCTGCTTTTTTTAGAAATTATTTAAGTTATGTTTTCATTATGCTTTTTCTGAATTCTCTTTGCTTCCCAGTAAAAAAAAAAAAAAGTTAGCAACCTAAAAGCCATAAAAATTTATTTCGTTGTTCCCTCAGGGGAGAAAAAGGAGTTTGGTGTGATTAAATAAAAGGCAAGCTATGGAAGGTGTGGCTGTATTTCTAAATATAACTTAAGTTGTACCTTGCTTTACATAATAGATTTACCTCTGACCAGCAGTGCAAATTGAATTTTTATCAATCAAATTATATATTATATCCACGGGGGATAAAATAACCTGTTACTTTAAATTTATCACACGATGAATCTTTTTGTAAAAGTATCATTAATCCCTTTTTAACTTCTTTTATATATGTGCACTTTCAAATATCAAGGTAACATAATTTTACACCAGAATGTTCTTCTTCTTTTGTAATATTTTACATCTTATAAATGAAAAACATAGTGATTCCTTTGAACGAAAGAAAGAAACTATTGCATTACATAGTCACATCTACTCTCAGCTAGATAAGCTTTTGAATATCAAGATAGGAATAAAATGAGTAGTTGTAGAAAAAAGAAACCAGATGGTAGGGTCTTGGGGAAGGTGCAAAAAGATGGGGAGAGGCATGTGGAGCATCATACCCAAGTACCACGTGAGACAAAGATATCAAGTCCTGAAGAGGTACCAAAGGCACAGCTGTGGAAACAATTCCAAACCAGGAATTCCAAATCAAATGTGTCAAACAAGAGAGCTGGATGAAAAACAGAAGATAAAATAAGGTCTCAAAATGAGTATTGAGACCAAGAAACTAAGAACATGGTAAACATCAGGAACATAAATAGGTGTATTTTGGTATTGTCAAATAGTGAAATGAATGAACTGTAACTATGCAAACCAAAATGAAGGAATACCCAAGACATAACGTTGAATGAGAAGAGAACATTACAGAAGGCTATTCGCAGTATGTTTCCATTCATACATGCAAGATTATATAAAATTAAGCAATAGATTGTTTAGTGACAGCATCATGTATGATAAAACTTAAAGAAAGTCCAATGGTCAGGGGAATTTTGCTTCCATATTACACAGTGGCAAATTAGTTACCCCCTGATAAGGATAACTAGAAAAAGTATACAAACTATATAAAAGTTTAGCTTGAAAGTGTTGGAACACATTCAAGGTAATTAAGTATTACCATAAGTACATGAAAATCCAGCTAGAGAAGCTCAGCACTTAAGACATTTATGAGTAAGGGATCCAGCAAGAAAAACATAGCACAGTCAAAGGACATAATTGAGGCACAGGCAATGAAAGTACAATTATAAATGTGTCAGTTAGGTTAAGAGAAATCAATGAGAAAATGGAGAAATATTTTGGCACTGGTAGCAGATGGTTGTATGACTATTACAATTCCTAGCCCTAAAGGGAAAGAGAAAGGAGAGTTATAGAACCTAGAGAGAGAAGAAGGAAAGATCTGCCTGGAAGAAGTTTGGGGTTTCAAAAGAATGGAATCGTTACTAGCGCATGGGCCAGCAGGGAGAGGATGAGAAAATAAATACCCTAAACTAATATTCATGCAGTCCAATTCTCCTAGCTCCTGATGGTTCCTCCCATTGGTCAAACCTAACCAGATGGAGAAGGAAAAGCCTACTTATGTGCTGGAAAGGTACAGTTTTCCAGGACACGAGACAGTGTGGAAAGGAATGGGAAGTGGGTCTAGAAGGGCTAATACAGAAGAGCCAGCACAGTAGAAATGGAAGAGGTGCTTGAGATGAAGATCATGAAAAAGGCTTTGAATTGCTTCAAGGTGCTATAGGGACAAAAGTTAGAATCCAGGACCTGCTGAAAGATGAGTTAGCTGGATGGACCAGAATATCTAAATCACTGAAATTGGATTAAGTTCCAGGCTGAACATTTTCCAGGTAATTGGAGAAACAAAGGAAAATTCCTCCAGTATATGATCACATTATGCAAAGCCTCAAATTATTTCTGTAAAATGTTCTTCAAATTTAATGTCAAGCATATAATACAAGATCATCATACACATGAGGAAACAAAATGAAAGCAACATAAATAGTAACTAACAGAAATGATAGCCAATAGAAACTGATCCACAATGGCTTCAGATACTGGGAATTATCAGACATTGGCTTTAAAAATAACCATGATTACAGTGATCATGAAGGTAAAGAAAGGTTGAAAAAACTCAGTATAAAACTGGAAACTCTAGAAATTGATAGAGCTTTGAAAAAGAACTAAATAGAAATTCTGAAACTGAAAAATGCAATAGCTGCATTTAAGAACTCAGTAAGGGGGATTAAAAGCATAGTATATTAAACACAACTGAACCTTGCCATTAAGGATTGGTTCTCCTCCCAAGTTTGTTCCTTCCTTGCCCCTTCTCCCTCAGTTCTTCCTTATAGACTTTATGAGGAGTTCCTCAAGAGCAAATGTCTTAAGAAGAAAAATCTTGAGTCTGGCTTACAAATGGATCTATACAATATTTTGGTATGCTGCAATACTATATAGCCCCACTTTGACTGATCCTGAAGGACAGTGGCAAAGGAAAATCCTCCCAATGGGCTGAACGTCAAGCAGCACTTTATCGTCCACTTTGTCTGGAGTGAGATATGGTCAGAGGTGTATATCCACACTCATTCACTGGCAGGTGATGATGGCTTTCCTGGGAGGAAAAGAATTGGAAAATTGGTGGCAATGAATACTAGGAACAATCTCTCAGAACGGACATACTGTGAAGATATGAGAGTCCAATGTGAAAGTTCATAAGTTGTTTTCCACCACAGTGAAGTTTTTTAATCAGATGGACAAAATGATATATTCTAATGATATCAGCCTCTTTCCCCTCACACACTACATTCTCAATGGTCTCATGAACAAAATGGACATGGTGGCAGGGATGGAGGCTATGCTTGGGTTCAACAATATGGACATCTCTTTATCAAGGCTGACTTGGATAATTCTACTAATAAGTGCTTAATCTGTCAAAATCAGAGATCAACACTGTGTCTCCAATATGGCACCATTTCCTGGAGGGACCAACAAGCAACCTGGTGCCCTGGTGTCAAACCGATTACAGTGGACCTGTTCCATCATGGAGGAGAGATTTATGCTCACTGGAATAGAGATATTTTGGAAATGGGCTTGCCTTTTCTGCCTGGAATGCTTCTATCAGAATTACCATCCATTGCATCACTGAATGCCTCTTCCACCATCATAAGGGCCCCCATGGAATTACTTCCAAACAAAGAAATCCTTTCACAGGAAAGGAAGTATAGCAATAGGCTCATGACCATGGAATCAACATGTCTTGCAACATATTCCATCAACCAGATGTAACTGGTCTAATTGAAAAATGAGAAAGTTTGCTGAAGACTGTTATAGCAGCAGTTTGGAGCTCTGTATTATAGAATGCAGTATATGCTTTGAATTAGAAATCACTGCATGGTACTTTCTTCTCATTGCCAGTATTCATGAGTCCAGGAACCAGCGATGGAAGTGGAAGTTGTTCCTTTCACTATTAAAACTAATAACCCCTTGCAGAATATTTGCTTCCCTTCCCAGCAACTGAAAGCTATATAGTTTGGAGGTCTTAATTTCCAAAGGAAAAAGATTTCTAGTGGGACACACAACAATGGTGCCGCTGAATTGGAAGATGAAATTGTCACCTGGCTATTTTGCAGTATTTCTGTGACCGAACCATCAGACATGTAAGAATTAAGTCTACTCTAGAAGAAATTCATCCCAATTTCTAAGAGATCCTCACACCACAACAAAAGCTTGGAGAACTATGTACGGAAAACTAAAGGATTCCAGAGTACCTCATAATTCAACCATGCCTAATGTTAAAGGTAAATGAAAAACTACAGCAGCCAAAAAAAAAAAAAAAAGAAAGGCAGGAAAAGTGAGGACTCAGAGCTTTCAGGAATAAAGGTTTGGGCCACTCCATCAGGTAAAGAACCCCAACCAGCTGAGATTCTCTCTGAGGGAAGAGAAATATGTCACGGAGTGTGGAAGTGAGAAGCCATAGATATAAACCACAACCTCATGAAAATGACAGAAACAAGGATAGGATTATAGTAGTTTTCAATGTTTTTGCTTCATTTGTGAGATGAGTGTGTTTATTTGTATATTCTAACTATTTTCTTCTTGTAAGTCCCTATCTACAGTTCCCATCAATGGGCCAGCTTTGGCTCACAGCAACCCAAGACTTTTACTGCCAGCCAGTGGATTATAACCAAATCTTCTTCAATCCTACCCTTGTATGGGGAAGGGGGAGGGAGGGAGGTCAAGTATATCCTTCCTTGGGTTCTCTCCCTCAGAATCCAATCCTTTGGGTATCCCTAACAATACCCAGGTATTCTTTAGAGTTCTCTTTTATTTCCTCTTAGTAGTTAATCCCCTGGAATTTATAATGCTTTATAATAAATTTTCATTTTTCAAATTACTCTGTAGTTACTGTATCTTGACTAGAGTCTGGCTGATACAAAAGCAAGTGGAGGGAAGTGACTGTGGCTCAGTCAGATGAGCTCCCATCGGTTCACGTCCAGGGGCCTCCTTGTGAAGGCAGGCTCACCAGCACACCACAGAGCACCACCTGGCCCACAGACATCATAGAGCACCAACTCAGCAAGGTGACACAACAACAAAAAAGAAGGGAGACAAGCGAGAACATAGAAGAGTCCACAACTAATGGACACAGAGAGCAGACAGCAAGCAAGCTTCAAGGGGGGAGGGGAAATAAAAAATAAATTTTAAAAAAGCAAATGGAATTAATGATCCAATTAAAAGACACAGATTGTCAACCTTAATTTAAAACAAAACAAACCCTTCATAGTGTTTATAAGAGAAATATCTAAAATTTGAGGATGTAGAAAGGGTGAAAGGCTACAGAAAGGGAAAAGATGTACTACATAAAATTAAGCTGAAATAGTTACATAAATGTCAGATATATAGACTTTAGGACAGAAAGCATTTCCAGTGATAGAAAAGAATACTTCATAATAATAAGAAAATTCAATTCACCAGAAAGATTTTACAGTTTCTATGCACATAATAACATGGCTTCAAATATATAAACCTAAGACAAATCCAGAATGATAGGAAATTTTAACAACCTCTCTCAATAACTAATAAACAAGCAGATAAGAATTCAATAAAGATATAAAAGATTTGAATAATGCAATTAACTAACAAATTATATAGAAAACATTTCATCCAACATCTATAGCATAGGCAGTCTTTTTAAGCACACACCAGAATATTTTTTAAACTTAACAAATGCTGAGGCAAAAAGCAAAACTCAATAATATTAAAAGTTTTTAAAATACACAGAGTATACTGACTGCCAAGCCTGTATATCCTGCAGCCAAGCCTGTATATCCAACCAATGCAATTCTGAAGCCAGTTCATAAACACAGATTGAACACATCTCTTCCCAACTCTGATATAAGGACATACGTTGGTAGCCTAAAATTGGCCATGATGGAACTATTTATACTATGGAAATTAGCAAATGCTACAAATAAGGGCTTATTTATTATCTGAGAGTCATTTTTTAAACGTTTGCCAAAATACCACTGTAGTATTTCTGAACCATCTCCATGTGGAGGCTGTAATGACATCTCAATCTCAATACATCTAAAACTAAACATATTCTCTCCCACTTTCAAGCTTCTGCAAACCTGCATTCCTTATTTCTGTTAATAGCATCACCCCTATCTACTTTTACAACTAAAACCCCCAGAAATTTTAAGCCTTCTCTTCCTCATTCCCACATTTAATCACTCACCAAGTCCTGTGTTTTTTACATATAAAATGTTTCTCAAATTTGTTCCCTCTTCTCCTTTGCTACTGCTGTTTCCCTAGCCCAGATAATCTATGATCCACACAATTGCTGCAGGGGTGCATGATATTCAAAATATTTAACCACTGATATGGCAATGGCTTAACCAATGTACCAGCTGACTATTTGTACTGAATGTGGTATATGTGCCATGCAGATGCATAGTAAAATTTTTAAAAGTATATACACAAACTTTTAAAAATATGCTGTTTTTATTTTATATTTAAACATATAAAACACTATGACTAAATTTTGAAAGATATCCAGAGAATATACATAAAATGTTTGTGTGTGTCAAATAATAAATACCATTGTCAAAAATTAGGTGAATTATGGGAGTTTGGAAGCCATGGATCTTTCCACGTGGACTCCCTACCTTCATTGTCTCCCAATTCCAAATTTTCTTCTTCAGTGCTGACAGAATATTTTTTCTAAACACAGATATGATACTTTCAGTTCCATAATTTGTGATATTGCTCAGTTGCTTATGAAATAAAACCCAACTCCTTAGAAAAGTGCTCAGGGATCTTGCAAATATGGCTGCATAAAACCACTTTTACAATTTCACCAGGAACTCGCCACCTTTAGCCACATCTTTGTACAGATTTCCTCTAGTTGGAAAATACAACTTATTGCTCAAACCTCAAAACAAATGTTATTCTCTTCTGTAATGCTTTCTTCAACATTTTACGCAAAATTAATGGCGCCTCCACCTTTTTTCTGTCACATTTTATTCAGATCACCACTGAGAAGGATAAGCATGTAATTTGAGGATTCTTCTTCCAACTGCCTTTGGTGAGAGGATGTTATTGCTCATTGACAAGCGTCTCCCAAAGAAGGGGCAAGAAGGATTGAAATTCTATATGAATTAAGGCACTCTCTAAACTGTTATTTAAACTCTGTTTTTTAAAAAACACACAAAATACATGACAAGATGGAAATTCCTTTCTTTCTCATGTAATAGTGAGGAATGGAAGGTCAAGGTCTAAGAGGGTAGCCCCATCGTCCTCACCAGGCAGTCTCCATCTCTAAATCCAAGATGGCTTCCATACTCTCATCATGATGTCTGCCTCTGGTAGGCAGGAGAGAGGCAAGGAGAAGTGAAAGAGCGCTTCTTCATTTATAGGGTTTTGTGGGTTTTTTTTGGAATTTGCACATATCACAACAGCTCACATTTCATTGGCCTGAACTTAATCAAACAGTCCTACCTAACTACAGGCAAAACTCAGGAATTTATGTTTTAATTCGTTAGCAACGTGTCCTGTCAAAACCTGAGAGGCACTCTTACTGAAAAGGAAAGAGAAAAGTGACTATGGGACATAAACGATGAGTCCGCACTTCACACATGAAACACAAATCCTCCTTTCTACTACAGGTTAAGCAAAAAGATAAAAGGTCATATAGGGAAACTGTCGTACTGTTGGCCTCAGTGAGATTTCTGGTTACTCCAACGTTTTAGTCATTTTTGTTCTCCTTTATTATCATTATTATTGCTGCAGCTTACTCTATAAAATCAGGCATCTATATGATCACAATATATCAGCCTGCACATAAATGCTGCTTTTTTATGAGACCACTAACCCCTGGGTCAGCCTTCATGTATCCCTTTTTTATTAGAGATGGAAAAGTAAATTGTCAACCTCATTTTCCCTATTTTCCACTCCAATAGTATAAATTTTGTTTGCTATAAATAAGCAAGCAACCCCTCTTCCAAAAGTAAAGTTATCACATCCCTTTTTAAAATTGTGTGTGTAGCTCAGTATTATCTACAAATTCTTGCCTTCTAACGTTTAGGTGACTCAAAACATTTGCACTTTACAATGGGTTCAGAAACTGATGCACTAAACCTGAGCAGCAAAGTATTGCAATCAAAGTATGTCTTCAATTTGCTAAGAACCAATTACATTTCTCAAACTGTACTGTCTTGGGCATAATAATAAAACCTATCAAGATTTCCATCTGGCCTCAAATTAATAAACATGTGCCTTCTGCTCTGAACAAGACTGCAGTGGCACTAGGGTTAAGGAACCATAATGATAAACGATTATGAACTGTAGGTGTTTGACTTGAAGTAATAATACATTTTATTTTTAGTATGGGAGAAAGATACTTTCATTTTTCCTGTTGAGGGTTCTCCTTTCTAGACTACTGAAAATGAATTACTTCCAGAGGCCAAACGCATCCTTCTGCAAGCCTTTGACCATGATTGAGAGTTAACTCATTGTGCCTGTCTGCGTAAAGAGCTTTCTCCAGTGCAGATTAATGTTACGCTAATATCCTTTCATGACTCTGTGGATAATCAAAAACTAAAGATCTATGAGTCAAAGATGGCAAGCTGGGTTATGAGAGCCACTGCAACCCTTTCCACACCATTTGTGTAAGCAACTGCTCTATTCTCCAACCTGTATCCCACTTCAGATGTAGGTAGTCACCAAGTATTTATGTGCTGGGACAAAAGTCATACAAATATGGATTTCCCAGCCTTTTTCTTTATGCACCCATCTAAAGAGGATTCAAGCTTGGCCCTCTCAGTCTGTTTGGGTCCTCCATCCTCTCATGAGATGTGGTGCACTAGAAAGGCTAAGAGGAAAAGGACAAGAGTATGTTGACTGAGAAGGGAAAGGAATTTTCAGAGTTCTTAAGTGAAAGATATGGGAACAGTTGTGGCACATGAAAGCAATGGAGGGAACAGAAAATCGGACCTTCTAAAAATTGAGTGGCAATTCTGAGAATCATGATGCTTAAGAAACACAAAAATACAGATGAAATGCAGATTGCTTTCCAATTATTCTTGGTTGCTGATTTTTCTCCCATTGACTATGAGATTTTTCCAGCATTGAGAAGAGTAGGTACTAGCTTTAAGGCATTACATCTAGTTTCCTCGGTATGCTATATTCTGAGAGGAAAGGAAGGGACCAAACTTTAATGTCATGTTTTTAAACCTTGTCAATTATTGATCTCAGCACTGATCACTTTTAAAAGCACATTTACAGGTAGCTAAGGGAAGGGAGAATATATTGGTTAAATTGTGTGTGCTGATGGAGCAGGGCCAACCAGGTTGACCAAAGAGGAGGCAAAGTCAGGACTAAGGAAGAGCCAGAGGTGCCTCCACATTGATGAGTTCAACCAGAGACAGGGCAATTTTACCTTCCTTACATAATCTAGTTAAACTCTCCAGTATCTAAGCCTTCCTCGTAATTGCTCCAGCTTGATTCCTTTCTTGTCTCACATCTGCAGCTTTTTCTGTGAAGCTGAAAGACTTGCAAACTCATTAATCTCATTAATATGGAGTCAGTACAGCAAAGTATGTGGGAAGCGGGAAGAGAAACAGAATTTGTAATCAAGCAGAGCCAGGTTCAGGTCTTGACTTGACCATTTACTTTCTCGGAAAGTTACTTAAACTTATGATGCAGTTTCCTTGCCTGTAAAGTGAGGATTATGATAAGAACTGCCATACAGAGGTATTCTGAAAATTGAGTGAGAGCGCAATTACCAAGCACTTAGCATGATAGCCAACCCATTGTAGCTTCTAACTAAATGCTAGCTATTTTCATATCACCAGCATGCTATCATTCCTTAGCTTATTATTTATTAGCTATAGTTATTATAATTAATGTAATCCTATACCATTCTCCAACTCTTCTTTCCCTCTCTACCCTTTCCTTCTCCCAAGGCTTCACCTGGAGCCTAATTTACCATCCCAATACATGTTACTACAGTTAGATAAGGTCAGACCCTATCACAAGCACCATCTGAGACCTTCAAGGAATCATCCCCCTGATATCTGTCCTGTCTAGCCAACAGTTTCTCACCTGCCTCTAATTAGTGTGTCTGCCTGGGCTTGACTCTCAGCTCTTCTGTGATACAAATTAGCCTAGCCTCTCATAAATTGAGCAAGTCAAAAGTTTAATGCATGTGTTCTAGTCCTGGAACCCTCTTCATTCTCCCAACTAAATTTTTTAAAAAAAAGGAAAAAGAAAATCTAATTCAAAGGTTAACCTCTGTCTATAACCTATATCTGTAACATAGTTTTTTAAGACTTCTGAGAAAAAAGGAATGGATTTTTTTCTTTTTATATCCGAAGTATTTAGATGAAGTAGAAGAACTTTAAATAGATTATTCTGATCCTAAGAAGTCTAAACACTTTCACTCCATAACTATTCACTTTATTGAGAATGAAGAAACCCACAAGGAAAAGAAGTAATCACTGGTCATTCTTGAACTCCTTAACTTGTTTCATCCTTCCAGAAATATTATGAAATAGATGGTGTCATCCCCATTGCACTGCTGAGGAAACTGAGGTTCAAGGAGAGGAGGTGACTAGGCCACCCAGCTAGAAAGTCTCAAGACTGAAATAGAAGCTCCATGTGTTTGACTTCAAAAATCATTAGAGTACAAAATACTATACTCAGCAGCAGACCTAATTCTGTGATAGAGTTGTTTTTTCCCCCACACACTTCCACACTTCCTTGTTAGACTCACTGAAAGTCCATAGTAACCCAGTAGAGTTCTATATATAGAAAGGTACAACTTATTGGCTGATACTCCTACAGTTTAAGCCATTTACCTTCCAGTGTGCCAACAACTTCTGCATTGAGGCCACATGAAAGCCTGATATTCTGAGTCATGGTTCAACTTAATTCTATTTACCATCTCCTGAAGACTTTTTTGAATTGCTTTACTGGAGTTACAATGATGATAAAACAAGTTACACAGAAGGACCTGCTGAGAGGGCAGCTGGAAATTGTCCTGAGCAATTACAGATCAGCAGCATTTGTTCCTACTTCATCTTTAGAATCACAGCAGATTCAAATTTCATAGGAGAAAATTCAGAGCACTCATGGAAAATAACCACTGGGTGAATGAGAATGTCCTCAAGTTTCATTGTTTCTTGTACCTCTTTATGGTCATCACACATGCTCCATGCCAATTCCTAATAAATCTTTACTCTGAACCAAATATCACATAAGAAAGATAAGGGGGTGTGTTATTTACTATACAAGAGCTGGGTGGTTTAGCTTTCAGCACATTTATTTTGACCAAACCATCTTAACATCTTTGTCCAATCATTGATCCAATAATAGCATTCCTTTACTTTTTTCAACTGTCAGTAATGTGGCCAAGCAATGGGTCCACTAACCAATACAGAATTCAATGATGTGACACCAGGATTTTGAGGAAAGAGTTTTACTGCAAGATCAACCAGTAAGGAGACAGAAGACAAGCGCAAATCTGTCTCACCGATCTAAGAATTAAGGGAGTTTTATGGGATAGTAAAAAAGGGAGGTGGGGACAATGATAAGCACTCAGGTTGGGATATTCTGATTGGTTGTTTATAGGACTTTCTACATATGGTAAAAACATGCCACATCTTAGCTTTCTTTTGATGGACCTCTCTTATATTATTTGCTTCCAACAACTTATCATCCACCTCATCTTTGGCTCAGGTTATATGACCTACAGTTAAACAAGCTCAAGAAACGGTTATATATAGGAGCATGATGAGTGAGGACTCACGGATAAAAGACATGGCAAAGGACAGAGTTGAGGGTTTTGGTGTTGGAATTTTGATGTTGGGGTTTTGATGTTGGAGTTTGATGCCAAAGCCTTAAGCTGGAGCCCTGAAAGTAAGCTCACAGAGGAAACAGAAGCAAACTCCAGGAAGAGAGGAACCCTGAGCCCAGGAAGAAGCAAGCCCTGGGAAGAAATGAACCTTGAACACGGAGAGAAGCAAGACCCTGGAAGAGAGGAACCAAGGAAGCCTGAACCCTCACAGACGCTGGCAGCCATCTTGCTCCAACACATGGAAATAGACTTTGGTGAGGGAAGTAACTTATGCTTTATGGCCTGGCAACTATAAGTTCCTACCCCAAATAAATATCCTTCATAAAAGCCAACAGATTTCTGGTATTTTGCATCAACACCCCTTTGACTGACTAATACAACATGCATCATCAAATTTCCATTTAATCCTGAATCCTGATAAGAGGGAATATTTAATCATTCATTCAACAAATATTTACTGTGACCCTTCTCTGAAACAGGCAATTTACTGTGTGCAGTACTTATATTTATAAGTGAGAATAGCATTACCGCCTAGGAGTTCACAACCTGAAACAAATCCAGACATTTTTACAAGTGTCTACAATGCAATGTGGCAAGAACAATAGCAGTGATAAATTATAAAGGACAGTTATAAGCTCTGAGGAGGAAATACTCAAAGTAGAGAGCATAGAGAGGATGGTAGAAGATCGGGGAATATGATGTTTGAGTCAGTACTGAAGGAAAAAACAATGTGTGTGAGGGGTGCATTCTCCAAGTAGAGGAGGTAAACATACATATTATCTGTGCCCAGGATCTCAGAACTTAAAGATACTTCAAGCCTTATATGTTTCTTTAACCTTCATTTTATATATTTTTAAATATTGCAGCAATATCACAAAGCAAATTTACATGCCTGTATATCACTAGAATTTTCCCCCAATAAATTACATAAAGCATTGGGAAAAAAAGGAAAGCAACTAGGGTATAAAAATAGATACAAACTGCACTTGTAAGATATATTGAATTCAAAAGTCCTCACAAATGTGCAGGTATGATTAGGAAAGCCAAAATGTGCTATTGCTTTTTTATGTGATCCCATAAAATAAAATTAAAAATCATATTTTTTCACAAGGGCTGAGGCAGGCTTTGTGAGAGTAGGTGACATAACTGAAACCAGTGAGATTATCTGGTCTTCGTGTTCCTTAAACTAATAAGGACGACTCAAGCAGCTGAACCCATATATTTGACCTCTCATCTTGCTCTCGCTTCCTTCTACAATTAGCCAATGGAATATGCATTACAAAAATTCCAGAATATCAGATTTATTAACTAGTAATCCTCTAGTTACTTCCAATTAAATAATGAATAGGTAAAAATGGCCACTTTGCCTGAGACATCTTTCCCCATGCAACTAAACATGTTTTACTCATTCACACCAGGTATGCTAGTCTTGACATCAGACCCCTTAAATGAATCAAATCCCTTTTAAGCTCCATTAAAATATAAAACATGTACTTTTTGGCTTAGTACACCACTGTAGCTAATGCAGTGAAGGTATAAACTGCATCATAAAAACCAATGGACTGTCGGTTGAATAAGTTCCCAAATGAGAAGAGGGGCTGTGAAATTTAAAACAAATAGTAAAATTTCATTCATTCCAATAATTTGTATTTTTGTGATATTTTGCAGAAATTATTCACAAAGAAAATTTAGGTTTATATCATCATCATTATCATAATAAAACTGTGATGGTTCCCTTGACCAGATTGTGGTGTCCAGGTGATTGGTCAAAAAAACACTGGCCCAATTGTTATTGTGAGGACACTTCATGAATTTAAATCATCAGTAAGTTGATCGCATCTATGGCTGTATTAGTCAGCCAAAGGGATGCTGATGCAAAATACCAGAAACTGGTTTGTTTTTATAAAGGGTATTTATTTGGGTAGGAGTTTACAGATACCAGGCCATGAAGCATAAGTTACTTTCCTCACCAAAGTCTATTTGGAGCAAGATGATTGATGACGTCTGAGAGGATTCAGGCTTCCTGGGTTCCTACGTTCCTGGGGCTTGCTTTTCTCCGGGTTCAAGGTTCCTTCCTTCCTGGTTCCTTCTTTCCTCTGGGTACTGACTTCCCGGGTCTTCAGCATCAAACTCTAACATCAGAAATCCTCAACTCTCTTCTTCACCATGCCTTTTATCTGTGAGTCCCCACCCACCAAGTGGTAGGGATGCAGCGCCCTAATCATAACTCAATCATGCCCAGGTACAGATCGGATTACAAGCATAATCCAATATTTCCTTTTGGTATTCATCAATTATATCAAACTGCTACAATGGCTAATTACATTTATAATCAATTGAGGAGATTGCCTTTAACAGTGAGAGACATCTCATCCAATCAATTGGAGTCTCAAAAAGAAGAAGTGATGATTTTAGTAGTCAGAAGAGAGAATTTCCATCTTTATTTCAGCCAGCCAGCTTCTTCTGGGGAATTCATCAAAAACTTTTGGCAGAGTTCCAGATTCCACCTGCCCGTCAAAATTTGGGCTTGCCCATCCCTGCAGTCATATGAGATAATTCTTATAATGATCTCATAATATTTACAGATATCTCCTGTTGGTTCTGTTTCCCAAGAGAACCTTGACTAATACAATAACCAACATTTAAGTTCCAAGCATAGTTCTAAGTGCTTTTCTCATGATTATATCCAACTCATTTAATCCTCCCAGCAACCACATGGGAGTTTCTTGAAACTGAATTGGAGTTAATCGCACTCAAACCACATGTCTGAGAACAAGAGAAATACAATTTCCCAGAGAGAAATTAGGGGTCTATAGCAGAAGAAATGAGTAATAAATAAATGCTTGCGTGAAAAACAAAAAATGCCCACCATACCCAGAATGAGTCAGTAACAGTACCAAGATTGAGCCCACATCTCAGGCAAATGAGCTCTCACTATACCCCACAACCCAGTTTTCAGAACAAAAGCATGAATGATGAGTCACTAATACACTAATGTTCATTCTCATTCAAAAAATAACTATTTCATTCATTCAACTAATGTTTATTTAGCAGGTTTATTATTGCTTCCTTTACATAGACCAAAAAATATATATATATATCTCAAAGACATTTCTTACTAAAGTTAGCCCATGTGGTAGAGGCTTTTAAGAAAAATTCTTCACGTTGCTGAAAGCACCAACTTTTCTCTATTTCTATCACTTCACTTCCAACTCAAAAGTGCTTGTGACATTGGGTTTTAAATGTGAGGTTGATATTTATGAAAATATAAGAACCTTTAGACAAGAGAAAATTCTGAACAAGTCTAGAGTCTGGAAACCCCTTGAAAACATAATCCATGTTCTCTTTGTCTTTATCCAATACTGCGACAAATATAGTGCATGTGCCAGCTGTCTCTGTCTTTGTACACTACTTGAATTTAATATAGGATAAAGGTATATATGAAACCATTAGGACTGAGAAAATCCCCAGAGGGAAAAATCATCTATGGTATTAAGTAAAAGCTATCTGGGAAGACAAGGAGGTCCAAAAACCAGGTGAGAAGTTTGGGAAGGCCTGAGACACATGAAAGGAAAGGAGTTCCTCCACGATGAGGATTCATAATCATTTCATATACCATGCTACACCCAGATGAGGGGATAAGAACTTTCTACAAACTATCCTTTTAGTTTGCTTTTAGTTTGCTAAAAGCAATATACTAGAAATGGGTTGACATTTACAAGGAAATTTGTAAGGTTGCAAGCCTACAACTATAAGGCCGAGAAAAGTGCTCAAATCAAGGAATCAGGCAATGTTCTCTCCCTGAAGACCAGCTGCAGGCAATCCTGGACCTATCTATTACATGGGAAGGTATATAACAGTATCTGCTACTCTATCTTTTCCTATGGACTCCGTTGCTTTCAGCTTCTGACTGCTTCATCTGTGTCTTTCTCTCTCAGCTTCTATGGTTCCTCTCTGAGCTCCTGTTCCTTTTTCTCTGTGTCTGTCTCTCTATATTCATCCCATTTATAAAGGACTCCAGTAAGAGGATTAAGATCCACCCTGGGTCACGCCTCACTGATGTAATCTAATCAAAGGCCCTTAATTGAAGTAACCTAATCTAAAGATCACACTTACAATAGATTCACACCCACAGGAATGGATTAGCTGCAAGGACATGATCTTTTCTGGGGGCCATAAAAGCCTCCAACCACCACATACCCCAGAAGGAAGCCACTTCACAGTCTTCCTCTTGGTATTCCCTAAAAAGCAGCCCTTCATGCCATGTCCATTCACTGCCTGTGAACCTCTAAGAGCTATTCCAACTTGCTTTACCATCTTCAGAAGAGACTCCATCCTTCAAGCCATCAGCACAAATAAATAATACTATGCCCTCTCCCTCCTCTTCCTTACACACTTTTTAGCTTCTTTCTCTGTGTAAACAGAAGTGCAATGAGACAAGAATAAATCAGAATGGAATAAACATCCTGTTAAAGAAGCACCACCTCTCCCTTTTATTTTTGGACTATGTTCCTTCAACAATTATTCATCAAGTGCCTAACTAACATGTGGCAGGCACTTTTCTGCACATGTGAACAAAATATACATAAAAATCTCTGCCTCTGTGTAACCTATACTATAGTGAATTTTATATTCTAATAATACTAGAGGAAAACTGACTGGTAATAGGAACAAAGGAAATAATTTAAAAAATTTATTAGCACTTTTGAAATGTCAAATTTAAATTGTCAAATAAATATGAGTCTTCAGTCTCAAAATGTCATGAAAACGTTCTTTCCACTCAAACACCAAACACTACCATGATGATACTTTAAGAGAATGGATGTACCCAGTACATCATAAGAACTGATCTAAAGGGGTGCCTCAAATGCGGTAAATTTCAAATTAGATGAAGGAAATATTGGGAGCAGCAAGGTTTTCAGGCAATACTAAGCCAAGGTAAGAATTAGATATAAAATCATCCAAAGTCAGCAAGTTGAACTTGAATGAGGTCAGATACCCCAGGGAAAAGGCACCACCCAATAAAAGAAAACTGAATACAGAATTATACCATGTAAAAATAACATTTCATTATTTAGCTGTCAGGGAAATTGGGCCTCACTGTCTGGTGGTGCTCCCCAGCAGCTCCTGTCTAGACATGGAGAGCTGGTCAATTGTCCAGACTGCTCAGAATCCTATTCTTATTCTGAACAGATGCCTCATTATGTGGGGCAATTTACCATTATCAATAAGTAATTAACTATACTAGTCATGGAATTTGTAACAAGTCTGAAAGTTTTCACCTATAAAACCTACAAGAACTCAACTTAGGGCACAGGTTTGCTAATGAGCACATGTTATTGATTGCAATGACCACATTTCCCTGACTTAGACCTGGAAGATAAAAAGCCCTTTAATTTCTGTGAAGTCAAAAAAAGGATAAATACTGGCCCAAGGTAACATCAGCAATTCTGCAATGCAGCATTTACTGAGAAGTTGTCATTTGAATAGAGTGAATATACCGTTAGAGTTGCAGCAAATCCTAACAAAGAAAAGTTGTTGAGGTTTTGTCTTGTTTTGTTTTCAACAAATTTCTATAGAGTAAGAAGGAGACAAAACCTAACTTTTAGTAACTCCCTTCTGACAAGTATCTTACTGTATGAGAAACTCTGAGTTTAGTACTATTATATTCATTTTTTAGATAAGAAAACTGAGACTCAGAGAGGAAAAGCAACTTGAGTAACTTGCCCTTGGTAACAGTTAAAAAGGTAGTGAAACCAAGATATGAATCCAAGTCTCCAGGTGCCTATATTTGTGCATAAAACTCTACTGAGCACCCAGTAGATAGAAGCTATAATCCATACCTTGGGAGGACTTAAGTTCAGTTAGGGAGATACAGCCTGTGTAGAGAGAAGCTACACAACAAGATAATGCAATACAAATCAGCAAAAAAAGCAATAATGCCTTACTCATATATAGTGTTTTATAGTTTTCAAGATACATCCATTTATGTTGATGCTCTTAATCATAAAAAACTTCCTGACTCATATGTCTCAAACAAGTATTCCAGTGTCTTTTAGCATTTGGTATTTGAGACAAAGTGGGAGCAATTCTCACACTTGTAAAAATTAGTCTGTACTAAAACATATTGTACATCTTGAAAACCCTGGCCTAGACCATTAGTTCCCACACATGTTCACAAGGCAGAGTACCCAAAACTGTAGACCTCTTTGAGGAGAGCTATAAAACACAGTTCCATAAAACTCAAAATATCAAAAACTAATTGGTGTGCTAAATTAGATTTCATATGATACTAGCATAGACAAGGGAAAGTCAGTACCAAAGGTTTAGTGAAAATGCAGAGGAAAAAACTTAACATTGAAAATGGATCTTCCAGTGCTTTTTCTTGACATTTCTGCAAATTGGAAAAAAAAAAAAATGTTCTTTCTCAATAGTGGAACATCTTGATTCACTTCGCAGAAGTGGCAAGAAGAACCCTGAGAACATGCAAGGTGGGTGGGCCAGGAATTCTGACCCCTAAACCTCCAGGAGATTGTCACACACTTGCAAGGCTATAACAACACAATATACATCCATCATGGTTGACCAAGCAGCCTTCTTCAGCGTCACTCTTCCATTTAGAGAACTGTAATCAAAGTGTATTTAGTACCTACCATCAGCCGCCATGATATCAGATTCTTTACCTTAATTTTACAAAATGTTATTATCCTCATTTGTTGATGAAGAAAGTGATATCCCCAGAAGTTGAGATTATCCCCAAAGAGTTAGTAAATTATAACACCTTACTATATATGATAATAGTAATTCTACTGATCTCATAGAATTATATTAAGGGTCCAATAATGATACAAAAAAAGAACTTTGAAAAATATAAATTTTCACCTATGTGGACTGTATCATCATAACTATAAATTGTAATTATCAACAATATCATCATCATTGTCAACATCATCATTGGATCACTTTCTGAAAGAACTGTTAGGGAAATCTGTCAGTTGATGGCAAATATTAGGATCAAAATGGTTTTACCTATTGGAAATTGATAGAAATGATGAAAGCACATTGTAGTGTCTATAATTAGCACTGCTAATAAATGGGTATGACAGTGGTTGAAAGGGAAAGTTCTGTGTTGTGTATATCACTAAAAGGAAAACTCTAAGATGAAACATGGGACTGTATACGAAGCAAACCCTCCTGTATACAATGAGTATGCTTAATAGTTCATATATATGGCATATATAATAGTGTGTATATATAAGAATGTTTTTCTCTAAAACAAAACAAATGTATGTTAATGTTACAAGATGTTAATAACAGGGTGATATTTGGGCAAAAAAATACAACCAAAGCAATATATTACTTACAAAAATCTGTTAATATTATTCCATTAATAGTAAAAAAAAAAAAGAGTATGCTAAGTGAAAGAAACCAAATACAAAATGTCACATATTGTTTGACTCAATCTAAACAAAACGCAAATACAAATAAATGTATAGAGATAGAAATGGATTAGCAGTTACGGATGGCAGGGAAAGGATGGAAGAATTGAGAGATAACTATCAAGAGGTAGGAGACTATTCTTTTTGAGTGATTAAAATGCTCTAATGTTGATTGCTGTAATGAATGTACAACTCTGTGATTATACCAAAAGCCACTGATCGTACACTTTAGATGAATCACATGGTTTATGAATATGTTTCAATAAAATTGAAAAAATGGTTTTTACTTAATTTTCAGATATTTTCATCAAGACAGTTTTTTTGTTGTTGTTTTATTTTGTTTTTTGCACGGGCAGCTCTCCTTGCATGGTACACTCCTTGTGCGTGGGGCTCCCCTATGAGGGGGATACCCCTACCTGCCACAGCCCTCCTTGCACGCATCACACTGCATGTGGGCCAGTTCACCACACAGGTTGGGAGGCCCTGGGTTTGAACCCTGGACCTCTCATATGGTAGGCAAATAAATGC
This sequence comes from Dasypus novemcinctus, assembly GCF_030445035.2. Classification (NCBI taxonomy): domain Eukaryota; kingdom Metazoa; phylum Chordata; class Mammalia; order Cingulata; family Dasypodidae; genus Dasypus; species Dasypus novemcinctus. Next base: position 169,425,358 of record NC_080673.1, on the reverse strand, counting down.
TCTATCAGTTGAGCCAAATCTGCTTCCCAAGACAGTTTTAATGATAGAAAAACATATCTCATCAGAGACTAAAGAATATGGTTTTATATGGCCTGAAAAAAGAGGAAAATAAATGAAGACAATAATGTTTCTATTCATTATAGTTATATAAACAATCTAACACTAAAGCAAGAATGGTGTGAAATAGAGGAAGAAATACCATGCTTAACTCAAGCACAGTAATACCACTGTCAACATTTCACTGTAGCTCTTTCTTGTTTTTGAACATTGTATTCTACATAACTGTATACAATATACATATAAATACATATATTGTTTGTAATTCACAAATATTGTATCATAATTATTTTATGAGTTGTTTCATGATTTTTATAATATTTATAATGGCTTCATAATAGACCATCCTATATATTATTTAACATTCCTACTGTTACATTTTAATTTTTTATAATTACTTGTAATTCTGTGACTTAACAAAAACACTTTGTACATCTGTTCTTTCATTTGGAGGTTTTAGGAGACATTAGAGAAACTTTGCACAAGAACAATTTGTGATTCCCAAAGTCTATACCAGTCATTGTAGATGATCGACTATAGTTAATAGTACAAGTATAAATGCTCTTTCATGAATTATAACAAATGTATAATGCTAATACAAGGTGTTAATAATAGGGTAGAATATGGGGAAAAATTACACCCAATGTAAACTATGGACTATAGTTAATAGTACAATCTTAATATTCTGTCATCAATTGTAACAAAGGTACCACACTAATGCAAAGTGTCAACAATAGTGGAGTATTTGGGAATGCTGTATTTTTCGTATGATTTTTCTGCAAACATACAACTTCCCTAATTAAAAAAATTTAAAATAACCAAATATAATCTTCAATTATATTAAATTATCTCAATATATTCATTTTAAAAGTCTTCAGCAATCATTAGGAATTTTGGTTTTACCAAAACCAAATATCTGTTAAGATTTTTATATCATTAATTAAAACTTGCTAATTTAATTAGAAGAAAACAATTTTTCTTTTTCAATGACATTTCTATCCTATTAGTGAAAATAAATATTTTCCCATGTGCTTATAGTTGTCTATTCTCTTTTGTAAATTCTCCCATCCTTTATCCATTGATCCATTCCATTCTTAGTGCATTTTCTTCAATAATTTGTACTAGCTCCTTTGCCAAAGATGATATTTTCCTGACCATAAACCTTTGTAAGCATTTTCCTCAGTTCGATGTTTGTCCCTTTTTTTATTACTTTAATATTTGAAAGGTTTAGTTTTATGTTTATGTAAATCTCTCTTTTTCAAAGTGATTTTTTTACTGTTTCTAAGTTGAGAAATGTAGGGTCTCTGCAGAGGTTTAATAAATATTCATTTTTTGCTTTCTTAAAGCTTTCATAAAGTTTCATTTTAAAGCCACAACTCCTAATTCTGTGGTAGCACCCAAATCTCCCCACTCCACCTTGACTTACCTTCTCAGTCTTAGGGTTTTTCCCCATATTCTTTTATACCCTTGTTCTGCCTAATTCATAAATGTTGGTTCTTCCCAAAGTTCAATCTTGGCCCTCTTGTCTTTTTCCTCTCCACACTACTGCTCTCAGGGCAGTTTTCCCAATTCTCATGAATTCAACTGTCCCTGATAAAGCATTGACACAAGAACTGTAACACTAGACCCATGTGTATTAGTCAGCCAAAGGGGAGTGGAGCAGTTTGATATTATTGATGAATTTCAAAAAGAAATATTGAATTATGTTTGTAAACTGATCTTTTCCTCTGGGCATATTGGATTACATTGGATTCATAGGTTTACTTGATTAAGTAATTATGTAAACCTCTTGTGCCAGTAGGGCGTTGAGTCCCCACCCTTTGGTGGATGGGGACTCACAGATAAAAGGCATGGCAAAGGACAGAGTTAAGGACTTTTAATGTTGGACTTTTGATGTTGGAGTTTGATGCTGAAGCTGGAGCCTAGGGAGAGAAACGGAGCCATTCACCTGATAGTCTACAGCCGACCTTGTGGAGAAAACAGAGAAGCTGAGCCTGGAGGAACCCAGGAAGCCTGAACCCTTCCAGACGTCGGCAGCCATCTTGCTCCAACATGTGAAAATAGACTTGGTGAGGGAAGTTGCTTATGCTTTCTGGCCTGTTATCTGTAAGCTCTTAGTCCAAATAAATACCCTTTATAAAAACCAACCAATTTCTGGTATTTTGATCAGCAGCCCTTTGACTGACTAATACAGGGAGCTAATGCGAAATACCAGAAATCTGTTGCCTTTTGTAAAGGGCATTTATTTGGGGTAGAAGTTTACAGTTATCAGGCCATAAAGCATAAGTTACATTTCTCACCAAAGTCTGTTGTCATGTGTTAGAGCAAGATGGCTGCCAAATTTCAAGTTTCCTGGGTTCCTCTCTTCCTGGAGGTTGTTTCTCTCTGGGCTCAGTTTCCCTGCTCTCTCCACAAGTCCAGCTGTGGACTATCAGGCAACCATCTCCGTCTCTCTCCCAGGGCCCCTGCCGTGTCTAATGGAACCTTTTATCCTTCACATATCTGTTTCTCTGTGTGTTTACTTCCCAGGCTCCAGGATTAAAATTCCTCTGCCATGTGGTTGTCTCTGAGTCCTCACCCACCAAGAGGGCAGGGATGCAACATCCTACTGACATGGCCCAATCAAAGCCTTAATCATTATTTAGTCAATTAAAAGTAAACCTCTGAATCCAATGCACTCTAATATGCCCAAAGGAACAAACCAGTTCACAGCATAATCCAATATCTGTTTTTGGAGTTCATAAACAATATCAAACTGCCACACCAAGCAATTGTCTAAGCCAGATATTCCCTCCATCCTTGGCTATCTTCACAATCAGATTCTATAGATTCTGCCTCCTAGTTAGATCCTCTCCCTCTGCCCTCCTCTCCATCCCATTGCCATTCCCATAGAATAGGTACTCATCTAGAGAGCAGCAACTGCTTCCTTATTAGGTTTCTTGCTTCCAGTCCTGTTCCTTCCAAAGCCTCTGCTTCATATGTCCAAGTGATCTCATTATCATGAATACCCCTTCATGTAACTTCAATGTTCAAAGTTTTCCATTCATCAACAAACCAGTAAACAACTGCATACCAGTGGGTCATAAGAGGATTATGCAGAAGAAGTCTAGAAAGAGGGATACCAACCAAGACAGAGGTGTGGGAACCTGGAAAAGATGAAAAAAGAATTGATGGTACTTATGGATGAAAAGAAGACAAGAGGTGGTAAGCAAGGAATTCTTCACAGAGAAGGCTATTGGGATAGATAATAATATCTAATATTTATTGAGGAGCTTCATCTGTGTCAGGCATTTTACCTATAATAACCTGTTTAGTCTTCATAGTAACCATCAGAAGTAGATTCTACTATTACTTCCATCTTTTGGACGAGGAACCTGCAGCAACAGGATGTCAAAGAACATGCTTAAAATATTATTCTTAGAGCAGCATATTTGTGCATTCATATTCCATAACTCATGTTCATAGCTATTATGCAAAACTTCATCTTGGGAAGTGGGAAGAGGAAGAAGAGAAGCAGAGAGATTGCTGGAGGTAGGACCGTATATATCCTAGTTAGATGTGCATGAGTAATCCTAGGTTATGACCTATTGTGTTATCTTTGGAATAGTGATTAAAATTTATGCACTTCAATTTCAACATTTGTAAAATTGAGTTATTGCTACCTCCTCTTCTAGTCCTTCATCAGGCAAAAGTCATTTTATACCTTTACAGAATTATTAAGGGATGAGAGAAACTCACCATCTTTACAAATATTTCAAATATTGTTCTACCTTTAAATGGGTAGAGGGGGAAGAGATGTGACTCAAAGAGTTGAGTGCCCACCTCCAACATGGGAGGTCCTAGGTTCAGTTCCTGGTGCCTTCTAAAGAAGACAACAAACAACAAGCAAAAACAATGATGAGGCAATAAGCAAGAGCAATGAGCAGACAACAAGGAAGATAATGAGCAAAAACAAAAAATGAGCAGGAAGTGGATGTGGCTCGAGAGTTGAGCACCCACCTCCCACATAGGAGGTCCTGGGTTTGGTTCCCTGTGCCTCCTAAAGAAAAAACAGACAAAGCACATACAACGAGCAAAAACAATGAGCAAATAGACAAGAGAGCCACAGGTGAGGGGGGGGAGATTATTTTTAAAAACTATTAAAAGAGTGGGGAAGCAGCTGTGACTCAATCAGTTGGGCTCCTGTCTACCATATGGGAGACCCTGGGTTCGCATCCCGGGGCCTCCTTGTGAAGGCAGGCTCACCTGCACACCACGGAAAACTGTCGGCCTGCAAAGTGCTGCAGAGTGCGGCAGCCCACAAGAGCCATGGAGAGCGAACTCAGGAAAGTGACACAACAGGGAGGGAGACAAGTGAAAACACAGAAGAGTGCACAGTGAATGGACACAGAGAGTAGACCACAAGCAAGTCGCAAGGGGGGGGATAAATAAAAATAAAATACACATAGAAGAACGCACAGCAAATGGACACAGAGAGCAGACAGCAAGCAAGCCACGGGGGGTGGGGGGGGATTTAAAAAAAAAAAAAAAAGAGTGGATAGAGGAAGTTTAATTCCTCAAGCTCTGCAATTACTAGAATTTTGTTCAAAGTCCCTTAGGTGCCAAGTCTTCTTTCCTTCTTCCCCCTGCTTCCACACCTACTGGAGACCTTCCTTGAAGCTTGGAAAATTATTGTCAAATATTCACCTAACTTATAAAAGAAACAGCTTTGTTGAGTATAGTGCAAGATCATAATATTATAGGTAGTCATCTCAAAGGAAAGGTCTTTCTAACTGGCATCTTTATCCAATGCCTTAACTCTTCAGTTCAAGGCTTGAATCTGGAGCTAACTGGAAGGAAATACTGCTTCTGGGGATGAAAATTATTCTGGGGATGAAATAAAGATGCCCTCTGCCTCCAAGTGCATCAATTTAATGTAACTTGTCTCCCAAGTCTTAAAGGTGTTTCTTTTAATTGAAAGAAAATTCTTTTTTTTTTAATTGACTTTGTAATAATATTACATTAAAAAATATATATATATATGAGGTCCCATTCAACCCCACCACCCCCACCTCACCTCTCCCGCCCCCCAGCAACACTCATTCCCATCATCATGACACATCCATTGCACTTGGTAAGCACATCCCTGGGCACCTCTGCACCTCATGGTCAATGGTCCACATCATGGCCCATACTCTCCCCCATTCCATCTAGTGGGCCCTGTGAGGATTTACACTGTCCGGTGACTGCCCCTGAAGCACCATCCAAGGCAGCTCCATGTACCAAAGACGCCTCCACTTCTCATCTCCTCCCGCCTTTCCCCATACCCATCAGCCACCATGTCCACTTTTCCCAATCCAATGCCACCTTTTCTATGTGGACACTGGATTGGTTGTGTCCATTGCACCTCTATGTCAAGAGGAGGCTCAGATTCCACATGGATGCTGGATGCAATCCTCCCACTTTCAGTTGTAATCACTCTAGGCTCCATGGTGTGGTGGCTGTCCTTCTTCAACTCCATCTTAGCTGAGTGTGGTGAGTCCAATGAATCAGACTGTAGGTGCTGGAGTCTGCTGAGGCTCAGGACCTGGCCATCACACTGTCAGTCCAGAGATTCAAATCCCCCAAATATATCCCAAACCCCAACACCAACTGCACCTCCAGCACATTAGCATGAAAGTCCCATGAAGAGAGATCCCATCTGAGTCCAGATTCATCACACATAAACACCATTTCCAAAGAGGGGCCATCTGACCTGGTAGTTAACCCCATCGGCCATGGCCATAACTCCCACGGGTCTCTTTAGCCCTCAAAGGAACCAATACCTGGGGGTTGTATCTGCTCTATCTGTCTCTCAGACCCCGCTCAGTTGTGCACAAGGGCAATCCTTCTGACAGCCTCCAGACTCTTTTTTAGAGACTCGTAGCCATATAAACTCATTTCTCCTTTCCATTTCCCCCTTACATTAGGTAATTGAAAGAAAATTCTGATGAGGAACTTCACCTCAGTAACAAAGTCAATCTAAAGGTGTGGGGATTTTTTTCCTTCTGTAGGAGGATATCTTTTAACTAAATTGACACTGAGCCACCTACACTGTTTCTATAGCAATCCTTTATTAACCAGGATCTCTTAAATTCAAAAAATAAAAAGCCTAGATCTTCAGCCATGGGGGATGTTGTAAATTATCATATTATATGTAAAGTTGCATTTTTTCTTGTTCTTTTGCCCAAGTAATTTAAAATTATTGCTCAGAAACTCAGTGATTCTCCTTCTAAACTTATTTGATGAAAATAACTGCAATATAAGCTGTGGTTTAGTATCATGCATCAACATTTGAGAAGAAGGAAATTATAGATTTTGGCAATTTCCCCCTGAATTATGGGCATCCATGTGTAGATCTATGGAATGTTAAAATAATCCATCTCATATACCATTAGACATTTGTTTTCCATTGATCTCTATATACAGAAGAGGGAAAAGTCATTTACAGAAAAGTGGTGTCAATAATCTAAAAAGAAAGTGTCATAAAATAATTGAATGACGGTTAAAAATTAGCTGCGAATTATGTAAAGGATCAATATGAATAATAAAAGTAAAATAAATCTGGGCATTTTGGCAAGAAGTTTAAAAAACGTTCAAGAGATGGGAATGTCATTTTTCACCCTAAACCCATTATATAGCTCAGTTATAAAATTCTAAGGGAAAAGACAATTTGCAAGTGTTTGTGAAAGTAGCCTGTCTTTCAAATGGACACAATGATTAAGGGGGGAAAATAAGCCTTTTGGAAATCTGTTTATCGCTACCTACAGTCAAAATTATTCTTAATAAACTGCCCAAGTTCACTAGTCCCATTGTCCCAACCCATTCTGAGGTCAAGAAAGCAGAAAAGTATCTTTTTGAGATGCCAGCTGATTGGGGTGGTTGCCTGCTGGCTGAGTTGAAGAGCATTGTGAGGCTTCGCGTGGATTCAGCAAGCAAGATTGTCAGGATCAATTAGCCATGTGAGCCATGGATATTTGGGCTGGGGAATGAGATGGTAGAAAACAGACTAAATATTGGTCTATCTTAAATCTCAAGACATATTATGGGACATAAGTGAAATGAATGAACATTCTTGTTCATGTTTCTTAGTATACATTGCTAAGGATTTGCTCGGTTGTAAAGAATACAGATATTTAATAATGCCAAATTGCTTTTCAAAGTTCTATCATTTGACACATCCATGAGCAATGAGTAATCTCAAAACATGGGGAAAATATGCCCAAGTCCCACAGCTATAAGTGAGGAGTCGGATTTTGGAGCCAGAGTATTGCTTCTAGCACCTGCTCTGTTCACAGCTGCATTAACAGCAAAAGGGGATATGTTTAGCTAATGAGGCTTAGGGAAGTAAACATTCTGAAGAGGGTGGGGGTAGAATTCAATATATAAAGGAACCCAAAATATAAAGTTCTAGAACTATAAAGTTCTAGAGGCAATGTTGAGACTACTTTTGACCAAAATTGAGTATTTATTTCTGGAGCTTATCAGAAAAGAATGGGAATTCTGGATTTGAACAGTGAGTTGATCATCCAGTTAGAATTGAATGAACCCAGCTTTGCAGAATGTACTATACACTCTCTATGTTAATTGCAAGTTTCCACTCCAAATATTTATTTGCCTTGAGTAAAATGAGCTTTGCATGTTTTGGGATTGTGTGGGTAGGTCAAAATTAAATCATCCTCAGGAGAGGAAGGTAAGGTGTGTTTCCAAAGTCCAATACTAGGAGGACATTTTGATCCATTGGTTGGGGAGAAAATTGCCCTCCTTATGGAATATTTGGGTTATTTTGGTCCTAGTGATGAAAACCATGTTTTTAAATGTATTCAATGTATTGCAGCTATGTCTGTGATAAGCAATTGAGGTGAGGACAACTAAAAATGTTTCTACTTAAAATACATTAGTAACAAAAAAGGGGGGGGGGGAGGAGGCACATAGGCTAAATTAATTGCATCTTGAACATCCCTTATATTTACAAATATCAACCTGTATGTAATTAAGGTGAATTCACACCTTAATCGCTATAACATTGGGATAAAATCAAAGCAAAACTTTTTCCAAACTATTCATTGTATGTACCATTTTATAATTGTTCCTTCTATGTTTTTTTGACTTTTTAACATTTTAACATAGGATAGAAAACATAAAGAATTAGACATATGTCTAAAGTATATTTCTTTCTCAAATATGTTTATTCTTCCATCTTAAAATGAGTACTATTTCCTGTAATTAGATTGCCAGATTCTGTTAACCCCAACCTTAGGACAACCTTTAAAAATATGTTATCTCGCTGAACATACTTCATTTCATTTTTTATCTTTGGTGCAATTCAACTTTGCATTAGAGTTTAATATTTTTTGAAAAATTCTAGAATTCTTAACTTCTCTCATAGTTACTATTTTTAATTATGTTTTATAAATAGCATGACAATTTTTCCCTAAAACTGTTAAGTACTGAGTGTAAAATTTTTGGATTACAAAATTCCCCCTCTTTTTAAGATCTATTTCAAAAGAAGCATCCATATTTTTGTTGCCCATTGGTATCAAAATCCCTTGATGTTCAGACAGTGGGGTAGATTGAAATATGTACCCTAACAAAGGGGGTACTCTTAATCTTAATCCGCTTGTAAATAGTATCTTTGAAAATGCTCAAGTGAGTCAAGATAGCGACTCGTTTGTGACTAGGATCTTTGAGGATCCAATTTAGGGGTGGCCAAACTGAATCAGGGTGGACCTTAATCAGTATTCCTGGAGGTCTTATAAAGAGGGAATTCTGCCACAGTTAGAGAAAGCCACAGGAAAAAGCTGGACACCAGTCAATAGAAACCAGGAGCCAACAGAGAACACCAAAGGAGAAAGAGAGATCACCCTGTGATAGGAGGCGGAGATGGAAGCCAAGGAACTCGAGGATTGCAGCAAGTCAGCACCAGACTGCTACAGACCTCAGGGATGAAACATGGCCTTGTCGACACCTTGATTCTGAACTTCTAGCCTCAAAAGCATGAGATAATTAAGTCAACCCATTGTGTGGTATTTGTCAAAGCAAACCAAGACAGCCAGTACGGCATTAACCACTTTAACCTTCCCGCAACAACTCCTTATATTCTTAGTGTTTGTGTGTAGGTTTGTTATCAATGAGCACAGGCCATCTCTTTCATATTTCAAGTTACTGATGTGGACAAGTCATCATCCACAGGGCCAAGTAGCTAACAAGGCCCACAACCTGGAGGCAAGGATGCTTGCAGCCCGTTGTAAAGCAGGTCCTTCATCTCGGGCTGTGCAGTGCAATCCCCATTCTCAATTGTTAGTCATTACAACTCTACCGCTTCCTCTCATGTTGTCCTTGCAGAGATTAATTTGTCCCCCCTCCTTCAAGGCTGCAGTTCAATCTCCTTTGGTTTCTTAGAATTCCATAGATACACTCTGTTAAAGTGCCTTAGTCAATAGGTAAAGTGCTTTTTCTTCCATACTCCTTCAACGCTGCCCAATTCTGCTAATTCTGCAGTGTCCTCTTACCTGTTGAGAAGGCAAGAAATGCAAAGCAAGCCCAAAATATAATACTCTTCAATAGTTTTTATTCTGATTCAAGTGACACTCCACTCCCAAGTGGATGATAAATAGAGGTTGTCTCCTACCCCTCCATTTTAAGTAACAGGGGTCCATCTGGAATGTGGTCATTTATCACCCATTAGGTAAAACTTCTACTGCAGCATTTCAGTAATGAGGAAAGCACTCAATTCTTTGCAGCCTTCCTCTCCAACCTCAGTGGGAACCCGTGTGCTATGATTCCAAACCATAATGGTTGCTTACCAATTAGCAAAGCAAACCACAAACTCCGAAATGTGTAAACGATCTTTGAACTGGGCAGAATGCCCAGGAATAAAGCTTCTCTGACCTGTTATAACTAATGATACCACTGTTACCTCTTCCCTTCAATTATTTAGGCTTTCCCCATGCCTGGACTGGATTCCTGCTGACAATAATATGGAGCACACTCATTAATTATTTTCTTGTCATTGTAGTCCCGCAGGAGGGAAGAGAAGATGCTTACTGCAAAAATTGAATGCTTCTCTTTCTGGTAAATAGGAGACAACTCTGTAATGAACATGATATCTTGTCACTGGCAATTCCATCCACAATTGTCTTGAGAAGAAACATGCAATATTGTTGGTATGTATCTATGTATCATAGCCATACAATATTGGAAAGGTTAAAAGACACTAACTTGAAATAAGTGCTTTTAAAAAATAATTATCCAAATACAACACTTGATTATGCTAGAAATTTCAAAGTCATGGGCAACTGAATTATTTCAGCAGTGAAAGTTTGGTGCATGTTTTTATGTGAAAATTGACATTTAAGTTTTTATTTATCATTTAGATATATGAAAAAGATGAATAGGCAAATAAACCTATTCATCTGTGTTTGCATATACATATAGAAATTTTTTTTTTCTTTCTCTCTCTATATATATGTTCTTAAAATCCATCTGCTGGATCAGAGCATTCAAGAGTTACTAAAAGATTGGCATTGCCTGCAAATCCAATTTAATTATATGGTCATGAAGACTAACGTTTTTTCAAACAAATCCCTTTTATGGGTCATCTAGTTTTATGTCTTCATTTTATAGATGAGGAGGTGGAGGCTCAAAAACTGAGTATCTGAGAGGTCTGGGGTCTTTCCTGACTTGAGGTCCTCCCTGACTCGTGCTTCCAGGCAGGGTCATTTCTATTTCCTAACCCTTTGTGTTGATTCATCCGTGTGCCTGCTCTGGCTCACTATGGGCTCCTGAGAGGGCGAAGAGGAAAGATAGTCAGGGCTCTCCTGACTACCCTTGCAGATCCTACTCTTATATACTCTAGGCTTAATGAAAGTGCTACCTTCACTTCTCATTGTTGAAGCAGTGTTGGAAATGTTAAGTTGGTTATCCATGTCACCTTGTTAGAAGCAAGAGTGGGGATAGAAGCTACCTGACATCTATAAGCTAGCAGAATTACTACTTTCAAGTACCTGGCATTTGGCTCCATTGCTCTCCTTTTATTTGGGAAAAAAGGTTCTTTTGTTTATCATTTTTACCTCTAAAAATGATCAGTGGGAACGAATGTGACTCAAACAGTTGAGCCCCTGCCTCCCACATGGGAGGTCCTGGGTTTGGTTTCTGGTGCCTCCTGAAAAAACAAAAATGAGCAATAAGCAAAACAAAGGAAAAAACTAGCTCAGGGAATCCTATGGGGTTCTGTGGTTGAGCGCTGGCTTCCCATATATGAGGTCCTGGGTTCAATCCCCAGCCCTGGGACCTAAAAAAAAAACAGATTGGTTTTGTCTTTCCATGAGCAAAGGGACTGAAAGGGGATCAGAAAGCCAGAATCTGAATACACCATTGGAATTCTCTCCCAGATGTCCTGCCAACCATCATTAGGGCTATAGGCTTAGTAGAAGAAGGTTCTAGAACCACTCCAATCATAACCTTTAGTTCCACCAATCACCACCTACCATCTTTACAAAATAATGTAATCATTACGGTTTTCACCATACTGGGCCTATGAATGAAAAGCTTCAGCTAATCAATTTAGTGGGTTTGTACGTAGTGAGAGTGGCTTGAAGGAGAGCTGCAGTGAAGTCACATGGGAAAGGCCAGCACGATCACTGGTTATTGAAAAGCCACCAGCTGTTTTACAAATTGTTTTCTTCTTCTTTTCTTCCTTCCTTTGATATTTCACCTTTTTATGACTTTTCTTTTCTTGCAGCCAACACTTCCTTTCACAAAGCAAAGAGAAATCAAACTCCATTTGTTCTGTAATTTAGTCTCAAGGATTAAAGTAATTTCCTACTAATAAGACCAACGAAAGATTGACTAGCATAGGGATAGAAGGTACAAAAACGTGAGTTCAAGTCTTGGTTCTGCCCAGAATATGCTGGGCCACAATAACAGCAAGACATAGAAAAGAGACAAGATGTGAAAGTGCTTAGTAACTTGTTAAGTGTTACATTATTCATTAGTTCCCAACCTTTTCTCACACAATAAACTAAAGTCAGTGACCATCACTCTATGTAGTAAGCTAGCATTTGTATATTCAAATTTTTTGTAACAATGTAACTTGACATAGAAAATTCTGGTCAAAGTAATCTGAGAAATGATTGTAACATTTGATACCTGAAACAAATGTTAATAAAATAAATCATGGAAGCATGCAACTCAATTCACACCTCTGCTAATGGGTTAGACACAGAGGATGGATGGAAAGAAGATCTGCTAGCAGAATCTACGTAGAGATTAGGGGGGAAATGGGTCCAAGTGTATTTATAAAGTTTATCTGCCATCAAAACCTATCTAAACTTCAACTAAATTTTACAGCACTCTAGGTTATACTATCTCATCAGTGCTCCAAACCACACTGGATATTCTTATCTTTGTGCACCTTATCTGATTGACGGAAGAGCAGAAAGAGAAATTATGTTCTACTTCCTGCTGTCCTATCTCTGAGCTAAGTCTCTAGCCCAGAGTCGTCACTATAAGTGAGCTCAGACATTTGTCAAAAACATTAGAGCATATTTACTGCATAGAGGTATCCTGAAGAGTTTCTCCTGAATTCATCTTCAAGGAGTTTACAATCTTTTGATAAAGAATATTTTGGAATAGCAGCATGTTGACAAAGTAAATGTCAGCACACAGTTCTAAGGGAATAACAGATGCAAAGTCAAACATCACTGAAATGCAGATTACAAATTCAGAAGTTGTGGCAGTACTTGACAAGAATGGTAAGAACGGGTAAGGGAGGTGAAAGTAAAGATGAAGTTAGCTTTAAAAAAAAAAAAAAAAACAGCTAGGTATCATTTATGTCAAATAAAGTTCCCAAGATGTTTTTCATAACTTTTAATGACTCCTCCTTACCCTCACAATAAAGTTCAATCCCCTACACAAAGCATAATTCATTCAACAAATAGTTGTGGAACACTTACCCAGTCAGCTTCCTGGAACTGCTGTAACAGATTACTTTGAACTGGGTAGCTTAAAACAACAGAAAACTATTCTCTTATAGTTTGGCAGGATAGAAATCCGAAATCAAGGTTTTGGCAGGGGCTTGTTCCTTCTGAAACCACAAAGAGAGAATCAATCCTCCCTTGCCTCTTCTAGCTTCTGGGATTTGCCAGAAACCCTTGGCACTCCTTGGCTTATAGATGCATCACCCCAATCTCTACCTCTAGAAATCCCACTTGAGTTTCCAGCCTGTTGGCCTTCTGTACAGGTTTCTTCTTCAAGATGACAATATTAACTCCTGCTTGAGTTTCTATCCTGCCAGCCCCTATGGATTTTAGACTTGCCAGCTCCCACAATTGTGTGAGCCAATTCCTTAACATAAATCTCTTGATATATAGTTAGATAGAAAGAGAGATAGACGATAGATGATAGACAGATAGTAGATAAACAGATGCATACATACATACATACATATATACATTCTTATCTCCTGTTCTGTTTCTCTGGATAGGCTGGACTGATAGACTTACTATGTGCTAGGCTGGGCAGTGGGGAAAGAGGACAAAATTAGAATTCATCTGTTAGGAAGTCAGACGTGAAAAATACTTAGAAAATGAACATCAATTCTCAAATCTTTACACATAAGGCATTTTTACTTCTAGTAGTATATAATTCTTAGGAATGGCAACAGAGAGGAAGAAGTTAGTCAGTGGTGATCAGTGAGATGTGTTCTCTTTTTCCTTTTGTGGTCCAAGTGAGGCAGGCTAGTAAATTAGGGAATCAATAGATGGAGCTGGAACCTGGCAGGAAACCCACATGGCCATAGATAACCCTACAAGATGGCTACTGGAAGACCTCCATCAGGAAGAAGATTTCCTCCAGAAAAAAAGGAGAAGCCCCAGATATTCTCCAGGGGCCTTATCGCTGGGTGCTCCCAGGGGACTGAGGGGTGGGTAATAAATCAAAACAGCAAACAACTGGGATTCTTCCCCATACATTAGTAAAAGGGCAGAATAATTAATGGTTTAAAAAGCAAGTGCAAAAGCCACATAAGCCCTGTTATTGCCTTTTTCTCCCCCTGCCTGGATCAGCATGTGAGTAAGGCTGGGGATTTGTCTTCTGTAAAAGGGAATTGTAGTACGTAAATCAGCCCTCTTTATCTCTTTCAGCCCCTTCCTCACTACCTGGGACCCATAATCTGTTATTTTCTCCTATTTCTCTTCTCTCGGTTCCATAATAAATTACTGCCCTAACTAAACTGGCTTGCCCATAAAATTCATTTTTTGTAGCTTAGCCAAGAACTTAGACAAGATCCAGCAACATATTTTGGTGAGCCACCCAGGAGATATTGGTTAGTCAAACTATGAATTACAGCCTGTTGAATGCCCTCTTTTGGTTATCCATTTTAAACAGGTTTCCCTATGGGCCCCCACAGGACATAATCCTGGGGGCGGGGGGCAGGGGCACAGGACCTCTCTGCATCCAAGCCGCACACCCAGGCTTGTTAGATCTGACCCTGGTAGAGAGGGTGGGGGCACAAAGCAGAGGCACAAAGCAGGACCCTGCTAGACAGCTCCAGGTGCAGTGAAGCAATTTTTTCAAGCCTTTTTAGCAGCCACTGGTTTTGCTCTAGGGCCTGGTTGCCATTGTCTTCTCCTGCCCTCTCCCCTCAGTGGCAGTAACAATGGGACTGTGTCTCCCCGTGAGTCCATGCCTTTGCTGCCCGGCCCTCCTACCAATGACATCTGACTACCTGGTCTGGGACAGGATGGGAAAGTGGCAGCAGGCAGGGCTGAGGTGGATGCAGTGGGTGGCCCCTTAACCTTTTCCAGAGGAGTCGCAGGCCAGGACTGTGTTCATAATTAACCTTGACTCCACATTTAATCTCCCTACTTCATATGACTGAATTTCTCATTTCAGGTTTGTGAAAATGAATTTGCTAGTGAGTTTTAGCCCTACCCTTGGCATGAGGAATTTATTGCCTGTTAGGGGAACAATTGATCTCTCATCTCTTAGTGGCCTTTCATGGCTGGAAAACTGGGAAACTCCCAAGCAGCAGTGTCATAAACTAGGACTGGTTTTTGAGATCTCTGTAAGGATGGGTGAAAGAAAAGAAGTTTTTTGCCCCTTTTCCAAGAAGGAGCAATGCACAGCTTGGTAGCTTCAGTCCAGAATCTACTCTGGGCATCTCCCAAGTTGAGAACAGCCCCCAGAACTGCCCAGTGGTGGGCATTCTGATTCCTGGGGTGGTAGGAACCAGAGCAGCCAAAAGTCCCCTGAGACTTAGCTCAGGTGCTTCAGTTTGGGTAACAATATAGTCAGTCTCAGACCCTGGAATGCCAGAGGTGCCAGGAACCAGAGTCAGTAACTCTGGACATCCCCTAAGATGGGGCCTTGGGTGCTTTAGTTCAGAGAGCAGCCAAACACACCCCAAGACTTAGCTTGGGCATTTCAATTTGGGCAACTCCCAATGTCTCTCACCAATTCATCTTGGGTGCTTTGGTCTGAACTTTGGAGTTTTCAGGCATCTCCCAAGACCTATGTTGGCCTCAGGGATGCCCGTTGGCAGGGCTCTGGATTAAATTCTCAGGTCATTGAGACCAGAGCATCAACTCCAAATTATTTGGAGTGGTGAATGTATCAATCAGACTTGGACTCTGGGACACCGGGTCAGTTGACTAAAAACCACTTCTTCATTCTTCCTAGAATACTGGGCATAGTCACTAGCCTAACAGCAGAATCCCCATAGGATTGTCTTCTCAAAGATCAGGAAAATTTGCCTACTGCTGGTCTGTGTGGCCACAGTATAGCTGAAAGCAGCCTCTGAATGGGACCCTGCATTCCAGTTAAACCTGTATAAGAAAAAAAAAAAAGAGAACTGATAGATCTGAGGGCCAGAAACCTCATGTCATGTCTCCCTAAAGAAATGAGGAGCTACACCTCAAACTTACATTAACTCCCTATTAGAAACAGCCTTCTCAGTATTAAACTCATTTGTGCCTAATAAGGGGAGTGAATAGAGATCAAGATCCAGAGTGGTTACTAAACTCCTCATATGCCATCAATTAAGGTCAAAAAGTTCCTAGAAATGCTAAGGGTATAAAATTCTCTCTTCTGTTTTAATCTGTGCTTAACTTTGTGTTCAACTTTGAAATCTGTATTTAAATTTTTCAGTTTACTTGTGCCTAGGAAATCAGATTTGGGGTTTGCCTGTTACAAATTGAAAAACGGTGAAAGGTAACCTAAACATGAGTCTTTAAATGTCAATACTGTCTTGCAATTTCACGTAGTGTATGTATCACAAGTGGAATTGGTTCAACTTCTAGAAAAGCAAAGTTGTTAATAATAAAATCCTTGCAGCTTAGTCAGCATTGTCAAATTCTCTTGCTCATTCAAGTCAGGCCTGCAATACACTACATTTTGCCTCTCCATTTGAGTTATCAGCTAGGTTGGTAACTGACTCCTAAAACAAAGATATCTATTACATCTCTGGTTGTACTCCTGAAGTGAATGGAGACTACATTGCAGTTTCAGACTCTTCCAGCAGCCGGCAATGGCTCAGAATGACCAGATGTACAATGGATATCACCTCCAGACTGGCACTGTTTCATAGTGCTAAAGGGCCCTGTGTACCAGACTGGTGAAATACTGGAGCCTACCTTCCCAGCTTCTTTCTAAGGTCAATGGTACTGCAAAATGCTGGCTGTGTGAAGGGCACACCAAGTGGAGCAATGATTACCAGAGTGATGTAAGTAGAACTTAAACACAATTGGCATTATGGCCTGCTCCCGTGGAGAGATACCATGTACAATATTACAAACCTAGAGTTTAGATCTATTAATTGCAGCACACAGAGAAACTTAAGCATTGATTAGTGCATTGTTTAGTATTAGTACCTATATGCCAGATTATGGTGACATCTTTTCTATTCTAAATCATACACAGAGGCACATTGAACATGTTAAAAATCCTGGTAAACTTCATTTCCTAAGTAGTTAATGAATGTGCTTAACCCAGGTATCCCTCTAAGCCCTTATTCCAGAACCTGTCCCACTCATACCCTGGGGAGGACTGGCAGACCCACATGCTATCCTCCTAGAGCTAAGCATTCTCCCATCAGAAGGGAAACAGCAAACAAGGTAGCTAGGACCCACTTCAGCTAAGCCCTTTGAGATGATCCATGGACAACCTTTCCTTACCCAGGACCTGGAAAACAGGTTCTGATCAAAACCTGGCAGAAGAACAGGCCTCACTCTCAATTAGAGCCAAAATGGAAGGAATTTTACTCTATATAGCTTTGATCACTCACACAGCTAATAAAGTTAAAGGAATTGCCAGCTGAGTGCACTTATCCCACGTGAAGCCACCTGCCCAAGAAAGTGCCAGCTCACCAAAAGTACCTGTGCCAGTCATTGGACAGCCTGTCATTGGACACATGAGTGCCAGTCATTGGATGGCCTGAAATACCTCTTCAAGAGACAAAGCTAAGTGGTAATCCAAACCTTGCTAGCCATAGGGGGATTTCATCCAGTTTCACCCACAATGCCAGATTTGTCTTCCTCCAATCATGATAGAATAGCAAGAGGGTTTTACATCTTGTCAGGCAGGGCCTACTTCCCCTAACCAGCAGGAAGTAATTACAGAAGAATGACCATCATTCTACAGTACCCTTTAAGAATAAAGGTGTAAACTTTCTGAGGGGGGGAGTTGAGACAAGCTAGTAAATTAGGAAATCAATAGTAGGATCTGGAATCTGGCAGGAAACCCACATGGCCACAAGATGGCTGCTGGAAGATCCTTGCAAGAACTCCTATACAGAATGAGATTTTCTCCGGAACAGAGGAGAAGCCTTCTCCAGGGGCCTTATGATTGGTCTCTCCCAGGGAATTAAGGGCTGGGGTAATCAATTAAAACAGCAAACAACTGAGATTCTCCCCCCTATGTTAGCAAAAGGGCAGAATAATTAATGGTTTAAAAAGCAAGCTCAAAAGCCAAACCAGCCCTGTTATTGCCTTTTTTTCCCCCTGCCTGGATCGGCATGCAAGTAAACCTGGGGATTTATCATCTGTAATGGGGAATTGTAGTATTTAAATCAGCTCTCTTTATCTCTTTTTGGCCCCTTCCTCTCTACCTGGGACCCATAATCTGTTATTTTCTCCCATTTCTCTTCTCTCAGTTCCTTAATAAATTACTGGTCTAATTAAACTGGCTAGCTCTTAAAATTCATTTTTTGTAGCTTAGCCAAGTACCTAGAGAAAATCCGGCAATACAAGGGAATCAGTGACCTGAGAACATAGCTTATCACCAAAGCTGAATTTGAACCCTCAAGGAGAAAGCCACCCATAAAAAACATATAGCCTGCATTTGAGATTCATACTTATACACTTTCAATTTTCTTCTTGAGAGAAATCTCTTCAGAAACAATGAATAATTAAAATTAATATATCAAGCAAATTCTTAAATCCTGTTGAAAGTCTCATTTTTCTTCTCTAGTATTTCCTCATAATTTAACAGGGTATAGCTATCCTGGACCCTGGGAATTATGAGCTCATAGCATCCTCTAAGCTTGGCTTATTCACAAGAATTCCTCACAAGGGATAGCTGATAGTTTTTCTTTGCTTTTCTTTTTACTCATTTTTTGTGGTTTCCAATTGTAGTGGGAAGAGTGCCTACAAATATTGCCGATGAGTCAGAAACTGCACATTCTCTGCTAACATCAGTGAGAAACCAAGTACTGAGTGAACATAACCATTTGCAAAATGATTTCTGTGAAAGAGCCCAAAACTGGCTTTCACTTTGCCCTATTTGATGAAAAATTGCTTCTAGTAACAAGCAGGGCTTTGTCCGCACTGTTGGTAGTCCACTGACAAATTTGAGTTTGCCTTTCTGTACCAGAAGTACTCGGAATATGTAAGGCACCGCTCTAGTTCTATTTCATAATGGAAAGGGGAAATTTTGCGGAACCTGCAGGCAAGCCAGGGCAGGGGAGAGTCTTTTGAAATCATCACCTTTAACATCACTGAGGATTCTTTCTCCTCTGACTTCAACTCTGCAATTGCATTCCATCAGAAAATGGAAATATCGGTCATGGTTCTTAAGTAGCCAAATAGAGGCAATTGATTTAAGCAGAAAAGTAATGTATTAAAGAACACTAGGACACTTTTGGTGGAAGCATGGAACATGGAGAACTGGACTCTGAGACCCCACATAGCATCTCACCTCAGCCCTGAACTTTCGACTCTGCTTCTTCTGTGAGCCCTGTGTCTCTGCATCTACCCTGATCAGAATGGGTTCTTCTCAGCACCTGCACCTCCCTGTCAACACTACCATCCAATTTTATGACTCACGTGTACGCATACCTGGTTGGCAGCACCTAGATAATTTGCTTGTGCCATAGCTGGAAAAATTAGTTCCTATTATCTTCCTTAGAGACAAACAGATAGTTCTGATAAATATCCTTAAGTAGGCAAGGTCAAAGGTGGCAGACTGCCAAAAAAGATGAAATAGCTCCACTCCCTTGGTTCCTTGGCAAGTTGTAATGCAGTGACGGCTGAGTTGAAATATCAGTTGGCATGCTGGGTCCGAGAGAATAAAAGGCAATGTGCTTTCTGTACAGCTCTTCTCTTCCCACTGACCACTTGCCACTTGTTCTTGATTGAATAACTGAATATCTTTGAGCAAATGATTCAATATCTCTAGTCCCTGCTCTCAAACAGAGTGGAGTCACTCTGTTTTTACTCTTGCCCTTCAGCTGCTTTATACCACACACCAGCCCAACTGAGCTACTTGTCCCATAAAATCTGATAGTTACTTCTTGAGTTAAGCACCCCCATGGCTGCCTCAGCACCTTACCGTAGCCTGCAAGACCCCATAGGAATTAGCAACCCCATTCTTCCCCTCCAGCCCCAAAACCCTCCAACACATCCAAGCTTTTTCCACCTCAGGACTCCTGCCCTTGCCACTTCCCCAGCCTGGAGTGCTCTTCCCCCAGAGTGCAGCAGGAGTGAATTCTTATCATCATCCAGGTCTCAAATATCACTTCCTCAGAGAGAGCACCCTCTCTAAATTGAATCCCCCATTTTTATGTCATCCTCTTTTTAAAATCATGTTCTATCAACACCTGAAGTATCCTATTGAACTATTTTTTGAGCTGTTTATTTTGTCTGTGCCATTAAGAAAGTGAGATTCATGTTTATCTCTATATCCCCAGTGCTTAGAATTATGGCCAATTAACAAGGCTTAATACTGTGTGCCAAACTTCTGAGCTTCTGGCTCTATTCCTTCCACTTCCTGCCTAATTCCAGGCTTCCCTTTGCCCCACTTCCTTGCCACCTGAGTTCCCTGTCATGTGTTTGAGCAGATGGGACCTCCCACTTCCCCTGAAGCAGATGGCATCTTCCATGGCTGGTGTAGGCAGAGAACCAGTAACCTGGGAGTTGAGCACATGATCAGAATACAGAGGGTTGTGGAGCTTGGAATAAAGTGAGTGGGAGAGCGGGTAAGACTGGAGATGTTAGGCTGGCCGGAAGTGAAGTGAGCAAAGATGTGACAAAAGTGGCAATGAATCCAAGGGTTGATAATGAAAGTTTGTTCACTTGTTGTCTGACCAGGGCCTAATGTCAGCTTCCTTTTTTTCCTGGATGAGTGCAACAGAAAGCAACACACAGGGCCAGCAGATATGTGCCTCATCATGTGTCTCGTCAAAGAACTGTTTCCTAGCGACAAAAAGACAGCAGGATTCGCTAAAACATCCATATGCTTGTTAATACCTCTTGTTAATTCACACTCCCAAGAGGCAGTCTAATCCAAATGGAAGAGAGGTTCATTTTGGATTGAATTATCCCACTGATGTCAGAGTTATCTTTGCTTTCTTGGCTACAGCTTTGCCAAAAAGATGGCATCTTTTCCCCTCAAGTAAATCTTATTTTAAGTACATTTCCTCTTGACACTTAAACTGATTCTACTTCAAGTGTACCTTTAAGTGAGCACTTCCTCAAAGAGGAGACGGACATCCACTGATGTTTGTTAACATCATAGATCTTGATCTGAGTGTTGTGATAAGTTAGGTAAGAATGTTCAGTCATATCTCCTTTCCTTTTAATTATTGCCAATATCTGAATCACCACTTGCACTATACTCTGCTTAAGGAGACACAGCCATGATGTCCAATGGTGGCTGTGGTATGGTTATAAGCCTTTGCGGTTTTCCTAGAAATCATAGTGGCCCTCCTCCCCTGCCCTCTTAGAGGGAAAACCCAGTTTAATTTCACCTTAATGAGGAAAAATGTGTCCCTCGTGTTCCCCACTCCGAGGAGGGGTTCCAAATCTTCCACCCTCTAATCAAGGGCTTCCCAGGGCCCAGGGCTATTGAATGGTGGGTGATGAGAGGGCGGGGAGGAAGGGGCTCAGCCTCTTGGTGCTTCCACTCTGCTCTAAGACCCCTGGCCTGAAGGTTTTCTCCCTTGTCCCTCCAAATCACCCTCCTTCCATCTCCTTCATGGTTAGATTATTCTCACCTCCCCAAGGCACATTGTTATCTAGTAACTCCAAGGCAGTAGAGGAGGAGAAATGAAACTCCAAACAAGTTTCCTCTCTGTCACTTTGGTAGAAGGCTTCTTCAATCATTGTTTCTACTTTGCTGTGGGATGATGGAGGAAAAAAGGCCCTCCAATCAAGTGAGAAAGAAGATGGAGAGATTGAAAACCAGACTATAGCTTGGAGATGTAACACTGACATGCTTGCAAATAACAGAAAACATTCAAGATACTTAGGTAAATAAAGGGGACTTCCTTATAAAGGAACAGTTTCCCATGGAACCTAAAGACTGGGTACAGCAAGAGCTCAAGAGTAACTGTGCCCTGGGGATTTAAGCTCTGCCTGGACTCATTCCCTATTTCTTGTTTGTTGCCAGAGTGCATTTATTTCCATCTCTCATTCACTCTTCTCTTGCATTCCAGCTCCCTCTCTCCTTCTGGTGCTTACCCTAATACTTGACCCTCCCCTGCATCCAAACTAGCTTCCTCACTTCTCTGGTCCACAGGGAAGAAACAGGACCACTGATGCCTCCTGGATTACCTGCTACAGGTTCAAATCCTCAGGGAAAGGACTCTGACAATCCCACACTTGAACCAATCAAGTGGCAGCAGGTTCTGGGTTAATGTTATATGAACGTGGTGACCAAAGCCTGTCCTGCAACCACTTGAAATGAAGCCATGGGTGGGTTAGGGAGAGGGAAAGATGAGCTATTCATAACATAATAGGTATCTGCTGCACAATTTACTTATAATCCATGGCAAATTCTCTTCCTAATTTGTAAATAAATACTACTAGCTTCACACTCGTTGCCCACTGAGAACAGAAAAATGTTCTAGATCCTTAGAAATAGTTGTGAGCCTTTCTATCCTTGTGTTAGCGAGCAGTCTTTCAGCAATCTATGTCAGCTACACTTAATTAAAGGTGGTGGGATCCTGCTCTTAGCATTTCAGTTGTGAGAAACTTTCTAGGTCTCTTTGTGTTTGTCCACAAGCTTAAGTGCTTTATTCTACATTTGTGACAAATGGAGAGCTTCCTTCACTTACTGTTATTTTCCTATCATTGAGCCAGATAGGAGTAAGGGAATTAAAAGGGAAAAATTCTGAAAGGAAATATAGGGCAAAAAGGTTGCCATTCTTCCCCACCTCAATATTCTATATCCTGAGGTGACAAGGATATGCCTCACAGTCCAGAGAAGACAGTAGGTCTTGCTGAAATGAACTGTGTGTCTAATAGGTGCAAAGTGTTACACATTTGATTTTGCCACTTCTCCTCTGACGGAGCAAGCAAATAGAGCAGAAGTCAATTCTCAAGTATACATCGGAAGTCCTTTATGGTTATGTCTGGAGCATTATTCATTATTGTCTTTGCAACTCTAGACTGTGAGTTCCCTTTTTCAGAATTAGCAGTAGGTGTGGTTCTCTTAGGGAAGTACTAAAAATATTCTGTTCCACATATGGCTGTCTTGGTGCTATAGCAGGTAAGTAAGCACGTCCCTGCTAAATGCAACAACCTATCTGCTATTTTAATATATTCCAGATCATTTGCCAGAGCATGAGCAATTCATTCTAGAAGCATTTATTAAGCTGTTCCTGTATTCCAAGCATTGTGTGGTGCTAATATATCAAAAGCTAAGGTGAATAGGTATGATAAGGAAATGGTTTTGCTTTTCCTTCCTGGTAGATGTTCTACATCTTTTCAAAACTCTAACTATTAAGTTTGGGTGTATAAATTTTAATTTATGGTCTGTTTGCTGTTCCCATTTCCTGATGGTTCTTCATCCTTCTACTCTTTCCATAATCATAAGAGTGATTTTTAAAAATTGAAATCTGTTCCTTATCTCTTGGTTATTTTTTCTTATATTAAAATAGCTTAAAGTAAGATTTTAATGTGCATGGCTTCTTTTTTTTTTTTCTTTCCTGACAAGAAAAACTGAAACTCTAACGTTCCCTTCTGGTGGTAGAAAGAAAGAAATATTCTTAATTTTTGTCTTAGAATACTGAAAATAAAAATTAAGAAATATTTTCTAGAAGAAAGTTAACTGTTTTCAGTATTTAGAATTATCTGCAAACCAGATGGAGGAGACAGGGTCACTATCACATTAATTTGATCATTCTAATAACCAATTCTGCTAAGAGACACATAAAAATTCCTTAAGGGAAAGGTCCTAGCTTGCAGAACTGACATCAACAGACATGTACATCTAACAAAAATATGAAGGAAATAGAGCTGCCAGTTAATACAGCAATGAACTTTTGCTTTAATGTCCTTGTATAATGAAAGAATTAGCCATGTCTTGAATGCACGGTCAGTATTCCTCTTAATTTAATAGCCACTCCATAATGTAAAAGTGACTTAAGCATATGTGTAACTGTACTGCTAATGAATTGTTGGAAAGAAGGGGGTCTTTTTAAAAGCATTTCTGTGAAATCTCTGAATTCTGCAGAAATAGGATTTACCTCTGGACTGGCTATTAAGGCTTTGCCATATTCAGCAACTCCACACCCATGGAGTACAGTTTTGCTCTTAATAGATTCTACACTCAATACTAATGGCACCTTTTATCACAGACCTTTGAAGTGTTATGCACCTACATTTTACCGTCTTGATTTGCAAACAGAGATTCAGAAAGGTTAAGTGATTCCGGATTCTATTCTTCCTCTGCCCTTATTAAGCTTGCAGGACTCTGCCCGAGCCATATCTGGGAAGAAAACAAACCGTGACACAGATTACACGTTCCATTTGGGTCACTGCAGCAGTTCATAGTAATCCATCTGCAGTGATACAAGATATATGGGCTGTGAACATCAACAACTGTGCCAGCGAGGCCTGGCCTCACCTCGATCTTCTCTTTTCTGAACTCCTGCTGTATAAGTCCTTGACTCACACATTATGCTCTTAATCATTCACTACTCTGCACTGCTGCTTAATCATTTCATGTTCATGTATTTAACTGATACACAGCTATGAAACATTTACGGAGAACATTATGCCAGGCTGATGGGTAAGGTTTTCCCTTTGTAAACTTTGTTAAAAAAAAAAATTTGAGGAAATGTGCTTTTCCATTGCAGTGAGGAATATGTACTCACTGTCCTCAGGAATTATAACCTAGGAAACAAAATAGGGCATTGTGGTGTTTATTAGAACTCTCCATAAATATTCCCATTCATCTCTTCTCCTGAGCATATAGTAGAATTGGAATTCCCCCCTGGTTTCTGAAGTTGGATATGAATACATGACTACTTTTGGCCAGTGAAACATGAGTTTTATTGTTCCAAGGTGGAAGCTTTAAGGCCAGTAGTCAATTTACCACCATTATTTTATCTTACTGTTCATAGAAGTGTGTGATAAAATGGAGCTTCCATCAACCAGAGCTTTTGAATGTCCAATGTGATCAGACCCACTTTCCCAACCTGTGCTGAACATACAACATGAGTGAGAAACTTTTATTGTGTCAAACTACTGATATTTTTAAGCAGCATTATCGAGATATAATTCATATGCCATAAAATTTGCCCATTCAAAGTGTACTGTTCAATGATTTTAGTATGATTACAGTGTTGTGTAACAATCACCATAATCTAATTTTAGATTATGCCAAGAAATTTAGATCATGCCAAGAAATTGTATACCCATTGGCAAACACCCCCCATATCCCCTTTGTTCCCCCAGCCCTAGGCAATCACCAGTCTATTTTCTAACCCCATGGCATTGCCTATTCTGGACATTTCACATAATAGATTCTTACAATATGTTGTCCTTTGTGACTGTCTTCTTTCACTAAGAATAATGTTTTTGAGATTCATCCCTGTTGTAACAGCTTTCAGTAGTTTGTTCCTTTTTATTGCTGAATAGTATTCTATTGTACATACATATCGCATTTATTTATGCATTCATTGATGGACATTTGGGTTATTTCCACTTTGTAGCTTTTATGAATAATGCTGTTACAAACTTCCATGTACAAGCATTGTGTGACCGTATGTTTTCATTTATATTGGGTATTTACCTAGGAGTGGAATTGCTGATCCATATAGTAACTGTGTTTAACAATTTGAGGACCTGCCAAACTATTTCAAAATGACTACACCATTTTTTAAAGAAAATTTTATTGAAGTATATCATGCATACATGAATATGCATAAACAATAAGTGTAGAGCAAAATTTGGGAATTTACAAAACAAACATGCATAACATCATACAGGACTCCCATACATCTCCCTACCACCATCACTTGCATTGTTTTGAAACATTTGTTACAAACTATGAAAGAGCACTGTCAAAATACAACAGCTAACTATAGCCCATATCTTACTTTTGGTGTATTTTACTTCTAACCCACCCAATTATTAACACTGTACATTGGTATTGTGAAATTGGAATGATAATTGATTTTACTAACCATCTTGATTTGCTTGAGCTCCATTTTATCCAGGGAATTATAAAGAAGAAACAGAGGTTAAATGAAGCAGGCTGGCATACCAATAATCCTTTGTGGTGCTGATAAGACCCTCTTCCCCAGTCTCGGAGGAAAACTGTAACAAAGAGTTCAAGCTGACAACGCAAGTTCTGTTGATCTTCACCAGATAGCCACAACCTTACATCAACATCCTGCTTGCTAATTAACAAATGTGCCTCACGGACACCTTGCTCAAACAGTCCCTTAGCCTCTTGGAACACGGAATGCATGGAAAGCAGGCAACAAGCATAAATCATGTTCGCGTTCTCCTTCCCCATTTCCCCCACACCTTCCATAAAAACTGCTCTCTTAACTCAACCTTTTGAGCAGAAACCTTTTCCAGTGCTGCTCCTGCATTAATGCAACTTAAGCTCAATAAACTTGCTCTGCACCCCATTTTAAGTCTATTTGTTTTTTTATTTTCAGCACAACAGTATGGTTCTCACACAGAAGAAAGTGTTCTCACATTTGTCCTTTTAACCATAGTCCATCATCCACCATTGGATTCCTTGTGTTATACAGCCCTATGCTCTGTACAGTACATCCAAAGTGTACACTCAGTGACTCTCATTTTTATCACAGTTATGCTGTCATCACCTCAGTAAATTTTAGAATGTTTTCGTTACTCCAAAAGGAAAACTCCCATGCCACCTTATACCCCCTATTGTTCTCCCTTAGTATTGAAATAATATCATCTTGCCATTGCTGCAAAATATTACAATGTTACTGTTAACTATCAGCCATAATTTACATAAGTTGTAATTTTCCCATGTATCACCATATTCTTAGCACTTTAGTGACTACACCATTTTACATTCTCACCAACAAAGAATAAAAGTTTCAGTTTCTTTACATTCTTGCCAACAATTGATATTGTTGTCTTTATTTTAGCCATTCAAATATGTGTGTATGTGTGTGTGAAGTGGTATCTCATTGTGATTATTATTTGTATTTCCCTAATGAGAAAGAATGCTGAGTTCCCTTTAATGTACTTATCAGCCATTAGTAAATCTTCTTTGAATAGTTACTAAAATTGTTAGATCATTTTATAATTGGGTTATTTGTCTTCTTAATGTTGAGTTAAAAGCATCTTTATACATTCTGGATATAAGTCCATTATCAGATATATGACTTGAAATATTTTCTTCCATTCTGTAGGTTATATTTTCTTATTTCTAATGACACCATTTATGGGACAAAGGTTTTTAATTTTGGTGAGGTTCAATGCCTCGATTTTTTTTTTTATCACTTGTGCTTTTGGTGTCATATATAAGAAATCTTTGTCTAACTCAAACTCACAAAGATTTACTCCTATGTCTTCTTATAAGCATTTTACAGTATTAGCTCTTACATTTAGATCTGTGATCCATTTGAGTACATTTTTATGTATCATGTGAGGTAGTGATCAAAATTCATCCTTTTGCATGTGGAGATCCAGCTAGCCAAGAATCAATTTTTGAAAAGACTGCTTTTTTCTCCCTTTGAATTAGTCTTGGCACTCTTGTTAAAAATCATTTTTCCATAAACATAAGGGTTTATTTCTGGACTCTCAATTCTATTACTCCAATTCTATTTTATTCTACATATGTTTATCCTTATTTCAGTACCATAGAGTTCCACCATGTATTCATTTTGAAATAGGTTTTGAAATCAGGAAGTGTAAATCCCCTAACTTTGTACTTTTTTTCAGGATTGTTTTGGCTAATGGGATTTTGGACTTCCATATAAATTTTACCTTAGCTTGTCAACTTCTGCAAAAACCTCACTAGGGACATGGATGTGGCTCAAGCAGTTGAGCACCCACCTCCTACTTGGAAGGTTCCAGGTACGATTCCCTGTGCCTCGTAATGAAAACAGACAACAAGCAGACAATGAGCAAAACCAAATGAGCAAATAACAGGCAAACAATGAGCAAACAGACAAGGGGGCCAAATCAGGGGAGCTGATGTGGCTCAGTGGTTGAGCGGCAGCCTCCCTCATACAAGGTTCTGGGTTCAATCCTCTATCCCAGTATCTCAAAAAAAAAAAAACTTATTAAAAAATAAATAAAACCTATTTAGAATTTCAATAGGGAGTGTAACGAATCTGTAAATCAATTTGGAGAGTGCTGCCATCTTTACAAGTCTCCTGATCTATTTACATGGGATGTCTTCCCATTTCTTTAGGTCTTCTTTAATTGTTTTCAGTACTGTTTCATAGTTTTCAGTGTACAAGCCTTGCACTTGTTTCTGTTAAATGTATTATTATTTTATTATTTTTGGTTCTTCTTTGAATGGACTTGCTTTCTTAATTTTTTCCAATTGTTTATTGCTAGTATATAGAGATGCAATTGATGTTTGCTTTTTGATCTTGTATACTGCAACCTTGATGAACTTGTTTATCAGTTCTAGTAGGCTATTTGTGGATTCCTTGAGATTTTCTACATGCAAGATCATATCATCTGCAAATAAAAATAGTTTTACTTCTTCTTTCCAAACTAAATGCCTTTTATTTCTTTATATTTCCTAATCTCCTTGACGAGAACCTCCAGTACAATACAATATTGAAAAGAAACTGGGAGATTTTGAGGTTGTTTGTTATTGTAGTATAACTTTCCATATCTTGATTGATATAGATATGTACCCAGATATTAGTAATGCAAATACTAAGAGGAGCAAAATACAGATGGATTCCATTCAGTTGGCAAAATCAGGTAATTTTCTTGAAAGAGGTTACCTGGGAGGATAAGCCTTGAAGGATGGAGCAAAACCATTCAGTATGGTAAAATGGAATTTCGCATTCTTTGGCTTGACTTAGGCAGAGAAACATGTAAAGGAAGAGTGGAAGAGAAGACAGGAAATACAAGTTAGGAAGAAATATTTGTGAAAAGCTACTGAACAATTTCAGAATGGAGATAGAAAGATCATTTAGAAGGCTTTTTCAAAAGCCTGGAGAGGATAGCAAGTACAGAGCCAAGGAGGAACTGGTGCTTCCTCTTTCCTGTTGCCAGAACACTTCATCATTATTATTTACAACTACAGCAGTACCTATTCTTCACCTGCCCAAGCTTCTAGAGCCCTTAACTCCAAGCCAGAGGATGAGACTTGTCCCTGGCCCCACTGTGATCATAGTTTCCAATACCAGGAACAGTATTGGGTTTTTCCACTTTCAAATTGCAACATTGTCTTGGGGTTTTATGATCGCCTTTTCTTCTTTGACACAGCCCCAGGGACTCAACCTGCTTCCTTCTCCTTATTTCTGCTGCTCCATAACCTTACCTAGATTTTCTCATTTCAGCTAGACTGTCTATAGGGTAAAACCCAACGTCCTCACCTCCTACTGATAGCCCTGGCAGCTTTATCCCCACCCACCCAAAAGCATGATGCAAAGGGGTAAATTCCTCAGAAAGCATTTTTGTTAATTGGTTTGTTTGATGTTTTTTTGTTTTACTAGACTCTAGAGATATAAACCAGAGATGACAAAAACTAAACAGTTCAAGAAATCTAACAATTTTGCTGCCACAATCTTCTTTTGCGTTGATAACTGGATATCCACCTGGGCTTTTGCTCTAATGGTAACT
The DNA here is from genome assembly GCF_030445035.2 of Dasypus novemcinctus. Lineage (NCBI taxonomy): Eukaryota > Metazoa > Chordata > Mammalia > Cingulata > Dasypodidae > Dasypus > Dasypus novemcinctus. Next base: position 169,395,758 of record NC_080673.1, on the reverse strand, counting down.
GCCATCACTTAGTAAGAGGCATTCTTCTAGACCCTTTAGTAATATTAACATATTACTATTTCCCACTGTAAAGTAGGCATCTTAGCTCCATTTCACACAGGAGGATACTACGGCTTAGAGAAGGAGATTTAATAAACTGTAGTAAGAGTTGGACCCAGTATTAGAATCATGATTTATCTATCTGTTTTCAAAACCCATACTCCATCATTGCAGCCTTCTGCCTTTGCTCACTAAACCCCTTTATGACCCCTGCCTTTATATTTTTTTGTCATTTTGACCCCTACTTCTATCAAACCCCTTCTTCTTTTTGCTTCATGGTGGGTTGAATTATGTACTCCAGAAAAAAACAACATTCTTAATCTTAATCCCATTCCTGTGGTTGTGAACTTGTTATAAATAGGACCTTTTAAAGATGTTTTTTCAGTGAAGGTATGGCCCAAATGAAGGCCTTTTGGTCTTAATCCATATTACTGGAGTTATTTAACTATGTAATGAATTTCAGACATACAGAGAGAAAGCCACCATGGGGAGAAGCCAGAAAACAGAATTTAACCAAACCCAGAAGAGAAAGGAGAGGACGTGGCCATGTGACAGGAAAGCCAAGAAATCCAAGGATGGCCCAACTGCCAGAAAGCTACTGACCGGGAAGGAAGCAGGCGTTCTGGCCTCTAAAGTGTGAGCCAATGAATTTCTACTGTTAAACCAACCCAACAGCCAGGAAATTATGGCAGGTGTCTATTCGTCTTAGTGTGTCTCCTTGTGCTTGAGAAACTTCCCCACTGATTAATGGTCATTTCCTTAGAGTCGCACCCTACATGGGCACTGTCTTAGTCTTGGGAGCTGCCATAATGAAGCATCACAACCTGGATGGCTGAAAACAACAGAGCATGTATCATCTCACTGTGCTGGAGGCTAAAAACCTTTACCTTGTCATCTTTCTTGTCTCCATCTTTATATGACCTTCTCCACTGATTCTATGGCTCCTCTCCCCTTTTTATATATGAAAACCAAGAGATGGGGTATATCATAGTGATTAAAACCAATTCTGGAGCCCAAGTGCCTGCGTTAAAGCCTGGGCCACACCACCTCCTAGCCGTGTGACCTAGGCAAGTTACTTGACATCACCTTGCTTCAGTGCCCTGACGTGGATAATAATGGTAACTTCCTCTCAGGGATGACAGTTTCAGGTTAAGTAAGTTAATGTCTGTAAGGTGTGTATGACGGGCACTCAATAAATGTCTACCACTACTATTTATTATTATTATTACCCCTACTTCAGGCACTTAAAAGTAGGCTTCTAGCTGAATCTCTTCCTGCTTCATTTGTTATTAATCTCTACCTACTCGCTATTTGGTGTTTGCTACTATATATCACTAGCCATTTGCCCCTCTGTCCAAACTCTCTGGGTTATTTGCTGCTGACAGCTGCCCCAAGTACTTGTAATGCACTGAAGTTAATCTATTTCAATTTCAGAGTCTATTCATTCCCCGGTCTGTCGCATTTTGAGATGTATAAAGTTCTATTGTCCTCAAATTAAGTGGTCCTTAGACCACTGAGTGAAGAGTGTGTGTGCGTGTGTGTGTGTGTTTTGAATGCATGTCACCTCCATCCCCATGTGTGCTGTCATCTGTTTCCTGACTCTTTGGTATGAGCAGTCATTTCTCTTTTCCAGAAGAGTATTTGTTAATAGCAGCCCTTCCTCATCTAATTTGTTATCGAATCTGCTATGGGTTTGCCAACCAGGAAAAACCAACTTGTTTGAATCATGTATACAGTAAACGTGAAGGGACTCTGACAGAAAGTCTCTGGGGATTTCCCGTGAGTCCAGAGAGTGAGCATAGTGTGTGAATATTGTAACAAATAGTCTGACTGTGCAGAGGATCCTTTTTAGGTCATGTTCTTATTCTTGGTTGTGGTCCAGGAGAGGCGAGCTTGCCAGACATCAGAGTCTTGCACAGGTAGCATCACTATACTAATATTATTCTTAGGAAATAGAAAAATCATTCAACTCATCCTTTGTTCATGGCATCTAAATGTTCTGCATAGTATCACAGCAGAGGAAATGTACTGGACATTTGCTAGGAAGAGTGGTACAACCAATTCTGGCCATTTCTTTCCAGCGTTTAGAGACTTCTGCATAGTGTGTGTCTTGGTGCAGGACAGACGCACACTCTCCCTGGCTCCAGAAACCCAGTGAAGAAACATATGGAACAATAACAATAGCAACATCTTATACTCAGTAATAATGAAGCCAGTGGAGGTATCCAGCGAGCAGTACCAATGATGGCAGGGGTGCTGCCACAGCGCTCAAGATTTAGCAAGAGCAACACTAATGCTATGCCAGATGTCTGCTCCTTGATGATCCTTTGGTTGTATATCTGATCAGCTAACCCAACCTGGGCTCCTCCCACTTTCCAATCCTAGTTCTTCAGCCCTCCCAACACTACTGTGACTGCCTATTAATTTCCCAGTAAATTGTTTATATATTGTTTTTAGCCAACAACTCTGGGAAAGACAGGCAAGTTATTTCTTGTTTTTCTATCTAATTCATGTGCATATACCAAACACTTGATTTCCAAGGATAGTTATGCCGTTCATTGGATTATGTATAGCAAATTTTATGGTCATGTCTTTATTACCACACTTACACAGAGAAGGTAGTAAAGTTCTATTTTTACTTACTACTTCCAACTTAAATTTACTCCCCTGAGTATCTTGCAACCAAGCAACTAATTTTTAAAACATAAGAAAGTCACTATTCTTGTCCAGGAAAGAATTACAGAAGTATTTCCAAAGAAATATTAGTTAAGAGTAACACCATGATATCCTCACTGAAGTACATAGCAGTTATTTTTGGAAAGTTGGGTAGAAAAATAATCTAGATAATTTCCCACCACTTTATAAGACAAACTATCACAATTTGACTTGACAATTTGTGTTAAGGTATGATAACTTCCTAGAAGTCAAATACCAATTCAAAACTAAGAAAAATGTATGTATGCAATTAATTAGATAACCATTAACTTCTGAAAAAAAAAGTTTCAGAAAAGAGTTGGTCAGTCTTTCTATGTAGCCTGAGCTGTGTGTTGGTCTTATTTGATCATGAATATTAGATACCAAAGAAGTATGTGTAAAGGGGTGTATTAGTCAGCCGAAGGGGTGTTGATGCAAAACACCAGAAGTCTGTTGGCTTTTATAAAGGGTATTTATTAGGGGTAGGAGCTTACAAATACCAGGCCATAAAGCATAGGTTACTTCCCTCACCAAAGTCTATTTCCACGTGTTGGAGCAAGATAGCTGCCGATGGCTGCAAGAGTTCAGGTTTCCTGAGTTCTTCTCTTCCCACAGCTTGCTTCTTTCTGGGCTCCTCTCTCCCCAGGGCTTGCTTCTCTTTCCTCTGTTTGCTTACTTCCCAGGACTCCAGCTTAAGACTTCAGTATCAAACTCCAACATCAAAAACTCTCCAACTCTGTCTTTTGCCATGCCTTTTATCTGTGAGTTCCCACCCACCAAGGGGCAGGGACTTGACTCCCTACTGACGTGGCCCAATCAAAGCCTAATGACAATTTAATCACACCCAGGTACAGAACAATTTACAAACAAAATCCATTATCTTTTTTTTTTTAATTTATAACTTTATCAAACAGCTACAGGGGGTAGGTATGTGGGTGTGGGGGAGAGAGACAGAGAGAAACAGAAGTTCTTCATGATGCTGAGAGAGAACCAGAGATAATACATGATAAATATAATGTCCATATTTCTAAGGGTTATTCAATTCCTACTTCCAGTGTTTCTTGAGACCCAAATCCTTTTCTGCCCTTAGATTCTGTAATAAATTTCTGTATTCTTAAAAGAAACTTCTTGTTGGTTCCAGTTATTTATCCTTAACAAATCTTGACTAATGCAGAAATAGATCTATATTTAGTGTTGTTTTAAAAATGTCCATAGTTAGTTCATAATCAAAACTACACTATATTTATTTGGGAGGGAGGGATGGAAAAAAGCCTCCTAAGTTTTAAATGTGCTCCAAATGATACCCAAAAGGGAATGATCTATTGATACTAATCTAGATGTGACAGGAATTGAAATTAAAAACAGGTTTTTTAACATATCATTTGTAAATATTTTTCAAAATTTCAAAGTAAACCTAAATTGGCTGCTTATTTTCCTGCTCAAACTAAGTGTAAATGACCCGTCAATTTCCACATTATAGCTTTCCAAATTTAGGCAATAAGATCATTTACATTACAGAGGGTATCCCAAGAAGATGCACAGAGAAACTTTTTTCCTTCCCCTCCCCCACCCTGCTGTTTTTGCAGTTTGTGTCTATTCGCTGTGTGATCTTCTGTATCTATGTCTCTTTTTATCTTCTCTTCTCGTCTTTCTCCTCTAGAATACACTGGGATTCGATCCTGGGGGCCTCTGATGGGGACAGAGGTTCCCTGTCAATTGTGCCACCTCAGTTTCTGGTCTCTGCTGCACTTCACCTTGACTCTCCCCTTCATCTCTCTTTTGTTGCGTCATCACCTTGCTGCATGACTCACTTGTGTGGGCACTGGTTCATTGCGTGGGTACTGGTTCACTGTCTGGTCACTGGCTCACCACACGGGCACTCATGCAGGCACTTGGTTCACCAGGTGGGCACTCGGCTTGCCATGTGGGCACTTGAGCGGGCACTGGCTCTCTGCACAGGCACTGGCTCTCCATGTAGGCACTCACGTGGGCACTCAGCTCATCACGCAGGCACTCACACAGGCACTCGGCTCCCCGCACGGGCACTCGGCTCACCATGCAGGCACTTGGCTTGCCACACAGGCACTCGTGTGGGCACTCGGCCCACCACATGGGCACTCAACTCACCATGCAGGCACCCACATGGGCACTTGGCTCACCACACATGCACTCGGCTTGCCACGTGAGCACTCGGCTCACCACTCATAGGCACTCAACTCCCCACGTGGGCACTGGTTTACCACGCAGGCACATTTCCTCTTCTTCTTTTTCACCAGGAGGCCTCAGGAATTGAATTTGGTTCCTCCCATATGGTAGGGGGCAGGACTATAACAGTAGGAAGAAGAGTGAGAAAAGACAAAACATTAATTTTTTTTAGAAAATAGAATCCATAAATTTATGTTTAGAGAAATTGTTTAGAATTATAAAGAATTAGCATCTATATTTGATTTTTTTAGGGAAAATGCCCCAAGAATTTCTTGTCTCACTTGAATATTTTGGAAATAAATGTAAATTCAACATATTTTCAAGCTTAGCACTATTTTAGCTGAGTAGGAACATTTACACAATGAGAAAACAGATATAATAATTGATGTGGGCAAAATATTTCATATATTTGGGGCATGTCTGTATGGAAAACTCTAAAAGGAAGGTTTTCTTATCTTATTCATTGTGGACTCAGTTTTGCCTGGTGAAAAGACTGCATTTAGTATAATGGTAAGATCAATCCAGCCACTTTCTAGCTATCTGACTTTGTAACTCTCTGAGCCATGTATACTCATCTGCATAATTAAAAGAGATGACATTTAACTGCTGCTCAATAAAAATATAGAATTCAGTGTAAATAGCCAATGTAGCTAACATTGTCCTCCACATAGTGTGGTTTTTTTCCCAAGTATTAGTTTGGTTTGCCTAATGTGAAGGTTAATTTCACGTGTCAGCTTGGTAGGTTATGGTGTCCCGTTGTTGGGTCAAGCAAGCACTGGCCTGATTGTTATTTCGTTGATGAGCTTGCATCTATAGTCAGTTGATTGCATCTACAGTCAAAAAAGGAGACAGCCTTTAGCAATGAGGTGAGTCTCCTCATGTAACCAGATGGAGGTCTTAAAGCCAGAACTGGGCATTTCAAAAGTCAGAAAGAATTCCTGCCTCTATTTCAGCAGGCCAACTTCTCCCGAGGAGGTTAACCTCACTATCAGAGTTTCCAACTTGCAACCCGCTCTAAAGAATTTGGACTTGCCAATCCCCAAGGTCTCTTAATTTTTACACACACACACAATCACAACATCCTGTTGGTTCTCTTTCTCTGGAGAACTCTTGACTGAAAACATTGAATATCCAGTATAAATTTCCCAGAGGGGTGCAAACAATGTTCATCAGTTTGGCTGAATGGACCTTCTTATAAGCTGGTGACCATGTGGGATAATGTAAATGAGTTATGGCTTGGTGTCTGGAGATCTAAGTGTGATACTACGTTTGTCACCCACCAACCAAGTGAATTTGAACACACCATTGAAATCTCTTGTTCTGCTTTTTGTATGCAAAAAAGGGGCTAAAGATAGGAACAATAGTTAATGTAGAACCTGTCTACCAAGGTTAGAATCAAAATGAGCTAACATGAAAGTTCTTTGTAAAATTCAGTTCTCAAAAAAATGTCAGATAAGACAACAAGATGGTAAAGGACTTTTTAAAGTACTGTATTTGAGATTAGTATCATGTGAATCAAAAAAACTTTGCAATTATAAAATGAAAAAACAGTTAACTTGGAAATAAAATTTAAAAACTATACATTTTAATTGAAAGTCTTTCTTCTACTTTGCTGATATACATAGTGCTCTCAAAACAATGCAAGTGTTTAGTAGGTTGTAAGAGGCAGACTGATCAAAAAATATATTAAACAGATTTGGAAGGGGTGGATATAAAGTTAGAATTTCTGAGTCATGAAAACATCGGATCGCGATTTCAGAAAGGTGTAACTTTATTTAAAACCGAGCTGCTGTGAATTCTATCATGCTGCAGACACCTCTGAATCAACTTTCTCTGTTGGCAAATTGTTATGCTGACAAATTCTCACATAGACTGAAAATTTCCACTTTGTAAACAAAGTAAATGGGTTCCTGATATTCTAGCTTATATCCAGAGTTGGAACTTTGGGAAGTGGAGTCTTGGCTTGCAAGATCATTTTCTCACATTAGCAACGTAGATTCAAATATTTATCACCCAAATCAGAGACACATTGTGGACATAAGTTTGGGAAACACAAATAACACATCTTTGGATTCACTGGTTAGGTTTCCTGAGAAAATCAGAGCAGAATTGTGTGTTAATTTCATCTTCTTTACACTAGGGGCTTTCTTTCCATTTTTATCCACAATAGACAAAAATAGTACAATGATCCAGAAGTTTCCAGGCCAGAATACTTGATGTACACAAATGCGTAATATAGGTTGGATGATGGGTCTTCCTACTACTGAGTCAGAGTCAGTCACAGGGTCTCCATTTGTGTGCTTTATGCTCACTACTGCCATCTCACAAGTGGCAGGAACTGCATATGTGCCAAAGTCATGCAGCTGGGAGAAAAATCACCAGCCATGGCAGTGAAGGGAAGTAAGTGAGATGTACTTTGAAACAAAGTACCCACTCATTACAGACTGGGAGATTCCAGCCCCAATCCAGGATGCAATGGAATCAAAAGATATAAAGGGTTAAAAGACTAAGACAATGTCTGGCATATAGGAGATACTCATACACTGTTAGATATTAGTTTTCCTTCCTTCTGTCTTTCTTTCCTTTGTATAAAATTATAGCTGGGGAAGATATCACCTGTTTATCAAGAAGGGTTGGATTCCATGAGCTAAAAAGATTCCTTCTAGCTCTATAAGTAGGGTGAAACTAGCAACCCTTTGGTATAAAGACAGGACACCTAATCCTCTCTGTGGACCCCCAGCCTCCAAACTGAGAGTGCACGAGAAGATTCCCTGTTCTTGGGAAAATTCAAGATAACAAACTTGGTCCCAGGCCCACCTTTCAAGGGCAATAGCTTCCCATTTCTGGTATTTTTCATTCTCCAGCCCACTTCAACAGTAAGGATTTACCTGGGGTCTCATGAGGAAAGAGGGACATCCAAAGGCAAAAGGAATTTGGAAATCTTTGTCATTTGAGCAATATCCAAGAACTTGGAGGAGTCTATTCCTGTGTTTTAACTTGTGGACATAGATCTTTTTTTCTACCTGAAAAGCAGAAGTGATGACCAGCCTTCCACACTTGTGAACTCAGGCTGAAGCATCTATGTTCAAGGATGCTCAGCCAGGGCTGAGGAAATCGAGGTGTTGCAAAGAGTAATGGGACAGGAACAAAAATGCCTGGATCCCAGCTCTACTATTAACCAGTTATGTGACCTTGGACAAGTAACTTCAATTATTCAAGAAATGGTTGTCTCAAGTGCAAAACAAGAAGAATAACGTTTGAAATATTTATTGGAAAGGAGAAAAACTTTGTAGAGTGTTTTAAACAGATGAAAAATAAAGTAAGCTCCAAACTTTAAGCCAGGGCCTTCTTTCACATTTATGCCTTCTCCTGCCCTTTCAGTTTCTCTCTCTCTTGACACTTAACTTGTGTGGCCAAAAGTTCTCAGGTTATAAATTAGATCTAATTAATTGATAACAAGGTATTGGCACCATGGGTGACCACTCCCTTATGCCATTTGCATGCTAACAAGTGGTCTCTGGTTTTAGGGTTTCAGATGTTAGCAAAAGACTGGGGTGGGGGGGGGGGGGGAAGGAAAAGATAGGAAAGAAGTATCCTTTGACAGAAACCTCCCTGATAGCCTAGAGAGAAATCTGCTCTACCTGAAGCCAAGCTGGCCATGTAGGAGGGCTCTGAAAGCATAGCTCTCTCTCCTCTGCAGCTTTGGTCTGCAGTGACACCGGCAGATGCTGAACTTCAGCCTGTCTAGAACGGTTAATTAGGTTATAAAGGCTGCCAAAATCCCAAAGTCATCCTAAGAAAGCACAACATTTTGAGATCTCAAGCAGAAGGTCAAAAGACACAAATACTAATAGAGAAAACACACACAAATAAACAGGGCAAAAAAGAAAGGAAGGTCCTTGACAGTCTCTAGTAAGCAATCTGTAATCCACAATAGTGAGACCAGGCATATGGTGGACCTGGCTCCCTTCTCCAATAATAGATGCTGTGTACTCATAAAGGATGATAACTGTAAAAGATATTGTATAGTCATGACCTGTCCCAGATCTCTCAGTCCATACCTCCTGGAACATAGGAGGACCTTTCAGAGACCCTCTTCCAGATAGAGAAGGTTGTCACCTGGGAGCGATGTGGCTAGAAAAGGGGAGGAGATAATTTATTTGCTAAACGCCAGCAATTGAACCAATATTTGGGTATGTTCAGAGTTTTTTTATGGGTTGCATGAAATTACCACAAAGTAACAAATGCTGTCTGCCCCCTGATTCTCAGGAGTGAAGAGGCAGCCTTAAAAGCCTACACTCTTCCAAAGAGGAACCCCAGAAATTGCGCGGTAACAAAGCACACAGCAGAGTGTAGAGCATCACTGCCCCCGGCAGGGCCCAGAGGTAATGCATACCCGCCTGGAGAAGGCCGGGAGCTGCCTAGAGGAGGAGCCCCCGGGCGGGTAGGACAAAACTTGCCGCGGAGCCGCACTCTTCCAGGGCGGGTCCACCCCTACACAATTTGAAAGATTTGAAAAAGCACTTCTTGCTCCTTACAAGGCTGGTGTTCCTTCCCTAAAGCTCAGAAGTAGGGGTTTGGAGATTCTCTCCTTCCCCCACCCCGCGCACACACCACAGTCACACTTTTATTCCCTGAGGTTTTAGGATTTGCAGTATTTCTATGGGTGCAGTGGGGTGTGGTCCGGGAATGGAAATTTTGCGCCAGGGTCCCTCTGCATTTCACATCACGCGGGTCCGCCGTTCCGTCCCCTCCCGCCCCGAGCCCAGCTCGCACAGTCCTGCGTCCGCTCTGGCGAGCCTGGATCAGTGTGCGGTGGAGCCAACCCCTGCTTTCCACGGATTCAGAAAAGCGGCTGAAGTGCAAACATAAGGAGCCGCCGGTCAAGGCCAACTCTCATCCCTCGCACCCCTCCTCGCGGAATCCACCGCCACCCTCGCTTTGCGGGACTTTGCGCGGGCGGCCGTCCGGCCTAGGCGTGCACCTGGCCGCGCTGGCCTCCCAGTATCCTCGCAGCCGGCGGGCCAGGGAGCCGCCGCGGGGGCGGAACAACCAGGGAACGCGCCTCTACCGGGAGCAGAAAGGAACCCCGGGAAGCTTAGAGGCCCCGGGAGGACTCCCCGCGGAGATCCGCTCCCGGGAAGCTTCTGAGACCACGCGGCGAGGAGCACGTGAGAGGCGCCGCTTCGCTATAAAAGACCCCTCTGGGCCCCAAGTGGGGAGCGAGCCGAGCGGCAGGACGAGGCCACCACCGAGAACCCGGGCGACGGTAACCCTCCCTCCAGGACGCCCAAGCCGCCCCCGAGACGCCCCAGAGTCTTCAAACTCGTTTTGACTCTCCGGGTCCGGTGTCAGTGTACGATCTCCATGGAGCGCCTAACTTTGAGGCCGAATTCCTTGCACTTCGGCATAAGCGCTAAAACACCGGCACGCGTGGATTCCCCAAATGCTCATCTCTTGTTTGACCTTTAGGAGATTGGAGGGGGAGTAGTAGGAATCTGAGGCTAATTTATTGCCTTTCACCAAGGAGACACCATCGTGCTCCAGGGTCTGTCCCTGCAGGTGCACTGGAGGTCTCTGGGCAACCCCGAAGCCCTTGCGCCCCACATCTTACTGCCCTTTAAGCAGCGGGCTATTTGTGCCCCGCGCGGGAGGCGGGGCCGCGAGGCTGCCGGCGCCTAGCACCTTCCCAGAAACTCCAGACGCCTTTCTCAGATAAAGTTTGGTCTTCTCTCTTCGCCCACTAGGGCCTCGCCGCCTGGTGACCCCCTCCTGTCGCGACGGGCGCGGGCGGGGAGGCGGGCGGGCAGATGGCCGCGGGCTTAGCGGCCGGCGCGGGCGCTTGCCGGCGCAAACGGGCCCGGCGCGCGTAGCTGCCACCACGCTGACCTCCCGCTGGGGCTGTCTGCTGTGCTGAACCCCGCAGTGAGCGAAAGCGGACGCCGAAAAAGGGCAGGAGGCGACGGCAACAGGAGCCCGAGGGTCCGTATGGCCGCTGCTCACCGGCCGGCGATGTGCGCCAAGGAGCTTGCGGGTGGCGGCTGGGTCTCGGAGCATCTCTGAGCCACGCCGCCTGCGGGGATCGACCTTGCCGTTCCGCGGAGCCGCGGGCAGGAACCCAAGCCGCAGGAGGAGGTGGCGCCGGCGGCGACCGTTCCTCCCAGAGGGCGATGTGGCCGGCCGTAGCGGGCACCAAGCTGCCCTGTCCCCGGGACTCTGCCCTCCGGCGGGCGGCTTTCTCCGGGAACCTCACCGCCCTGCCTTCTCACCTTGTGCCCGCCGGTCGAAGCGTCCGGGTCTTCATCAGTGCCAATCCTGAAGGTAAGTCACCCGCTTGCGTTTATCTGTTTGTCGTCTGTCAGTCCACGCGGCGCGAGCCGGCGAGAGAGTCCGCTGAGCAGCCCTGTGCGCCCTGCCTCGCCGGCGCTCCCTTTCTCCAGCTAAATCCCTGACTGCCCTGAGCGCGCTTGGGTATTTAATTTGAATCACCCTTATTCACTGCTCTCTCCTCTCCTCAGCCTGCTGACTTCCCCTGGGACACCCATTCTCGCTCCTTAAGTGACCCTCTACCCCGGATCGAACTAAGGAACATCCGAGGCATTGGCAGGCACTTCTGGAAGCGCCATCCTGCCCGCCCCACACGCCCTCTCCTTTCTTTTAAGAGCTTTCTTTTCCCGAGGTTTTCACAGACGCTTATAAATAAGTGGTTCCTTTCGCTCTCGGCTCCTTGGCGGGTGGGTGAATGGCGGCTCCCTCCTTTGCCACTTGTTCGGGCCGGGGCGGGATGAACACAGGGTTCCCTGAGACTCGCCTTTGCTCTGTGGGGCTGAGACCCCTTGTGAACCGAAGACCCGCAGAGGTCAATACGCTGTGGGGTCCCGGGACAGGTTGGGCTCAGCTCAGCTCAGCTTTGATTTTGCTGTGGAGCGCTCTGGGTGAGCTCATCTCCATAGTAGGTCCCCCGGGTCTAGAATCCGGCCTGCTAAATCGTGTTGCTGCTCCAGAACGAGCACCTGGTAGGCACTCAAGGAAAACATGTTGATCCGTAGCATTCGCAAATCATAGAGGCTAAATCCTGGGTCGTTAACGCCTTGCTTCGCCACTCTCCATTTCAGTTCTAAGTCCTGAATGGTAACTTTCATTCCCAGTAGGTATTTTTTTTAAAAGTAGGATGCATTTGACTGAGAGCTAGATAAAACCGCAAGAATTGCTCATTTCTTGAAAAAAATGTTCGGTCCTCAGTGAGTTTATAGAGGATGGAAATAGACAAAGGAGATCCAAGACAACTTTTTCTGCACTCTCACAGCCTTGGGTCTAATTCAAAAGTAAAAGAAACACTATCCAGAAAGTTTATACTCCACCAGTCATTAGATAGACTGCTCATTTGAAGCCAAGACTAGATGCAACTTATGAAAAGCATTCAATGAAAACCAACAAAAATAACTTTCTAAAAAAGTGTTGTCTCAAAGGAAAGGCACTAGCAGAAGTTTCAGATGAAACTCATATTATAACAAGGAAATTGGGGAAAGAGTGAACTAGGTCACATATGTTAATAAGTATTAGAAAGCCTATATATTTTGGAGAGAGGACATGGCCCTCTTTTTATCAGTAGGCAATTCACACCGATTTTAATAATTAAAGAGGCTTTTTAGGAAACTAGCTCATTTAAAAATAATTTTACCTCAATATATCTTCCAAGATTTTTACCTAAATATGGATAAAGAAAACATAATCTAAATATGCAGCTTATTTTAAGGAAATCTGCACCTTAATTTTTCAGTATTCTAAAAGCATTACTAAATATTTTTAAGTGTTTGAGAGAATGCTTAGAAAATGTTTAACATTTTGATTAGCCTAACTAAAAAAAAGTTTTAAAAAGTATTTAAATCTGTAGTAAAGCCAGCTTAAATTATTATCCTTTGCTTTAAACAAGTTGCTTCTAAAATACAGTAAAATAAAATTCTTGTTAATATCATCAGTAATTAAGTTTTCCTTGCTTTAAATTTACAAGTCAGAGGATGAAAATTGACAATAATGAATTTGTATTGAGTTAGCGTAATGTGAATTAAGTTAGCGTAATGTGAATTAACTATTGTAAGCAAGAATAAAGGCATTTTCTTAAGCCTGTCCATGTGATTCTTCACTTTCTCTAGTTTCTTGAAATAAAAGCTTTAGCATGTATTAATCCAGGAACACGAACATTAGTGAAGAGCCCATCCTGCCTTTTGGTCACTGTTTGAGCTGCATAGCTTTGACACTGATCTTAGACGTTCAGAAATGTGAAGCTTCCCTGGGAAGTTTTAATAGAAGCAGGACCTCAAATTTTATTCAAATTGGAGACCTGAGAGTGTATTGAATAGAAAATCCAGGGGTGGGCATTTTTTGTAATCTGACGGTGAAGGCTTGCAATCTTGGTAAATGCTCTCAGAGGCAGCATTTCACTGCTTGATCTTTATAGATACAATTTCAGGAAGCAAATGTTGTGTTTTGGTACGATCCAATATTAGATTCTTGGCCAATACTGAAGAGCATTTCCATTGTCAAATTAAGACAAAGAACATTACCTCATCCTTTCCTTTATAAGCAGAAATCCAATTTATGCTCTAAATGAAAGCTGCTCTGTGTTGAACTCACAGCAATTCTTTAAGAATCCAGCCAAGCTGTAGTTTAGGTTATTGTTTTAATAGACACTGCTTTGAAAGCTTTCTGTGGTCTTTCCCCTTCAGTAATAAAGATAATAAATAACTTTACAGTGGAAAAAATCACCTTCCTACCTATTAGCTCATTTAATATTTCAATTTTGACTTTATCCTCAAAACACTCTTGTGAGGGTATTGGAGCAGCAATTGTTCTTCCTATATTACAGAGGAGAAAGACTGAGGCTGTGTGAGGTTAAACTACTTGCCTGAACTCACATACCTGCATGAAATGTGGCAGTGCCTGCCAGTGTGCTCCAAACACCTGTCTTGGTACTTTTTGGTTGTGCTAAGCTCGTGCCAAATTTCTGTGACTCAGGTGATGTCCAGTTATGTCTATGTGCTTGAAGCCTGAAAACAGGAAGAAGATGAGCAGTAGGAAGGCAACATGCTGCACTGACACACTTTGTCCCCACAGAGAGAGCCCTAGGGACATTCAGGGAAATTTCAGAATGTGCTGGGCTCTAATGGACACATTCCTATCCAAAAGGGTGTCTACATCTCACCAATCTCCACTACAAGGAAGACCCTGGAGAAAATCCAGCATAGGGAAGGCAATAGCATTGTTCTATATTCTCTTAAATGGGTAGGTCTTGGACTTTATCTAGTTTCACCTCCCACCCAAATGTTGAAATCCCATCTGTGGCATATTATTTATTCTCAGAAGTCTTCTAGTCATTTTGCTGCTGTATCTCTGCCAGAATGGTACTTACACCTTCTTGGAATGATGATTCTAAGACAAAGTCCTTTACCATGATAGCCTGAAGAGTCCATGAATATGGAGAGGAGCCCGTATAAGTCTCTACTCTATTATTGAGGTTTGAGGGGCACCCAAAAATAATACTCTTCTTCCTTGCCTGGATTCTTAACCAGTTTAGAATAAGGCAATGCCTAAAGTAGAAGGAAGACCAAAAAATGTCACCTTTATTACTGACAAAAACTGATACAGGCCCAAAATCTCTTTTCCATGATCCTCTAAACCAGATGTAACTTTGGAATCTTGAATGTTTTTGAGTTTGGGGAAATGCTGAATATACCACTTATTATGTGGGATCTGGGCTAACACCCCATAATCATGTAAACACATTAATATATATGTTTGGAAACATAACTTCACTCTAACTCAGTCCTGTACAATAGAACTTTCTGCCATGCGGGAAATGTTCTTCATCTGTGTTGTCCAATCTAGTAGCTCTGTCACGTTTGACATGTGGTTAGTGCAACTGAGGGACTGATTTTTTCATTTAATTTTGTTTTAATTAATTTAAGTTTAAATTGTCACACGTGGCTTGTGGGTGGCTGCCGTATAAAACAGCAAAGTTCCAAGTGGAGTAAAAAAGATTGTAAGTAGCCTATGTCAGTTCAGGTAAGTTTTGACACCAGTGACTTCAGGTCACTTCAGATTTTGCTGCCAAATGAGTTGGGGGAAAATCTTTTTGTTTGCTAAAATTTGGGGGTTTTGGAATTACAGGTGAGGACCTTTTTGGAGAACTATGGCTTTTAAATCTAGACAAGTGAACTTCCTAATAAAGAACCTCAGAATTACACAAATTAACCTTCCCAGTCATTGTTCCCTTCAAGGATAGAGTCTGCCTCTGAAGATTTTGGATATGGAGGAACAGAGAAAAATGGCAGTTTACTCATAAAAGAGAGAGAGAGAAAGAGAGAGAGAGAGAGAGAGAGAGCGACCTGGGCTATTCATGGTCAGATTTTCCTTCTAACCACATCCATCAAATTAAGACATTTCCCCTGAGGTGTAAATGATGGCATAGACTATCTAGGGTGACTGTATAAGTGCATCTTTCTCCACATGCAAATAGACTGCTAGAGTTAAGATAAATATAAATTACCCTAAAACCTATCTTTGTGCATTTTCCTGCCCAACCAGTTTTATGTGTATTGATAATCTTTGAGAGCTCTCCACTTTTGTCTGCAGTGTTGATGAACAGATGCTCAGCATTCCCATGTAGATTTTTTTTCTGCTTGTCCATTGCATCTTCTCTGACTTTTCTCCATGGTCTTGGGGTCTTGATTGGCATTTTAGTTTCCTAGGCTGCTCAAGCAAATGCCATGAAATGGGCTGGGTTAAACAATGGAAATTTATTCACACTGATTTGAGGCTGGGAAAATGTACAAATAAAGGTGGCATCAAGGTAATGCTTTTTTCCTCAAAACTGTGGCACTCTAGGACTGACAACTGGAGATCCTTTGCCTTTAGCTTGTCACATGGCAAGGCACATGACGGCATCTCCTGGTCTCTCCCTTTTCTTCTGGGTTCTGTTGATGTTCTGTTTCTTGCTCCCAGTGGTTTTCTCTCTCTGTATCTCTGAATTTCATTCTGCTTATAAAGAACTCCAGTAATAGGATTAAGACCCATCCCCATTGGGCTGGGTCACACCTTCACTGAAGTCCTCATCAAAACATCCTATTAAGACTTGCAACTCCTACCCTCTGGATTATTGGATTTACCCCGGCCAGCTAACAGGAAGGTGAAGAAGGTCAACCACCACACCAGGGAGCCAAGAGTGCCTACAACTGCAAACAGGAGAATTGCATCCATCATCCATGTGGAATCTAAACCCCCTCTCGATATAGAGGTGGAGTGGACATAACCATCCCAGGGTCCACAGGATGGAGGTATAGAGTATGGATTAGAGTAGATTTACCGATATTCTACTATGGAATTATTGTGATTAGTAATGGAAGAAATTGTAGCATTGATGTGGAGAAATTGGCCACAGTAGCTGCTGAGGGTAGGGAGAGGGAAGAAGAGATAGGATGTGGGGGCATTTTCAGAACTTGGAGTTGTCCTGGGTGGTACTGCCAGGACAGATGCTGGACATTGTATGTCCTGCCATGGCTAACTGGGTGGATTGGGGGAGAGTGTAAACTACAATGGAAACCATTATCCATGTCGTGCAGCAGTGCTCCAAAATGTATTCACCAAATGTAATGAATGTCCCACAATGATGAAAGAGGTTGTTGATGAGAGAGGAGTGGGGTGAGGGGGTGGGGGCTATATGGGGAACTCATATTTTTTTAATGTAACAGTAAAAAAAAAGAGAGAAAAAAAAATAATGAAAACAAACAAACAAACAAACATCCTACTAGGGAAGCAGATGTAGCTCAAAGAGTTGGCGCCTGCCTACCTGCATGGGAGGTCCCAGTTTGCTTCCAGGTGCCTCCTAAAGAAGGTAAGCAAGACAGTGAGCTGATACAATGGGCTGGTATGAAGGGCTGGCCCAGCAAGCTGACACAACAAGATGACGCAATGAAGAGACACGATGAGGAAACACAATGAGAGCCACAACAAGTGGGGAGCGAAGGTAGCTCAAGCCATTGGGTGCCACCCTCCCACATTGGAGGTCCCAGGCTCAGTTTTCAGTGCCTCCTAAAAAGAAGACAAGCAGACAGTGAGTACAAACAATGAAGTGCAAGGAATAAATAAATAAAATATTTTTTTTTAAGTTCTATTTATAATGGGCACACCCACAAGTGGATTAAGTTTAAGAAAACGCCTTTCAGGGACCCATACAACTTCAAACCACAATAGTTGGAACACTTGCTCTACATTTTTGTGGAAGTCACAGGAAAGAGAGAAATGTTTTCCTTTCATATGTGTACAGAGGCATGGATGCTGTGACCAGTGTCCCTTTGCTTTAGCTTGCTTTCCCAGGAAAAAGGTGCAAAGACCTGCACCAAGAAATTCATATAAAACCTATAGATGTTTGTAGCAGTTTGATATTATTGATGAATTCCAAAAAGAAATATTGGATTGTGTTTGTAAACTGGTCTTTTCCTCTGGGTGTGTTAGAGTGTATTGGGTTCAGAGATTTTACTTTTACTTGATTAAATAATGATTAAGGCTTTGATTGGGCCATGTCAGTAGGACGTTGAGTCCCCACTCCCTTGCACAGAGAAACTGCACCCAAGAGAAAGGAGCAGAGCAGCTAAGCCCAGAGAAAATCAAGCCCCAGGGAGAGAGACAGAGCCCAACACCTGAGAGTCTACAGTGGAGCGAGCCAGGCAGCTGAGCCTGGGGAGAAATAAGCCCCAGGAAGAGAGGAACCCAGGAAGCCTGAATCCTCGCAGACATCAGCAGCCATCTTGCTCCAACACGTGGCAACAGACATGGGTGAGGGAAGTAACTTACTCTTTATGGCCTTGTGATTGTAAGCTTCTTCCCCAAATAAATGCCCTTTATAAAAAGCCAACCGATTTCTGGTATTTTGCATCAGCACCCTTTTGGCTGACTAATACAATAATCTTCATCGTTGTTCTTCTTACCTTCACTACAATGTTCATTATTTCCATGGCTTCCTATTCTTTCATATTTTTTGAGCACTGGGAAAAAATACAGCTAAGCACAGCAACATAAAAAGATAGATAGATAGATAGATAGATAGATAGATAGATAGATAGATAGATAGGGATGGATAGAGATAGAGATAGATATCTTTATATATCTTTCATATATGTCTATAAAAAGAAATGCATATCAAAAACATAAAATATGTAAATATATCTATATAGATATTTATAGATTCATATATGCATTTATATTTGCATATATGTTTATACTTATCTCTACACATATTTGGACACACACCACAGCCCAATAACTGATTTGGTACCTTAGGAACATTGTTAAAAATTAAGAGCCTTAAAGGACAATATACAGAGCTATTACTTCATCCTAAACATGCATAGGGCATTTATAATAAATGAGTCAATTCTAAAATTTTGTGATTGTATCTCCAAGTTTTTGGTGTTCATTATTCAGACAGGAATTATTGGAATGTTTATCGGATATAAACACAAATTTGGGAACCAGATGGCTTACGTTTGAATCCTGAATCCACCATTTAATGCTGTGATTCTTTGAGCAAGTTGCTTAACATCTTGGTTCTCAGTTTCCTAATCTGGAAAGTGATGACAATAGTAGCTCCTGCCATACAAGGTTATTAAAAAGATTAAATAAACCAATTGTGATAAAGCACTTAGAACAATGATAGGCACATAATAAATATTTAGGTAAATGCTTGCTATTATTATCTGTATTATTATTTTTCACCGTGAAGCAGATATATTGCAGGTATGGATATGCAAAGAAAAATAAGGCATTTCCTACCCTCAGGGAATGCACTGTATAGGTGCAATCCGGTTAGAGCCCACTAGTAAAACAGAAACCACTCCAGATATTCCAGGGAAATAGGTGCCTCCAAGTATCATTGGGAAGATTGAAGTCAGAAGCCAGAGGCACCCTGGACATTCAGGTCATACGGTCATACTGCTAAAGCTGCCAAGCAAAGGGCAGGAGACCATGGAAGCCACTGACAGTATCACAGCTGCTCCTGGGTACTGGCTAGTTGGCCAGCCCTTGCAAGTGCTCATCTGCTGAAACCTGTGTGCCTGGCACCACAACTGGTAGTGGAATAATTTCCCCAACTCCCTTGTCCCTCTAGATCTTGGGCAGATGCATTCCTTTGGCAGAACCAGAATTGCATTTGGAAGGCTGGCAACAAGGGAGTCTGGGAACTTCAATACTTCCAGCCCCTACACTACAAGGGAAGAAAATGGAAGGAAGTGGTGATGGATGGTGACCAACAAATAGGATGTAGTTCATGGGAAGAGCAGGCACATTGGCTTGTTCACTCATTAACTTATGCAGCCAGTAATTGCATGTGGACTTACTCCATGTGGACTACTGTTCTAGGTGCTTAGGTTACAGCAGTAAACAAAACCCACTGGGTCTCTGTGCTAAAGGAATTTGCATGAATACTATGATATATGTAATGAACATGGACTAAAGATAGGAGCAGAGGATTAAAGAGATGGTGAGGGTGAGATATGTAAACCAGCTCAGTGGGTCAGAGTGAGAGGTTGGGAGGACTCCCTAGAAGAACAAATAGAGCCAGGGTGTGGAAATTATTCTATACCATAACCAAATATGAGGCAAAATGATGATGAGAGCTCCACAGGGAATAGAAAGATAGCCTTTATATTCAGCAAAGTGCTTTTATTCTCTTGAATAAGAGCAGAGCTGATGCCTTCAGCCATTTGCCCCTTGTAAGTTTTGGAATGAGATTCAAATGAAAGCATAATTTGGACATATAGTTACATTATTTACAAATAGATCATGATTTCATGGATTAATACATCATCTACACATCTTTTAAAATTCTTGTTGCATTGTGGCAAAGACACCATTTGCTGTTTTCAAAGATGTTTGCGAGTTTGTATTTTATTTCAAGTTTTCTATTGCTGTGTATCAATCCACCCCAAATTTTAGTGTCTTAAAACAACAAAGATTTATTATTTCTCATAATTCTTTGAGTTGGGAATTCAGGCAGAGGTTGACTGTTCCAAAGGGCATTGGCTAGATTCATTCATTCAGCTGTATTCAGCTGGCTTCTGGTCTGGGCTGGGTAGAAGGTTCAAGAAAGGTTTACTCATACAGCTGGCACCTCTGTGCTCCTCCAAGAGAGCTTGTTTTCGCCAGCTTTTCTCTCATGATTCAGGAGTATAGTCCAGGCTTCATTATAGAAGACTGGATCCCCCAGAGAAAGGAAATGAAAGCTGCCAGAGCTCTTAAGACCTGGCCTTGGGAGTTTCACATTGTCAATTTTGCTGCACTCTCTTGGCCAGTGCTGGTCATAAGTCTTGCCGTCATTCAAGGAGAGGGAAACTAACAGTGGCAACTTAGGATACTACCACACCCCTCCCACACACCAGTTATCTTGTGTAATTTCTTTGACTTCTCTTTGGCATAATTAGATTAAATGAGATAATGCCCAAAAAGTGTGTAACCCAGTGCCTGGCACGTAGCGAATACTCAATAGTGTTTATTATTATTATTGGTGGTGGTTGTTGCGGATTGAAAGTGACTCAGAAAAGAGCACCTTTTTTTCCTCTCCCAAGTTCTGAACTAATTGAGAATAAAGACCAATGAGTTTGTAGTTAGGAAATCAAAATATCACCATTTTTACTGATAAAGATAATAAGGGAGAAAGTTTTTGTGCTTCCTAACACTAAACACCAGACATACACATTGTCCTTGCACACCAGCAGGGTTGGGCCTCCATAAGGCTTCTCTCCTGTAGCCCACCCTGTAAGATATGGAATCTGGGGGAGAGAACATAATCCAAGCCTCTGTGGATGGGTCGGTTCCCAAGGGGATGAAGTGTTGGATCAAGTTGGAAGGATTTATTCTTCTCACATTTTCCAGTTGAATCAGTCACCCATTACCTCTCTCACCCCCCTCCATTCAGGGAAGGGTGAGCAAGGAGATGAAGAGAGCCCAGGAGCCCTATGCCCTGGAGGAAATCTCTGGATGGGGGATGAAGGACTTCTCCGTTACATGAATATTTACTTCAGTTTTAACATATGTATGCAGTGGAATCGTTTAATTAGCCAGAACAAGTCACTTAAATTAGATATCTGGGTTTTTTTGTCTTTATTTATTATTTTAATATTACATTAAAAAAATATGAGGTCCCCATATACCCCCCACCCCCCTCACCCCACTCCTCCCCCCAAAACAACAATCTCCTCCATCATCATGAGACATTCATTGCATTTGGTGAATACATCTCAGAGCACCGCTGCACCTCATGGTCAATGGTCCACATCATAGTCCACACTCTACCACGTTCCACCCAGTGGGCCATGGGAGGACATACAATGTCCGGTAACTGTCCCTACAGCATCACCCAGAACAACTCCAACTCCCAAAAATACCTCCACATCTCATCTCTTCCTCCCATTCCCTACCCCCAGCAGCCACCATGGCCACTTTCTCTGTACCAATGCCACATTTTGTTCAATTACTAATCACAGTAGTTCATGAATAGATTTATCAGTAAGTCCACTCTGTTTTTTAAATAGCCCAAATTATATCACAGTGAAATATTTGCTATCTAGAAGGGAAGACGATGAACTATCAGGTGCAGAAGATAATGTCAGGAGCTATATACAAACCTCAGTATCAGAATGCTTCTATAAGTTAAGTTCTTGGCATGGTCTTGGGACAAGTCACTTCTTTGCTCATGAAATAAATTGATTTAAGCCACTAAATTTTGGTATGGGTATCAATACAGCAATAGATAGCTAAAACATAAGTAAAATACAAACTAACAAACATCTTTTAAAATAGTAAATGACATAATTCCTAATTGGGTTTGATAAAGCTTAAAGTTCTTTTCACCTCAAAAAAACTTCTTTTAAGTTTCACTCTAAATGGTCAGATGCCTTAAATAAATACAAAACTTGTAATGGTTCAGAAGTATACATAGGTATTGAATTATCATGTACAATAAATCTATTAATAAAAGAAAGTGTGGTGATACCAACTTAAAGACAGTCTTACATCACTAATTCAAAGATTTATTTTCTGTTGTATTTTTTCATTGAAACCGAACAGGGTTCATTCTACAAATTAAAATACTTTAGCTAATGTCTAATTAGAAAAAGGAGTTATATGATAGAATATTAATAAACGAATGAAAAACTATGACTTTGAATGCACTTAAAAGGAAATAATAACCCTTTCCAGTGAAATACCCTTGAAATCTTGTTTTCAGTCCAAAATATTTCAAAGACTTTGACATGGGCACCCTTGAAACAAAGAGCAGATCACAGCTGTCAGGTGTCTGATTCCAAGAGTGGTCATAGAATATAGTTCAGAAATGAAACCACAAAATTGAAAGAGCATCCTTCATTACGTTTAATCTGATCCATTATGTATAGTGCCATTCAGAGAAGTTCTTGCTACTGAATATATTTCCTTTAGATTTTATTCTGAGCATCAGCTGCAATATTTATTTGATACCTATTGTGTAGAGACAAACTCTAACTGGTTGATGTAGAGAGTTACAAAGGAAGTAAGAAATACATACTGCTGTCTTCGTTCTTTAGACTAATACATCTAGGAGGCAGGACAAACAAAACACCAAGTTTGGGAGGGGATATTTACACACTGAGACAAATTGATTAGAATGATTGAAATCAAGTTGTCCTATCTGATAGCTCTGTGAAGCATGAGATGATCTAACTTAACCAAAAAATGATAGACCGAGATGGATCAGATTTGAAAAGTAGGTCCATCTACTCTAATAGGGTGTCCAGTGGGGAACTGGTACAGCCTTCAGTGATGAGAGAAGTCCAGATTCATGACAGAAGCACAGTTTTGGAAGAGAAAGTATTTGTAACCAGAGTCTGATAGAACCTATAGAATTTCCTGGCAAGTGAGCAAAGCATACACTGAAATTAATTTAATTTCCTTAATCGTCGAAAGAATAACTCATGAGAGAATACCCAGAAAATAATGGAGGTGTTTGAGCAGGTGCAAAGCATGAGGGTGAAATGAGGATTTGGGCAAAAGGTCCTCGTCCTGAGTTGGGGTCATATGAGGAAAAGAGAGTCAGCAGGAATGGTGTGGCAGAAGCATGAGCTGAAACTAAGGCCCTGGGACAAGGGACAAGTATGTTATTAGGACTTGAGTCCAAAGACAGGGGCAGAGCTGCTGCCTGAGTGATTTAATCCTGAGATTTTGAGGGCTAGGAAGGAACAGCTCAACATTTCCTGGCTGCAGTCAGAATTGGGGCTGGGTACTAATAAAAGTGGGTACTAGAGGTGGCTCAAGATGTGGCTCCAGGAAAGTCAGAGAATGGATACAGGGGCTGGGCAGCAGGAAGGGTGATTCTGAAAGAATAAGAATTTAGAACAATATTTGAAAGATAAGAAAGGCTTGACTGTCAAAGTTGAAGAAGATGAGATGTTCCGGAAAGAGGAAATAGTATGTACCTGGAAGTTTCTCCTTTCTTGATCAGTAGCAGCTGCCAGGAATGCTTTGTAAAGAGGATGGCGGCCACATCCAGGCTCAGCAGGAAGGAGAGAGTGATGGATTAATAATGTCTGCTGTGTGGGAGGAACGGTGTAAATGCTTATTTGTGCATTATATTTGTGACTGTGGGGTAGAGGAACAGGGCAGGGTAAGCAATAAACAGGGAAAAAGCCTTTTGTTTTGCTTGGCCAAGGCAGAGAAGATAAACAAGAATGAAACAGGAAATTTGCCCAAGAATTGACTGATGAGATATCATCAAGGTGGCAACATAAGACATCCCCTGGAAAGTCTCCCCTTAAAAACAATGAATAAAATTAGAAATCCCACCTGATTGGAACCCTGGAGGAAGATAGAGACTGGAGAAGGAGTCCTCAAATGCTGAATCAGAGAGAAAAGAACTAAACACCAAACAAGAAGGTGGGAGACCTGCAACTCAGACCTGCCAGTCAGGAAATCTGCCCTCACTAGGTTTACACCACTTAAGAGTCACACAGTGGCAGCACTCTGGCACAAGTCCCACCTGCCATGGATGCAGACAGCAGTGAGTTAGAAACCCATTCACGTCTACGCACAGGGACATGAGGCCACACGGACCCAGGTGGCTGGCGAGCACCATGCACACAAAAGCTCCCCCAGGAAACAAAAGAGACCTGCAGCAGAGGTGCTGGCAAGAGGCACACATATCCAACCCAATTTTGAATTGCTGGAACCCCTAAATGAGAAAAACCGGCATTATTGAATGCTGATTCAATCTGCCTGCCTGAGGTGGGATACACTAGTGTGGAAGTTAGCAAAGGCAGGAAAACCTACCAGAAAAAAGGTAAAGCTCAGGCCCCAGGACTGAAAAGTATAATGAAAAGGGTACACTGAGTAAGGGAAAGCAGTTGAACAAATCACAGGAGCTGGGGAGAAAAATCTGCACAATAACAAACAGAATAACTCAGCCCTTCAGAGAAAGGATAGAGGAAAGGAAGTCTTCTTCTGGAGGTGAAAAATTGCACACAAAATCTTAAGAGTTGTACCACGTCTAGGGCAAGAAACAGGTGCAGAAGAGCTGAGAAAATCTGAGCAGTTAAACAGGGCTGCTCTAAAAGTTCAGCATAAGTTGGACCAAGCATCAAAGAGCCTTAACACATAGCCCATCTACAATAAAACTCTAGGCAAAAAAAAAAAAAAGATTTCCTAGGAGAATGTAGACAAGCATCTTCAGGACCTTTTGTTAGGCAATTGTTTCTTAGACCTTACACCCAAAGCCCAAGCAACAAAAGAAAAAGTAGAGGGAAGTGGATATGGCTCAAATGATAGGGTCTCTGCCTACCGTATGGGAAGACGTGGGTTCAATCCCTGTGGCCTCCTGGTGAAAAAGAAGAGAAAGTGTAACTGCGCAGCGAGTCAGTACCCATGTGGTGAGCCGAGTGCCTACACAGTGAGCCAAGTGCCTGCACAGCGAGCTGGGTGACTGCTTGGATGCCCACATAGTGAGCCGAGTGCTCATGCAGTGAGTCAAGAGCCCATTTGAGTGCCCATGTGGCGAGCTGAGTGCTCATGCAAGTGCCCATGTGATGAGACAGTGCCTGTGTGGCAAGCTGAGTGCCCACACAGCAAGTCAAGGGCCTGCGCAGTGAGCCAGTGCCTGCAGAAGTGAGTCGTGCAGCAAGATGATGATGCAACAAAAGAGAGAGAAAGGGGAGAGTCAAGGTGAAATGTAGCAGAAACCAAAAACTGAGGTGGCACAATTGGCAGGGAACCTCTCTCCATATCAGAGGTCCCCAGTGTTGAATCCTGGTGAATCCTAGAAGAGAAATATGAGAAGAGAAGACAAAAAGAGAAATAGATACAGCAGATCACACAGCAAATGGACATAGACAGCAAAAACAGCAGGGCAGGGAGGGGAAGGGGAAGAAAAAAAAGAAAAAGTACGTAAATGGAACCTCATTAAAATGGAAACACTTTTGCTCATCAAAGGACCGGATCACGAAGGTAAAAATGACAACCTACAGAAAGGAAGAGAATATTTGAAAACCACATATCTGATGAGGGTTTAATTTCCAGAATCTATAAAAAAATTTTACAATTCAACCACAAAAAGACAAACAATCCATTCAAAAAATGGTCAATAGACTTGAGTAGACATTTCTCCAAAGAGGAGATACAAATGGCCAAAAATACACATGAAAAAATTCTCAACATCATTAGCCATTAGGGAAATGAAAATCAAATACAACAAGATGCCACTTCATACCACTAGAAATGATTGCTACTAAAGAGAATGCAGAGAAACAGCAACATTTATTCTTCATTGGTTAGAATGTAACATTACAGCCTCTGTGGAAAATCATTTGGCAGTTCCTCAGAAAGTTAAGTATCATATGACCTGGCAATCCCATTTCAGGTATCTACTGAGAAGAATTGAAAGTGGGGACTTGAACAGATGTTTTCACACTGATATTCATAATGGCATTACTCACAATTGCCAAAAGATGGAAGCAGCCCAAGTGTTTCGGTTTGCTAAAAGGTGCTGGGAGCAATATACCAGAAATGGCTTGGCTTTTACAATGGGACTTTATTAGGTTAAAAGCTTACAGTTCAGAGATTATGAAAATGTCTAAATCAAGGAATCATCAGAGAAGCCTCTTCCCGAGCTGCAGCTATGGGCAATCAGGTATATGGAAGCATCAGCTCTTCTCTCTGCTCCTCGGGGCCTAGTTTTCAGCTTTGGACTGTACCACCTGTGGCTTTTCTTTCTTCCAGGTTCAAATGGAGGCTTCTCTCTGCCTCTGTGGCTTTTTTGTGTATGTATCTGTGGCTTTTTATTCCTGTTTATAAAGGACTCCAGGAAGAGGACTAAGACCCACTCTCGATCCCACAATCCAAACAAAGGCCCTTAACTGAAGTGATTTAATCAAAAGATCCTACCTACAATAGGTTTACATGAACAGGAATGGATTAAAAATGGGATTTTATGAGGTCCATAGATCTTCAAACTGCCATATCAAGTGTCCACCACCAGATGATTAGCAAAATATGGTATATATACACACTAGAATATAAGCAGCCATGAAAAAGAGCACGTTTGTGCTACATGCAACAAAATGGATGAACCTTGAAGATGCCATGTTCAGTGAATTAAGTCAAACACAAAAGGACAAATATTGTATGAGTTCACTGATGTGAAACAATTTGAATAAGCAAAATCATATAGTCATGAGCTTGAATCTAAGTTACCATGGGCTAGAAAGAGCTAGGAAAGTGGGAGTTAAAGCTTAATTGGTATGGAATTTCTATTGGGGGTGATGGTAAATGTGTGGTATGGATGATAGTGATGGTTGCACCACATTGTAAGTGTAATTAACACTACTGAATTATAGCTCTGAATGTGGTTAAAGGGAGAATCTTTTAGTTATATATATATGTTACTAAAATTTAAATTTAAATAAAAGAATTAACTTGTGAGAAATTTTCTCAACCAATATGACTAGTAGAATCACAGCTTTCCTAAAAGGGAAAATGTGTTGAAACTGTTAAATAGAGTGAAAATCTACTTGGCAAGAGGTTGAACCTACAGACTAGTTAGTTGCTAAGCAAAGAGTGTGGCTTCAGCAGAAGATCACACTCTACTGATGATGTTCTAGAAAACTCTTGAATTACAATGGAATTCAGAAACTACAGGGGCCACTGTGTGATAAAAAAGAGATACAGTTAATCAAAGTTATAAAATGTTAACTCATCTGAGATTACTAAAATAAAAGTTCCTTTTAAACCCAGGTTCTCTATTCAGATGCCTAAATAATTTACATGCAAAAGCAATTGCAATAACAAAAAGGAAAAGAGGAGGAAAAATGAAAGAGATCCAGACTTTCTCCCCTCTCAGTAGCTGCTACTTGAGGGTATTTATCTTCAAAGTCATGGGGCGGAGGAGGACATTCATAAACTAGGAAATTTCTTAAGTTAATAAAATCACTGCAAACTGGAAATCTTGCAAGGTGTGGTTTTTACAAGACGGCCCACAGGTTCTTTGATTCCTCCCACTGGGAGGTAGCATCTCTAATTTCTCCCCTTGATTGTGGGCTCTGTGACTGCTTTGGTCAATAGAATATGAAAATTGAGTCTTGCCAGTTTCTCAGCCCAGACCTTAAGAAATTGGTCACTTCCATTTTCTGTCTCTTGAAACACTCTTGGAACCCATGGAGATATTCCTATGGAGAGGAGCCGATAGCCAGCACCACCTTGCCCGCAAAGAAGGCGAGCCATCTTGGAAGTATACCCTCCACCCGACGTTGATCCATTCCAGCTAATGCTGAGTGGAGCAGAGACATGGGGGCAAAATAAAGGATTGTTGTTTTAACCCACTAATTTTGGCCTGTTATGTGGTAATAGATAAACCAAATTGGGAATATTAAACAAATACTGGCTAAGAATAAAGAATTTGGGGCAAGATCTGGATTTGAACCCCACCTCTGCCACATGGGAGATTTGTTATAAGGTACTTAATTTACTCACGCTTCAGTCTTTCTTATGGAAGTGAGGGGCAATAATAACAACTTCACAGTGTTCTTGCGAGAAATAAAGGCAATGCTGTAAATAAGCAAGTAAAACAGTGCCTGGAAAATAGCAAGTAATTAAAAGCTACAGGTTGGAATTTGCTAAAAACCCTAGGAGATAATGAAAAGAAGAGTTATTAGGATTACTAGGGAATGAGATTTACTTAAATAACTCCTTCTTTTGTAAATCATGGCATGATATGGATCATTATCCCCCAAATTATGCCACTTATGTAATCATGTATGCTGCTTCAAAAGGGAACTACATAAAAATACCACATATTTTCAAATGTTGCTTTAACATACAAAATGTGAATTTGGCTCAGACTATGAGGTATTGAGTTATTAAGTTCTATCTCTAAATAATAGACCATAAATTACTTATAATTTATTTTCAAAAATATTATCTGGCAGAAAAGACCACTCTTTTGAAACCATAGGTAGCAAGTAGATTTCAATAAGATGGCATTCAGAGAGAGTAAAAAGTTAGCACTACCACCACTTAGTGTAAGGTGTGCTAAAATCTTATGATTAAAATCATTTTTCACACATAAAGAATCCCTTCAAAAAACAATCCTTAAAATGTTGCTTAAAGTTTCCTAAGTTTCCTATATTATCTTTCTGGTTCCTGTTAATCTTTTAGAACTTGATACACAGTCTGCTTGCCGCAGATCTTCCAAAGAGCACAAGGTGCCCACATTTATGTAGGAGGACCCCTCAATAAAATGAGCAGCCACTGTTACCTCATAAGGATTTCAAGGTCAAAAGCAGGTGTGACTGAAAAACTATTAACTCTAGGTAGTCACTGTGGTAGAATGACCCGTCTCGTATCCTAAATGGATAGTCTTATCAAATGCCTGTGATGGCTTTTGAAAGTCCACATTCTACTGAGAAAATAATATGGGTGTGCCTAGAGATGTTGATGTTTGGGAGTGGAGGAGGGAGGAGAGGGCTTGTGAAGAGAAAGGAGTGAGTCAAACAAGCATGGGCCAGGGCTTGGTAGATGATGACGAAATCTGGAAAGCGTTGCTCATTCATTTATTCAGTGACTCTGCCTTACAAAATCAGAGATTGTAAGAATGGGGGAGAAGGCTCTGGTATCCAGCAGTTTGGGAACAGAAAGGGTTTTTGCTTCTGTTTTTAAGTTTGGAGTTTGGTGCTGCTGAAAGAGGGTTAGCTGTTTAGATGATCCCATCCCTCTGTGGTAGGAGAGACAGGGCACTGCGTATCAGCTGACTGGGGGAAGGCAATGAGCCTGCCATCCTGCCTTTACCTGTTCTGATTATCTGAAGAAATGGAAATTTAGAGCTTAGTTGAATGCTTTGGCTCTTTGAAAAAGATTTTTTTTTTTCTTAATTTGAAACTTGTTTTTTGGCTTTTATACTTACTGGATAATCCTTTCCTTTTGTTTTTCCTAGCCTTTTTCTCTCTGAAAAATTGCAGTCTATCTCAGCTAGGTTAAAGGGAGAAGGGATTTTATTTCTGCTGATATTAAAGTAAAGTCAAAGCCGGCCCATGCTCCAGAAGCAGTGAAGCAGGTGTACACACAGGGTTCCCCCTTTAACACACTCAAAATATTTATATAATTTTTCTCTGCCCACTCCTGCACATATGTAAGGGCTGAATGAGGTTTTCCATGGTGTGAGTTTCATTTGATATCTGAGCATCTAAGGATCATAACACCAGAATTCAAGAGTCAGCACTGCCAAATACGTAGCAGCTCTGTGACCTGGGGCAGATTCTAGAGTGTTGCCTCAATGTACCCTTCTGTTAAGAAAAGTATTATTTCTCATATATATCTCCTGGAGTTCTTCAGAATCAATTTAGCTCTGATGAAGGGTACAAATGGTGAGTCTACCATAGAAGCAAACCATTTTTCTTTATTTTAAATTCTTTCAAATACATGGGAAAGAAAAACTGACCCTTGAGCCAACATTAAGTAACTCTGTTACAGTATAATAAAGTAACTAACATTTAGCACACACATGGCCGCGGACTTGGCCCTGTGGTTAGGGCATCCGTCTACCACATGGGAGGTCCGTGGTTCAAACCCTGGGCCTCCTTGACCCGTGTGGAGCTGGCCCATGCGCAGTGCTGATGTGCGCAAGGAGTGCCCTGCCATGCAGGGCTGTCCCCCGCGTAGGGGAGCCGCACGTGCAAGGAGTGCACCCCATAAGGAGAGCCGCCCAGTGCGAAAGAAAGTACAGCCTGCCCAAGAATGGCGCCATCCACATGGAGAGCTGACACAACAAGATGACGCAACAAAAAGAAACTTAGATTCCCGTGCCGCTGACAACAGAAGTGGACAAAGAAGACGCAGCAAGTAGACACAGAACAGACAACTGGGGCAGGGGGCGGAATGGGAGATAAATAAATAAATAAATAAATAAATAAATAAATAAATAAATAAATAAATAAATAAATAAATCTTTTAAAAAAACCATTTAGCACGCACAGAGTAGATGCTCAAGACATGCTTGTTTTAAGAAGCCTTAAGAGAAAGAAAATTGAAGAGGAAGGTATAGGGTGGTGTGGTCCTCTCCTGAGCTGACCTTCCCAGGCATTCCTGCAGGCCCTGCTCCCACCAGGGCCAACTCTGACTCACAAATCCCATTCCCCATCACCCTGTCCCTAGCATCTCCCAGCCCCACCACCAGTTAAACTACATTCCTCATTCCACACACTACCTCCTTCTCTTTCTACCCCGGGCTGATAGGGGAGGGCTCAGAGGAAAACTAGATGCCCACAGGAATGGCTAGAGACTCAGCCCTAGAGTCCACATCCCCAACCAACCATATTCCTTAGAAAAAGTTCCCCATTTTCTATTAAATCCACCAGAAAGAGAAGGCAGTGGGGAGAAGTTTGTCCTTCTATCCACTAGGGAAGCAGGCACCGAGGAATGAAGTGAGAAAGGATTTCTACCATGAGACCAGACAATAGCAGTGAAGTTT
The DNA here is from genome assembly GCF_030445035.2 of Dasypus novemcinctus. Taxonomy (NCBI): domain Eukaryota; kingdom Metazoa; phylum Chordata; class Mammalia; order Cingulata; family Dasypodidae; genus Dasypus; species Dasypus novemcinctus. The sequence goes on along the minus strand of NC_080673.1, from coordinate 169,364,788 downwards.
TAAATTCCTATGCGTTTCCCACAAAATAATGAGAACCTGAGTCCTGCTAGTATTATGGTCTAGCTGCATTATGATGCTGGGGACCAGTTAGAACCGTAGCCACTTTCAGTAATGTAATTTTTATGGAGAAATTTCGTTTTGTGTTCCATTTAAATCATGTACAGTCAGGCTTGTGTAACAGCCATTTAGAAGTTGAAGAGATTGGGGAGTTTTCACTAGAGAGCTTTCTCCTTGTTTTCTAATAGTATTGTTTGTGCATGTAGTATAATGTTCTTATCCTCAAGACCTCAAGCTGTGGTAAGGGGGCGTAAAAGGGACGGGAATGTCGTGGCTCCTCGTTCTGGTTTGGACACTAGTTCTAGGACCTGACATCCTGTCTGAGACTCTTTTGCCTCAATTATAGAATGAGGTGGCTGAAAAGCAGGATCTCTGGGCCCCTTCCAAGTCTAACATGCCATCATTCTATTTTTGTGAAACTCTCCAGCAGCTCCATTTTTTTTTTTTTTTTAATTTCTTTTTAAGGTAAGTAGGTGTGAGGCCTGGCTCTTATTCCTAACTTTGTGAAGGTGTCCACTCCATCATCTGAAAAATAGCAACGATAGCACCTGTCATTCCCTGCCATCAGTTTGTCATGTAATGGGTGGAAAAGCACTTTAGAAACTGCAGTGTACTATATAGTTGTAAACTATTTATTATTTGAATGGGAGACTATAACAAAGGGGATAGGAAACATCATCAAGATCTAGAAACTCTTTCCCAGACATTCAAGATTAAAACTTGAGAGTGTGAGTAAGATGAATAAGTGTAAAGGACCACTTCTTTAAGCCTATAATAAGAATTTTAGGTTGATAAAAAATGATTAGGATTTTAGGTAAAGTGGATGAGTATGAATGCCTGTGTAGAAATGATTGTGCTGCTCAATCCTGAATTGTGTGATGGTACCCATTGTGTGTGCAACATACAACATACAACACATTCAAGGACTGGTGAACAATAAAGGTTAAAGGTTAAAGATTCTGGCGTTGGAAGCACTTGGGTTTCAGACCTTGCCCTGTGCCATTTGACTCAGTGACCTTAAGCAGTTTACTTAATTTCTCTAAGCCTAGGTGTCCTTATTATCCTAGATGTCCATAATTATCATAAGATAATTATGAAGCTTAAATGAAATAAAGATTGTGAAATGCTTAGCACAATGCCTGGCTCATTAAATATTAGCTAGAATCATTACTACTACTATTATTATTATTAGCTTCATTATCTCCTCACCCAACAGATGCTGACAACACAGGCTATAAAGAGATGTCCAGCCTGGCTCAACCAGCTGGGAATCATTGAAAAAAACTACTCATCTGCTAGTGGTATCTTTATTGCCCACTCAGTAGGAGAGGAAAAGATGTGTGACATGATGATAGTTAGGAAACATTTATATTCTCTTTGTTTATACTGAGCCAGAATGTTTATTTCCAACTGTCTGTCAAGGTTGACATCTTAAGAGGCCATATTTATTATAAATATTTTTAAAAGTGCTTCTGTAGAATTATCATCAGAAATTAGTTTGTAAGCCACAAGAGCAGACATGTCTTATTTTATAGTCAAACCTCGTTTTTAATCAGAAACTTATAACGGTCATTCAAGAAATATTTATCAGGGGCTTTCTGCATGCCAGGCACTGATCTAAGCCCTGGGGAATATAGGATTTAACAAAACATAGCCCTGCTTACCTGCCACTCACCTTCCGATGGAGGGAGCATTTTATGAATACACAAATACAATAGGTTAAAATATAACATGTTCATAAGGTTTGTTGCATTAATGATAAGTACTGTGAAGAAAAATGAAGCAAGGAGAGAAAGGAAAGTAATGGGCAGAGTAAATTTCTCCCAGTAATAGGTGGTGGGGGAAAGTTTGTCTAAGGAGGTAATATTTGAACAAAGATATTAATGGAGTAAGAAAGCACATGTGCAGAGGACAGGTATTTCCACTAGAGGAATTAGCAAGTGCAAAGGCCCTGTGTCAGAGCATGCCCAGAGTGTCCAAGCAACAGCAAGGTCAGTGTGATAGAGAGTAAGTGGGGACAAGGGCAATTGTTTAAATGTTAACATTCTATTAGTCAAGGTTCTGCTGGGGAACAGAACCAGCAGGGGATACAGGATATATGTAAATATTATGAGATTTATTACAGGAATTGGCTCACGCCAATCCCTGTTGGGATGGGCAAGTTCAAATGCCATAGGGCAGGCTGCAAGCCAGATATTGCAATAACGGTTTTTGATGAATTCCCTCAAGAGAAGCTGGCTGGCTGAACTAGAGATATAAATTCCTCCTTTTGACTACTGAAATTATCAGTTCTCTCTTTAAGGCCTTCAACTGATTGAGGTATTTCTTATCACTGAAGGCAGTGTCTTCAGTTGATTGTAAATGTAATCAGCTATAGATATAATGAACTTACTGATCTTTTAAATACATGAAATATCCTCCCAGTAGCCATCAGGCCAGTGTTTCCTTGGCCAAATACCTGGACACCATAACCTAGCCAAGCTGGCACGTGAACTTAACCATCACACCAACGAAACTGAAAAGATACCATCTGTAAAGAGCCAGTATGCTGTACCTCTGGGTCTCTGCTGAGTGTCAGCCTTGGTAGGATACAAAGTCAGGGAACTTGTGAAGGCCAAGTTATGTGAGGCCAACATGATCTTTCACCAGGATTACTAATATTAGCTCCAGAAACCAAGTTTACCTTCAAAGGATAAGGGCTTTCCTTATTTAGTTAGAGCTTATATGCACTCACTACTTCAGCACATTTTTTAAAAACACAGATTCTGAAGTGATTTTTAAAAGAGGAATGAGAAAGTATTTTCTGCTGACAACAGTGTTGGAAAGAGAGCATGACAGCATTCACTTGGAAGTATACATTTGGATAGGCTTGTTAAACAAATCCGACGTGTTTTTTCCTGCAAGTTCAGCATCTTCCTCAATGTCCCAATGGAGTAGTAAGGTGTGGAGCCTAACCCACATCTCCTCAGGCTGCTCAGTCCTCTAGGAACTGAAATAGAAAGGGATGACAGATAGATACTTGGAGCTTCCAAGGTGGTTAAGAGCCTTAAACCACGAGAAAAAGATGTTCAGATAGGGAGGACGGAGGCATCTTTTCACACATGACCTGGATAGTCAGGTAACCTTCTGTGAGGTGGTAGAAGGGCGGTTTGGTCTTGGTCTCTGGGTGCTGGAAAGCGAAACAGGATGCTTCTTGAAGATTACCAGCTGGATTCCCTGCTGCATCCTCTATCCAAAGCACCTACGACACCTGTAAAAACTGTTGAACCCTGAATCTCAGCAGAGTTGCAATACCTACACTCCAGGTCATTGGACTCACCCAGGATAACTAACAGAAGGATGACGATAGACAATGCCCATTCCAATTAGCACAGAGCATCTGCAACAGCAAGCAAAAGAATTCCATCCATCTGTCCCATGGGATCTAAGCCCCCTCTCAATCAGAAACAGAGTGGGCATCACCATCCCCAAATCTTTACTATTGAGGAATGAGCAAACATAAGGGGGAAAAGCAACTATGGACTAAAGTAGACTTATGATTATTCTAGCAGTGGAAGAACTTGTACATTGACATAAGGCAGTGGCCACCAGAGTTCTGAGGGGAGGGAGAGGGAAGAATATGTGTAATTGGGCATTTGGGGGACATTGGAATTGTTCTGTATGATATTGCAATGATGGATATAGGCCAGTATACATCTTGTCAAAGCCTGTAAAATTTTGCAGTGCCAAGTATAAACTAAAATGTAAACTGTAGACCATGGTTATAGCAATGCTTCAATATGTGTTCATCAGTTGTAAAAATGTACCACACTAGTGAAGGATGTTGGTAATTGGGGAAAGTGTGGGAGGGGGAAAGGTTGGGGTGTATGGGAATCCCCTATATTTTTTATGGAACATTTATGTAATCTAAAGCTTCTTTAAAAATAAAAAAATTAAAATAAAAATCTTTGAAAGAGGGGAGATGAAGACAATAATTAGGAAGTCAGAAAGGACTAAGTTATTTAGGGGTAAGGGTATGCAATTATAGTAGTTTCTCTTAAGTAAACTGATATTTCTCTATCCCATTTCTTCTGAAGTTGTTTTGTTTTTCATTTTGACTTTTAAAACCAGCTGACCTTTTCCCTAAATAGGTCATTTTGTTGTACAGCCAGAAAACTTGGTGTTCTGGAGATTTTTGCCCAAGGAGGTTGAATATATTTATGTCTGGATGTGTCCATATGTCAAACTAATATTTCAGTCTATATTTGAAGCTGTTAAGTCTATAGCACTATGAAATGCCCTGCTCCATTAAATAAAAAAAAACGAATGCTCTTAACATATAATTAGACATTTTCTAAAGTTCAAAAATAAAATGCAAAAGTGCGTTTTTAATCCATAAGAAATGAAATTAAATGCAAAAGTAAACCAAAGATCTAGCCCTTTTTTGTTACTGAAGTTGTATTCTATATACATGCAAAAATTTATTAAACTGATCATATTTAGAAGTATATAATATATATATTTTAGAAAATACTTTAGAAAGTAGATGTAACAGGCGGTTGAGCACCCGCTTCCCACTTGGGAGATCCTGGATTCAGTCCCCAATGCCTGCTAAAAACAAAACAAAACAAAGCAAAAAACAAAACAGCAAGCAAACAAACAGAAAAACCAATTCAGGGGAGCCGATTTGGCTCAGCGGTACATACTGGCTTCCTACATACAAGGTCTGGAGTTCAAGCCCCCAACCTGGTACCTCAAAAAGAGAAAAAAAAAAATTAGCAACATAATACTGTTTGCTAACCAAAATGACATCTACAAGATAAAAATATGCGACGTGTGACATAACCTTTCTGCTATAGCAGTTAAGCTATCAAAAATGCTGGAGGGTGCTTACTATAGAATCTGTAGAGTAAAATGAACCATGAAACAGGTCTTTCAGCTACTAAATTGACACAGATTTCAATACCATTAAAATGAAATCAACACAAACTATTGTATCTCTAACCCACACCCTGCCCATTCCGTGAATTCCTTTGGGAGGAGAAAGGGAAGGAGGTAAGTTTTATGATAGTAATGAGAACACAGAGTAATTCTTCAAGATCCAGACACAAAATGGTATACTTAATAGGGTGACCTGCAGTGGATTATACAAACTAGTAACATTTAATTGACCCACCTGTTCACAATCTCTGGGAAAACACACAGAAGTATGAGACATGGGATTTACACCAAGGAGTTTACAATATAGTTACTTAGATTGAAATGAAAACTTAAAAATCAAATTAATAAACAAAACATTTGTATAGTTTCCTATTGCTCCTATAACAATTTATCACAAATTAAGTGATTTAAAATGTCACAAATTTATTAGCTTACAGTTCTAGAGGTCAGATGTCCAAAATCAGTCTCAATGGTCTAAGGTCAAGGTGTCAGGAGTCTACTTTCTTTTCTAGGCTCTAAAGAAAACTGTTTCCTTGCCTTTTTCAACTTCTGCCTGCATTCCTTAGTCCAGACTGGACCTTACATTTTCAAAACCAGTAGTGTAATATCTTCAAGTTTCTCTTTGATGGTCTCCCCTACTTCTATAGTCATATCTTCTGTGACTCTGCTTTCATAGTTGTGTCACCTGCTCTCACTCTTACCCTCTTGAATCCCACTTATAAGGATCCTTGTGATTAACTTGCTTCTCCTTGCTGGATAATCCCAAATAATCTTACCACCTCAAGATCCTTAAATTAATCATATCTGCAAAGACTTTTACCATGTATGGTGGTTTGAAGTTGTATGTACCCCCAGAAGAACATGTTCTTAAATCTAATCCATTCCTATGGGTATAAACCTATTGTAAATAGGATCTTTTCATGAGGCTACTTCAGTTAAGGTATGACCCATCTCATTCAGGATGGGTCTTAATCCTATCACTGGAAATATTTATAAACAGAATGATTACAGACAGAGTGGAAGCCAGCTTCTGGAAAACAAGTCCCCAGGGAATAGTACCCCATGTGAGGACTTAACTGAGCATAGAACCAATCAGCCATTTCACTGCAAGTCAGGATTGGAGGTGCAGTTATCTAGGAAGGATCTGTGGAAAGTCCTATTATCTGATGTTCTGGACCCCTGGTACCACATGTGAAACCAATAAGTTCTTTCAAGATCCATATGAATGTAACCATTTCTAGCCTTGACTAGGGACATATTGAGGGGAAAATGACTTCAAAGACAGAACCATGGAAACTGATGTCTGGCCTGAAGACATCTTGGAGCCAAGAGAGCAGATCCGTCCATGTATGTGACTATACTCCAGAGCTCATCCTGGAGTATAATCACATTCACCCTTTTGTTCAGGTAGTGTTACCACCTATGGCAGTTTGGCATTGTTTATGAATTCTAAAAAATAGATATTGGATTGTGTTTGAAACTGATCTGTTCCTCTGGGCATATTAGATTGTATTAAATTCAGAGGTTTCACTCTTACTTGATTAAATTATGATAAGGCTTTGATTTGGTCATGTCAGTAGGATATTGGTTCCCTGCCCCCTTGGTGGGTGGGAACTCACAGAGAAAACTACATAGTAGAGGAGGGAGTTGGAGTTTTTGATGCTGGAGCCCTGGGAAGTAAATACACAGGAGAACACAGAGGAATAGAGACAGCTCCATAGACATGGCAGAGGCCCCAGGAAGAGAGAGCCTGATATTCTATAGCTCACCTTGTAGAGAGAACAGAGGAGCTGAGCCCAGAGAGAAACAAGGCCTGGGAGAAAGATGAGACTTATCCCAGCCTACAGCTGATATTGGAAGAAGTTGGAACCATGGAGCCTTAAGAGGTCGGCTGAACCCTTGCCGACGTTAGCAGCCATCTTGCTCCAACTTGTAGCAATGGGCTTTTGGTAAGGAAAGTAACTTATGCTTTACGGCCTTGTGACTGTAAGCTTCTACCCCAAATAAATACCCTTTATAAAACCCAACAGATTTCTGGTATTTTGCATCAGCACCCCTTTGGCTGACTAATACACCACCCCAGATTTCTCAGAAGCCTGGGGAATTGCAGAGAGGCTGGCCAGCACTCTGATGCTTGAGGAGCGTGGATCCTAAAGTCCAGTGACCACCCTGATGCTTGATAAGGTTGGGAGCCCAGAGTCCAGCTGCCACCCTGATGATTGACAAGAGTAGAACCTAGAGTCCAACCATGATCCCAATGCTTGATGAGAGTGGAATCTTTACCCCAGTGTTTGGGGACCATTGTGCAAGCACTTAGAAAGGGTGGGGCTGCTGCTTCAGGAGGCCCCAAGGTCAAAAATCAAAACATTATTCTATAGATGACTCTCAGATCTCAAAATCTAACAGGGTATACCCTGAAGGGTTTTGGAATTTTTTGGACCCATGACTCCTGTTTTTCTTCCAATTTATCCCTATGGGAATGGAAATTTTCATTCTATGCTTGTCCTTCCATTATATATTTGAAGCAGATAACTTGTTTCCTAAATTTCACAAGTTCACAGACAGAGAATTGTGCTCTAAGACAGATCACTGATTTTGATGAGATTTTGCGCTTATGCAAAGAACATGCCTTTTTGGGGCCCAGGCTGTGGAGTGGGATGGTTTAAAGCTGTATGGACCCTTGAAAAGTATGTTCTTAAAACTAATCTATTCCTTTGTGTATAAACCTATGGTAAGTAGGACCTTTTGATTAAGTTACCTCAGTAACTTAATCCTCCTATTGGAGTCCTTTATAAATAGGATGGGTCTTAATCTTCCTACTGGAGTCCTTTATAAATGGGATGATACAGAGAGAAAGAGAAAGTCATGGAAGCAAGAAACTGAGGTCCACAAAACCCAAAAGAGGAGGGAGAGGCCAGCAGATGCCACCATGTGCCTTGTCATGTGACAGAGGATCCAGAATTGCCAGCAGCCAGTATTCAGGGAGAAAGCCTTTCCTGATGATACCTCAATTTGGACAGTTTTCTCAGCCTTGGAACTGTAAGCTCATGAGCTAATAAATCCCCATTGTAAAAGTCAACCCATTTTTGGTATATTGCTTTCAGAATCCTACCTGGTTATAACATCATCTTTATTTTATTTTCTCTATGCTTTTGTTCCATCACTCATTGTATTTTTCCTAGAATCATCCTGATGACCTTCAGAGTCCTCAAAGGAAGTGTCTATATCTTTCTCATCTTCACCCCACTCCTTACCCAGCACCTAGTACTATGTATTACTGAGAGTAAATGTATGGTAGCATGTTAAAATTAGTTGAAAATAACACCTCAGAACAAGAGATATCTCAAGGAAATTCTAGGTTAATTTTAAATGGGCTAGAAATGCAAGAGAAATTAAGTTCACTATGGAGTTTAATGAGACGAGGAAATGTCATATATTGAGCTGGGACTTGATAGATGACTGTAATTTTGATAGAAAAAGAAAGGTTTATAGCTAAAGAGTATGGGTTGGTACAGAATTCATATGACCATAAAGGATTACGGAGAAACAGAAAACTAAATTATGAGTGGAGACTGTCTCCTGATTCTGGGACACTTCTATTATACTGTTGCAGTAAATTGTAAGGATTTCTTGTTCACATTAATTCACATTAATTAGAAATTGTCATTGCAGAACAGCAGGGATTCTTCCATGCAGTGATTCATTCAGTCATTCATTTAATTATTTATTGAGGGTTTACTATGATGATTTATGCATAGTAAGGACAGTGACTCATACTAAGGAGCCTACCTCTTCAAAGAGGGAGAAAAGGAATTGAGGGAGGAGAGTGCTGAGAGGGAACTGGAAGAAAGCATGTCACCTCTGGCCATATCAACTCCATTGGGGCCTACAACTTTTAAGAATTTATACAAACCTGCCAGTCAGGAAAAAAGGGGTGTCCTTAACTTCTAATGCAAACATTGAAGGGCCCTGGACATTTCTGATATGCCTCTTGTCTACAAAATATGTCCTTAATAAAATCATGGCCTTTGAATGGAGGACCTCGCTCAAGGATGCATCTAGCCAGACAGAATTACATTCCATATATCTACAGATACGTACATGTCTTGGTCCTCATTATGTTCTTTAAAGTAAACAAAGATTTATTGAGTGCCTACCATATGCCAGGAATTAATTATAATTAACATCATTACAGCATAATTTAAAGCCATAATTGATACAGTTACAAAAAATAGCAATAAATGGGCTCTGCTCCCAAGGCAGTTTTGCATAATGAGGGGGACAAACACAAAAACAGACAATTAAAATTGGATGCAATTAGGGCTATGAAAGCCATTTGATCTGGATGTTAGGAGAGCACTGTGTTTCTTGATCCTAGTCCTGATTCCTTGAACCTTGACCTCTCTTACTCTTCTGCTTCCCCCCTTACCTGCTCTATAGTTGCCTTCATTCCTATAGAAATCTTCTATACAAAGAAGATGGCTTTATACTCGAAGAACAATTTCTGTATCTCCCTTCTTGACTCACAAGCATCTAACTATCCCTCACCACCTTGGGATAAAGTCCACACCCAAGAGCCTGATTTGCCAAACTTCTTATAAGTCAACATTATCTTGCCAGCCAGATGATTTCTTCCTTGTCCTCTACCCTCACATACTCACACACCAAAATTAAGCCTTTGTTTTTTCTCTTTTACCTCCTGGAGTATTCTTTTCTTTGTTCACTATTCACCAAAACCCATGAGTTTTTCAAATTTCTTTTGGAGGTCTACCTCCTGCAGGATACCTTCCATGATAAAAGAAATTATTGCTTAAATTTTGATGTTTAACTGTAGACCTATAACATCATTCAGTTCACTTTAATCTAATGTTTATGCCTTATTCTAAATTCAATGTTAGCAAATAAAGAAAGAATTAGGAGTCTGTTATATTAGTGTATAGATTCTGAGCACCTTGAGCAGTGCCTTTCCAGCAAGCACATAATGAATAAGTGGTATTGCAATGCACAGCTTGAATGTTGACAAAACAATTATAAATGTAAATTGAAATATGGTACTTTTTATGTTTTAAGACTCATCAGTGTTAGCAATGTGGCCTATAATTTCAGGCCTTGTAAGGCTATTTAGCAATATTCAAGGGAGAAAAAGAAGACCATTGGCATGAAGAAATAAGTATTCTAAGAAAATTAATCTGGCTGTCATGTGCATGGTGGGTTAACCAGCAGGTAGACTCAAGCTGGTACAGTGAACCAGGCATATGAGATAAAATAGTGTCTGGAGCAGTATTCTACAAAATGCCTGGCATAGCCCACTGGCACCAGTAATTATTGAAGTGTTCCTAAAGCTCATTTGGCAAAAGCAAATAATCAGAAGTCATTTCCATTAATTGATCAAAGAAAATTTGACTTTTAGCCAAGTAAGGTCATTTGAAGGGAATTTCAGATTTCCTACAGCAATGATTTTTAAGCCTCATCTTTGAAGAATCATTTTGCCCCTAAGATTGCTATTAGGTAAATATTTGCACCAGTTGTTTTGTAGGAATTAAATATGATATCCTGTATCTTTGGCTGCAAAAAAATCACATACTATTACAAGTCAGTTTTTTTTAAATAAAAATGTAACATATTGGAAATGATAGGGCCACTCATAATTGTGATTTGATTTAGGACATCCAGATGCTTGTCTCATCTCATGCTGTTCTCTACTTTTGGCTGTGCTATTAATTAGAGAGAACTTGAGCTATGCAAGCCTTATTTTTAGAATAGTAATGTAAAAGTGGAAGGTTAATCCAGAATCTTATTATTAACAATCTTTATACTGTGATAAATTTTATATATTGTGAAATACATAGATCTTAAGTGTACAGCTTGATGAGCTTTGAAATTGTATTCACCTGGTTGGCTTAATAATAGGAATTTATTGGCTCAAAGTTTCAGAGCCTAGGCTTGCTTCCTGCCAGGATCAATATCTTCAGGCTTTCTAGCAGTCTTTGGGGTTCTTTGGCTTTTCCGTCAATAGCAGTGCATGTGGCAGTGCCTTCTCCTTTCTTTTCCGGGTTCCATTAACTTCTAACTACTTCCGGTGACTTTCTTTATATATTTCTAAATTTCATTCTGCTTATAAAGGATTCCAGTAATCCAGATTAAAGCCAAACCTGATTAAGTTGGCCATCATCATAACTAAAAATAATATCTTAAAAAGGTCCTGGGAGACGGACTTTGGCCCGGTGGTTGGGGCGTCCGTCTGCCATGTGGGAGGTCCGCGGTTCGGGCCCCGGGCCTCCTTGACCCGTGTGCAGCTGGCCATGCGCGGCGCTGATGCGCGCAGGGAGTGCCGTGCTGCGCAGGGGTGTCCCCCGCGTGGGGGGGGCCCCACGCGCAGGGAGTGCGCCCGTGGGGAGGGCCGCCCAGCGTGAAGGGAGGGGGCAGCCTGCCCAGGGATGGCGCCGCCCACGCTTCCCGTGCCGCTGACGGCAGCGGAGGCGGACGGGGAGGCGGGACGCAGCGGATGGACACCGGGGGCAGACGGCCGGGGGAGGGGGGGGAATTAAATAAATAAATAAATCTTTAAAAAAAAAAAAAAAAAAAAAAGGTCCTATTTAAAATGGGTTCATATGTATAAGAATGGATTAAAAGTATGAACGTGTTTTTTTTCCTGGGATACATAATTCAACCTGCCACATGTATGTTCAAGTTTTTAGTTCCCTTTTTTAATCAGATTGTCTTTTTATTACTGGTTCGTAGATGTGTTTATATTAATATATTCTGGATACATGGGGTCTTATTTCAGAGATAGATAGATAGATAGATAGATAGATAGATAGATAGATAGATAGATAGATACATAGATACATAGATAGATACATAGATAGATAAAGATGTATACTGTGACTATTTTCTCTCAGAATATAGCATGCACTTTTCATTTTCCCAGTGGAGTCTTTTGATAGCAGAAGTTTTAAATTTTGATGTAGTCTAGTTTATTAAATTTTTCTTTTATATTTAGTATTTTGTGAACCAAGGACTCTTTTCTTATTCAGGGATTGTAAATAGTCACCCATGTTTTCTTTGAGAAATTGTATTTCTTCTAGAAGCTATATATTGTTAGTTTATAGCTTTAGAGCTATAATAAAGTTTGAGTTGATTTTTGTATGTGGTATGAGATGGAGTAGAGATTCACTTTTTACTTACGTTTAGCTACTTGTCTATGTGACATTTACCAGACAAATATTTTCTTTTTGCCATTGAATTGCCTTGGCATCTTTGTTGAAATCAGTTGACCAGATATTCTTGGGTATATTTCTAGAATCTCTATTTGTTTCATTGGTTACTTTATCTTTTACCAAACTGCCTTGATTACTGTAGCTTTATAGTAAGTCTTGAAATCAAAAGTCCTCCAAGTCTGTTTGCCTTTTTCAAGATTGTTTGCACTATTTCAACTATTTCCATGTAAACTTAAAATCATTCAATCTCTGTAAAACAAATTCTTGGGGTTTTTATTTGGCTTCCATTAAATCAGTAGATGACAATGGGGATAACTCACATCCTAACAATACTGACTCCTCTGTTGACACGGATATGTCAACAATGTATGGTAAGTTTCAGTGGAAAGGTCTTGCAGGTCTTTTACATAATTTTCTAAGTATTTTAATTTTGTATTCTAATTTAAGTGAAATTATTTTATATCATTTCCAGTTGTTTTCTACTAGAATATAGAAGTAAATTTGACTTTTATATTGGCCTTATACACTGTAATTTTGCTAAATTGATTTAGTAGTTCCAATAATTCATTTGTATTAGTCCCTTAGTGTTTTCCATAAAAACAATCATGTCATCTGGAAATAAAACATGCTTCTGCATTTTATGTCTTTACCTACTAATACCCTTTTTTATACCTTTAAAATTTTTCTCTTTATTTCTGTTTTTTGCCTTCTTGTACTAGTTTTTGCATGCACTAGTACAATTTGTTAAACAGAAGTGATAAAACAGAGATTATTGACTCGTTCACAGTCTTAGGGAAAAAGCGTTCATTAAGTATAATGTTAGCCTTTGGTTTCTTGTAGATGCTCTTTATCAGACTAAAGATGTTCCTGTCTATTCCTATTTTGCTGATAGCTCCTATGATGAATGGTTTTGCATTTTATCAAAGACTTTTTCTGCATCATTTGAAGATAATTACATGGTTTTTTTCCCTCCTTAATTTGGTTACTGTGGTGAATTACATTGATTGACTTTCAAATGTTAAACCAGTTTTTCATTCCTGGAATAAACCTAAGTTGGTTGTGATATATTAACTTTTTAGATATTGGACTTATATATGGATTTGACTTGCTAGTATTTAAGGATTGTTGTGCTATGCTCATGAATGATACTCATGTGTAGTTTTCTTTTCTTAAAATATATTCATCTGGTTTTAGTATCAGAGCATTTCCAGTCTCACAAGATGAGTTAAGAAGTTTTCCTTCCACCTCTATTTTGCAATAGTTCATGTAAGATTGGTATTATTTCTTCATTAAATGCTTAATAGAAATTATCAGAGAAACCATTGGGACAATGGTTTTCTTTAAGGAGAGGTTTTATTCTGTTGCTTTAATAGAAATAAGGTATGCTGGTTTAAGGGTTTAAGTCTTTTGTGACCCCAGGAAAATCATGTTCTTAAAGCAAACCCATTCCTGTGCCTGTAAACTCCCTGTAGATGGGACCATTTCATTAAATTCAGTTAAGGGACCTTTGGAGTCCATCAGTTCTGATTAGATCAATTCAGTTAACGTCTTTGATTAGATTTTGGGACTCAGGGTGGGTCTTAATCCTCTTACTGGAGCCCTGTATAAACAGAGAACTAAAAAGCTGCAGACACAGAGGAAAAGCCACAGAGACAGAAGGAAAGAGCCCAGGAGCTCAGAACCCTGGAGAGAAAAAAGTACCAGAGAGAGCAGCCCAAAGCAGAACTAGCAATGAGGTACAGAGGAGAGGGGAGAGACAACAAACACCACCATGTGCCTGACCACTCACAGCTGAACTCAGGAGAGAATGAGCCTGGAGAAGGGAGAAACCAGCAGAGCTTCTACTGTGCCTGGCCTCATGACAGGAGTCCAGGATCCAGGATCACCAGCAACCAGCCTTTGATGAGACAACATCTCTGATGGTACCTTGATTTGGATATTTTCACAGCCTCAGAACTATAAGCTTTTTATTTTATTTTATCTTTAAAGAAGCTGTAGATTATATAAATATTACATCAAAAATATAAGGGATTCCCATATATCCCACCCCTTCCCCCTCCCACACTTTCCTACCCTAACAACATCTTTCATTAGTGTGGTATATTTGTTACAATTGATGAACACATATTGAAGCACTGCTGCTAACCACGGACTATAGTTTACATTATAGTTTATGCTTTGACCCTCACAATTTTATAGGTTTTGACAAAATGTATAATGGTTTGTATTCATCATTGCAATCTCATGCAGAACAATTCCAGGGTCCCAGAAATGCCCCCATGTTGAACATGTTCTTTCCTCTTTCTCCCATCAAAACTTCTCGTGGCCACTGCCTTTATATCAGTGATACAAGTTCTTTCATTCCTGGAATAATAATAAGTCTACTTTAGCCCATAGTTGCTTTCCCCCCTTATATTTGTTCATTCCTCAGTCTCAAGGATTTGGGGATGGTGATGCCCATCCTGCCTCCGATTGAGAGGGGACTTAGATCCCCTGAGGCAGATGGATGGAACTCTATTGTTTGCAGTTGCAGACACCCTCCGATTCCTGGGATGGGTGTTGTCCATCATCATCCCTTTGTTAGTTATCGTAGGTGAGTCCAATGAATTGGACAGTAGGTGTTGCAACTCTGCTAAGATTCAGGGTTCAACCAGCATATGAACAGACCAAAGATTTAAGTCCCTGTGATGTATATTTAACAAGTATAGTGTTAATTATAGGTTCAAATAAAAGGCGCCGAAGAGCCATGTGTAGGGAACTTATAAAAGTGTTAGGGCAAAATGTAAACCATAATGTAAACCATTGTCTATGGTTAGTAGCACTGCTTCAATATTTGTACCTCAGTTGTGCAGGGTGTTGGTGATGGGGGAATGTGTGGGGAAGGGTGTACTTGGGGCTTGCCTCTATGGCACATGTGTATGTTCAAGTGGTGATGGGGTGTTGTCTCAGTGAGTGAAGACCCACACAATAACTGAAATAATATTGAATTCACGTCCTGGGAAGTCCAGCTACATTCTCTAATAGAGCAGCAAGAATCCCCTGAATACATGGGCAGTGCCTAGTGAAGGAGAGCAGACCATTATGCCATGCCCTTGATATTGATGATTATACTTATGACCCTTGTTCTTCTTAAATTGAAATATCACTTAGCATTGTATATCACCTAAGAGTTACCTTCTGAAAGCCTCCTTGTTGCTCAAATGTGGCCTCTCTTTAAACCAGACTCAGCGTATAAATGCATTACTTTCCCCCAAGTGTGTGACATGACTACTGGGGATGAGCTTCCCTGGCACCAAGGGATTATTATCAAGTACCGGCTAACAATGAATCTGGAAAAAGACCTTGACCAAAAGGGGCAAATATTAAGTACAGAGGAGTTCTTATGTTAAGAGATTTTAAAGTGAGTCAGGAAGTTATTCCAGAGGTTACACTTATGCACATCTCAGCAGTATCTCATTAATTGCCACAGTAAACAGTGCCTCAAACACTGGGGCTCCTGAGGGCTCTAGAGACATCTAGACACTATAAGCAGGACATATGATCCCAGGAATTTGGCACCCTGTCAATGGGCCTTACTTTGGAATATATGCTCCCCAATGTAACCGAGTTAGACTTATTTATAAGAACTATAAACTTTTAACCTAATAAAGTGCCATTGTAGAAATCAACCCACTTCTAGTATATTGCTCCCAGCAGCTTTTAGCAAACTAAAACAGAAATTGGTACCAAAAGAGTGAGTTGCTGTTGCAATGCAAATACCAAAAAATGTTGGAACAGTTTTACACATGGGGAATGGGCATAGATTTCTTTGAAGAGAGAGTAAAAATATGGATGGTAAAGTTACTTCTGGTAAGACCTTAGACAGAAATGATGAATGTGTCATTGCAAACTGGAAGGAAGGCGATCTTTGTTTTAAAGTGGCAGAGAACTTGGCAAAATTGTTTTCTGATGTTGGATGCAAGGCAGAGTTTGAAAGTGATGAGTTTGGATATTTAGCTTAGGACATTTCCAAACTAAATGTAGAAAACACAGCTGGCTTCTCCTTGCAGCTTATAGTGAAATGTGAAAGGAAAAGGGTAAGCTGAAAACTGAACTCCTGGGCACAAGAAACCAGAAATTGATAGTTTGGGAAATTCTGAGCTTCCGGGAAGTCAGTCCCCAGAGAATAGTGCTGCAAGTGAGGATGTAACTGAACTGGAAACCAGCCATTTCACTCTAAGTCTGGATTGAAAATTCAATTATCCAGAAAGGATTTGTGGAAAGTACTACTGACTGATGGTTGGGACCCCTGTAAACTCCATGCAAAACCAACAAGCTTTTTGTGAGTTCTGTACAAATGCAACTACTGTCAGCCTGGACTAAAAGGTACAGAAAAGGGAGAGATTGAAGGAAAAGCAATTTCAAGGGCAAAACCATGGAATCTGAAGTCTGAATTTAAGACATCTTCTTGGACCAAGAGAGGGATCCCAGCCGTGTGTGTGGAAAAGATGAGTTTTCCCCAAAGCCTCAAGAGGGCAGGACTTGCACCCTGTTGTTCAGGAAGGGTGCAGACACCCTAGATTTCAGAGAGAGTAGAGCATATTCTCTGGGGATTGAGGAGAGTTTAGCCCCACCCCACTGTGATAAGAGGGTTGAGCTTGTGCCCTGGAGATTTTGGAGAGTGTGGCTATCACTCCATGGTTTTTAGCAAGTGAGGCCTAGAGCTCAGCCACCACCCAGATGCTTGATGAGGGTGGGGCCAAGAAGATGGCCTCTGGGTAAGTGCTTGGAAGGGGTGGGAATGCTGTTCCATGAGGTCCTGAGAAGAACAAACCATGGTTCTGTAGATGACTCTCAGACTTTGCAATCTAATGGAGCATGCCCTGCAGGTTTTCAGAACTGTTTGGGACCGTGTTCCCTGTTTCCCTTCCGGTTTTTCCCCATAGCAATGGGAATGTACAATCTATGACTGTCCCTCCTTTGTACATTTGAAGGAGATAACTTGTTTTCTAAATTTAATAGGTTTACAGCTGGAGGGTAATTTTGCCTCAAGGCAGACTGCATGCCTATCATTGATTTTGATGAGAATATATACTTAACATTATTACTGAAATGACAAGGTTTTTGAAATATTGTGATAGAATGAATGTATTTTGCATAAGGAAAGAACATGTATTTTGGGGGTTGAAACAATGTAATGTGCTGGTTTGAGCCTTTTGTGGACCCCAGAAAATTCTGTTCCTAAAGCAAACCCATTCCTGTGCCTGTAAACCTCTAGTAGATGGGATCTTTTGAACAGATTCAGTTAAGCGTCCTTTGATTAGATAACTTTTGATTAGATAATGTCTGGTATAGTTCTCCCAGCAGCTTTTAGCAAACTAAAACATAGGATAATTTAAACTTCGTTTTCTCTTGTGTCAGTTTGACAAATGAGTTTTTCAAGGAAGTTGGTCATTTCATTGAAGTTTATTGGCATAAAATTGTTCATGATATTCACTTATTATTTTTTTGACACTTGTAGAATATCTAGTGGTATCTTCTCTTTTATTCTTGACATTTGTATTTTTTCTTAATCAATTTTGCTAATCTTAATCATTTTATTATTTTATTAATAGTACTTATATTTTCAAGCATTTTCAAAGGTAGTTATCTTTTGGCTATGATAATTTTATCTATTCTTCTCTGTTTCAAATATTGCTTTTTTCTCTTATTTTCTGCCTTCTATTTAATTTGAGTTTAATTTGCCCTTCATTTTCCTTTTTCTTAGAGTGGAAATTAGATTATTGACTTTAAACCACTCTTCTTTTTTAAGTATTTATAGCCTAACTAACAGTTCCAAGGTAGTTTGAAAAGATTAGGTATTCTGCTTGTATTGGGGAGAGTTTCTATAAATGTCTGTTATGCTAAGTATTTTGTTCAGTCTTTTATATTCTTGTGATGTTCTGCCCAGTTATTCTATCAGTTATTAAGAGTAAAGTATTGAAATATCAAATTACTTTTGAACTGTCTATATCTCTGAGTTTTGGCTTCATGTATATTGAGGCTCTGTTTTTAGAAACGTTGTGCCTTTATTGTTGATGAATCTCTTCATATATTGACCCTTTTAACACATAAAATGTCCCTCTTTATTTCTGGTAATAGTTCTTGTCTTCAAGTCTGTTTTATCTGATATTAATATAGCCACTTCAGCTCTTGCATGGTTACTATTTAAATGGTATGTCTTTTCCATTCTTGTAGTTGTGTCTTGAATCTAAGGTGTCTCTCTTGTAGACACCATGTAGTTGGATATTGATTTTTTTAAATACCAAATCTGGCAATTGCTGCCTATTAATTAAAGTATTTACATCATTCACATTTAATTTATTGATATGATAGGATTTACAATTCCCATTTTCCTCTTTGTTTTCTTTTTTTTTAAGATTTATTTATTTATCTATCTCCCCTCCCCCCCCCCCCAGTTGTCTGCTCTCTGTGTCCATTCACTGTGCGTTCTTCTGTAACCACTTCTATACTTACCAGCGGCATCGGAAATCTGTGTTTCTTCTTGTTGCTTCATCCATCTTGTTGTGTCACCTCTCCATGTGTGTGGTGCCATTCTTGAGCAGGCTCCACTGTTCTTTCATGCTGCGCAGCTCTCCTTATGGGGCGTGCTCCTTGTGTATGGGGCTTTCCTACACGGGGACACTCCTGCATGGCACAGCACTCCTTGCACGCATCAGGACTGCACATGGGCCAGCTCCACACAGGTCAAGGAGGCCCAGGGTTTGAACTGCAGACCTCCCATGTGGTAGGCAGATGCCCTATCCATTGGGCCAAGTCCACTTCCCCCTATTTGTTTTCTATGTGACTACTGTTTTATATGTGACTCCTGAAATAAAATTTTTAATGTATAATTTTAATTCCTCTGTTGATTTTCAAACTACATTTAAACAAATTATTTTCTTAAAGGCTCTTCTGGTGATTATAATATGCATCTTACCACAATCCTTTTCAAAGTAACTCTAACTTAATTCTGATAAAAAAATAGAAATATTGCTCCCCTTCCCTCCCTCTTTGTGTTAATATTGTCCTATATCGTGAGGTAATATTATTGCTTTATACAACATACCTCGTAAAGAGGTTAGGAAATGAGATAAAAGTTCTGTATTTTCTATTAACCCATATATTTACCATTTCTTGTGTTCTTTCTTTCACTCAGTGGGTTCAGATCACTGTCTAGAGTCAGTTTCTTTCCGTCTAAAGGCCTTTCTTTAGTATTTCTTGCAAGTAACATCTACTTCTAACAAATTTTCACAGAGTGTGTTTAACTGGGAATGGTTCCCTTGTATTTTGAAGGATATTTTTGCTAGATATAGAATTCTTGGTTTACAGAGTTTTGTTTTGCTTTGTTTACTTTCAGCGTTTTCATTATGTCATGCCACTGTCTTCTGGCCTCCATTGTTTCTGATGAGATGTCAGCCATTGATTGCTTTGATCCTCTGCTGTGCATGATGAGTTGTGCTTTCAAGATTTTCTCCTTATCTTTGACTTCCTCAGTTAGACTCTGATTTGTCTAAGTGTAAGAGTTTGCCTTTTTTTCTACTTAGAACTTGTTGATATTCTTGGATGCATAAATTAATATTTTTATAAAGTTTGGGAAGTTTTCTGCCATTATTCCTTAAAATCATTTTTCTGCCTCTCTCTCTCTCTCTCTCTCTCTCTCTCTCTCTCTCTCTCTCTCTCTCTCTCTCTCCTCTCCTGAGATACCCATGTCAGATGCTTGCTGTTATTCCAGAGATCTCTAAGGTTCTGTTCATTTACCTTTATTCTCTCTGTTCTTCAGATTAATTTCTACTGATGTGCCTTCAGTTTCACTGATTCTTTCTTCTACCATCTCAGGTCTCCTGTTGATTCTTCTAGTACATTTTTTAAAATTTCAGTTGTATTTTTCAAATCTAGAATTCCTATTTGGTTTTATTTTAATCTCTCACCTTCTTGAAAATCTTTGTCAATTTATTGTTGTCATACATTTCTTTAATTCTTTAAATGTGATTTCCTTTACTTTTTTGAACATATTTACAACAGCTACTTTAAAATCTTTTTCTGCTACAGTATCAGGGAATATTCAGGCACAATTTCTATTGACTGTGTGTGTGTGTGTATATATATATATATTCTCACTCTTTCATATCTCTTTACATCTCATAATTTTTATTGAAACTAGGCATTTTGAGAATATATTGTAACAGCTCTGGATTCTGATATTTACCTTAGAGATTGTTGTTGTTGCTGTGTTCTATTTGTTTCATTGTTTAGTAATTTGTCTGAGCTAATTCTATGAAAGTTGTCCATGTTGCAGTATGCATCCACTGATTTTGTCACTCAGTTTGTATATACACATTATACATAGGCATAGACTACAATGTATATAGAGACATTTTCTTGTTTTCATTTTTCAGGTTTGATTTCCTAGGGGGTACCCCATATGTTTGCATAGCTTGGTGATTAGAGGTTGTGCTCAACCACCTTGAGCCATTATGTTTTCTCTCCTCTGCTGATGAAGTCTTTAGTTAGTGGGGAACACTTCCAAAGCTCAAGCCATTTTAATTTATACCCCTACTTTTACTTTAGCTGGACCCTTCAAGGTCTCTTGTGCATTTGTGAAGCATTAGGGTTGGTCAGAGTACATGAATAGATTGGGCCTTGTCATAGGCCTCTGCTCCATTTTGCATGCCACATCAGCCACTACCTACCCCATTTTCCTACCACTGAGATTATCATTACTCGATGATGGGTGTCACCCATGACTAAAAATTCATTAGTCCCCTAACCTACAGCAGACAAAGTGCCACTCCTCATGTCCTGCCCTACTCTGGCAGAACCTCCATGTTAACCCAGCACTGGTGAGAGCAGTGCCAAGCCATAAAACTTATAGATTCTCACTTTTCACTGAAGTTCAGTGTCTACCAAGTATAAATACTTCTCGGTTGTTGTATATCTTTGGTCTATTTCTAGGGAATAAAATTGTTATTTTTCACCATTTTTTCCAATTTCATAGTTGTGTTTTGAGGATACAATTTGCAGATCTTCTGATTTGGCCATAGCTGTAATATAATATTTATACTATAAATACTTAACACTAGAAAATTTCTCATAAGCCCTGCTCTTGCCTTATCCCTCACATTTTGATATGTATTATTTTCTCTGTTATTTAATTCAATTTTTTTCAAGTTTAACTTCTGATTTTTTTCATTGACCAGTGCATTATTTATTTATGAATATATTGTTTAACTGCCAAATATTTGGAAATTTCTCTTTATTGGTTTTTAATTTAATTCTCTTGCAGCTATACACTACTCTGTAATATTTCCTTTAAAATTTATTGTCTTATTTTATGGCCTGTAGTACATCCTAATGAAAGTTTCATGCATTCTTGAAATATATATATATTCTGTAGTTGTAAGTTAGTATTTTATAAATGTCAAGTAAGTCAGTGTTATGGATTAAAGCATTTTCTACAAAGACATGTTCATGTCCTACTCCCAGTCTTGTGGATGTGAGTTCATTTGTAAAAAGGATCTTCAAAGATCCTATATTGATGTTGCCAAACTGAATCAGGGTGAGCCTTAATCCATTATGACAGAAGTACTTTATAAGCAGAGGAAATTAGGCCACAGAGTTGGATCTCCACCCACTGATATAATACACTATGACATGATGAGCACTCGCACACTCCCTAGAAGTCTGCCCCATGTGCAACTATTCCAGATGCCCCCTGTCAAACACCTTAAACCAGTAATACTTCCTTATAACATTTTCTAAAGAGTTTTCTCAACATTATAGTTTCAACCACATACCTGACAATATCATGTGTTCACCTGCTCCCCCCCAACCTTCCCCACAATTCCATGGACCATCTGATCCATCCTCCCAACTCTAGCCCTCCTCACTCCAGCAAAGTTCAACCCAATAGTATCCGTATGCCAGAAGATGGGGGTCTTCTCCCTTCACTGCACAACTACTTACCTCTACTTTATCATCGATTTCGTCCATGTGGGCATTGGTTCACTTCCTTCCTCTCCCCGCCCACCACCCCCCCCCCCCAATATCCTGTAAGCCTATCTTCCACTCTTTGGCTCTCTGAGATGAGACAGCCTGATTTGCTTAATTCATATCAGAGAGGTCATGTAGTATTTGTCCTTCAATGCCTCGCATCCTTCGCTCAACATAAGATCCTCAAGATTCATCCATATTATCCCATGTGTTAGTACTGTATTCCTTCCAACAGCTGTATGTATATACCACATTTTGTTTATCCGTTCATTTGTTGATGAGCATTTGGGTTGATTCCAACTTTTTGCAATAGTGAGTAATGCTACTATGAACATTAGTGTACATATATATCAGTTCGTGTCCTTGTTTTCAGTTCTTCTGGGTATATACCCAGCGGTGGAATTATAGGGTCATATGGCAAATCTATAGCTAACTTTTTGAGGAACCTCCAAACTGTCCTCCACAATGGCTGGATTCTTCTACATTCCCACCAGTAGGAGATGAGGGTACCCATTCCTCCATATTCTCTCCAACATTTGTAGTCCTCTGATTTTTTAATAGCCACCAGTCTAATGGATTATCTCATTATAGTTTTGATTTGCATTTCCCTAATAGCTAGTGATGTTGAGCATCTTTTCATGTATTTCTTCCATTTAGCCATTTGTATTTCTTCTTCAGAGAAGCATCTGTTCAAATCTCTTGCCCATTTTTTAAATGGGTTGTCTTTTAACTTTCAAGATATAGGATTTCTTTATATATGCTGGATATTAAGCTCCTATCAGATATATGCATACCAAATATTTTCTCCCATTGAGCAGGCCATCTTTTCACTTTCTTGATAAACTCCTTCTAGGTACAAAAGTCTTCAATTTTGAGGAGGTCCCATTTATCTACTTTTTCTTTTGCTGCTTGTGCTTTGGGTGTGAAATTCATGAAGCCATTACCTATTACAAGATCGTGTAGGTGCATTCCTACATTGTCTTCCAAGGTTTTTATGGTTTTGGCTCTTATATTTAGATCTTTGATCCATCTTGAGTTGATTTTTATATAAGGTATGAGATGGTAATCCTCTCTCATTCTTTTGCATATGAATATCCAGCTCTCCAAGCACCATTTCTCTCCCAGTTGAGTGGACTTTGTGGCCTTGTCAAATATCAGATGACTGTATATGTGAGGATCTATATCCGAACTCTCAGTTTGGTTCCATTGGTCAGTGTGTCTATACTTGTGCCAAAACCAAGCTGTTTTGACCACTATAGCTCTGTAGTATGTTTTAAAGTCAGGTAGTGCGATTCCTCCAATTTCATTTTTTTTTTTTTCAATATATCTTTGGGTATTCAAGGTCTCTTCTCTTCCAAATAAATTTCAGAGTTAGTTTTTCCAGTTCAGTAAAAGATGCTAAGTTGATTTTTATTGAGATTGCATTAAATCTGTAGATCAATTTCAGGAGGATAGACATCTTAATGATATTTAGTCTTCCTATACATGAAAGGGGAATATTCTTCCATTTTTTAACATCTTCTTTGATTTCCTTTAACGGTGTTGTGTAGTTTTCTGTCTATAAGTCTTTTACACGGCTAATTAAATTTATTCCCAGGTATTTGATTTTTTTATTTACTACTGTAAATGGTATTTTTTTCTTGATTTCCTCCTTGGATTGCTCATTATTGGTGTACAGAAATGCTACTGATTTTTGTGCATTGATCTTATACCTGTGACTTTACTGAACTCATTTATAAGTTCTAGAAACTTTGCTGTAGATTTCTCAGGGCTTTCTGTATATAGGAACATGTCATCTGCAAATAGTGAAATTTTGACTTCTTTCTTACCAATTTAGATGCCTTATATATCTGGCTCTTGCCTCAGTGCTCAAGCAAGTACTTCTAACGGAATGTTAAATAGGAGGGGTGATAGTGGGCATCCCTGTCTTGTTCCTGATCTTACAGGGAAAGATTTTAGGATTTCACCATTGTAAATAATGTTAACTGTGGATTTTTCATATATATCCTTTATCGTGTTCAGAAAGTTTCCTTCTATTCCTATCTTTTACGGTGTATTTATCAGGAAAGGGGGCTGTATTTTGCCAAATGCTTTTTCTGCATCTATAGATGTGATCATGTGATGTTTTTCTTTCTATTTGTTTAGGTGGTGTGTACATTGATTGATTTTCTTAAGTTGAACCATCCTTGCATACCAAGGATGAAACCCACTTGGCCATGGTATATAATTCATTTAATGTATTGTTGGATATGATTAGTAAGTGTTTTGTTGAGGATTTTAGCACCTAGGTTCATTAGAGAGATTGGTCTGTAATTTTCCTTTCTTGTGTTGTCTTTGTTTGGCTTTGGTATTAGGGTAATGTTGGCATAATAGAATGAATTAGGCAATGTTCCTTCTATTTTGATTTTTTGCAGGAGTTTAAGAAAGATTGTGTTAGTTCTTTCTATAATGTTTGGTAGAATTCACCTGTGAATCCATCTGGCCCAGGGCTTTTCTTAGTTGGGAGCTTTTTAATGGCTGATTCTATGTCTTTACTTGTGATTGGTTTTTTGAGATCATCAATTTCATCAATGTAGGCTGCTAATGTGTTTCTAGGAATTTGACCATTTCCTCTGCATTGTCCTTCTTGTTGGCTGTGGGCTCGCTGGCAGTGATTAGCGGCCCACGAGGTCCGGGCAGCCTTCCACGGCTCGGCGGGAAGCCCCTAGGCCAGCGCGTAGGCCTAGGTTCTCCAGGCGTGGGGGACGCGCGGTAAAAACCACGGAGACAGCCTGAGCGCAGGAACAAGTCTGCTTTATTGCGGAAATACACTTGGTTATATAGGGTTGGGTAGAGGGAGGGGCAGGAGCTGGGGCGGGTTAACTACGGGGCGGTAGTGGATAGGCGGAGTTGTGCAGGCGGCTATGAGGTAGGCAGTAGCCAGGGAAGAAGGCAGATTATATATTGGCAACGTGGGCGGGACTGGCAGGAAGGACAGCAACGGCTGGAGGAAGGAGATAACAAAGGCTGGGGGAAGGGATGCAGCAACAATTGCTCCTTCTGTTTTTTAAGGGAGAGTAGATGAAAACAGAGTATCTCTGGGGAGGACGAGGGGTGAGGGGGCAGAATTGACTGGCTAAGGGCAAATGACATAGCATTTGATCAGGATGCATGTATAGCCCTTAGAGTCGGTACGTGCTAGTGCTAAATGAAATATCTAACCTGATGTTGCTTTTTTGGGGTGGATAGCACTGTGGCTAACTTAACTGCAAAATTTCTCTGACGTATAGCAATAAAGGGGGGCGGGGGGTGCACCCAAGCCCTTTACGCCGAGGGAAACAAACCCGTGCCGGCGGCTACGGTCAGGGAGTTCTACAGTAAGCAGCTTACAGGCAGGAAGTACGGTGGGAAGGGGGGCGAGGACATGGTCGAGATTGAGGAATGGAATCAGAAGCAACGAGACGTTGGTAATGAATTTGGACAAATGAGGAGAATACACTGTCAGCATGATCTTTGGCAAGGCGGATGATTCATCGAATGGCCCAGGGACCGACGGTGAGGCCCAGGACAATGAGCAGAACTGGGGTTAGTAACGGGAGGAGATAGGGGAGGAGGGGCTGCAGGAAGCCCCAGGAACCAGCAGTTTGGGCTCGTTCAAGTCGGCGTTGGTTGAGACCTTTTTCAAGTTCTTTTAAGCTAGAGTCTACTAAGCCGGTATAGTTAGCATAAACGCAGCATTCTTCTCCTAGAGCAGCACATAGGCCACCTTCTTTAAGGAGGAGGAGGTCAAGGCCTCGGCGGTTTTGCAGGACAACTTCAGAGAGAGAATTAAGAGAGTCTTTAAGGTATTTGACTGCATCACGGAGGTAGATGATATCAGAGTCTACTGCTTGTCTGAGGTTTTGGAGGGCAGATGCTTGTGTGGCTAGAGCTGCAACACCAGTGGCAGCTCCAGCTGCAGCTAGGAGGGAAGTGACAGTGAGTACAGCAGTAATAGGTTCGCGTTTGTGGAGGTAAATAGCTTCTTGCGTGTGATCAAAGGCTTCAAAGAAATGTAGAGGAGTGTGATAAATGACTCGAGGTGTGAGGAGGATAAGAGCACATGTTTCTTTGGTCTTGTTAAGTGTAGCAACAGATAAGCATGGAGTAAGTCCGGTGGAAGAGCAAAGCCATAGGGTAGTGTTTAGAGGAATTAAGTATTTGGTAGAGATATTTGGGGAGGTATAGTTGGCACAGGCTGTAAGGCTGGGAGTGCGAGAAGAACGGGGGTGAATGCATAAACCTTTGGAAGAGATGTGCGTAAAAGTGAGTGGGACATGAGTAGATTGATTCCAATTGCAGGAAGAGGGGGAATCGTCGGTGGAGGAAGTAAAGAGTGGTGAAGGAATAGCAAGTGGATCATAGATGGGGAGGCTGGGGGAAAGACACAACCAGCAAGAGCGAGTGAGGTTGGGGTGGGAGGCGTTGAGAGAGAAATAGGAGGCGTTTAGGAGTTTGAAGTAGGGACTAGAGATGAGAGGATGTGGTTGTAAATCTGAAGAAGGGGGGGAAGTGGACCTAGTAGAAGGAACGAAGGCGGTCGAGGTGGAAGAGATTTTGAGGGGAGTAGATGAGGACGGAAGAAGGTGAACAGTGGGTGGGGGAGGAGGGTTAAGGATGTGGTTGGGACCAATAGCAGAGAGTGGGGCGGAGACAGGTCTTTTCATTATAATAAAAAAGGCACCAGGGTCATACTCGGTCATATACAGACGGATCCCCCAAGTGCGGCCTGTGAACCACTGATCTGAATTAGGGTCTTTGACAGAAAGTGTGACGCGGTCCCATCGATTTCCATACTTGAGAGTGAGATATGGGTCTTTGTCTTTTGGGGTTGTAGACAGGCCATAGGTTATGGTTTCACAGCCCCAGGATGGGCAGTAGTAATGTGTCGGATCATGACAGCCTCTCACTGAAGGGGGGCATATATAGTAACCAGAAAGAGTTTTCCCGTAGGGGCCAGTAAGGCCACTGCTAGGGGTGCCTGAGCACTTGGGTCGGGGTGGCAACTTATTACTGATGTATCCCATGTTAAATGTATTTATAACAGAGCTTGAGATTTTAGTATCTGTGTGATCGTATCCAGCTAGCCGGCAAACGTGCAGCGTGAAGGAGGGGGCTCCAGCAGTCATGTTGAAGGCGAGAAGTTTTTCAAACTGCCAGAGGCTGAGGGTCCAATTGAAGGGCTGGTGATTCAGGTTGGCGGTAGCAGAGGAGGCTAGAGACAGCATGAGGATAAGGAGATGAATGAGACGGGGGAGGGTGGAGGGGCAGGAGGCGGGGGTCTGGATAGAGCGGGCTTGTCTGAGGAGTTGAAGAATTTGGCGTTTGATGGGGTCATCATCTTCAAGAGAAAGTCGGCTTAGGCGGCGGGCAAAGAAGCGTTGTCGACGTCGTTTGCGGCGAGAGAGAGCTGGTGTGGTCCCCATGGGCGACGGTGTTGGGGTAGTAGGCTCAGATGAATGTACTTGGGGGCGCATAGTGGTCATGGGAGAAGGACTACAAGAGAGATGAGGATAGCAATTAGAAGCAACCAGGCAATAGCGAGGAGAAGACGTTGACGAAGGTTCCAGTCTGTTGGGGCTGTGGCTGCGAGACAGACAGCTGAAAAGATTGTTAGAAAAATGAAAATTGCAAGAAAAAAGCAAAGTAAGAGTGGGTGGGAGGGGAGCTTGAGGAGCATTTGCACGGTGAGTTCCCTTTATCGATAGGTTATAAGGCACGTTTTGGTGAAGGGCAGGCACTTGTCAACGGCGGGTTGCGGAGGTAGCAGAGGCTTCTCTTGTGCAGAGTTGGGTCTTTGGAAAGATCTGGAATGACAAAAAGGAAAAAAGAGCCCCCATAGAGGAGGGGCAATCAGCAGAAAGAAACTTAGAGAGAGCACTTATTGGAATAGAAACATTTTTAGGAGGGGGCTTGGCCGATGTCTCAATCATTGCCATTAGCATTGTGTTCTGGTATCAAAGGACGTGGGATGTCTTCGGGGTCTGGCGCTAGTGGGCGCGGGATATCATCTAGGTCAAGCTGCTGTGTTGCAGGCCGGATGTACCTTCCTGGGACCCAAAGAGGCTGTCGTTCTGTTTCTGGGAAAATACAGGCGAACCCTCTTCCTTGTGCTAGCAGAGGGGCAGGTTCTTCTTGCCAGCGATTGGAAGCTGGGTCTTTCCAGTAGACCACAGGAGTTTGGGAAGGCGGCCACATAGGTCCCCAATGCTTATGCGTGGGAGAGAGTCCTTGACTATCAAAAGTTAGGAGATTGTGATGGATGAGACAAGCTGTTACAACATCTGCTGGAGCTTTGTGGGGGGAAGAGGCTTTCTCTTTTTGAATGAGTAGCTTGAGCTGTTGATGAGTATGTTCGACAATTCCTTGTCCTTGTGGGTTATACGGAATGCCGAAGTGATGTGTGATGTGATACATTTGCACAAAGTTGGCAAAGGAAGCACTGCGGTATGCTGGCCCGTTATCTGTTTTGAGGTCCCACGGGACTCCCATGAACAGAATGGCTTGGCGAAGAGCCTTGATGCAATGTTTGGCACTCTCCCCTGCGAGGGGCACCGCGTAGCACAGATGGGAAAAGGTGTCAATGGCTACGTGAAGATACTTGAAGCGGCCGAAGGCGCTGACATGAGTGACATCTAGTTGCCACCGCGAGTTAGGTCGGAGGCCGCGAGGGTTGACACCTCGGGGTTGCAGGGGCCCCAGAGGGAGGAGAGGGGCGCACACGCGGCACGAGCGCACTAGGTGCTTGCAGGTTTCAGCGGGTAATTCTGGATAGAGCTTGCGAATTGTCCGCGCTGAGTAATGAAACCGCGAGTGCAGCAACTTAGCGTGGTTGATGGGGTCTCCAAGCAGATTTTCATCCACAACATAATCTTTGCAGGCTAAAGGAAATACTCTAAAGCTTGACACCGCCACATCGGCAAGGTTGTTGCCGTGGGCAAGGGGCCCCGGAAGGTTGGAATGACTTCGCAAATGTGTGATGAACCAGGGCTGCTGTCTCGTTTCAAGTAAGCGCTGCATGAAGGCAAGCGCTCGGTCAATGTTTGAATCGCCTGGCAAAAAGGTGGCAAGTGGCAGGCTGCGACAAACTTGTAGTGTGTATAGGCTGTCTGTAAAGATATTGAGAGGCTGGCTTGGGTGGAGATTGAGGACCGCTGCGACCGCTAGGAGCTCGCCTACTTGAACAGAAAAGTCATTGGCGAATACTAAGTGCTGGGGCTCAGGTTTTCCAGGAGTGTAGATAACGGCTGCAAACGCTGTTTTTGAGGCGTCTGTGAAGGCAGTGATGGCTGATGGAATGGGGTTCCGCGCAGGCAACGGGCGGAACGGGTTAGAGAATGCTAACTGAGACACCCCTTGCAGCAAACGGTGATGAGGGTAGTGATTATCAAAGGAGCCGCGAAAGAGCTCTACTAAGCTCTGCATCTGGGTATTGTTCATAATAAGGGAAGAAACTTCTTTGGCATCAAGAGGCCAAATAATAGTGTGCGGTGGGATACCATACGTTTGTATGGAAAGGAAGACTAAGTCAGTGGCCAACGCAATCCAGGCCCTTAGGAAAGGGCAGATTTTTGGGAGTTTGCTCTTTGACGTGTGCAGAAAAAGAAGAGGACCATCTTGCCACAGGAGACCTGTCGGGGTGACCGGCGTCGGTAGAACCAGGGCAAAGATTGGAAGATCTGGAGAGAATCGCTCGAGGCGGCATTGCTGAAGCGCATCACTGACTTGTTGGACGGCTTCTTGCGCAGCGCGGGTGATGGTGATCTTTTGCTGGACTGCAGCAGGTGGGCTATCTTTGGTTTGCAGAAGCTCGAAGAGAGGCTGCATTTGTGCTGTCGTGATGGGAAGAGCTGATCGAAGCCAATTGATTTGCCCACAAAGTTGCTGAAGTTCAGTCAGTGTCATAGTGGGAGAGATGTGCAGCTGAGGGCTTGACGGTTGTATGAAGTGATGGAAATGAAAGCCCAAGAATTGAAAAGGAGGTTTGAGGTTTATTTTGTCTGACTGTACGGTAAGCCCGAGACTCGAGAGGTTGGTCATCACTGCAGAAAGCAGGTCATTGAGAAGGGTGCTAGAACTCGCTGCTAAGAGAAGATCGTCCATATAATGGATGATGTATGTTTCTTCAGGCTGGAAATGAGAGCGCAGCGGCTCGAGGGCACAGTTGACATAAACTGGCACATGGTGGGGCTATTCCGCATACCTTGTGGTAGCACTCTCCACTGGAATCGGCGTGCTGCGCCCTGGTTGTTAGTGCGTGGGACTGTAAATGCAAATCGTGGGCAGTCCCGCGGGTGAAGAGGAATGGAGAAAAAACAGTCCTTGATGTGGATGGTCGCCGCATGAAAATGCTGGCGGACTGCAGTAGGATGGGGGCAGCCTGGCTGGGGTGACCCCATCGGCTTGATGTGCTTGTTGATTTCTCGAAGGTCGTGGAGAAGGCGGAACTTGCTAGTGTTTTTTTTGTTAATGACAAAGATTGGTGAGTTGTAGGGACTGGTGGACGGCTCAATGTGCCCCGCTTGTAGTTGTTCCTCGACGAGGGCAGAGAGAGCCTGTAACTTGTGCACGGGCAAGGGCCACTGCTCGACCCAGATGGGCTCCTCTGTGTCCCATTCCAGAGGGATAGGGTCAGGTCTTGAGACAGGAGCAGTGGCCCCTAGAAGGGGGGGGGGCAGCGCAGCTGAGAAGGCTTCTGTGGTGATTCGAGCTTTTAGCTGGCTGAGGACATCTCATCCCCACAGGATGGTTTGAACTGAAGAAAGGACGAGTGGACGAATTTGGCCTTCGTGACCTTCTCGATCGTTCCAATGCAAAGGCTGTGATGTCTTCCAGGAGGTAGCAGCTCCCGTGGCGCCAATGACTTGAGGGCCGGTTTCGAGGGGCCAGTGGTTGAAGGCAGCGATTTCAAAGGGAATACAAGAGATTTCAGCACCAGAGTCTAAGAGCCCTTCAAGCCACTGCCCGTTGATTTTGAGCTCGAGGGAAGGTTTCTGGTGACGTGTGATAGGCATTGTCCACATTAGGGCTTTGGAGCTCTCTTGAAGGCCTCTTGGGAGAGGGGCTGAGGCCTGCCCCGTTGGAAGTTTAAAGGCTGTTGCGAGGAACGGCAATCGCGAGCCCAATGGTACCCTTTTCCACAGCGCGGGCATGGTGTGGGGGGGCCTCTCGGTCGGCGCAGTGCCTCGGCAGGGCGGGGAGCCGCTTGTTGAGGGCACTCGCAGATGAAATGACCAGATTGACCGCATCGAAAGCAGGCAGAAGCAGAGGCAGAGGACACAGCCATGGCGGAGGCGAAGGCAGTAGTAAGCGCTTTAGTTTGAGGGTCAATATCTCAGCAGGCTAAGACCCACTCGTGTATCTGCTTGTCGCGAAGAGGGAGGATGACAGTCCGGAAGGGTGCGAGGCATCCGTCGAGAATAAGCTCTTTTGCTAACATAAATTGGGCGTCTTCATTGGTGATTTTCCGCTGACAGGCTTCTAAAACGCGTGCGACAAACGCAGGAAAGGTCTCTTGTGGGTCTTGAAGCATTTGCGCAAATTTGGTAGATTGCTTGGAGGAGACTAGCGAAAATGACCGCTGGACAAGGTTCTTTGCTCGTTGCCAAAACCCTGGATCTATATTAACATAAGACTGAGGATTAGCAAAGCCGTTGATTCCGGTGTAGGCGTCCGGTGGATCTCTGACACCGATGCGGGCGTTCTCTGCTACTTGCTGCTCAACAGCATGCTGATAATAGGCACGCCATTCAAGAAACTGACCGGGCGGAAGGATGGCGCGGGCTAAGGAAATCCAGTCATAGGGGAGCGCAAGTTGAACTCCCAGTTCTTCTAACAATTGTTGGACATATGGGCTACCTATACCATCTTCTTTCACGGCCTTTCGCAGTGTCTTGATCTCTTCGGCCGTAAAGGGAAGCCAGGTCTGAGGGCGCTGTGGCGTAGGCAGCGGGTTGAGCGGGTAAAGCTGAGGGGCGGAAGGGTGCGCTCTTCCGGAGTCGCCGTTATATGGTGGTGGCGAGGGATGAGCGGTAGTGGGAAACAAGTGAGGGAGTGGCAGCTTAGCAGCGTCAAGGCGGCAACAAGCTGGTGGCGGGACCCTTTTGAGCGTCGGACAAAATGGCGGTGAAGCCACGTCATTTCCGGGAGCCGGCCAAGATGGCGGCGAAGTTACGTCACTTCTGGGGGCCGGCCAAGATGGCGGCGGAGTTACATCATTTCCGGGGGCTGGCCAAGATGGCGACGAAGCTACATCATTTCCGGGGGCCGCCCAAGATGGCGGCGAAGCTACATCATTTCCGGGGGCCGCCCAAGATGGCGGCGAAGCTACATCATTTCCGGGGGCCGGCCAAGATGGCGGCGAAACTACATCATTTCCGGGGGCCGGCCAAGATGGCGGCGAAGCTACATCATTTCCGGGGGCCGGCCAAGATGGCGGCGAAACTACATCATTTCCGGGGGCCGGCCCGGGGGATGACGAGACAGGAAGGGGCGGGTAAAGGCGAGAGGAAGCGCCTTTGTTCCCGCCGGTGGGCTCTAATCCGGGTGAGGAAGAAGCAGGAAGCACGCCATCTTGGGCAGGGGTGGAGGAAGGAGGAGGAGGTCCGCTATTCTGAGGAGCCACAGAAACGGTTTCTGTAGGCGGCGGGGAGCGCGAGCGGGGAGGCTCGCGCTCGAGAGCTGCGGCGAGCTGGTCAGACAGAGAATTCGTGTCTCTAAGATCATCGGGCTCATAATCATTGGGTTGTTTGATCGATTTGTCCCGGATGACTTCGGATGGTGCACCAAGGAGGCAGGCACGAACGGCCACAAGAGTAGGCAGCAGGCCGGGCGGAAAAGACCGCCTTTCATGCTCTATGGCAGAGGTAACTCGATCTATTAGCCGTGAGTACGTGTCCGGGCTCCAGAGCTGGCAGGTGGCGAGCCACGGATTGAAGGGGAGTAGTAAGTCCCAATATTTTTGGAGCTGTTTCAGGGAAACGCGAACCCCATTGGTATCAAGCAGGGCGGCTAAAAGCCGAACCTGAGGGGTATGGTGTGAAGAGAGGGAGGTGCCTATAGTGGGAGAAGAAAAGACGGCGACGGGGTCCCTACCTGGAGAGCTGAAATGGTCGCCAGTAGACAACAGCAACAGCAGACAACAGGGGCCGTAAGGCGGTGGAAGGAAAGGATCCCGGACGAGCCCCCAAGTGTGGGCTCGCTGGCAGTGATTAGCGGCCCACGAGGTCCGGGCAGCCTTCCACGGCTCGGCGGGAAGCCCCTAGGCCAGCGCGTAGGCCTAGGTTCTCCAGGCGTGGGGGACGCGCGGTAAAAACCACGGAGACAGCCTGAGCGCAGGAACAAGTCTGCTTTATTGCGGAAATACACTTGGTTATATAGGGTTGGGTAGAGGGAGGGGCAGGAGCTGGGGCGGGTTAACTACGGGGCGGTAGTGGATAGGCGGAGTTGTGCAGGCGGCTATGAGGTAGGCAGTAGCCAGGGAAGAAGGCAGATTATATATTGGCAACGTGGGCGGGACTGGCGGGAAGGACAGCAACGGCTGGAGGAAGGAGATAACAAAGGCTGGGGGAAGGGATGCAGCAACAGTTGGCATATAGTTTTTCAAAGTATCTTCTTATGATAGTCTTTATTTCTGTGGGGTCAGTGGTGATATCCCTTTTCTCATTTCTTATTTTGTGTATTTGCATCTTTTCTCTTTTTTTCCTTTGTTAGTCTAGCTAAGGGCTTGTCAATTTCATTGATCTTCTCAAAGAACCAGCTCTTTGTTTTATTTCATCTAGTGCTTTCCTATTTTCTATTTCATTTAGTTCTGCTCTGAGCTTTGTTATATCTTTCTTTTTTCTTCCTTTGTGGTCAGTTTGTTGTTTTAGTTACTAAGTGTTTAGTTAGGTCTTTGATTTTAGCTCTTTCTTCTTTTCTGCTGCATCAATTTATGGCTATGAATTTCCCTTTCAGTACAGCTTTTGCTGCATCCTATAAGTTTTGATATGTTGTGTTGTCATTTTTATTAGTTTCAAGGTAGTTACTGATCTCTTTTGAGATTTCCTCCTTGACCCACTGTTTGAGTAAGAGTGTGTTACTTAACTTCCATATCTTGGTGACTAATCTGGGTCTCTAGCCCTTGCAGATTTCCAGCTTCATTCCGTGTGGTCAGAGAAAAAAAAATTTTTTAATGATTTCAAACTTTCTGAATTCATTGAGACATTCTCTATGGCCTAGCATGCAGTCGACCTTGGAGAATGATTCATGTGCACTTGAGAAGAATGTATATCCTGCTTCATTTGGGTATTGTGTTCTGTATATTTCTACTAGGTCCAGATCCTCTAATATATTATTCAGTGTCTGTTTCTTTATTGATTCTCTGTTGGGACATTCTGTCTAATGGTGATAATGGTGTATTAAAGTCCCCCACTATAATTGTAGAGGCATCTATTCCTCCACCTAGATTTTCCAGTGTTTGCCTCACATATTTTGTGGCCCTGATTAGGTGCATAAATGTTTATGATTGTCCTTTCTTCTTGAAAGTTTACCCTTTTTACTAATATGCAGTGTCCGTCTTTGTCTCTCAAAATAGTTTTGCATTCTGGGAAGTGGATGTGACTCAAGTGATAGGGCTTCTGCCTACCATAAGGGAGGGCCGAGGTTCAATCCCTGTGGCTTCCTGGTAAAAATAAATAAATAAATAAAATAAAATAAAATAAAGTCTACTTTGTCTGATATTAGCAGAGCTACTGCTGCCCTTTTTTTTTTTTTTTTTGGTTATTATTTGCTTTAAGATTGTTTTCCAGCCATTCACTTTCAACCTCCATGAATCCCTGGGTCTAAGGTGGGTTTCTTATAGACACCATATAGATGGGTCATATTTTCTTATCCATTCTGCCAGTCTGTGTCTCTTGGCAGATGAGTTGAACCATTAACATTCAGTGTTACTACTCCCAAGGAATTACTTATATTAGCCATATTTTCTTTGGATTTGTGTATTTCACATGTTTTTATTTCTCTTTTTTTGTTTTTAGTTGTGCTTCCACTCTCCTCTAACTCTGTCTCTCCTGTTTGTTTGGTTTTTTTCCCTTTCCTCCTTCAGAAATTCTTTTAATATTTCTTGAAGGGCAGGTTTCTTATTGGCATACTCCGTTAGTTTCTGTTTATCTGTGAATATTTTGAACTCTCCATCATTTTTGAATGCCAACTTTGCCAGATAGAGTATTCTTGGTTGGAAATTTTTTCTTTTAGTACCTTGACTATGTCATACCACTGCCTTCTTGCCTCCATGATTTCAGATGAGAAATCAGCACTCAACCTTATTGAGCTTCCTTTGTATGGTGGTTCTCTTTTCTCTTGCTGCCTTCAGTATTTTGTCTTTGTCTTAAGCATTGGATAATTTGACAACTACATGTCTTGGGGTGTGCCTGTTGGGATTTATACTGTTTGGGGTGCACTGCACTTCCTGGACATGTACTTCCATCTCCTTCAATAGATTTGGGAAGTTTTCAACCATTATTTCCTCCAACACCACTTCTGTCCCCTTTCCCTTCTCTTCTCCTTCTGGGATGCCTATAATGCATATGTTTGTGCATTTTGTGTTGTCATTAAAATCCCTAAGTCTCTGCTGGATTATTTTCTATCTTTTTATCTATCAATTCTACAATCTGTTTGATTTCAGATGTACTGTCTTCCACATCACTAATTCTTTCCTCTGCTTCTTCAAATCTGCTGTTATTTGCTAAGAGCATATTTTTTATTTCTTGGATTGTGCCATTCATCACAATCATATCTGTTATCTTTATGTGTATGTCTGCAATTTCCTCAGTATGCTCTTCAAGTGTTTTCTTAATATCCTTAATCTCTTCCTTCACTTCATTAACTTGGTCTATATCTGTTTGGAGAGCTTTGACTAGTTGTTTGATGCTCTGCTCCTCTTCCTGGTTTTTAATTTGTTCTTTGGACTGGGCCATGTCTTCCCGATTACTGGTAGGGTTTGTAATTTTTTGTTGCTGTCTGGTCATCATTTTATTTTGGTGGGTTTATTCAGTTTATTAGTTTCTCCCTCTAGTCTTGGGGTTTTTTAGGTGCTGTGTGTTAAATTTTCTCTTGGACACTTTGTTCTTTGTATTCTATTTCCTTGTTGTTGTCTAAGTTACCTTAAAGGAAAAAGATTAGGGCCAGGGAAAGCAAAAGAGGTAAGAAAAGAAGTATAATAGTAGTATTGGAAGTAAATTTTAGCAGGAGAACCATACAAGACCTAGGAGAATAAATATTAAACTCATGTAAACAGTTTATAGTTATAGGAATAAGAAAGTGGAGTGCCTACAAGGAAATGGGAAACTGAATATGGAGAACAATATAGTATGAATGAAAAGGCTAGTGTAATCAGGAGAGAGGGAAAGAGAAAAGAAGGGACAATAACATAAAGAGTTAAAAAAAAGATAGAAAACAGAATAGAAGTATCTAAATTAAGAATCAGAAAAATTGGGGGTTAAACAAAGAGAGGTGGAACGTAAGAACAACAATAGAAGATGGAAGGTAGAAAGATGTAGGAAGGAAAAGAGATAGCATTGGCAGCCAAAATCAGTACACACAGAAAAGAGGAAATTGAAGATGAGGAAGCATAGTAAACAATAAACTAGCCAGCAGCACCTAACTGAAAAAAGAAAAAAAGAAAAAGAAAGATGGAGGGATAAAGAGAAAAACAAGATAACAAGAATAAAAAACACAAGCCCTCAAGCAAGGAGTCAACCAAACAATAAAAAACCAGACTTCCCTCTTAAGCTCGTATTTAGGGAAAATAAGAGACCCAGGGGAAGATAATACAAGGATAATATCTACATTTTCCCTGTCTCAAAGTATTAGCTAATATCCCATGGGCCACCACTCGAAGAGGAGCTGGGAACTGAACCAGAGACTTTGCACACTCAAGGCTGAAACTCCTCCTCTGAGCATCCACACCTTGCCGGGAACCCTAAATATGCTCTTGGAAGCTTACCAAGCACTTCTTACTGTCCCCTTCCCTTAGGTGTGTTGCACAAGATTAGTTAATTGTCTGGCTCCACCTTCTCCCAGATGTAACCCCCAGGTTACATCAGGTTGCCTCAGCAGATTCGCCTCTCCCATTCTCCTGGTTTCTCCTCAAGCCAGCTGTTATGTTCCTCAGAGCTCAAAAAGGGAGATCCAGACAATTGAACCCACTCCACTCCTCTCCACCCTTACCAGAACCCTCACACTCTCAGAGTTTTTCTCTTCTGGCTGTGTGACCGGCAAGGTTTGGGGAAAGTCACGGCTTCTTGCCCTGAGGCAGCGGCAGAAACCCCTGGCTTTACCTTGAGCTATCACTCTTTTTGTCACGCTCTCTCTGGATCGATGTCTAGCAGATGTTCGTGGGTTCCCAAAAGAGCTCACTAAGGCAGGATTTTGTCCCCACTCAACTGTTTTTTTGTAGGAGAGATGATATGGGTACACTTACTCTGACAACATCTTGCCCCACCTATTAATATTAAATTAATATTATTTTCATGCCTTTGTGTATATTCAATAACTTCTTCTTGCATGACAAAGCAAATTATGTCTTTGAAGATACATTAAACAGCAGTTAAATTCAACACTTGCAGTACCAACAATGTCCATAACTTATTTGATGTGATGAGCATCAATGACCAGAGTCACACATAGGCATTCAATTACAGTTGCCTGGCCAACATTCATAGTGAGACACCATCAATTGGAACTTTTTTTTCAAATGTGAGCAAATGTGCAAATAAGAATTGATGAAAAAAGGTGTAGGAGTTAAGAAAGTAGCATTTACATGAATCAGGAAATGCATTGCTGCCTTTGTGAAAGTTTTGAAAATCTGCTATCCACTGAACCATCAGACACCTAGCATTCACTTGCCTTGCCATTTATCAACAGAGTGAGCTTGACCAGACCGTGGCAGCAGAGCAATTGACTATTCCACAAAAACACACACTTACACAATAAACATTTACCCTATTTTCTGACTTCACTACCATCATTCCTGTCCCATTATGGACAATTGGCTCACAGTTGTGTATTTAGAGATCCCTCCTCTAAAAGAAGCAGAGCACATGGTCAGCCACTTTTGTTTAGTGCAGCTTATTCAAGCCCATGAGAAGATATTCTGACTGTGATTGTCAACTCTCAAAAGATGGGAACAAGACAGAGCAAAATTGATTCTGGCCTACCTGGGCATTAGGCCACCAGAGTCTAAGTCTGTGTTCTCCCCCCACAGTGACCTTGGTCATTCACTTGGTATAGGCACTTTCATTGAATTTTTGCCAACATCCAGAATACTAGCCACAGAAAAAAGAAGACCAAAGGCTAAAGAAGATGAAAATGAATATAAGACAAAGGAATATACATGTTTGATAACAAACTATATTTTTAAATAGTGTAAGTGTAGCACTTGCTGCTAGGTTTTTCTGGGATTTAGGTCTATTTGTGTCAAGGAACTTTATTATTACTTTTCTTGACAGATTTCTAGCTCCATATTTCTATTGCTTGCCTTCTTTATGAATATTGGTCTCTTTGGAAGACAAAATAAATAGAAATAGAACAAAGCTTTTGATGGAAAATCCCTCTTACCAAATGGAATGGTTGAGTTATGAACAATAAAAAAGAGTCATGTAACAATAAGGCTACACCTGCAGGAAAAAAATTAACATAGCAATTTGCTTTTTATTTTTATAACTCCATAATGGAATCTCTATAAATAATATGTAGAGCCAGAAGTACCTTGCAAATTAATGCATTTGCTTATTCTCAAATTTGTTTTAAAGTTACCATAACAGCTTGGTTAGATTGTTGGAAACATGCAGGAAAAGGTACTCAAAAGTAGAAGCATCTCTATTATATCTGCATTATCTTGAAAATAATGTTTTACATTGTATTTCTTGCCAATGGCATCTTTGTAAATCTATTTAAAACTCTTAAGCATTTATTCACTGAAAAATTCAATTATTATTCAGTAAACTATCTTTTGAAAAATTCTCTGCATTACATTCAGATTATATGATCATCTGTAGCTAAATTTAAACATGCAAGTAGAATATAATCAAATGAGTTGTTGTCTCCAAAAAGTACAAACCCAAACCAAAAATAAAAACAGGAAATAGCAAGTATCCCTAAATTATGGCAGAGATCTTTTGTCTTAAAAGAATTTCCTGAGGAAGAAGAATAATGGAGAAGCCATTTCCATTTTAGAATTCATGGAGAGATTTATAGGAGTCACCTGTGAGCAGTGAGGAGGAAAGTATTTGGGTATAAAAGAGAAAAAGTAGTTACTAATTGGCTGCATAGCCAGAGAAAGTCGACATTTATTTTATCGTTCTCTTTG